>NC_091771.1:19023702-20273702 GCF_029378745.1 Bos indicus | reverse complement strand
AATGGCAACCCACTCCAGTGTTCTTGCCTGGAGAATCCCAGGGACAGGGGAGCCTGGTGGGCTGCCATCTATGGGGTCGCACAGAGTCGGACACGACTGAAGCGACTTAGCAGCAGCAGCAGCAACAGACACTATACTTTGACCCACGAGTCTGTGGCTGTATTAGCATTAGTATTTCAATATCTTAATTACTGTAGCTTTAAAAGACATTTTAACATCTGCTGAGCTAAATCCTCTCAGTGCTTTCTCTACAATATTTTAATGTTAAAGTTTAAATCACTTAGATTAAAACATAAAAACCATGACAATTTTATTTATAGCATTCTCACATATTTTCAGTGGTGTATTTAAACCCATTGAAAGAATCTCTCTCCAGAAGGAACCAAGGGACCCTGATTAACAAGGGAGCAATAACCTGCCAAAGAGTAAATCAGAGAACTGTGGGGAAGGAGAGGGACTCACAGTCACGTTTACTCTCTACAGCCCCCTCTTTATTCCACTTCAGATCTTCATGAACTTAAGCACAGCAAACATGTTTAGAAACTAGCTTAGGTAATAAATGGTTTTAATACAACATTTTTCTCAATAGTGACAAATATACAAACAACAACAACAACAAAAAACTCCTAATTTTGAGACTTTTACTTGCAACCAAATGGAATAAAAGAAACCCAATTTAACAACCAAAAACAAAAGCGAAAAGGACAAAAATAGGCAAAACAACTATTTTCAATACACTGAGGATGAGGCGATGCAGGAGAGTGGTCTCTGAGAGATGAGAAACAAACGAGGGGAGCCCTGTCGCCCCAGCTTACTGCCATGAGAGGGCTTCCAGGCCACGGTGCAGAATGGGAGATCCCGGCTGGAGCCCAGAGGACTCCCTGAGCTGGAGAGGAGTGGAGAGTTCTCAGGACGCCACGGCTAGAGTTCCCAAGTCAGGAAAGGAGCGAGCTACAAGCAGAGAAAACCCCGGAGACCTGCAAAGGGTACACAGCTTGAACATTCAACAGAGTACTGCTCAGTGCGTGCATGGATCTGCCAAAGGGTAGGAGAAAAACCGGCCGAACAGATTAGAGGGAACAGTGCCCCAGATTCACATGGGGTCCCGCCCTGGGCCTATTCCCAGGCAGACTGGAGAACCTTACGATTCAGAAGACACTGGGTACAGCACTCCAAAGGGTCTTGCCTCGGTGGTAAGGGGTCAACAGCCCTTGACGGAATGCTGCCAGTCCCACCGAACGAATTCTAAAAGCAGGACCTAAGAGAATCAACTTTTCAAGTATCTCGACTATGTCCCAGAATGAAGCTTGAGGTTATTTATAGGAATACAAATACATTCATTTGGCAAAAAGGTAAAAGTCACAAAGTCTGGTGTCTAATGAAATATTATTTGGCATTCAAAGAAGCAAAAAATGTGACCCACAATGAGAAAAAAAATAAAGAAATCAGTTACTGAGAGGGGGTACAGATGTTAGATACAGATGTTAGAATGTAGAGATAAAAGAATTAAAAACAGTATTTATTCCTCATGTACTAAAAAAGTAGAGACAGAGAAGATTTTTTTAAGACTCAAGTTGAGATGAAAGATATACCAGATGCAATTAATGGCAGAAGAAAAGGTTAATAAACTTGAAGACACAGCAACAGAAACTATCTAAAATGAAAACATGGGAAAAAAAAGAACTAAAAATAAAATATTAGCAAACTGTGGGACAAGTTCAAGCATCCTAATAATATATGTGCAATTGGAGCTCCTGAAAGAGAAGAGGGGAGAAACAGAAGAAACTTGGAGAAAGTACGGCAGAATATTTTTGAATTTAATGAAAACTATAAACCTAAACATTCAAGAAATTCAACAAACCCAAAGCACAAGAAACAGGAATAAAACTATACATCAGAATCAACAGTTCAAAACCAGTAATAAAGAAAACATCTTAAAAGCAGAGAGAAAACAATGACACTATGTACTGAAGCACAAAGTTTAAAATGAGCAAATTTCTTATTGGAAACAATGTAAGGCAGAAGATAATGGAGAAAAGTCTTTAAAGTATGAAAAGAACACATGATGAAACCACAGAAAATACCCTTGAAAAGTGGAGGTGGTCAATAGATAATTTCAGACATACAAAGGCTGGAAAAAATAATCATCAACGGACCCACACAACAAGGAATGCTAAGGGAAGTTCTGCTAGAAGGAATAGGAAACCCCAGGAAAATACGAATCTAAACAAAGGAATGAGGAACACTGGTAATGGTGACTGCAGGGGTAAATAACTTTTTTTATTATTTAAATCTCTTTAAAGATCACTGGCTAAACAAAAATAACAATTTAGGGCAGCAGGGTTTATAAGCTATGCATAAATGAAATATACGACAACAATAGGGAGAAATGAAAACACACCATTGTACGTTTCTTGTACTATATGTGGGGTGGTGTTACATCACTTGAAGGTAGATGTAATCATTTAAATATGTGGACAGTAAACCCAAAAGCGCCAGTAAAAACTACAAAACAAAAAAATGCTATCACTAAAAAGACAACAATGGAGATGAAACAGAATCATAAACAGCACTGAATTCAAAAGAAGGCAGAAAGGGAGTTAAAGCAGCACAAAGAACAGACGAAACGAAAACAAATAGCAAAATGACAGACTCAAACCCAAGCACACCGATAATCATGTTCAAGGTAAATGGGGTGAACATTCCATTGAAAGGGCAGAAACTGTCAGACTAGATAAACAAGTAAGATAAAATTATATGCTCCCTATAAGAAACACATTTTATACAGAGAGACACATGTTGATTAACAGGAAGAAGAATGAGTATGGTTATCATGCTAAACTAATTAAAGAAGAGATGCAATGGCTCTGTTAATAACAGACAAAAGATATGGCCAGGGATAAAGGAGTCCGTTTCATAATGATGGAAGAAGGATCAGGAGGATACCCAGATGTTCACAGTTACACACACAGAGAGCTTTAAGATACACAGAGCAAAAACTGATAGAACCGTTTGCCCTACCTCTAATCCTGGGCAACCGCTAATCCGTTCTCCATCTCGAAAATGCTGTCATTTTGAGAATGCTATGTAAACGGAACCATACAGACTCGATTTTAAGAAATCTTTAAGGCTTTCTTTTCTGCAGCTTACAAAAACGTAAAGGATAAGGGTTAGCACTGTTAACGACGTTTCCAGGAGACTACAGCAGGTCGCGGTCTCCTCTCCTTCCCCCTCCTGCCTGCTGTTTCTCACTTCCCCAGCTCACATTTCTTCATTCTGTCTTAAGGCAGAGAAAAGGTGACCTCTCTTTTTCAGCAAGACAAACTTTATTTTATTTTGGTATGACAGTGAATATTTCAACTTTAACTTGGCAGATTATTATTGATTCTTGTTTCTTTCTGTTCTTCAATTGAAAACTTTGCTTCTAGTGATGGCTGCCAGTTCTCCACCTTTCCCTTTCCCTCCCAGAGCTTAAAATAATCAAACTTTATAAATATCCAAAATCTAAAAAAGATATTTTTAATAACCATTCAAGGGAAGCAGTGTTTCTATTTTTCCCAGGAAGAGCAGTAAGTCCAGAGGATTAGCTATAGCCTAACATGTCAGACTATAAGAACTCTGGAATTACTAAGTACAAATAAATACTGACATTAATGTGTTCTGCTGCAAATGCCAGAGTTCTCTGAAATATGCTTTAAGATATATTAATGTAGATAACAGTGAAATGTCTGTGTAATGGGGGAAAAAGTTATCTTTTCTCATCTAGAGCTAACAAAACAACTTACTGGATGTAATCTTTCAACACAGAATTCCAAGTAAGATGCTATACTCTTTAACTAAAATACAGAATGCATTTCAAAATTCATCTCTCTTGTTCAATTTATTCATTTATTTGTTAATTACTGGTTAGTAAAAAGACCCAGGTCCTGCCCATGGGGAGTGTTTGGATGTCCTATGGAAGAGACATATCTTGAATCAAACAATCACACAAATGTAGACTACAAACGTAACGACTGCTGAGAAGAAGAAATACATGGACTATGAGGTCTTATGACAGGATATAACACAGCTAAGGAGGTCTGCGAAGGAAGGCTTCCTGTGTGTAGCACCGGTTGAGTCCTTTGCTTTGATGCCTAAGAGTTCAAAGGAAGTATATCTTCACTTTACCAGTCAGACATTCCGTTGGCTTTGGGGCCAAATCCAGTGTATAGGCAGGTTTTGTTTGATATACACATTAAAAAAAATTGAATTAGGTGCCAATATTTGGAAATCAGTTAATTTTACATCAGATATAATCTCCCTAAATACTTAAAAAAAAATTATTAGGCAAAGATTTTGCCTTGTACTATCAAAACACCTGGCAACACCAAAGATTTTGTTAAAGGGCAGCTCCCACTGTCTAGTTTCCCTTAGTCCTCCAAGGCATCTGTACACTCACCTCATGGCTGGATGCTTATCAAACGCCATGTCTGTGCTCACTAAACTGCACTATTCTCATTTTCTAGATTTTAGGTACCTACAGCAAAGATCAGATGCTGACTAAATAACCATTTAGTAATAAATATTACCCTCTTATTGAAACCATTCTATTACCAATTTGACTATCCAAGGCACTGAGGATAGAGCCGTGAATGAAACAACCCCGCAGAGAAAAACTGCATTTCAGACGCCCCTTCATCTTCCTGTCTGCGGCTTCTTCACCCGAGTCCCTCAAGCCTCTGCCCTGTGTCTCATAATCCTGTCCTACAGGGCAGGGGGTAGGACTCAGATCTGAGAGGCCCCGTGTCCAGAACTGCACGGTCAAACACAAATAAAATGCATCCGTTAAATATGAGCCACAAATGCAATTAAAAATTCTCTAGAAGCCACATTAAAAATACATAAAATAAATTTTCAGCAATATATTTAACCCAATGTATGTAAAATATCTTTACTTCAATACATAAAAAATATGAAATATGTTAGCTGTGGGGATTTTTTATGGATGCCCTTCAACAGACTGAGAAAGTTTCCTATTCCTAATTTTTTGAGTGTTTGTAATCATGAAAAGAGTATTTTCTTGAATATCTTCCCTATGGCTACTGAGATGATTATGTGGTTTGGGGCCTTTTTTTTTTTTTTTTTCCTGAAATAGTATATTACATTAAGTGATTTTGGTATGTTGAACCAACCCTATATTCCTAGGACAAATCCTACTTGGTCATGACGCATAATCCTTTTTACACACTCCTGGATTTCATTTGTTACTTTTTGAGAATTTTTGCATCTATGTTCATAAGGGATAGTCTGTAGTTTTCTTATGACATCTTTGTCAGGTTTTGGTATGAGGGTAATATTGGCCTCACAGAGTAAATTGAGAAGTAGTCTCTCTTTATCCATTTTTGGAGAAAACCTTGTAAAGAGTTGGTATTAATTTGTTCAGTGTTTAGGTTTTACCAGTGAAGCACTCTGGGACTGGGGTTTTTTCTATGGAATGGTTTTAATTTACTAATCTCTTTACCTGCTATGTGTGTATGTGTGTGTGTGTGTAATGTCACTTTAGTCATGTCCAACTTTTGGTGACCTTATGGACCATAGCCCACGAGGCTCCTCTGTCCATGGGATTCTCCAGGCAAGAACACAGGAGTGGGTTGCCATGCCCGCCCCCAGCGGATCTTCCTGACCCAGCGATTACATCGTCTCTCTGCCATGTCTGCATTGGCAGGTGGGTTCTCTACCATTAGCGCCACCTGGGAAGCCTCTTTACCTGCTCCGTGTGCTCAGCCGCTCAGTTGTGTCGGACTCTTTGTGACCCCATGGACTGCAGCCCGCCAGGCTCCTCTGTCCATGGGATTCTCCAGGCAAGAACAGTGGAGTGGGTTGCCATTTCTCATTCCAAGGGATCTTCCCGACTCAGGGATGGAACCCACGTCACTTGCATCTTCTGCACCGGCAGGTGATTCTTTACCACAAGTACTAGCTGGGAAGCCCTTTATCGGCTACAGGTTTGTTCAAATTGTCTATTACTTCTTGAGTCCATTTTTGTAGTTTATGCTTTTCTAGGAATTTATCTATTTCATCTAAATTATTTACTTTGTTGGTTGTTCACAGTATTCCCTTATGTTCCTTTTTTTATTTCTATAAGATCAGTAATGGTGCACTGGCTTTCATTCCCGATTTTACTGATACACAGTAATTTAGTTTTCTTTTTCTTGGTCAGTCTAGCTAAAGATTTGCAAAATTTTGCTGGTCTTTTCAAAAGGGCCACTTTTGTTTTCATTGATTTTTTGTGTGTGTGTGTGGTTTTTCTCTAATCTTTATTTCTTCCCCTCTATTACTTTGGCCACCTGATGTGAAGAGCTGACTCATTTGAAAAGACCCTGATGCTGAGAAAGATTGAGGGCAGGAGGAGAAGGGGACGACGGAGGATGGCTGGATGGCATCACCGACTCGATGGACATGAGTCTGAGTGAACTCCGGGAGTTGGTGATGGACAGGGAGGCCTGGCGTGCTGCGATTCATGGGGTCACAAAGAGTCAGACACGACTGAGCGACTGAACTGAACTGATTGCTTGGGTGTCAGTTTATTCTTCTTTTTCTAGTTTCTTGGGATGAAAGATTAGGTTACTGACTTGACATCTTTCTTCTTTTTTAATATAGGCATGTACAGCTAAATATTTTGCTCTGAACACTGCTTTACTTGCATTCCTACGTCACTGCGCTTCATTTTCTTTCATTTCAAAGTACTTTCTAGTTTCCTTTGTAATTTCTCCCTTGATTCACTGATTATTTAGAAGCATGCAAACTTAAAATTTCCACGTATTTGTGAATCCCCCACATTTTCTTCTATTAATTGCCTATGTTACATCACTATCTTTAGAGAGCACACGTTGTACAATTTCAGTCCTTTGAAATTTATTGAGGTTTGTTTTATGGTCTCGAATAGGGTCTGTTCTGGAGAATGTTGTTGAATGAGCATTCTATAGATGTCTCTTAGGTCTTACTGGTTTATAGAGCTGGCCAAGTCTTCTACTTCCTCAATGATCTTCCGCTTAGTTGTTTTGTCCATATTGAAATGGGTGATTGAAATCTCCCACTATTACTGTTCAAATTTCCATATCACCCTTCAATTCTGCCAGTTTTTGGTTCGTGCATTTTGGGGCTTTGTCACTAGGTCATACGTTTATAACTGTTATAGGTTCCTAATTATCATTATAATGCATCCCTCTTTCTGTCCAATAACAACACTTTAAAGTCTGTATCATCTATTAGTACAGCCGCTTCAGTTCTCTGTTGATTACCATTTACATGGTATATCTTTTTTGTCCATTTACTTTCAACCTGTTTGTGTCTTTGACTCTCAAGTGTGTGACCTGTAGAGAGCACACAGTTGGATCACGTTCCTCCCTCTCCACCTTTTTAATAGGAATGTTTAATACATTTACCGCCTGCAAGAGTCTCTGCTGATGGGCAAGGACAGCTGAAGTGGCTATACTAACAGCTTTTCAAAGTCTTTTATGGAGATTTTATTCTCATATCTTCCTTTTAAGTTTTGGGTCAGGTTCTTATTTCCACAATTGCTACTGACCCCTCAGCAGCTGAGTATCAGTTGCCACTGATTGTTTTTGACAAAGGCCCTGAGGACAGGGTTTTCCTGCAGATCAAGTTCTGAGCTCCAGTCAGGTCAACTGACAACAATGAAACAGGGCTTTTCCAGGGAGCTGGACAACAGGTCAAATAGGGACAGTGCTTCGGAATGGCCTTTTTTTTTTTTTTTTTTTTTTTGAGGCGCCCCAGCAAGCCCTGCCCATCCAGTGGCTGCAAGCCTGCTGGTTTTCAAGGTTACTGCAGACCTGAGCAAAGAGAGATGGGAGCAGTTCAAGTTGCAACGCCACAAACCCTGCTCAATGAGATTCAGCAGTTTTTCTTGAATAAATACTCCTCAGATTGTTGGAAGCCTTTGGCAAATTTCAAGAGTTCTAAAATAGCTGATTTTGGCCATCTCTGCCAATGTTTTCACTGCTTTTAAGGAGGGATGGATCTACCACCATCAGATTGTGAAGGCTTGGTATGAAAAAACAACTCATATTGCTTCAATGCTTAGTTGATAATTTTGTGTGTGCCTGAAGCACACAAAGTTACTTGTGACTCTAAACTAAAGGTTCTGTCAAAGATACAGAGTTTAAAATTTTTCATTTAAATTAGGAAAATCCTGGGTCATCCCATGGGCTAGTCCCTCACCTATCAAGCTTGAAATCTCCGTTTTTTCCTTTAACTTTTGTGTGTACCTTCAGCACAGCTGAAAGACAGCTAAATTAATTAAGGAAGAAAAAAAATCTGCTTTTAGAATAGTCGGAAAGAATCAGAAAAGTAGAAGGAGTGTAAAGAAGGGTTTTCCTCTATAAACTATTTTTAATTGATATCTATTTCTTTAATCATGTCTTAAGTCAGACAGATCCATAATCTATTCCCAGCTCCTCTTCTTACTCAGCAGTGCAGCCTTGGGCAAGATATTCAATCTCTTGTACCTCACTTATTTCATTTACAAAATGGGCACAATAATTATTTTATAGGTTTTTGTTAGGCTTAACTAAATGTGAAAGTGCCTAGAACATGCAATAAGCACTCAACTAAGAACCGGTTTCCTTGCTCTTAACTCTGTGGAAACATTAAGAGTGTGCTAGAAATATTCAGGTCAAAATATAAAAGTCAAAAATCCAAGCACAGAACTGACCAAAGGGCCTAACAATTAGCTTTCTAAGAGGAGGCTAAATTAGTACCAGTAGAGGAATATCTTAGAGATATTGTGGCTTCAGTTCTAGACCACTGTAATAAAGTGAATATTGCAATTAAGTGAGTCACACAAATTTTTTGGTTTCCCAGTGCACATTAAAGTTATGTCTATTAAGTGTATAATAGCATTATGCCTAAAAAAGTATAATTTAAAAATATTTTATTGCTAAAAAGCTATCATTTGCTCTTTCAGTCATAATCTTTTTGCAATAGTAATATCAAAGATCACTGATCAACATTAACAAATACAACAATAATGAAAAAGTTTGAAATACTCTGCTGCTGCTGCTGCTGCTAAGTCGCTTCAGTCGTGTCCCACTCTGTGCGACCCCATAGACGGCAGCCCACCGGGCTCCCCCATCCCTGGGATTCTCCAGGCAAGAACACTGGAGTGGGTTGCCATTTCCTTCTCCAATGCATGAAAGTGAAAGTGAAAGTGAAGTAGCTCAGTCGTGTCCGACTCCCAGCGACCCCATGGACTGCAGCCCACCAGGCTCCCCCATCCATGGGATTTTCCAGACGAGAGCACTGGAGTGGGGCGCCATCGCCTTCTCCTTGAAACACTCTAAAAATTACAAATGTGACATAGAGGCATGAACTGAACAAATGTTGTTGGAAAAATGGTGCTAATAGACTTACCCAAAGCAGAGTTGCCACAAACTGTTAATTAAAAAAGAAAAGAAAAGAAATGCAGTAACTGCAAAGCACAGAAAGCAAAACACAATAAAATTATGCCTGTATAGTCTTCGCCGCTGGTTCAGTGGTAAAGAATCTGTCTGCAAATGCAGGAGACACAGGAGATGCGGGTTCAGTCCCTGGGTGGGGATGATCCCCTGGAGAAGGAAATGGCAATCCACTCCAGTATTTTTGCCTGGAGAACTCCACGGACAGAGGACTACAGTACGTGGGGTCGCAAAAGAGTTGGACACAACTTAGCAACTAAACAACAAAAACATATTCAAGAAACCAGAACGCAAAGAATTTTATGTGCAAAAAATAGGATAACATATATTAAACACTCAGCAGTTTCTGGCACATGCAATGTGCTTGATAAATGTTACATGAATGTGTTGTTTGATTTTTAGAAAATTTATCAGTAAGAAATGATAAAAGAAACTTTTTAAATTTAATGAGCCAAACTTCATTTATATGGAATATTTACTCATGTGAAACACCTTCTAAAACTATGCTGAGTAAAATAAGACTTCACATTATATTTTTTAAAAAGTAAGCTTTACTCTTTCTTTTTTTGACTGTTTTCTCTTACATAAGAGGTGACATCATAAGCCATGCTGGCTAAAACAGTTTTCACAAAAACAAAAAATTCAGACAAATCAGAAGCAGGTACTGAGTCTTTTGTGCCACTTCAGGTTCAATAATATCTTAAACTTCCCCATTATCTCAAGCCCTGCCACTTAAGTTTCTTATGTCTAACCAATTCCACATAGTTTCCTTATGGTCTCTGTCTTCTCTGTAAAGATCCAATTTTATGTCTCACTGCTGCTGCTAAGTCGCTTCAGTCGTGTCCAACTCTGTGCAACCCCATAGATGGCAGCCCACCAGGCTCCCCCATCCTTGGGATTCTCCAGGCGAGAACACTGGAGTGGGTTGCCATTTCCTTCTCCAATGCATGAAGATGAAAAGTGAAAGTGAAGTCGCTCAGTCGTGTCCGACTCTTAGCGACCCCATGGACTGCGGCCCACCAGGGTCCTCCATCCATGGGATTTTCCAGGCAAGAGTACTGGAGTGGGGTGCCATTGCCTTCTCCGTTATGTCTCACTGGTCACCATCCACTCTACCAGCAAACCTTCCATCTGTTTACCATCCCGATCTAAAACCCTCAACAAAAAGGGAACTCTGATTACTACTTTCCTGACATGTGAACTTTAAAGAAAACATACAATGACACAGAGACAACTGTGTACAGTAAATGTAAAATAATAGCTCATTTGTATGCAGCATTTATACCAAACAACATCCTTAATAACATGGGCTTCCCTGGTGGCTCAGCAGTAAAGAATCTGCCTGCAATGCAGGAGCTGTAGGAGATGCAATTTCAATCCCTGGGTCAGGAAGATCCCCTGGAGGAGGGCATGGCAACCCACTCCAGTATTCTTGCCTGGAGAATTTCATGGACAGAGGAGCCTGGCGGGCTACAGTCCACAGGGTCACAAAGAATCAGACACGACTGAAGCGACTGAGCACGCAGATGTGCATACGCACATATACATATACATAATATACTTCCATGCTGCTGCTGCTAAGTCGCTTCAGTCGTGTCCAACTCTGTTCGACCCCATAGACGGCAGCCCACCAGGCTCCACCGTCCCTGGGATTCTCCAGGCAAGAACACCGGAGTGGGTTGCCATTTCCTTCTCCAATGCATGAAAGTGAAAAGTGAAAGTGAAGTCGCTCAGTCGAGTCTGACTCTTAGTAACCCCATGGACTGCAGCCTACCAGGCTCCTCCATCCATGGGATTTTCCAGGCAAGGTACTGAAGTGGGGTGCCATTGCCTTTTACAATACCTCCATGAGGTAGGTACAATTTTAACTTCCAATTTTTTAATAAAAATTTGACAGAAGTTAAGAAACCTGTACAAAGTCATAGAGCTATTCAGCTATACAGAGAGCCAATATTTAAATCAGGCAACAAAATTTTTAAACTATGATGCTTTAGAGAAACTCTTAATCTGAAGACTCATCCTTCTTAACTCAGGAAATGAGACGGAAGCTCTGAAGCACAATAATTATCTTATTGTGATAATTGGTATAACTGCTTTCCTGTGACACTAACACCTCAAATCCCTATCCTGTCCTTCTTAGAGTCTTCTTGCTGAATCAGCTGCCCTCACTCCAAGCCAGCATGTACCTCACAATGCCAGGGGTGAAGCAAAAGGAAGAGGAAGGAGGGGGAGCTAAGGAAAAGGAGAAAGAGAAAAAGACAGGATCAAAAAATATATAAAAGAAGGATGAGAGAAATCTATCGTGAGATACAAGAAACATCTGGTGATAAAAACAGTTAAGTGTAGTTTGGTAAAAAAAAAAAAAAGAAACTGATCTTCCTATTATAATATCCTATGCACAGCTGTATACAGCCCTGCCCCCAATTATCTATGATATTTTAATGCTTAAAAATTAGTGTACAGCACATAATCAAAAGCACAGACTTAACCATTCAGTAATTTTTAATGAATATGTGTAGATGGTGATTTTAGAGGGTAAGAAAAGAACAGTACATGATAAAACATGTTCATTAGGAAGAAAACAAAAGTTCAATATTTACAAGAGGTAACTGACATTGCTTTAAATAAGTGAAAGCAAATTCAGTAGATAACAGTAAATACAAAATATAAAATAATTCAATGTATCAAATCAAGGTATTTTTCAGTTACATGGTTATGTTCCTCTCTAAATATTTAATCTGTAAATAAAACCATTCAGTAATTTTGAAAGGTTACTTGTAAAGTATTACACAAGCCAAAATGGAACATTATTTTTCATCTGCAGATATTTATCAACTAGTTTTTAAACCTGGCAGCTCTTTCTTATCCCTCTCTTGGTTAAGACAAGCTTCTTCATATCGTTCAAAGACACGAAACAGGGGAAAAGAGAAGAACCACCTTTTTGCCAAGTGTCCTCATGACTTGGAACCCATGGGCATTTGTTCCTGACCCTGTCTGATTTTTGGCACATAGCAGATAAGCACTGAGCAACACACACCCACTGTTACACGGAGAAGAGGGAACAGACATCAAAGCGCCACTCATTTTGTTTTTAGATACCATATCAAGGCTATTCAGGTTTCTTAAGAAGATCCAGCAGGGGAAAAAAAAAAAAAAAGATTATCACTCTCATGCTCATGTAATGCTGTGCTCTAAAATAGGTCTCAGTTCGTTTTCTTTAGACTCCAGCCATCAGAATATACTCAGATCCGCTGGTTCCTTCTGCCTGATAGCCAGAGATATCTCCATGGGAAGGCTTTGCTAGGACACAAGAATAAGGCATGCAAGACAAATCAGCACAGTTTTCAAGCTACTTGCCTGCTTCCAGGAATGCTAATTTCAGTAATCCTTCCCAAGATGTCAGCACTATTATCAAAGAGATCTGGGTCATTTTCCCTGCTTTGAAGCTCTCTGCTTGCTCAAACACTACAGGAGGCAAACCAGGAAAAGCTGGAGTGGCATGGACTAGGGAAACAATTTCTTAGTAATGGGTTCCTCTAAGAATATCTTTTCATTTTGAAGTTTTGAAAAAAAAAATAAAAGTGCCAAAACCTCCTGAGCCAAGACCATAGGAGATACAATCTCTTTTCTTTTAAGGCTGATCTATCAGTGGCCATGTTTCTAGGAATGGCTTGTGCATTAGAGAAACCAATGCAAAACTCCAGGTTTAGAGCCATTCAAAGCCACAAAGGTCAGCAACGTAAGGAGATGGAGCCGAGGCCTTGAAATACGTGGGACGCAGAGAATCCTGGAGAGGTAGAAAGGAGAGACTTGGCTGGGATGTCCAATAACAGCACTGGTTCATGGAAAGGAGGTGAGTCTGGCTCCTGGTCACCACACTGACAACAGAGGGCACTCAGCCTGGCCCTCCCACCGCCCCCATCGGGGAGAGGACCATCAGCTGCAGGCAGAGTGGCCTTGCACAGAGCAGGGGGCCTGGAGGACTTGGGAGAGCTGGCGGTCTCTGCCCCTTAACTCCTACTGAGTGTTGGGCAGATTACTTGACTTTTTGAAGTCTTTAAAATGGGGAAAGCCTCTGTGGACTACTTCCCATGGTTGCTGTGAGGGTCAAATACAATAACATATACCAGTGTGTATTACATCAGTGTAAGAGACGGAAGATAGGGGCCTAGCAGATGAGTTTCCTAAAAATGATATAAACCTTGGCAAAGCAAGGAGAGTTGGATACAACTAAAGTGACTGAGCACGCAGGCACTGCCGTATCTCTATGCCATTCAAAGACCACCAATTACCAGGACAGGCCAGGTCACGTGTGCTGAGGCTCCTGGCTGGAGCTGGGTCTCACTGCTGAGTGAAGGCAGGGGCTGGCTCTTGGGCCATCCGCCCTGCACTTTTTCCTTCTTCCAGACAAAGGGGACACCCTCAGCACCCTCTGTGGTCCTCCTCTCCCACCTGCGCTGCTCGTGGAGCTCACAGCTCCTCAGGTACAACTCACAGCGGGTGGAGGCTGGGTTACAAGCAGTCACAGGGAACCGGTCACAAGGCTGTCTTGAAGACAGACAGCTAAGAGAAGGGGGCAGCTTCTGCCAGCCGACACCAGGAGGTTTGAGGCCTGGGTGCAGGGTGCGTGCAGCCTGTTTCATACAGACTGGAGGAAGTTGGTTTAAGAAGACGAAGTGAACGCTGAGAGAGGCAGACAGCCTGGACCTCCGGGTGCTGGGACGCCCTACTCCCGAGGTCTCAGAGCTCTCCACCACCCCGCCCCACACAGCCGGCCCTTGCCAAGCACACGTGGCCCTGCTAAGGAAGTCCTGAAGAAGCGTAAGTCAGGTTTTCTAACACACCATCAGGATGCGTTGGTCCCACAATAAAGAAAGAGTAATTTCCAGACTAAGGTAGACCCACGGTCCGTTCAAACAAGCATCCTACTTATGGCAAACACACCAGGGTCGTTTGCAGGAAACCACACTTGTCTTCAAAAATTCAAGCTCAAATGAGTCTTTAAAATGGAAGTCTTTGAAGTCTTGCAAAACATCCTAGCCTGGCCATATGTTCACTACGGGTCTATGAATTTATCTTCACCCTTCTGGCATCTAACTGAATTTTCTGTCTTTGTCCACTTGTAAAGATAATCCATTCCTAATATGTACTGCCTACTCCGCAAAGGGACAATTCTTATTTGGTTGATTTCTTACAGTATAAATAAACTCGTCATAAGCCCCTTCAATGCTCAAAGTATGACCTACAGATTCTCTTCGTCAGCTTATTCATGTCACTGAGTTTCTGTCTTTCTCAAAAAAAAGGAGAAAAAAATTTTGGCCCCCTAGAAGATGCCGTGGAGAAGAGAATGGCAACCCACTTCAGTATTCTTGCCTGGAGAATCCCATGGACAGAGGAGCCTGGCAGGCTACAGTCCATAGAGTCGCAAAGAGTCGGACACGACTGAAGTGACTCAGCACACACACAGCTCTGCGTTAAATCAGTCTAGCCATCTTTCCCTAATGCTATGGAGAAGTATCGTACACAGAGCCACAGAGTACTCTTGTGTAACCTCAATGTCCCTGAGTGTTTTAGTCACTGTTCTAGCAAATAAGAGTAAACAGTGAAAGAAAAGCAGGAATAGAAAAATGAGGGGAAAAAAATACTACTGGGATTTATTCTGACACCAACAACACAAAAAGGTTAGAAAAAATATTCCTAAAATTGTTATTTTTGAGTGGCTGGATGATGGACAAATCCCCTTTTACTGTATATTTTTCTGCATTAGTAAAATTTCTACACTGGCTATGTACCGTCCTAACTTAAAAAATGTTATTGGAAAAAAAAAACACTGGAGAACAATGTGGTTAAATAAAGAGTTAAATGGTCAAAACCGAGGTTAAATGAGCAGCTGGAGACGGCAGACAGCCCTGTCAAAAGCTGCGGGGACATCAGGCCTTCACAGGGGGATCGACTCTGGCTTGAGAGCCTTCAGTGGCCCGGATCCCTGCAGGCTCAGGAGGCAGAAAACGGGCTCAGAGCGGGTCAGAGCCTTTCACCAGAGGGCTCATTCCACTTCAGCAAACAGTCACACCTAGAACAGAAAGGTCCTTCCTTTTAAAGGTATTTTAAAGGTACATATAAAGGACCTCAGAACAAAAAAGGCTGGAAGGGTGTGGTGGCATATGTGCTTTCAGAGGCGAGCCTACCACTGAGGAACTAATGGGGCCACCGGAGAGAAAGTGCCTGGATCCTCCCCAGCTACAGGCACACACTGGGCACCCAACACATACTCATATATAAATGACAACGAACTGAGCAACCACGATGAAAACGTGCAGGTGGTGGGAGAGGCCCAGAAGGCAGGCTTCCTGCAGGAGGTGACACCTGCGCTGGGTTAAAGAGATAAGATTTCTTCAACGTTTCTTTGCTAAGCAAAGCATGTGAAAAAGAGTGTGTAGGGGTCCAGGCAGGCACAAATCATGGGCACTCAAAGAAAGAGAAGCTGTGTAACCCCAAAAGAGTGTTAAGTATTTCACTGAGGAATCCAATAAACACATAGTAAGAGTAAATAGGGAAATCAAGGCAGAGATAGAAAAAAGAACACTGGAATTCATTTTGTGATACATACAAATGGCTTAGCTTCAGGGAAGACAAAGGTGAACCAAGCCTTGAATAAAGGGTAGAATTTGGATGGAAGTAGAAAGGGAAGAAAAAGGACAGTATGAGCAAAGACAAAGGCTGTGGGGAGAAATAGAATGAAAGACCTTTGTTCTTTCAGCAAATGTTCATTGCATGCCTCCTCTGTCCCAGGTCTGCATCCCAGCTTGGGGTGCAAGAAGGAACTGACATTTAATTCAAGTCAACAGACAACAACCCCGTGAGACCAGTACTATTCTCCCCACTGCAGAGATGAGGAAATGGAGGCTTTACAACGAGCAGTTTTTCCAAGGACACAGAGCTCATAAATAGTGTACATCTACTTTTAGCTGTGTTTTTATTATAGCCAGGCTTTTGAGAACGTTGATGAGCTGTTTGTTTCTGAAAACATCATGGTTAATGCTCAGAGCATAGCGGGGAACCAAGCAGTCCCTATTCTGCTATTCAAGTGAAAAAAAAAATCATGAGCATGTCTTACTTTCCTTTTATGAATTCTTTTCTGCCCTGGAGGATAAATAAGTGGGAGTCTTGAGTCCTGACTTACAAACATCCAAGGCCTTTTGGAACAATTGTTGCAGGACCTGATCAAGCTCTGGAAACTGCCGGATTATACTGACTGGCAACTGATTTGAGTCCATTCACTCCAGAACGTGCTCAGAGAGCAAGGGGAGCATGTTCAGTGAGCGGTCATCTGAGAAAGGTCAGCCGGGTTAACTCCAAAAACGTTTCATAAAGTCAAAACCAGATTGAGGATTTGTGTGGAAAATGTTAAACACACCCTGCTGGAAAACTCAGAGACTCCCTCACGGCCATCGGCCTTACTAGTCAGTAAATGACACATTTTCCAGGAACTTGAGCTGAATGATTCGAAGTTGTCGAAAGTCAGCACGTGAACCCGCCAGGTTCCCTGTCTCTGGCCAACTTAACACAGGTTACCCCCAGGTGATCAAGCTCTTCTGGAAGTAGAGAAGCTTTCAGCCCACAAGGTGCAATTCTAAGCACAGACATACATACATGCAAATGGTGTTGACAAAGAACAAAATAAACTGCTTACTTTCTTCCGAGGCTAACCATATGCCTTTAGGTAAAAAGAGGAAAAAACTTTTTATTTTTTTTAGGGTCATTGAAAAGTCATTTGGGTCTACAGTAATTCTTTCTTTGCCACATTAAACTTCTACTTTTCAAACAAGAGGTGTTTCTTGTGGGCCTATTAAAAAAAAGCTATGAGTCTCTAATCAAACGTAAGATTAATATAAATTTTCTTCATTATTATTATAGGAAATTCGTTTTTCCTTTTTAATTTAATTTTTTTTAATCCATTAATTAGAATATAGCTCTAAAGCTTGCAGTCATACAAATCTATTTTTGTGTTTCTTCTGGAGAGATGAATCTGATATTACTATGTGTGATTAACATGGCGCCTCACAAGCAAGGGTCGTTTCTGTACTTGGAATGTCTAAGGCAGGCAGGCCTGGAATAATCTCCCAGACAGCACTCCATCATCTACCCTCCAAAAGCTGGCATTGCTAATGCGATCTGTGGGGGGAAAATACCAAATACCTAAAATACTTTAAAACGTGTATTTCCATAAAGTAAAGGGAAATAACTTTATTGCAAAATTTGTCTACAGCTGAAGATGTTATCTAAGGTCCAGTCTGACCTGAAAGTGAAAGTGTTAGTCGCTCAGTCATGTCTGACTCTTTATAACCCCATGGACTGTAGCCTGCCAGGCTCCTCTGTCCATAGGATTTTCCAGGGAAGAATACTGGAGTGGGTTGCCATTCCGTTCTCCAGGGGATCTTCCTGGCTCAAAGATCAAACCCAGGTCTCCCACATTATAGGCAGATTCTTCACCATCTGAACTACCAGGGAAGCCCTAGTTTGACCTGGAAACTCTCCAATCAGGCAGCGGCTGACTAAGGCATGATTTCAGCGTAATCTCTGAGATCCCTGAGATCATTTCTGTACTTTCTTTTCCCCTCATGTAACGTTAGGGTTTCCCAACCCTTTCATGCTTCCTTGGGGATGGCTAAGTAACAGAGTTTATCCACAGGAGCAGTCCACCCAGTCCTCTCTCCTGCATTCACTGAATCCATTCCTGCTGGCATCCAATCCAACTTATTAGGACCGACAAGCATACAAAACTTGGACTAGAGAAAAATATTAAAAATATAACTTAAAACATTTACTTTTAGGGCAGCAAAGAGAGATGGAAACTTCTACCTTATTCCAAAAAGTAGAGATGTTCACGGTCTCTTATAGCAACTAAAAGTGGAAACCAGCTAGTGTTCCAGGCCGTGTGGGAGAAATGTTGAAGACCAACCCAAACTGCAAGAAACGCTTACCTTGCTGAAACAGGAGGCCGTTCTGTCACCACTGGCCTATAAGAATCAAGGCCCCACATCTGACTACCTCACAAGTATCCCTTCCAAGTTTCAGCTCTTGTTTTTCTGGGATACTGGACTTCTCAGACAAACTGAAAACTAGCAGCAGAGAGACCTAACTAGTACTTTTTAATATGTCCTTTACTGTATCCTTTCAGATATAAGGATATCTTACAGCCGTATGGCAGGGTATGGGCTTCCCCGCTGACTCAGCGGTAAAGAATCCACCTGCAATGCAGGAGATGCGGTAGGAGCCATGGGTTTGATCCCTGGGTCAGGAAGGTCCCCTGGAGAAGGGAAAGGCAACCCGCTCCAGTATTCTTGCCTGGAAAACCCTATGGACAGAGGAGCCTGGCAGGCTACAGTCCGTGGGGGTCACAGAGTCGAATGTGACTTAGCGACCAACCAACCAACAGTGGTAGGTATGGTTCTCCTCCGCTCAAATGCATAACTTACTGGGGCGGACTTTCCATCTACTGGAGAAAAACAAGAAGTCTGTGAAGACTCATAACCTGTACTTACACGTACTCCCGTGACTGTGGAAATTCTGACTCACCATAAAGATAAAGACAGCTAAACCTGAGGCTGGCTGTGTCTATCTCCCAATCCACTCCCTAGGGCTGGCCTCCTACAGTGGTTCCTAGTGGAACCTCTGACCAGCAGCATTGGCATCACTGGGTAACTTGTTAGAAATGCGCATTCTGCCCCCAGACCTACTGAGTCCGAGACTCTCCAGGGTTCAGTCCCCCAGGTGACTGATGCCCCCAAGTTTGAGAAGCACAGTTGCACAGAGGTAACGATCACACCACCAGCATCTGTAACTCCCAGAGCCTACAGGTGGCAGTAAAGGCCAGTTAGAAGAATTACAGGCACTAGAAGATCAAGTTCTAAGTGTTACAGAGCCAGCCTGCCTGACCACACTGTTCAACAGTTTCTTAACAGCTGGCTCAGCCTCCTCCAATGAGTTTGAAGGTCACAGTAAGTCCCAGCTTTGAACAGGAACTGGACTGAAATTCTTGTGGTCCGAAAGCAGACATATTGAACCTATGAATTTCAGGGATGCAATCAATATTTAATTATCTTAAAGATTTTAATACTATGAGGATACAAACATATTTAAGAATGAAAATTTCAATACTTATTAAATAGAACAAGAAACTCAAATTATTCTCAGCAATTATGTATATCTGAATTATTTTTATGCACTCTGAATGATTAGAGTTCCCACCATTAAAATCTCATTGAGATAACATGTTAACAGTGAGAAGAGAAATTTTCTACTGTAAAGCATGTATCAGGCATCCCTTTACTATTTACTAGACTCTATGAAAACCCTGAATTTTGCATTAATTTGCCTTACACAAACTACAAACCTCCAGTGAGGGTGTGGAGCAACGGGAACTCTCATACAGTTGGGGGAATAAATCGGTACAATCACTTTGGAAAACTGTTGAGCAATGTCTACCAAAGCTAAATACACAATATCCAGGGCCAGCAATTCCACTCCTGGGTTTGCACCACAGAGAAGTGACCACATCCAGCTACTTAAAGCCTCATAAACGTGTTTGTAGAAGTCTAACTCGTAATACGGAGCAGGCAATGGCAACCCACTCCAGTGTTCTTGTCTGGAGAATCCCAGGGACGGAGGAGCCCGGTAGGCTGCAGTCCATGGGGTCGCAAAGAGTCGGACATGACTGAGCGACTTCACTTTCACTTCTCACTTTCATGCATTGGAGAGGGAAATGGCAACTCACTCCAGTGTTCTTGCCTGGAGAATCCCAGGGATGGAGGAGCCTGGTGGGCTGCCGTCTCTGGGGTCGCACAGAGTCAGACACGACTTAAGTGACTTAGCAGCAGCAGCAGCAACTCGTAATAGTTATAACCAGGAAAAAATAATTTGAATATCCATTCTCAGCAGTAATATGACTATGCATACAATAAAATAGACACAGCGAGGAAAACACGAATGAACCAACAAACCTGACCACAGCTACAGACTACGGATGAACCTCACAGATGTAACGCTGAGTAAAAGATGCAAGGGATTAAGAATCACATGCTTGACCAAACAGGCAGAACAAATATCTGGTGACAGAGGTCAGCATGGAGGTTACTGAGGTCATCTAGAACAGGCAAGAGGAGCTCACAGGGTAAGATCTAGGTCTTGATATGTGGAATGGTGACAGGGGTGTATACATATGAAAAGCTCACAGACTTGCACACTTAAACATTTTACACTTTACTATATGTATATGGGCTTCCCAGGTGGCTCAGCAGTAAAGAATCTGCCTGCCAGTGCAGGAGAGGCAGGTATGATCTGGGTCTGGGTCAGGAAGATCCCTTAGAGGAGGAAATGGCAACCCACTCCAGTATTTTTGTCTGGGAAATCCCATGGACAGAGGAGCCTGGCCAGCTACAGTTCATGGGTTCACAAAGAGTCGGACCAGCCATGACCAAGTGATTAAACAACAATATATATGTTATATTTATTTATAAAGGGACAACAATATGTATGTTATACTTCTTTACAAAGAGAGGAAAAGTTAAACACACACAAAATACCCTTGACAGATTATCCTGTAATAATTTTCAATATCCATCATAAAAATCTTCCCTGATGGCTCAGAGGGTAAAGAATCGGCCTCCAGTGTAGGAGACATAAGAGATTCAGGTTTCATCCCTGGGTCAGGAAGATTCCCTGGAGAAGGAAATGATTACCCACTCTAGTATTCTTGCCTGGAAAACGCCATGGACAGAGGAGCCTAGCGGGCTATAGTCCAAGGGATCACAGAGTCGGGCACGACTGAGCAACTAAGCACACATGAAAATCCAAATTACTGGGCAACTACACCTGACATCAGAGTCTCATTTACTGCAAAAATACTGCATTTGCTGAGCTACATCTCAAAATTAGATACAGAGAACAATGGGCTTTCCGATATTCAATTATGCCATCAAATCAATGTATCCTCCTATGAAAAGGCCAAAACTTTCTGGCTTGCACTCCCTGGTCCCAAACTCCATTTATTCTGCCACTTCATGCCATCATAGGTGCCAACTGATGTCCACCATCCCTAGCCCCTGCAGGCCTGGATGTGGTCACCATCCTGGAGAGGCTGACAAGGCTGGCTCCAATCCTTAGCTACCTGCCTGAATCCCCTGCCACCATGCAGCCTCACAAATCAAGGCATGTCCCAGTGCAGGATAAGTGTTAAGACAGTACCGCCTTCAGGTCAACGCGGACCTATTGGATTCTAGGTTCCCATCTAGTAAGGCTCAGACGCTAAGCCAACTGTCGACTAGGAGATACCAAATTACACCCCAAGAGCAGACACCTCCAGGCCTCGCGGCTGGCCCCCAGGTCCTGAACCCGCGCCGCCCTCCCCAAGCCTGCGCCGCTCCCTCCAGGCCACCCGACCCACAAAGAACCCGAACCGGGAAAATCAACTCGGTCTGGTTTTGCGCTTCCGGCTCAGGTTTAAAAAAAAAAAAAAAAGCTCAACCGAGGGCACTGTGACCAAGAGGAGGAACCATGTGTTCCGGGCGACACTCGGGTCCCCCACGCGCGGCCGCGGGGGCAGGGCCAGGGTCGGCGGCCCCTATACTCGGGCTGACTCGGCAACAGTCAGGACTCGCCCGCGCGCGAGGGACCGCGGGCCAGAGGGGGCGCGCCCTGTCGCCGAGAACCCGCCTAGCGCGCTCTCGGGCGGGGCCGCCCAGGGCAGGAGCCCGGGCCGCGCGCGCCCGCGCGCGCGCCGCCGCCGCCCCAGGGCCGGCGTGGTTACCTGGGAGCAGGAACACGTGCTGCCAGACGCGAGCCCCGTCCCCGCCGTCCGCGCCGCGCGCCATGCAGCTCGTCCGCTCCCGGCCGCCGTGGGCCTCAGCCCTCGGAGCGCGGGCTTGGCGAAAGGCGGGTGGCAAATGGCGGGAGAAGAGTCGATTCCGGGAATGCGGCGGGGCCTGGGGCGCGGGGCCGGCCAGGCGTACGTGGTTTCGTTTCCGGAGTCCGCCAGCAGCCCCGATTTCAGAGTTTAAATTGAGCGCCGGGCCCAGGCTGCCGGCCCCCTGGCTCGTCGCCCGCCGGCGGGGAAGGGTCGCTGCCTCTCCCCCCTCCGCGGCTCGGCCAATGGTAGCTGCTCACCCGCGGCGCCTAGTGACGCGGCCCGGGGGCGGGGTCGCCTGGGCCCCGAGGCTCCGGGTCCGCGCTCCCAGGGGCCTTCCGCGCGTGCGGCGGGGCGCAGCCCTGGGGAGATCGCGGGGAGGCCGGGTCCCTGGGCCGTGGGGCACCGGGAGGCTTGACGCTCGCCGCCCCAGTAGGCTGGCGGACGCGCGCACACCTTGCAGCGCGCAAAGCCTGGCGCAAATCCGTTCTGAGGACAAGAACCGTCACACCCGAATCCTCCTGCCGCTGTTCCCCGTCAACGTTTCTGGATAGCGCTTGCATCTGCGTTGGAATTAATGCCAGAATCTGGTGTGCTTTGTGATTCATGACAAAATGCATGCAAAGCAGACCTCAAATTGTGGTTAGTCCTCATTACTCCAAAGAGGGGCACAGTTTGAGGCCCAAAATGTACATTTGTTGTTTTGGAAGACGTTGATTTGTAACGAGTTAAAGTCAAGATTTTTAAAAAGCGATGTTTACAAAGTCAGAGTCATGATATTTACGTATTTAAACTTCTCAAAAATAAAATTTTAATCGTACACGGTTTTAGAAAAGGTACCAAGTGTGTATCTCATACAAGAATAAGTTTGACACCCTGCTTCCCCAGATTCCCAATCCCCCTCCGCCGGGGTAATTACTGTTATCAGTCTCTTATCTGCTCTTCCAGAATTTTTCCATTCACAAACAAGTTCCTGTGTCTTACTCTTTGCACAAATGAAAGAGTAATATGCATAGCTCTTAAGGCATTTAACGTTTTTTGTTTAATCTTGAAGACAGTTAAATGCTGCAGCACTAGATCATCTCGGCCTTCTGAAAAGATTCTCTGTTTCTATCCTACTTCCCACCAGGGCAGACAAATGCAACTGAAGGTGACTGCAAGAAACACCTGGCAGAGAGGAAGCCTTTCTGGTAGAGCAGGGGCACCCGGAGGCCAGCTCTGGGGCAGGCAGCAGAGCGGCACTGCTCTCGAGCTATCTTCATCTTTCTCTGATCCTTCCCAGCCGTTGGCTGTTTGAATATGTGTTTTTATGTGGTTGTTTTCACAGTCAGTTCAGTTTAGTTCAGTTGCTCAGTTGTGTCAGACTCTTTGCGACCCCATGAATCACAGCACACCAGGCCTCCCTGTCCATCACCAACTCTCGGAGTTCACTCAAAACTCATGTCCATCCAGTCGGTGATGCCATCCAGTCATCTCATCCTCTGTTGTCCCCTTCTCCTCCTGCCCCCAATCCCTCCCAGCATCAGAGTCTTTTCCAATGAGTCAACTCTTTGCATGAGGTGGCCAGAGTACTGGATTTTCAGCTTTAGCATCATTCCTTCCAAAGAACACCCAGGGCTGATTTCTTTTAGAATGGACTGGTTGGATCTCCTTGCAGTCCAAGGGACTCTCAAGAGTCTTCTCCAACACCACACTTCAAAAGCATCAATTCTTTGGCGCTCAGCTTTCTTCACAGTCCAACTCTCAAATCCATACATGACCACTGGAAAAACCATAGCCTTGACCAGATGGACCTTCGTTGGCAAAGTAATGTTTCTGCTTTTCAATATGCTATCTAGGTTGGTCATAACTTTTCTTCCAAGGAGTAAGCGTCTCTTAATTTCATGGCTGCAGTCACCATCTGCAGTGATTTTGGAGCCCCCAAAAATAAAGTCTTCCACTGTTTCCCCATCTATGTCTCATGAAGTGATGGGACCAGATGCCATGATCTTTGTTTTCTGAATGTTGAGCTTTAAGCCAACTTTTTCACTCTCCACTTTCACTTTCATCAAGAGGCTTTTGAGTTCCTCTTCACTTTCTGCCATAAGGGTGGTGTCATCTGCATAGCTGAGGTTATTGATATTTCTCCCAGCAATCTTGATTCCAGCTTGTGCTTCTTTCAGCCCAGCATTTCTCATGATGTACTCTGCATATAAGTTAAATAAGCAGGGTGACAATATATAGCCTTGACGTCCTTCTTTTCCTATTTGGAACCAGTCTGTTGTTCCATGTCCAGTTCTAACTGTTGCTTCCTGACCTGCTTATAGGTTTCTCAAGAGGCAGGTCAAGTGGTCTGGTATTCCCATCTCTTTCAGAATTTTCCACAGTTTATTGTGATCCACACAGTCAAAGGCTTTGGCATAGTCAATAAAGCAGAAATAGATGTTTTTCTGGAACTCTCTTGCTTTTTCCATGATCCAGCGGATGTTGGCAATTTGATCTCTAGTTCCTTTGCCTTTTCTAAAACCAGCTTGAACATCTGGAAGTTCATGGTTCACATATTGCTGAAGCCTGGCTTGGAGATTTTTGAGCATTACTTTACTAGCGTGTGAGAGGAGTGCAATTGTGCAGTAGTTTGAACATTCCTTGGCATTGACTTTCTTTGGGATTGGAATGAAAACCTTTTCCAGTCCTGTGGCCACTGCTGAGTTTCTCAAATTTGCTGGCATATTGAGTGCAGCACTTTCACAGCATCATCTTTCAGGATTTGAAATAGCTCAACTGGAATTCCATCACCTCCACTAGTTTTGTTCGTAGTGATGCTTTCTAAGGCCCACTTGACTTCACATTCCAGGATGTCTGGCTCTAGGTGAGTGATCACACCATCATGATTATCTGGGTTGTGAAGATCTTTTTTGTACAGTTCTTCTGTGTATTCTTGCCACCTCTTCTTAATATCTTCTGCTTCTGTTAGGTCCATACCATTTCTGTCCTTTATCGAGCCCATCTTTGCATGAAATGTTCCCTTGGTATCTCTCATTTTCTTGAAGAGATCTCTAGTCTTTCCCATTCTGTTGTTTTCCTCTATTTCTTTGCATTGGTTGCTGAAGAAGGCTTTCTTATCTCTTCTTGCTATTCTTTGGAACTCTGCATTCAGATGCTTATATCTTTCCTTTGCTCCTTTGCTTTTCGCTTCTCTTCTGTTCACAGCTATTTATAAGGCCTCCCCAGACAGCCATTTTGCTTTTTTTAACATTTCTTTTCCATGGGGATGGTCTTGATCCGTGTCTCCTGTACAATGTCATGAACCTCCGTCCATAGTTCATCAGGCACTCTATCTATCAGATCTAGTCCCTTAAATCTATTTCTCACTTCCACTGTATAATCATAAGGGATTTGATTTAGGTCATACCTGAATGGTCTAGTGGTTTTCCCTACTTTCTTCAATTTGAGTCTGAATTTGGCAATAAGGACAGTACAAAACTATTTTTGTCTGCTTTTCTCCTTAACATTGCCATAAATACCTTTCCCATGGCATCCAGAACCATCATTGGAGACAGGCTATTTCACAGTGCTAATGTACCATGGTTACTGACCCATTCCTTAACCTGCAATATTTAGGTTATTTCAAATTGTTATTCTGAACAATGCTATAATGTATACTATATATGGACTATGCAGTGGGAGTGTGTGCTCAATCACTTTAGTCGTGTCCAACTCTTTGCAACCCCATAGACTATAGTCCACCAGGCTCCTCTATCCATGGGAGTCTCCAGGCAAGAATACCAGAGTGGGTTGCCATGCCCTCCTCCAGGAGATCTTCCTGACCCAGGGACCAAACCTGAGTCTCCTGCACTGCAAGCAGATTCTTTACCCACTGAGCCCAGCAATGAACTAGAGGTATACATGGTGAACTAATGTACACATGGCAACGTGGATGCTTTATATCAAGAGGGAAAAAAAGAAGTAGGAAAAGATTTAGGGCAGAAAAAAAATATCGGTAAATTAAAAATACATAAAACAACATATGTTTTAGAAGGATACATGCATATTTAAGGCCACATATCAAACACACAAGAAAGAAATGGGTGTCTTTAAACGGCAAAAGAATGGGATAAGGAATGAGAAGGCAAGAAATATCAAAAGAGGGGTTGGAGGGGCATGTGGATGACTGTCACTATGTCCTGTGAATCAGAGTATAATTCATTGTAGGTCCAAGTTTGAAAACTTTCTTTTTTTTAATGTGCTGAAACAAACATCTCTATGCAATTTCCTTTATCCATTAAAAAATTAGTTAAGTACCTTCTTGGAACCCTTGCTGTCTTGGACAGCAAGATCAAACCAGTCAATCCTAAAGGAAATAAACCCTGAATAATCATTGGATTATTCTGAGGTGGCTCAGATGGTAAAGTGTCTGCCCACATGTGGGAGACCCGGGTTCGATCTCTGGGTTGGGAAGATCCTCAAGGAAGAAGGGAGAAGGGAATGGCAACCCACTCCAGTACTCTTGCCTGGAAAATTCTATGGACAGAGGAGCCTGCTAGGCTAGAGTCCATTGGGCCACAAAGAGTTGGATATGACTGAGTGACTTCACATTCACATGCCAATCATTGGAAGGATTGATGCTGAAGCTGAAGCTCCGCTACTTTGGCCTCCTGATGCGAAGAGATGACTCATTAGAAAAGACCCTGATGCTGGGAAAGACTGAGGGCAGGAGAAGAAGAGGGCGTCAGAAGATGAGATGGTTGGATGCAAAGGGCATGAACTTGGGCAAACTCAGGAGATGGTGAGGGACACCAGGGAGGCCTGGTGTGCTGCAGCCCATGGGGTGGTGAAGAGTCTGACACAACTGGGTGACTGAACAACAACCTTCTTGGAAGTGGTGATGTTCCAGATGGGTTCCAGATGCCTACTGTCCTCAGGGTAAAGTCTAAGGTCCTAAGCTTGGAACACATGGCCCATGAGATCTGGTCCTCACATGCCCCTCCCGTCAGTTTCCACTGCTTCCCTCCCTCCCCACCTTGACCACGGTCTGGCAGGTCCTAAGAAACTGCTCTCTGTCAGCACTTGACACTGTGTCCCTCATGTTGGAACTGAGCTGCTCTCAACTATGGACTAAATCTTCCCTGGTGGCTCAGATGGTAAAGAGTCTGTCTGCAATGCAGGAGACCCAGGTTCAATCCCTGGGTTGGGAAGATCCCCTGGAGAAGGAAATGGCAACCCACTCCAATATTCTTGCCTGGAAAATCCCATGGACAGAGGAGCCTAGCAGGCTACAGTCTATGGGGTCACAAAGAGTCGGACATGACTGAGTGACTAACACACACACACACACACACACAACTATGGACTAAGCTCTCAACTCTGCCTTTTCTCTCACTCTCCACTTAGCCTGGACCCTCACCCATCAGGCTCACTTCTCATTAGGACTCCTCTTCCTCTCTCCAAACACCCTCCCCATGAATGAGTGAGATGCCCCCTTACAAGGGAGTGAGCCTGACTTTCAGTCAGTTCCTTGAAGAAGGACAGCATCTAATAATTCAACGATTTATCCTCAAAAAAAAAAAAAAAGAGAGAGAGAGAGAGGGAGATGACTTTTACCGCATACTAACTGTGACAAGCACGGCAGTGAACATGTAACTGATTCTTTCAGTCCTCCCAGTGTCTTAAGGGGAAGTAGCAGTGTGATCCCCACATTTTACAGAGAAAGAATGTAAACTTTAACAAGGTCAACTAATTACCCAGCAGTGGCAGAGCAGGAATTCCAACCCAGACATTGGACTCTTGGCCTCCCCTCTCTCCTTCCTTAGTGTCCCAATGCCTGGAACAAAGCTGTATGGGCACATAGCATATGCCCCACACATATTTTCTGAGTAGACATGCATGTGGGTAGATAGGCAGTTATGGTAAAAGTCAGTGTGGCATTCCTAAGTATTATAAGCAAGAACAATGTGATTATATTTAGTATATCATAAAATATTCCATAAATTAATTTTTGTACTAGTTATACTGACACACAAAGAGACCAACAGGTCATTCTCCAAGGAGTAAGAAGGGAACAGCAACATTAATACCTCTGAGTAGGGAAACAAAAAAAAACTCTTCTAAATACCAGAAATAAGAAATGTTTGTTTTCTAGTGGAAGAAAAAAAAAGAACTGGGGAAAAAAATTTTTTTAAAGACAGTTCAGAGTCCAGTGACCTCTAGCAATGGTTAGTAATGATCAGAACACAGAGTCTGAACTGATAATGAAACAAAATTCTTTTCCTCTTATAAATTATTAAACACTTATGAGAATTCTTCTTTCAAAACAAAATGAGAGTGAAAATCCTAGCTTATCATCACTTTTATCCTGAGAAAGGATTGTTGCTGTGTTTTTGTCCTGTTGCCAAACATTCATCTAGGGATAACGAGGAAGGCAATGTGGTACCCAAGCAAAAGATGGGGAGGAGAAGGGCACCAGTTCTCAAAAGGGCCAACTGTTTAGATGGGAGACCAAAGAGTAGTACTGAGCTGTTCTTTCTGGGGATAATATTTCCTCTTATATTCACTCTCTTACTCAACCCAACAGGATCGTACTTGTTGCAAAAGGCTGCATATCTTATATGCAAATACCCACATATAAAACTGAGATCTGCCAGTTATAGAACAAGAATGACTAAAGCTATTGAGAGAGAAAGAACAGCAGCCTCAGACATTCAGAAGCTGGCCCCCCTGGGTCCCGTGACTCTCCCAGGACCATACCAGCCTCAGACAAGGCTGCCCTGAGACCACGATAAAATGAGAGAGTAAGGCCGCTTCACGATTTGGGGGAAGCAAAGACAAAAACAGGTCACTGGGTGACCTGCAAAATCCTGAACACCTCCTCTCCTAGCCGAAATGAGTGACTGCTACTTCTTTGCAATTACTGCTTCATCCTCTCCCAGCTTCCCCTCCTTGTAGAGGAGACACCAATGGTAGAATTGCCCTGTCTTCTCATAGCACCAGAGCCAGAGTGGATCCCTGTGCCCTTAGACCCTCCCCAGGTCAGCCAGCCAGAGCCCAACGCTCCCAAGCTTCCTCCCAGCCCCCTCCTACCCAACACCCCTGACTTCCCATGGCCTGTGCTCTGCCTCCTTCGATTGAGTATTGGATCTGCTTGATCAACCGCAGGTTGCTCTTGGGCTAAACTTGAGCTTGACACCGTGTTTACACACTTCCTCTCTGTGTGTGCATACAGTCATAAACCTTACATATATTTATGTAAAATTAAGGTAGTATGAAAATTCAGGCAATTTAAGCTCCAAAATGTACTTTTGCAACCTATAGAGCTAGGCTTGCCACGCTTCAGTGAAGCAGTAGGTCAGTTGCACAGTCGTGTCTGACTCATTGTGACCCCATGGACTGTAGCCCCGCCAGGCTTTTCCATCTACAGGACTCTCCAGGCAAGAACACTGGAGTGGGTTGCCATTTCCTACTCCTCAAGTGAAGCAGACAGTCGAATAATTACATATTTTGCTTCCTGACAGCCTAAGCAATCACTTCAGAAAATTTCAGTAACTTGATGTTCTATTTATTCCCACTTTGCTTTTATATGTGCTTTTAATATTTTATATAGTGCAGAGTTTTTGAGATGTATCTTTTAAGTTATGAGTTATCTGACAAGGAGAAATGGAGAAATGCCAAAATGTTGGCTATTTTTCAGTTAAATATTAATTTTCAAAAGCAGGATACAAACTTGTATATAGGGCATGATTACAACTAAGAAGAATGATAAAAATAAAAGATTGGTGACTAACATCTAACCGCAGTTGTCCTTTAATCATTTTTTTCTACTTTGATATATTTTTAAAAATTGTTCAGTTAATATTTTTAGTTTGATAATAGCAATATTATTCATTTCTAGTTTTTTTTTTTAAACTCTGTGCTTCCTCCTAGCTACTAAAACAGTAACATTCTGGTTCTCATGTGGTTAGTTCTGATAACTTTTACTGATGATCTCAATTAAGAGGCTTAATGGAAATCAATCCTGAACATTCATTGGAAGGACTGATACTGAAGCTGAAGCTCCAATACTTTGGTCACAGGGTGTGAAGAGCTTACTCATTAGAAAAAACTCTGATGCTGGGAAAGATCGAAGGCAGCAGGAGGAGAAGGGGACGACAGAGAATGAGATGGTTGGATGGCATCACAGACTCAATGGACATGAGTTTAAGCTCCAGGAGATGGTGAAGAACAGGGAAGCCTGGCATGCTGCAGTCCATGGGGTCACAAAGAGTCAGACATGACTGAGCAACTGAACAACAAAAAGATACACATTCATTTATAACATCTAAGCAGTACATTTCTGCTGTTCTCTCCCTACAAATAAAATACTTTTCAAATAGTAATGTGATACTTTATTAATTCATTCTGTCAAACTAGCAAAAAATAGGAAATGCAATTGCTAAATATGGCTGATCTGTTGCAAAAGATTAACAATTTTCTTAGTAATGTGAATTCCACCTGATTTTTTTCAAAAGAAAAAATAAGTAATGGTTGACTATTTAAGGAAGAACTGCTGCATCTTCAACAGAATAATATTCAATTTCATTTTGACTTTAGTAGCTACATTGACCATGTAACATTGCTGAAAACTTAAGAGTCTTCTTCATTAGTTTATTAAGTATTCCTAATTCTTTAAGGAAATGGTAACCCACTCCAGTACTCTTGCCTGGGAAGTCCCTTGGACGGAGGAGCCTGGTAGGCTACAGTCCATGGGGTCACAAAAGAGTCAGAAACAACTTAGTGACTAAACAACAGTTCTTTAAGAGTGTCATAAAGCAATTGTCCTTTAAAAGTGCTTACAAGCATCAGTGTTCAGAAAGTTTTGATAAAAGGCAGGAAATGACCTAATAATGCAATAACAATCTCCTGGTTAGGAGCTTCCCTAGTGGTTCAGATGGTAAAGAATCTGCCTGCAATTCAGGAGACCGGGGTTCAATTCCTGGGTTGGGAAGACCCCCTTGGACAAGGGAATGGCTACCCACTCCAATATTCTTGCTTGGAGAATGCCATGGACAGAGGAGCCTGGCAAGCTACAGTCCATGGGGTCGCAAAAGTGCTGGACATGACTGAGCAACTAAGCACGCACGCAATCCCCTGGTTACTTTGATGCTTGGTCCTTCTCATTCTCTCTCTCTCTCCCTGCATGGGCAAATCTAAATTAATTCTATAATATTGCTGATACCTACTCTGTTTCAGACACTGTTCTGGTGCCTTGGGCTATATCAGTAAATAAATAAAAATGCCTGTCTTCCTGTATTTTACATCTAGTGGAGGGAGACAGACAAGCAACACACATAATAAATAGATTTTATAGTGCAATGCTGCTACTGCTAAGTCACTTCAGTCGTGTCCGACTCTGTACGACCCCATAGACGGCAGCCCACCAGGCTCCCCCATCCCTGGGATTCTCCAGGCAAGAACACTGGAGTGCATTGCCATTTCCTTCTCCAATGCATGAAAGTGAAAAGTGAAAGTGAAGTCGCTCAGTCTGTCTGACCTTAATAGAAGGGGGTTAGTCCTCTGTAGGCGGAGAAGGCAATGGCACCCCACTCCAGTACTCTTGCCTGGAAAATCCCATGGACGGAGGAGCCTGTTAGGCTGCAATCCATGGGGTCGCTCAGAGTCGGACACGACTGAAGTGACTTAGCATAGCATAGTCCTCTGTAGGAAAAAAGTACCGAAGGGCAAGGGGCTCATGAGGACGAGGAGGGTTGCAGTTTTAAATAAAACAGTCAGTGTCAGCCTCATTAAGAAGGTGAACTTTGAGCAAAGACTTGAAGGAGAAAAGGAAGTTAGGTATGTATATATCTGAGGGAAGGGACAGGGAACAACCAGTGCAAAAGCTCCAGCCCACAGCTTTGACGGCATATTACAGGATAGCAAAGAAGGCTGTGTGGCTTGACCAAAATGAGCAAGGGGAAGAGAAGCAGGAGACAAGTATGGAGAAGTGAGGACCTTATATGCCAGAAAGAAAGAAAGAAAGTGAAGTCGCTCAGTCACATCCAACTCTTTGCGACCCCATGGACTGCAGCCTACCAGGGTCCTCCGTTCATGGGATTTTCCAGGCAAGAGTACTGGAGTGGGTTGCCATTTCCTCCTCCTGGGGATCTTCCCAACCCAGGGATCGAACCTGGATCAGGCAGAGGCTTTACCGTCTGAGCCACCAGGGAAGCCCTTATATGCCATGGGAAGAGATAAAATGGGATTCTCCAGAGGGCTGACCAAGGAAAGCTAAAAGAGTGTAATAAAGGATAAGAAAAGGGAAAAGGGGAGAACAATCAAGAATAGTTGCAACTAAAAACACGACAGAAAAGCTCAGTGTTGCTCAAAATATTTCCACTGTCATCCACAATAAGAAATATATTTTACAGCATGAAGCCATCACACATACAAATAAAACTTACACGAACCAAAACTTACACACATCAATGTTCAGTGGACTCTAAATCTAGGCTATTAGGTTTCTTTTCCTTATTCCTGGTAACATCGACTAAGTTGATTTTACAACCTAGTAATGGGTTGCAATGTACAGTTAAAAGAGCATGGCTAATCGGTAATGTGATCGTTCTGGCTACACCCTAGCATGTGGATGACATAATCAACATCTTTGTCAACTCTGAGTGAGCTTTGGCTGAACACACATAAGGCCTAATGACTTGCAACAGGGAACCACCATTAGCTCATTAATCAAAAGTCAATGTATATATAGGATACTCTGCTTTCATAACAGTTGTAGTCATATAAAAATATTGTGTGAGCTGGGTCACTATTAGGAAATGTAAAACATGTGAAATTCGGGCACATCATTTCTGACAGGCAGCCAATATTTATGGTAGCTGACTAAAGAGACTTTACTTCAAATAAACAAACGTTTAATGTTTCCATAAAAGTGTAGACATGACCCTAATTAGTAAATTTGCTAATAGATTTCTGTTCATTATCTCCAGACCAATGTTTAGATATAGTTGTTTTAGAAAACAGTGCAAATTTTAGAACTAGATCTCAAAAAGCTTTTTAAAGTTTTTCAAAATGTTTGAGAACAGCTTGGTTTTATGAATATATAAGCACTGGTACTTTTCTGAACCGTTAAATTGCCCTTTCAAAACTCGGAATTCATTTTCAACAAGGTTGTACTTAAATTTTTTTTTTCTTTGGCCACTGAAAAAAGTTCTTAGATTTGTCACTGGATAGGTTCAAGTTTTATCGTACACTGGATATGTCCCCTCCAATCGACTGACCACACAGCAAGAGTGGCCAATTTTTTCCACAGTGTTACCCAGTGGATTTTTCTGCAATGATGGGAACGCTCTATAGCTGTTTTTCTCTGTTAGGGTAGCCACTATCCACTTATGCTTTTGAACACTGATGCGGATGGTGTGAAAACCTGAACAAATCACTGCCTTGCCTAAACACCTTCAGCGGTTTCCAACAACGTTTCAAAATTTAAAATCCTCAGCTTGGCATTCAAAGCCAAGATGAACCAACCCCAGCCCAACACTATGTATGTGTGTGTGTGTGTGTGTGTGTGTGTGTTAGTAGCTCAGTCATGTATGACTCTGTGACCTCATGGATTGTAGCCCGCCAGGCTCCTCTGTCCGTGGAATTCTCTCGGCAAGAACACTGGAGAGAGTTGCCATGCCCTCCTCCAGGGGATCTTCCCAACCCAGAGACTGAACCCAGGTCTCCTGCACTGCAGGCAGATTCTTTAGCGTCTGAGCCACGAGGGAAGCCACTGCCCACTACCTACTAGGTCCCTACAACTCCAGTCTCTTGGTCTTCTTTCTGCCTCTGCAGCATGCCATGCTCCTTCCAGCCTCAAAAATCAGGCACATGTTTCCTCTGCCAGGAAATTGTTTCCACTCCCATCCGACACTCCTCTCATGTCCTCCTTTCCTGGACGAAGCCAGCTCATTTCTTAGATCTCCTTCTCTTCTTGGCTCATGTGTTCATTCACTCACTTCTCAAGTTTGTTGAGTTCCATCTGTGAGCCAGGTATTGTGCTAGATGTTGGCGAGGGTCAGCAAAGATGACAGGACAAGAGACAGGCTCTGTGTCCTTGTGGAGTTCTTAGTCTAGTTAGGATGAGAGACTGTCTAAAAACACCCACAGGAGAGTAAGTAGTGATAGTCAGGGGTCTGAGCTGGACCAGAGCATAGTCGCTGGTGGGGAGAGGATTCTTGGAGAACATGACAGTTTCACTGAGACCCTGAAGGAAGAAAGGAGCCACATGTGTGAAGAAGAGGAAGAGGGTGCTGGAGGGCCCTTGTCACAGTACGAATTAAACTTGTCCCTGTGTGACATATTTCCTTGAGGTGTGTAAGGTCCATAAGGGCAGGGACCCATCTATCTTGTCTTATTTCCTCACAGCACAGAGTCTGGTGCATAATCAATGCTCAGTAAATTCTCGTTAGTGGATGAATAAGCAAATTTTTTGAAGTCTAAAAATTAGAATAATTGCTGTAGAATAATTATGAAGGGAAAATTCATCAGTGAGTATTAATTATGATTTCTTTTGGCTAACAAAGATACTTTTATCTAAAGGTTTTAAACTTTTCAAGGACAACCTATTGAATCCAAATAATAATTTCTCAAGAATCAAAAATTTGTTGGTACTCTGTGAATTCTTAGAATGTCTTGGTGAAGTGACTACTCATTGATTTCATCTTCTGTGCCCAAATTCCCACTGGTTTTTAAATTATTTAATAAATTAAGCCTCACTGAGGCCATGCCTCTCATTCGTCCTCCAGATCCCTCTTGGCTATGCCAGTAAGAAGCGAGTCAGGGCACACTGCACTCTGGGTTCACACTTCAAGTCTCCACCTACACTATTCCAAACAGACAGCCTTTATAGATATTATGTAAAGACTGAAAAGGTACAGCTCATGTTGTAAAGAAGATAGCCTGATAAATACTTTTTTTTTTTTGGTCAGTTTTAGGGTGTGGACATGGTTTTCAGCAAAGAAAGCCCTGTCTCTATTTCTATCAATCCTTAGTGTTGTGATAAAGGAAACAGACTTCAGTTGAGGTCAGAGAGATTTGGATTAGACATAAGAAATAATTTCAGATCTCTGTAAGACTTTCAGGACTGCCTGGGGATTTTGAGAATAAGAGCTTTGCTGAAACAGCTTAGATCCTAGCCTACTTGGAACTAGAAGGGATTACCCATGTCACAGATGTCCTCTGAAATTTGAGATTCTGTCCACCAACTCTATAGACCTGATCTTTATGATCTACTCTTTACTGATCTTTACTGATCTACTCAGAATGTGCAACAAAGAAAGAAGGACACTGAGGAAGAGAACAAGAAAGCTTGGCCATCAGTCCTCATAAGAGCTTATAACATAAGAGATGCTAGTGGTACCTGAGCACGACCAAGGCAACCAAGGCTCTGGGGGCCAGTGATGCAGGGGAAGGTGCCTTTTCATCTGTATTCCAGGTTATTTCTTTCCATCATCAACAAGCATTTGTAGAGGATCATTCACATTCCACACTGTGTAAGGTGCTCTGCAGAATGAATACAGGAAAGAATACCATCACTGCTTATTCTTAAAATGTGTACAATCAAATTTGAAAAGGCCCACACATAAGAAATAATTAGAAAAACATGACACAGCAATGGATAAGGCTGAGCCACAGCAAAGCGTGTGGGCTCACCAGTAATGAAGAGGGGGTTATGAGGATTCTTGGGGTTAGTTGTAGAAGGGTGGAGGGCATTTCAGATGTTTTCTAAACGGGGGCTAAAACCGGATCGAGTATCAGAGTATGTTGCTGAATCTGTCTATAGTGCAGATATGTTGGAGAGCACGGGAGGTGGTGAAGTGGAATAATTGATTAGTGGTGTGTGGTCACAGAATGCTTTGAAAATCAGCCAGAGAATTCTAGACTTGAGGAGGGAGGGAAAGAAGGAAAGAAGCAGTGTGTATTCTTGAGTAGGTCAGAGATATATTGTAAACCACGTTTCCAGATTTGTTTGGTAGCAATTTTTTACAATCAAGTATTTCATATGGATTAGGTATAAAGTGGGATTCCCAGGTGGCTCAGTAGTAAAGAATTTGCCTGCAGTGCAGGAGACACAGGGGACACTGGTCGATCACTGGGTCAGGAATATCCCCTGGAGGAGGGCACGGTAACCCGCTCCAGCATTCTTGCCTGGAGAGTCCCATGGACAGAGCCTGGCGGGTACAGCCCACAGGGTCACAAAGAGTCAGACACAACAGAAGCGACTGAGCACGAGCACAAGGCATGAAATGAAAGGTCCACATGCAGAAAATTAAAAGTCTACTTCTTTTTTTCTGTTAAAATACAAAATTTTATAAACAAAATAAATAAATAAAAATTTTATATTTTAACGGACATGGAAGCAACCTAGATGCCCATCAGCAGATGAATGGATAAGAAAGCTGTGGTACATATACACAATGGAGTATTACTCAGCCATTAAAAAGAGTACATTTGAATCAGTTCTAATGAGGTGGATGAAACTGGAGCCTATTATACAGAGTGAAGTAAGCCAGAAAGGAAAACACCAATACAGTATACTAACGCATATATATGGAATTTAGAAAGATGGTAATGATAACCCTGTATGCGAGACAGCAAAAGAGACACAGATGTATAGAACAGTCTTTTGGACTCTGTGGGAGAGGGAGGGGGTGGATGATTTGGGAGAATGGCATTGAAACATGAATAATATCATATAAGAAACGGAAAAAAAAAGAAAGTTAATTACAAGAAGTAGCTAGAAATTTTAAAATTCTACTTTAACAAATTATATAAAAGTAAAACTCAAGGAAGGGAAAATTAGTTAAAAACAATCTGATCTAGAGAAGCTGTACACATGTAAAAATCAACACCCCATAAAATTATTACTGGAGAACCATAAAAAATAAAATAAAATATAAAATTTTTGTTGTTAAATGACCATTCAATTAATTTAAAACACACCTATGGAAAAAAGGGCAAGCGTAATTGGACGAACCTTATCATCAGTCAGATGGCATCTGTGGAGCTTTGACCTGGAGCTTAGAGCCCTTCTGAGTGGTTGGTTCTTCTTTAGATTTTCACTGCACCTGAGCCCTATTTCAAGAAAAATAGCAAAAATCATGTAAACAGCTAATTTGGCTGATATAAAAAATTCAGACTTCTTAAATATAGAATTTCAAGTTTTATTCCAAATCCCCAGCATAATGCATACGTTACACTCCCAGGCCATTGGGGAAGGGCACTGGGGTTGCCCTGGAAAGCTGCATGTCTGCCTCAGGCAGAGCCCTGAACTGAGGGCAGGGATGTGAGGTCAGTCCCAGCTCTGGTTTTCCTCAGCTGTTCTCCTGAGTCTGGCCCCTTCCTCAGTCCAGGTTTCTTCTAAAATTGAGGGATGTGGAGATAGATAAACTAAGAAAGTGGGTTTTAGCACAAATGAATAAAAAATACATTTATTTATGTAACAAGTGTTCTAGCTGGAGCCTGTGTGCTGTGCTCACTCAGTCATGTCCGACTTTACAATCTTACGGACTGTAGCCCTCCAGGCTCCTCTGTCCAGGGGATTCTATAGGCAAGAATACTGGATTGGGTTGGAATGCCCTCCTCCAGGGGATCTTCCCGACCTAAGGATTAAACCCAAGTTTCCAGCATTGCAGGAGGATTCTTTACTGTCTGAGCCACCCCTTCCTCATTCCAGGTTTCATCTAAAATTGAGGGGTGTGAAGATAAACTAAGAAAGTGGGTTTTAGCAAGGAGATCAAATCAGTTCTAAAGGAAATCAGTCCTGAATATTCATTGGAAGGACTGGTGCTGAAGCTGAAAGTCCAATATTTTGTCCACCTGATGCAAAGAACTGAGTCATTAGAAAAGACCCTGATGCTGGGAAAGATTGAAGGCGTGAGGAAAATGGGACAACAGGATTAGATGGTTGGATGGCATCACCGACTCAATGGACATGAGTTTGAGTAAACTCTGGGAGTTGGTGATGGAAAGGGAGGCCTGGCGTGCTGCAGTCCATGGGGTCGCAAAGAGTCAGACACTGAGCGACTGAACTGAACTGAATAAAAAATACATGCATTTATGTAACAAAGGTTCTAGTTTGAGCCTAGCCTGATATATTTTACGGCATACCTGAACATACTTGGCAGGCGGGTAGGAAGAGTCTAGTTGCATGAGGATAGAACTCTCTTGGGAGATAAACCCATTTTAGAAAACCAAGCACATGCTTGGTTCACAACCAGATCTCTAGCCCTGGAGAACAGAGAAGGCATGGAGCACACACTACCCTTCACAGCGTCTTGGCCCAGCCCTCATGAACTGGAGGTTGAATTCTAGGAAAAATTCAGAGACATTGGAATACAAATTTCTCAGAAGACCCCTTAAATCAGTTAAGTATTTTCAACTACAGGAAATTAAAATCCCTGACTCAGGTTGGCATAAACACTAAGAAAATTTCTTTGTATAACTAGATCCCAAAGGCAGGACTTCCTTGGTGGCTCAGACAGTAAAGAATCTGCCTGCAATGCAGAAGACCCAGGTTCCATCCCTGGGTCAAGAAGATCCCCTGGAGAAGGGAATGGCAACCCACCCTAGTATTCTTGCTCGGAGCATTCCATGGACAGAGGCAGGTTACAGTCCATGGGGTCACAAAAGAGTCAATACGACTGGGCGACTGACACTTTCACAAAGGTAAAGCATAATCACTTTCATCCTAGGACTGGTTCTCTTCGTGCTCACAGTTTGGCTGCTGGCAGTGGGAGCTATGCACTTCCTGGTTTAGACTGAAGCATGAAATATTAATAGGAGTCCTTCTTTCTTCCTTGCCTATATCACTTCAGATCACATGCCCATTCTTGACCCAGTGACAGTGGCTGGGGGACTGCCATTGACTTGAATGAATCTGGGTCTATCCTTGGTGATCTAGGTGGTCATTAAATCCCGAGATGTGCGAAAGGGAGAGTGTTTTGGTTCTTTAAGGTACTAATGAATATTCTGCAGGCAGTGGACATTTTGCGTGACTCTGATCCAGTGTCAGGGGAGATGGAGCACAGAGAACAACTCCTAAGTGGGTGAAAAAACTTACTGTTAGGGTCCCAGAACACAGGGGTGTTGACAAGTGTGGGTGTCTGTGATAGCTTTGTAAGACTTGAAAGGCCATATCTTCCTCAAATGTCCATATGTAGTTTTGGGAATTTTGGGTGGTTAACATTCTTTAATATGAATCGACTTTCTCATTCACTGCTATTTATTTGGGCAGAAATTACGTGTTTCCATGCAGCTGGAAGGAAGGTGCCTACATGAAGTTATCAACTATCCATGAAGACTGGAGACTATACCAAAATGTACAAATGATGGCTGGAATTTGAGATGAGTGAAAATTCAAGAAGTACATTTGGACAGGCCTCTGGGGAACTGGCTAAAGCAAAGAATGGAAGATATTTATAACAACGGTTCTTCCTTGATTCATAGTATAATTATACTTCACATCATGAATCCAGCTTATTTCTTGATAGGTGGATTTGAACTACAGAAATTCTAGCTCAGCTTTAACCTCTGCTGATGGCATCATTTTAATGTTAATGCCTATTGTTATATCTTCTTTTCTTTACCAGCAAGACCTCCTTGAGCTTATTAGAAGAGCTGTGTTCTCTACCTCTTTCAAAGCATCTACTTTGCATGTAAACAGGGAGCTTGGCTGTGGTGTAACTGAATTTCTAGGCACAGAAGTGTGGTTTCCTGATAAAGAAAACGAAACTCTGTCTTGAGTCCTTATGAATCCGACATGCACGCTAACTTCTTTTTTAAACTGTACATCAGACACACACCGAACAATCCTATTCTATTCCAAAGGGAAAAAGAGTTGAACTTATGCTACATGCCTGTAAGGCATTTTAAAGTTAATCAGGCCCTTTGGGTCTAATTTAATTTGTGTAAGATTGCTGTTGATGATTAGAATAGCTATTTAAGATTTTTGTTAACATTCTATTACGTGGACTTAATGGAAATACTCCAAAGGCAGTCTGTTCGCTTTCCCCTGTCAAATTCAGGTTACAGAGCCTTCACAGATGTTGTAAGTAGACATCAATATGAAAAGGGGATAGAATACAAATTAAAATCACAAGTGTACTTAAACTGCCAACGTTGAGCTTTGGTTAAAAACATCTGTCACATAAAAGCAAACATTCAGAGCTATTGTGTCTTGTAACAATTGTCTTTATTTTTCATATCTTTGGCATTTTCACCATTTAGTGTTACTGCTCCCTTTGGAATTTTTCTTATGAATGATGGCTTTCTTTAACATCACTGATTTCTCTACACAAACAGCATTTGTAAGGCTTTGGTACCAAAACTACAAGGCGAGTGAATCCTAAGTATGGCTGGAATCCCCAGGGTCTCATAGAATCGAAAAAGTCCATGGACTGCTGCAAAGCCCTTGAATAAAGTGGGTGTATTTAGCTTGTTCGGGCCATATTAAACCAAACGAGCGCTTTGATTTCCCCTACAAAATTGTTTTTCATCATTTACATTTACATCATGTACATTATGTACACCTACCATTCTTACAGACATTAAATGACCACGAGAAACACTTCAGTCCAGTTCTCCCTTTAGTACAATCAAGGACACTTCAGGATGTTCTTAAGACTCCTGTTGCTTGTTATCATCAAACTTTTTTTTTTTTCAGATTAAAGATTTCATTTCTCATATTCCTTTGTCCCATAGCCTTAAGTTTTTTATTCTGTTTGCATTTTCTGTTATTTAGGCCTTGTGTTTGAAAACCACAGCCCTTCTAATTCATCTTCTATTCTTGCTTTTCTCTTTCGTCTCCTAGACTTCCTCTCCCCTCCTTTATTCTTTCTCCTTTTATAGAATAAGAGATACTAAGAAGGGGGATACGTGTCACATGAACTGCCTCTGAGCATCCACTTACCATCAGGAAGAGCAGGAGACTGTGAGCACATCCCCAGCACCTCTTCCACTGTCCAGGAACACTCCTGGCTTCTCCAGTGGTGGGTGAGGCTGGGTGCTGTGCAGGGCAGCACAGATGCCAAAGACTGCAGGAAAATAATTTGAAAATAACTGTCACTCATTGAGTGAGGAGCGGTTGTACCAAGATGCTAATCTTTACTTATTTTTGATTTAAGCTTAATGATGATAGGCTATAATATTTCAATCTATACATTACAGTCAGGTGTATCTGCCTGCTCTAACGATTAAGGACTTTAAAACCTTTGTGGAAAGCATTACCTTGATAGGTATTTGGCTGTAGGCTTACCCTAAGTACTCTTATCCTAAAATGATTTTTTTAAAGTGTATTTATTCATAAGGTAGAACATAACATTAAGAGTATCCCTACACCTTATTTTAGAAAAGGAATCTCTGTTTTATAGTATTTTATTAAATGGATAATTGACACTCAGATGTGGAACTGCCAGGTTGTAGGTTACGTGTGCCTTCAAATTTATTGTTGTAGTTGTTGTTTAGTCGCTAAGTCATGTCTGACTCTTTGTGACCCCATGGACTGTGGCCTACCGGGCTCCTCTGTCCATGGGATTCTCTAGGCAAGAGTACAGAGTGGGTTGCCAGTTCCTTCTCCAGGGATTGAACCCATGTCTCCTGGAGTGGCAGGGCAATTTTTAGTTACTGAGCCACTGGCAGCAGTAAATTTTTCAAAGTTAATCACTTTGCAATTCACTCTTTTTAAGAGTTCTTTTTCTCTCATGTCCTTATCAACATTCTGTGTAGTTAGATTCAAATATTTTCCTTGCCAAGCCAGTGAGTGTAAGGGACCGTCTCAATGTTTCTTCATTTTTAAGTTCTCTGATTATTGGTGAGACTAACTATCTTTTCACATGCTTACTGGCTATTCAAGTTTATTCTTCTATAAATTGCCTATTCACATTCTTTGCCCAGTTTTTCTATTTTCACTTTTAATTATGGATTTCTTGGAATTCTTTACATAACAGTAGTTGTCTGCTGTGTGCTATGCAAATATCCTTCCATGTGTGTGGCTTTTCTACCTTGTATAAGGTATTGTATGAGGATTTTTTAAAGTTTAAGATATTTAAGTTTATTTTTTTTATAGTTTATGTTATTGAATCTTATATAGTAATAACTATATTACAATACCATAAAGATATTATTTTCTATTTTTTTCCAAACTTTTACAATATTGCATTTTTTTTAAATTTAGGTTTTTCATCTATCCGAGCTGCCAAATTTCCCAAGACTACTAATTATAATGCTGCTTCTGTCATATGCCAAATGTCTACATCTAAGTTAAGTTAGTAGGCTTCTCTTTCCTTGGTATCCTGAGGTTTCACGGTGATGTGTCTAACTATGGTCCTCTGACTTTCATTCAAGAGTGAGGGCAAAATAGACTTTCAGAGCAACAAAGCCTGAGAAATCGACTAGGTCCTTGTTGTAAGAGCTACTGAATTATGTTCTTCAGGAAGCAGAATACTGAAACCAGATGAGAGAATTGGGAGGTAAGAAGCAATACATCTTTGCTTTATTTGGCAAAGGTGCAAATAAAACAAAACAAGCTCTGACTACCAAACAGTAATCATTATACATGTTGGCTATTCTAAGGGTTATTTAACAGCCAGTTTCTTCTTAACTGTATCATAAAAGGGAAGAAAGGGAAAGGCAGAGAAAAATCACAAAAACAGTATATAGAAGATGGAAGAGTTTTGAGATATCTGTGCAGTTAAGAACAGTTTTATGCTTTCCTCTCTTTTTTACACTACGTTAATTAGTGAAAAAATCATGTATTTTTGAAAATGTTGATAATTTGCAGATTTTTTAGTTTGAAATAGTAGGTACAATAGTACTTGAATAGTACTTAGTTTGAAAAGCATCTTACAATGTTATTTTAAGCTTTAGAAAGTAAGTAAATTTCCAAAAGCTAGGAGAAACACAAGTATCCATCAATGGGTGAATGGATAAACAAAATATGGTATATACACATAATAGAGTATTTTTCAGTTTTTAAAAAGGAAATTCTGACATATGTTACAACATGGATAAACTTTGAGGACATTATGCCAAGTAAAATAAGCCACTCCTTAAAAGACAAATACTGTGTAATTCCACTTGCGCAAGGTACCTAGAGTAATCAAATCCATAGAGACAGAACGTAAGTGGTGTTGCCAGCGATGCAGGGGGAGGAAACGGGAGTTTTGTTTAATAAATACAGACTTCCAGTTTCACAAAAGATGAAACAGTTCTGGAAATGGGTGGTAATGATGGTTGCGCAACAACATAAATGTACTTAATGCCACTGAAATGTACACTTGAAACTGGTGACGATGGTAACATTTATATGTGTATTTTAAGACAATTAAAAAATAATGCAAAGAAACAAGTAAAATTATCTATCTGTTTTATATGTGTTCAGGGGTGATAGTATTTCTGAGACAGGAGTCAATTGCTTTTTCAAGCTTCTAACACACCAAGTTCAGTCTGGTGGGGTCATGGGTCATACCTTATTCACCTCTCACAGTGCCAAATCTGATCAGTCCCTACTCAATTGTTAGGAATCAATTTTCCTAACACCTCAAGAATCTTTTCCCCTCTCTCAATTAGCACTCCAAGACTCAGGTCAAGACCTATCATTTCTTACTTAAATTAACACAATAAAATTGTAACCAGTCTGCCTGTTACCATCTATTTTCCATATTTCAAGCTGAGGGATTTTCCAAAAGTATGTATCTGTTTAAAAAAAGAAGGAGGGGGAAAAAAAATAATGGATGAGGAGAAGACAGTGATTAAACAATGTGACATAAGGCAGAAACCTTGAAAAAAGTAAGAATATACAGCCTGAGAAACAGCTGACAGGAGAGAGAGAATAAGTTGTGGAGACAGAAGCCTGATGACCAGAGGTTAAGAATAAAATGAAGAAAGTAAAATTAAATTACCTGTCTGCCTAGAATTCTCTCTGTCTGTCTGCCTGGCAGACATTTAGTCTTTGAAGACCAAATAAACGACATCTCTTCTGCAAAGCCTTCCTTAACAGCTTCAGGAAAAGTTGCAAGTTTCTCTTTCCCCACATCAGAGTCCCTTGTCCATGCTTTTACTACGGATTGTGCTTGCTCAGTCAGTCAGTCGTGTCCAGCTCTTTGTGACCCCCATAGGCTTAGCCAGTCTCCTCTGTCTATGAACATTTCCAGGCAAGAATACTGGAGAGGGTAACCATTTTCTTTCACAAGGATCTTCCCGACCCAGAGATCAAACCCGCATCTCCTGCATTGCAGGCAGATTCTTTATCACTGGGCTACTGGGTATGAGATTTATTAAATCCTTTTAATTATTTTTTCATCACTTTCTATAACTAGACTGAGCCCTTGGAAATAGATATTATTTTCTATTTATCTTTGTATTCCCAGATCCTAGCAAGATATGAACAACATAGTGTGGGATGAATGAATGAGTGGTGTTGAAAACATCTATAACTTAAATGATCTTAATCTAATTAATTCTTCTCCCACTCAGTGGAAAGCTACTGAGTCCACTGAGAATCTATCTCCCTGACCACCCTGAGGAAAATGGTCATGATGTATTGATATAATACCCACGCATAAGTCTCATCTTGTATTTGCATGATAGTCATAATTTATGCCCCCACTCCAGTACTCTTGCCTGGAAAATCCGATGGACAGAGGAGCCTGGTAGGCTGCAGTCCATGGGGTCGCTAAGAGTTGGACACGACTGGGCGACTTCACTTTCACTTTTCACTTTCCTGCATTGGAGAAGGAAACGGCAACCCACTCCAGTGTTCTTGCCTGGAGAATCCCAGGGACGGGGGAGCCTGGTGGGCTGCCATCTATGGGGTCGCACAGAGTCGGACACGACTGAAGCGACTTAGCAGCAGCTGCAGCAGCATAATTAATGCATAACACACAGCCTGTAGCCAGCTGTAGATCAACTAATTCTGCCCGGAGCCAGCCATAGATCAACACATTTTGTGCACAACTTATAATTTCTTGTAGAGAGTCTAATTTCAGCTCCTCTGCTCCCACCTTTTTATTCAAGCCAAACTCAACTGGCTACCTGTTCTTGTAAATAAAGTTTTACTAAAACACAGCCATGCTCACTTATTTACCTATTGTTTATGGCTATTTTCAGGCTGCAAAGGCAGAGTTGTTGGGTAGTTGCAGCAAAAATTGGATAGTCTGCTTAGTCTAAAACATTCACAGTCTGGACTTTTAGGGAAAACATTTGCCAACACTGATTTAGTTGATAGGCTAAAAATGTAAGTAAACATTATTTCATGTCTTATGTTAGGTGACTGGTATAATCTTTTGGTTTAAGCTCTTATTATTTATGCAAATTGTCTCTACCATGACATACATTTTTCCACTTTTCATAGTCTCAACTATTTAAGTAAAAGAAATGAATGCACTAACACACAATTCAGGATGTTTCTATTTTTAGGTTAGCTCTTCACCCACTGTTCTTCTCTATCATACACACATGATGCTCTGAAAATTGTAGATGAAAATTCATTTTAACTTGAATTACTAACTTCTGTTAAATTACACTGTACTGCTATATTAAGTGAGCATTATTATCCACATTAAATCTGTCACCAGTGAAAAAATTACACACAGAGAAGACTGTAATCCCCTTATTAGACTGAGGCCCCAGGGTGAGCCTGAAAATGCATAGAGGCCCTGAATACTTGGCTTTCCTTGTGGAGCTCTGACTCTGCTGAAAGATGTCTAGAAACTGATGCAGTCAGGCGGTTCGCTGTTGGCTACACATCTGTACAGAACTCAGAAGCATTGTTTATTCCAGCAGAGATCTGGAATAAATTATCCTTAATAATTTGGCTCCTGAAATAGCTGTCTCAAATGTTAGACTATGTGAACTTGAATATCATGGGAGTGCTCACATCTAAATTATGATCCTTCTATTGTTCCCAAAGTCTGCTAGGATCTTAACTGTCTTGGGACTTTTATCCCTGTATCACAAGGCCCTGATATATATCTCAGCAGTGTTTAATGGTTTTAACAATATTGTGTGTGTGTGTGCACTGCTGATATACATATTAATAATGTCTGTAAGCTTCAGCAATGTTTAGGATAGATAGATTAATATAGATATAGATACATACTGAAACCATGTTGATAGATGAAAGATTCAATATTAAGATGTCAGCTGTCTCCAACTGATCTATAGATTCATGACAATCTCAGTAGAAGCCTCAAAAGGGCTTTCTGTAGGAAATAAGAATCTAAAATAATCAAATTAAATGTGATAAATATGAACAAAGTTGGAAGATTAACACTACCTAATTTCAAAACCGAGTATAAAGCTCCATTAATCAAAATGATACAGTTTTGGCATAAAGATAGACAAAGAGATGATAACACAGATTAGATACTCCAATAATAGACTCTCACATAGATGAACAACTGAGTTTTAGCAGAGGTGCAAAAGCAATTCAGTGGAGAAAGGATAGTATCTGCAACAATAGTGGAACAGGGCTGGAACAATCAGACATCTGTATTTTTTAAAAAAGAACTTTGATTCACACCTCACATCATATATACAAACTAACTCAAAATGAATCACATACATAAATGTAAAATTATAAATCTTCTGGGAAAAAAATAGGAGAAAATCTTTGTTACCTGTTACATTACATCAGCATTTACAAAGATCTTAGCTGCAATACCAACAGCATAATGCAAAAAAATTTAAAAATTTTAAGTTGCACTACATCAAAACAAAAAACTTCTGCTCCTGGAGAGACACTGTTAAGCCACAGACTAGGAAAAAATATAAAGTGTATATCTGATAAAGGACTTGTATCCAGAATATATACAAAACTTTTAAAACACAGTGGTAAGGGCAGAAACAATCCAATTAAAAACTGGGCAAAATATTTGAACACTTTACCAAAGAACATACACATATGGCAAATAAGCACATGAAAAGATGTTTTTACATCTTCTGGAAACACAAATTAAAACCATAGTGAAGTAACAATTATTAGAACGGCTAAAATTAAAAAGACTGATTGTAGCAGTGTTGGAAAGGATGTGGAAAAAGTGCAACTACTCATATATTGCTGGCAGGAAAGGAAAATGGCCCAATCACGGCAGAAAACTTCTCATGGTTTCTTAAAAATGTAAAACATACATTTACCTTATGACTCATTCATTCTACTCTGTGATGGTTAACTTTATGTGTCAACTTGATAGGGTCACTGGGAGCCCAGATATTTGGTCAAATATTATTCTGGGTGTATCGGTGAAGGTGTTTCTGGATGAGATAAATGTCTGAATCAGTACAGTAAAGCAGATTGCCCTCTCTGTTAAGGGTAGGCCTCACCCAATCAGTTGAGGACCTGAATAGAACTAAACGACGGAGGAAGGATGAATTCACTCTCTGTCTAGCTGTCTTTGAGCTAGAACATTAGTCTTCTCCTGCCCTTAGACTTGGACTCAGACTGGAATTTACACCATAGGCTCTTCTGGTTCTCAGACTTTTGAACTCACACTGAAACTATACCAATAGTTCTTTTGGGTCTCCAGCTGACTAACTGCAGATTTTAGGAATTCTCAGCCCTCACAGTCAAGGAAGCCAATTCCTTATAGTAAATCCTTTCTGTCTCTCTATCTACCTCTATATATATCTATCTATGTAATATCTATATAGATGTTTATTACATATATTCCCTTGGTTCCTTGGTTCTCTCCAGAGAACCCAGACTAATACACACTCCCAGGTGTTTAGCCAAGAAAAATGAAAATGTTATGTCTACACAAATACTATGTACAAATGATAAAAGCAGATTTATCTGTAATAGTAAAAAAAAATAGAAATAAGTCAAATATTTTCAGGTGAATATATAAACAGCATTTCTTATATATATGCAATTAAATACTACAGCAGTAAAAAAGGAACTCTTTCTATACACACCACATGGATGAATCTCAAAACCATAATGATGAGCAAAATAAGCAAAAGACTAAAGACTAAAGACTATATAATTCCATTTATATAAAGTCCTCAAATAAGATAACAAAAATTGACTAATGGAGGGAGTGTTGAACTGTAAAGTGACATGACCAAACTTCTGCGGGTGATGGGAATGTCTTATGTTCTGATTATGGTGCCAGTTTAACAGAGAGGTGCATCTGTCAAATTCATTAAACTGTACACTTCAAATGGATGTGGTTTACTGTATCAGATCAGATCAGTCACTCAGTTGTGTCCAACTCTTTGCGACCCCATCAATCGCAGCACACCAGGCCTCCCTGTCCATCACCAACTCCCAAAGTTCACTGTGACTCACGTCCATCGAGTCAGTGATGACATCCAGCCGTCTCATCCTCTGTCGTCCCCTTCTCCTCCTGCCCCCAATCCCTCCCAGCATCAGAGTCTTTTCCAATGAGTCAACTCTTCGCATGAGGTGGCCAAAGTATTGGAGTTTCAGCTTTAGCATCATTCCTTCCAAAGAACACCCAGGGCTGATCTCCTTCAGAATGGACTGGTTGGATCTCCTTGCAGTCCAAGGGACTCTCAAGAGTCTTCTCCAACACCACAGTTCAAAAGCATCAATTCTTTGATGCTCAGCCTTCTTCACAGTCCAACTCTCACATCCATACGTGACCACAGGAAAAACCATAGCCTTGACTAGACGAACCTTTGTTGGCAAAGTAATGTCTCTGCTTTTGAATATGTTATCTAGGTTGGTCATAACTTTCCTTCCAAGGAGTAAGCATCTTTTAATTTCATGGCTGCAGTCACCATCTGCAGTGATTTTGGAGCCCAGAAAAATAAAGTCTGACACTGTTTCCACTGTTTCCCCATCTATTTCCCATGAAGTGATGGGACCGGATGCCATGATCTTCGTTTTCTGAATGTTGAGCTTTAAGCCAACTTTTTCACTCTCCTCTTTCACTTTCATCAAGAGGCTTTTGAGTTCCTCTTCACTTTCTGCCATAAGGGTGGTGTCATCTGCATAGCTGAGGTTATTGAGATTTCTCCTGGCAATCTTGATTCCAGCTTGTGTTTCTTCCAGTCCAGCGTTTCTCATGATGTACTCTGCATATAAGTTAAATAACCAGAGTTGCAATATACAGCCTTGACGTACTCCTTTTCCTATTTGGGACCAGTCTGTTTTTCCATGTCCAGTTCTAACTGTTGCTTCCTGACCTGCATACAAATTTCTCAAGAGGCAGATCAGGTGGTCTGGTATTCCCATTTCTTTCAGAATTTTCCACAGTTTATTGTGATCCAACAGTCAAAGGCTTTGACATAGTCAATAAAGCAGAAATAGATGTTTTTCTAGAACTCTCTTACTTTTTCCATGATCCAGCGGATGTTGGCAATTTGATCTCTGATTCCTCTGCCTTTTTTAAAACCAGCTTGGACATCAGGAGGTTCACGGTTCACATATTGCTGAAGCCTGGCGTGGAGAATTTTGAGCATTACTTTACTAGCATGTGAGATGAGTGCAATTGTGTGGTAGTTTGAGCATTCTTTGGCATTGCCTTTCTTTGGGATTGGAATGAAAACTGACCTTTTCTAGTCCTGTGGCCACTGCAGAGTCTTCCAAATTTGCTGGCATATTGAGTGCAGCACTTTCACAGAATCATCTTTCAGGATTTTGAATAGCTCAACTGAAATTCTATCACTTCCACTAGCTTTGTTCGTAGTGATGCTTTCTAAGGCCCACTTGACTTCACATTCCAGGATGTCTGGCTCTAGGTTAGTGATCACACCATCGTGATTATCTGGGTCATGAAGATCTTTTTTGTATAGTTCTTCTGTGTATTCTTGCCATCTCTTCTTAATATCTTCTGCTTCTGTTAGGTGCATACCATTTCTGTTCTTTATTGAGCCCATCTTTGCATGAAATGTTCCTTTGGTATCTCTGATTTTCTTTTTCTTTTTTCCTCTTACTTTCTTTTTTTTTTTTATTTTATTTTATTTTTAAACTTTACAAATTGTATTAGTTTTGCCAAATATCAGAATGAATCCGCCACAGGTATACATGTGTTCCCCATCCTGAACCCTCCTCCCTCCTCCCTCCCCATACCATCCCTCTGGGTCATCCCAGTGCACTAGCCCCAAGCATCCAGTATCGTGCATCAAACCTGGACTGGCAACTCGTTTCATAGATGATATTATACATGTTTCAATGCCATTCTCCCAAATCTTCCACCTCTCCCTCTGCAACAGAGTCCATAAGACTGTTCTATACATCACTGTCTCTTTTGCTGTCTCATACACAGGGTTATTGTTAGCATCTTTCTAAATTCCATATATATGCGTTAGTATACTGTATTGGTGTTTTTCTTTCTGGCTTATTTCACTCTGTATAACAGGCTCCAGTTTCATCCACCTCATTAGAACTGATCCAAATGTATTCTTTTTAATGGCTGAGTAATACTCCATTGTGTATATGTACCACTGCTTTCTTATCCATTCATCTGCTGATGGACATCTAGGTTGCTTCCATGTCCTGGCTATTATAAACAGTGCTGCGATGAACATTGGGGTACATGTGTCTCTTTCCCTTCTGGTTTCCTCAGTGTGTATGCCCAGCAGTGGGATTGCTGGATCATAAGGCAGTTCTATTTCCAGTTTTTCAAGGAATGTCCACACTGTTCTCCATAGTGGCTGTACTAGTTTGCATTCCCACCAGCAGTGTAAGAGGGTTCCCTTTTCTCCACACCCTCTCCAGCATTTATTGCTTGTAGACTTTTGGATCGCAGCCATTCTGACTGGTGTGAAATGGTACCTCATAGTGGTTTTGATTTGCATTTCTCTGATAATGAGTGATGTTGAGCATCTTTTCACGTGTTTGTTAGCCATCTGTATGTCTTCTTTGGAGAAATGTCTATTTAGTTCTTTGGCCCATTTTTTGATTGGGTCATTTATTTTTCTGGAATTGAGCTGCAGGAGTTGCTTGTATATTTTTGAGATTAGTTGTTTGTCAGTTGCTTCATTTGCTATTATTTTCTCCCATTCTGAAGGCTGCCTTTTCACCTTGCTAATAGTTTCCTTTGATGTGCAGAAGCTTTTAAGGTTAATTAGGTCCCATTTGTTTATTTTTGCTTTTATTTCCAATATTTTGGGAGGTGGGTCATAGAGGATCCTGCTGTGATGTATGTCAGAGAGTGTTTTGCCTATGTTCTCCTCTAGGAGTTTTATAGTTTCTGGTCTTACATTTAGATCTTTAATCCATTTTGAGTTTATTTTTGTGTATGGTGTTAGAAAGTGGTCTAGTTTCATTCTTTTACAAGTGGTTGACCAGATTTCCCAGCACCACTTGTTAAAGAGATTGTCTTTAATCCATTGTATATTCTTGCCTCCTTTGTCAAAGATAAGGTGTCCATAGGTGCGTGGATTTATCTCTGGGCTTTCTATTTTGTTCCATTGATCTATATTTCTGTCTTTGTGCCAGTACCATACTGTCTTGATAACTGTGGCTTTGTAGTAGAGCCTGAAGTCAGGTAGGTTGATTCCTCCAGTTCCATTCTTCTTTCTCAAGATAGCTTTGGCTATTCGAGGTTTTTTGTATTTCCATACAAATTGTGAAATTATTTGTTCTAGCTCTGTGAAGAATACCGTTGGTAGCTTGATAGGGATTGCATTGAATCTATAAATTGCTTTGGGTAGTATACTCATTTTCACTATATTGATTCTTCCAATCCATGAACACGGTATATTTCTCCATCTATTAGTGTCCTCTTTGATTTCTTTCACCAGTGTTTTATAGTTTTCTATGTATAGGTCTTTAGTTTCTTTAGGTAGATATATTCCTAAGTATTTTATTTTTTCCGTTGCAATGGTGAATGGAATTGTTTCCTTAATTTCTCTTTCTGTTTTCTCATTATTAGTGTATAGGAATGCAAGGGATTTCTGTGTGTTGATTTTATATCCTGCAACTTTACTATAATCATTGATTAGTTCTAGTAATTTTCTGGTGGAGTCTTTAGGGTTTTCTATGTAGAGGATCATGTCATTTGCAAATAGTGAGAGTTTTACTTCTTCTTTTCCAATTTGGATTCCTTTTATTTCTTTTTCTGCTCTGATCGCTGTGGCCAAAACTTCCAAAACTATGTTGAACAGTAATGGTGAAAATGGGCACCCTTGTCTTGTTCCTGACTTTAGAGGAAATGTTTTCAATTTTTCACCATTGAGGATAATGTTTGCTGTGGGCTTGTCATATATAGCTTTTATTATGTTGAGGTATGTTCCTTCTATTCCTGCTTTCTGGAGAGTTTTTATTATAAATGGATGTTGAATTTTGTCAAAGGTTTTCTCTGCATCTATTGAGATAATCATATGGTTTTTATTTTTCAATTTGTTAATGTGGTGTACTACATTGATTGATTTGTGGATATTGAAGAATCCTTGCATCCCTGGGATAAAGCCCACTTGGTCATGGTGTATGATCTTTTTAATGTGTTGTTGGATTCTGATTGCTTGAATTTTGTTAAGGATTTTTGCATCTATGTTCATCAGTGATATTGGCCTGTAGTTTTCTTATTTTGTGGGATCTTTGTCAGGTTTTGGTATTAGGGTGATGGTGGCCTCATAGAATGAGTTTGGAAGTTTACCTTCCTCTGCAATTTTCTGGAAGAGTTTGAGCAGGATAGGTGTTAGCTCTTCTCTAAATTTTTGGTAGAATTCAGCTGTGAAGCTGTCTGGACCTGGGCTTTTGTTTGCTGGAAGATTTTTGATTACAGTTTCAATTTCCATGCTTGTGATGGGTCTGTTAAGATTTTCTATTTCTTCCTGGTCCAGTTTTGGAAAGTTGTACTTTTCTAAGAATTTGTCCATTTCTTCCACGTTGTCCATTTTCTTGGCATATAATTGTTGATAGTAGTCTCTTATGATCCTTTGTATTTCTGTGTTGTCTGTTGTGATCTCTCCAGTTTCATTTCTAATTTTATTGATTTGATTTTTCTCCCTTTGTTTCTTGATGAGTCTGGCTAATGGTTTGTCAATTTTATTCATCCTTTCAAAGAACCAGCTTTTGGCTTTGTTGATTTTTGCTATGGTCTCTTTTGTTTCTTTTGCATTTATTTCTGCTCTAATTTTTAAGATTTCTTTCCTTCTACTAACCCTGGAGTTCTTCATTTCTTCCTTTTCTAGTTGCTTTAGGTGTAGAGTTAGGTTATTTATTTGACTTTTTTCTTGTTTCTTGAGGTATGCCTGTATTGCTATGAACTTTCCCCTTAGGACTGCTTTTACTGTGTCCCACAGGTTTTGGGTTGTTGTGTTTTCATTTTCATTCGTTTCTATGCAAATTTTTATTTCTTTTTTGATTTCTTCTGTGATTTGTTGGTTATTCAGCAGCATGTTGTTCAGCCTCCATATGTTGGAATTTTTAATAGTTTTTCTCCTGTAATTGAGATCTAATCTTACTGCATTGTGGTCAGAAAAGATGCTTGGAATGATTTCTATTTTTTTTAATTTACCAAGGCTAGATTTATGGCCCAGGATGTGATCTATCCTGGAGAAGGTTTCATGTGCACCTGAGAAAAAGGTGAAATTCATTGTTTTGGGATGAAATGTCCTATAGATATCAATTAGGTCTAACTGGTCTATTGTATCGTTTAAAGTTTGTGTTTCCTTGTTAATTTTCTGTTTAGTTAATCTATCCATAGGTGTGAGTGGGGTATTAAAGTCTCCCACTATTATTGTGTTATTATTAATTTCTCCTTTCATACTTGTTAGCATTTGTCTTACATACTGTGGTGCTCCCGTGTTGGGTACATATATATTTATAATTGTTATATCTTCTTCTTGGATTGATCCTTTGATCATTATGTAGTGACCATCTTTGTCTCTTTTCACAGCCTTTGTTTTAAAGTCTATTTTATCTGATATGAGTATTGCTACTCCTGCTTTCTTTTGGTCCCTATTTGCATGGAAAATCTTTTTCCAGCCCTTCACTTTCAGTCTGTATGTGTCCCCTGTTTTGAGGTGGGTCTCTTGTAGACAACATATGTAGGGGTCTTGTTTTTGTATCCATTCAGCCAGTCTTTGTCTTTTGGTTGGGGCATTCAACCCATTTACGTTTAAGGTAATTACTGATAAGTATGATCCCGTTGCCATTTACTTTATTGTTTTGGGTTCGAATTTATACACCGTTTTTGTGTTTCCTGTCTAGAGAATATCCTTTAGTATTTGTTGGAGAGCTGGTTTGGTGGTGCAGAATTCTCTCAGCTTTTGCTTGTCTGAAAAGCTTTTGATTTCTCCTTCATACTTGAATGAGATCCTTGCTGGGTACAATAATCTGGGCTGTAGGTTATTTTCTTTCATCATTTTAAGTATGTCTTGCCATTCCCTCCTGGCTTGAAGAGTTTCTATTGAAAGATCAGCTGTTATCCTTATGGGAATTCCCTTGTGTGTTATTTGTTGTTTTTCCCTTACTGCTTTTAATATTTGTTCTTTGTGTTTGATCTTTGTTAATTTGATTAATATGTGTCTTGGGATGTTTCGCCTTGGGTTTATCCTGTTTGGGACTCTCTAGGTTTCTTGGACTTGGGTGATTATTTCCTTCCCCATTTTAGGGAAGTTTTCAACTATTATCTCCTCAAGTATTTTCTCATGGTCTTTCTTTTTGTCTTCTTCTTCTGGGACCCCTATGATTCGAATGTTGTAGTGTTTAATATTGTCCTGGAGGTCTCTGAGATTGTCCTCATTTCTTTTAATTCGTTTTTCTTTTATCCTCTCTGATTCATTTACTTCTGCCATTCTATCTTCTAATTCACTAATCCTATTTTCTGCCTCTGTTATTCTACTATTTGTTGCCTCCAGAGTGTTTTTAATTTCATTTATTGCATTATTCATTATATATTGACTCTTTTTTATTTCTTCTAGGTCCTTGTTAAACCTTTCTTGCATCTTCTCAATCCTTGTCTCCAGGCTATTTATCTGTGATTCCATTTTGATTTCAAGATTTTGGATCAATTTCCCTATCATTATTCAGAATTCTTTATCACGTAGATTCTCTATCTCTTCCTCTTTTGTTTGGTTTGGTGGGCATTTATCCTGTTCCTTTATCTGCTGGGTATTCCTCTGTCTCTTCATCTTGTTTAAATTGCTGAGTTTGGGGTGTCCTTTCTGTATTCTGGCAGTTTGTGGAGTTCTCTTTATTGTGGCGTTTCCTCGCTGTGTGTGGGTTTGTACAGGTGGCTTGTCAAGGTTTCCTGGTTAGGGAAGCTTGTGTTGGTGTTCTGGTGGTGGAGCTGTATTTTTTCTCTCTGGAGTGCAATGAAGTGTCCAGTAATGAGTTATGAGATGTCTATGGTTTTGGGGTGACTTTGGGTAGCCTGTGTCTTTAAGCTCAAGGCTGTGTTCCTTTGTTGCTGGAGAATTTGCTTGGTATGTTTTGCCCTGGAACTTGTTGGCCTTTGTGTGGTGCTTGGTTTCAGTGTTAGTATGGAGGCGTTTGATGAGCTCCTGTCAATTAATGTTCCTTGGAGTCAGGAGTTCCCTGGAGTCAGGGTTTGGATTTAAGCCTCCTGCTTCCAGTTATTGGTCTTATTTTTACAGTAGTTTCAAAACTTCTCCTTCTATACAGCACCATTGATAAAACATCTACGTTAAAGATGAAAAGTTTCTCTACTGTGAGGGTCACCCAGAGAGGTTCACAGTGTTACATGGAGAAGAGAAGAAGGAGGAGGGAGTTAGAGGTGACCCGAATGAGATGAGGTGGAATCAACAGTGGAGAGAGTGGGCTAGCCAGTAATCACTTCCTTATGTGCACTCCACAACTGGACCACTCAGAGATGTTCACCGAGTTATACAGAGAAGAGAAGAAGGAGGAAGGAGACAGAGGTGGCCAGAAGGATAAAAGGGGGGAATGAAAAGGAGGAAGACAGATCCAGCCAGTAATCAGTTCCCTAAGTGTTCTCCACCGTCTGGAACACACAGAAATTCACAGAGTTGGGTAGAATAGAGAGGAGTTACGGAGGAGACACATGCGACCTGGTGGAGAAAAAGGAGAGTCCAAAGGGAGAGAGAGCAATTAAGCCAGTAATCTCGTTCCCTAGTGAAAAATGGGTACTGAAGATTGGGTTCTTAAAGGTACAAAATTGGTAACAAATACATAAAAGCAAAAATTAAAAATCTAGAGTTTGGAATTTTAAAAATACGATGTTAAAGAAAAGAAGAAGGAAAAGAAAGAAAAAACGAACAAACAAAAACAAGGTCGCGAAAATTATAAAGAAAATATAGGTACAAAATTGAGAACTAATACCAAAAAGCAAAAGTCAAAAATCTAGAGTAGAGTTTGGAATTTCAAAAATACAATGTTAAAAAAAGAAGAAAAAAAAGAAAGAGAGAAAAAACAAAAACAAACAATGTCGCAAAAATTATAAAGAAAATACAGGTACAAAATTGATATCAAATACCAAAAAGCATAAATTAAAAATCTAGAGTAGAGTTTGGAATTTCACATATACAATGTTATATAAAAGAAGAAGAGAAAGAAACAGAGAAAAAAAAAAGTCACAGAAATTATAAAAAAACTATAGGTACAAAATTGATAACAAATACCAAAAAGCTAAAATTAAAAATCTAGAGTAGAGTTTGGAATTTCAAAAATACAATGTTAAAGAAAAGAAGAAGAAAAAAAAAAAGGTCAAAAAATTATAAAATATATTTATATATGAAGTTTGCTGAAGAAAAAAAAAAGTAGTCTTTTTTTTTTGCAAAGTAATAGGTTATAAAAGTGAAAATTAAAGGAATAATAGAGGACTTAAATTTTTTTTTTAAATTAAAAAAAAAAAGAAAGAATGATCGTAAAAATAGTAAAAATATATTGAGGACTTTCTCTGGCTTTGTTGTGACTATTGTGGGTTCAGCTCATTTTTGGCTAGTTCCTTGGTCCAACTTTTATTTCTCAAGATCTATAGGCCCCTTCCTCTGTAGTCGGTAGTAATCACAGGGTTTTAATCTATTGCCTGTAGCTTCCAAGGTGGTTCCCTCTGTTATAGCTTCTTCTGTTTGCTGGTCTCTTCAGTGTCTGGTTTCCGCCCTGACACAAAGGGGACGGTGGAGGACACTTTTTTGTTTTTTCTTTGTAGGCTCACTTGTTCAGTCGCGCTGTGGGGAGGGAGGGAGGGATGCTGCAAACAAGTAACGCTGGCGTGTGCTCGCAGTGCCTCAGCCACACTGGGTCTGCCCCCGCTCATGGGGCGTGTAGCCTCCCTTCCCACACTGCTCAGGCTCTAGGTTGCTTCACCGGGAACCATCCGTGGCCGGCCCTGGGCTGCCTGCACCTCCCAGGTCCAAGCCGCTCAGGTTCAGGCACTCAGGTAGTCCTCAGAGGCGCACACTCGGTTGGGCCTGCGTTTTGTGCCCTTCCTAGGTCCGAGCAGCTCAGGTGATGAGGTGTTTAGCGAGCGCGATTGCTGCGACTTATTGCCTCCCTGCCGCTCGGTTATCTAGGTGTACAACCGGAGCACCTTCTCAGGCAGATGTTGACCATCCAGACCCCCAGGAAGTTTTAGTTAGCAAAGAAGCCTGCTTACAGTTTTATAGATAATGTCTCTCTGGGGCTGCAATTGCCCTCTTCCGGCTCTGGCTGCGTGTCACCGGAGGGGGAAGGTCTGCAGCCGGCTATCTCTGTTCAGTCCTTTGTTCCTTGTGCGGGCCTGGAGGTGTCTTAGGTTAGGGCTGACTTTTCGCGTGATAGATATCCCACAGTCTGGTTTGCTAGCCCAGATTATTTTGCTCAGATAGTGCTCAGGGTATTCAGGCCAGGTCCTTACTCTAAGCGATGCAGCCCCCGCTTGCTAATGGCGTGTGCAGGCGTCTGCGCTGCTTCTCCGCTGGGGGAGTTACCGTAGGGCTCGCAATCTGTGAGTTTTAATTGTTTATTTATTTTTTCTCCCTGTTATGTTGCCCTCTGTGCTTCCAAAGCTCAGCACAGATTCGGCAGTGAGAAGGTTTCCTGATGTTTGGAAACTTCTCTCTTTTTAAGACTCCCTTCCCGGGATGGAACTCTGTCCCTCCCTCTTTTGTCTCTTTTTTTGTCTTTTATATTTTTTCCTACCTCCTTTCGAAGACTTGGGTTGCTTTTCTGGGTGCCTGATGTCCTCTGCCGGCATTCAAAAGTTGTTTTGTGGAATTTACTCGGCTTTTAAATGCTCTTTTGATGAATTTGTGGGTGAGAAAGTGTTCTCCCTGTCCTACTCCTCTGCCATCTTGGCTCCTCCCCCACTGGTATCTCTGATTTTCTTGAAGAGATCTCTAGTCTTTCCCATTCTGTTGTTTTAGTAACTTAATTTTCAATTAAGTCATTTTTAATTTGGATAATGCTTTTATCATTATGCAAGTGCATAGAAAATGGTTTGGACATTTGTATAGGAAAACAGACTGGGCACTTTACCTTTTTACTCTATACAGTTTCAGATTTAAAAAATGTACTATAAAATATATTTATTATAAGTATTAAAATATAAAATAAGAATGAATAGTTTTATAACAAAATTGGGGGAAGTACAGAAAACTTAAAAAAAATTACAGATTATCCATAATCTCATCACTCAGAAAGAGCCTTCTTAACATTTTGGTTCAATTTAAACTAGAATCATGTGTGTATATTCTTGGGAGCATGGCTGCACAGATGCACATAAAATTGAGCTCATTCTGCATGTAATTTTTGCATTCTCCTTTTTTATTGAATATTATATCATAAGCGTTTCCAAATGTCTTTAACTATTGTTTGAAAACATCATTTTTATGGAAGCGGAGTGTTCCACTATATGGAAGCACCATAATTTATTTAACCAATTCCTTATTGTTGAGTATGTGGATTATTTCTCATTTTATTATAAGTAATGACCCATAAATATATGTTAATCTGTTAGGCATCTCTGTTTATTGTCTCAAAATAGATTCATGGAGGCAGAATTATTATATCTAAAGCCATAAAGACACTCCTTACTTTGCATGGTTCTGATATGAATGAGTTTCAGTTAAACATGGCACCATGCAAGGAGAGGGCTGCCTATACTTGTAAGGGTACTGATGCACAAAGCCACATCACTTTTCCAAAAATTCTACCAGTTTACATTTCTACCATCAACCCATGTTATGACCCAGGCAAACCTGGATAACATCACTTATATAAATCTTTTGTAATTTGAGAAGCAAAAGCGTAGTATCTAATTTGTAATTTCTTTTTCTTTCATTATTGGAATGGCTTAACTTGTGTCATATGCTTATTAATCATTTGTATTTCTCCTTTTGTGAACTGCTTTAAATTTTGAAGCAAAATGCTCTGCAAGGGCAAAATGAAATTTTAAAATAAATTTTATATCTCTATAATAATCCCTCTACTCTCTATAAAACCTTCAAATCTTCATACTCACCATAGCATAATATTAAAAACATATCTTGTATGGTATCAACAAGAATTAAAGCAGTGACTAAATAATCCAAAGCAAACAAATACTGCCATAATAGAAATAAGTGAAAAAGAAATGTAAATCTCAATATCTTCCTTCAGTTTAATCTCAAAGCTTTCAACTCCATAAGGTTTGGGTGGACTCAGAATTCTAAATCAAACTATTCCTTAGACATAATTTTCCATTTCCTATGAAAATAAGCTACACTGTGTTTCATGCTATAGTTGTTGGAAATACACGTTTTAGGCTAATCAGTTCAGTTCAGTTAGTTCAGTCGCTCAGTCATGTCTGACTCTTTGTGACCCCATGAATCGCAGCACGCCAGGCCTCCCTGTCCATCACCAACTCCCGGAGTTCACTGTGACTCACGTTCATAGAGTCAGTGATGCCATCCAGCCATCTCATCCTCTGTCGTCCCCTTCTCCTCCTGCCCCCAATCCCTCCCAGCTTCAGAGTCTTTTCCAATGAGTCAACTCTTCGCATGAGGTGGCCAAAGTATTGGAGTTTCAGCTTTAGCATCATTCCTTCCAAAGAAATCCCAGGGCTGATCTCCTTCAAATGGACTGGTTGGATCTCCTTGCAGTCCAAGGGACTCTCAAGAGTCTTCTCCAACACCACAGTTCAAAGGCATCAGTTCTTCGGCGCTCAGCCTTCTTCACAGTCCAACTCTCACATCCATACATGACCACTGGAAAAACCATAGCCTTGACTAGACGAACCTTTGTTGGCAAAGTAATGTCTCTGCTTTTCAATATGCTATCTAGGTTGGTCATAACTTTCCTTCCAAGGAGTAAGCGTCTTTTAATTTCATGGCTGCAGTCACCATCTGCAGTGATTTTGGAGCCCAGAAAAATAAAGTCTGACACTGTTTCCACTGTTTCCCCATCTATTTCCCATGAAGTGATGGGACCGGATGCCATGATCTTCGTTTTCTGAATGTTGAGCTTTAAGCCAACTTTTTCACTCTCCTCTTTCACTTTCATCAAGAGGCTTTTGAGTTCCTCTTCACTTTCTGCCATAAGGGTGGTGTCATCTGCATATCTGAGGTTATGGATATTTCTCCTGGCAATCTTGATTCCAGCTTGTGTTTCTTCCAGTCCAGCGTTTCTCATGATGTACTCTGCATGTAAGTTAAATAACCAGGGTGACAATATACAGTCTTGACGTACTCCTTTTCCTATTTGGAACCAGTCTGTTGTTCCATGTCCAGTTCTAACTGTTGCTTCCTGACCTGCATACAGATTTCTCAAGAGGCAGGTCAGGTGGTCTGGTATTTCCATCTCTCAGAATTTTCCACAGTTTATTGTGATCCACACAGTCAAAGGCTTTGGCATAGTCAATAAAGCAGAAATAGATGTTTTTCTGGAACTCTCTTGCTTTTTCCATGATCCAGCGGATGTTGGCAATTTGATCTCTGCCTTTTCTAAAACCAGCTTGAACATCTGGAAGTTCACGGTTCACGTATTGCTGAAGCCTGGCGTGGAGAATTTTGAGCATTACTTTACTAGCATGTGAGATGAGTGCAATTGTGTGGTAGTTTGAGCATTCTTTGGCATTGCCTTTCTTTGGGATTGGAATGAAAACTGACCTTTTCCAGTCCTGTGGCCACTGCTGAGTTTCCCAAATTTGCTGGCATATTGAGTGCAGCACTTTCACAGCATCATCTTTCAGGATTAGGCTAATAGTGTAACTATTAAATAGTCAGTCCTCCTTCCTAGGTGGCGCTAGTGGTAAAGAATCCGCCTGTCAATGCAGGAGATGGGGTTGGGGCGAGGGGGTTTTGGTTTGAACCTTGGGCTGAGAAGATCTCCTGGAGGAGGAAATGGCAACACACTCCAGTATTCTTGCCTGGAGAATTCCATGGACAGAGGAGCCTGGTGGGCTACAGTCCATGGGATTGCAGAGTCAGACATAACTGAAGTGACGTAGCAGCAGCAGCAAGACGAGTAAGACGGAACCCTTAAAACTGCTGGCTTTGGGGATGGGATGCAATTATGATACCGTCAATGCTCCTTATCTGTGGGTTCTTCATCTACAGATTCAACCAACTATAGGTCAAAAATATCTAGGAAAAAAATTCCAGAAAGTTCCAAAAAGCAAAACTTGAATTTGCCACACTCTGGCAACTATTCACATGGCATCTACATTGTATTTACAATTATTTATATAGCATTTACATGGTAGTAGGTATTTTACATAATCTAGAGATGATTTAAGATATATGAGAGGGTGTGTGTACATTATATGCAAATACCACACCACTGTACATGGAGCATCTGTGGACAACTGCATGTAACTTTTCACTATTAATGTAATAAAGGCCTGTTTGAACTTGTGAAATTTGTCATTAAGGAAGCATCTGAAGCACATCTGTCAAGATAATAAACAGATAAAATCAAGACAAAATGGTCTTCCAGCATGAGGGGTCAGCACAGGATCAGGTGTGCAGTAGATAAGACACTTAATTCATTACATTAAGAGTAAATGCTGACCAAATAAATACTATTCCCACTTTGTTAGGATTTCTTTTTCATTTACAAAGCAACAAATTTACATATAATGCACAGGACTCCAATGTTCAGTTGAATAAGTTCTGACAATTACTTACTCCTGTGTTATCACCATCTGAAACAAATTGTAGAATATTACCATCACCCCACACAGTGCTGACCCTCTCCAATTAATCATCCATCCCAAATCCAGAGGCAACCAATTCCTGGTTCTAATCACCATAGTTACTTATTTATTTATTTATTTACTGTTTACCAGCTTCATATAAATGGAATCAACAGTGTGCATTCTTTTGTACAGAAATTATTTTGTTCAATATAATATTTTTAAGATTCACTCATGTTTCTATGAGTATCATTCATTACTTTTTTTTGCTGAGTATACATTGTATTGGGCATCTCTGTGGCTCAGTGGCAAAGAATCTGCTAGCCAAACAGGAGACACAGGTTTGATCCCTGGCTTGGGAAGATTCCCTGAAGAAGGAAATGGCAACCCACTCCAGTATTCTTGCTTGGGAAATTCCATGGACAGAGGCGCCTAGTGGGCTATAGTCCATGGGGTCACAAAAAGAACCAGACACAATTTAGCAACTAAACAACAACAATACACTGTATTACTGTAGGGATATACTGCAATTTGTTTTTCCATTCTCCTCTTGACAGACATTAGGTTATTTTTCCAACTAGGGCCATCACAGATAAGGCTGCTATGAACATTATTGCACAAGTCTTTTTGTAAACCTAGTTTTCATTTTTCTTAGGTAAACTCCTACAAGTGGAATTGCTGGGTTATGGTGAAAATGTAAGTTTAACTTTATAAGAAGTTTCCAAACACATCTCCAAGCTGGTTATGCCATTTTATACCCACACCAGAAGTACATGAGAGTTCTTGTTGCTTCACAGTCTAGCCAACACTTACTGTCGGTCCTTTTTATTTTTGCCAGACTAGTGGGCATATAGGGTGTCTCACTGTGTTTGTTTGTGTTTGATGGGGATATAAAGTGTACTTAATTTTGATGATTTTATAAACAATGTAATCACCATGTATAACAACATATAAAACATTTCTATTAACCCCAGAAATTTCCCTTGTACCCCTTTCAATTAGTTCTCTCCTTTCACACAGATAACTATTTTCTGACTTCTATTATCACAGCTTAGTTTTGGCTGTGCTAATAATTGACATTCAAGCTAGGCTTCAACAGTACGTGAACTGAGAACTTCCAGATGTACAACCTGGATTTAGAAAAGGCAGAGGAACCAGAGATCAAACTGCCAATAGCCGCTGGATCACAGAAAAAGCAAGAGAATTCCAGAAAAACATCTACTTCTGCTTCATTGACTACGCTAAAGCCTTTGTTTGGATCACAACAAACTGGAAAATTCTTATAAGAGATGGGAATAACAGACCACTTACTGCCTCCTGAGAAACCTGTATGCAGGTCAAGAAGCAACAGTTAGAATGGACATGAAACACAGGACTGGTTCAAAATTGGGAAAGGAATAAATCAAGGCTGTATATTGTCATCCTGCTTATTTAACTTATATGCCGAGTACATCATGGGAAATGCCAGCCTGGATGAAGCACAAGCTGGAATCAAGATTGCTGGGAGAAATATCAACAACCTCAGATATGACCAAATACCAACAACCACATATGACACCACCCTAATGGCAGAAAGCAAAGAGGAAATAAAGAACCTCTTGAGGAAGGTGGAAGAGGAGAGTGAAAAAGTTGGCTTAAGACTCAGTATTCAAAAAACTAAGATCATGGTATCCAGTCCCATTGCTTCATGGTAAATGAGGAAAAAAATGGAAACAATGACAGATTTTCTTTTCTTGGGCTCCAAAATCACTGCAGATGGTGACTGCAGCCAAGATATTAAAAGATGTTTGCTCCTTGAAAGAAAAGCTATGACAATCCTAGACAGCATATTAAAAAGCAGAGACATCACTTTGCCAACAAAAGTCCATATAGTCAAAGCAATGGTTTTTCCAGTAGTCATGTACAGATATGAGTTGGACCATAAAGAAGGCTGAGTACTGAAGAATTGTGATTTTGAATTGTGGTGCTGGAAAAGACTCTCGAGAGTCCCTTGGACAGAGAGGAGATCAAATCAGTAATCGTAAAGGAAATCAACCCTGACTGTTCATTGGAAGGACTGATGCTAAAGCTGAAGCTCCAATACTTTGACCACCAATGTGAAGAGCCGATTCGTTGGAAAAGATCCTGATGCTGGGAAAGAGTGAGGGCAGGAGGAGAAGGGGATGACAGAGGATGAGGTGGTTGGATGGCATCATTGACTCAATGGACATGAGTTTGAGCAAGCTCTGAGAGATGGTGAAGGACAGGGGAGTCTGGCGTGCTGCAGTCCACCGGGTCGCAAAGAGTTGCACATGACTTAGAGACTGAACTGAATGATTAAAATGAATGGAATCATATAGTGTATTATCTATTTCTGTGTAAAACATTGCCACAAACTTAGCAGCCTAAATGCCACATCTTTATTATCTTGAAGTTTCTATAGATCAGAAATCCGGCACGGCATGGCTTAATTCTCTGCCCGTGATCTCACAAGGCCAAAATCAAGCATTGGCTGAGGGGAGGGTCTCAGTTGGGGTTTCAAGGTCATCTTCTAAGCACTAATTGTTGGCAGAATCCATTTCTTTCTCACACATTCCACATGGCCTTCTCCAGATCCTCAAACTAATGTGAGTTCTTCTCAAGCTTCAGTAACTCTCACTTCCCCTTCAGCCTCTGCTTTCAAGGATTCACATGATTAAGTGGAGCCCCCACCCCCCAGAATAATCCCGAATAATCTATTTTAACTGATAACCTCCATCACATCTTCAAAGTCTCTTTTGCTATGTCATGTAACATATTTACAGGAATAACAGCATGACCAAAGTCATGAGGCCAAAATTTTGCTACCTGCAGTAAAGATTCTTTTTCTTTTTTCATTCACTTAATGCAGTCTATTTAGTATCTGTAAGTTTCAGGCTTGTTTTGCTATTATCAATCATTTTAAGTGTTTTTCTTGGAAAACACTCTACTCTATGAATATATGATCATTTGTTTATCTACTTTCCTATTTGACTGACATGTGTGTTTTTCCAGTTTTTGGCTATTCTGAGTAAGAATCGTATGCATATTGTTTTACAAGTCCTTTAGTTAACATATGTTCGAACGTCTCTTGCTAAGTACCTAGGAATGTAATTGCTGAGTCATAGGGGACATGTATGTTTAATTTTATAAGAAGCTGCCAAATACTTCTCCACGTTGCCTGTGCCCCGCCAGCGACGTGTGAGTTTCAATTGCTCCACGTCCTCCCTACATTTCTTGTCATCAGTCTTCTTTTTTTAAAGCCACTCTACTGACTGAAATTGCAGCACACTGTGGTTACATTTCTTGTCATCAGTCTTCTTTTTTTAAAGCCACTCTACTGACTGAAATTGCAGCACACTGTGGTTTTAATTCGTCTCTTCAGATAACTAATGATGTGCAGCTACTTTTCCTGTTTGTTGACTATTCATATGCCTTCTTTTGTGAAATGTCTATACAAATTTTGTGCTCATTTAAAACCAGGATTTTTTTTTCAATTATCAATTTGTGTATATTAAGATATAGTCTTTTGTCAGATGTTAATATTTATTGCAAATATTTTCTCCAGTTTGTGATTTGGCAAATCATTTTCTCAATAAAATTACATTTATTAAAAAGATTTTCATTTCCCCCATTCATTGATTTTTGGCAAAAATTATCTGGATAGATCAGTTCAGTTCAGTTTAGTCACTCAGTTGTGTCCGACTCTTTGCGACCCATGGACTGCAGCACGCCAGGCCTCCCTGTCCATCACCAACTCCCAGAGTTTACTCAAACTCGTCCATTGAGTCGGTGATGTCATCCCACCATCTCATCCTCTGTTGTCCCCTTCTCCTCCTGCCTTCAGTCTTTCCCAGCATCAGGGTCTTTTCAAATGAGTCAGCTCTTTGCATCAGGTAGCCAAAGTATTGGAGTTTCAGCTTCAACATCAGTCCTTCTGATGAATATTAGGACTGATTTCCTTTAGGATAGACTGGTTGGATCTCCTTGCATCCAAGGGACTCTCAAGAGTCTTCTCTAATACCACAGTTCAAAAGCATCAAATCTTCTGCACTCAGCTTTCTTTATAGTCCAACTATACATGACTACTGGAAAAACCATAGCCTTGACTAGACAGACCTTATCTGGATAGATAGATAGATAAAGTTCTTTAGCTCCATTCTTCTTTTTCAGAATAACTCTCATTATTCTAAATCTTTTACAAGTATTCTACCACCATTTGTTGAAATGATTTTCTTTTACTATTAAACTGCCTTATCATTTTCATCAAAAATTGATTGACATTTCTGGACTCTGTTTCATTGATCTATTTGTTTTGCTTATTCCAGCAAACAGACTATCTTGATCACTATGGTTTATAAAAAGTCTTGAAACCAACTTTGTTCTTCTTCAAGTTCTTTTGACTATTTTAGGCCTTTGCATTTCCATATGAATTTTATTGTCAGTTTGTCATCTTACACCAAAAAGCCATCTGAAATTCTGAATGAGATAACGTTGAATCTGTATATCCATTCAGGAAGAATTGACATCTTAAAATTGAATGTGTCTAATCAATGAACATGGAGTATCTCTGCATTTATTTCGATCTTTAATTTCTCTCAGCAATTTCTTATTATTTTCAGCATACAAGTATTGTGCATATTTTGTCATATGTATCCCTGTTTCTTACATTTTGATGTGTTATAAATGGAACTTCTTTAAAGTTTCAATTTAGAATTTTTTGGTTTTTTAATATTGAGCTCCTGCAAACATGCTATGTTTGTTAGTTCCGGTGATTTTCTAAAATAAATTCTCATTGGATTTTCTACATAAATGATCACGTTGAATGCAGAAAAAGGTAGTTTTTCTTTTCCATGTGGATGCCTAATTTATTTTTCTTTTCTTTTTTCCACTGGCTAGAATCTGCTAGAACAAAGTTGAATAAAAATGGTGATGGTGAATATTCTTTCCTTGTCCTAAATCTCAGGAGAAAGCATTCAGTCTTTTACCGTTTGTATGGTACAACTGTATGGTTTCCAAAGTTGTGCTTTTCCAGATCGGGGAAGTTTCTTTCCATTTCTAGTTTGCAGCAAGTTTTTATGAGGAAGAGATGCTGTGTTTTGTCAAACGCCTTTCTGTATCTATAGATATGATGACATCGTTTCTCTTTTTCAGTGTGTTTCACTGAATAATTTTCAAATATTAAATCAATCTTGTATTCCTGAATAAATCTTAATTGACCATGATGTAGTAAATTTTTATATATTGTTGGATTCAATTTGCTAAAATTTTATCAGCATTTTGGGGGCTTGTTTTTGAAGGACACAGGTCTATAGTTTTCCTTTATTGTCTTTTGCAGGTTTTGATGTTAGGATAATACTAACACCACTCTTTTCTCATGTATGTTATCAGAGAATACTGAACAGAGTTCCCTGGGCTCTACAGTAGGTCTTTGCTGGTTCTCTTGTATATAGTAGCATGTCTTCATCCCAAGTTCCTGATTTATCACTCCCCCTGACTCTTCCCCTTTGGTAACCATAAATTTGTTTTCAATATCTGTAAGTCTGTTTCTGTTTTGCAAATAAGTTAATTTGTATGTCTTTTAAAAAAAATTCAATTCCACCTATGATATTCCACCCTTGTCTTTCTCTTTCACTTCACTTAATATGATCATCTCTAGGTCTGTCCATGTTGCTGCAAATGGCATTATTTCATTCTTCTTTATGGCCAAGTAATATTCCATATATATATGTATGACATCCTTTTTTCCATTTCTCTGTTGATGGACATTTAGGTTGCTTCCATGTCTTGGCTATCGTAAACTGTGCTTCAGTGAACACTGGGGTGCATGTATCCTTTCAGATTATGTAATTTTCTCTGGATATATGCTCAGGAGTGGGATTGCTGGATCGTACTGTATTTCTATTTTTAGTTTTTAAGGAAGTCCCATTCTATTCTTCATAGTGGTTGTACCCTGAATGCTGATTTCATCTGCATTTTCCTGATAACCATTGAGGTTCATTATCTTTTCATATATCCATTGGACCATTGATTTTCTGTATATCCTTTGCCTATATTTAATTAAAATCTCTCATAAAAAAGTTTATAATTATTCTTTATATATTCATATATTAATCCTCTGCCTGTATCTTATGTTTCAAAATATTTTCTGCACTTGTTTTTAAATGTTATTTATGATGTCTTTCATCAAATTTATATTTAATAAATTTAAATATTTAAATTTTTAATATTTCAATATTTTATGTAATAAAATCTATCCAGTTTTTCCTTTATGATGTACACATATCATATTGTGTTTAGAAATGCCTTTCCCACTCAATAAACATTCAAATAGTATTTTCTAACTAAAGCATTTAGCATTTTATTATTTATGCTTGCATATGAAGTTGGAACAGATCTAACTTTGTTTTTATCCAAATGGATGATAGCCAGTTGCATACCATTACCTTCACTGATATGACATAAATGAAATTATACTTATATATAGATTATGCTTCTAGTGTGTATACACACACACACACACACACACACACTGTTTTGACTATTGATCTACATGTCCATTTTCAGTACCGTTATCACACTTTTAAAATTAGTATAGCTTATGCCACATTTTGATATGTGGCAGAGAAAGTTCCTCCTAATTGTTGCCATTTGAAAAATTTCTTGACTATCTTGATGCTTTCTCTTCTAGGTCAACTTGAGAAGATCAATTTGGGAATGAGCTTGCTTAGTTTCATAAAGATTATGTTGAGGTTTTACTGGAATTACATTGGGTTTCTAGATTAACTTAGAGAAAATTGATAGTTTACAAATACGGACTGTTTAATCAGAAAGAGAATATTTTTCGCCATTTATTTACATCTTCTTTTATAGTTTGAGGTAATTTTGTTTTACATGGGGTTTTAATCATAAGTCTTGAAAATGTCTGCTGCTGTTGCTAAGTTGCTTCAGTCGTGTCCGACTCTGTGCGACCCCATAAATGGCAGCCCACCAGGCTCCCCCGTCCCTGGGATTCTCCAGGCAAGAACACTGGAGTGGGTTGCCATTTCCTTCTCCAATGCAGGAAAGTGAAAAGTGAAAGTGACCTTGCTCAGTCGTGTCCGACTCTTAGCAACCCCATGGACTGCAGCCTAACAGGCTCCTCCGTCCATGGGATTTTCCAGGCAAGAGTACTGGAGTGGGGTGCCATTGCCTTCTGTTTAGTATATTTCCAGCTATTTTATATGCTTGTTGTTATTAAGAATTGGGCCATTTTCCCCCTGACATTTCGAATCGTCCATTGTGGTGCATAGGAAAGTGAATCAGGTTTTATATGTTTTCTATATATGTATATAAAGTCAATTCTTCTTTCTTCGTATAGTTTTTCTGTTAATTTTTTAAAATTCTTTAGGTAGATGTTTTTATCATCTATTAGAGCCCAATCTGTTAGCTTCCATACTACATTACTTTCCCTTCCCCTATGAGTGTTAAATTTGGGAATTTAAAATATTAGCATGGACATCTATGGGAGCTAAAAAAGTTTTAATTTAAAACATAGTGTAAATTTCAGTAAATAAGAGATTTTACCCTGATGCTGGGAAAGATTGAGGGCAGGAGGAGAACGGGGTGACAGAGTATGAAATGCTTGGATGGCATCATCGACTCAATGGACATGAGGCTGAGCAAACTCCGGGAGACAGTGAAGGATAGAGAAGCCTGGCGTGCTGCAGTCCATGGGGTCGCAAAGAGTCAGACACGACTAAGCGACTGAGCAACAACAACAAGAACAGAGAGATTTCAAGGTATACTTCTTGCCCATTATAGGTATTTTATATTTTACCCTGGCTTTGGAATAACAGTCATTAAACTTAAAAAAAAAAATAAGGCATTGTTAAACAGAATTGTGTATTAAAATAATATTCACCTAACATTTTAGATTTTATTCTTAGCTAAAGAGTAGGACATTAAGAATTCCTTTAATGTTTCTTTAACAAATTATCTACCATTATCTAAGAAAGAGGCATCAAAGCCTACAATTTAAGCTTCTGAGGAAGCTTAGATATATGAATAGGGCATTAAGGATCCTATTGAATGCGGTTTCAATTTTCAAATGGGAAGCACAGACCAAATAAAATTTACATGTAGTTTTTTTTGGACAAATACTTGGAAATTTGATCACTTCTATGGAATATTTGAACTTTATGTTCAGATTAGCATCTATAAGAGCCCACTTGCTAATTAACAGGGAGCAGTCAGAGAACCATATGATAAGAATTGAAAAACAGTCTTTACACTAAAAGATGTAATGTCATATTTTTATGTAAACATACATCTTAAAAGTATTTTATCTTTTTCCTCCAAGGAAAAATATGGGTCATTTCAATCATGGTCAGCAGGTCTTTATTTTTAAGTGATTTTTACCTGATTTCAACTTTTCAGACCATTCTCAATAATACTTTGAAACAAAATGATTAAAATAACCAAACAAAGCAAGCAGCTCTGTTGGCCTCTCTTGTTTTCCTAGCACAGACAGCCAGTGTGGGAAGGCACTAATCCAGCTCTCTAAACTGGATTTAGTTCTCCCTTGCTGCACCCAGGGTTTAAGAGCTGGAGACTGAAAAAAAGAGTTGGAGACCAAATTGAATCTCCCAGTATGAAGTTTTGACTTCATGGAAACACAGGCATAGTGATCTTGTAGAGAAAACTAACAAAAAACCATGGGGCTCCGAATCCCCTCTCTCCGTCCCCCTTTTAATTACAATTACTATAGGAAAGGGATCACTGGAAAAATAGAAAGAAGAGAGGAGAAAAGGAGAGGGTGGCTAAAACCCCAGTGTCTGTTCAACCATGAAGCCTGACAGAAAAGACATTGGAGTAGATAATTTTTTAGAGAAAAAATGCATAAGGGTATGAGGATGAACGTAAGGAAAGGGATAGGGAAGATTAAATTTTTAAAAATATATCAATTCAAGTCAAGCATTTTCCCCCTCATTGCATTAAAAGGGTACTACCAGAGCTTGAAAATAAGGGTGATCATGAAGAATGATGAGGGTGGTGACATTTTTTTTCCATTAAGATGAAAGAATCTGGAATTAAAAAAAGAACCTAGAATTTAGTCCGATTTAAGCACTCCCCATGTTTATCCCTTCTCAGTTATTACTATTTCTCCCCCAGTTTCAGTATTACAAGTCACATCTACACATATAATTGAAATATTGGGTTGGCCAAAAAGTCTGTTTGAGTTTTTCCATTACATCTTACAGAAAAACCCAAATGAACTTTTTGGCCAAGCCAATAGTTCAGGAACTAAAGCACGTTTTAATTCTTCCCACAAAGAGAAAGGATATTCTTCAGGGGTGACATCTTATAATCAGAAATACAGAGGAAAGCACAGCAGGGTGGTCTTGTTGGAATCAGGTGCAAGCAGCAGGAAAATCCATGATCGTCCTCTCACCCTTAAGCAGGAAACCATCTATTGAAAGCACAAGAATTAAGAAAAGTTATATTGACCCTTTTAAAATCCACTTTTGAATTTATTTTTTGCCAACATCAAGAAATTCTTCCTGGACATAAACTTATTAAGACAGAACCAAGTAAAACGATGTATGTGTCCAGAAGGAATGGCATTCTGTGTTTTCTATATTGAGGAGGTGAATTTCATATCAGATTATGTCAGCACAAGCAGGTGGGGTTCAACATTTTTGACTTCTCTTTTCCCTCCTTTTGCTAGACTTCCCTATTTTTCTACACTTAGTTTTACTAAGCTTCACTTAGTTTCACCAGCTTAACAGGGCCTGGGCAGGTAGCACATATAAGACGTCCTGAAAACACATTGCCCTGTGTAAACAATTGTTTTTGGCAACTCAGAGGTTTCGTGGCAGGACTGCATTTTTTTTTGAAAATCAAATGTTTAGGCCAAAGTTAGAATCGCATGTGCATTTTTATGACTTGGCATATTCAAACATTACAATTGTGTGTTTAAAAAGGGAATTTGATCTTTTTTGCTCTTTCTTCTTTGGGCTTCCATTTTTTCCCTAGTTCCATTGTTTTCTCTTTTATAGTACATTTTCATATCTTGGTATATCGCTAAAGCATCTGTTTCTCCTCAATCATGATTTTCATTCAAGAATAATAACTCTTTGGTCTCTTTTGGACATGTTTTGTTTTGCCCCCACATATGAACTCCACTGGAGTGTGTTGAAGGTTAACGGCCCCATTTCTGGAATTTTCTTGGATCCCTTTTGGAGAAAACTGCCAAAGTATATAAGGAGGGCTCAGATGTATCTGGGCTCTGCCAAGGCCTTTGAGAAAGGCTCCACATAGCTGCACCTTCTTCCAGCTCCCTTCTGTTCTCACTGTGCCTGGCTTCCTCATAGTTCCACATAAGGGATCATATCTGTTGTTCATGTGGAAAAAGAACCTTTGTAATAAAATAAGCATCAGAATACTCATTTACCTAACAACCCTTGACCTTGTCTATTAATGGGTAGAAAAATGCTTATTACTTCACTGAGTTTTTCTATTCTGTTCCCTTTTCCATCCCACATTATCGTGAGTCATAAGTATCTCCACTAGTCATTTTCCAATGCTCTTGTCAGTCTTTAGGAACGACCAGAGTTGTTCAGATTATCTTTTCCCACAACTGTTGAGGTACTAGAGAGATGAGGTAAATGAATCAGCATTGCTGGAAATGGATGGAGGGAGCTTTTAGCAGGGTTTTGCCCAAGAAACACTGGATCCTAGGATCACTCCATAATATAGTTCAAGCAGTTTGCTTCAGTTGTGACTTTCTGCTGCAAGAGGCAGTAAACTCAATCTAAAGCAAATTAAAGCAAAAAGAGATTTCAGTGGTTTGTATAACTGAAAAAAAAGTGCTGGGGCATGTAGCTGCAATCTAATTAAACATTACTTCTTCCCATCTCCTCCCCCACCCCCGCCCCCCGCTGCTAAGTCGTTTCAATCATGTCGGACTCTGTGCCACCCCATGGACTATAGCCCGCCAGGCTCCTCTGTCCATGGGATTTTCCAGGCAAGAATACTGGAGTGCGTTGCCATGCCCTTCTCCAGGGGATCTTCCCAACCCAGAGATTGAACCCATGTCTCTTATGTCTCCTGCATTGGCAGGAGGGCCTTTTTTTTTTTTTTTTTACCACTAGTGCCACCTGGGAAGCCTCCCATGAAATTAAAAGACACTTGCTCCTTGGGAGAAAAGCTATGACAAATCTAGACAGCACAGATATTAAAAAGCAGAGACATTACTTTGCCGACAGAGGTCCCTATAGTCAAAGCCAAGGTTTTTCCAGTAATCATATATGGATGTGTGAGTTGGACCATAAAGAAGGCTGAGTGCCAAAGAATTAATGCTTTTAAACTGTGGCATTGGAGAAGACTCTTGAGAGTTCCTCGGACTGTAAGGAGACCCAACCAGTCCATCCTAAAGGACTGAATATTCACTGGAAGGGCTAATGCTGAAGCTGAAGCTCTAATACTTTGGCTACCTGATGCGAAGAGACAACTCATTAAAAAAGACCCTGATGCTGGGCAAGATTGAAGGCAGGAGGAGAAGGGGATGACAGTGGTTGAGATTGTTGGATGGTATCACTGGCTCAATGGACAAAAGTCTGAGGAAGTTCCAGTAGATGGTAAAGGACAGGGAAGTCTGGTGTTTTGCAGTCCATGGGTTTGCAAAGAGTTGGACATGACTGAGCAACACAACAATTAACTGAAAAGCTCAGAGATGGGCCTCTCTTCTTATGCAGCACAATATGGGGCTCAGATGGTGTTATAAGACCACAAGTCTCTCTCTCCAGATCTCTTGACTTTGCTCTCTTTAGTGTTGCTCATTCACAGGCAGACTCTCTCCTCAGACTCATAAGATGGCTGCAGAAGCTCCACAAATTACATCTTGGCTTCACATCCGCAAGGGGTCACTGCAGTCAGCCACTTGATATTAGGAGTGCCAGCCTCATAAAGCTGGATTTCCAGAGTTTCGGGAAAGAGGAGGACCCCTGGATATCTGACACGAAGATTACTCAACCCTGGAGCCATCCTATCTTAAGACTTGTGATCTGAGACAGTAACTTATGGATTAAACTATTTTATATGGAGCTTTCTTGTTGCAGGGGGATTCATCTTTTTTGCTGTTTCATCGTTTGGCCTGGACTTTATTCTAGTTTCATTACTCTCTCTCATGTGGTACATTCAGCTAAAAGCATTCTAAATGATACCGTCACTGGCTCCTGTCACGTCATGTGCCCAGTCCGGACCATTCACAGTGGGGACTTGGACTGATGTGTGATTGGCCTCCGCCTAGATGCTCCAGCCCACTTGTATGGAATGGGTTCATCCCACCTGATGACATGGACTGAACCTAGAGGAGAAAGACTAGCCACTGGGAAATTAGGGTATGGCTTATATAAAACAGTGAAGTAGATGCTGTGAAGCAAAAATACCAGGTGTCCAGTCCTTCATCCTTTTGGATGTGACTTTTATTGTCCAGTGGCCTTAACTTGTTTGAACAGTGAGTAGGGACTGTGTAATTAGTTACCTGGTCTGGTAGCCCAGCATATATAACTTTGGAAGTGTTTTAGATCAAAGGTAGATCTGCTCTGCTATGGACTCACCTCAATAGTTTATGGATCCTTTTCCTCAGTTGGGGCCTCATATCATCAGCCATTTCAAGGTCATGGCAAAGGAAAAGGTGTCATGGCCTTTTCCTTTCCAAAGACAGACAAAGCTTTGAATTTCTAGATAATCCAGTGCTCTCTAATGGATACCGGAAAACATCGGCAGCTCATGAAGCCTCATGTATCATCCTATGCCAGGCCCATGGTTTTCTGGCCCCATCTCTCTTAGCTCTGGCAGTTCAGTTGGTGTTATGGCTCTCAGAGTCAGCCTGGTATCTTGAACGGTGGGGCCTCAGGTCAGTCTCCACTGGGTGATTTCAATTCTGCAGTTGGCTGGAATTCCATCTGTCAAGAAGCTTTCACGGTCAGTCATTTGATAGTGGAACAGTGGGATTTCTTGCGTATCTGGAAAGAGGAGCACCCCTGGAGACCTGACATGCTCTGTGAAAATTAGGGGTTAGTTTTTGCTATTCCCAGTTAGTCTCTGGGAACTAATGTAGTTCAATGTTAGAGGATTAAAAAAAAAAACAAAAAACATAAAGAAGAATTTCTCTCTTTTTCATTGTGAACTTAAGTAACTTCAAGAGAATCTAATCAATTTTAAACTATTTACCTCCCTCTAAAGTAATTTCCTCTCTGTCAATGCACAGACATGCATTTTCACTGAGTTATAATTAGCGTGAACATACTTGTTTTTGTTTAAGAAAGGTTTTCTTTACCTTGGCATTCAGATTTGTTTTCATAGGCGAAGAAAATACTGAGAATGAGAAGGAACCTTCACTGGAGAGCTGGGAGGATTATATGGGGTCATATTATCCCAGAGTTAAAGAGACCTTCAAGGACCCCCAATCCCTCCCTGTATCTCTGATGACCACACTTCTAGACTAATGGACTCCCTGGAGAAACTTTCCCATACAAGGGCCTCCCCGGATCTTACTTCACAGCCTCAAAGATGGACTTTCCCTTCTAAAGGAAGAATGAAACCCCATCCTTTGGGTCTGCTAGGGTCTACTTGTCTACCATGAGCCTGCACCCTTGTCCCATTTTACTTGGTTGTGGGGTTATCTAAAATTTAGATTCTAAACTGTTTCCCATGCAAGAAAAGAGTGGAAACCACTCTGCTCTGCGACAGTCTTCCCTACCAGTCCCTTCAAATGTCTTTTTTTTTTTTTAAGTGTAATCACACACCAATAGTTTCCAATTTATCAAAGCATAAATTTGCCAGTCCTTTTTCCTAAGTCAAGGAAGTAGCTGAAGTTAGGTTTAATTAAAACCAGCAACTATTTGTACAGCTGTCCCGGGTTCATGGCTGGTAAAAGGATTTAGCTTCAAACTCTGCTGCCTAAGTCCTTCGGGAGTTTCACAAAAAAACATTGAGGCTCCTCATCTAGGCAGTGCCAAGCCCTTGCTTCCCCAGTTGCTATGCGAGCAGGCCTGGCTGCGCCCTGAGGCAACTTTGCCCTTGGCAGTCAGGCCCTCCCAGCACAAGGGGCCTGAGAAGATACACAGTCCCTTTCTTCTGTGTTTGGGGATAGGGGCCTTGAAGGCCACTCCACGAAGTCCCTGAAAATTCCCCTAGGGTTGTGAAAGAGCGGGAGGGGGATCACGCACCGTCTTGGTTTCGTGAGCTTTTCTCTGGTCCTGCACACTTTTCGTTTCCTGGTGGGTCTTTAACTCGTGCACCCCAATCCCAGCCCCAAAAGGATCTCAGGTAGGCCTTCTTCAAAGGAGACGGGGGCAGGATATGCCTGGATAGATGCCTCCGCATAAAACGGCAGGTTGTCCCAGCCAAGCCCTGGAGAGGAGGCGGAACCAGCGCGCAGCATCTGGCCGGTTTTCAAGTGCACGGTGGTGGGGAGCAGGACTTCAGGCAGTCTCGAGTCAGAACAAGCCCATTAGGACTCGAACCGAATGCTGGGGCCAGCGCGGGTCGCTGACCTCGGGCGCGAGGTGGGGCCGGCCCCACAGGCCGAGAGGCCGGGAGGCGGAGGAGCGGCGGGCTGGGAAAATGACCCTAGCGACCCCACGCGCCCCCGCCTCCATCGCTCGCGGCTGCACCTGCCCGGGTGGAGCGCAACGAGCAGGCGGCAGAGGCGAGGGCCTGCCCCGCGCCCTTAGAGGCTTCCACCGGCCATCAGATGGTGGCTCTGCACACCCTTCAGCTGCTGCAGCAGGAGTAGGGCTCGGGGGACCGTCCGGGCGCCCCCGGGAGCCCGCATGACCTAGACCACGTGCCCACCGCCCCAGCGTGTTGTTCAGGCCCAGGGCTGGCAGGGCCCAGGAGAGGGCGCGAAGAGGAGGGCGGGAGCCGGGGGATCAGGAATCTGGGGTCCGAGGACGCAGGCGAGCTCCGCCGAGGTGGAAGCTGTGCGAGGTGCCGAAGGGGGCGCGGAACTGCTGCCCTTCCCCGGGGGCCGCGGGCCCTGCACTCTGGCTCGGATGGCGACGTGCAGCGCGCTGGCCCTCGGAGCTGGTCAGAGTGGAGCAGACAGAGGCTCCTGGGCCCCCTCCAGCAGGAGCGGTCCTTCCCTATCCGCCTGAAGGTGAGCCTGGCTTCCGGCATCCATCCCCCTGCGGCGGCGCAGGGTGGAGAGGGGATTGGCGGACACGAGGCTGGGCCACAGGATCCAGAGTGGAGCCTCCCTCAGTGATCCAGCCCTCGGAGTGGGAAGGAGGAAGGTGGTGCTCGGGGGAGTGGGCAATCGGGGCCCACCTGACTGCAGCACGGAGACACCGAAAGGCTTTGCCAAAACCTTCCTCTGGGACGCCTCCCTCGCTCACATGAATCAGCTTCCAGCTCCAGTTCGAGGCCCTTTTCACACGTGCAGTGGAGGACGGCTCCTCCTGCTCTCTTTCCAAATTAATAACCGCTCCCCTACAGCCTCAAATACACGTATTCCGTTCCCTCTGCCGTTTGTATGACGAAATCACCTACATGTATTTGAAGTTCCTTCACACTTACGAATCGCAGTTATTTTTGCATAAATCCAATTGCTCAGGGGGCCTTACAGAGTCAACCTAAATTCTCATAAAGTAGCACCAGAGTGGCGTGGGTGCTGGGTGTTGAAGCGTGAATACTCAGGCTAAACTCCTGCTAAGTCGCGCTGCTCATATTTGAAGGGCACAGGTTTCCTCTTAAGGTACCAAACTGTGTTAGCCAACTTAGGCAGAGAGCAGAGCGGCCTGCCTCCCAGGCTGCGTGGGAACGGGGAAATCTAGGGGTCTGGAATCCAGTCTTGGCCTTGCTGTTAACTCTCCTAATTTGTTTAAGGTCACAGATCTCTTTTAGACCCTCTGGCCTTCCAGTTTTGATCCCTAATATTGCTTCATTCATTCTCTGGGGAGTCTAGTGGAGGGACATAGGGGAGGGGTGATGAAGAAAGGGCATTTTTCAAGAGTTGATGTTCTTGCTCTACATGCCAACGTTTGGAAAACATTGATATACATTAGGTTGAACTTTATACTCTTAGAAGATTGATTTAAAATCAAATATAATAAAGCATAGCATATACCCGAATAAATATTGTCACCCTAGACTAGGGTTTCTCAACTTTCACACTGCTAACGTTTTGGACAGGATGATTCTTTGTATGCGTGTATGGGGGTGGAGGAGGGGTGTCCTGGGCATTCTCTGCCTCTACCCAGTAGATGCCAGCAGCATACCCTCCCCACCAGTGGACAGAACCAAATATTGCTGAAGTGTGTGTGCTGGGAGGGAAAACGAGATCACCTCCATATGCAAATCACTGCTTCATTCTAAAAAGTTTTTAAAAACGAAGCTGCATTTCACCAATGCTCTTGAGGTAAGATGCACCTTTTTGGTACCACTGAGAAATAACAATAATAATAATAAAAACCCTACCAATTAAACTGCGACACACTATCAAATATAAGACATATCCTCACTTCAGAGATTTTTGAAATGTGAAAAAACATGCATCTTAGAATTAATGAAACATGAAGTACTCTGTCATGCCAGGAACCTATACAGGGCACAGGTGGGTTGACAAAAGGAAAAGCTGAGTGATCAGTTTTACATTAGGTGATCCAGGAAGGCTTCTTGGAGGAGGTAACCATTTTTTTTTTTTTTTTTAAAGAATGTTTACTCTCCAAGCATTAAAGGGAAAAAACATTTCTGAGGAGCTGTGGGGTTTCAGGCCCAGAAGCAATGAAAAGACCTAGGGCTTTGGGGGAACTAAAATTAGTTCAGTATGGCAGAAGGCAAAAAAAAAAAAAGGTTGCTGGAGAGTTAGGGGTCAGATGCAAAAGGCCTTTGGGTCACGCTGAGGACCTTGGATTATCTTGCAGGCAAAAAGGCAGCTGTTGAAATGACTGAAGTGAGGACCCTGATAAATCACAGAGGCAAGGTCAGGCCAGAAACCATTGTCGGAGGACCTGACCCAGCTTAACAGCAAGGCCGCCCTCTGCTCTGGACTACAGCTCATGCCACTTGAGGTTAACACAGCTGCCACTTCTACTTGGTAATCCTTTTAACCCTCTCTACTTGACTTTTTGTCCTAAACATTTTCTATTCTCTGCAAACTTTCTTCATCCAAACCCCAGCCCTCTCACTCCTTTTCTGAGAAAATTGAGGCCATCTGACACAAATATCTTTCATTTTACCTAAAAGATTTCATTTCCAATTATCTTCTTTTTTGCCTCTAATAAAGAAAAACTGTGTGGTTTCCACCCTTGCCCACCCCCCAAATAAATTCTTTCTCTTAAGTGCTGGAGCAAATCTTTCCTCTACCCCTGGAGTTTTTTCTTTCAATTCTCTCCTCTCACCTTGTATTTTCCAATGCATTCCCTCTGCCAGTTCTCTTGATCCATAAATATGCTCAAATCTTCCCTCACTCACCCAACCCCTGGAGTCCTGGTCCCTTTCTTCTCCATCGCAAGCAAACATGCAGACTTCTGGGTTCATGCTGCCAGTGTTTTTAGAGGCATCCAGAGTCCTCATTAGGAACAAGGGATCTCAACTTGCTTGCAAACTGGACTCTGCTGTTCACATTCAGGGGAATAATGAGTTTCAGGGCTCCTGAGAACAGCCAGTGCTTTCAGAAGAGAGAGAAGTGGTTTCTCTGGATGATTTGTCTCCTGGCTAGCATCTTGCTTGGTTTATTGTTAGGAGAGAAGGCGGTATCTCAGTTTGGATTGTAGGGTAACGATTACAAAGCACTTAGACTCAAGGACATAGCAGTCTGTCTTTCCGGGGGGGCTGGTTATACAGACTTGGCATCATCATTACTAGTGTTGACTCAAGTGATTTGGATGCCTGTCTTCTATATTTTTAAATTAAGACCATGCAGGTTGATTCTGTACACCAGAATGGCTTCAGGAGGATTTGTGCTAAAGGAAACAACACTTGTGTGTCACTTAAAAGTGTGTGGAAATTTCCCCAACATCAGATCCATCCCACAGTGTTACTTGCCACAGAGAGGAGGAGGATGAACAGCACAGTGATCTGGTCCCATGGAGCATTTCAGATCTGCTCTGCTGCTTCCTGCTGTAGACTCTTGGCCAAGTCATTTAGCCTTCTTGTGCTTCAGTCTCCTCACCTGTAAAGTGGGAACAGTGGTATTTGACCTATAAAGGTTATTGAGATAATGCATATAAAGTCTTAGCTACTGGCTGCTCATGGTAAACTGCAATACTTTTGAACTTTTACTAGTGTTATTATTGACAGACTGATGCCTCAATCTTCTTTAGTAGTCTTTATTGACTATTGATTATTGTATTTCATTCTTGATATTGATGGATCTGACTTATAAACTCTGTATTTACTTTTCTGAGGTTGTTGACAAAAACAGTTAGAATGACCCAAAGACATTTCTAGGAAGTGACTTTCCAGAGGTCAGCATTAGTCCATGGCCAATGACTGACTGAGAGGTGTGACCACCGGGTGACTCGCCTATCAAACCACCAGAATTAAGGGACTGAAATTTCCAGGCATGAAAGGAGAGAAACCCGCACCACAATAATAATACATATCCTTATAGTAGTTTACTCTTTTCTTAGAGAAGCCAGCACTTCATATTCCTTTTGAGTATTTTGTTGTTGTTGTTTAGTCACTAAGTCATGTCCAACTCTTTGCAACCCCATGGACTGTATAGTCCAACAGGCTCCTCTGTCCATGGGATTCTCCAGGCAAGAATACTGGAGTGGGTTGCCATTTCCTCCTCTGGGGGGATTCTCCCGATCCAGGGAGCGAACCTACATCTCCTGCGTTGGCAGGTGGATTCTTTACTGCTGAGAGACCAGGGAAGAAATCATCAAACTCATGTGAAAAAACAAAACAAAACATGAAGTGAGTCTTTTCATGGTGGATGAAAAAATGCTTAACAAAACTGAGTCTTGTTAAATTTGGTGGAGAAGATGGAGTTAACCAGTTTAATAAAAATTTACTATGGAAAAAAAAATTTACTATGGGAGGAAACTGAGGCTCAGAGGAATTTAGAGCTTTGCTCAAGAAGTGGTAGCCCATGATTCAAACGTGGCTTTGTCTGACTCTTTCGATTGATACCAGTCACAGTGCTGGACTTCCCTGGTGGCTCAGATGATGAAGTGTGTGCCTGCAATTCGAGAGACCCGGCTTCAATCCCTGGGTCAGGAAGATCTCCTGAAGAAGGAAATGGCAACCCACTCCAGTATTCTTGCCTGGAAAATCCCATGGATGGAGGAGCCTGGTAGGCAGTCCGTGGGGTCGCAAAGAGCTGGACATGACTGAGCGACTTCACTCTCACTTTCTTTTCACAGTGCTAGCTCATGGGGGTGTGGTGAACATCACACAGAAATCAAGTACATGAGTGTGCACAGTTGAGAGGGCATGGTCGTACCTGCCGTGCATCTGCACACAGCTTGGGTCACAACAGTCAGGCTGTAACTAAGTATCTTAGTTGGTATCTAAGGCTGTAACTAAGTATCTTATGGCTTGGGTTGCCATAACAAAATGCCACAGACTGGGTGGCTTAAACTATAGCCATTTATTTTCTCACTGTTCTGGAGGTTGGGAAGTTTAAGAGCAAGTTTGGTTTCAGGGACGTTTCTCTTCCTGGCTTGTACACGGCCACCTTCTCACTGTGTCGTCGTGTGGTCTTTCCTCTGGGCGCAGGGCAAGATATCTCGTATGTCTCTTCCTATCCTTGTAAGGACACTAATCCTACTGGAGAAGGGGTATGGCCTAGTTTAACTTTAATTATCTTCCTAAAGATCTTATCTCTGAATAGAGTCAAACTGCAAGTTAGTTTTTCAACACATGAATTTTGGTGAAATACAGTTCAGTCCATAACACTGAATGACTTGTGTCTCCTAAAATCACGGTCACCTTTGTTGTTCTTTGGTCACTAAGTCGTGTCTGACTCTTTGGAACCCCATGGACTGTAGCCCACCAGGCTCCTCTGTCTGTAGGATTCTCCAGGAGAGAATACTAGAGCAGGCTGCCGTTTCCTTCTCCAGGGGATCTTCCCAGACCAGGGATCGAACCTGTGTTTCCTGCATTGCAGAAGGATTCTTTACCACTGAGCCACTAGGGAAGTTCTCATGGTTACCTTACATAGTGACAGAAAGCCCAGAGAAGTATGGGAAATCATTATCAAACTAGTAATACTAGCAAAGAGGCTTTAATACTGTCCATCCAAAGGGAGCATAGAAATGTGTGGAGCACCAGAAGGAAGCCAGTCTAGGATTTTAAAAACTGCTAAAAGTGACCAGCCCATAGAGACCGTTAACTCAGCCAATCATGAAATCACTCTAATTGAGTTTTGTCTATCTTCCTTTGATAGTTGAAGACATTTATGGTTTCCAAGAGTTCTGTTCTGAAGCAAATTTCATGGAAACTATGGTTGATGCCAGCTTTTGGAGGCAGAAAAACTTCCCTGCCTGCCTTTGCTCACTTGCCTATGAGCTCAACTTGCCTATGAATTCAACTAATTCTGGTACCAATAATTTCATCACGTTCAGTGGTTTGAGCTGGTTTTCTCATTCCACAGAGCAAGAATAGTGGTTGTAAAACCGTTGGCTTTGGCTTCACAGTAATTGCTAAGGCTCTTTGCAAATTCTGTGTGAATATTGAGTTACTCAGAGGAAGACATTGATGATGAATGCTTTTTTCCCCTGTAAATATTGGTTAATAAAGCCAGTTTCTGCAAATTTGAGAATGGCGTCTTTACAAATTTCTAATATTCCAATTGAATAAGTAAATTCTCATGGTTATATTATTAGTAGCCATGGCCAGGGCAGTGCTCTTTATTTGGGACAAAATTGCATGTCTATGTCAGGAAAGGCTCAGTAGCAGCCCTAGAAGTAGCTTCGTTGTGGCTTTGTCTTTCCTTATAAGGTGAATGATGTGAAAACCAGGATGTAAAATCTTTCCGAAATCAACATTTGGGGAAAGATATTGCAAGATGGCCCTAAAACAAAACTAAATACTTAAATGTGTAATGTCGTGTGGAAATGCGGCTGTGCTTCATTTTACGATTTTGGGGTTTGCCTTGTGAGCACACTTGAATCGAGTGCTTGTATCCATCACAAAGTGCTTTTCACTGGACTTTCCTAATGAAAATGGTACTGTACCCAAAGCAAATGCATAAGGAACCATAGTCACTTGTGAGCGTTTACACTGGGTACACCACAAGTAAAAATGTTTAATTTCCTGTGGACGATAGACTTTTTATGGTGACTGGCAGATACCGTGGTTCTTCATTGGGTGTTTTATTAATACGCAGTTCGTATCTACTTGAGATTGACCTTGAGTTTAGGCAACTGGTGACTGTTCTGGGCCCTGTGAATTTGTGGTTTAAAGCCAGATACCAATGAACGAGGAGCAGCTGGGGCAATTTGTAGTATACTGTTCCTGATAGTGTGGTTTTCATAACATCCCTCTAAAATAGAGAAACGACAGTCCCATTTTACATGCGTATCCAATGTGGAGTACTCTGATGGGTCCAGGGGAGGGGTCCGTGTTCCCCTGTAGGGCCAGCCCCTGGGCAGCTTTAGTGGAGAGTGGTCGGCTGTCCAGGCCAAAGTTCACTAAGGTCAGGCCTTATCACAGAGAGCTGGGGAGAAGCTCTTTCATTAATACTCTTTGCAGAAGATGCTAGGCATTGGGGAGAGTGGGAGGGAGAATGTGAGAAGAAACAAGCTTGTGGAGACCATTATAAGAGCAAGTAGCTCAAGACAGGACTGTTTTGGAAAGAACCAACTTATCTTAAAGCCAGAGGTGAAGGGAATATGAATTGATTTATAGTTTATGAAGATCTAGACATGATTTTGAAGGTGATGTGGTGGGGGGGGTAAAAAAACCTTTGTGTATTGTTTAAAAGTTATCTGTATTATAGAACCTATAAAGTCATTTTTTATTTTTGACTTTATTATCCATTGGTGTTGGTTTCAGAAAACAAGCTTTGAAACTGACTCCTGTTGCCAGATTCTTTTTGCTTTCAAGCCTTTGGTTTTGATGGGAGTGTTTATTTTCAGTAAAAAGCTAAAAAGGAGCTTAGCTTTTCTTTCCTTTCTGGACTTTGCAGGTGCATTTTCAGTTGTTCAAAGGTTCCAGACGTGTGCATTCTTAATAAACACAGTGTATGATGCAGAGAAGCACACGTGGGGTGGATTTTGTAAGAGACCTCCCTGACACTGGGTGGGAGAGAACAGAGCAGAGGAAGGGAGAGCTCTGGCCAGGAGGTCTCTGATTAGCTAGGAGTTGGCTTTACATGGGCCGTGGAAGCTTCCATGCCTTGAATCCTTTCCAGATAACCAAGCCGTCTCAAATATGTTGCAGAGAAGAGGGCAGGACCAACGGGACAGTCTTCAGTTTGGATATGAGCACCGCCAATTTGAGCTTCGTAACGCTTAGTTAACCTTAAGAAAAACAGCATGAATATAGCCAGAAAAGAAACATGTAACAGTTCACAAGGAGACATTTTTGTTCCTCCCTTAAAGCTAGTTGGGTGCTCTTAGCTGGCTTCCACGGTGTCCCTGTTCACCCCACAGTGGCATCTGCAGCTCTGTCCCTCCCATTCACTGGTCCGTCTCCAGCACTGGATGGCGAGCTCTGCTCTCTGTCGCCCTGGCATCTGGCCCAGGCTCTGATGTGGGGTGAGTCTTTGATGAACACTTGAGTTTTGAGAGAGAGGTAAATTTCAGCTCTGCCACTTACTTGCTGTGTGATTTAGGGATGTCATTTAATTTCTCCAAGCAGCATTTCTTTTCATCTCTAATTCCTGGATGATTGTGAGGGCTGAGTGAAATATGGTGTATAAGGAGCCTCACTTGGAGCCTGGCGCCTAATAGGTGCTCAGGCTCATAGGCTTGACCAGTGTTCTTCAAATGCTGGTTTGCCATGCTCAGAAGTTCCAGGGACTTGACTGGCATTCAAGGCTTTCTGCACCAGCTTATTCTGAATAGGTAACATGATGCTCTGTTGTTTTTTCAGACTGATCTCCTCCCAGTCCCAGGCCCGACTTGGCTCCAGGTTTTCGCTGCTATTGAAACTGAGCAGGACACTACGGTCCTTGCCTCCACCCCCCACCGGCCCCTGACCTATGTTTGCCTTTTGTCTATGGAAAATTTTAGTCAAAGAATAAATTTAATCAGAGAAATGAGAAACATGGAAACAAAGAAAAAAGAGTCAAAAAAAAGAAAAGAAAAAAGAGTCAAAGGAGACTAAATGATAATAATGTAGTTATTAACAATAGTCAAGGACCTTTAGTTCTTTCTCAAGGGCTATAGATAATATTCTGAGCCATATCCTGTGAGCTGTCTCATAGATACTAAAACACGAGGTGGACAAGTTAACTACATGATGACTAGACTGTACTCAGGACATGAGCTGCCACAATTCCGAGAACTGACTGCAAAAAATGGGAACAAGTGGACCCTGGAACTGAAGAATAACTGTACCTAGAAAACCAACATAATGCTGGTCAGACCCCTGATGACCAATTTGAAGATGACTGTCAGAGCTGACTGTGCTGTTCCTGCATGTAGCCCCCTCCCCACTTCTATCTATAAAAGCTGCACGCTGGTTGCCAATGCGGAGGGGTGGCGGAGGGGGAGTCGACCTTCCAGATGTCTGCCACCCTCCCCACCCCAGTTGCCGGCCTCTGAAATAAAGCAGACTTTCCTTCCCACCAGTCTGGCCTGTTTATTGGCTTTTGAGCAGTAAGCAGCCAGACCACACACCTTTCAGTAACAGTATCATTCATTCTAATTCTGGGCCATCTCTTTCCTCTATGAGTCAAATACTGCTTTCCCCAACACCATCTCTCTTATAGCAACTGTGCAGTCCTTCTTACCTACCGTTTCGCTGATACCTCATCCAAATTTCCACTCCCTTCTACAAAGGCTGGCAGTAACCTGATAGTCTCAACCACTATTTTTTTTTTTAATTGTAGTAGGAAGAAAAAAAAAAACAAAGCGAAATTTACTGTTTTAAGGGTAGTGTTAAGTACATTCACATTTTTGTTCAGACAATCTTCATAGCTTTTTCGTCTTGCGCATCTTGCAAATTTTGGGCAATCATACATCAGGTATGCTATTGAAAGCATTTCTCCACAGAATGAACTGTGTACAATGTTTAGATCATGAGTCTATAAATGTCTGTTCTTCTGTAGGACTGGGTTTTTATGTTTTTTTGTTTTTTTTTTACCATATCCCTCACTCATCACATTTCATTGGACACTGGGAGATATGCCGTATGTGTGTGATTCCTTCTACTAAGTTATAAGCTCTTTAGAGGTCAAGTGCCATGTCTTATTGTCTTTTATCCAGTGTAGTAATAAGTCATGTATTAGAGGCTAGGTACACATTTGAAATAAATTTAACAGATTTATTAACAGGCAAACAGACTGAGGCCATTGTCCCAGTAGATTAGTTGAGTCATGAGAGATTATCTCAACTCATTTTAAAATTTAAGTGCTGGCCATCGATTTGGACCACTGTAGCAATCAATACATTTCATATCCAAAATCTGAGATTACACAAGGCTTTAGACGTTCCAAAACCTGCTTTTTGATTGCTCAGCCACCATCGTGTTCTAATTCTGGCAAAGCGCTCAAAGCACCATGTAGGATATTACATCATTTCTGGAAGCATCTGGGACTTGCTAAATAAAAGCTGCTGGGAGGATGCCTTCTGTCATTGAGTGGAAAGCACCATAAGTGAAATCATCACCGATATTGATCATGTGAGTTTCTACTGAAAACCCATGTGCCATTTTATATGCTGTGTCTTTAAGGCTGTCACTGGTGCCCCTGCCTTCTGCAGGAGAGGTTGGGTTGGAGGTCATGGTTGTTGGATCCATAGTTGGCCTTCAGACCTTCCAGAAAGGAAGGGAAGCAACCACCTGTTTTATTTTTCCCTTCCTTGGCTTAAGAGTCCCATGGAAAGCCTATTCCTATTAATTTGTTTTCTTTGACTGTTAATATATTTGAGAAAGGATTAAATGGAAATACTGTACTAAAATAGTAAAATAAAGAGACTTTGCAAAGCTCGCCAGAGATCTGAAGTTTACCTAGGGCCTCAGGGACCAGTATAGCTCAGCAGTGGAATTTTATTGTATGTATAATTTTCCCTAAAGATGCCTTCTTTGATTCTTTACAGTAAATGTGAAATTGGCTTCAGATTTTCAGCCTACAAATATGTTTTTAAAGGCATTTTAATCTTCTCTGGGTGATGAATGCCTTTGCAGACTGGGTAATAGGCACACGTCAGCACACATTTTGGTGGTTCCTTTTATTTTAAATTTCCTTTTGCACGTTGTCTTTGATCCTTCCACTTTGTACTTAGAGTTGGATTACTTCTATAAAGCAACTGGACAATTTCCCTTGATGTGGATCTTGGGAAAGCAGTCCAGAGTCATTTTTTCCCTCTGCTTTCTCATTTCCAAGCAACATGCTCCAGCAATATAGGTTACTCCAAAACCTGTGGGACAGATTATCTACAGGGCCCCTTAATACCTTCTGAGCAGAAAATAAATAAGCAACACACAAAGGCAGGGAAACAAGAATGCTTTAAGGAGAAAAGCATTCTAGAAGGGTGGTAACCTGTGAATACTCCTGAAGGTGACTATGCTGTGTTAGCCCACACGGAGTCCTGCTGCTGTTGTCTGCTGAATGGAATGAATGGACGTTTGTTTTGTTTCTTGGAGAATGTTTTCTAGTAAACACTTTGCCAGAAACCCAGGTTCTTCTCACCCAACAGAAAGAGTTTTTATTAGGGAGAAGAATAGCTTCCCTTTTCACACAGAATTAGGGGGAAAAAAAAAAAAACTAGCTCCTTGTCAAACTTTGTTCAACTTTTAGGTTTTTTTTTTTTTTTTCATTATCTGTTTCTCTTAAGTTATTGCCTTGAATGCATAGCTCATGGATTTTCATTGGTTAAGTGGTTATTCTTTACTTCTGTAAGCATTTAAGTCTATGCTTTTATCATCAGAGCTACATCCCACAAATTGTAATATGTTATTTCCATAATTGTTCAGTATGAAAAGGAGTAAATCAAGGCTATATATTATCAACCTGCTTATTTAACTTTTATGTAGAGTACATCACGCTAATTGCTGGGCTAGATGACTCACAAGCTGGAATCAAGATTGCCAGAAGAAATATCAACAACCTCAGATACGCAGATGATACCACTATAATGGCAGGAAGCAATGAGGAACTAAACTGCCTCTTGATGAAGGTGAAAGAGCAGAGTGAAAAAGCTGGCTTAACACTCAACATTCAAGAAACTAAGATCATGGCATTTGGTCCCATCACTTCATGACAAATAAATGGGGAAACAATGGAAACAGTGACAGACTATTTTCTTTGGCTCCAAAATCACTGCGGATGGTGACTGCAGCCATGAAATTAGAAGACACTTGCTCCTTGGAAGAAAAGCTATGACCAACCTAGATTGCACATTAAGAAACAGAGACATCACTTTACCAACAAAGGTCCATCTAGTCAAAACTATGGTTTTTCCAGTAATCATGTACAGATGTGAGAGCAGAACTATAAAGGAGGCTGAAGGCCCAAGACTTGATGTTTTGAACTGTGGTGCTGGAGAAGACTCCTGAGAGTCCCTTGGACAGCAAGGAGATCAAACCAGTCAATCCTAAAGGAAATCAACCCTGAATATTCATTGGAAAGATTGATGCTGAAGCTTCAATATTTTGGCCATCGATGTGAAGAGCCAATTCAATGGAAAAGACTCTGATGCTGGGAAAAATTGAGGGCAAGAGGAGAAGTGGGCAACAGAGGATGAGATGGTTGGTTGGCATCACCGACTCAATGCACGTGAGTTTGTGCAAGACTCTGGGAGACAGTGAAGGACAGGGAAGCCTGGCATGCTGAAGTGCATGGGGTTGCAAAGAATTGGACAGGACTTAGCAACTGAAGAACAACAACAAATAGAGCATTTTAAAGTTTCAATTATTTTTTTCACTGACCCATGAGTTATTTAGAAGTGGATTTTTAAGTCATACTTGTTTGGGGAAGGTTATCTATATTATTGGTTTCTCATTTTTTTCCTTTCTGATTTGAATGATATAACCTTTGATATTAATTGAGATTTTTTTTTGTGGCATTACCATAAAGTCATAGGGCTTCTCTCATAGCTCAGTTGGTAAAGAATCTGCCTGCAATGCAGGAAACCCTGGTTCAATTCCTGGATTGGGAAGATCCCTTGGAGAAGAGAAAGGCTACCCACTCCAGTAGCTCAGATGGTGGCTCAGATGGTAAAGCATCTGTCTACAATGTGAGAGACCTGGGTTCGATCCCTGGGTTGGGAAGATTCCCTGGAGAAGGAAATGGCAACCCACTCCAGTACTCTTGCCCTGAAAATCCCATGGATGGAGGAGCTTGAAGCAGGCTACTATCCATGGGGTCGCAAAGAGCTGGGCACGACTGAGCGACTTCACTTTCACCCACCCCAGTCTTCTGGCCTGGAGAATTCCATGGACTGTATAGTCCATGGGGTCTCAAAGAGTCGGACACAACTGAGCGACTTTCACTTTCATCTTTCATAAGTAATCCATAGATGTTTGAGAATAACATATATTTGCTTGTCTCCATTAGACCAAGCTTATGATTAGAAAAGATTTTCAGTCTTTTCTCTCTAGGCTGATTGTCCTGTTGTCTGATCAGTTTCTGAGAAAGATGAGTTAAAATTAGTCTTTATGTCTGTGGATTGAGTGTAAGGTGAGGTTATCATATTAGACACACACAAGTACAAAACTGTCTTCTTGGGCAATAGTCCATGTTGCAGTTTATTTTATCCCTAAAAATGATTTTTCCGGATTTATTTTTACTTTGCTTGATATATATTTAGTATCCCTTTATTTTCAATCTTGGATGTTTTTAGTTTTAAATGTTTTGCTTGTAGCATTCAGATAAAATTTGAATATCCAACCTGGGAACCACTGTATTTCAAAAAGTGACTTATTTGGTGCTTTTTCATTTGGAGTATAGGTGATTTGCTGTGTTGCTCCAATCTCTGCTGTACAGCAAAACGACTCCATTTTACACATACATACATTCTTTTCTATATTCTTTTCCATTATGGTTTATCACAGGATGTTGAATGCAGTTCCCTGAGCTCTACAGTAGGACCTTGTTGTTTATCCATCCTATATATAATGGTTTGCGTCTACCTACCCCAAACCCCCAGACCATCATTCTACCCTGCCGCCCACAACCCTGGCAGCCATGAGTCTCTTCCCTACGTCTGAGTCTGCTTCTATTTTGTAGATAGGTTTATTTGTGCCACATTTTAGTTTCTATTCATCTTGCTTTATGTTTGAATCCTTTATTTCTCCGTTTTTACCTTCTATCAGTAGGATCAATAAAGTTTCGATATATCTTTTCCCTCTGCTGACTCTGAAATATTATGTACTATTTCTATACTTGAAAAACATTTGTATACCACAGAAGGTTTCCCATGGACAGAAACTCCAGCACTGTTATCTTCTGGACATGGTCGAAGTCTGCTGCAGCCACAGGAAAGGGGCCTCAAAGCCTGGGATGCTTTACTCGGTCTGGAAAGGGGCATCTGAACACTACTGCTCCATCCTGCGTGGCACCACTTTTCTGGCCTCGTATTTCTCTCCTTTTAACAATGATCCTTACATTTCTCACAGGCATACTTAACAAGCCTAAAATTGATCACCTTTGCCACTTTCGTCTTCAATGATGCAATGCCTTAGAACGCCACCGCATCCTACATGGGACTGCACCTCAGTGTTTTACAACCGTCTTGCTTTCGTGAAACCCAAGTTGTTAAAATTTTTGTTTTGATTAACCAAATCTTTAGATTTATGCTGTGTTTGTAAGTTTCTTTGTTCACTGTTGCGTCTTACATCTCTTTCTCTGAATTTCCTCTTTCTGAATTCTATCTTTAAGAAGACCTGACAGTGAATGTCTACTGTGATAATTCCTTTTGTGCTTTGAAATGAATGCACGTTTATTTTGCCTTGAGATTTAAATGGTAGTTCAGTGGAATTAAAAAAAAAATCTTGGTGGACAGTTATTTGAAGAATTTGTTATCTTCAATTGTTGTGGCTTAGAAGTTGGCTGGAACTTAGCTGTTTGGTTATCCAGACTGAGTGCCATCTTTTTCCTATATGGTTGCTTTTAAGAGCAGTTTTACCTTAATGAGTTTAGATTTGCATCTCATTTACCTTTTTCTGCTCAAAGCTTGTTTTGTTTCCCGAATCTTAGGATTCACATTTTGAATCAATTTGGAATAATTTTTATCCATTATTCTCTTTGACCACTGCTTCTCTCTCGTTCTTTCTTCTCTCTCCTGAAAATGTATTTGTCATACTTTGTCATTCTGTCGTCTATGTCAGTTAACTTCTCATATTTCCCAAGTCTTTATTTTGTATTCTGGATAATTTTCTCAAACTTATCATCCACTTTACTAATCTTCTCCTCAGCTGTGTTTATTAATGTGTTTCCCATTGAGTTTTTTAATTTGTCGTGATAGTTGTCATTTCCAGAAGTGGGATTAGTTTCTTTTTCAACCTTGTTTTTTCTTGGGAGTTTTTTCTGACTTTTTTCTTTTATATCTTTAACCGTGATACATATATTTTGTAATTTATACCTGAAATTCTTGGAGTCTAATTCTGCCCTGCATTATATATACTATATCAGGGTGGACTGTACTTTAAATTTCATATTTTAAGTTTGTCTTCAATAGATTTTCTGGCAGTACTATTGTGGGGCATGGGTTGTGAACAGGTTTCTGTGGAATAGGCTTTTGTTTGCTTTTGCCGTGTGTCCATGGATATTTCAGACCAGTTCCAATTTTTAAATTAACTTCTTGGCATGAGTGCTCTACGAACATGTATATGGTATAGAGGGCAACTCCAAACGGGAACTACTGTATGTACAGGTCTGCCGTTGCACATTCATAAGGACAACTTTACCTTCTACCCCAAACCCAGCTCAAGAGAAACCAACTTTCTCTTCTTGATAGGTATTGGCACGCAGCTAAAGTAATTTGCCTTTCTTTTATAATTGGCCCTTGGAAGTTTCCATTACTCCCTTGCAAGCTCAGAAAGGATGTTTGTTCTACTGCTTAGAATTTAGTAGCAAGACCGTATAGGGAAACTGTATGTGCCAAGTGACAGAACCAGAAGTCTGGGCGGAGTCATTTTCATGTACATTTGAGTCTTGAAGGATAGGGTTAGAGGTGCTCGCCCTCCAAGCAGTCAGAAATCTGTGTATAATTTTATAGCTGGCCCTCCAGCTCCAGGGTTCCAAATCCATGGGTTCAACTAACTATGGATAGTGTGAAAGTGTTAGTCGCTCAGCCATGGCAACCCCATGGACTGTGGCCTGCCAGGCTTCTCTGTCCATGGAATTCTCCAGGCAAGAATACTAGAGTGGGTAGCCATTCCCTTCTCCAGAGGCCCTTTCTGACCCAGGGTCGAATGTGGGTCTCCTGCATTACAGGCAGACTTTTACTGTCTGAACCTCTAGTACTGTAGTTCATATTTATTGGAAAAAATCTGCATATAAATGTATCTGTGCAGTTCAATCTTGTGCTGTTTGAGTCAACTGTATTTAAAATAAAACATATAGTCAACATTATCTCTGATGGGGAATAATTTCCGTGTACCGTTTACATGCAATGGATTTTAGAATGTGAAATATTTGAAAATTAAAGATCTATTTAATTAGTTCATTCTTTAAAACTACTTGTGAACTCTTTCTAGATTTGCATCAAATATTTCTTGGGACCATGTTCATTAAATACCAAATCCTGTTTTTGGAATCTTGAAGATAGTAATTGTGGAATAAAAGGAACAGAGTCTATCTGTGTATTCATCAAAGCTCTTTTAAGAACAAATAAGAGAAATTCACTCCAGTATTCTTGCCTGGAGAATCCCATGGACAGAGGAGCCTGGCAGGCTACAGTCCAGAGAGTTGCAAAGAGTTGGACATGACTAAAGCAACTTAGCACACATGAGAAATTCAACTCCAAATGGCTTAAGTAGAAAGAAATATTTATTGATTCAGATAGCTAAAAAATCCTGGGATTTATTGTCCAAGCACAGATAGATTGACATGCTCAGAAAATGTAATTGAAGTCAGTCCCTTTTAATCTCTTGTTTCTACTTTTTTTTTTTAATGTGTTGGCTTTACTTTCATTTGAATTCTGTCCTTATGGTAGCAAGATGTTTTCCAACAGCTCCAGTTAAATAGAAATTCTCTTTCCCAGTTGAGCAATCTCCTGGGCCTGTGGCTTGCTGATCCATCTTAGGTCATCTGCCCATCCCTGGTCAATCGAAGTGGCTGAGGGATGATGTGCTCTGATTGACCTTGCCCCTGGAGTTGTGGAGTAGGGTTAGCTTTGGTCAAACTATGTGGGCTGAGAATGGAGGAAAATGATGCTCTGAGAAGAAAATTGAGATTCTGTTATCAGAAAAGATGGGAGTGAAAACTGTCCTCTGTAACCTAATTGCTTGTTTGTGTTTGCTCTTCACTTCAGGACAGTGTTGAGTTTAGAAACATCTGCAGTCATTTGGCTGTACAAACTGAAGGACAGCAGTTTGACAGAGATTTGAATGCTGCCCATCAGTGTTTGAAAACAATAATCAAGAAGCTGACTCAGTCACTTGCTAATATTCCTTATGATGCCCACATGGTAGCCTGTGCTTCCTGGAGACAGATCTTACAGAATCTCCCCAACATATGAGTGTTCAAGATGCTGGAATTAAAACAACAGTGAGCACTGCTTAGAGAACTGGATACCTTAGTTCCCGAGTAAATCAGCAGACAGTGGATGCTTTTATTCCAGTGAGGAGACACTTGATAGCATACATAGCAATCTGACCAGCGGCATTTGTGCCCTTTGGAATTACTGCATGTTGGTGAAAATTTTTTAAAGCAGTAGTTCACATTTTTAAGTGTGCTAACACGTGTGCTGACTTTTTGATTGAAATACATTCCACTTTGTGGAGCTAATTAGATTATATATGTATATACACTTATGAATCTATATTAAATATTAATTTTAATTGAATGACATCTTTAATCTATATTTGTATTAATGGAGGCCTATGAGGTTTAATGGGGCTTCCCTGATAGCTCAGTGGTAAAGAATTCACCTGCAGTGCAGGAGACGCAGTACACACAGGTTCGATCCCTGGGTCAGGAAGATCCCTGGAGAAGGAAATGTCAACCCACTCCAGTATTCTTGCCTGAAGAATCCCAAGGACAGAGGAGCCTGGCAGGCTATAGTCCATGGGGTCCCAAAGAGTTGGACACGACTGAAGTGACTGAGCACACATGGGGTTTAATATAGTTATTTGTATGATTAAAGCGCCATGGTTCTTAACATTATTTTGAATAAACTGAATGTTTGACAATTGATATGTCCTACTTACTGAACACTTCATTTTATGTTATGAAAATGATCTTTGAAAGTTGTAGGACTACAAACATGTGTCAGTAATTGAGTTCCAATCCTGGCATGAATAACTTGCTGTCGGGCAGGGGAGAGCTGCTTCTAAAACTTGTGCTTTCATATACTGGTTTCTAAATTTGAAACAATAATGAGCTATGACGTACCGAGACGATATAGCATGTAAATACAAAGTACAGTATTATTAAAGTCTCATGTGAAAACATCTAGCTCCTCGTGCTCTTCCTAAACATTCCCATTGAAGCAGGAAATTCTGGTGAAAAAAAGGAGGGAGTGGATATACTAGCAAGTTTCCCTAAACATTTAGACCTAGGAAAAGAGAGTGACTTTTTTTGCAACAACAATGATCTGTACACGTGTTGCCGTTGCTGTTTAGTCGCTCAGTCGTGTCCGACTCTTTGCGACCCCGTGGACCGTAGCCCTCAGGCTCCTCTGTCCATGGGATTCCCCAGGCAAGAGTACTGGAGTGGGTTGCCATTTCGTTCTCCAGGGATCTTCCCAACCCAGGGATGGAACCAGCATCTCCTGCTTGGCGTTGAGTCACCTGGGAAGCCCCCTGCATGTGCTTAGGGAAAACTAAGTTTTCCATTTTTTAATGGTGACTGTATTGAGAACAAAAGTAAATTGAAATGCTGCTTTTCTCTTCAAGTTTTAGCAGAAACGGCTTTAGATTAAAAAAAAAGAGTGTAATGTATACATGTAACTTATTTTCCGAAGGAATTGTAAACTGGGTTTGTATGGTAAGACTATATCTAGCCCCTCTGCCCGTGGTGTTTCTCAGGCAAGAATACTGGAGTGGGTTGTCATTTCCTTCTCCAGGGGATCTTCCCAACCCAGGGATCAAACCTGGGTCTCCTGCATTGCTGGCAGATTCTTTACCGTCTGAGCCACTAGGGAAGCCCCGTTTAAAAAATTAGGTGATAGTAATAATCAGAGCCTTCACAGGGTGAGCTGCCGGTTGACATCTGGGTTTTGGACTCCTCGTCCCCAGAACTGTGAGAATACAGTTTTGCTGCTCTAAAGCTCCCAGTTTGTAATAACTTGTTGCAGCAGTCATAAGAAATGAATACACCTGCCTTTCCCCACTGGCATATAAACGCCGGGATGTCGTGCATGGCGATATCTCCAGTGCTGCACAAGCCTGGTACGGAGCCGCAGCCCCGTAAATGTCTGATGAATGAAGACATACAAGTCACGTGGTTAGTCCTTTCAGCTGCTTTGTTTGTGCTTTCATGGAGGAGTTTGATTTCTCCAGAAATCCCCCAAGTCTTATGCATCTTTTGGTAAATATCTAAATTCAAAGAAAAAAGTTAAAATGAGGTGAAAGTTGCTCAGTCGTGTCTGACTCTTTGTGACCCCATAGACTGTAGCCCACCACACTCCTCTGTCCATGGAATTCTCCAGGCAAGAATACTGGAGTGGAAAGCCATTCCCTTCTCCAGGGGATTTTCCTGACCCAGGGATTGAACCCAGGCAGATTCCTTACTATCTGAGAAAAAAGTTAAAAGGACAGTATTAACGGTTAAAACAATCAGCACATTTTGATCAGGTGTTGAGTTTAAAAATTATGCAGCTATCATTAAATAAATGGTTAATAACTATGATGATCACCATTAATAACTATGATGGCATCACGGATTCAATGGACATGAACTTGGGCAAACTCTGGAAGATAGTGAAGGACAGGGAAGCCTGGAGTGCTGCAGTCCATGAGGTTGTGAAGAGTCAGACATGACGTGGTGACTGAACAACAAAAGAACAACCAGGATGATCATCTTAATAGTGACTGGGCCAGCCTAGGACACTCAGAAGAGTAGGGTCTTTACCCTAAAGCTGCATAAAAGTGCCTTTAAAGGCACATTTTAAAACTTTATTATTGTGGACTATTTTCTTCTACAGCCATGGCACCATCATCATGCTTAATAGAAGTTTCTACATTTTTGTGGTTCCGGCAAAATTTGGGGGACACTTGGCCATCTTGGAGCCAGGCTCTGTGTGTGTGTGTGTGTGTGTGTGTGTGTGTCTCATTTCATACCATATAGCACCTTGAACAAGAGTGACACTTGCATCAGGACTGTTTGAGGGTATCTTCATAATACTGAGAAAAATTTGAGTCATCTGATAATTTCTTTGTTGGATTTCCTTAGATACTGAACCCTCCCATTCCCCTGGACTCTTATGTTTGTATGCTCTTTAGCAATAGATTTCTGGAAGCATATTTGCTTGTAGAATAAAAATAGGGGCCATGTTGAGGACTTTAAGCAGAGCTGGGCAGACAAGTGACAAGGTCATACCTGCAATGCTTTCTCTTGTCCCTAGATACTCTCCTCACTCTTTTCTTTGCTTTTCTGGAAGCTCTGCCAGGTACCAGATTGGCCTGATCCTACAGCGTTTTGACCACATGCCTTATGCTCGTATAGAAGCTATCTTCATGTTCCTCTGGCTGTGTTTTTTTTCTTTGGCCTCCTCAGGATCAGTTCTCTTCTCTCATTTAACTGCTCTTACTCTTCTTACAGCTTCTCCCCAAAGTGGGTTAGTTTCCTTGGTTTAAATGAAGGCCACTAAAGAGTAGGAAATCATTCAGTTACTTGCTCTGTGCAGAACGCAAGACTATAAGAATCACATCTTTCACGTCCAAAGAGTCTCTGAAACAGTTGGCCCCATTCTCCATTGTTCCTCATGTTCTGATTCCAGATACTTATGCAGTAAATCTATCTCAGAGGAGTGTCAGTTCTGTGGATTCACGAGTTCCAAGACACATTAAATTCAGCAGAACTTTGAATAAGAGGTATTCTGTATAATCTGGGTATCCGCATCAAGGATCCCAGTGTTCCTTTCTACAGCCAAAAAATTACCACCGTCCTGGTTTCACTTAGCTCACATCAGAACCGAAAGTCGAGGCTGTTGTAGTCCTGGTGTATGTTACCAGAGAGCTTGCTTCTATCTGATGCCTTCTGTGCTGCTGCGCTCAATGGAAGTGATATTTAAAGTTGAGCCCTGGTTTATAAATTTCTATTCTTATAGACAAGTTCATACTTACTCCACACTTACAGTCATAAGTCAGGAGACACTTTCAAGGTTGACAGGAATCTTTCCCAGGACAGAAGTAACACTAATTTGTTCCTCTTGCCTGGATAAAGACTTCGTTATCATCATGGCTTCATTTTCTTTTTCCTTAAGGAAGCATTATGAAATGTCTGTGGAGTGTAGAGGGTATCTGATGGAAAAATAAATTCAGGGATCTGAGAAACATGTGGCCAAAGACAGTGTTGGCTTAAGTTGTTACAGAGAGAAGAGATGAGGTTACATAAATGCCCTTCCCTTTCCTGCCTGTGTAATCTAGTTCTAGATGTAATGGAGGCATATAGGGTCGCAGCACATGCTTAGAACGTGTGTGTGTGTGTGTGTGTGTGTGTGTGTGTATCTGGGCCAGAGGAAGGGAGGTCAGGGGAGGAAGAATACCTGGGCCTGGTGTTATGAGCCTAAACACAAAGAAAGCAGTGGAGTAATTTGGAAGATGAAGAAGTCATCAAATGAATTTGATTGGTTTATTTATTTGATCAAATCCCTTTCATGCCGTTTGATTATCTGCATATAGTTGATGTGACAGCTATTTTATACACAGTCTCACTGTCCTCAAAATCTGTCTCCATCTCCTCTCACCTCTCAGCCTCTCGCTAGGTCTTGGACCATCATGCATAGATTTTGAGGTCAAAGGAACTCATAAAGTTATTAACTGTATAATGTTTTGTATCTAAACATTCTCATATATAACTAAAGTTAAGAGCTATTGGTCTTTGATTCTTGTCTCTCGATTTTTCTTGGGTTTCCTTGCCTCTCTTAGAGTCCCAGTTAAATAATTGTTAGACATCTATTTCCTGTGTAACTCAGAATTGAACTAAATGTGTATATAGTAGGAAGACTGTTTACACTCACATAGGGTGAATAGTCATACTTAGAATGTGAATAAAGCTCTTCTATCCATTTTCCTGTCTGCTGGCAATTTTGATCGTAGGACAAAAAGAATAAGATAAACCTTGTTGATGCAATTTTCTTCACACTTTTGTTTGATTAAAATTAAATAGTTGATACAATACCTATACTACCCTACATTATGAAATTCTATGCTTTTTTTGGTAGCTTCAAGAATATTTCCTGTTTTGAAATTAAATTTTTGAATTTTCCATTAAAAAGGTAGCTTTGCTGTTTTTCAAATATCAGGAGTGCTTAAGTTAATAGGGCTGGAATTACTGCCATGAGAATGTTGTTCTGCTCCTGTTCCCAGGTCTTGCTTCTTCTGGAAGAAATATTGCAATGTCAAGTCACAAACATTCACAAACTTAGGTGCAGCCTAAGGAAATGGCAACCCACTCCAGTATTCTTGCCTGGAGTATCCCATGGATGGAGGAGCCTTGTGGGCTACAGTCCATGGGGTCGCAAAGAGTCGGACACAACTGAGCGACTTCACTTTCTCTTTCTAAGTGGGTCCATGGGCTTATTTACTTCAAATTTAGCCAAAGGATCAATAAATATACGTTCTTATCTAACTTGGGCCTAACTCTAGTGCAAATCACCATCTAGTCTAGATGCAAGAGACAATGGGTCCATTGTTTCCAGGTGTTTTGATGACTGAAACGGCTCAATAGTTGATCTAATTAGTATGGAAATTATAGGAAGAGAGTTGACAACAAATCCAATCAATTTAGCAGGAGTGTGTGTGTGCGTGTGTGTGTGTGCGTGTATGTGTGTGCGTGATTTCCTGTATCAATAAACATGTGATTTCCAAGTGTCCCCTCACACTTTTCTTTACCCATTTCAGTAGTTTAATATCGATAGGTTGAAAAGATCTTTGAGTGGAGGTATTTTTCTATTAACAATGCGTGCAGGCTAAGTTGCTTCACTCGTGTCCGACTCTTCACAACCGTATGTACTGTAGTGCGCCAGGATCCTTTGTCCCTGGGATTCTTCAGGCAAGAATAGTGGAGTGGGTTACCATACCCTCCTCCAGGAGACCTTCCCGACCCAGGGATTGAACCCATATCTCTTGTGGCTCCTGCACTTCAGGTGGATTCTTTACCACTGAGCCACCAGGGAAGCCCTCTATTAATAATGAGAGTGAAAGTGAAGTCGCTCAGTTGTGTTGACTCTTTGCGACCCCATGGACTGTAGCCTACCATGTTCCTCCGTCCATGGGATTTTTCAGGCAAGGGTACTACAGTGGGTATCCATAAAAACAAGAAATTCCAGGATGACACCCACTGAAAGTAATGATTACATACCTAACATGTTCCTAAATGGGATTTTTGAGTACTAGTTATCACATCATAATTTTCCAGAGGTCTTTTCATTAAAGGTTTTAAAACTGTTCATTGCAAAGAAATGAGTTTCTGGGAAAATGAAGGTGGGCCTTGGTAAAGCAGTAAAACTAGTGAAGAATAGAGTTTGCCAAGTAAAATGCTCAGGGGCTTTTATATGTATCCCAATAACTTGTTACATATGCATCTACTTATTTTTAACCTTTTATTTTAAAATAATTATAAATTAATATATTATTCAAAGACTGTAGATTCATATAGGAAGTTGCTAAATATATTGCACGGGGTCCCATAAACTCTTCACTCAGTTTTCCCCATGGTGAAATCTTATATGACTATAGAAAAACTATGTCATGCTATAATTCCAGATTTTGTGATGCTTACAATGTTTTCCAATTTTTTGGTAACATTCTTAACATTCTCTCTTCCTAAATAATACTTTTTGGCTTAAAAAAATAGCAAAAGCAGGAAACTGACATTGGTACTGTAACCAGTACCAGATTACAAACATTATTCAGTTTTTATCAGTCTCTACATGTACTGTCGTGTCCAGTAGTAGTTAGTAGTCCTATGGAATTTGATTCTAAGTAGAGATTTCTGTAACCACTACAGTCAAAACAGAACTGTTCCAAGACCTGTACTCTGAAAACTATAAGACACTGTAAGAGGAAAGAAATCATGACACAAACATATGAAAAGATATATCATGTTCTTAGATCGTAAGAATCAATATTGTCAAAATGATTATACTACCCAAGGTGATCGACAGATTCAATGCAATCCCTATCAAATTACCAATGCCATTTTCTGCAGATCTAGAACAAAAATCTTCAAGTTTGTGTGGAAACATAAAAGATCCCAAATAGCCAAAGCTATCTTGAGAAACAAAAATGGAGCTCTAGGAATCAGGCTCCCTGATTTCAGACTATACTATAAGGCATAGTAATCAAAACAATGTTGCACTGGCACAAAGATGGACTTACAGTGGAATAGGACAGAAAGCTCAGAAATAAACCCCTGAGCCTATGGTCAATTATGGCATCCAGTCCCATCACTTCATGGCAAACAGAAGGGGGAAAAGTGGGAATAGTGACAGATTTTATTTCCTTGGGCTCCAAAATCACTGTGGATGGTGACTGCAGCCAAAAAATTAAAAGACACTTGCTTCTTGGAAGAAAAGCTATGACAAACCTAGACAATGTATTAAAAAACAGAGACATTACTTTGCCAACAAAGGTCCGTATAGTCAAAGCTACAGTTTTTCCACTAGTCATGTATGGATGTGAGAGTTGGAGCATAAAGAAGGCTGAGCATCAAAGAATTGATGTTTTTGAACTGTGTAGTTGAAGAAGACTCCTGAGAGTCCCTTGGACAGCAAGGAGATCAAACCAATCAATCCTAAAGGAAATCAACCCTGAATATTCATTGGAAGGACTGATGCTGAAGCAGAAGCTCCAATATTTTGTCCACCTGATGCAAAGAGCTGACTCTGGAAAAGACCCAGATGCTGGGGAAAATTGAGAGTGACAGGAAAAGGGGGCAACAGATGATGAGATGGTTGGATGGCATCAGTGACTCAATGGACATGAGTTTGAGCAAACTCACGGAGATAGTGAAGGACAGGAAAGCCTCACATGCTGCAGTCCATTGGGTTGCAAAGAGTTGGACATGATTTAGCAACTGAACAACAATGGTCATTCATTTCATGACAAAGGAGGCAAGAATATACAATGGAAAAAAAAGCAGTCTCTTTGATAAGTCATGCTGGGAAAACTGGACAGCTGCATGTACAAGAAAGAAATGAGAATTCTCTAATACCATGCACAAAAATAAATGCAAAATGGACTAAAGACCTAAATGTAAGACTGGATACTATAAAACATAAATTGCAGCAATATCTTTTTGGATCTTAGAGTAATAAAAATAAAAACAAAAATAAACAAATGGGACCTCGTTAAACTTATAAGCTTTTGCACAGCAAAGGAAACTATAAACAAAATGAAAAGATAACCCACAGAATGAGGAAAACATTTGCAAACAATGCAAGGGATTAATCTCCAAAATGTGCAATCAGCTCATGCAACTCTAAAGCAAAAAACAACCCAATCAAAAAATGAACAGAAGATCTAAACAGACATTTCTCCAAAGAAGACATACAGATGGTCAAAAAACACATGAAAAGATGTTCAGTGTCACTACTGTTAGAGAAATGCAAATCCAAACTACAAGAGGGTATCATTTCACACTGCTCAGAATGGCCATCATCAAAAAGTCTATAAAGAATAAATGCTGGAGAGGGTGCGGAGAAAAGGGAACCCTCCTACACTGTTGGTGGGGATGTAAATTGACACAGCCAGTATGGAGAACAGTATGGAGGCTCCTTAAAAACTAAAAACAGATCTACCATGTGATCCAGCAATCCCACTCCTGGGCATGTATCTGGAGAAAATTACCCTCAGAAAATATACATGCACCCCAATGTTTATTGCACCACTGTTTACAATAGCCAAGACATGGAAGCAACCTCAATGCCTGTTGACAGAGGAACAGATAAAGAAAATGTGATACATATATACAGTGGAATATTACTCAGTCATAAAAAGAATGAATCATGCCATTTGTAGCAACATGAGTGGGCCTAGAGGTTTTTATACTAAGTGAAGTTAAGTCAGAGGAAGATAAATATCATATGTTATCACTTGTATGTGGAATCTAGAGAAATGATACAAATGAACGTATTTACAAAATAGAGTCACAGACTTAAAAAACAAACTATGGTTACCAAAAGGGAGTTTGGGATTAATATATATACACTACTGAACTGAACTGAACTATATACAAAATAATCAGCAAGGACATTTCGTTTAGTACAGGGAATTATACTTAATGTTCTGTAATAACCTATATGGGAAAATGATCTGAAAAAAATAGACTTAAGTCATAAATCACTTTCCTGTACATCTAAAACTAACACAACATTGTAAATCAAATGTACTCCAATAAAAAAAGACAAACCGTTGCATTACTCCAATGAACATGCCAATAAACATTCACTTATATGAAAAAAATAACATAATTTATATGACTAAATTAAAGTTCAATTTACTTGCAGGAACTATATTAGTTCTCAAAAATATATATATGGATGGACAGATGGATGGATAGATGGTCTGGTTGCTCAGCGCTCCACTAATATTGGTCTGTTTAACCAAAGACTAGATTGGTTTGTAGAGGAGAGCTAAGGACTCATGGAGTCAACTTCTATTTGTTTCTTTTTCTTGTCTTCAAAATTCATTTTCTAAATAAAAGAGTTTTGTGAAACCCATTCAATGTTCATATCTGGACATTCTGCCAAGTTGATAAGCTCTTGGTGACAAAAATGACTGCCATGAAAATCTTCATCAAAATCATCAAAGTAAGAGCATTCTCTTACTTTGGGTTGACAGAATGAAATTTCCACATGTGAACTCTTTTCTTAAATCCATATGACAAACAGATAAACACCATTTTTTTTCATCTTACAGATTTTTTAAACACAAGGCCAGAGAATCTGGGCAACTCTTCTGCAGGTACAGAGACCAATCCAGTTCTCCCGACTCTTCATTCAGCCTTCCTGCTGTTAAGCCTCATGGCTAAAACACAGGCTGTTGGAGAAGCTAGTCTTTCTCTACTTGGCTTGGGGCTACCAGGCCCTGTGGCTCAGATGAAGGGCTGATGAAAGGTGAGAGGGGCATTAACGCTCAGCTCCCTGGAGGGGGTCCATTTTCTCCATGGGCCTGACCACAGAGATGCCTGCCAGGAGCTTTTCACAGGTGAGCAGATTTCCCTCTCAGAAATGCCAGTTGTTACAATCCTTTCTGGGATAGAAGATTCCAGCCAATGATAAGCATTGCTGTTAAAGAGGAAGGAGTCTACAGAAAAGAGAGAGGTTATGAGGCTCCAGTCAGGACCACCATGGGTCCATAGAGGCCCAAGGACACTCTGTTAGAGGTCTGATAGGGCCACTCCCTCCCTCGATGGTCTTCCTCCGGGAACCTCTCTGGTTGCTTCCCTTTCTAAATGCTTTCTCTGGGTTCTTGACATTCAGTTTCTGCCTGCATTCTTCTATTAATAAGCTGCTTTTTTTCCTGTTTAGAAGCCCCCTATAAAGCACTGATGGAGAAGGCAATGGCACCCCACTCCAGTACTCTTGCCTGGAGAATCCCATGGACAGAGGAGCCTGGTAGGCTGTAGGTCCATGGGGTCGCTAAGAGTCGGACACGACTGAGCGATTTCACTTTCACTTTCACGCACTGGAGAAGTAAACGGCAACCCACTCCAGTGTTCTTGCCCGGAGAATCCCAAGGACGGAGGAGCCTTGTGGGCTGCTGTCTATGGGGTCACACAGAGTCGGACACGACTGAAGCGACTTAGCAGCAGCAGCAGCATAAAGCACCGAAATTGCGGAATTTGTTTATTGGGGTCACAGCAAGTTTCTGGGGCCCTGACAAATAAAAGCACGGCTCTTCCTGGAAGGTATTTCCAGCTTCCACACCAGTCACAGACACACACACACACACACACACACACACACACACACACGTATACATTTTCCTGCATGAAACCACCAGGAAGTCTATGTGTTTTCATTGGTACTGCACGATGTCTTGAAAATTTTCAGAACCCTTTCTATAATACAGTAACACTACTTTAAAAAAATTAATTTCTAGGGTCAAGGTCATTAAAAAGAAAACATCATTAAGCTCTTTGAAACTCCACAGGGCTTTAAAGATTTAAGACTCTTGCGGTGTTTAATGTAAGTTTTGCCAAACTTTTAAATAAACTAAAAAATTCACAACAGTTGATTCCCCCCCAGGCCCCTTTAGAACACTTACAGATTGCTGAGATATAGGTCGTGATGGATGACTGTGAAGGGCTATGCACAGACAGCGTGCAACCAGACACCTCCTCTTTCTACAGTTCTTGGCACCAGAAGTTCTCTGTGGTCTTTTCCCTAATGGAGTGATTTCCAAATGCCAGTTGTGGGCCAGGGCCAGTTGTTGACATAGTCTTCAACTTCAGTAGTGAGACAAGAAGGACCAAGAAAAGAGACTGAACCGTCTCATACAGCTAAATGTATGGCAGGCTCTGTCTTCTATTTTCAGATTTTTATTTTTGCTTTTCTTGCCTCTCTCTTTTGGTATTAAAAATGTTCATTTTTTACAAAAAGTGAGGCCCATGGATGACAGACATATTCTGTTTGGTTTAAAGGACCTTTCTCTTTATAAAATTAAAAGATGGAAACTCTGTATTGGTTTTAAAACCAATTTTACCTCTCCGAGAAATTTAAAGTCAGGAAAACATTGCTGTAAGGCTGGGTCAGACCCTAAGACGAGGAGTGAATGCCTGCAACCACTGAAATTCTTCAAAGAATGTGAATTTTATTTTATTTTTTTGAAGAACGTCTTTTCCAGAAAGTATAGAGAATAAGGATGGTAAATGGTCCCTCACCCTCTTTTCCCAGCACTTAAAGCAATTTAGATGGTCTGAATGCAGGATCGTTCTGAAATGTGAGACATGAAAGCTGCCTCCGTTGAACTGTTCTAGTGCCTGCTGTCTCAAAGGACCAGGCAGGATGACACCGTGTCACTAACAGAGTCCCCGACGTGCTTACTTTATCCTGACAAATATGATACATTTTCTTCTTGTAGCGAACAAACATTGTTTATGCAGCTGTGATTCCTTAAATGAAAACGGACTTTCAAGCCTGATGTATCTTTGTTTCGAAGACATTTTTAAAGGAGAGCTCTTTCCTGCATTTGTGGAGGGAGTACTTATTGAGGCAGACTCCGCCTAATTAGGAACAATCTCATGCATTCGATCGGAAAGGAAGAAAGAAAGAAAAAAAAAAAGTCTGGCCCTGTTAAGTGTTTCCATCTTGGGTTAGAGGCCTCGTGTAAAGCAGCTTCTTCCCTGGCCCGAATGGCCTTCGCTGTGGAGACTGAAGGTAAGACCAAATGCCTGCCCAATAGATCTAGAACAAACTCTCAGGAAATCTCAGCCCCTCAGGCAGTTGAATTCCTACTCCTCTGAGACCGGCTGAGATTATTTTCTGACTTCATTTAACTAGCCAGATGATAGCTTGACTGATAGGGTCATTATGTCCAGAGCAAAGTAATTTTAGAACGAAAATTATGCAATAGGTTAGACCACAGCTCAATTTTTATCACCCCAAATGCATACAGTGTCCCCATATGATTGCCTCTGGGCTAAGGCTGAAAGAACTGTTTAGTCCCAAGGCGGCTATAATTTCTGGAATAGATTGAGTGAAACCTCTCTCTCTGTCTCTCTCTTTTTTTTCCTACTTAAACACATGGAAATGAATTTCTTAGGTCTTAGTTTTTAAATATCTGGTACAAGGTAAAAACTGCAGTGATTAATATTTCCTATGGGGCCAGTGGTTGGTGAGGAAAAGTCACCAAGCTTTATCTGACAGTTCATCAAGTTGCTATTATCATTTTCATGGTTGGGTCAGTCACGTAGACAAGCTTCATAACAGTAAATTGCCTGGGAAACTGGGAATTGATCCAATTTTTAAAAAGTCTTCAACACAAAGATTTTTGCTAAAGTGCCTTCTAATTTAAAATGTACCCAGGACACCACAGTAGTTCCCTTTATGGCTTACTTTATTCCTCTGGTTATTGCCCTTGACTTTTCTATTTTTCTTTGGAAATGAAGAAAGATTTTTAATTCCATGATTTTATAGAAAAAGTGCAATTTGCAAGAATATCAACAATTTCTCATTTGAAGATGTAATGCTATTCCTGATTGCTGGAGCTTAACTTTTGATTCCTAAACCCAGTTTTTAAATCAGTCGTCCTTTTCACCCTTACCTACACCGAGACTGACTCCCCTTCCTGGAGTTCCTGTCTCACTTTTTGGTTCTCTACCTAGTCAACAGCAAGAGAACAGAAGAAACCTTGCATCAGGGTCTCCTGTCCATTCATCACTCTACACATGAATAGTGGGTGTCTACTCTATGCCTCGCATTGCTTTAGGTATTGGAGACACAGTCGGGTACAAGACAGATATGGAACTGTTTTCACAGCAATTACATGCAAGTGCGTTTTTTCCAAAAGACTCTCTCCTTGCATGAATTCCCCATGAAGTATCATTAATAAATACTTCATTAAAGTTTGCAGAGGGGCTTCCCTGGTGGCTCACTGGTAAGCAATCCGCCTACCAATGCAGGAGACGTGGGTTCAGTCCCTGGGTTGGGAAGATCCCCTGGAGAACGAAACAGGAACCCACTTCAGTATTCTTGCTTGGGAAACTGGGACAGAGGAGCCTCGTGGGCTGAAGTCCATGGGGTCACGAAAGAGTCAGATGTGGCTCAGAGATTAAACAATAGCAACAACAAAGTCTGCCGAAACAGACTACTCTTAAAAATAAAAGGCAGAGAAGCAGACAGAAATAAAATACTAAATAGTATTTTATTTGAAAAAGTTTTTGTCTCTCTGTCCATGGGATTTCCCCAGGTAAGAATACTGGAGTGGGTAGTCTTTCCTTTCTCCAGGGGGTTTTCCCGACCCAGGAAATGAACCCAGGTCTCCTGCATTGCAGGCAGATTCTTTACCATCTGAGCCACCAGAGAAGCTTCCTATTGAATTGTATAAATGTAACTAAAATTTCACTTCATTTTAAAAATTAAATTTATAAGTAAAAATGAAATTAAATTTAGGGAAGATATTTGGACACAATGGCTTTGGAAAATATGCAAATATATTAAAGTTCTAAAAAATTGTTATAATTTAAAAATAAGCCCAGTATGTAACTAAATAAGACTTAGATAGCAGTAAAATTTGAGGGTGAAGTTGGGAAGTGCTTTAAAGCATATTATTTCCATCTCTTTTTTAAAATATTTATAGCAGGTTTTTAAACTTCCGAAGTTTAAAATGCTAAATATCACTTTGAACTATCCCATATGGGTCAGGATTTAGGACAACAGAAAATATAAAATTATAAAATTTCTCTTACGTATTTATATATTTAAAGATTTTAAATATGTGTTTATGTTTTCCACTGAGAACTAAATCATACCTAAAGAGAATTATAAAACTCATACAAACAATTAAAAAGAAAATGTCTAGATGTATTTAGGACAAAGACAACTAGTAAGCTAGGATCTCTCTTCAATGACCAAAAGAGCCAGCCAAAGAGGCAAACGAAAAACAATTTCTTGGAATATCATCTGAGGAATTCTAATTTTAATATGCAGAGCAAATTCAACATTTTCTCATTCACTTCTCAGGAAAACCACCCAAAAACAGAAAGGAAAACAGGGAAAATAGTAATACAAAGCTTATCCTTTGTAAAACTAGGAAATAACAGAGACCCCAAAACGAAAAATGAGAAAGTCGTCTTCCAAAATCAGAGAGGGTCAAACAAGGACACAAGAGGCCCCACAAAGAAGATGCCCGTGGGCGCTGAGATGAGAAAAAGTTGTAAGAGTCTTCAGTGACACATATTGAAATGTAAACCCAACTTTTTACAACGAGAGCCAGCGAACTTTTTCTTAAACAGCCAGATTGTAAATATTTTAGGTTTTGTAGACAATACGGTCTCTCTTGAAGCTACTCAACTCTGCCATCATAAAGCAATATGTAAACAAATGAACATGGCTGTGTTTTAGCAAAACTTTATTTATTAAAACAAGGAGCTGTCCTGTAGTTTATTGATCCTTATAGTAGGATTTCCTATACAGATCCTATAGATAGAAATTCCTCCTATATAGTAATATGGAGAAGGAATTGGCAACCTACTCCAGTATTCTTGCCTGGACATCCCATGGACAGATGAGCCTGGTGGGCTACAGTCCATAGGGTTGCCAAGAGTTGGACACGCCAAAGCAACTGAGTACCCATGGACGCTCAATATATTACCTACTCAAAATTTATATGAAATATTTAAATATATTAAAGGGCATTGAAGCAACAACGATATCCATTGAGACTATTTCACTCAACTTTTTATATCTATTGCAAATGTATCTTTTAAAACTTCTGCTTAAAATTCATCTTGACATAGTGGTGTTAAGGCAACATCCTGTTCCAAATGCAGGCACCAACCCAAGTAACACAGGTTTGCTCTCCTAAAGTTTTGGTTTTGGCTCTGGTTTTCTTAGCAGTCAGGAACACCTGTTATATTATTTGCTTAGACCTTTCTGACCTCTGTTCAGTGGGACCAAATGGCAGTTATTTCCAAATCAGATTCTCCTCTTCCAATTGCTCCCTTACTGTAAGCTCCTGAGTGGGAGGCCTCCGTTAGCCTTCCATCAGCATCAGCAAGAGCCTCAGTGTCTGAGGGGCTGCTCTGGACTTAAAGGATGTACTATAAGTATTTCCAGACATATTTCCAGGAAAAATAGTGGGCTTGCACGTTTTCAGGGTCTAGAGATCCCCTTGTTGACTTTGCCTTCCATCTTTCCAGAAAACCATGGCTGGCTGGTTCCAAACCCTGATGACCCCCGTGAGGAGAATTACAGCCCAAACTTGGGGGCACTGATCTCACTGCATCCTGGCAGATAATGAAGGCACTGATAACATGGTACCTGGCACAAGGTGAGTCTAGGTAAGTTTATTGTACTATCGAAAATGGGGTACCAATGCCAAAGTGAGTTTATAGCATTTAAAAGATAATAATAAATGAGTTGGAAACTCTGTGTGTGAGTATGCTTAGCTGTGTTCAACTCTTGGCGACCCCAAGGACTGTAGCCTACCAAGCTCCTCTGTCCATGGGATTTTCCAGGCAAGAATTCTGGAGCGAGTTGCCATTTCCTTCTCCAGGGGCTCTTCTCAACTCAAGGATTGAACTGGCTTCTCTTGGGTCTCCTGCACTGGCAGATGGATTCTTTACCACTGAGCCACCTGCAAAGCCCATACTGGAAACTGAGAAGTTATTAGTATCACCAGGGGAATAGATGGATCTAGATTTCTCGGATCGCTGTGAACGGAACCTTGACCGTCCACATCTGGCAAGCAAAACAGTGCGGCATCCTGCTTGGTGTGTGGCAGTGCAGGGGCCTCGAGGCAATTCAAGGTCTGTGGTCCCAAGATTCAATGTTGTTGGGCCAGAAGTTTTCAGAATTTGCACATGTAACCCCATGAGGTAGGTCCATACTCATTGAAAATTTCAATCACCATTGAAACGCTAGCATATGCAAGTGAGGGGCCAGAGGGCCCAACCTGTGAAAATGTGCAAGGCCTGGAGAGAAAGGGATTAGGTATTTCTACGCCAACCAGTGGAGGTCAGTGTTGAGTCACTGATCTCCCGTGCTAACTGCATACAGAAGTTACCACAGTAGACAAGCAGAAGTTACCTTGCTCCTAGAAGAAAGAGAAAGGACACTCCAAGATGAAAACTGTGGGGCCGAGACACGTCGAAGTGTAAAGAGCAGCTCTGTGCTGCTGAAGGACGATTGCCGGGCATAGCCTCACGCTTGGGAGCTGCCTAGTGACAAGCTGTGTGGAGGGCTGAGCGTGTACCCAGAGCTGGCCCTGTCTTTTAAACTGACTGCTTCCTGGAAGCTCTCTCAGCTGAGACATTCTGGGATCCCAAGAGAGTATGCTGATCTCTTCATTATCTCAGTAAGTTTTTAAAAACTAGGCGAGGCTGGAAGTTGCTTCCCAAGGGTAAACTTGCAGGCAACATGTTTCTTAGGGTCATGATCCTTATTTCTGTAGTTTAAAAAGCCTTCTCAAACATTCCTGCCAAACAGGGAGTCCAGCCCATTGCTGGCTCGCTCGTGGTCACTCTCTGGGTGGGCCACCCTGATTAATCTCTAGACATTGCCCAAGGAGAAATTGAGAGTATGAGGGAGGAGCCTGGGGTGGTGCGCTCCAAAACGAATCCACTAACCTCGGAGGCGAGGTTGGGGGGGGCGGCAAAAAACTCCAAGAGGCCACTGATGCTCTTGTGTCTCTTCACCTCAATTCTCTTAATGGCCGCGCGTTTTATCCCCATCATTTGAGAATTTGAGGAACTGAGTGGAGTATTTATTCAAATCAAATACTCAAGCCCTTGGAGTTTCATTCAGCACAGTCATTTTGGTTGTCATTATTAAAGTGATTGGCTGGACTGGAGGCCAGGCAGAAGTTTCGGTGTGCAGGAAAGCCCCTTTATGTGGGTTTAACATCCATGTAGGTAGTGGGTATACCTTCAGATGCTTCTTTTTCTTCATCAAAGGGCCGCTAAGGACGATGGACAGAAGCTCTCTCTCTTTGTTCATGCCTGGGGTGTTGTAGCAATGAGTTACTCACAGTTCCCTATCTGGGTGCTCTTTATTCCTCGGAGAGGGTGATTCCTGCACAAAGGTCCGACAAGCAAAGGGCAGTTTTTGAAATGGCAACGGAAGGAGTGCTTTTTCTGATTTGGTATCCTTCTTTACATGCCTGTATATTTTATTTTTAAAGACTTTCAGTTTCTTTTTTTACGGCCAACCAGGGCTGAACACTGGTGATAGATATTTCTCTTCTGATGTGGTTTCCATGTCCTTTAATCAGCAGAAGCTGCCCCTGTTCTTTTCCCACCGCAGTCTTCCAAGCGCCTACGCCTTTGTTCCTGCTACTTTCTGTCTGCCGCACTCCTTGGTTTGTGTTCTCTACCACCTACAGCCCCCAAGGTAGCTAGCCATCTCTCCTGAACGGTGAAATTCCATTCATTCTTCAGACCTTCAAATGTCACCTCTTGCATAAGGCCTTCACTGTCCCTGCCCAGCCTTTTTTTTTTTTTCCCTCCAGGTAAAATTAAATCATTCCCTGCTCATCCTCCCCCTCAAAGAGTGTTAGGGGCATTTTGATAGTGTATACACACATATGTGTGGACAAACAGCTAAATAAAAAAACTTAAGCAATGCAGGAGAGAGATCATCAAACCCCCCTGTTGCTGCCATTGGGAGAATGAAGACAATGCAGCACAGGCAGTAATCACAGAGTCAAAGTGAAAGTCGCTCAGTCGTGTCCAACTCTTTGTGACCCCATGGACTATACAGTCCCTGGAATTCTCCTGACCAGAATACTGGAGTGGGTAGCCTCATCTCCAGGGGATCTTTCCAACCCAGGGATCAAACCTAGGTCTCCCGCATTGCAGGCAGATTCTTTACCAGCTGAGCTGCAAGGGAAGAGGAAATGACTCCAAAGAAGTGGAGAAATGAGGAGACAGTTTTTCTAGATCGTTTCTAAACAGAATTTTCAACTGCTGTCCCCAAACCAGCGGGGCCTATAATACCACTCCCCTCCATAATAGTGCAGAGAAGATGAGACAGTTTGGAGTAGTCATTTTATGGAGCCCATTTTAGAGGAGACCAAAATCATCTTAAGTTTCTGCCTTTGCCCAGATGTGTGCAGTTTCAACCAGGAACGGGAATAGCCAGCGCTACAGAAATGTAGTTGTTAAAGAATCTCACGTTTGGAATCTAAACTGTCACGTCAGAACAGCTTTTTAAAATTGCAGACAGAGTTCTCTGTAGTTAATAAAATCACTCTGGGAGTAACTAATCTGACCAGTCTTCCAGGTTAAGCTGGGACACAGACAAAGTGAAATAGAGAAGAGCATCAGCAAACAGCACAGAACCGTGAAACTGAATACACGAATCCAGACAGGGACAAGGTGTGTTACCCAGCCGTTTGCGGTGCAGATTTTATCAGTGCATTAGAGAAGAGGGGCATTGAGTGAATCCAGGCAGCAGTTATCTCTGTGTAATTTGGAGGCTGGAGGACACGTATGTGTGCGTGCAGAATAGAACAGTATCGTTACATCTTGGCCCATCTGCTGCCTCAATCCCAACCAGACAAAGCTCATTGTTTGTGGTTTTACTGACTCAGGGAGAGGATGTGTTAACCAAAAGCAGAGAAAGGGAAGCCTCGTCTGGCTTTTGAGTTTCCAAAACCAAAGCCCGGGAAAAAAAAAGCAGCGAAGGTGAAAAGTAGAGCTTCTGACTTCCTCAGCTTGGGTGAAAGAGAAGAGTTGGAGGGGAAATAGAGTGCTTCCACAAGGGGTGTGTTTTTCTGCAGGCGTGGCTAAGGTCGGACAGATGCCCACGCAGGTGTGTGGGATCATGAGTAAGGGCTTTCCCAGCATCCTGGCAGCAGGAAGACTCCAGAGAAGCAACAGTGGGGCTTTGACAGTCCCAGGGAGTCACTAGTACTCTCATGTAGGGAATGACTGGTAACACTGTCCTGCTTACAAGTTCTGTCATGACTTGGAGGAGAGATGGGACCTAGAGAGCCTCAGAGTTTTTCATGCCTTGGTGCAGCCTGGGAGCTGCTGAATAATTTCTCAGGGGCTCAAGAATGGCCCCCACCTACATAAGGAGGCTCCAGGCTGGATGAAGCCCTGCACGCATGATTGAGGGGCTGTGGGCTGAGACCCTGATAGATGGTGGCTATCACAGCGGAAGCCAGCATTATCAGGGGATGATGAAGAACCAGACATCCTCTGAGAGTCCTGGCATTGCCTGGGACCCCTTCGCCCACTCCACCCTGTCTCAAACTTAGGTGGAATCAGGATTTCCCAGGTTTCAGTTTATGCCCAATTTGGCCAAAAGGGCACTCAATTTTAAAAGTAAGGTGAGTAATCCATTTATTTTTGGCACAGAGGTTGTAGTGAGTTTTGTGAATTTTGGTGTTTCAGACAATTCCTTCATTCTTCGCCCATCCCTCTGTTACACCATGAACTCCATGAACACCATGAAGTCATCGTCATTTTCCAAAGCCGCAAACAGCGTGACCCAGAAGTGGGGCTGGGACACAGGAGGCTCTCCTAGGCAGGAATAAACACTCACGAAACATTGACCAAATGAGTTCAAGAATGTTCCCAATGGGAGGGGACCGTGGTTCATTCTTACAGCTCTCTTGTGTGCCCCCCTTAGATTCTGGCAGATTTGGGGGTACAATCAGGGTTCACTCAGTGAGGGAATGAAATAGTAATAACAACAAAACAGTAATAACAAGAAAGAAAAATGTGCCATCAGAGGGATGTTCAGTGTCCTCGGCATTTTCCAAACGGAAGTGAATTTGCATCTCTGACTGTTTTCCATAGTTATGTGTCTAAAGATCTGAGCAAGACAAACCCCTTAAATCTTTTCATTATCTTTTCCTGCTCTGAGAGTAAATAATTGCTACTGAATCCAAGTCCTAAGAAAACACACAGATGCTTTTTAGATATGACTAAGAAGAAAGGAACACCTACTCTTTTTCCATCAGGAACACCTACTCTTTTTCCATTGCCCATTCCTACTTCAAAATGCTTTCTGATTCTCTTATTAAAATGCAAAAACTTGCAAAGAAAAAACTGTTTCTTTAAGTATCGCTCAGTGAGTAAAGCCTTAAAAGCATGATACAAAGTCCCTGTGTCTGGAGCCTGTATTATATTAGCATACTTCAGAAAAGGATTAGATGTCTCTCAGTATTGACTTTGGCTGAGTTTCCTCCCTCATGGTCCCCCCGCTACCATGACCGAGTTTCCTGCCCTGGACTCCTGGTGGGGATTCTAACCACAGAGCCCCAGTTCCTGGGAGGAGGATTTGAACGCCAACTGCTTCTCTGGGGCTGAACCCAGGATCTAAACCTACTCTCTGGACCCACATCGCCACCTGCTTGTCCCAGAACAACCAACTCCATCCAGTGAACTCCATGTGCAGGTCCTACATCCTCTCAAACCTGATCATGAACCAAGTCTATTTCAAAACCCTTAACGGATCCCCATTTTCAACTGCAGAACTCTCCTTCTGCTTGTCTGAAGCACATTCTGTCTAGAGTGTTAGTCAGGCTGAGCTAACTGCTTTAACAACCCATCCCGAATTTGTAGCTACTTAACGTGCAGGATTCTGCTTCTTGCTCACAACACAGTTCAATGCATGCCAGAAGGGGTGTGGGGGCTCTCCTCCAGGTAGTCTCTCAGGGACCTGTTTTCCTTCTGTCTGGTGACTGCTGTGCTCTTTATAGACGTCATCATCCAACCAGAGGATGGTGGAAGGGCAAGGATTGGACATAGGAGGTTCTCCTAGGCAGATACTTCTCACTTCTGCTCAGTCTACCGACCAGAACTCAGTTATATAACCACCCACAAATGGAAGGTGTGACTGATTAACTTCCACCACCAAAGATACATAATTCCTAAAACTTTTAGGTCAAAAGTGTCTATTTATGCATAAGACAGATTGCTGTTGTTGTTCAGTCGCTAAGTCATGTCTGACTCTTTGTGACCCCATCCACTATAGCCTACCAGGCTCCTCTGTCCATGGAGTCAGTTGCCATTTCCTTCTCCAGGAAGGCAAATTATACCACCCTAAGTAGATCAGACTTTATTTTGTTGGGCTCCAAAGTCACTGCAGATGGTGACTGCAGCCATGAAATTAAAAGATGCTTACTCCTTGGAAGAAAAGTTATGACCAACCTAGATAGCATATTGAAAAGCAGAGACATTATTTTGCCAACAAAGGTCCGTCTAGTCAAGGCTATGGTTTTTCCAGTGGTCATGTATGGATGTGAGAGTTGGACTGTGAAGAAGGCTGAGCACTGAAGAATTGATGCTTTTGAACTGTGGTGTTGGAGAAGACTGTTGAGAGTCCCTTGGACTGCAAGGAGATCCAACCAGTCCATTTTGAAGGAGATCAGCCCTGGGATTTCTTTGGAAGGAATGATGCTAAAGCTGAAACTCCAGTACTTTGGCCACCTCATGTGAAGAGTTGACTCATTGGAAAAGACTCTGATGCTGGGAGGGATTGGGGGCAGGAGGAGAAGGGGACGACAGAGGATGAGATGGCTGGATGGCATCACTGACTCAATGGACGTGAGTCTGAGTGAACTCCGGGAGATGGTGATGGACAGGGAGGTCTGGTGTGCTGTGATTCATGGGGTCACAAAGAGTCAGACACGACTGAGCAACTTAACTGAACTGAACTGAACTGAAGTAGATCAGGCAAAAGTGATCTAGCCCCACTCTTATTTGCAGTCATATTTTTTTCTAAATACAAGAACTGAAATACAAGTGAACAGAGATCAATCGATTTCCAGCTTATGTACCTGATCTCAATTCTGTAGACTGCTTTAAAATAATTTCATTTTTTGTGAGGGTTAACATGGCACCCCACTCCAGTACTTTTGCCTGGAAAATCCCATGGATGGAGGAGCCTGGAAGGCTGCAGTCCATGGGATCGCTGAGGGTCAGATATGACTGAGCGTCTTCACTTTCACTTTTTACTTGCATACATTGGAGAAGGAAATGGCAACCCACTCCAGTGTTCTTGCCTGGAGAATCCCAGGGACGGGGGAGCCTGGTGGGCTGCCGTCCGTGGGGTCACACAGAGTTGGACCAGACTGAAGTGACTTAGCAGCAGCAGAAACATTTTAGATTGCTGATAGAAACTTTTAAACTGCTGAAAGAATATTTAAATAACATTTGCTATCTATTAATGAATTCAATAGGAACCCAAATATGTGTAACACACATGTAGTATTGAATGGTTCAGAAAGGAGACTATAAATACTTTATCATTTGAGTTGAAAAATACTGAACAGGACAAATGCCATGTTCCTTCCCAATCTAGCCTGAGCTCACTCCTTCAGCATCATTTTTATCGCTCTCTTCTAAGGAATCGAACTGAGAACTGGAACAAGGATAACAGAGGTGAGGGGCCACATTCCACTCTCCATTTCCTGTGAAGCTGCATTTGTTGACTGAGACAGCAGGCAAGCGCCTGGCCAGCAGTGAATGACCATGGTGGCATAGCCTGGCTTCAAGGTAAATTTGCTTCTTTGAAGTTACTGTGGGCCCTAGTCTCACAGCCAGGGACTACAGAGAGAAGGACACTAAATGCCAGGAGGATCTGTTTGGTTTAAGAAATGTAGAACCCATTGACCACAGGCTGATTTGCTTAAGTCAGCTTCCTCTAGGAAAGCATGTGTAGATCTCCTGTAGATGATACAAGCTAGCCCATCTCTAGCTTTTGGTTAATCTTTTAGCTAATGGTGAGTCACAAAGCAAGCCAAGGACATCACAGCTTGGGACCATTTTGCATGGTCTATTTTTTTTTTTTTTTTATAAAAGCATGAAAGATCTTCTTTAATAAAAGAAGAATTAAGTTAGGCAGTGATCACACATTCCCAGTGCTCTGGGTTTGATCTGACAGTTATCTATGAAGAGATCAAATTAATGGAACAAAGTAAGATCTTCCAAGGTTAGTAAGAAATTCCCAGATAAATTCTGTTCCCTCATATGGGAATCAGTGTGGCAAAAGAACAAGAGTCTTCTTGTCCATTCCAGACAAACTCTGGTGTTTTCTATTTTGGGATCTCCTTTGAAACAGGAAGACCCTTCACCTGGATATAGAAACTTCATTTCCTCATGCTGTGGGAGTGGCTCAGATTCCAGCCAAAGTGTATCCTATAACCTGAGATCCATTCCTCTCTGCCAGTGTCTACCTCTCTGCTGTGGTATAAATAAAATTCCTACATAAGGGAAGCCTTAAGAAATTAAGAAATACCAAGATGACATTTCTTCAAGGATGTTTCAAAAAAACAACAGGAAAAAGTCCCGAGATTTTAATGGCTACGTTATTTCCTGATTCTGTTCTTCACTGCCTAGAATCTTCATTTAAGGAGGTGACAAAAATCTGATGCAGGTCACTGGCATTATATAAGCAAAAATAACTGGATTTTTTTTCACTTGAAGTGAGTACAGCACTCGCTCCCCCAAACCTCCGTTGTGGGAAGAGTCTGGAACCTTTTACATAAATAACGATCAATTTCAGTGCTACCTTTTGTTCTCAGAGCTCTCCACCCTTAAGGCCAGGCTAGGAAATTGTCAATCGCTCCTAAAAGAGCTGACCACGTAATCAGACTGTATCTGGAGAAAATATGAAGGCCAATCTCTTTATGGCTAGATTCACATTTATTTCTGGCTCAAATGTTATTTTCACCAGGGTTGTCACAAATGGCCATGCAGCCTACGGGCCACCCATCTTCGGGGTGTCACTCACTGTCATCTGCTTATGATATCAGGTGGCCAAGGAAAAGCAAATAAAATGACCATTATTTTATACAGCCATTTAATTTCTGCACTTCGGTAAGGAAACAAATTGATCTTACTTCTCAAAGTTTGAGAAATCAATTTACAAAACAAACTAACAGTCAAAATTACATTGAAAGTGAAAGTGAAGTCGCTCAGTCGTGTCCAACTCTTTGTCACCCCATGGACTGTAGCTCACCAGGCTCCTCCATCCATGGAATTTTCCAGGCAAGCGTACTGGAGTGGGTTGCCGTTTCCTTCTCCAGAGCATCTTCCCCACCCAGGGATCAAACCCAGGTCTCCCACATTGCAATCAGATGCTTTTACCATCTGAGCCATGAGGGAAGCTCCTTAAAATTACATTATGTGTATGCAATAGCTACCTGTGAGCTTCTAGGAGTGGCCCACAAGGCGATACTAAGGGAGTCAGTACTGAAATCTAATCCAGTTGTTTTTTCCAGGGTACGTATTAGGAGTTTAAAAAGATACTGAAGCCTGGACCCTACTCCCTGGGCCAATTAGTCACTGAGGGTGGAGTCTTGCCAACAGAATTTTATAAAGTTACTTAAGTGATTTTACTATGTTCAGTTCAGTTCAGTCACTCAGTTGTGTCCAACTCTTTGCGACCCCATGAATCGCAGCACACCAGGCCTCCCTGTCCATCACCATCTCCCGGAGTTCACTCAGACTCACGTCCATTGAGTCAGTGATGCCATCCAGCCATCTCATCCTCTGTCGTCCCCTTCTCCTCCTGCCCCCAATCCCTCCCAGCATCAGAGTCTTTTCCAATGAGTCAACTCTTCACATGAGGTGGCCAAAGTACTGGAGTTTCAGCTTTAGCATCATTCCTTCCAAAGAAATCCCAGGGCTGATCTCCTTCAAAATGGACTGGTTGGATCTCCTTGCAGTCCAAGGGACTCTCAAGAGTCTTCTCCAACACCACAGTTCAAAAGCATCAATTCTTCAGCGCTCAGTCTTCTTCACAGTCCAACTCTCACATCCATACACAACCACTGGAAAAACCATGGCCTTGACTAGACGGACCTTTGTTGACAAAGTAATGTCTCTGCTTTTCAATATGCTATCTAGGTTGGTTATAACTTTTCTTCCAAGGAGTAAGCGTCTTTTAATTTCATGGCTGCAGTCACCATCTGCAGTGATTTTGGAGCCCCAAAAAATAAAGTCTGACACTGATTCCACTGTTTCCCCATCTATTTCCCATGAAGTGATGGGACCGGATGCCATGATCTACGTTTTCTGAATGCTGAGTTTTAAGCCAACTTGTTCACTATCCTCTTTCAACTTCATCAAGAGGCTTTTTAGTTCCTCTTCACTTTCTGCCATAAGGGTGGTGTCATCTGCATATCTGAGGTTATTGAGATTTCTCCCAGCAATCTTGATTCCAGCTTGTGCTTCTTCCAGCCCAGCATTTCTCATGATCTACTCTGCATATGAGTTAAATAAGCAGGGTGACAATATACAGTCTTGACGTACTCCTTTTCCTATTTGTAACCAGTCTGTTGTTTCATGTCCAGTTCTAACTGTTGCTTCCTGACCTGCATACAGATTTCTCAAGAGGCAGGTCAGGTGGTCTGGTATTCCCATCTCTTTCAAAATTTTCCACAGTTTATTGTGATCCACACAGTCAAAGGCTTTGGCATAGTCAATATTAGGGTTAAATAGCACAGATGTAAGCTATAGTAGAGGGTCTATGTAGTTGTGACAAACTTCTAGAATGTTAAAACATACTAGAAGAGAAAGTAATAGGATGGTTTAATACTGAAGCCAGATTGTGGGTGACAGAATACTTAATTGTTAGAGATCATGTCAGCCTAGCTTTCATCAAATAGTTTTACTGTGTTTCATAAAAAGTGTTGGCATTAGATTCTGCTTGTTGATAAACTGTCTTCCATTATTAGAACCTGGGTGGAACTACTGTTTAAACAGGATCTACAACTTCTAGGGCCCAGGAAGAAATGTGAGCTTCGTTTCAGGAAGGCTGCCTCCAACCCTCCCTTCCTTCCTTTGGGTTGCCTGTATTGACTACGTGATGCATTACCCAAAGGTACCTGCTCCATCGCTTATACTAGCTACATGCCAGCCAGGGGAGGGTTCCCCAGGAAGCCAGGGGAGCTTGTGGTTTAGGACTCTCCCATATAAGGGGCATCCCACTCCAGTATTCTTGCCTTGAAAATTCCATGGACAGAGGAGGCTGGCAGGTTGCAGTCCATGGGGTTGCAAAGAGTTGAACATGACTCAGCACAAGCTCTAGCACCAAGACCCTGGGAGGAGAAATGTGTTCACATGGTTCATATGTTTCAGTAAAATTTGCAAAAGACACATTTTATTGCAACCAGTTAAGACTGCTGTCTGTTTCTGATCTCACTTCTCCCTATTGTCCAGTTGTGTTAGAGTGTCTGAGGACATTTTAGGGAATAAAGGGCACCTGCATTGGGAATTTCTTTATTTTGGGTTTAATGAGGTATATACATGACATACAGTCATTTCTTCGTATAATTATTGGGCTAATACATTTTGTGTGTAGAGATATCTTCCAGAAACAGAAATACAGGCATATCTCAAAGCTATTTCAGGCTTGGGTCCAAGCCACTGCAATGTTTTGATGTGTGTGTGTGTGTGTGTGTGTACGTGTGCTCAGTTGCTGATGCTATCTAACCATCTCATCCTCTGATGCCCTCTTCTCCTTTGGTGCATATATAAGTCATATTCACACTATACTTCAGTCTATTAAATGTCTAGTAGCAAGGCAATGGCACCCCACTCCAGTACTCTTGCCTGGAAAATCCCATGGACGGAGGAGCCTGGTAGGCTGCAGTCCATGGGGTCGCTGAGGGTCGGACACGACTGAGCGACTTCACTTTCACTTTTCACTTTCATGCATTGGAGAAGGAAATGGCAACCCACTCCAGTGTTCTTGCCTGGAGAATCCCAGGGACCGGGGAGCCTGGTGGGCTGCCGTCTATGGGGTCGCACAGAGTCGGACATGACTAAAGTGACTTAGCAGCAGCAGCAGCAGCATGTCTAAAAAGCACTGGTACCTACTTTAGTTAAAAAATACTTTATTGCTAGACAGTGCTAATTATCATTTGAACCTTCAAAGAGCCATAGTAGTAATAGCAAAGGTCACTGATCACATATCACCATAACAAATATAACAATAATGAAAAGGTTTGAAATATTGCCAGAATTATCTACTGTGACACAGAGACACACAGTGAGCAAATGCTGTTGAAAAAATGGCACCAAAAGACTTGCTCAATGCAGGGTTGCCACAAACCTTCAGTTTATAGAAAACACAGTATTTGCAAATTTTAATAAAGTAGAGTTTAATAAAATGAGGTATGCCTGTAATAGGCAGATTCTTGGATTACTTGATAAGTCAATGAAAAAAGTAAATCATTCATATGATTTATTGAACACACTGAAAAATGTTTTCATTTCCTGCTGATCTAACATAAAATATTGACTTCAATGAAGAAAACAGGAAACTCATATTCACCACTACAATATACGATATATGATTCTCTGGCTAATGAATGTTATCAGTTTAAAGAATATCTAGGATTAGTCATTGTGCTAGAAAAGTCAAAATAACCTTAAATCCTGCAGCTCATATATGAAAGAAACTTGATAGAGATTTCCCCACATTTGACAACAGTTCTAAAAAGACAAGATGTAAAACATTGCCAATGAGAAATTGTGAAGCTGAAAGTTTTCAGCTAGAAAGCAGAGATTGAAATTGAATCTTCTGTCCATTCTCTCTGCAGAAAATGGTAATACAATATCATCGTCAGAAGAAAAGTGGGTCAAAGACCAGCCAAGAAAATGTGAAAAACATGTAAAGGTGTCAGGCTATTAATGAATCAAAACATGTTTCTAGACTTTGCAATGTTTCTGGCACTTGTCAGATCTTTAAAATTGTCATTTGCTGTAGTTTCTTTTCTCATTCTAAATAAATATTTTTTTCACACAAAATGGTATTCATAATTTTGTAATTATTTTTCATAAAGAGAGCCCTCCAATTGTGTAAACTTTCAGCTCTACAAAACTTGAATCCACCCCTGCAACTGGCCTGTGGGGAGATGATAGGGAGTGTCAGATGTTCCTGGAGTCGAGTGTTCCTGGAATTCTAAGAACAAGTACACACACTCACTGGCACACACACATGTATCTTACTTCACCCTGTCCAACCACTCCCCAGGTAGCCCTGGAGTTGCCTCTTCTGGAGATGCAGGGCTCACTGCCCACATCCCCTGACCCCATGTGGTCACCTCCTCTGGGGCTTGGAGTGGCGTCGGAGCCCTGGGCAGGTGCTGAATGTGTCAGTGGGAGACAGTGTTGGTGGTCCCGGGTGTAGGCACAGCCCTGCCTGGCCCTTCAAATGATTCAGGAAGAGCCCAGCCACGCCCAGGGCTGTATCTAGGCAACAGTGCGTGCGTGCGTGCTCAGGCGTTAAGTCCTGCCGATTCTTTGCTACCCCATGGGCTGCAGCAGGAAATCTCCGCAATCCTGACGGCACGCATGCTGCTGCTGCTGCTAAGTCGCTTCAGTCGTATCCGACTCTGTGCGACCCCATAGACGGCAGCCCATCAGGTTGCTCTGTCCCTGGGATTCTCCAGGCAAGAATACTGGAATGGGTTGCCATTTCCTTCTCCTGACGGCACTCATAGGCTGATTTAATGAGTGTGATTCATGGAATCCAGGTTGGGTACAGTTATGGTGAATTTTACCCCGAAACCCCAGAATCTCTCATCGACTCTCCTTTCGTGTCCTTACATGTCCCTCCCCTCTCCCACTCCTCTCCCCGTCACAGGCACTGTCCAGAGTCACCATTTCAGATGGAGGAGGGGTAGTCCTGGTTGTTCCTTCCAGAATGCCAGGGAACCTAGAGACAAAATCCATGGCTGACCTCTACAGGGAGCCTCTCTAGCTGCTACGGCCTCCTCCGTAAAGGGGGTTAATGATAGTGTCCATCTCTCTGGCAGAGTCCTCTCCATCCCCTCACTAGCAAGCCTGCGACCCCAGGCCAACCACACCAGCCTAACCATCATGGCCTGGCCATCCACACTCCCTGCCATTCCAAATTTCCCTGAAATGAGCTTCCTCCTCACTCGTGTTTGGGAGACCAGGAATTTCTCCAAGCTCTCTCTGAACACCAAGATGGTGAGACTTCATGGTAAATACCTCGTAGATAACAAGAAAAAGCAAGTGTCTTCTTAAACAGGGAGCCTTATTTTGGTTCACACTAGATCCTTGTGGGTCTAAGAGGGAATCTCAAAGTCCACATTGTGTCATGAAAACAATAAGAAAAGATCTGAAAGAAAAAAAACTTCCCTCCCTCACAACTCCTACTCTTTCCCCTCTTCAGATCTTGTCTTTTTTTTTCCCCCAAGAAAACAAGGTAGAAGGTATTAATGGTAATGGACACACAAATAGTCATGTGAATAGATAACTTTGGGAAACAGAGATTTGTGGAAATACTTGCTATTTCGTTCTGAGATGTCTCAATTTAACTGATCTGTACTTTAACATTATGAAAAATTTTACACAGGTGACATATTTTGAAATATCAGAAATGGCCAGTAATTTATCTCAGTGGGTTTCAGTTTTCTCAGCTATAATATGGAGAGATAGAACAAAATGATCTCCAAGATCATTGTTTAGGGCTAACATACTATGTGTTAAGGACACTGTTGGTCGCTCAGTCGTGTCCGACTCTTTGACCCCATGGACTGTAGCCTGCCAGGTTCCTATGTCTGTGAAATTCTCCAGGTGAGAATACCGGGGTGGGTAGCCATCCCTTCCTCCAGGGCATATGTCCGACCCAGGGACTGAACTCAGGTCCCCTGAGTTGCAGGCAGATTCTTTACCACCCGAGCCACCATGATTTCATACTAATGATGCTAGCAGTATTTTGCTATATAGTTAACACTTCTTTTGTTTTATATTTGGTAAGTGCTGTGGGCTCAGCAGGCATTGATTTAAGCAGCAACAGGGCATGTAATTCAGAAAAGCACTCTTCTGTGAGAAACAACTGTTTCTTGAAAGTGTGAATGAAAGTATATTTTTAAATGAATCAACGTCTATTTTATATGTATACCATGGAGTTTTCTGCCTTCAAGAACCTCATGATGAAGCTCTTAGCAGACCTTATTTATCTAGTATGTCAAGTTTAATTTTCTTAAAGAAGGAATAGTCACACTGGGAGTTTGCCCTACACCGAATCTCCCTTTCCAAGGGTTGCATTGAGGCACCAAGAGGTTAAATGGGGTTGCTATGAAGTAAAGGCAGCGGCGGGACCAAGGCAAGAATTCTGAACACCCTAGGTTCCCACACCTGACCCCAGCATCACAAGTGTCATTCTCGGGTTAATTCTTTCCAAGAATGAATGGGTTAACGTGCGACCCGTGATGGCCAAACACTGATCGCGCTGAGCTCCGAGACACCGAGCACCCTCTGGGCAACATTTCACGGAAAGCAGACAGCCTTCTGGATGCTGTTGTCATATTGTGACGAGGCTCTGTCTGTTTGGCAATACATCGACACTCCAGATGTATGTTTCCCCAAATTAAAACCATTTATTTACAGACATACAAAGGAAAAATAAGCCTCACTCTGCCGCAGACTTCTGAGTAGCTAGCTACTCTCTTCTTTGATACACCCCAGGCTCTCCTTCTCTATTTACGGCTGGAAATAAGGCCCAGTTGGCGGAGTGGCTGTCTCCACAAACCCCGGGAGTGTTCGGTGGAGGGTGTCCCCCAGGACGCAGGACATCTGCTTCCTCATCTTCTTCCCTGTGCTTTGACCTTCAGCGAAAACCCTAATGAGCAGCATCAGATCGCCCTTCTTCACATGACTTGCACCAGGAACAGGAGGCGAGTCTGTAGTATGACTAGGAGTCTGCACCCAGTGTTTCTTATCATGCCCATGTGTCATTTCCACATCTGAAAACCCAAGGCTAGGGTTCTTCACCTTACTTTCCTCTCAGGAAGTAGGTCTTCCCTTATAATATGTTCACTTCTTGACCCCTTGGAAAATGATACAGTTCTGCTCTGGCTTTCACTCCAGGAAACAGAACAGCATGGTAGGTCGTAGTCCTGAGTCCTAAGCAATGTGTTAGAGCTGAAGAGGGGAAAGCAGACGGACAGTGGAGTCTCAAGATTTGAAGAGTGTACTTGACAATGAAAGTCTATCAAATGCTTAAATGCTAGGAGTTGCTTTTCTTGCCTTTATGTTTTTTCTTTCTCAGCTCTAGTATTATTTTTCATTGCTTTCTCTCTCTCTCACACACACACAAACAGGAAGGGCCTCAGGCTCTAGTATATATGGGAGATGTCCTGGGCTAGCCTGAAATTATGCACACAGCCTGGGATTGATCAAGAAGTGTAGACTCTGCACCTTGATAGAAAGGGAAATAGGTTTTCTAAGCATCCAGTGAGGCTCTGCCCCAGGAAATGTGTTGGAGTCTCGGCAGATGAATATTTACTACCAGAGACGGTGTGTGCACTGGACCAGAGGCGGGAAGTAAGAGGTGAAGTCAAATAGTTGAGAGGCCTCTAAGGATGTGACACATCCTGGCGGGGAGTCCCTGTGAGTCCTGAGAATGGCTCAAGGGTAGAGGTGGGGCGGGTGGCTGTCCTCTGAGCTTTGGGAAGGTTTCACAGCAGAGATTGCTCTGAGTGTGTCTGTGAAGGGTGGCTCCGGCTTTGTGAGGGCAAGCAGGAGCAGTGGGTGTGGGTGGTGGAGGGGGGCCAGGCGGTCCCTCGTCAACAGGGGATGAGGGTTACAGAGCCAGGTGGGGGACACGGGGGTGGAGATGGTCTGCTGAGAACAGATGGTGGGAAGTCACCCAGGGAGCAGATCACTGCTAAAGGTTGAGGGGCAGGGGAGTGACAGGATTGGACCCACGTTCTAGGCAGCAGGTTCTGGTGGCGGCTGTACAGGATGAAGGGAGGGCAGAGAAACAGCAGGAGGGAGAAGCCCCGTGAGGAACCTGCTTCGACACTCTGCACACCAGACGTCAGAGTGAATGGTGAGGAGGTGGCCGTTTCCAGGCTTCTCGAGGGATCTGATGGCCCTGTGGATGTGGCAGCTGAGGGCTTGGCCTTTGAGTCTCTGTTTGCGCCCCCCTCCATGCTCCATTTCACTCCCACCCCTAGTGCTAATTTTCAGTGTTAATTACAACAGCTATTGCTATTCATTTCTCTTCTGCTCTAACAGTGGGAAGTCTCTCCTGGTGAAGGGAGGGTAATGCTGTTAGGAGTAGCATTTTTGATTTTTGCTCTAAATGCTTTCTGGGTATTATTATTAAGTGGACCTGACTTAACTGTGCAAACTCAGAGTCAAATCTATTTTAATAGCATTTGCAAAGTAAAGGCCAGGTGCTGTTTTAAGGACTTCACATGTATTAACTCATCTAATCTTCACAACAATCCAATAACACAAGTAATGTCGGAAAAATTATCCAAGATTTAGCATGAAGGCAAGAAAGTGGATGACACATCCTTTCAGTGTAAGAGGGTGAAGGCCACCCAAGGATTTTCTCAAGGAATGTCTTTGGTTTGCCTTGCTGCTTAATCCTAAATCAAGTTCTCAGACTTAAGGAAGCCACCTGTTAATTTGAAGACTTTGATTAAGAGATTTAAAAATAATTTCTCATTAGGGAAACACATAACCCCAATAATTTATGGTATGTTGAATATTAACCAGGTGATATCTAACCCAACAATCTTATTCTCTAATGCATTTTCAGTTGCTCAGCCATGTCCGACTCTTTGAGACTCATGGACTGTAGCCCACCAGGTTCCTCTGTCCATGGGATTCTCCAGGAAAGCATACTGGAGTGGGCTGCTATCTCCTTCTCCAGGGGATTTTTCCCACCGAGGGTTCAAACCTGTTTCTTCAGCTGGTTTTCTTCCAGAACTCTGGGCCATGGAATTCATATTTGTAAATCTGGACATGCAAATATGTTATATGAAGGTTCCCTTCTGCCAAATTTTCATCATCCACGGTCTGATTCAAAATCACCTCATGGCTTCCTTTAGTTTCCACACCCTGTTCTCATCTTAACACGGATTCTTTATGCTAGAATCTTTCCAAGCAATTATAACGGGTGGTTTCCTTCCATTTTGGCTGTCAGTATGTTCTACAGCTGTTCTACCCACGTCTCTTCCTTTATATGACAAAATCATAGAATAAAAGGACCATGATAACTTTGGCACACCTGTAATACTGACTCTCTGTTCCATGAGAAATTCAGCAAGTACTAAATGTTGCTGATAAATGTTCTGCTCTTGAAGAAAAAAACTTCTTCCCTCTGCATTTGGTAGTATTAAGCCAGAAAATTCACCTGCATCCCAGAAAGGAAGGAAGTGATACTCTAGGCATGTTCCCCAGAAAGTCTGCCTATCAGTGATGAAGTTGCCTCATTTGCCATTTAATTTTGCAGCCTCTCAATCCTTTAAGCTGCCTTACGTGATCGTTTCTATAGTTGGCAGTGGGGCTGTGATGACAATTCCCTGCCCCAATTTCTGCATTCCAGTTTCCAGTGGGTTATGTTAATTCCAGCATCTATTACCATATTTGGCTTCTAAAACAGCAAAACTCTGCGAAGAAACTTTTCTCATCTCCTCCGCATCTCCCCCACCCAAAAAAAAACCCCAATAAAATTTAAGGAAATGATAACATTATGCTAGCTGCTATTATTATTAACTGTCACATCTTCTGATTTGAGCTAAAATGCTTCAAGATGTTAAATGACTGAAATACTGGTGAGTGTCCAGCCTCATTCCTGGTTCCTGGTGCATCCATCTCTGGATCTCACTTATTTAACTCAAGGTGCCTGTTGAATTTGGGTTTCCTCCAAATGACTCAGTATCATGGTTATGTGACTCTTCAGCTTGAATCAGCGAGGAGGAATGTTGACACAGGCCACCTGGTAGGGGACCCCGGGCAAACGTAAGAGTCACGGCACTTGTGCAGCGAACAACATAAACTGAGGGGTCATTCCTGTTACTCCTATACCTGGCCCGAGCAGAAGCACAATCACGTTTAATCTGGAGAACAAGGAGTCCTCCACTAGGGAAGTGCTAATTTGTGCATCTGGATACTGCCAGTTTCAGGTTGGTGACTGACAGCTCTAGGGAGGAACAGTTTACCTGGATCTGAGGGACAGGTAGGAATCTGAATCGCTTACTTTCACAAAATGCTTAACTGTTTACACAGACCCAGAGCGGGGATAACTTGGCAGGGATCCAGGGAAGGAGGCTGAAGGGCTAGACTGATCCCTACTACTACTGCAGATCAGAGAAAGGAGACCCCGACAATTCAAATGGCTTGTCTGAGGTCATTTCGAGGGAGAGGTAGCAGATCAGGGATGGGGGTCCAGGCTGTCACGTGCAATAGTGATGTCATATCCTTGTAAGCATCTCCAGGGCTGGCTGCCATTTGTGCCTATAGGAATATGTGCTTGACAATAAATGCTGGAGAGGGTGTGGAGAAAAGGGAACCCTCTTACACTGTTGGTGGGAATACAAACTAGTACAGCCACTATGGAGAACAGTGTGGAGATTCCTTAAAAAACTGGAAATAAGAACTGCCATATGACCTAGCAACCCCACTGCTGGGCATACACACCAAGGAAACCAGAATTGAAAGAGTCACATGTACCCCAATGTTCATCGCAGCACTGTTTATAATAGCCAGGACATGGAAGCAACCTAGATGTCCATCAGCAAACCAATGGATAAGAAAGTTGTGGTACATATACACAATGGAGTATTACTCAGCCATTAAAGATAATACATTTGAATCAGTTCTAATGAGGTGGATGAAACTGGAGCTGATTATACAGAGTGAAGTAAACCAGAAAGAAAAACACCAATACAGTATAATAATGCATATATATGGAATTTAGAAAGATGGTAATGATAGCCCTGTATGCGAGACAGCAAAAGAGACACAGATATATAGAACAGTCTTTTGGACTCTGTGGGAGAGGGCGAGGGTGGGATGATTTGGGAGAATGGCATTGAAACATGTATATTATCATATGTGAAATGAATCGCCAGTCCAGGTTTGATGCATGATACAGGATGCTCAGGGCTGGTGCACTGGGATGACCCAGAGGGATGGGATAGGGAGGGAGGAGGGAGGGGGGTTCAGGATGGGGAACACATGTATACCCGTGTCAGATTCATGTCAATGTATGGCAAAACCAATACAATATTGTAAAGTAATTCGCTTCCAATTAAAATAAATAAATTTATATTAAAAATAATAAAAAATAAATATTCTGGCAAGGAGAGTATATATGAAAAAAAAAAAAAGGGAATATGTGCTTGAACACTCCTCCATAGTGAAAAATGCTTCATGGAAGGAAATGCCCATTACTTAGTGGGGGCACGCATGTCTGTCTTGAAGAAAATGTGCTTCCAAATTCCCATCTCATCTCCTCCTTTGAGATGGAAACAATTTGAGGGAGACGTGTGAAGGTGTGAAGTGGGCTCCCCAGGAGAATCAATAACAGCTGAATTAAGGCAGTATGCAAATGGAATTCCAGTATGTTTGACTTCCATGCGCAATGCCTGGCTGCATTTTTCCATCACTCCTCAGGGGCCTCTGAGGAGCTGTGAAAAGCACCTGGTCTCTAGGGACCAATATCCTGAAGTCAGCAGTAAGGAAAAATCCTTCTTTAATGTGTCTTGAAATGAACTCATGATTGGACCAGAAATATACCTTCACTCAACATGAGTACATCAATAACCCAAAAACCAGAGGTGCTTCCAAAGCACTTCAAGTGGGTGTTTGATTAACATCTCATAACCCATGGCAGCTCCGGAGCACACTTGGAAATTCTCTGCATCCTAGTTGAACAGAAACCCATGAGCAAAAAGGAATGGCTTTCTGAAGCTGAAGCTGGAGCTTTTGGCTTTGCAGACAGTCTTTACAGCAGGGGGTGGCAACTTCTGAAAAACGGTGGGTGGTAGTTTTACGGTCCTTTTTCTGGCAGAAGCGGTCCCAGCACAGGCGTAGGGGTCCTGGCATGTCTGCACACATGCTCACTTGCACACAGGATGGGCCAGCATTGGGAGGGCCCTATGGCGAGGGTCAGGGAGGCGGCCAGAAGGGATGGATTTGGGTCTGTGGGCACCTACCAAGTGTCTGCTACTGGAGTATATGTCAGATTACTCCCTACAGCTCACCAGTACTTCTCCAGCATTTTTTGGTAGAGTTTGGTGCACACCTATTTTCTTTCTTACCTTCCTGTCGCCTGTTTGTGGCAGACACTATTGGCTGTCAGTCCATCAGCTGAACCATTTTCTTTTGCTTCCATGCTAAGTTGTTTCAGTTGTGTCCAACTCTTTGTGAGCCCAAGACTGAAGCCCATCAGGCTCCTCTGTCAATGGGATTCTCCAGGCAAGAATACTTGAATGGGTCTCCATGCCCTTCTCCAGGGGATCTTCCCAACGCAGGGATTGAACCTGTGTCTCTTACATCTCCTTCATTGGCAGGTGGGTTTTTTACCACTCGAACCACCTGAGAAGCCCTACAGTGTAGTCCCCTTCCCCTAAGAGGCTTCCATTAAGGTAGGTGAGGCCCTTCACTACACCAGGGAGAGAAACTTTATTGGTCTAAATGAATCATAGTGATCTCACTCCATTACTAATGCATGAAAAGGCACAGTGACTATGACTTAGAGTGCAGTGGTGTGGGTACCAGTTAGGCCAGAGGGTGGGGTACGTGTAAGGAAGAGATGACATAGCTTGGAAAGATAGATTATCATCAAGTTATGGGGTGCTTTGAATGACAGGCCAAGAAGTTTAAATTTTGTTCAGTGTCATTGTATGAGTTCAGATAGTTTATTTGGGAGGTGATCATAGAGGGTCACAATGGAAGAAGTGAGGGAATGAGACAGGGAAAGGAGAGAAGCCAATGAAACATTTGTTCAGTTTAGTCACTCAGTCGTGTCCGACTCTTTGCGATCCCATGAATCCCAGCACGCCAGGCCTCCCTGTCCATCACCAACTCCCGGAGTTCACCCAGACTCACGTCCATTGACTCAGTGATGCCATCCAGCCATCTCATCTTCTGTTGTCCCCTTCTCCCCCTGCCCCCAATCCTTCCCAGCATCAGGGTCTTTTCCAATGAGTCAACTCTTCGCATGAGGTGGCCATGTATTGGAGTTTCAGCTTTAGCATCATTTCTTCCAAAGAAATCCCAGGGCTGATCTCCTTCAGAATGGACTGGTTGGATCTCCTTGCAGTCCAAGGGACTCTCAAGAGTCTTCTCCAACACCACAGTTCAAAAGCATCAATTCTTCGGCGCTCAGCCTTCTTCACAGTCCAACTCTCACATCCATACATGACCACAGGAAAAACCATAGCCTTGACTAGACGGACCTTTGTTGGCAAAGTAATGTCTCTGCTTTTGAATATGCTATCTAGGTTGGTCATAACTTTCCTTCCAAGGAGTAAGCGTCTTTTAATTTCATGGCTGCAATCACCATCTGCAGTGATTTTGGAGTCCAAAAAAATAAAGTCTGACACTGTTTCCACTGTTTCCCCATCTATTTCCCATGAAGTGATGGGACCGGATGCCATGATCTTCGTTTTCTGAATGTTGAGCTTTAAGCCAACTTTTTCACTCTCCTCTTTCACTTTCATCAAGAGGCTTTTGAGTTCCTCTTCACTTTCTGCCATAAGGGTGGTGTCATCTGCATAGCTGAGGTTATTGAGATTTCTCCTGGCAATCTTGATTCCAGCTTGTGTTTCTTCCAGTCCAGCGTTTCTCATGATGTACTCTGCATATAAGTTAAATAAGCAGGGTGACAATATACAGTCTTGACGTACTCCTTTTCCTATTTGGAACCAGTCTGTTGTTCCATGTCCAGTTCTAACTGTTGCTTCCTGACCTGCATACAAATTTCTCAAGAGGCAGATCAGGTGGTCTGGTATGCCCATTTCTTTCAGAATTTTCCACAGTTTATTGTGATCCACACAGTCAAAGGCTTTGGCATAGTCAATAAAGCAGAAATAGATGTTTTTCTGGAACTCTCTTGCTTTTTCCATGTTCCAGCGGATGTTGGCAATTTGATCTCTGGTTCCTCTGCCTTTTCTAAAACCAGCTTGAACATCAGGAAGTTTATGGTTCAACTATTGCTGAAGCCTGGCTTGGAGAATTTTGAGCATTACTTTACTAGCGTGTGAGATGAGTGCAATCGTGCAGTAGTTTGAGCATTCTTTGGCATTGCCTTTCTTAGGGATTGGAATGAAAACTGACCTTTTCCAGTCCTGTGGCCACTGCTGAGTTTTCCAAATTTGCTGGCATATTGACTGTAGCACTTTCACAGCATCATCTTTCAGGATTTGAAATAGCTCAACTGGAATTCCTTCACCTCCACTAGCTTTGTTCGTAGTGATGCTTTCTAAGGCCCACTTGACTTCACATTCCAGGATGTCTGGCTGTAGGTGAGTGATCACACCATCGTGATTATCTGGGTCATGAAGATCTTTTTTGTACAGTTCTTCTGTGTATTCTTGCCACCTCTTCTTAATATCTTCTGCTTCTGTTAGGTCCATACCATTTCTGTCCTTTATCGAGCCCATCTTTGCATGAAATGTTCCCTTGGTATCTCTCATTTTCTTGAAGAGATCTCTAGTCTTTCCCATTCTGTTGTTTTCCTCTATTTCTTTGCATTGATCGCTGAAGAAGGCTTTCTTAACGCTTCTTGCTATTCTTTGGAACTCTGCATTCAGATGCTTATATCTTTCCTTTTCTCCTTTGCTTTTTGCTTCTCTTCTGTTCACAGCTATTTGTAAGGCCTCCCCAGACAGCCATTTTGCTTTTTTGCATTTCTTTTCTATGGGAATGGTCTTGATCCCTGTCTCCTGTACAATGTCATGAACCTCATTCCATAGTTCATCAGGCACTCTATCGATCAGATCTAGGCCCTTAAATCTATTTCTCACTTCCAGTGTATAATCATAAGGGATTTGATTTGGGTCATACCTGAATGGTCTAGTGGTTTTCCCTACTTTCTTCAATTTAAGTCTGAATTTGGCAACAAGGAATTCATGATCTGAGCCACAGTCGGCTCCTGGTCTTGTTTTTGCTGACTGTATAGAGCTTCTCCATCTTTGGCTGCAAAGAATATAATCAATCTGATTTCGGTGTTGACCATCTGGTGATGTCCATGGGTAGAGTCTTCTCTTGTGTTGTTGGAAGAGGGTGTTTGTTATGACCAGTGCATTTTCTTGGCAAAACTCTATTAGTCTTTGCCCTGCTTCATTCCGTATTCCAAGGCCAAATTTGCCTGTTACTCCAGGTGTTTCTTGATTTCCTACTTTTGCATTCCAGTCCTCTATAATCAAAAGGACATCTTTTTTGGGTGTTAGTTCTAAAAGGTCTTGTAGGTCTTCATAGAACCGTTCAACTTCAGCTTCTTCAGCGTTACTGGTTGGGGCATAGACTTGGATTACCGTGATATTGAATGGTTTGCCTTGGAAATGAACAGAGATCATTCTGTCGTTTTTGAGATTGCATCCAAGTACTGCATTTCGGACTCTTTTGTTGACCATGATGGCTACTCCATTTCTTCTGAGGGATTCCTGCCCACAGTAGTAGATATAATGGTCATCTGAGTTAAATTCACCCATTCCAGTCCATTTCAGTTCGCTGATTCCTAGAATGTCAACATTCACTCTTGCCATGTCTTGTTTGACCACTTCCAATTTGTCTTGATTCATGGACCTGACATTCCAGGTTCCTATGCAATATTGCTCTTTACAGCATCGGACCTTGCTTCTATCACCAGTCACATCCACAGCTGGGTATTGTTTTTGCTTTGGCTCCATCCCTTCATTCTTTCTGGAGTTATTTCTCCACTGATCTCCAGTAGCATATTGGGCACCTACTGACCTGGGGAGTTTCTCTTTCAGTATCCTATCATTTTGCCTTTTCATACTGTTCATGGGGTTCTCAAAGCAAGAATACTGAAGTGGTTTGCCATTCCCTTCTCCAGTGGACCACATTCTGTCAGATCTCTCCACCATGACCCGCTCATCTTGGGTTGCCCCACAGGCATGGCTTAGTTTCACTGAGTTAGACAAGGCTGTGGTCCTAGTGTGATTAGATTGACCAGTTTTCTGTGATTATGGTTTCAGTGTGTCTGGCCTCTGATGCCCTCTTGCAACACCTTCCATCTTACTTGGGTTTCTCTTATCTTGGGCGTGGGGTTAGTGAGTGATTTACCACTGTGGGCACTGGGCTCTCTGAGAAACTGAGCCCTACTAAAGAGAGAGAAGACTGAGGCATTCAGCCAATGGCTCCCAAATCACATTGGTGAGAGTTGCCTTCAAGGGTTTTGACTTTTCTCAGCTTCTAGATTATACCTTTAGTAGAACAAGCTCCTGTAATGGTGGAAACACTTCTAGGAAGAAAAGAGGATGCTGAGGACTCTGAGGTGAAAAACTGTCTTGGGACTGTACTCCAGAGTTGCACGTAGACTTGGGAGGTGAGGAGACGTGGGCCTGGGGAACGAATGGCATCCTTTACACCTGGTAAATCATGGGAAACAGAAAAGTTTTTGAATTGGCAAGGGACATGATTAGAAGTTGCTTTGAAAATATTTTTTTCTGGATACAGTATATATAACAGGTGGGAGTTCACGTTTTATTAAAAAAAAAAAAAACAGTTTTCGAATCCTGTGCAATATGCCAGGAGTATACTGCTACTGCTAAGTCACTTCAGTTGTGTTCGACTCTGTGCGACCCCACAGACGGCAGCCCACCAGGCTCCCCCGTCCCTGGGATTCTCCAGGCAAGAACACTGGAGTGGGTTGCCATTTCCTTCTCCAATGCATGAAAGTGAAAAGTGAAAGTGAAGTCGCTCAGTCCTGTCCGACCCTCAGCGATCCCATGGACTGCAGCCCACCAGGCTCCTCCATCCATGGGATTTTCCAGGCAAGAGTGGGTTGCCGTTGCCTTCTCTGGCCAGGAGTATGGTAAGGGCTAAATCTTTTGCCCTCTAGAGGCTCCCTGTCTGGAAATCAGTGCTATTGCTGTCAGAAGATGAGGAAGCTGTACTCAAGTGAGATAATGCAGAAGTTAATTAAATCTGTGGCAGGAAATGATAGAAAGGAGACAGTGGATATGAGAGACACTGCAGAAATAAAGAGGACTCAGTAGCTAGTTGGTGAAAAGAATTGAGAGTGAGGAAGGATTCATGGATACATTTAGTTTTGACACCTATGACAGAATTTTGGACGTTAGGGAGAAGAGCCATTTTGGAAGATAGCATGGAAGCTGGGAAAAGGATTACCATGGGCAGTATATATATAGGCCTGATTTCCATTAACCATTAATTAATAAATATTTTTAGAGAATCTACTGAATCTCAGGAACCACACTGGTCACTATAGTGAAATCTAGTTACAAAGACCTGTGAAACGTGATTTATGTCTTCAATGGGCTTATAGGCTCTTTGTGAAGAAAATGAACATTCAGGTATGCAAAGAGCTCATGGGAACATCTCTCAGAGGAGGGAAAGAGTGGTAAGGAAGGTATAAGATGATATTTGAATAAAGTTTAAAAAAATTATAGATGATATGCTTTTATTCTAGAAGGCAAACCCTATGTATATAAATACAACCGTAGTTTGGATGTACATGTAAAAGGACTTACCAAAAGTTAAAAAAGAGTACTAATATCTAAAAGAGCCTTAAAGTGTAATGGACACCAGGCATCAAATTTAAAAATTTTCTGACCCCTAATATAAAATCTTTACATCCAATCCATTATTTATCCTCAAAATATCTGTATGTATAGAGATTCCTTAAAAAACTAGTAATAAAACTACTGTATGACCCAGCAATCCTATTACTTGGCATATACTCTAAGAAAACCACAATTTAAAAAGACATACATACCCCAATGTCCATTGCAGTGCAATTTACAATAGCCAGGACATGGAAGTAACCTAGATGTCCATTGACTGATAAATGCATAAAGAAGTTGTAGTACCTATTTACAATGGAATATTACTCAGCGGAACCAATTTAGTGAGATGGATAAACTTACAGCCTGTCATACAAAGTGAAGTAAGTCAGAAAAAGAAAAACAAATACTGTATATTAATACATATATATGGAATCTAGAAAAACAGTACTGATGAACCTGTTTGCAGGGCAGGAATAGCATGCAGATGTAGGGAATGCACTTGTGGACGCAGAGGGGGAAGGAGAGGGTGGGATGAATCAAAAGAGTAGCATCGATATATAAAACTACCTTGTGTAAGATAGTTAGTGGAACCTGCTGTAAGCACAGGGAGCTCAGCTCTGCTCTGTGATGACCCCGAGGGGTGGGATGGTGGGTGGTGGGAAGGAGGTTTAAGAAGGAGAGGCTATATGCATACATATGGCTGATTCACATTGTAAAGCAATTATCCTCCAACTAAAAATAAAATTTTTTAAAATCTATTCATGTGGTGGAGGCCAATACAATATTGTGAAACAGTTATCCTCCAACTAAAAAAATTTAACTCTATACATAAAAGAATTTTGTACAATTTTTCACTATTCTATTTTAACCTAGGCAAATGTGTTAAAATTATCACAATGTCCTAATTATATGAGCTGAGACTAAAGGACGAATAGGTGTTTTTCAGGTAAGGCTAGGTATGACCCAGATCATGGCTGCTGTTGTGTGCCATTTATACTTTATCCTACTGGTCATGAGAAGTTACAGAAAGGGCTCTAAGTAGAAGAATGTTCCAATCAAATGTGTGTCTAGGAAGATTGGTGAGGCAGTGATGGTGGGATCAGGGATCCAGGGAAGGAGGCAGGAAGACCATTTGAAGATGCTCTAGGGCAGTGATTTTCAAGATGTCTGGGAATCCTGGAAGTCCCCAAGACCTCCCTGGAAGTTGGGGAGGTCCTCGTGGCAATATTAAGGTGGCATTTCCTGATGGTCCAGTGGTTAAGAATCCGCCTTGCAATGGAAGGGACATTGATTTGATCCCTAGTCTAGGAAGATCCCACATGCCACTGGGCAACTAAGACATGAGCTACAGCTACCGACCCCGGCATGCCTGGAGCCCTTGCTCCGCAACCAGAAGCCACAACAATGAGAAGCCCACGAACTGCAGCTAGAGAGTAGTCCCTGCTCGTTGCAACTAGAGAAAGCCTGCACACAGCGAGGAAGACACAGAGCAGCCAAAAATAAAAAAATAAACACATAGATAAAAATCGTTTAAAAAGATGGTATTTGTCTTGATTTTCGTTCTGTCACTGCTGCACAGAGGAGTTGTCCAGAAGCTAAATGATGTGTGACGACAATTTCTTCGCAATTGCTAAGATATGCTTTTTCATTCTGGTGTTTTAAACACTTGTTTCTTATTTTTAATTAATTTCTAAAGTGGCTTATAGACAACATTGTAAATATTGTTCAGTATACTCCATGTAAACAAAACTTTGAGATCCTCAAAGTTTTAAGGACCACTGCTTTATAGATATTTATTGATTTGATTTGGAAAAATTGCCAAGGGGTTTTCAGTAAGGAATACAGGAAGAATTGCCCCAATTATATGGGTGAGAAAACTAAGGCAGATAAGCCAGAGAATTGACAAAACCAAGGAACAGACAGAAAGGGGGATGGGCTAGGAACATATTTGAAGAAAGCCAGTTTTGGGTGCTGTATGAGTCAGGGTTCTCCATAGAGATGGAACCAAGAGAATGAGAGGGGGTCGGGAGAATTCTCCCTTACTCAAGTCTTTATGATTTACTCAAGTCTTCCTCAGATTGGGCAAGGCCCACCCCCACCGGGGAGACAAATGTGCTTTACTCAGTCACTGATTCACATGTTCATCTTATCTAGAAATATCCTCACAGACACACACAGAATAATGTTTAACCAAGTGTGGGGACACTCTGTGGCCCAGGCAAGTTGACACATAAAATTAACCATCATAGGTGCTAACCCTGGGTAGGAGAAATGAGGACCCATCAGTAAGAAAACGAAAGATTGGAGTGGAGAGGAAGACAAGGCACTGTGTTTACTGATTCCCTGGCTAGTCTCTGCTTGGCCATAAACTCTCACTGCTCCTTCTGCAGACCCACAGATTCCACTTTCATGAGATCAACCAGACGCCTTCTTGTCCTCCCTCTGCTCTGTGGCTCATCCCATTGCTGCAAGAATCCTTTGGCAAAAGGACCCATGCTAATTTCTATCTTCTGCACAGAGTTTACTCATCTCGGCCATCATGAAGAATCAAGATGGTATTCTCTGCTGACCCCAAACCCACATAAGACCTGTAACTGCATCCTTAACAGATGCAAGGAACACACATATTTCTCCAGAAATGTAGTAAATCTTAAAGCTTGTTTTATGAGGGAATCCTAAATGGTAATCCAATTCCCACATGATAATGTGTTGCAAATTACTAGTAAATGCTCTTTTTGGTAATCTGCAAACAAATGCTTGCTCTCAACAAGTGAGTCACTAGTGAGAAGAGAAAATGACCCTTCACATTTGAGAATGTTGTCAAATACAGGTTTTAAATCAAAAGGTCGTTGATGCAATCCATTTGGTGGGCTCAGCTCACTGGTCCACACGGAGCAAATATCTGTGGGGTACAGACACTGCTACCCGAGGGTGATGCCAACAGAGTGATTCTTTATCCCCAGGATTTACGACTAGGTCATCCTCTCCTGAGAGGCCCAGAGAGGCTCTGGGTCTCCACTAGGGCTGTACACCCAAGTCTGTCATCTTGAAGACCCTGACTCCTAACCCCTCTCCTATCTGTCCATCAAAATTTGCCAAGACCTTGGGCTTTTGCAGGGAAGGGCTTGCTACCATAAACACACACTCATGTTTTATATACAAATGGCATACTGTAGTAATCGTCAAATTGTGTTCTATAGAACATACTAGTTTCGAAAGATTAGGAAAAAATATTTCCTGGTAACATAACTTTATGGCAAAAACCACCACAATATTGTAAAGTAATTAGCCTCCAATTAAAATTTAAAAAAAATAAAAAAGATACACATGCAAATAAATGGATAGACTAGAAAGCTAAACAAACAAACAGACAAACCCTCTCTTAGAATAACGTTAGCATTTTAAAAGCTCTGAAAAAACTTTCCACTAAGACAGCAGTTCAGCTTAAACTAATTCAAGCTGGCAGATACTGTGGGTTGACTCACTCACCTCCTGTCCCCACCATTCCAACTTCCCTTATGGTGTGTGCACCTCCCTCTTCTGAAAATTATACTTCCCAGAACACTTTTGGAGGTTGGATGCAGGCACATGACCTAGATGGGGCCAGTCAGATGTGTGCCCAGGGCTACCTCCTAGAGGAAGTCAGTACATTAGGGGAACACTGCGTCTCTTGACAAGAACAGTGCTGTGGGCATCTAGTATTCCCGAGGGGATGTGGTGGTGGGGCCGGTGTTCACTCTCAGGCAGTGGTTTTTCTTCCAGAAAGGTGCTGTGGTGAGGTCGGACATTGTTCTTTGCCTATTGCTGGCCTTAGCTGTGTTATTTTTGGCTGAGTAACATACAAGTCTGGCCTCCCAGAGTATACTACTACTACTACTACTAACAACAACCATAATAGCAATAACTTGCTACTTAAGCTAGCTAGAGTGAATCCAGGTGGCAATTAAACTCTGACTCCTACAACCACAAACACTAATGACTACTTAAGGATATCCCTTAAAACTAGTGGTTCAAGGAAAACAAGTTTGGAGATGCTATTCTTCAAACTGAAATTCTAAGCCTCACTTTAAGTGAATAAGAAACGCTAAGGGTGGGGATTTCAGGTGCTTTGCCTGGCAACGTCTGTCGTAAGGATGGGGAATGGTGGCTCCATATGGGACCACGTTATCTGCCGTCCCTGGACAAGAAGCTCAGGAGGGACTTGAAGCTCACGAGGTACTTCCTAAACCTACAATTTCATGAAAACATTGGCCAGACTAAGCATATGTTCTTTATCTGACATCCTGCTAGGTCCTTATGTGGAAATACACATCAGTAAATGGCTTGATTTCCCAGGGGACTAACAAGAGGCTAGAGATTTATGTGTGAAATCATTAGGGGCCATAAAATGATATAAAATTAAGTGCAACTTTTGAGGTTTACTATATCCAACTTATTAAAGGCATAAATCTTAAAACAATTTTTCCATTATTTTTAGAATTTCCTCCTCTAAATTAGTGGCTCATAAGCCAAATTTCGTCCATAGGTATGTTTTCTTTTGCCCACACAAGCCTTTGTTTAAATGAATTAGTTGACAGCATTTGCAAAAGTAGGAGATTTTTACCTTAAAAGTTAAAAGAAGTGGCAACTAAGAGCAGAGATAATTATGCTATTCTCTGATATGTGTGTGTGTGCACTCAGTCGCTCAGTCATGCCCAACTCTTTGCAACCCCATGGGTTGCAGCTTGCCAGGTTCCTTGGTCCTTGGAATTTTCCAGGCGAGAGGACTGGAGTGGGTGGCCATTTCCTACGCCAGGAGATCTTCCCGACCCAGGGATGGAACCTGTGTCTCCTGTGTCTCCTGCACTGGCAGGTGGACTCTTTACCACGAGCACAGCCATGAAGACTAGTTTCTGTTTGTTTTTTAATTCCTAAAATTATTCTTCACAAGGGACATTGGCTATCTAGTTAGTTTTTCTAATATTTTAAGTTCTCCCAAAGCAACTGTGCCCTTGAAAGAAGCACATTAGATTAAGAGCAGATGATCCATTGTTAGCTTAATAGACACGTGATCCATCATATTTATGGGATATAAAATGAGGAAGCAGCAGCAGATAGATGAAGAAATCAGAGATGGAGGTTAAGAATTTAGATGTCACTTGGTCTTTCTGGAAGTGATGTGCCCAGCTAGCAAAAGGCAGGTCTGGATGTAGAATACCTGTGTTGTGACTGCAGGCACAGTGTTCTGTATACATTATCCTGTTCCTTCTAGTCAAAGCGAACACGTGGGATGGAGAAGACTAGAAGGGTGAAGGTAGGTCTATGCAGATGAGAGATGCTGCACAGACTAAAGATCCCTCCTTGCCCAAAACTTCATGCCACCTCATTGCTTCTTAGGGACACCTTCAATCAAACGTCTAATTCTTTCCTGCCATAAGAGGAAGAGACTACTGTAAAGAGAGGGTTATGTGCTTGAATTTAAAAAGGCTCCCTACAAGAAGAAATTGTTTGCACATAAAAACCTGATAGAGTCCTGTTAGTCCCACGGTTGCAAACTTTAATATTTTTTTGTACTTGCGAAAGTAAAACAGGTCAGTTTTAGATCTCAGGTGTGGCAAGCTCCAGAGCATTTATTCCATCTCAAAGAGGAGTCAGTACTTAGCGGGACCTTCCATTTCCAGGTGAGAATGTGGCCCAGTAATGGACAAGCTTCACAATTTTCAAGAGAAGGTGGGAATCTGACTTTTTGGTGAGATGTCCCAACTGAAAAACACACAAGAAAATTTGTAAGTCACCAGTTTGCAACCTCTGTTTAGGATCTTCACTTGATGAGGCTATTTATGAAAAAATAGAGAAATAAAACAAACTCTTCTTTAACAAAACAGCTTAAATAAAATGCTAAAAGTAGTGTTTAAATACATAGTTAACCTCTTTAAAGAGTAAGATAAATCCCTAAAATAGTGTGGCTCAGAAGGGAAAGAATCTGCCAGCAAGGCAGGGGATCCAGGTTGAGTCTCGGGATCAGGAAGATCCTCTGGAGGAGGGAATGGCAACCGACTCCAGTATTCTTGCCTGGAGAATCCCATGGACAGAGGAGTTTGGTGGGTTACAGTCCATGGGGTCACAAAGAGTGGGACACAACTGAGTGGCCAGCAGTTCACTTCTAGAGTACTGAGCCTGTGAGCTGACAGTGTGCCTCCCCTGGGTCTGGGGATACTTCTCAGTCTTAGAAACTAAGGTGATTGAGTTTTATTTTATTTTATTCTTTACTGGGGAAAACAGAAATAACATAAAATTTACCATCTTAACCATCTTTTAAGTGCACAATTCAACAGCGTTAAGTACATTCACACTTTGTGCATCCACCACCATCATCCATTTCTAGAACTTTTTCATCCCAAACTGAGACTCTGCACTCCCCACACCTCCCTCCCTCAAGGCCCTGGCAACCACCATTCTACTTTCTGACTCTATAAGTCTGAGTACTCTGCATACCTCATGTAAGTGGAATCATACAATATTTGTTCTTTTGTGACTGGCTTATTTCACTTAGTATAACATCTTTAGGGTTCATCTGTATTACAGCATGTATCAGAGTTTTATCCCCTTTTTTGAAACTGAATAATATTATATATTTACATGAATTTATTTTCTATATAATAATCCCATTTTATTTATAATTTATATGTAAGTATACTTATATACATATAAAACCACATTTTGTTAACCCACACACTCACTCATCAATGGACATTTGGATTGTTTCCACATTTTGGTTATTGTGAATATTGTTGCTATGAATGAATATGAGTGTACAAGTTTTACCTCAATTCCCTGCTTTCAATTCTTTTGGGTATATACCCAGCATCGGGATTGCTTGGTCAAATAGTAAGCCTGTTTTTAATTCCTGAGGAAATGCCATCCTATTTCCCACAGTGGCTGCACAATTTTATATTCCCACCAGCAGTGCGTAAGAGTCCCAGTTCCTCCACATGCATGTGAACACCTTCGTATTCTGTTTTTTTTTTTTTTTTTAATTATAGCTACTGTCATGGATGTGAAATGAAGAGGCTTGAGTTTTATGGAGAACTATAAACATATCATAGGTCTGTCTAGTCAAGGCTATGGTTTTTCCAGTGGTCATGTATGGATGTGAGAGTTGGACTGTGAAGAAAGCTGAGTGCTGAAGAATTGATGCTTTTGAACTGTGGTGTTGGAGAAGACTCCTAAGAGTCCCTTGGACTGCAAGGAGATCCAACCAATCCATTCTAAAGGAGATCAGCCCTGGGTGTTCACTGGAAGGAATGATGCTGAAGCTGAAACTCCAGTACTTTGGCCACTTCATGAGAAGAGTTGACTCATTGGAAAAGACCCTGATGCTGGGAGGGATTGCGGGCAGGAGAAGGGGACGACAGAGGATGAGATAGCTGGATGGCATCACTGACTCAATGGATGTGAGTTTGAGTGAACTCTGGGAGTTGGTGATGGACAGGGAGGCCTGGCATGCTGCAGTTCATGGGGTTGCAAAGAATCGGACACGACTGAGCGATTGAACTGAACTGATAAACATATCTGGGGCTTCCCTGGTGGCTCAGCGTAAAGAATCTGCCTGCCAATGCAGAAGACACAGATTCAATCCCTGGGTCGGGAAGATCCCCTGAAGAAGAAAATGGCAACCCACCCTAGTACTCTTGCCTGGGAAATCCCATGGACAGAGGAGCCCAGTGGGCTAGAGTCCATGGGGTCGCAAACAGCTGGACACGACTGAGCGACTGGGCACCAGCACAGATAAATATACCTACCCATCAGCATAAGGAGTTGTCAAGGAAAATTATCTATTTCAATCTGGACTCTGGTTGGAAAAAAGTTTGCCAAGGTACAGGAACCCTGACATTAAGAAATTAGCTGAAAACTGTATCCAGGCCCCTAATAGAACCAGAAGATCTGGCAATTCAATGTAAAACCTCTCGGCAGGGCTATACCCTTCACCAAGGATCACAGATCATCTCCACAGCTAAAACTCGGCTGAACATAAACTTGAAATCCAAATATGAGTCAAAAACTCAAATATATAATGATACAATCCACCATGAGTAGAAGTCAATTGACCAAATAAGTAATTTGATTTGATCCTGCAGAATATAGAGATAATACAGTTCTCAGATAGAGGCTATAAAGTAAGTATGGTTGAAATGACAAGGAACTTAAGAAGGAATTAAAAACATAAGAAAAGAACAGAGCCCTTGGGGAAAAAAATAGGCTGATGTGAAAAAGATAAAATTTCTATAAATGAAAAACACAGTCACTGAAATTAAAATCTCAATTGACAGATTAAATAGCCACTGAAACAAAGCCAGAGAGAAATTTAATGCATGGAAAGATATATGTGATGAAATTATCCAGACCATAACACAGAGGGGAAACAGATGAAAATTACAAAAAAAAAAGAGTAATGGCACAGTGGAATGTTTGGCTCCTCTCCTGCCAATAACAATTATAAAAGTGGGGGGCGGGGAGAACAAACAACTGGGAGTTAAACAAAAGCTGGCAGAAACTGGAGCGGATTCGATCCTCACTGAGTGAGATCCACATTTCCGTGCTTTTTCGCCCTACCTAAGGGTACCCCCTGGAGAAGGAAATGGCAACCCACTCCAGTATTCTTGCCTGGAGAATCCTGTGGACAGAGGAGCCTGGTGGGCTGCCATCTATGGGGTCGCGCTGAGTTGGACACGACTGAAACGACTTAGCAGCAGCAGCAGCAGCAGCAAGGGTACTCCCAGGTCCATCAGTGGGGCAGGTGAAGCTGAAGCACAGTGGCAGGCTTTCAGCCATAGAACATAGGACTGAGGAATGAGGAGGAGTTCGGGACTGCCAGAGAGGCTTAAAATTGAGAAGGGTGGGGAATTCTAGGGAAGCCCCCAAGTCTGTGTAGATACTCAAGTCACACCTTCAGAGGATTCCTAAACTGCATATGCATGGGATGAGTCTCCAAGATGCTCTGGGAGAAACAACAGCAAGAAAGTTGAAAAAACTGAGCAGAGGTTTCAGCAGCTGCCTGTTACAAACACTGGAATTCAAATCCCGCCAAGTTAAGCAGATCTGAAAAATATGCCTCAAGCTTTTAAAATTTAAAACCCAAAGGCATACCCTAGGACTTGGGACTAAATAATTCACCCTATGGCAGTCACAAAACTGAAACGGAATCACCCTTACAAAGCCTAAATGCAAACTCCAAAAATCAAGGTTCTCTGCCAGTAATTTAACTGCCTTCTAAAACAAGTCAACATTCTTCAGAAAGAAAAGAATTCAAAGTATCTACAAAGTTTCACCCACAATGTCTCAAAGTGAAAAGTGTTAGTTGCTCAGTGGTTTCTGACTCTGCAACCCCCTGGACTCTAGCCCGTCAGGCTTCTCTGTCAATGGAATTCCCCAGGCAAGAATACTGGAGTGGGTTGCTATTTGCTTCTCCAGGGAATCTTCCCAACCCAGGGATCAAACCTGGGTTGCCCGCATTTCAGGCAGATTTTTTTACCATCTGAGCCACCATACATATTATAAAATAGGGATGGGGGAGCCTGGTGGGCTACTGTCTATGGGGTCGCACAGAGTCAGACATGACTGAAGCGACTTAGCAGCAGCAGCAGCAGCATGGAAAGATACTGGAAAATATGACACATAGTCAAGAGAAAAGTCAATTGTAGAAAGAGACCCATAGGCCAACCAGATGTTGAAATTAACAGATAAGGATTTTAACATAATTATGGTAAATATGTTAATGAATTTATAGGAATGCATGGGTATGATGGATGAAAAGGTAGGGAATTGTCAGGTTTGATATGTAAATTGAAAAAAGAATCAAATTTAAATCCAGGAACTGAAAAACCCAGTATCTGAAAATATTCATTTCCCATGACTGACGGGAGAATAAACACAGCCAGTGAAAGGAGCAGTGACAGTCAGTAGGTCACCAGAAATGGAAAATAGGTCACTAGGCAGGCCAATGGAAGTTAGCTAAGCTGAAAGTCAGAGAGAAAAATACTTTTTGACACTGAGCTGTAGGACTGTCACTAGAAGACTAAGATGTATGTAAGGAGAGGAGAGAGTAAATGGAGCAGGAAATATTGCAACTATATTATTGAAATCATTCTAAATTTGATTCAAAACAGTAGTCCCGACATTTATGAAGCTCAACAAACCCCAAGTAGGATAAGTGCAAATAAAGACATAACTAATCGCATTACAGTCAAACTGTGGAAAACCAAAGACTAAGAGAAAATATTAAAAGCATCCGAAGAAAGAAGACATACTACATAAGGGAGAATAATTCTATGAATTATGCCTACTTCTCATAAGAAAAAAAAAAAAGAGCTAGAAGACATGGTATAATCAACATGATAAAAAAAACACACTGCTGACTCAAAATTCTATACATAGAACAAAAAAGAAAAAAAATTAATGCAAGTGAAATAAAGAGATTTTTATGTGAATCAAAGCGGAAAGAATTTGTCGCCAGCAGACCCACAGTGTAAGAAATCCTCAAAGATGTTCTTCGAGTTGAAGAAAACTACTAACAGGTAGAAATTCACATCTACTGGAGGAAATGAAGAACATTAAAATGATAAACACTTGAGCAAATCTACTCTAGTGGCAAAGATCCCGCCTGCCAGTGCAAGAGACACAGGAGATGTGGGTTCAATCCCTAGGTTGGGAAGGTTCCCCTGAGGAGGGCATTGGCAACCTACTCCAGTATTTTGGCCTGGAGCATCCCATGGATGGAGGAAACTGGTGGGCTTGAGTCAATAGGGTCTTAAAGAGAGAGACACTACTGAAGTGACTTAGCACGCAAAAGAGACACAGGGCTTTGTCAACATGAACATCTGTCCTTCAAAACACACCATTAGGAAAATAAAAGCAAGTTGCAGAAAGGTAGAAAGCATTTACCCCCACGGCACCTGCACACACAGTCCTTGCTTCCACCTCTGGAAGGATAGCTTGGAGCCAGGGTCTCGGGAACGGGCAGGGGAGAAACAACAGGAGGTCTTCTCGCAGGAGCTCCCTTTCCCACTCTTCAAGCCAGACAGCAAAGAGATCAAACCTGTTAATCCTAAAGGAAATCAACCCTGAATATTCATTGGAAGGATTGATGCTGAAGCAGAAATTCCAATAATTTGGCCATCTGATGCAGAGTCAACCCTTAGGAAAAGACCCCGATGCTGGGAAAGATTGAAGGTAGGAGGAGAAAGGGACGGCAGAGGATGAGATGGTTGGACTTCATCATTAACTCAATGGACATGAGTTTGAGCAAACTCTAGGAGATAATAAAGGACAGGGAAGCCTGGCATGCTGCAGTCCATGGGGTCAAAAAGAGTCCGACATGACTGAGTGACTGAACAACAAAGCCAGAGTCAAGGGTGTGCCTTCTGTACATTTGGTTCCCGCTTCTGGCTTTCAGGCTGTCTTGTATCCAGGTTAGTGGACACGGGAGGAAAAATGGGAAGCTCATCACCAGTTCAGGGGTACATATATTGAATTCTCTGGTCTTCTATCCTAGCCTGCCTGGCGTTTTTCAGAGTCCTCAAATACCTGGTCTGGGTTTTAGAGCTGCATTCAGAGAGTCAGAGGGGCAGAGAGTGCTTACCCATCTTATCCAGAATCAACACTCATGACTTAAGTTCTGAGCATGTTAAACTGAGGTAGTTGTGGGATAGTTCCAGGTGGATGTCACTGTCTGGAGCTTTGAAGCAAGATCCGGACTAAAGACATTGCAGTCCTCAGTCTGACTCCCAGTCACACCAATCAGAGAGGGTGTGTAGGATTAGAGCCTTCTGAGAAAGCCTGGGAATCTTCCTGATTCCAGAAAGAGGAGCCAATGCAGAGAGTCAGACAGATCAGAGGAAATGCAGGATGTGGGTGTCAGGTCTCCACTCAACTCTCTCTTGAGCTGCGCATGCCGGCCGTGCTGGTCACATGTTTCTGGTGCTTTGTCTATCTGTGTCAGAATCACCTGACATGGAAGGGGTAGGAGTGGGTTGGGGCTAAAAGCGTTGATTTCCAGACCACACTCCTTCACATTTATTTCATTGAAATTATAGATGTTGGGGGGCTTTGCAGGTGGTGCTAGTGGTAAAGAAACCGCTTGCCAACCTGGGAGATGTAAGAGACTCAGATTTGATTCCTGGGTCGAGAAGATCCCCTGGAGAAGGGAATACCCACTCTAGTATTCTTGCCTGGAGGATCCCATGGACAGAGGGGCCTGGTTTATAGAGTCGCTGCAAAGAGTCAGACACGACTGCAGTGGCTTAGCACACATGCATAGATATTGGGGCTTGCCTGCCTGAGTTTTTAACCAGCTTTCCAGGGATTTCTCAGGAACAGAGACTCACTGTCCTAGACCTAAAGAGTGTGGGAACCCCTTCACTCATCACCAGCATAGGAGAGGGTGCTAAAAATGTGGAAAGCTGTGAGCAAAGAAGGAAACAGTAATGAGAAAGGAAAAGAGAGATTCCCCAAGTCTGGTAAGTGATATGAGAAGAAAAGGAGGAGGAGATTGTCCTTTTATTTTCATTATTCCAGACCCAAGGCTGAAATCCTTGGAGCAGTTGAGTGGGGTTCATCTTGAGAGTTTCATGTTTAAAGCCCATTAAAAGCCCAGCACAGGCCTGCAGGGCTCCAGGCAGACAGAGGGGACCACGAGCCGTCCAGCTGCTCAGAATATGCTGGTGACCATGACAGGCAATGAGCAATTTGGCTGACACTGTGCTTTTTTAAACAGCATCCAGCCATAATGCAGTCTTGTTACTTTTGCAGGATTCAATCAGCGAAGGTTAACTGGTCCATTTTATGCCAAATCCAGTAGTCACGTTTTATGCTGTGCTGCTCTCGCCACACAACATCTGTCTGGATGGGGGAACGAAACTCGCTGAGATGCAGACTCACACCTCTCCCCGCTTCTCCCCCAGCCTCCCTGCTAAACAGTACATTTAAGAAATCTTTTAGAAAAGTCTGAAAGCTAATGTCAATAGAAACCACATTAGATGAAAGGGAATTCATCACAATAAGTGCTTAGAAAAAAAGCACTTGACCCCTTTTGAGCCTCCTAATAGTCAATGCAATGCGAGGTTTTCTTGGCCTTCTCATGGTTTCTTCCCAACCTTGACTCTTGCCTGTGAGAGCCTCAGCCATCATGACCAGGTCTCTGCCTTTGTTCCTTTAACACACCTCATCCTTCCGTATTCCTAAGTAGTGAATGCATTAACTTTAGGAAGAATATTGCATCCCATCCACTTTGCATCCCATCCACTTAGGTAGACCACTTTGGGAGACCGTCTCATGCCCTGAGGGCTGAAGAGATTTGACCAAAGTCCCCTCCGAAAGCAACATTTGCCAGATCTCCTATGGAACAATGAGCAAACGTTATAGATAACAACTGTGCCCCAAATTACTGAGGTTTTAAATTCACATACATGTATTTCCAGTAACACATGAAGCCACTTGATTTATTTGAGTGCATTATTTTTTGACTCACTGCACTCTCATCACCAGTTCACATGTTTCTGAATAATCTAGCCCCTCCGGCCATCCGGAGATTTCACTGATTGATAGTTCACCACTCCTGGCACTAGAAGGGAGAGGACAAAATTCAGGCTGGCATTATTTTCCCTTCTGAAAGCAGCTCTCGTAAAAGCTGAGCTTCTCCTGAAACTATATTACTTTTCAGGAAGAAAGAAAGTAGAAGAAGGAAACCAACATTTTCAATCCCCTTCTGTATACTACCCAGCTTCTGTTAACTCATTCAGTTCTCATAAAAACACTGTACGGGGGACTTCCCTGGTGGTCCAGTGGCTAAGATTCCACACCCCCAGTGCAGGGGGCCCGGGTTTGATCCCTGGCTGGGGAACTGTGCCGCAATTAAGAGTTTGCATGCCATAACTAAAGATCCTGCGTACCGCAGCTAAGACCTGGTGCAGTCAAGTAAATAAATAAAAATAAATATTAAAAAAAACCCACTGTAAGCGAGGAGATATTATCTTATACTACAGATAAAGTAACGAGGGCTCAGAGATGTTAGGTAACTTGTTGACACCCACACAGTTAGCCAGTGGTGACGTTAGGATTCAAACTGAAGGCTTGCCAAGTCCACGTGCTTTCCAGCACACGACTCTGTTTACAGAGCTTGACTCTCACTGCGGGACTGTGAGCGCAGTCTGCACTGAATTCTGTATATAGTGACCAGTCCCAGTCAACGCTCCATCCACTTTCGCCTCTCTCCTCTGGCATTCCAGCCTTACCATTCCTCCCTTTCTTATTTGGCTGTCAGCAGCAACACCTCACACTGGTACAATGCTTTACAGACATTTATCAGGTACTTGCACACACATCATCTCAAGTCCTCACAGCAACCCCAGGAAGCAGTATTATTGCTCATGGTTTATAGATGTGAAATCTGGGCTCTGGAGTAGTGTCTGGGAGTGTCTCTTTGTCAGAAAGCAAGCAAATGTCAGCTGGTTCCAGAAGAAACGTGGGCCATGGGCCAGGTTACTGGGCAGCCCGTAGGGCAGATTAGGGAGTTCAGATTGCTGAAAGGCAGGGAAAAGGGAATGGGGCTGGGAGGGTAGTATGGCCAGTTGAGCATTTCAGTACAGAGGGTGAATTCTGTTCTCTGGGAATTGCAGGTCTATTTCTCATTTTGCTGTTTAGGGCCCTCATATAATTCTCTAGCTCCTGACTCTGGAAATTCTTCCTTTACTCAAAGAATTGCTTTTCTTTTGATGTTTATCTCCTGAAAGCAGAACTCATTTTCTTCTTCCATCTGCACATGTATAATTTCTTATGCAGGCCCTCACCATGTCTTACATAAATAAATGCAACTGCCTTCTGACTTGTCTCCCTGTTTTCAGCCAGCTCCCCCTACCTACCGGTTTACACTAGACTGATTTTCCTTACATGAAATTTTAATCATGTTATTTATCTACTTAACATCTGTCAGTGCCTCCCAATTAGCTCTCGGACTAAATCCAGAATCCTAATGGCTTCTCATCCTTCCCAGACCATTTCACAGCAGTACTGAACTGCTGTTTGCTCTCAGGCTTCTTGGCATCTTTACCCATCATTGTCCTGCCTGCAGGCAGCTCTCTTTTCTCTCCCCAATTAACTACCACAAATACGGATGCCTCCTCACCTTCCCTGGTGGTTCAGTGGGTAAAGAATCTACCTGCAATGTGGGAGACCGGTGTTCAATCCATGGGTTGGGAAGATCCCCTGGAGAAGGGTACAGCTACCCACACTCCAGTATTCTGGCCTGGAGAATTCCATGGACTGTACAGACACGACTGAACAACTTTCACTTTCCCACCTCCCTAGCAGCGTCTCCTGTCCTGCTTCCCAGGCTCCCATGAGTGTGTGCTTGTTGGCTGCAGGTCCCTCTCGCCCCACCAGGCTAAGACATATTTGTGGGAGGGTCTTGACCTTTTCGCCTATGATTCTATTGCCAAACCCAATGTCCCATCCTGGTTGGGATCTTTCCAAGTATATGGAAAGATATATATATCTGTAACGATGGGGAGGCAGCTGATGTGTTTTGTTTGTTTTTGCTTTTGTTTTTTAGCACATAAAATACATAGGACCAAGCTCTGTAGTGTGAGAATGTTTTTATTTGCTTGTTTGTTTTTTGGGTGGTAGGCAGAAGGGTTCCGTTCTTAAACCATCTTGGTAGCATCTTCCATCTTTATCCCCTACCTTCAAGATAAATGGGGCTCCTCTGGTGGCTCAGAGGGTAAAGAATCTGCCTGCAATGTGGGAGACCCAGGTTCAATCCCTGGGTTGGGAAGATCCCCTGGAGAAGGACATGGCAACCAACTCCAGTATTTTTGCCTGGAGAATCCCATGGACAGAAGAGCCTAATGGGTTACAGTCCATGGGGTTGCAAAGAATCAGACACAACTGAGCAGCTCACATTTTCCCTTTCAAGATGAATACACCTTATTACACTTCTGTTTAACACTGTAATACTCATAAATCTTTATGAAAAGAATGCAGGTTTACATCAAGTTCAAAGGTATTTGAATTAGATGAAGTCATTTGTGTGTCTTAAGAGTCAAAGAGATACAAATTAGGGCTTCCTTGGTGGCTCAGTGGTAAAGAATCCACCTGCCAATGCAGGAGTCGCAGGTTCAATCCCTGATCCGGGAAGATCCAACATGCCTCAGAGCAGCTAAGCACGGTTGCCACAACTATTAAGCCTGTGCTTTAGAGCCTGGGGAGCCGCAAGTACTGAGCCCTCTTGCCTCAACTGTTGAAGCCCATGTACCTAGAACCTATCTTCCACAATAAGAGAAATCACCACAATGAGAAGCTTGTGCATTGCAACCAGAGAAAAACCCACTCAGCAACGAAGACAGCACAGCCAAATACATAAACAAAATTACTTTTAAAAAAAAAGAAATGTAAATTCTAAATAGGTAACTGAGCAGTCAGGACAGGCAACAATCCATCTCTGCCCTACTCCATGAATGCTATGTGGACATGGGCATGGATGGATATGGCTGTATGGACGGCATGGACACAGGCTATGTGGGTTTTGAGGGTGACAGGACTGTTTTTTCATTATAATGCTCCAATTACAGGCATGGATTCATAAACTAAGCATCCTTGCTAAAACCGCCAGTTGTGATTCAGTCTCAGAAAGTAAATCCCCAAATACCTTTTATTGCACAGCCAGAAAGAAGCCCCTGGGAAGACACAGAACTAAGTATAGGAATCTTTTAAAGAATTAAAATTGTATCATTCATATTTTCACATTAAGAAATCTCTATTTAATATTTATGTCAGATAGGAGTGGCTAGAGTAGGGCTGTTTCCTCCATTCTTCGTTTTCTTGTGAAGGTGCCCTGGAAGCAGATGGCCTGGCTGGTGTAGCTCCTAGATCGGGGCGGGCTCCGCCCTCCACCCGAAGGGGAAGTATCTGGACTGTGTTGTGAGAGACCATAGAAGACAGATGGTTTTTCACTGTGACTCTCACATATCTTTGCTCCCAATAGATATGCCCCCTCAGCCCCTTCTAGCACATGTTAATCTTCACCCCTTTTGATAAAATATCCAAATGCCCAAACCATGGCTGTTAATATACATACGCAGAAGAGAGAATAAAATTCTCTCTTCTGAAAACTCTCCTTGATACAACTATTCCTGAAACTGACTGAATAGTGGCAGATCCCTTCTTGCTAAAGCCTGTGAAACATTTTGCCCTCCTTCTCTAAGTTAGAAATCCCATTTGGAAAATTCTGTGTGCTTGGATTTTTGAATAAAGACTTCTGCTGGAATTTCTCTGGTGGTCCAGTGGTTAAGACTCTATGCTTCTAACGCAGGGATACAGGGGGGCATGAGTTCGATCTCTGGTCAGGGAACTAAGATCCCACACTCTGGGTGGTGAAGGGCAAAAAAACAAATCTGCTAATGGTGTCTGGTTGATTTTTTTCTCATTGTGTTATCCACCAAGATCTCACATTTCATTTGTTATCATAGCCTAACATATACTAACATGTTTACTGAACCTATAAAAAATATTGGAACATTTTATTGAACTTAATATTGATCACATTTTAAAACTTGCTTGATTAGATTCATGGGAAATACGTAGATGCATGAAGACATTTGTCATCAGACATTTCAAGTATACTTAAAAATACATACATTAATAAACAAATTAAAAACATTCAAAGGTGTTTAATTACTTTGGCTTATAAAATTAGACCATGTATTAATCAAGGGAACCTTAACAATCATTGTTAAAACCTGTAGTCTTACAAATAAAATAATGTGATTTATATAGGATGTATTCAAAAGCTTAAAGAGGAATTGTATTTTTAATATAACTTTAATAAATCTAATATTGCTTTTTGGAAACCAGCCTAAACTCTGAAAGGCCTTTTCTGTGTATTAGATGTATACTTGAGGATACTGAAAAGGCTTCATACTTTTGCTGTGATTTGCTGTGGGAGAAGGTGGAGTTGACACCGACTGACGTCCCACATTGCAGTCACCACCCAAGCGATAGTGAGGTCTCAGAGAGAAAGTGTCCAAGGGACAGAAAGCAGAGTAAAGAGACAGTGCAGGAAACAGAGAACCTGCAGGAGAGGCTCCAGGAGAGAGGCTCTTGCTTTGGATGAAGCACCAGAGAGACTCAAAGAGAGATCATGGGAAGCCAGACTAGTCAGAGAGCCCTCCTAAGCGCCCAGCACACCGTGACTGCGTTACAGTGAAACTTCAGTGTGAAGGGCACAGGCCACTTGTTTTCCCCTCTTACTTCCTTACAGATGCTGACATTTCCCCACTGTGAAAAAAATGGACACACGGAGAGACACCCGAGACGAGCTGACGGGCTGCAGGCTATTTTCATTACCTTCTGTCCTGTCCTGATCCTTTTAAGATAAAGGCTACATAACAATAAGACTTACATGTGCATGGCACTTTACCATGTACATAGTGCTTTATAAAATCCCCAGACCTCATCCCTTTAACCTTCACTGTAGACCTCTGAGGGTTTCCCAGATGGCGCAGTGATAAAGTATCTGCCTGCCAATGCAGGAGATGTAAGAGACTTGGGTTTGATCCCTGGGTCGGGAAGATCCCCTGGAGGAGGGCATGGCAACCCACTCCAGTATTCTTGCCTGGAAAATCCCATGGACAGAGGAGCCTTGTGGACTGTAGTGCACGGGGTTGCAAAGAGCTGGACACAACTGAAGTGACTTAGTGCGTAAATACAACAGAGTATAATGGAGATTAAGTTATAAGAAGACTATGGTATCTGTCCTGAACATTCTCTCCTGCTCACCCTCATCACTCACTCTGCAGGAAGCTAGCTGCCATGTTTTTAGTCAGCCCTGTGGAGAGGTTTGTGTGGCAGGGAACTAACGGAGATCTTTAACTAATGGCCAGTAGGAAAGAGACCTAACTGCCTACACACAATTGAGGCCTGACAACCACCAGACAAGTGGGCTTGGAACTTGACCCTCCCCAGTGGGGTCTGCAGATGAGACCCCAGCCTCAGTGACAGCCTGAATGCAGCCTCATGAAAGCACTTGAACCAAAGGCTCCCTGACTCTCAGAACTGTGAAAAAATAAGAGTTGTTTTAAACTGCTGAGTTTGGGGCAATTTGTTATGCTGCAATACAAGGGTGAAATAAGGATAAAAGAAATCATAGTTAGCTGCTTAGTTTCTCACTTTGACCAATGTGTATTACAGTGTTGAAGATGAACCTTGGAAAAATTCCCCTGCCTCGCCCCCACCACTGGAATAATATTTATTTATTTTTACTTGGCAAAAAGTCAAGTACTACATTTTAAAACACAAAATCTAAAATAATCAAACACATTACCCATCACAGAAGAGAGTCCAGCAACAGCACAAAATAGCCTACTTAAGAATTTCTTTTTTAAAAAAAATAAAGTGGGTCTAAAATGAGTCCTGTGAGAACTAAGAAATCTACAGCTTGTAGTTTTATAACAGAAAAAAAAAATAAAACAATTGAAAGATTGGTTGCATCCGGCATTTTGCTTAATTCCCTTGATGTCTTCCCTCCGCATCAGCCCCCATCACAACGGAGAAGACACTTGTATTCAGTCTCCTCACTTACACCCAGAACAGAGGGGGACAACTAGGATTTTATCTTTTATCGCCATTAACAATAGGGTTGCAAGTCACAAACTTGAAAAACTTCATTTATCCCCTTAAATGTGTTGCTCATCCCTAACTGTGGTTAAGAATACATCTTGATAATGAGGAAAAACACTTGAGAACCAAGCCAGGCATAAATTACTTCAGCAACTTATCCTATTTGGGTGCAAAGTCTAGAACTGTTTGAAGGCATGGTGAGATTGGTATTTTTCCATGTGAACCACCGTCTGGGCCAGGGTACCACTGTTCTTTCCAGGGGATCATCCCCCACATCGGTCAGACCTCAAGGAGCTCCTGTACTTTTGCTGACATCACATTGTTTATTTGAAGGGATAGGCTCTGCACAAGGCATGAAAGTTCCTGTTTTATAATCATTTCTAGAAAGAGAAATACTTCCGTGTTCTACCTCCCACCCACCCAGCCTGTGATCAAGTTCAACCTGAAAGATGGAGGTTTAGAGGAAAATGGAAGTTGCCTCCTGTGTGACAAGAATAGCAAACTGCAGCCAGAAGGAAACAGAGCTGCCCTAAAGGCTGAGTTTAGAAAGTAAAGTTCTGTGGAGGTTTTGCAGGTGGGGAAATTCCAAAGTGTCATGAAGCCTAAATAAGAGAGCTGTGATCAAGCTGCATGTCTATCAATGAACGCCATATCTATCAATGAATGTCATATTAAACAAGAAGACATCATGAGAAGCTGTGACCAATGCAGGTTCATTGAATTGAAGGTTCTTAGGTGGCTCAGATGGTAAAGAATCTCCTGCAATTTGAGAGGCCTGGATTCGATCCTGGGGTTGGGAAGTTCTCCTGGAGAAGGGAATGGCCACCCACTCCAGTATTTTTCTCTGGAGAATTCAGTGGACAGAGGAGCCTGGTGAAGTACAGTCCATGGGGCCCCAAAGAGTCAGACATGACTCAGCAACTAACACTTTTATGACTAAAGCACAGCTCGTCTTTATCTGGGTGCTGGGTTAGAAATCCAATGAGTCCCTCCACCCCTGCTTTTTATGTTGCTAATTTCTTTTAAGACAAGCATTTAGATGGACGTGCCTGAATAAATGAGACTTCCAGAGCCTCAAAAAGCATGCACAATCAGCATACTGAGGTATTTCTCAATATCTCCTTTTTTCCTTTCTTCTTTTTCTCTCTTCTCTCTCTTTTTCTCCTTCACTTCCTCCTCCCATTCCTTCTTCTTTTTGCCTTCTATTTCTCTCCCCTCCATTTTCCCCTTCAAAACATTTACTACTCCCCGGCACCAGCCTTCTTTTGTTTTATGGGGATGCAAACAAAAGATGAGGGTGGAGCCCAGAGGAGGGACGGTCACAAGAGAACACTGCCTCTCTTGTGAGTCCTTCTGTCTTTCATTGCACTAAAAATCACACTTATCCTACTTTTTTAATGTAGAGGCTCATTATTTCTAGACATGGACTTCAACATTTATTTTCTCCTCTAATAGTGTCAAACAATAGACTCATGTCCCTTTGTCATCAAGGAGAGAACATGTACCTTTTCCAAAAGTATAACTTGGTTATGATCCAGGGTGGCTTTTAAATATAGAAGTGCTATCGGGGTCCTGTTGTGTAAAAAGAGATTTCAAGAGAACTGTCCTGGCCAGCTATGAAATGTGTGATCGATTTCTGAAAAACCTATACAAAAAAAAGTTGAAGGAGACCATGTAAGAGGTAAAAGAAATAAATTGAATACACATGTGCAATCATTATTCATATGAGCATTCTCTGTATGACTTCATAACACAGCTGTATACACACAAAAAAATTCTTTGCCTCTTCCTATTGGAGTCTTATTAATTTCTGTTTAATGAAATACAAATGTTTGCATGCTTCATTTTGAGGAGCACGGTCTAGTTGGGTGTTTGTTAGGCGCTGGCCAGAGTGGCTGTGCCCACCTAATACAAATGTCTGTAGGCCTTTCAAAGCCTTTTGACAGAGCATCTTTTGAGCATGCCAGTTGCCATGGTCACCAGTGTGCTGATTTGCAAGGAAAATTGGAAGCCATGCTCATTACGTCAAAAACGACATTGGGGGATAAAGGGAGCATGTTTGCCTCAAGAGTTGGCAATTGGGGTTTGTTAGCTTCCCCGCCCACACACTTCCATCAAACAATGTCTCATTCAACTGCATAAGTCAAAGTTTACAACTCTCATCTTTCCAACTGGAACAGGCCTGGGAAGTGCGAACGGAAAATTATTGCTCACAGAATCACAGCACAGGCTTGCAGGCTGAGCGGTAACGGGGACTTGCAAGGACAGTAGAAAGGGAGATGGATGGGTGGCGGAGGGGGAGGTGAGGACAAGCTGTGTTCAGTGACCCGCCGGCACCAACTAGATGCTTGACCTGACTTGTGACATACTGAGGTTTTCTTCATCTGTAAAATGAAGTGGGCGAGAGAGCGCTTCCAGCGGGTGCTTCTCAGCCTCCAGATTGTGATTCTAAAACGCACTCTCAATACACTCATGTGGTATGCCCAGGCATATACATACAGCTGTATTTATTTCTTAATGTTTGTTGGTTGAGAGCATAAACGGAATGCCTCACATCTCTATATGAGGTGTATAGACAAAACCAACCTTATCCCTTAATGCAATAGCCCAACCTGCCAACAGACAGCATAACTACAGTCGTTGGAGAATTAACCGCAGAAAGCATTAATCATCATGATTACTTTTCTTTTTTCTTAGAAACAACAACTGTCACTCAGTTTGGAATAATCGAAATGCCATCTATAATGTATTCTGATTTTTATTATCATTTTCTTTGGGCTACATTACTTGAACACTTATGTCTGGGGGCAGTTGTAAGGTTTATATTCCACAAGTAGATGCTTACATATATTACACATAAACACTTAATGTAAATATTATTAAATATTTAATGTAAATATTTGTATTTATATTGCTGAGTATCCATTGTGCTGAATGCTTTCATGTCAGAACAGGCTAGGTAATTCTCCTAATGTCTTGCAGCTAAGTGGCAAATCTATAGATCCTTTTGAAGTCAAAATTCATTCTTTTCCTGTCTACTAGGTGCCCTTTTCTTTTTCCTGCCAATCATCACTGGAAGGTCCTTGAAATCAGGGTGGAAGCAGACAGATTTACTTGTAAAGGGATAAATCCAGTGGAAAATTTGGTGGGCCTAAATAGAATTTTTCTAGAAAAAGTAAAATTACACTGATTAAAGTGCTATATGTATCTATGTGTGTAATACTGAAAAGTGACTAATACCTCAAGAGGGAAGGACATGAGAAAAGGCTAATACTTTTTCTATTTCATTAACTAAGTGAATTATTTAAATAAAACTACTGAATTTTCTAAAGCTTGCACATTGTATCAGGAAGCCAAATTTATCCACTGACCGCATGATGGAAGAATAAAGCCACATTATATTAATAGCTGATTTGCAGGCAAAAGAAGGCAAGGTGAGGTGAACAGAGTCTCTGCTTGACCTGAGCTGTGTGACTATTATTTGAGCCTTTGGAGAGTTAATTTTCTTTCATTGTGGGATTATTTAAGCATCAAATGAGTTAATGGATATGAAACTGGATTGTAAAATGAAATAATCAGCGTTAACCGCTATTAAATAAACAAATATTCATTTTTCTGTTTTAATAAACACTTATAGAGCTGTGTGTGCCAGGTACTAGTCCAAGGGCCTGAATCTCCTACAGACCTTCAGAGGCATCTGCTGTTACAGTCTATGCTGTACAAACAAGGAAAATGAAGCCTGCAGATCACTTTATGGAGCATAGTTCTCTATGGCCTTGGTATAGAAGACTGTTACTAAGCTGTACAGTACTGGCAAAGGGGAGAAGTGGTTTCCAGAATGTTACCTTCAGGGTCACTAAGTGGAGGACGGAAGGGTGGGTTTACAGCCCAAAGACAATACCTTAACAACAAGTCAGCTATTAGGCTACGTGGCCTTTTCAAGCCACAAGCCTCTTTCAACTTTCTATTGTCAGAAGTGAAGAACCTTGCTCATTTTCGTAGCCCCAGAAACTACCACAGCACCAAGAACACAGTAAGCGATGAGAAACATCTGCTGTAATGGAAAACGAATGAACCTAGAGAAGAGAATCCTAGAAGAGAAGAGCTATGCTTGTGTTTACTGCTTTGTTTTCCACTCACCTGGGATGCTAATTCCATTTTAATTTTAGTTGCTCTCAATATGAATTTCCTGCTCAAAACCTCATTCATTAGAGTTGTTTCCATTTACCAGGCACTTGTGTTAAGGGTTCAACATACTTTTTATTCTTTACAGACATGCTGCAAATTAAAGTATCCTTATTCCCATGTTACAGATGAGAAGACTGAGGCTTGGAGGTTAAGAAATAAGCTCAAGGTCAGACAGCCGGTAAATAGTAGAACCAGGATTTAAAACTTAGATCCGTTTCAAGAAGCCCCGCTCTCAACCACAAATCTCAGTTTTTCATGCGGGATGTCCACTGTTTTAAAAGACCCTCACTGGGCCTCTCTCAGCCTTCTTTTCTGTCTTACCTGCCCTGTCAGCAAACCTTCTCGGGCCTCAAGGGTCTGTCCAGTAGAATCTGTCAATTTCCTTGCATAACCCAGTTTTCCTTTGTACTAACTTCCTGTCCTTTCTCTTCCCTCCTTCTCTCTTTTAAACACATTTCAGCCATAGAAACATTTAAAAGGGAAGAAATAATTAGACCCTATGGAAAACAACTGAACTGGTTACTTTGTGGCCCTTTAGGCGGGAAATCTCTGCTACCTTTGAGGCAATGGAGGGGCGCATCCTTGACGACTCTGAACCTCCAAACACAGGTTCTGCCTGTGCTGGGGTTCTTCTCACCCCAGAAGGCTTTCACGGTCTCAACTGACGGTTGGCAAACTGGAGCCCATGTGTTGCCTGTTTCTATAGGAATTATTTCATCAGGACACAGCTTGATTCATTCTTTCACTTACCATCTGTGGCTGCTTTCACACACAGCAGAGGTGACTCGTTGCAATCTGTCAATGACCCACAAAGTCCGGTATTTCCTCTATGGCCCTTTACAGAAAGTTTACTGGCCCCTGGTCCATATAGACCAGTGACTAAATTATCTCCTGCCCACCTCATCAGGGTTTGCGGCTGCTCCATCTCTGTGCCTTGGGGTTGGGAGTTTCTATTCAGTCATCACCACGTACGGAAGATAGGCTGCAAAACCATACTAAATACGAACTCTAGACTTTGAATCCTGAGTGTGGCTTCCTGTGTTAGCCTTAAAATGGTGTTCCCTTCTCCAAGAAATACATATTCCTTGGGCAGGCTGAAAGTGTTGTCTGATCTTTAAAGGACCTGGGGTGATTATTTAAGTCATTTTAGGGTTTCTTTAAACTTTAAAAAGAAAAAAAAACCCAAAAACCAGCCAGGGCCAAAGTCTTCAGTTTCAAAGAGAACAATAAACTTTCCACCAAATGCTTTTACACACACACAAAGGGCAACTCATTTTTAATCTAGCTCTTTAATCTTGCTCTTCTATCTACTGTTGTATTTTTTCCCAGATGATCTAAAAATACAAATATATCTATATACTACTATTTGTGTTCTAAAATTTTAAAAATCCATTGTACTTTAAATTGGAGAAGGCAGTGGCACCCCACTCCAGTACTCTTGCCTGGAAAAATCCCATGGACGGAGGAGCCTGGTAGGCTGTAGTCCTTGGGGTCGCTAAGAGTCGGACACGACTGAGCGACTTCACTTTCACTTTTCACTTTCATGCATTGGAGAAGGAAATGGCAACCCACTCCAGTGTTCTTGCCTGGAGAATCCCAGGGACGGAGGAGCCTGGTAGGCTGCCGTGTATGGGGTCGCACAGAGTCGGACACGACTGAAGCGACTTAGCAGCAGCAACAGCAGGACTTTAAATTCCCTAACTATCTCACAAAAGGATAAGCATTGTTTTTATTTTACCAATGGAGAAAATTGAGATTCTGAGAAAATAAGTATATTTTAAGTATTAATATATACTTATTAGTATACTTCTTTGAACATCAAGGACAAAGTAAATATTCCTTAAATTCACTTAACTAACTGGATGTTCTCATGAAATTGTGTGGAAAGTAAACAACTGTATGTGAGATCCTGATTTCTATAGGAAGCCTAAGAGATGTCCTAGTTCTCAGGCAGCAAATAAATTTCAACCCATGTGTAGTCTCCAGTTAATTGGTAGTGACTGCCTGGTACACTGAGTTGCAAAGGATTCTGTGCGTCATTATCAATGTCTGTTCTGTCTGTGAAGGGAGCAGCCAAAACTCTATTAGTAAAATAACATAACTTTGCACACACAAGGGATTTAAAATTCAGATTTACTCCCAGAAAAATCTCAGAGAAGATTGAGAAAAATAAGTCTATGGTTTGTAAATCTTTGTGCGGACATGGATTTGAAATAACTTCTTTAATTCCTTTATAGGAATATTGCCTTCAGGATTCCAGATGCTGAGAGAAGGGTTTACCATTACATTATTATGGTTTGAGGTTGTTGTATGAACTGCTCTAGAGTCCATCCTTTCCCTATCCGTGCATCATTAAAATGGAACGTACCAAGGGATCAATAAATGGAAGCCTAAATAGTGCAGGAAAAATTGTGTGAGCACCTTTGGGAATAAAGATCTTTGTACATTTTTAAGCTCTTTTAGGAACATTTAAATTGCTAAGTGCATCTTTGTGTTCCAGCCAGGACTAAAAAAGCGGTGCAGAAATCAACAAGAAATCAGTGTGGTCTCAATAACAAGGCAGAATTCACCTCCCTACACTTTCTCTCTCAACTCATGCTCCACATTCGCCACTTGCTGATTTAATAAGGCATTTAGAATCATTTCTTTGGGAAGCTTCACATGCCCTGAAGAAAGAGTCTAGTGTCACCATGTATCTAAGCATTTGGCCAAAAAAGACTAGGTGGGATTGGGTTACACTAATGAGCGGGAATTCCCAGGGACCTGATCATATCTCAGTTTTGATCTTTTTGGAGTTGTGAGATACAGTAGAAAAGAAACAATTCCCAGAAACTCTAATTAGAGACAGGGCTGGTGAGACGTTTTCAGGTTTTCCCCCAAATGCCTCTAAATCTACCTGCTTTGTACAAAATGTAATTTATGTCTGGTTCCTAGTCAGAACAAGCACAGGAACTTCTTGAGGATTGACTTTTTAAAATTCCCTTTTAAAACAACCTCAGAAAGTACCCAACACCCAGGTCTTGGCATCTCTTCTCATTCCGTCTCATTCTGGAATTTGGCTCAAGGTTCTACCTCTCTTTGTATGTTATTTCCCTCCATCTCCATTCCATCACTTGGCGCTAAAGTCCTACCTTTCATTTATTCATAGAGTCACCTAATGAGTCATTCAATTCTATTCACTCAACAAAGATTTGTTGGAACAAGTCAAATATGGTTCCAAACCACACTATCTGAGAATCTAGAACACATTCAAATTTACATAAGACATGGTGTAATTACAGCTGTGTTCTGTATCTTACAGGAGAAAGGCAGGCCACTCAGCCTGAGAGATCAGGGAAGGCTTAGTGGAGACAGCAACCTTTTATCTTAGCCCTGAAGAATGAAGAGAATTGGTCTAGGTGAAGTTGGAAGTGGGAGGAAGCGAGGAAAAAAGGGAAGACCATTCCATGAAGAAGGCACTGCCTAGGTAAGACCACAAGGCCAGGAGGGACATGATGCAGAAGAAGAGCAGGCCAGTGAAGCCAGAGTCTTATAGAGTGTGTTATCTTTGGAGGCAGGCTTACTGGGCCATGCCCAAGATGAGGAGAGAAAAGGAGAAAGGGCCCAGATCATGGAGGATCTTTGTAGGTCATGTTAAGGATTTTGGACTTGAGTTTATGAACTATGGAAGGACGCCAAATGAGTTTAAAGAGGGAGCAAAGTACACCTCAGACCCTACTTCTAAGAAGCTTTCCCATTTTCCTCCAGCAACTGTATTAGAAACATCTAAGTGTGGATCTGTCTCCACTACACTATGATCGCCTTGTAGGCCAGAATTACGACTTTCTCATTCTTGTATAATTTGCAGCGTAACTAGCAAGATAATGTGAAAAGAGTTTGTTGGCGTGGAAGGAGCTTTGGAATCAGGCAGATCTGGCTCTGATCCCTGTCACTGTGCTTTTCCAACTGTGTGACACTAACCATGTACCCGGGACGTACGCGGAGGAGGACCCACAATGGGTACAGGCAGTAAGGGGGTGCTTTGCTGTCGAGAATTTAAAAACAATAATAAACCCAACTGAAAGTCAATCTGCTTCTTATTATCACCATGTGCTGGCAATTCTAAACAATGTCAGTGATAAAATATTCCTCCCTGGAAGAATCTTTTGTAGGCCTAGGTTCTAAACAATTGCTGCGGTTACCATGATCATGAGGCTTTTGACTCCCAACATTTTATTATGAAAAATGTTAGATATATAGAAAAGTTGAAATAATTTTACAGAGAAAATTCACCGTTTAGATTCTAAAATTAATGTGTTACATCACTTCATCTATCTACCTATCAATCCTTCTATTTATCAATCAATTCTTGGATACATTTCAGTGTAAGATGCATTCCTGAGTACATTACCCCCTAAATATTTCAGTATGAGCATCATAAACCAGAGTTATTACATATTTAAAAGAGTTTACCATTTGTTTAAAGCTATTTTTTTTCTAGAGGTAAAATTCACATAGCATAAAATCCATAAATCCTAAAGGCGCTATTTGATGAGTTTTGACAAATGTATACACCCATGTAACCCAAACCGCCAACAAGATACAGAAAATGATTATTATCCCAACCATTCTGTTATGCCTCTTCCCAGGAAACCCTTCCCCATCTCTCCAGAGGAAACCTCTGTTCTGATTTTCTTCACAACAGATTAGTTTTGCCTATCACAGAACTCCATACAAATGGAATCATAAAGAGCTACTCTTGTCTAAGGCTTCTTTCTCTCACCACAACGTTTCAAATTCAACCGCCTTATTGCATTTACCTGTAGTTTTTCTGGTATCTGTTGTTTTTCTGAGCGACCCATTCAGTAACGTTTCTTTGTATGGATATTCCACAGTTTATTCTCCTGTGTATGGACACCGAGGTTGTTTCCTGGGTTATGGCTGTTAGAAGCAAAAGTTGCCATTCATTTTTGTGTAGAAGTTGTTTTAGGGATTCATATTTTCATCTTTCTTGGAAAATGCCCACAAGTAGAATGCTGCTAGTAGTGTAAACATGTTTTGGTTTATTAGAAATGGCAAGACCTTTGTCCAAAGTGGCTGTGCCCTTTGTACCCCTTCACTGTCTCATGTCTCGCCGACAGGCTACAGGAATCCTTGCTGCTCCATATGCTTGCCAACATTTGCTGTTTTCAGAAGTGTTGTTGACTTTAGTTTCTAATGAGTTAGCAGAAGTATTGTGGCTCTAATGTGAATTTACCTTATGATTAATGATGCTGAATATGTTTTCATGTGCTTATTGGGTCTTCATATATCTTCTGTGAGGTGCCTAGGCACATCCTTTACCCATTTTAACGGGGTTGTTTGTCTATTTTATTACCATGGGGAAGATAAATATCCTTCCTGTATATTAATACTTTCTCAGACGTACATTAGAAAATATTTTCTACTAGTCTGTGGCAGGCCTATTCATTTTCACTCTTTAAAATAATATATTATTTATATATATTATATTAATATAACTATATTATGGATATATTATAATATAATTAATATAGTAATTAATGTATTGATAATTATATTAATTATATTATATATATTTCATTCTGTATATTATATTCATCTGGCTGTGCCAGGTCTTAGCTGTGGCACGCAGGATCTTTCATCTTTGTTGTGGCATGTGAGGACCTTAGTTCCCTGACCAGGGATAAAACCTGAGCCCCCTGCATCAGAAGGTGGGGTCTTAATCACTTATGCCTCAGGGAACTCCCCTTCCTTCATTTTTGATATTAATAATTTGTGTTCTCTGCCTCTCACTTTCCGCCTCTCTCTCTCGCCCCTCCTCAGCTACTAATCAATTTTGTTGGTATTTTCCAATTTTTGGCTTTGTTAAATTTCACTGTTGTCTGTTTTTTTAATGTTCTGGTTTCTGCTTTTATCTTTATTATTTACTTTCTTCTTTTGGGTTTATTCTGCTCTTATTTTCTCTTTTTGTGAAGTAGAATCTTAGGCGACCATTAGCCTTTTTATCCAACCAATATTAGACCACTCTTCTTTGGTAACATAAATATTTAAAGCTATGAATTTTCCTCTAAAAACTGCTTTAGATGCATTTCACAATTTCAACACATCTTTATATTCATTCAGATGTAGGTATTTCCTAATTTTTCCTATAATTTATTTTCTGATTCATAAGTCAATTTCCAATAATTTGGGGGTTTTCAAGAAATATCATTGTTATTGACCTCTAATTTCTAATTTTAATTCCATAGTAATAAAAAACATATTCTACATGATTTGAAAATGTTTACCTCATTGAGACTTGTTTTATGGCCAAAGAGATGGTCTCTCTTGGTAAACATGTGCCCTTGAAAGAAATGTCTATTCTATTTTAAATAATGTGCTCTATAAATATCAATTAGGTCAAGATGATAATGTTATTCATATCTTTTATGTCTTCACTGAACAATTTTGTCTAACTAGTCTATCAATGTCTGGGAAAAGCATGTTAAACTCTGCAACTATTCTTGTGGGGTTGTCTCATTTTTCCTTTGAATTCTGTCATTATTTGTTCCATGTATTTTGAAGCTCTGTTTTCAGACACAGACATACACATATCTAAACATCCTACAGATCAGCTGGATAGTTTGCATTATGAAACATCCCTCTTTACTTTCGTAACTCTTTTTCTTGAAATCTACTTTACATAGCTACTTCAGCTACTTAGTAACTTTAGCATAGCCATCTAGCTTTCCTAGGCTTACTGTTTGCATGGAATTTATTTTCCTATCTACTTACTTTCAGTCTACCTGTGTCTTTAGATGATGTAAATTTTATCTCTTATAGACAGAGTTGTCATATTCTTTGTATTTATCCTGGTTAGAGTTTATTGAACTTCTTCAATTTGTAAAATTCTCTTTCACAAAGGTTTAGCATTTTTGCACATTGTTTTTTCAGATACCTGTTTTATCCCCTTATTTTCTATCTTTCTGGAGTTCCAATGATATGTCATTGGAACTTTTAATTTGGACCACACGTTCCTGAGACATTGTTGCTTTTGTTTTGCTGTTCATCTTTTTCTTTCTCTTCTTTTATCTTTTCCGTTCTTTAGGTCAGGGGAACCCCAACCTTTGGGCTGAGGAGCAGTACCTCTTGTCAGATCAGCAGTGACATTAGGTTAGAAATAAAGTGTGCAATAAACATAATGCACTTGAATCATCCGGAAACCATCACCCCCCTTCCTTGTCCACGGAAAAATTGTCTTCCATGAAAACTGTCTCTGGTGCCAAAGAGGTTGAGGACTGCTGCTTTAGACTGAATAATTTTGATCTATCTTCAGGTTCACAGATTTGTTTTAAATGTGAAGTTTTTTTTCCCCATAAATAGACCATATTTTGGGTATGTTTTGGTTACCAAAGGAAATGAAGTGACTGGCTTTTATTTATTTTTGACAGAGCCTAGAAAATAGAACTGGAGAAGGCAGTGGCACTCCACTCCAGAACTCTTGCCTGGAAAATCCCATGGACAGAGGAGCCTGGTAGCCTGCAGTCCATGGGGTCGCTAAGAGTCGGACACGACTGAGTGACTCACTTTCACTTTTCACTTTCATGCATTGGAGAAGGAAATGGAAACCCACTCCAGTGTTCTTGCCTGGAGAATCCCAGGGACGGGGGAGCCTAGTCGGCTGCCGTCTATGGGGTTGCACAGAGTCGGACACGACTGAAGCGACTTAGCAGCAGCAGAAAATAGAACTGGCGATTAAATTTGTGGGACCTAGTGTAAAATGAAAATGTGAATAATTTCCTGGCTCAAAAATTATTAAGAATTTCAAGACAGTCACAGAGAGCACTAAACTGAGCATGACCCTCCCGGAGCATAGCGCTCTGTGTAACTGTCCGAGTTACATGTCAGGGAGGCTGGTGTGTAGGGAGGCTTGTATGGTAATGGTAGAGTTCAGAACGTCTAGCCAGATATTTCAGAATCTGATCCTGACACCCACTACTTGCTACCTTGTTGATTTTGAGCAGGGTACGTTTTCTCTCCAAGCTTTAGTGTTTTCATCTGCAGAAGGATTTTTCCTACGTTTGCTGTCAGGCATAAATGATAGCTATGTATTATGCTTAGTACAATGTATGATATTATATATAATAAGGTCAAAAAAGAAGTTATTATTATTGTTTTGTCCTGTGGGCCTTATTGGAAGAATAATGTGGAAGGAAAGTTGCTACATAAGAAAGAGAATGCCTTTATTGTTATCAGCTGAAGACTGGAAGACACAAAATGTGTGCTTGAGTGCAGGGAAACAGGATGGAGTTGAGGTGGGTGTGCACCCCTTAGTGAGTGGGAAGGAGCAGGTGGGGAGATAAATTCCCTGTACCAGTCTCTGGGTGGCACTATTAGCCAGGAGAACTTGGTATATTCTAAGTGCACAGGTGAGGTGGGTGTTTTAAAGGATGGGGCAAAGGAAGGCTGGAGCAGAGAAAACAAAGTGCAAGTACGTGTTCATGCGCAAGCAGAACTTCTGAAACTGTCCAGAACACTAAAGAGTACACTGAGCGCCTCCCAACTTCCTAGGTAGAGATATGAGGACGTTTCCTTTATCGAGGTAGAAATATGAGGACATTTGGTTGATGTCTAATAAGCTAAAACTTTGGTTCACAATCTGGCTATAAATTGGAATCAGCTGTGGTACTTTAAAGACTTTTGATGCTCTGACTCCATCCAGGAGATTCTGCTTTATTCGTTCTAGGGTGAGGCCTGGGCATCATCAGTGTCTTTTAAAAGCTTCTCAGATGATGCAAATGTGCAGACATGGTTGAACCACTAATCTAAAACAAGGCATGCTGTTAAGATCTTGCCTTTGTATTTCTCCATGGGGAAAGGAGAGGATGGCCATTTTCTGTGTGTGTGTGTGTGTGTGTGTGTGTGTGTGTGTACATGTGTGTGTGTGTGATGGGTAACCAGGTGATTAAACAGCAGTGACGCACACACAAGTGGAAACCATTCTACATGACTTGTGGGTGATGCTTTCCACACTCAAGCGAGTGACACTTTCATCTGCTCCACAGCTGTATCTGCCCTGGAAGTTTCATCTGCCACCCTCTGAGGCCTTTACATAAGTTACTGTGCATAACTTGGTTAAACAATGTCTGGCAAGTGCTAAGAGCTCAGAAAGTGTTAGCTATGGCTGTCACTGAAACTATTTTGTTAGGTCAACTAATCAAATTAAGTTGAAATTAATGAAAAGGAGTCAGAGACATTTAACAGAGTGTAATCATCTTTATTTTAGGTGGTTCAACCTCATTTTTCAAGTTTTGTATGTCATTGTAAACACCTTTTTTTTTTTAAAGGCAGTACAATAAGGGGTCACATCATAGAGATCACTAAACCCATGAAAGATGAATTACGAAAAGGAAAGTCCATCCTACTGTTGTAGAAATGGGTACCTGAGGTATGGAATAACATTTCCGGTGATGGAATCACATCTGGGTTTAAAAATGACTGTGCTGTCAAACTTGGGGGGGCAGAGAGACAGCATGTTTGGGAAAATTGTTGAAAAACTAAAAGAGATTTCTAGTGACAGCACACTCACTGACAGCCAAGATACACATGACACATTTGAATCAAACTGCTTCATGAAGTGTCAGCTGCTGCTGCTAAGTTGCTTTAGTTGTGTCCAACTCTTTGCGATTCCATGGACTGTAGCCCATCAGGCTCCTCTGTCCATGGGATTCTCTTGGCAAGAATACTGGAGTGGGTTGCCATGTACTCCTCCAGGGGACCTTCCTGACTCAGGTGTTAGGGGAAGCACACTGATTGAAATCTTCCACCCTGGCCAGGCACCATAGTAACTATTTGCATAAGTTGTTTTACGACAGGAGGTCCTGGTAAGGAACATGGAACTAATAAGCCTCCACCAACCAGAGGAGTTCGGGAAAGGTCAAAAGGAGACACCACCTGTCCGACCACCTCCCAGAATCCTTCTCTCTGGCATCCATCTTGGCTGAACAAGGCGTGCACCACCAGGAAGGACTCTGAGTCAGAATGATTGGCTAAAGACAACCCGGAAACTAATCCCATCACTATAAAACCCGAGACTGCAAGCCATGTGACAGAGGCGTTCTCCTGGGTTCCCTTACCCTACTGCTCTCCACCCGGGTGCCCTTTCCCAATAAAATCTCTTGCTTTGTCAGCACATGTGTCTCCTCGGACAATTCATTTCCGAGTGTTAGACAAGAGCCCAGTTTCGGGCCCTGGAAGGGGTCTCCCTTCCTGCAACACAGGGATTGAACTCAAGTCTCCTCTGGCTCCTGCATCGAAGGCAAATTCTTTACCACTGAGCCACCAGGGAAGCCATGAAATGCCAGAGTAGAGCAGTATTTCCAGATCAGAGTGAATATTATTTTCTCTTTAGTTTTATGCCATTCATATACATATATGGAAATTAATAAATTAAATATTGTAAGTAGATTTTTAAGTATTTCACTTAGATGCCTAAAAGTTTATATGTTCAAGTTGGCAGACATTTTCCCCCTTAATTTTGGAAAATGGACATTGGCTTTGTAATTGGAAATAAGTTGTGTTTAGATATGCAGACAATTAGGGAAAGGGCAGCCTGCAATGCTGGAGCCCCTGCTTCGATCCCTAGATCAGGAAGATCTGAGAAGGAAATGACAACCTGCTGTGGTATTCTTGCCTGGGAAATCCCACGGATAGAGGAGCCTGGTGGGCTACAGTCCACAGGGTCGCAAAGAGTTGGACATGACTTAGTGACTAAACCAGAAACATTATGTGAGGAAAGCCCAAGTAGGTAGATGAGGCAAGCACAAATAACTTCCCCTTCTTCTATTTATGATTCTCAGCAATTATCACTGCACTATTTTAGGATAAGAAAGTGCTCATAAGCCGCTGAATTGTGAACTTGCCCAGGCTTGTTCTTGGGCTAGTGAGGTTTTTAGAGGAAAGTGGAGGTATTGCAGTTGCCACAGCAACCCCAACAATACAGGCTCTGATATGTCCAACACCTCCCCAGGGCGGGGGAGGAAAATGCTATCACGGTAGAGGGAGATTTTGCACTTTTACTATTTTTAAGTACAATATTATTGTTTTATTTAATTTGTAAATTGACCCATCTCCAATTCCAGCTATCTACTACTGCCTCAGACACACACAGCCCTCTTCATTGCTTCATCCCGTCAATCTAATTTTCCCCAAAGACGATTAAAAGAATTTTGGTTGAGGACACAGCTATTACATGAACCAGATGCCCTTTCTGCATCCTGGTTTGTGGCCATAACCGTGTAAAATGCTTCTCCAGCCTGCTTGCAACAGAAACACAGAACTTCCAAATGCCTCCTTCACTTTCAGAGAGTATCTTAACTTTTATGTGCAACTAAATACTTGCCAGGATGCAGACCCCTCAGCAAAATCTGGCGGAGGCATGGTCCTTCCAGTCTGCTGCTGCTGCTGCTAAGTCACTTCAGTCGTGTCCAACTCTTTGCGACCCCATAGACGGCAGCCCACCAGGCTCCCCCGTCCCTGGGATTCTCCAGGCAAGAACATGGAGTGGGTTGCCATTTCCTTCTCCAATGCATGAAAGTGAAAAGTGAAAGTGAAGTCGCTCAGTCCTGTCCGACTCTTAGCAACCCCATGGACTGCAGCCTACCAGGCTCCTCCCTCCATGGAATTTTCCAGGCAAGAGTACTGGAGTGGGGTGCCATTGCCTTCTCCGCCTTCCAGTCTACTTATCCTATATTTTCCTGTTACCCGTTCAGACAAACTCCTAAAGCTCAAGGAGAAATTCTAAAGCGTATTCAAACATGTTTAACCAAATCAAGCCCTCTCAGCTTTCCAAATTACAGATGAAAGGACTGTCCTCCTCCTCTCATTTTAAATACTCTCCCTCCTACAGCTCCTCCCCCAATTCTTCTGTTAGGGGAAGCACACTGACTGAAACCGCCCGCCCTGGCCAGGCACCATAATAACCATTTGCATGAGTTGTTTTAGGACGGATGTCCTAATGTCCTAATGAACGTGGAGCTAATAAGCCACCACCAACCAGAAGAGTTTGGGAAAGGTCAAAAGGAGACACCACCTGTCCGACCACCTCCCAGAATCCTTCTCTCTGGCATCCATCTTGGCTGAACAAGGCATGCACCACCAAGAAGGACTCTTGGTCAGAATGATTGGCTAAAGACAACCTGAAAACTAATCCCATTACCTTAAAACCCAAGACTGCAAGCTATGTGGCAAAGCAGTTCTCCTGGGTTCCCTTACCCTACTGCTCTCCACCCAGGAACTCCTTTCCCAATAAAATCTCTTGTTTTGTTAGCACACATGTCTCCTCGGACAATTCATTTCTGAGTGTTAGACAAGGGCCCACTGTCGGGCCCTAAAAGGGGCCCCTTCCTGCAACACTTCTGTTAGTAGTAAGGAGAGGAAGGAGTGCAGAAGGGGTACCTTTCAGTCTTGATAGAACGTGGAGATGAACAGATGTCATGATTTTTACATTTTAGCCATAGCACTTATAAGAAGTACCTGACATTTGTGAAAAAAATTAAATAACAGATGTTTATGGATTCGTGAATGTACTAAACAATGACAAAGTTATTAGCAAATGAATCTGAGAAAACAAACACTTTTCCATTTTGTAATCTCTGGGGCAGGCAAAGGAAGAAGTGGGAAGGTCGATACAGTTGATTCTGGGTATGCGCTTATGTTACCCTTTCCCAAAGAGAATTCCATGGAGATTTAGTACTGTTTAGCCTCCTTAAAAAAAAAAAAAAAAAAACACAAAACTTAGGGATTTTCTTAGAAAATACTTTTGGAGAATGTTGCAGGCTTTATGTCCTTCTTGGACAGCTACTACGCACATCAACTTATAAAAGCCTCTGAAAAGTTCTGTGGTAAGAAAACCTATTCAACTTTGTTTAACCCCGTGTTTACATTCTAGATTCTAGAACTCATTTGAGCATAGAAACCTCTTTTGCACACAACTCCTGTTAACATCCCACAGGACCAATATTTCCTAGAATATACCTAGGGAACTGCAATTTTAGTCTATTACATTTCTCATTTCTCTTTAAAATAACTAGTTTCTTATCTGTAATTGGAAAAAGATGCATTTTCCTGTTTTTTTTCCTCCCAAAGCCCAGGCTAATGTGATTCCTTTCCAGTTCAAGGACTGGCTTCTTCCCATCTCCTGAGAAGGATGCCTTTTTGTGGCCAGATCTACTTAAAGGTTGATGATATGGCCCTGCCATGGGCTTGCCAGGTGGCACTAGTGGTAAAGAACCCACCTGCCAACGCAGGAGATGTAGAAGATGCAGGTTTGATCCCTGCATCGGGAAGATCCCCTGAAGGAGGGCCTGGCAACCCACTCCAGTATTCTTACTGGGAGAATCCCACAGAGGAGCCTTGTGGTCTGCAGTCCACGGGGTCACAAAGAGTTGGACATGACTGAGAGACTTAGCATGATGCATGGCCCGGCCAGGTACCAACAGGTGCAGCCTCAGGTACACTTTGAAGACCCACTCTTAAAGCAGGTCCCAGGCCATATATGCATGCATCTCACTTGGGAGCTTGTTAGAAATGCAGAACCTCAGGCTCCACAACAGACCTACAGAAAGAGAATCTTCATTTTAACAAGATTCCCAAGTGATTACTAGCACCTTAAAGTTTAAAGAGCTTGGTGCAAAGCACACGGCAGTGAGCAAAGCTCAGAGGGCTTGAAGCTGGGAGAAGAGCCCTGGTCCTGGAAGAAAGTGGACCAGAGCCAGCTTTGACACTGAGTTAATTAACTGGACCCTAAGGTAGAGGATCACTCTACACATTTTCAGGGTGGGGTTGCTGTAGGGGTGAAACTGGAAAGTCAAGGGAGTCACTTCAAATGTTTTCAGATAAGTGAAAGGAGAATTGGCTGAGGGAATTGAGGCCAGCAGACACAGGAGTCCTGGGGGGTGCTGGGAGCCCAAGCCTCACAAGGGAGTCTGGCAAGAACATGGAAACAGTTCTTCATGGTGTGGAACCCCAGAACAGTTGGGCATTAGTGTCTCTAATGCCCACTTCTAAAAGTGCTCTAATGGGCACTTCTCCCAGGTGAACAACTCAGTGGAAAAGAAAATACTGACTCCATGCAGATGCGAATTCAGGCCTCATCCCAGACTACCTCCAAATTGACTCAGTATCTAGGTGAAGCTTTCGTTGGGGCTCTCCAGGCGGTGCTAGCGGTAAAGAATCTGCCTGCCAGTGCAGGTAGACGTAAGAGATGTGGATCCCTGGGTCAGGAAGATCCCCCGGAGGAGGGCTCAGCGACCCACTCCAGTATTCTTGCCTGGAGAATCCCATGGACAGGGGAGCCTGGCGGGCTGCCATCCACAGGGTTGCAAAGAGTCCAACACAACTGAAGCAGCTGAGCACAACACGGAGAGTTAGGAAACAAGTTCAAGGTCACAGCCCTCTCTAGGAACTGCTGCCTAGACTCACAGGTACTCAGCCCACCCCGTGGCTCACCACCCCTGCCTGGAGAAATAAAAGGCCCAGTCAGAAGACTTGGAACGATGACATCCACACACGAAAGGGCCTCACATGTGATCCATGAATCTAACCACAGATGGGAAAACCTGAAGCTTTAAGAAAGCCTCTTGACCTATTTTTTCAAACATTTTGGATTTGGGCAAAAACTTTTGTGATTCAAAAATGCAATTTTTACCCTTAATTTAAACCCTTGTGTATTTTCAAGGGAAATTTAAGTAAAAAAACATGTCTTTCTAATGGAAGCCTCTGCTGTATACAAAGAGGGAGGAGGAGGCTGGCTGATTCCCAGATAGATTCGGGAAAAGCTGTTGGAGAGGTGATTGTCTTTGGATGAGAAGGTGGGTGGGGGTGTGAGGAGAGTAGGAAAAGGGATGGGAACCTTGCCCAGGGGAATGGTAAAAGGAGGCAAATAAGCGAGTGCTGAGCTGGGGAAGGTGAGCTGGGCTGGGACCTCACAAGTTTAAAATACCTATAGCTGATTCATGTTGATGTATGGCAGAAGCCAACACAATATTGTAAAGCAATTATCCTTCAATTGAAAGTAAATACATTTTTTTAGAAAAACACCTCAGAGGCCAGCACGGCCACGTCACCTAATCGCAGGTCACAGGACAGGAGTGAGGCGCGTGCTGGCCATCAGGCTGCTTGCTGACTGTTTTTCGGTTCCCTCTCCTACAAGACAATGGGATCACACAGTGTTGATCTTTCTGTCTTCTGTTTGTTGTTTTTACTTGCTGTTAATTCTTCCTCCCTTCATATTTGTCTTAAACCCACTGTGATGAGGCTTCTTTCCCCACCACTGCACTAAACCTGCTCTTTCAAAGACTTCTACTTAGTCCAAGCCAGTGCTCAAGTCCGGGCCCTCATCTTACCTGAGCAATCAGCAGCTTTTGGCATAATTGCTCATTCCCTCTGTCTCAAAACTCTTTTTTTTTTTTTTTGCCTTGGAAATACCATTCTCTCTTGGTTTTCCTTCTCTGGCTAGATCTACCTTCACTCTTGACTCTCTTGATTGGTCCTTTCCCGTCTTCTCAGTTACGTGCTCCTTATATTCCTAACTTGTAGGAAGCCTCAGTGCTCCAGTGCCCACTAGTTCAGACCTTGAATTTCCCCTCACTCTCGAAGAAGATTACCCAGTGCCATGGCTCAAAATAAACACCATGTGCTGATGAGCACGTTGATTTGTCTCGTCCCGACCCATCTTCTGAACCCCAGACTGCCTGCACAGCATCTCTTCTCAGATGCCTGAAGGCATCTCAAACTCAGGAAGACCCAGCTCTCGATTCTGCATCTCACAAGCACAACCACAGCTATCATAATACAGACGCTAGGCACTCCTCCCATAGTCTTCCTATTTGAATATGTGGCAACTCCATCCTTCCAGTTGTTCAGGTCCCAAATAAATTATGATTATCCTCAGCTCTAGTCTTTCTCCCACATCACATCCAGTTCATCTTCAAGCCCTACAGGCCCAACCTTTAAAATGTGTCTAGAATCTGACTTCTTACCTCCTTCACCCCCTCCATCCCTTTATTTACTATGATCTTTTGCTGGATTATGTCAATAGTCTCCAAACCAATAGTCTTCTTGTCCTTTCTCCCACCACAAAATGCTGTCTCATGCAGGAGTCAGAGATCCTTGTTAAACACAAATCAAAGTCTATCATTTTCCTCCTTGAAACTCTGAATGTTTCTGGTATCGTCATAAAAGTCAAATTCTTTATTATGGCCTCCAAAGCTGCACATGACCTGGCCCTTGGCTGCTTCTCTGACTTTATTTCCTCCCACTCTTTCCCACATATTGTGACTTCAGTGACCCGGGCCTCTTTACTGTTCTTGGATAATCCAAACACTCACCCTGCTCAGAGTCTTTGCACCTGCTATTCCTTCTGTCTGAACTGTTCTTCCCTTAGAAAATGGATTGGTAAGCTCCCCACCTCCTTGGGTCTCTTCTTCTTCTTGGAAAAGGCCTCTCACAATCACAGCACAGAAAATAGGAACCCTTGTTTCTTTCTTTAACCAGCCTTGTTAACCAACTGACAGGATCTGTTAGTTTTCTGTCTCCTCCCTCTCAGCTATAAGTACTTCCTTTTTTTCTCTCTCTCTCTTTAATTACAGCGTCGTCTTGAATAAGCTCACTCTACTGTGCCTTGTCTTACTCTCATTTTGGGTCTCCTTTGCTGTGCTGGGTCAGTCCCATCCGGCTCATGCTACTGGGTGGCAGGGCTTAGGGCATATTCTGCATTGTCACGCAGTAAAGGGCGAGTGACGTGCTCTTTGCTGGAAGCATGGTAATGCACAGAAATGAAGAATGAAAGAGAAAGAAAGGCTTAGGTCCTGCTGGCTTTCCCCCTTCACCCACTGATCTCCCTGGGTTACGGATCTGTCTTCTTGCAGTAGGACAATTTTATTTGTTACTTTATCTGGAAGACTCAGAAGAGTGTCAAGAGTATAGTTGAGGTTCCTGGTGTATGTTTGGTGAATGAACAAATGCTGAAGAGTGAGTGTATTTTAAGCCTTTTCCATCTGATATTAATCTCTTTCAAAATTTGTGTTTCTTTTCTAGTGGTTTTGGAAACAGTGACTGTACTATTGGATACTGCATTCTTCTTGTAAATTATGGTGCCTCCCACACTAGTTGGTACTTCCCATCCCTGAACTTCCTAGTATTGCTTTGCAGGGATTGGCTCACATCTCGTTTCCTTTGCAGATACTTGGTGCTCAGATTGGTCATCTCTGCTGATTTGTCCATCAGCTCTCCATCTTTCAAAAATTTGCTGCTATTCCTTGTCTGCTCTTGTCTCTTCTTTCATTCTCTTTGTGATTTTATATTGCTTTTATTCCTTTCATTTCATTTTAGTGACATCTTGGCAATAACATAAATAACATGTATACAGTAAATAAATAACATAATTTTATCTGTCCATATGAATTACAAATATTATTATTTTCCCAGTGTATAACTTGCATTTTGCTTTCTCCTATGGTGGTCTTTAATGGTCTGTATAGTCAAAGCTATGTTTTTTTTCCTGTAGTCATGTATTGATGTGGGAGTTGGACCATGAAGAAGGCTGAACGCTGAAGAATTGATGCTTTCAAACTGTGGTGCTGGAGAAGACTCTTCAGAGTCTCTTGGACAGCAAGGAGATCAAACCCATCAATCCTAAAGGAAATAAACCCTGAATATTCACTGGAAGGACTGATACTGAAGCTAAAGCGTCAATACTTTGGCCACCTGATGTGAAGAACTGACTCATTGAAAAAGCCCCTGATGCTGGGAAAGATAGAAGGCCAGAGGAGAAGGGGACGACAGACGATGAGATGGTTGGATGGCATTACTGGCTCAATGGACATGAGTTTGAGCAAACTCCGGGAGATAGTGAATGACAGGGAAGGCTGCCATGAAGCAGTTCATGATGTTGCAAAGAGCTGAACATGATTTAGTGACTGAACAACATGGTGGTCTTTAATACACAAAAGTGCAAAATTTATATACAGCCAATCTATGAAGTTTTTCTTTCAAAGTTCCTGCCTTTGGTATTATGTTACTTAGAAAAGGCTTCCCTATCCTGATTCATACAGTAATTTGCTCTTTCCTCCCCCCCCGCCCCCAACTACCCCCCACCTTTTTAGGGAGTTACTTTTCATAATTTTAAAAAACTCCTCCTGTCAAATCAAGGTGTCTCTAGATAGGACTGCAACCAGCTCGTCTCCTTCTTTGTTAACAAATGAGTGTGGGAATAGCTCTATATGATTAAAGGTGAATTCGTTTAGGGCAGATATGGAAACAGAATTTATTTTAAACATCAAAACTTTCTAATGATCCAGGATGACCTGGTGCCGGACCCATAACGATAACGGCGTGTACCTCCGCACAGCTCGCCCGCTGCACTGCAGTGGCGCCCTCACACTCACCATCACAGTCAGTTCCCACAGTCCCGAGACGTCAGGCGCCAGAAGACAAAGCACCGGACCTGACTCACTCCAAGGATCTTTCCAGGCTAATTTTTTCCTGATTTCATCAAGTTTGCCAAAGTCCCAATTTTAATGACCTTACCAAGTCTGGCTGACTTACAAAGAAGGAAAGGAAGAAAGGAAAACAGAAAAACACACAGAAAGATGTTTGAGGCTAAACGCTCTGAATTGTGCCTACTGCACGAAGTGAGAATGAGAAGAATTTAATTTTCTGGTCTGCTTGTTCTAGCATGCTTCTCTAGGTTTGTCATCAACTCTGAGGGGACACAGAGAATATAAAAGATATTCTAATTCAAGTGACTGTGTTCAGTTCATTCCATTCTCCTTATAAAACTGTCTGCTGTAAAGTCCTTTCTAATGTGGAAGAGTTTTAACTTGCTAAATAAACCACATATTAATTCCCATTAACGCTGAACCATGGTAGCATGTTCGCCCGATCCTTGTAACACATGGAAACCCACAAGCATGACTCAAAACTGAGAGGACTTCACCTAGATTCGCACACTTAACAGATCTTAAACGTTGCTTTCTGTTCAAGCTAGGACCCAAATAATCACCCACACATATCAGCTGCTACGTTATTCTCTAAACTTGCCCACACAGAACTCTCTTTTATCTAGTTAATGTACCTTTAAAGTTACCCCATTAAGAAAGAGTATCTGAATTTTTGTTGATTGAACCCTTACTGAAAATCCCTATAGTTCAAAGCTGGAGAAGACTTTCCACTTCTGCCAACTGAAAATTTATTCAAGAGGTCAAGACTTTGGCTACATGCAGGTAAATTTCCACTATCAGAAATGTCATCTGTTGTAATAAATCCCTTAAATCACCAAAAATAAAACATAAAGCTGGCTAGTGTCCCGACAGTCTGGTTTATCACATAGGGACTTTCCAAGAGAAATGATTCATTCTAATAGATAACATTATAACTTGGTTCCCTACAGTAAGAAAGATGAGGGTCTTCCACACTGGAAGTGATATTTCAGAAGCTTTTCCACTAATTTATTATTATAAGAGTCAAAGTAAAAGTCACCAGCTGGTTGCTGATGTCTATTATTTCCGCAGTTTGTTGGCAAGGGGACGGGTCTGAGCATTCCCAAGTATATATGCTCATTCCTATTTCCTTTCACTAAATTCTTTAATGGGAAGAGCTCACAGTGAGGCAGTAAAAATTTCTCTTAATTTTGCGCACATTTTTGCCCCCCATTCTCCTCCTTCCCATCCAGCCTGGGAACCTTCACTTGGGTGTGCAGTGGATTCTTATTCACAGTCACACTCACGGTAAGTTCTTGAGTTATTTTCCAATCAAAATCATAAATGGGAAATTTTTAAAATATCTTTTTAATTTTTTAATTGAAGTTTAATTGCTTTACAGAATTTTGTGGCTTTCTGTCATACATCAACAAGAATCAACCATAGGTACACCCATGTCCCCTCCCTCCCAGACCTCCCTCCCATTTCCTTCCCCATCCCACCCTTCGGGCCGTCACAGAGCCCCTGTTTGAGTCATATATGGGAAATTTTATACACCAATTAAGTTATTAAGTTTCTTTGCTTTTGCTGAAATTATAGCAACCCTAGCGGGAACACGCATTATCTCACAGTAGCACTTTTATGAATAAAAGAGAGGAAAATATTCTTACATATGAATGGAGGGTGAAAGAGGAAGCCTTTCAAATAAAGCATCATAGAGAACAAATGTATGGACACCAAGGGGAGAGTGTAGGGGTTTAAACTGGGAGATTGGGACTGACATACATAGACTACTATGTATAAGATAGAGAACTCATGAGAACCTACTGTGTAGCACAGGGAACTCTACTCAGTGCTCTGTGGTGACCTGAACGAGAAGGAAATCCAGAAAGAGGGGATAATGTATACACACAGCGGATTCACCCTGCTGTACAGAGGGGACTAACACAACATCGTAAAGCAGCTATGAAAAGTGAAAGTGCTGGTTGCTGAGTCGTGTCCGACTCTTTGCGACCCCATGGACTGTAGCCCTCCAGGCTCCCCTGTCCATGGAAGTCTCCAGGCAAGACTACTGGAGTGGGTTGCCATTCCCTTCTTCAGGGGGTCTTCCCGACCCAGGAATTAAACCCAGAAATTAATCTTCTGCACTGTAGGTGGATTCTTTACCGTCTGAGTTAACTATCTCCAATACAAATTTTAAAAAATCAAGTATCCATTTGGGAAGGCAGAAAGCAGCAGAAGCAATGCTTAGTGTCAAACAGAATCACTGATTCAAAGAACAATCTTGTAAAAAATATGTCCCAGATCCTAAATGTCCTTGGTTGTAAATGCAAGCTTTGTTTCATTGGCATCTCACTAGTTAGTAGATTATCTTCTTCAGTGAAAAGCCTCCTCGTTCTCTTATCCACCAGTCTGCAGAGACTGGACTCTACATTCAATCCTTTGCCAGACTTACAGCCTTCATCTTTGAGCTTGTTGTTTTCTATCTATTTTCTTCTTTCAGTTCCCATGGCCCTCAGATGATTCCACTGTCCCAAAGCCTTTCCTTGGAAAGTGCCTCTGTATTAAATTTTTGACTGAATTTATTTACTAATTATTTATTCTCATGGGACAATCCAAAATTGACCATTTTTCCTCACTGAGATAAAATGAATGTTGTCTTTAAATTAGGACCTTTTTTTTTTTTAAGCTAAAATATATGCTACATTTAAATTGGGCTTCACTGGTGGCGCAGGGGTAAAGAATCTGCCTGCCAATGCAGGAGATGCAAGAGATGCAGGTTCGATCCCTGGGTTGGGAGGATCCCCTGGAGAAGGGAATGGCAACTCACTCCAGTATTCTTGCCTGGGAAATCCCATGGGCAGAGGAGCCTGGTGGGCTAGAGTCCCTGGGGTCACAAAGAGTCAGACACGACTGAGAGACTGAGCAAGAATGCATGCACACTTAAATTGATGCTTCTCAAATTTTCACGTTCCAGACTTGTGGACATGGGGTGGGGGCACGGGGGGCTGGGATGAATTGAGAGAGGAGCACTGACATATATAAATAGCTAGTGGGAGCCTTCTGTAGAGCACAGGGAGCTCAGCTCAGGGCTCTGTGACCACCGAGGCGGGGGGAATGGGGGGCATGGTGGGAGGGAGGTTCAAGGGGAAGGGCATACATGTACACATATAGTTGATCATGTTGTGGTAGAACAGAAACTAACAGAGCATTGTAAAGCAATCAACTCTAATTAAAAAATAAAGAAAATTTCATGTTTATAGAAATCACCTGGGGATCTTGTGAAACTAGAGTTTTTGATTTGGAAGGTCCTGGGAGAGGGCCTGGGAGTCTGCACTGAGAATGAGCTCCCTGATTTTGCTGTCTGGGAACCACACTCTGAGGATCTAGCTTCTAAATGGTCCCATAGTCCCCACAACAGCATCAATAACTCCTTAACATCACTGGCAATTTCTCTATGGGATAATTTTTCTAAGTTTTGTTTTCATTTTGCCTGCTTCCTAAGTGTCATTCTGGGTGCTTAATTTATAATAGAATAGGGGAATTGATGCAGCTACATTAAAACAAAAAGGGAGACATAGTGTCTGCCTGCCTTGGGCATTCCTGTTAGCAGGAGTCTTCATGTTTAACAGCTTCACTATCAGGTTCTCAGTCTTGGCGTTAGGGCTAGGTGTTACAGCTTCCCATAAAGCATTCTGCTTTATGTAATCACTGCTCCTCATCATAAAATGAGGAGTATTAATAAATTCAAAAAGAAAGGTCCATAGTCTAATGAGATTTCAAGCTATTTGTTATTCAATGAACTTAATACCATGAAGATTAGAATAACTCCAATCTGCAAAATGCACTTAATAGTCTGGGAACATCAGCAACTGCAAAGCAGGTTACATGATATAATGAGTGCAGTTGCCTTTTTCCAGATCTGTTTGTTTCCTTGCCCTCTCTGGTCTGCTTCTGGCTCCACTCACCTTTTCCACTGGTTTACCAGATGATTCATCAGCTTTCTGGCATTCCTACTTAGCATTTGTGTCCAACATCCTAGCAAAATCCAATAAAGTTTCTAATATCCAGTATCCCATTAGCTATGTCCTTGTGTATAGCTAATTCACCAGAGGTTACTGGTCATAAGGATGACCTCGAGAGAAAGGGCATTACCACTTTCTGAACACTACTATGTGCCAAGTTCTGTGCTGATTGTATTTAATCCTGAAGCATTACAGAGCCGAAAAAGTCCTTTACAGAAAGATTAGATTATACCCCATTTGTTATTAAGAATAAACATATCTCCTTTCTTAAGTTTCTCAAATTATTGTTAAATTTTGTTTCAATGCATGATGTATACATATGGTATTGATTCAAAAGGTATAAAAAAGGAATAGAGTGAAAAATAAGTCTCTCTCTTCCCCACCACTCAAGTCTCTACCTGAAGGCAACTACTGTTACAAGTTTCTTATGTGTCCTTCCAGAAACAGCCCATTAAGCATAGACTATTATACAATGGATTATTAATAGTCCATTTAGCAATCTTCAGTTCAGTTCAGTTCAGTCACTCAGTCGTGTCTGACTCTTTGCAACCCCATGAATCGCAGCACGCCAGGCCTCCCTGTCCATCACCAACTCCCGGAGTTCACTCAGACTCACGTCCATCAAGTCAGTGAGGTCATCCAGCCATCTCATCCTCTGTCATCCCCTTCTCCTCCTGCCCACAATCCCTCCCAGTATCAGAGTCTTTTCCAATGAGTCAACTCTTCTCATGAGGTGGCCAAAGTACTGGAGTTTCAGCTTTAGCATCATTCCTTCCAAAGAAATCCCAGGGCTGATCTCCTTTAGGATGGACTGGTTGGATCTCCTTGCAGTCCAAGGGACTCTCAAGAGTCTTCTCCAACAACACAGTTCAAAAGCATCAATTCTTTGGTGCTCAGCTTTCTTCACAGTCCAACTCTCACATCCATACAGACCACTGGAAAAACCATAGCCTTGACTAGACGGACCTTTGTTGGCAAAGTAATGTCTCTGCTTTTCAATATGCTATCTAGGTTGGTCATAACTTTCCTTCCAAGGAGTAAGCATCTTTTAATTTCATGGCTTAGCAATCTTAGATTTCCTTAAAAAGGTATTACCTATTATGGCATATATAGAAATCCTATAGATTAAAATTTAGAAATGTGCTTTCATGGCATTATGACATTTAATTCTCCTTAAAATACCATGAGATGGGCAGTCAAACATTCCTGTTAAACAATTTACACAGAAAGAAACTGAAGCTCACAGAGGTGAAATGATCTGCCCATGTGTATATAGTTAGTAAAAGACCTAATTCTAGAACAATTAGTCTAATGCTTGTTCCATTACACCACAGAAAAAGTAGCCAAAGGATCACAGATCAAAAAATAGCCTTCTTGACTAATTAAAATACTCTGTCATTTCTCAGAGAATTTATTATGTTTAGTACAGTAGCAACAAAGTATTATTTCACATAAATAATATATCACATAAAAACTCAGTATTTTGGCTTTGCAATTGAAATTAATAAAGTATAACCAAAGATTTTAATTCAACAAGGGTCTGAGTTCCTGTTAATGGAGATATGTGGTTCTTCCCTTGAGATGGCTTTAAAGCAGACCTTAAAGGTTGCTAGAGAAGGGCTGGGTAATTTATGTAACTATCTGTTAAACAAGAGCAAGCAGAAAGCAACATTATTCTTTGCTGCAACTGACTGATGAAACTGTTTTCCGTTTTGGGGATCCTAGGCAGATCCATAACTTTTATGTGACTATCAGGTATTAACAAATACTTTTGTGTTTTGAGATGCTGAAATTTCAGTCCAGTCTGATAGACAAGCTTCAATTGCTTACTCAGTTTGAAGTGTCCTCCCTCCTCCAGCTCAGCCCTGCCTTAGGAGACCACTGTGGATGAAGGGGGCATGGGTAGGCACACCTCTCCCCACTCCTTGCTTTCCCACTCCTCTTGATTCTTTTGCTGCTTTTGGATCCTCCAGTATTGTAACCAAGAACTTCCAGATGTACAAGCTGGGTTTAGAAAAGGCACAGGAACCAGAGATCAAATTGCCAACATCCAATGGATCATAGAAAAAGCAAGAGAATTCCAGGAAAACATCTACTTCTGCTTCATTGACTATACTAAAGCCTTTGACCATGTGGATCACAACAAACTGTGGGAAATTCTTAAAGAGATGGGAATCCCAGACCACCTTACCTGCCTCCTGAGAAATCTGTATGCAGATCAAGATGCAACAGTTAGAACTGGAAATGGAAAAATAGACTGGTTCCAAACTGGAAAAGGAATATGTTAAGGCTGTATATTGTCACCCTGCTTATTTAACTTGTATGCAGAGTACCTCATGTGAAATGCCGCTGAATGAAGCACAAGCTGGAATCAAGATTGCTGGGAGAAATATCAATAACCTCATATATACAGACAACACCACCCTTATGGGAGAAAGAGAAGAGGAACTAAAGAACCTCTTGATGAAGGCGAAAGAGGAGAGTGAAAAAGCTGGCTTAAAACTCAACATTCAGAAAACGAAGATCATGGCATCTAGTCCCATCACTTCATGGCAAATAGATGGGGAAACAATGGAAATAGTAACAAACTTTATTTTCTTGGGCTCCAAAATCACTGCAGATGGTGACTGCAGCCTTGAAATTAAAAGATGCTTACTCCTTGGAAGAAAATTTATGACAAACCTAGACAGCATATTAAAAAGCAGAGACATACTTTGCTGACAAAGGTCATCTAATCAAAGCTATGGTTTTTTCAGTAGTCATGCATGGATGTGAGAGTTCAACCATAAAGAAGGCTGAATGCTGAAGAATTGATGCTTTCAAACTGTGGTGTTAGAGAAGACTCTTCAGAGTCCCTTGAACTGCAAGGAGATCAAACCAGTCAATCCTAAAGGAAATCAATCCTGAATATTCATTGGCAGGTCTGATGCTGAAATGGAAGCTCTGATACTTCGGCCACTTGATGCGAAGAGCTGACTCATCAGAAAAGACCCTGATTCTTAGAAAGATTGAAGGCAGGAGGAGAAGGGGACGACAGAGGACGAGATGGTTGGGTTACATCACTGACATGAATTTAAACAAGCTCCAGGAGATGGTGAAGGACAGGGAAGCCTGGCATGCTGCAGTCCATGGGGTTGCAAAGAGTTAGACACAACTGAGTGACTGAACAACAAGCATTGGAACAACAGTGGGAAGGAAAGGCAAGGTTTTCATCTGAGGGAGTTTTCTGGATGTGGCTTTATCTGAAGGCTGATGCTTTCTCTAATAAGGCACCTTTAGCATTCCTCAGATACATCTCCACTGGGCCCTGGGGAACTCCCAGCATGGTTTCCTAGTACACGTGTCTTCTCTGGGTTTCCCAGGTGGCTCTAGTAGTAAAGAACCTGCCTGCCAATGCAAGAGACAAAAGCGACATTGTTTTGATCCCTCGGTCGGGAAGATACCCTGAAGGAGGGCATGGCAACCCACTCCAGTATTCTTGCCTAGAGAATCCCATGGACAGAGGAGCCAGATGGGCTACAGTCCATGGGGTCACAAAGAGTTGGACACAACTGAGTGACTTAGCAGGCACACACACGTGTCTTCTCCAACTGGCTGCTGTTACTTCCCCTTAGCCCCTGGCTTCCTGTGATTCACCTCTAATTTCATTCTGCTGGGTACCTGTGGCTCCTGATGGTTCTCTTGGGGAATGCTCCAGTTCAAGGTTACCAAGTCCAGATCTCTTCCCCGGAGGCTTCACAGGGCACAAGCCATATCACCAGCAGAAATGCAACAGCGGAAGTACAATTGACTCCATCAATTGGTCCCTTTCTCACTCGGCTGCCACATGCTGCTCTGTTTAGCTTCTGAGCCTCTGAGTTTTTCAGGTCCCACTCTCTATGTCATAGGCGGAATAATATCCCCCCGAAAGATGTCCAAACCCTAATCCCCAAAACCTGTGAATAGTTTACACTATGTGGCAATGGGGATTCTGCAGATGTGATTAAGGTTATGAATTTTAAGATGAGATTATCCTGGTTATTAGAGGGGCTCAGTATTATTACATGAGCTTTTAAAAGCAGAGAACATTTCCTGGCTGAAGTCAGAGAGATATGGCACCATGAGGAGGATTCCATGTGTTCTGGCTGGCTCTGTGATATAGGGGCCCTTGTGCAAGTGTTCTTGCCTGGAGAATCCCAGGGACGGGGAAGCCTGGTGGGCTGCCATCTATGGGGTCACACAGGGCCGGACACGACTGAAGCAACTTAGCAGCAGCAGCAGCAGCAGTGCAAGAACCAGAGAGCAGCCCTGGGAGCCAAGGGTGGTCCCCAGCTGACAACCAGCAAGGAAACAGGGACCTAAGTCCAGCAGCCAAATGGAACTAAATTTGGCCAACAATCTGAATGAGCCTGGACACAGATTCTCCCCTAGAGCCTCCTGAAGAGAAGACAGTGCAGCCAACACCTTGACTTCAGCCTGTGCATGCTTGCGTGCATGCTAAGTTGCTCCAGTTGTGTCTGACTCTATGAGACCCCGTGGACTGCAGCCCACCAGGCTCCTCTGTCCATGGGGATTCTCTAGGCAAGAATACTGGTGTAGGTTGCTATGCCCTCCTCCAGGGGACCTTACTGACCCTAGGGATTGAATCCGCATCTCTTAAGTCTCCTGAATTGGCAGGGTTCTTTACCACAGCAGCACCTGGGAAGCCCTGATTTTAGCCTAGTAAGGCACAGAGCAGACAATCCAGCCGAGTCCTCTGAACTTCTGACCTACAGAACTGTGAGACAATAAATGTGTGTATTAGTCACTCAGCAGTGTCTGACTCTTTGTGACCCCATGAACTGTAGCCCGCCAGGCTCCTCTGTCCATGAGATTCTCCAGGCAAGAATTCTAGAGTGGGTTGTCATTTCCTCTTCCAGGGGATTTTCCTGACTCAGGGATTGAACCCAGGTCTCCTGCATTGCAGGCAGATTCTTTACCATCGGAGCCACCAGGGGTTCTATTGTGTTGTGTTAAGCTGTTAAATTTGTGATAATTTGTTATAGCAGCCATAGGAAATGAATACACCCTAGGTAGATCCATTCTTCGAGTTTCTGAAGTCCCCTCTCACTTGCTTAAGATGAAAAACACCAGGAAAATAGAGGAAACATTTCAGCAACCTAAAAATTGTCTCTGATGAAATCCATGCTTTCCATATTAATTCATAGGCCTCTCCTTAAATATACATACTTGAGGTTATGGGACAGGCTAAGTGTTCCTGGACCCATTTTCGGTCACCCCTGCACAAGTTACGTCTCTTCAGAATAGATGGGTATTTAACAATATTCATTCTTAGCTCTAGGGCCTCAGCTAACACTGAGACAACAGGAAAGTTTTGTTTTAACATCATGTTACATGTATATATCAGGAGAGTTGCCTTCCTCCTCAGGTTCAATGGTCTTGAAACATGTTGGATAGACTGGGGTTGCTCTGATAAAGACGAATAACAGGAGAGGGAGATGAGATCCCAGAGAGGTCACTGTCAAGATGGGATGAGAGACAAGAAAAAAAGAACCAACGTTGGCCAACATGTGAGTTAGTGTGGAGGAAACAAGGCTTCTAGCCCTAGACTTGGGGATTGGTGAAACCCTAGGTAGATGCAGCAGTCGGAGGAGACAGGGGAGGGCTTGGTGATTCTGGATGAGGGATGGCTCCCAGGTAAGCACCATTTCTATGTCTTCCCACAGGAGTCTCTGCCAGAATGGAATGAACTGGGGCTATGTAACTGAGCGTGTAGTGCTAAGTTGCCTCAGTCATGTCCAACTCTTTGTGACCCCACGGACTGCAGCCCACCAGGCTCCTCTGTCTGTGAGATTCTCCAGGCACGAATACTGAAGTGGGTTGCCATTCTCTTCTCCAGGGGATCGTCCCGAACCAGGGACTGAACCTGAATCTGTTACTTGTCCCGCACTGGCAGGCAGGTTCTGCACCTCGAGTACCGCCTGTAGCTTGAGTTAGTACAAGTTGACCCTTTCTTTCCTCTCTGAGTTTTGTGACTGCACAGCTTGAATGTCCAGCAGAACATGGGGAGGAGGGAAGCAGGGGACAGAGTGGCAGTTCTGTGACAGAACCCATGGTCTGCTTGTGGGCAGGGGGGTAGGACCCTGCTGTCCAGAACTAAAGACCGTGCGCTGAGAACAAGCTGAGTTGTTTCACATCTGCAGATAGATGTGTATCTGAGGAGGAGGACAACAATCTCATAGTTTCTGTCCCGTTCCACTGCCCTTAAAAATCATTTGGAGCTTTGATTTCGCAGACTCTAACCATCTAGTCAAGCGTCCTCTGTTTGGCCAATTGATACCTTTTCATTGAATGTGCTAGGCTCTGGCCTCAACTCTGGAAGTTGGCTATGTTTGCAATGCTGCTGCTGTTTAGGAACTGGGAGATCATGGATAGACCCCTCTTCCTAACAAGAACTCGCTTATTCTATATAGAGTGAAGGTCAACTGTAGGGTAATTTCTAGCATCCTATTTCCTTTCCATACTAATTTCAGGAAGAAAAAGATGAATATAAAGTATAAGAAAAAAGGTTAACATATAGAAAAGTCTTCCTTGTGGGTTGTTTCAGCTGAAACACCTCGAAGTAGGACCATATTGTGTATATTTTATGTTTCTCATTTAATTATCTATAACGGACAGCCAAGAGATGCTTATGATCCATAACCCCAGCACCCAAAGCCATTCTTGACATATAGTGTTGTTGCTGCTGCTACTGCTAAGTCGCTTCAGTCATGTCCAATTCTGTGCGACCCCATAGAGGGCAGCCCACTAGGCTCCTCTGTTCCTGGGATTCTCCAGGCAAGAATACTGGAGTGGGTTGCCATTTCCTTCTCCAATGCATGAAAGTGAAAAGTGAAAGTGAAGTCGCTCAGTCGTATCCGACTCTTATCGACCCCATGGACAGCAGCCCACCAGGCTCCTCCGTCCATGGGATTTTCCAGGCAAGAGTACTGGAGTGGAGTGCCATTGTCTTCTCCGGACATATAGTGTACTGCCTAATAAATATTTGTTGAATCAATGAATATGGAAAAATGCAAACCAAGCATTTGAAATATTGCGCTACATTTCTTTCAGCTCCACCTCCACACCAATGAGTGCGGGAGGTCACTGGAAGAGTGTTAGGGTCATCATGAGTTTCATGTTTCAACAGCCAGTGCCAAATTCTTAAGGCCAGATGGGACGAGATGAGATGTTAAAACCGCTTCTTATTACCACTCTGTTGGCCTCGATTGCCTCAGTATTATTCTCCAACTGCTTTGTCTCTGTGGATCTCTGACTCCTTATTACCTCCAATTGGAACACCCCACAAATCACTCTGCCTTCTTTATCCTCTCTCACCTCCAAGTAATCTTGTCATCTTGCTCCAGTTAGAGCTGCTTCCATTAAGAAGATCATGGCAAATTCTCTCTCTACCCCTGTTTGTCCTTCAGGAAAATTATCCCGTGGATAAGTGGATGTTACAGACACTTTTCAGAACATATTTTGTCTGAATTTTTTTCTGTCTTTCCACATTCTTCTAAGCCAGTTACCTTTACATTGGAGTGGAATTAAATTCAAGGAGATAGAGGTTCTGAGTTTCCTCCTTTGACCAGATGGAAATCGTTACATTAGAATGCTGATGACTGCAAAACCTTGGACATATTGTTTTCACAATTAGGAAATGGCAAACACGAAGCGCTCCAGCCCAGAGCCAGCATGCAAGTTCAGCTTCCATTTGCTGCTATAAATTTTGTTCTTGTTGCTGCCAGTGAACACCAACTGTTCAAGAGAAATAGTAAATCCAAATGTGCCTTTGGATGAGAGTAAAAAAAAAAAAAAAAGATGCTGCATAAATGCTGATGCAAAAGGATTTTTTTTTTAACACACTAAACCAGGGAAGGGAAAGAAATGGGGAGAGAAAGTTGAACTGAAAGTGCTAAAAAAGATCTTGAGGAAATGTTGATTCCACATATGGTTTAAACTTCAAGGAGAAAAATGCAGAAGGAGCATATCAACCTTCGGGTGGGCATGTCAACCTTTGAGCACTGTAGGTATCCCACAAAAGGCATACACAAGTTGTGTAAATCAAGAGAAAGAAAAACCCCAAAGTTTACTCAAGGCTGAACCAGCACATGCCCCCTTTGTTACTTGCTAATGATCAATCTAACAGTTAAAAGCCAAAGCCAGAAGCAAGTGCAGTCTGTTATGCAAGAACTTCAGTGACTTCCTATCGCACAGATTTACTTTAAGGCTAATCGACAGATGTCTGTACTCAGGTCTTCCTCCAGTTTAACTTAATATGCAACTGAATTATGACTCAAAGAGATAGTTTCAGAGATTTGATTTTCTGAATTTTAACCTTTTTTTAATGTTTAATGTTATGATTTTTATTTTTTATTTATTATTGTTTTTTATATAGATTTATTTATTTTAATTGGAGGCTAATTACTTTACAATGTTGTATTGGTTTTGCCATACATCAACATGAATCCGCCATGGGTGTCCACATGTTCCCCATCCTGAACCCCCCTCCCACCTCCCTCCCCATACCATCCCTCTGGATCATCCCAGTGCACCAGCCCCAAGCATCCTGTATCATGCATTGAACCTGGACTGGCGATTCGTTTCATATATGATACTATATATGTTTCAATGCCATTCTCACAAATCATCCCACCCTCTCCTTCTCCCACAGAATCCAAAAGACTCTTGTATACATCTGTGTCTCTTTTGCTGTCTTGCAGAATTTTAACTTTGGATTACCTAAATTTATGACGGGTTTCTCGTCTCCTTTGCCCCACCATTTTTCTGTGATGCTGAAGAAAATGTGTGAACTTTGGAGTTAGCTGACTTGAGTCCTTGATACTAGGTCTGATCCTTACATACCCTGACCCTACTTTCTCATGTGCAAAACAGTGCTTGCAACCACTGGGTCGCTGTGAAGATTAAATGAGATGCTACATGTTAAATGCCTGGCACAAGCCTTGACCATAAAAGATCCTTAATAATGACACCAGTTCCATACCCCAGATTAGACTTTGCAAACAAACAATTTGAAAAACAGAGCATTAAAACAAATTCCGTAGCATGATGAGGCTCCAGGCCAAGAACCAAGCAGTAAAGATGTTCCAAACCAGAACATTTCAGCATCGGAGAATGGCTAGAAGGGCTTATCTTCATGGCTAAAATAAGCAGTTTAATGTAAAACAGTCTTTCTTTCTTTTTTTTTTTTTAATTCTTCATATTCTTATGGAAGGAAAAGCATTTCCGAATAATGGTTAAAATCTGTCCTTTGTAGATCTGAAAACGTGGACAAGTTTCATACTGAGGTCAAGTTCTACTGAAAGTGTTAGATGGCTGTATGAGGACCAGAAGCAGCTGTCAAAAATAAAGTGGACGATGGTATCTTGAATGCCTTCATGTGAGGCCAAAGCTAAGTGAGCGTTTGACTTATTTTTGTCATTGAATTAATTTACGTATCTGGTTTAACTGGTCAAATTATTTTTGCTTAAATGTTCACATATTTCAGTGTTGTATTGATACAGTTACTGCTTTCAAGAGTGAATAAAATGCCAACAGTGGCAAATACATGTGTTCAGAGGAAGAGAAATCGTTCATTTCCAAACCTCAGATTTAGAGCAATTTTTATATACATAGGAAAGTGTTGGTTTCTCCTTATGGCTACTTCTGAACATGTGTAAATTATCAGAGTCTGTGTGCATTTATTTCCATTAAAAACATAATAATAATACCAGCAGAGACACAGCTAAGCCAAGTTGAGCCTTGCTGGTTAGGTTTGTGGAAACATAGGCCAACTCAGGGCAAGGCAAGCTCATGAGATAGGAAGTATAAAATAGTAATAAATAGCTTTGGAAACCTTTTACTTTGGAAGAGACATCCCAATAACATCCTGCATTAATAGATGAGAAGAGACACACATGTGTGCTATGAACGACACAGTAAGTAAAACCAAAAGGCTCACTCTGAGGGTCAAATTCAACTTGGGTTGCAACTTTAATGAAGGAAACAGTGGTTTTGATTCAGAAAAGCCCAGGGTTGGAAGGGAGATATTAAGCCTAACATCTCATCCGTCTGATGCCTGGATCTCCTTTACTCTGTTCTGGCAGAAAGATCATACAATTGATACTGGAAATGAGCAGCTTGCTCCGTTAGAGTTGGCTCTTGTATCTTTGAATTAAAGTCCCGTTTCTATCTTTGAATAAGAAAATGTTTTCTTCTTTTGGATCAAGGCCTGTTTCTATGAAATTTCCACTCATTCTTCCTATTTCTGTCACTCAGGGTCACACCCAAGCAGAATCCCACTTGCAGAGGCAAACGTTGCAAACATTCCATTACAAACATTAAGGCAAGAGTCACAGATTAGCCTGCAGGGTAATTTTAAATAATTAGAAATCAGCTTTTGATATTTAAAACTTGGAAAATTACCTATCAAAATCCATGTTTTTCACTCCTTTGAAACTTTGGGAGCTCCAGAAGCAATGAACACACATGATAATGGACTGAATTGAGTAGCTCCTAGTGCTGCCTTTAGACAGGGGATGTGCTGGCCTGTTCACTACAGGCTTCATCACTCCCTACTGTCTTGCACTGAGCCTGCTTTCCTCATTTTATGATGCTTGCCTGGCCCCTGAGACCAGTCAAGATTGTAGTTCATACTTTGTCCTCTATAACCAGGGTCCCTCACCTCCCAGATACAATGCCTGATGATCTGAGGAGGAGCTGATGAAATAACAGAAATAAAGCGCAAACTTAATGTAATGCACTTGAATCTTCCCAGAGCCATCCCCGCCAACGCCCAATATATGGAAATATAGTCTTCCATGAAACTGGCCCTTGGTGACTAATAAGTTGGGGACCACTGCCTTATAAGCCTTCTTGGCTTCAAAAGATTTATCTTCAGTTCTCTCTTTTTTCCCTTTGCAGGAGGAACTTCAGGCATGCTTGAAACATAAGCCTGCTGAGTGTTGCCACATGGAAAATTGACATTTGATTTGTCCAGTCTCACTATCAATCGTCAGTAATGAGCCAGTAACATAGCTAGAAACCTTCAAATCATGTAGGTAAGGTACGAATGGGAGGTGGAGGGAAGAGATTCCGAAAAAGGCTAGAGAATGTGGAGTACAGCCTGTCACGCCGGCTGGAGCCCTAACTCTAGCTGGTGTTCTTTCCTGCTGTGATTCCTCGTGAGAACTCAGGCGCTCTGGACACCAGTACATACAATCAAGAGCACGCTGTGTGGTTTTCTGTTTTGTTCTGCCTCTATGCTGTTCTGTCAACAGCATCACAATCCTCCGTGTTCTGGAAAGGCGAAGAGCGCTTCGTTTTGAATCCCAGCGCCTCCAACAACTACCTGAGAGACCTTGGGAAAGTGACTTAACATCTCTTGAGTTTCCGTTTCTCCACCTGGAAAATAAGGCTAGTAATAGGTTGATCCTACTTATAGAAGTATTGTGAGAAATGCCAGAGACAAAGTACATACAGCGCATATACGGAAGTCCCCTGGGTCACATTAATCAGTCAATAAATGTTGGCTACTAATTGCTCTTCAGATATCATTCCTCCAGGTTGTAGCAGACTGCTCCCGTAGCTCCACAACCTCTCCCATGTGTGTGCATGCTGCATCAGCTTCGAGTAATTGCTAGCATTTGTGATTCTTGCCTGAGGGTTCTCTCTGACACTCATTTTTTTCTGTCCCTATGCATCCATGGCAAGCTGGCAGTGCTAGGGAGTTAACAGCCCTTCTCTCTCCCAATAATAGATGGGAGTTGGTGGACCAATACCCCAGCTTCCTCATCATTCAGAAGGCATAAACCTCAGTAGTGGGTCCTGTGTGGTCTATCAGAGTTCCTTCAGTGGATTTAGCTCCAGTTGCTCTAGTTATTATAACTTGTTTGATGATGTTGGCAGCCTTGCTGTGCCTGTCTCATCTCTCCACTTTCTTACCAATACTTCCTGGGGTCAACTCCATGCTAAACTACTTGTGTTCAGAAACTTATTTCAGCATCTGCTCCTCGGGGAACACGAGCTTAGGTCATTGGTATGAGCAGAGGTCCCAAGGAGCAGGTCATGAGGCTGGATTCTGGAACCACCTCATTTAAACGGATCCCAGTGCCGGTGGTAAATGGTGTGCTGATAAGCCCCAGTATACAGTAGCATTAAGGATACATTTGGATGGGCTACAGATGGAAGGAGGGCTCCCCTGGTGGCTCAGGTGGTAAAGAATCTGCCTGCCCATGCAAGGGATGTGAGTTCGTTCCCTGGGTGAGGAAGATCCCCTGGAGGAGGAAATGGCAACCCACTCCGGTATTCTTGCCTGGAGAATCCCGTGGACAGGGGAGCCTGGCGGGCTGCAGTCCATGGGATCACAAAGAGTCGGACACAACTTAGCGACTGAACAACAACAGATGGACAGTGATAACTCTCATGTACAGTAGTAGCAATGATGGATCTGAATGGGTTAGAGATGAACTGGCTTGTGTAACATCAAGGGCATTTAAAGATATTCGAGCACTTACAGAGTGTCTGATTTACATAGTACTCCTATGATGAGTCCAATGGACTCATTTCCCAGGGAAAGAATTATAACATCTGGTACATGTCATGGTATCAGCTGGTTCTGTATACACAATATCACTTCAATACAGCCAATCTGATAGGAATTGGAACGCCTTTTTTAAGAGCCTCTCTGGTGGCTCAGACGGCTGTAATGCGGGAGGCCCAGATTCGATCCCTGGGTTGGGAAGATCCCCTGGAGAAGGAAATGACAATCCACTCCAGTATTCTTGCCTGGGAAATCCCATGGATGGAGAAGCCTGGTAGGCTACAGTCCATGTAATTGCAAAGAGTCGGACATGACTGAGCGACTTCACTTTCACTTTCTTTACACTTTTTAAGGGTGCAACTCAGGTACCAGCCTGAGGATGGTGCCTGTAGGATGTGAGTATGCTGTTTGAAATGTAGTACATAGCGTGAGTCAACAAACTCTCAACAGGAAGAATCTGTGGGGCTGGGAACCAAGAGGTGGAAGTAGGGCATGGCTCCTGATACTACCCTTCTTTGATCCTCTTGGGGAATTTTGCTTTTTGACCCACAATGTTAGGGTCCGCTGGGCAAGAGCTTCTGGTTTCCAGTGGGACTTGGCAAGTCTTCTGCCAGGACACAGTATTTGGGGGGGCATTATGTTAACCCTGGGCTTCCCTGATGGCTCAAGTGGTAACGAATCCGCCTGCAGTCCAGGAGACACAGAAGACACGGTTTCAATCCCTGGGTTGGGAGGATTTCCTGGAGGGGCCCTAAAATGATGGCTGTCATTTGTATTCTGAGTTCCTCATGCCGGTAGAGAGTAGCAAGCAAAGAAAGAAGCTACCTTGTTACCATGATGAGATAGGCCTCTTGCTATACCATGAAGGCACAAGGGAGGCATCCCTGGATCTTAGCGGGATTTACTGGTGCTGCCATACCCAGTAATAACTGAATGGGCAAATGCAGAAAGCTTGTGCTGGTTTTTTTAGAATAAGATTCGGATTGTCTCTTTGGGTCCTTGAGGTGAGGTAATTCAAGGGTCTCAGGCTCTACAGATGTGAATGTCTTGGATCATGACTATCACTTATGACCTAAGGACCAGCTGTTGTGTAGGGGCTACAGCTTAGCTCACTAACCCCTCTGTTGTAATTCTCTTCCGTTTTGCTTTTATCTTTTTGACGCTCTGCACAGCTTGTGGGATCTTAGTTTCCCAACCAGAGATTGAATCCGGGCTTTATTCTAAGTGTTTTGTGCATAGTAACTGATTAAGTACTTTCAACTGCCTCACAATGTAGTGTTACTGCTGTCCCTCCCGTACAAAGGAGGAATACCGAGGCACAGAGAGCCTTGGATTACGTGGCATCCCAGTGGTCTCACTCCAGGTCCTGTGACTTTCTTCTTTTCTACTATTTACTTCTGACAACAACTCTAACTGGAGAAGGATTGACTTGAATTGCTTAAATTGCAATGTATTATATTCTTCTCCATGTGTCATGTGTATGTGTTGTATCCGTGTATTTCTTAGGGAAATTCTTAAGCAAAAGACTTCAGTTTGGTCTGGAGCTGGCTTGCTGTAGTAGGGCACACAACCAGATATCAGGAGGCTTAATGAATAGCAACACTTGCTATTTCCTGGCTTTATCACTTCGAGAAAAGCCAGCTTTGAGGGTTTATTTACTCATCTGTGAAAGAAGTCAGTTGGCCAGTCACCTTTGGCTTTCTTTCTCCTTTTCTTTCTTCCCTGGACAGTATATGGTTCTGTGATTTCCAAAACTTTTAAAAGGTCCTCAGAAAACAACCATTATAAATCTTGACCTTCCTTTACAGTGAAATAAACCTTGACCTTCCTTTACAGTAAGGAGGCGTTCAGGATTGATAGAAACACAGTGGTTTTACCTTCCAGTGGGACTGAAGCTTTAGAAAGAAAGGCACCCCACCAACCCACAAACACACACGCCTAGTACGAGCGCCAGTATCTGCCATAAAGCCAAGTCTCAACTGAGGGTAAATTCTTGGTTGTTAAGCGGGGCGTGGGTGTCTAGACTAGACCCCTGATCGCTCTCCACGGGTATCTGGGAGAGGTCATGGCTTCCTTCGGGCTGTTCCTGTGTGGTGAGTTAGCCATCACACATGCATGCGTGCTCAGTCACTTCAGTCGTGTCTGACTCTTTGCAAACTATGGACTGTAGGCCTTCAGGCTCCTCTGTCTATGGGATTCTCCAGGCAAGAATGCCGGAGCGGGTTGCCATGCCCTCCTCCAGGGGATCTTCCCAACCCAGGGATTGAACCCACATCCCTTATGTCTCCTGCATTGGAAGGTGGGTTCTTTACCACCAGTGCCACCTGGGAAGCCCAGTAATCATACTGAGTGGCTTTTAAGCAATGAGAAAAATTTGTTTTGATAATTTCTGAAAGTTAACCACTCCTTTATTTAGTACGTGACTTGTTTTGACCAAAAGTTCCCCAAAGGCAGCCTTCTAAGCTGCCATTGACCTCTGAGGGGACAGCCAGAGAGACAGCCTGTGTGTGCAGACCCAGGCAGTCTATTCAGTCTGATGTCGATCATCTTATAATCATCCCCCTGATAATCAATTCTCCTATCAATTCAGAGATTCTGACTCCAGACGGGGGGCTTGGAATACTCAGCCTGAGGCCAATCAACTCAGAGAAACTGCTTCCTGAAAATATCTTTTTTCATAGGAAACAGGAGGTTAGACGCACGACCTGGTTACTCAAAGAGTAAGTCTCTGCTACCCTTGCTGATGTAGAGAGTGGCAGCGGAGGCATCCTCAGCACTTAACATCTACAAATTATTAAAAAAAATCATCAAAAAATCAATTGCTGTTTCTAGAAGTCTTCAAACAGTGCTTTATATGTCTCACAAGCCTGAAGACGACACGAACTGTATACCTTCTGCTATTTTCTTCCAGCAGCCCTTGCTCATAACCATAGCTTGTATAGCTTCAGATGTGGTGAAACTGTTAGCTGTGTTGATGGGACCATCTAGAATATACTAATGTTCATACAGGGCTACTCTCTCCAAGAGCCCAAATCCACTGGTCCTCAGGGAGCCAGAGGAGTGCTGGTTCCCTGGAGGGTGGGAGAAGTGCCTCTCTGCCCAGCACTGCCCTTGATCACAAGGACCCCACAGTAGGACCAGGGAGCCCGAGGACCTCCAAGCCTCTCATGAGGAAACCTCAGTCACTTTCCAGCCTCAACTGTTCTCTCAGCAATCATCAACTGAATACAAGGGATCCTGGGGGAAATAGATAACTTGCTCTTTCCATTCACTCAGTTTCTCCTTCCCATCGTAGAAAATAAAAAACAGGAATAATCTCCTTCTTCCTGCAGTCAAAACAGGCTTCAATGCCATGAACTTATGCAAATAGATAAGGAATGGTGAAATCCATCCTGGTCTGGGTTCAACCACCCCACCCCCAAATCCCAGAAAATTGGAAGAGAGTGGATTTTCAGAGACTTCCTAGTTCAGGTAAAACCCAGAGAGGAAAGACTCCTGTCTACCATCACACAGGTCTTGCTCACAAACATAATATTGTCATAACAGCTCAGTGCTGGATTTTAAAAAGCTAGTTTATCAGCCCGCTATCCCAACTGAAATCTTTTTGGTTCATGAACACATCTCTTTGCACCTGGTTCTCTCTCATTAGGACTTAACATTTTTTGTGGACAGGAGAAGACCTAAGGCAGGGCTCCAAGATTCTTAAAAAGGTCAAATGCTTCCTTCCTCTCAGGGGGTCAGCTAACATGTAGGGTTCAGTTGTTTGACTGGACTCAATGAAAACTAAACAAATTTTTAGGACATCCAGGAGGAGCAAGTAAGTGTAGTGAAATTCACTTGGCTTAATCTACAAATGCCTTTTTAAAAATAACATGAGGTTATTTTGCTTCTTAGTATGAAAGAAATATATATTCATCAGAAGAGACTTAGAAAATGTAGAAAAAAATATTCACAAATCCATTACCAAGAGGCAATAATTGTTAGTATTTGGGCATATTGACCCTTCCAGTCTCTCTCTCCATATATTTCCAAAGAGGGCTCCAAGTTCAATGCTTGAAACAGGGCACTCAAAGCTGGTGCACTGGGACAACCCTGAGGGATGGGATGGGGAGGGAAGTGGTAGGGGGGTTCAGGAAGGGGGACCCATGTACACCCATGGCTGATTCATGTCAATGTATGGCAAAAACCACCACAATATTGTAAAGTAATTAGCCTCCAATTAAAATAAATTAATTAATTTAAAAAATAAAAAATAATATGGGAATTAAAAAAAAAGAGGGATCATGCCATACTCTTTTTGTTATCTGACTTAAAAAAAAAAAAACCTTACTACATGGATATATTCCCAGAGCATTAAATATTCTTTCATAGATGGATAATATTCCATTGCATGGATGCACCAAGGCTTATTTAATATTTCCACACTCAGTCCTTCCACTGCCAGAAGTCTTGGTGGGCATTAGGTTATTTCCAACTTCTTTGAATTTTGTGGCTGATAATTCTCTTTGAGGAAAATCATTTATGATTCTTTCCTTAGGATAAATTCCTAGAAATGATGCTGGGTCAAGGAGTACTAAAATGTGTAAAGTTTTTGGCTCCAAATGTCTCTTCTGACAATAGTCTTAACTGAAAAGACTAATAAGAGATGAGCCCACTTGGCCTGGCCTCTCTTGGTGGTCAGATCCAAGGCTTTAACCACACACCTACTGATTTATGATGTAAAAGATTCTGTATTTTGCTTTCCTAGCTCCCTCTTTTTTTTTTTTTTTATTGGAGAATAGTTGCTTTACAATGTTGTGCTAGTTTCTGCTGTACAGCAAAGTGAATCTTATATATATATATCTCTCCCCTCCGTTTTGGATTTCCTTCCCATTTAGGTCACCACAGAGCACTGAATTCCCTGTGCTACACAGTAGGTTCTCATTAGCTAACTCTTTTATACCTAGTAATGAATATATGTCAGTCCCAATCTCCCGATTCATCCCACCTTCCCTTCCACATTTGGTGTCCACATGTTTGCCCTCCATGTCTGTGTTTCTACTTCTGCTTTGCAAATAGGTTCATCTGTACTATTCCTCTAGATTCTGCATAAATGCATTGATATACAATATTTCTTTTTCTCTTTCTGACTTAATTCACTGTGTATGAGTCTCCAGATCCATCCATGTCTTTGCAAATGAAACAATTTTGTTCCTTTTTATGGCTGAGTAATATTCCATTGTATATATGTGCCATATCTTCTTTATCCATTCCTGTTGATGGACATTTAGGTTGCTTCCATGTCCTGGCTACTGTCAATAGTGCTGCAGTGAATATTGGGGTGCGTGTATATTTTGGAATTACGGTTTTTCTGCTGGTTTATGATCCAGGAGTGGGATTGATGAGTCATGTGGTAGTTCTGGCCTTCCCAAGTGGCACTAGTGGTAAAGAACCTGCTGCCAATTCAGACCACAGGGTCGCAAAGAGTCAGACATGACTGAGTGACTGAACTGAACTGAAGAGACACAGGTTCAATCCCTGAGCCGGGAAGACCCCCTGGAGGAGGGCATGGCAACCCACTCCAGCATTCTTGCCTGGAGAATCCCATGGACAGAGGAGCCTGGCGGGCTACAGTCCATGGGATCACACAAAGTCAGACCTGACTGAAGCGGCTGAGCACACACTCACACATGGTAGTTCTATTTTCAGTTTTTTAAGGAGCCTCCATACTGTTCTCCCAGTGGCTGTGTCAATTTACATTCTCACCAGTGTGTTAAGACAGCTCCCTCTCTTCATGCCCTCTTCAGCATTTATTGTTTGTAGATTTTTTGATTACTGCCGTTCTGAGCTTGGTGAGGTGATACCTCATTGTAGTTTTGATTTGCGTTTCTCTCCCTCTTTTTTTAAGTCAGATTTTGTGTGTGTGTGGTATAATTTACATACAGCAAAATTCACTCTGTTTTTGGTGCAGTTTTATGAATTCTGAAAAACACATACAGTTGTATAAGCACCACCACAATCAAGACACAGAACATTTCATCACCCAAAAGTTCCCTCTTGGACCTTCGTGTTCACTCCTTTGTATGGTTCACACCTTACCCCTAGCTCCTGGCAACCACTCCCCTGTCCCCATAGTTTTTCTTTTTCCGGCATGTTAAGTGGAATTACAGAGCAGGTAGCTTTGTAATTCTAATTTTTTCGCTTGGCGTAATGCACTTGAATATCCACGTTCTCTATCGCTAGCTCTTTTCTTTCTATTCCACTGGACCTACATTTCAGTTGTTTATATATTCACCAGGTGGTGGTGATTTGGATTGTTTCTAGTTTTTGGAGATTATGAAAAAAGTTGATAGAAACATTCACATATAGCTTTTGGTGTGGGCATGTATTTTTATTTATCTTGGGTGAACACCCAAATGCTCAGTCCCATAAGTGACATTTAACTGTACAAGGCACTATTAAGCAGTTTTCCAAAGAGGCTGCACTGTTTTGTATGAGTGCTCCCACTGCTCCATATTCTCATCAGTTCTCAGTCTTGGTTTTTAAATTTTCGTGGTCAAATAGAAGTGTGTTAGAACCTTATTGCAGTTTTAAAATCTCATTTCCCCAATGAATAATAATGTTGAGTATATTTTCATTCATTCCTTTGCTATCTTTTTTAACGTCTTTGGAGAAATGCCCAAATCTTTTCCCATTTTTTGCTGGAGTTGTTTCTTATTATTGTTTGTCAGAATTTTCAATATATTCTGGATACAAGTCTTTTGTAATAAATTTACTTTGCAAATATTTCCCCCCAGTCTTTGGCTTGCTTATTCATCTCCTTTTCTTCACAGTGTCTTTCAGAGTTTTTAATTTTGACAAACTGCTGCCTATTTTGTTTCTTTCATACTTCATCATTCTGTGTCACAGCTGAGAAATCTTTCCCTTATCTTTGGTTGCAAAGACATTTTTCCTCTATTTTCCTCTAGAACTTTCATATTGTTAGGTTTTATATGTGGGTATATGTTTCATTTTGAATTGACTTTTGCATGTATAATTTTTGAAAGGTATGGATCATGGAACATAATTTTACACATGGATGTCCAAATTGCAGCACAGTCTGTTGAAAAACTGTATCTATTGAATTCCTTGGTTCTTTTGTTTTTGAAGATTATGAACAGACTTGCATGTATTTGTATATTTGCTAAGGATTTTATTTTATCCCATTGGTTTACATGTTATCCTTTCATTGATACACACACTTGATTACTGTAGGTTTATTTAAGTCTTAAATTCAATTTTGTTTTTTTTCAAAATTGTTTTCATGGCAGTTTCCTTTGCTTTCCTTTATAAATTTTAGCATTATCTTGGGGATTTCTATAAAAACACCTTGCTGGATTTTTGATGAGATTACACTTAATCTACAGATCAGTTTGAGAAGGGTTGACATTTTAAGAACGTTGAATCTTTCTGGCCATCTTTTGACGCCAAATCATTTCTTCTACCTTGAATTATGAGACCAGCCTCCCAAATCATACTTTTCTTGTAAAATTTGGCTTCATGATTGGATCTGCACTGGATATTAGCTATTGGAAGACTATTCATAGTGACTTTAACCCTATAGGGCATAGAACTACCTGCTATATTGAAATTATGGATCAAAGTTTTTACCCCTTTAATCAAGTTGTCCCAGTCATTCTAGTAAAGAGCATCCTAGATCATCTGACAGCAAACCGACCCCTAGATAAGTGAACATTCACATCTAAGATCAGAATAACCAACTCTCTAGTCAACCACTCCAAATGTAGGAGCTATAAATTCTTATTTTATGCCATTGAAATTTTGTTTTTGTTTATTACACAGCATCATTGTGGCAGCAGACAGTTGATACATCTGAAAAATGTACAGGTTCATTAAACTCTTTACAAACAGCATCACACAATAACTTACCAGGGTTGGGACATTAATCAAATGTAGCTAACTTGCCTTTTCACCTTCATTCTCAATACCAAGTATTAAAAAACAAAAAATTATCACAAGAGAAATTCTGATAAGTCCTTATCACCACTTCCAACCCCTGAGTCAAGTAAAACTATGAGACTATGAAGAATTCACTTTGTCTTTATTTTTAATTATAAGGAGTTTATTATTATTTTAACCTTTTTAGTAAATGATTGAGCACCCTGACTGTGATGTGGAGATGAATCTAAAGGAACCAGTCAGAAGAAAGATAAGCATCCAAAAGTGATTAATCAACTTTTTTTTTTAAATCAAAGTTCTTAGAACTATTTGCTGAATTGTGTGTTTTATTTTTAATAGTTATTCTTTGAGGTAGGAATGCCATGGCATAGAGATAAGAGCCATAACATTTAAGACATGTTTATGAAGTTAAAACCACTAACTTGGCTGCAGTTGAAATGCATTCAGCTCCTTCCCACTGTGCTCGGAGTCTTCCCAACGGCTGGGCTGGCAAGGGTTCCTGCTACTGCTGCCTCTTCCCCAGCTGGCACTGTGGGCTGTGAGACAAATGTAGGCATTTAACCCACATTAAAGTGCATTTAGAAGTACTAGAATTCGTGTTTATCAGGGCTTTGACATCAAACACATTTCTAACCAGTGGGGTGTGTTTAGATCTTGACAACAGAATGACCTTGTGCAGCTTCAATTCCAGGGTCTTTTGGTAGTGCCAAAGAGAAGACAGACACCCACAGTCGTGCTGCTGTCAACGGCAATATCCTTGTAAGGGGGGCTGCCAGGGCCCTAGGAAAGAACCTTGCCTCAGCCTATCCGCCCTTGGGAAAGCTCAAGGTGGGCTGGGGTACTTTAGACTTGGGCCCCTAGAAGTGTCTCATTTGCTTTATTTTTTGTTCATTCACCCCTACTTGGTATCCTTGATGGCTTTGTTATTTACCTAAAAATTGCATTGCCACTTTATAAATGAAATAGACTTTGAGAAATTCAAATTTGTTTTAAATTAAGTTCTCTGGGGGAAAAATAGGAAGCACTAGTTTCTGAAGCCAGTCTGGGCTATGCTCATAATTCAAAGGAGGTAGGCAAAATGTTCAGAGCTTGGGAAGTATTCTTAAAAGTAGGGCATGTCTAGGTTGATAATATCTACTAGTGTGTTTACATGAAATGGATAAATCAAAGCACATTCAGTAAAAATGCTAGGAAACAGATGCTGCAATGGAGTCATATACACTTGGGTTCAAATCTCTTCTTTACCCCCAACCAGCTGTGGAATGGAGTCTCAGTTTCCTCAAGTCTAAAATGGAGATAGAAAAATGGTACTAATAACCCTATTTGCAGGGCAGGAATAGAGATGCAGACAGAGAGCAGACTTGTGGACGTGGTGACTGGGGAAGAAAGGGTGGGACAAACTGAGAGAGTGCACTGACGTATCTACACTACTGTGCGTAAACGAGACGGCGCAGCGGCAAAGAACCCGCCTGCCATGCAAGCAGACGCGAGAATCACGGGTTTGATCCCTGGGTGGGGAAGATCCCCTGGAGAAGGAAATGGCAACCCACTCCATATTCTTGCCTGAAAATTCCATGGACAGAGGAGCCCAGTGGGCTACAGTCCACAGGGTCACAAAGAGTCAGACGAAACGGAGCGGCTGAGCACACACAGGATGTAAACTGGAATAGCTAATGGGATCCTACTGTGCAGCGCAGGGATTTCAGCTCAGTGCTCTGTGATGACCCAAAGGAGTGGGACACGCAGCTGGGTGGGAGGGAGGCTCCAGAGCAGAGGATACATGTATGCACACAGCTGATTCCCGTTGTCATACAGCAGAAACTAACACAACATTATAAAGCAGTTGTCCTCCAATTAAAAAATAAAAAACAAACTAATTAATTAAAAAAGGAAATTGGGATATAAAAGAACTTATTTCAAAGGGTTGTAATAAATTTTAAAATAGTGTAAAGAGAGTGGTTGCCGCTAGCTGCAATTAGTGCTCAAAAAACTCAGTAAACCGTATTAACAGTACTGTTAGTATTTTGCCATTATTTCTAGTGAAAATGATTATTGTGCAATATTGTATCAAAAATAACCAGACTAAAAATTTAGATCTGCAGTATAATTGATACTATGCTAAAAATAATAGGAAAAACGTTGGAAATACACCAAAATGTTATTGTATGAATTAGGATAGTGGGATGATCGGTGGTTTCTTTTCCTATTTTGTAATTTTTCTGCTATATATTTATACTACATATGATTAAAAATACTTAAAAATAATAAGGATTATTTCACTGATGCACAATATCACTTATGTATTATTCTTTTAAGTATGAGCTTCCCTGGTAGCTCAGATAATAAACAACCTGCCTGCAATGCTGGATACCTGGGTTCAATCCCTGGATTGGGAAGATCCCCTGGAGAAGGGAATGGCAACTCACTCCAGTATTCTTGCCTGGAGAATCCCATGGACGGAGGAGCCTGATGGGCTACAGTCCACGGGGTCCCAAAAAGTTGGACACGACTGAGCGACTAACACACACACATGATGTAGTTTAAGCTGACCTCAATCATGAAGAAACAAGTATACAAAATAGGACAGTGGGATATTCTGGAAGACAAATTCCTTGAAATATTCAGAAAAATATATGTCATTAAAAAAAAAACAAAAAAACAAAGGCAAGACAAATGAGAAACAAAATGTGTGAATCTTGACTGGATCCTGGATCCAATATGAAAGTCAATTTGGGAAAAAATGGGAAATTTAAATAAGGCTTGCATCAATTCAGTTCAGTTTAGTTCAGTTGCTCAGTTGTGTCTGACTCTTTGCGACCCCATGAATCACAGCACGCCAGGCCCCCCTGTCCATCACCAACTCCCGGAGTTTACCCAAACTCACGTCCATTGAGTCGGTGATGCCATCCAGCCATCTCATCCTCTGTCATCCCCTTCTCCTCCTGCCCCCAATCCCTCCCAGCATCAGAGTCTTTTCCAATGAGTTAGCTCTTCGCATGAGCTGGCCAAAGTATTGAAGTTTCAGCTTTAGCATCAGTCCTTCCATTGAACACCCAGGACTGATCTCCTTTAGGATGGACTGGTTGGATCTCCTTGCAGTCCAAGGGACTCTCAAGAGTCTTCTCCAACACCACAGTTCAAAAGCATCAATTCTTTGGTGCTCAGCTTTCTTCACAGTCCAACTCTCACATTCATACATGACCACTGGAAAAACCATAGCCTTGACTAGACGGACCTTTGTTGGCAAAGTAATGTCTCTGCTTTTCAATATGCTATCTAGATTGGACATAACTTTTCTTCCAAGGAGTAAGTGTCTTTTAATTTCATGGCTGCAATCACCATCTGCAGTGATTTTGGAGCCCAGAAAAATAAAGTCTGACACTGTTTCCACTGTTTCCCCATCTATTTCCCATGAAGTGATGGGACCAGATGCCATGATCTTCGTTTTCTGAATGTTTAGCTTTAAGCCAACATTTTTACTCTCCTCTTTCACTTTCATCAAGAGGCTTTTCAGTTCCTCTTCACTTTCTGCCATAAGGGTGGTGTCATCTGCATATCTGAGGTTATTGATATTTCTCCCAGCAATCTTGATTCCAGCTTGTGTTTCTTCCAGCCCAGTGTTTCTCATGATGTACTCTGCATATAAGTTAAATAAGCAGGGTGACAATATACAGCCTTGACGTACTCCTTTTCATATTTGGAACCAGTCTGTTGTTCCATGTCCAGTTCTAACTGTTGCTTCCTGACCTGCATATAGGTTTCTCAAGAGGCAGGTCAGGTGGTCTGGCATTCCCATCTCTTTCAGAATTTTCCACAGTTTATTGTGATCCACACAGTCAAGGGCTTTGGCATAGTCAGTAAAGCAGAAATAGGTGTTTTTCTGGAACTTTCTTGCTTTTTTGATGATGCAGCAGATGTTGGCAATTTGATCTTTGGTTCCTCTGCCTTTTCTAAAACCAGCTTGAACATCTGGAAGTTCATGGTTCATATATTGCTGAAGTCTGGCTTGGAGAATTTTGAGCATTACTTTACTAGTGTGTGAGATGAGTGCAATTGTGCGGTAGTTTGAGCATTCTTTGGCATTGCCTTTCTTTGGGATTGGAATGAAAACTGACCTTTTCTATAGTAAACTATATATGCTAATGTTTCTTGACTGTAATAAAGAAACTGTCTTTATGTTGTAGAATACCCTTATTCCTAGGAAAGCCATGCAGAAGTGTTTATGAGTGACATTATAATATTGTATTTGCACATCTATGAATCTTTCTATGAGAGAAATAAAGCAAATACAAAATAAGTAAATTATAATACTAGTATTTCAAAGCTACAAGAAAACATGGGGTTTAATCTAAATTATATAGAGAGAAATCAATAAGTTAAAGGTTGGGATGAACAAGATTAAACCCACAGACAGACAGAATAGCCTAAATATCATTAACCAAGTTGTATATTTTCCAAATATTAGGTTAAAAAAGTTCTACTGCCTGAAGTCTCCTGTCATTGAGAGAAATAGGATGAGGTTTTTAGACATTATATTATTATTGTATTCGCTCAGTCATGTCCAATTCTTTGCGACCCCATGGACTGTAGCCTATCAGGCTCCTTCGTCCATGGGATTTTCCAGGCAAGAGTGTTGGAGTGGATTGCCATTTCCTTCTCCAGGGGATCTTCCCGACCCAGGAATCGAACCTGGGTCTGCCACATTGCAGGCAGACGCTTTACCGTATGAGCCACCAGGGAAGGTAGAACTATTAATAATATTAACTACGGCCTAAAAGTTTGTAAGTGATTTTACTTCTGTTAAGTGCTTTGGGTCTCATAAGAAGTCAATTGGAAATGACTGTGTAGTCTTATGATATACTGTCACTGATTTATTTTACACAGATTTATTTCCTGCTTCTGCAAGTAATTCCCAGAGGACCAAAACAATGTCATTCAAATATATACGTATCTATACTTATGTATTTTATTCCCTGGTTGCCTGAAATGCTTATCACTGAGTTCTGATTTTGGACACTTCTCTCTGTTGCTTATTTGTTCTTTCTTTTAAAAGAAATTTTATTGACATAAAATTAATTCATATCCTGTTAATTTCTGCCATGCAGCAAAATGGTTCAGCTCTACATATGTGTTCTTTCTCATTCTTCTCTGTTATGGTTTATCTCAGGGTTTTGAACATAGTCCCCTGTCCTGTACATAGAACCTTGTTTTCACTATTGCTTCTTTGACTGAGCAGGTAACACAAAGATGCTAAGATGAGGTCCAGCTCTAAGAAATGTGCAGTCTCTTGGGAGACCAACCTGTACCTGAGCAATTAGGATTACTTGTTATGATGGAGATTAGCACAGAGTGCAAGAGGTGTCTAATACCAGGGTAGGGACCGAAAAGGGACAAAGAGGGCTTCCCTGGTAGCTCAGATAGTAAAGAATCTACCTGCAATGCACCGGGATTCAATCCCTGAATTGGGAAGATTCCCTGGAGAAGGAAATGGCAACCCACTCCAGTATTCTCGCCTGGGAAATCCCATAGATAGAGGAGACTGGCGGGCTATAGTCTATGGGGTCGCAAAGAGTTGGACATGACTGAGCAACTAACACTTCCACTTCCAAGAGGACAAAGAACTGCAGTCTGAGGGCATGACCTCTTCCCTGGAGCTGAGTGGGCTCCTGAAAAAAATGGCTGCCATTCCTGAATCAGGAAACACGGGTGGAGAAGCGCCCTTCCCTCATTACCTTGGTGTCCCAGTGAGGTGACCGCGTGCACAGCAGCCACCGGACTTGCAGTCCCTTAGATTTTCCTGTTAGCTCCCAAGGTCATTTGTGCAGACAGGATGGGAGTGCCAATACACGTATCCCTAAGTAGTAATTAATGTCTTAGGAGGACCAACAAGGACAGGAAATTTCTTGAGCTACAAGCAAGAATAAGAAGAGAAGGATTGGGAAGACTTCCTCTCCACCCCCCATTCCCAATAGCTGGTATAGGGTGAAAAATTAGAATGAAACCGCTGAAATATCCTTCCAGTTATCCCCCACCTCATAGCATTCCACAGGAGGAATGGCTGAAGAATTTCAAAGGATCAATGTGGGCATTCCAAACAATTCAATGATTTTATCATTTCAGAGCAAAGTGCCCGTTTTGAATATGCTTATTATGAATTGTTTATAGACCATTTCCAGCAATTATCCTTCAGTGGGCTTTCAGCTCCATGGCCTGAGTACATCGTAAACACTCCAGCATGTTTCTAACGTCGGTATCTGTATACTCCAGACTTCAAAGAACTGAGCATTGCTGACCCGGGGCTGCTCTGTTCAGTTTCTTCATAACATGCGAAATCATTCTGAGCCCACCCAGACTGAAAGAGCCACTTGGTAGAATTCTGATGTTTGAACCTAATGAACAAAAATAGTGATATACAGGGACAAGTATCCGTTTACCATAGGAATTCATAATGAGAATGAAAGTCACAATGATTGCTTACAATCTCCACTTGTTTACAAATTTTACAGTTCTCCAAAACCAACTGGTATCACCTACAGATGCTGACATATACTGTTTCCAGTGGATGACAAGAGCAGACACCAAAAAGCCTGTCCTATGCACATGTCTAGGAAATGAAAACACACCGTCTGATTTGCCAGCAAAAGAGGGTTTACCCTTCCCACTCTGGCATGCACGCCAATGGTGTCTCCCATCCGAGGAAGGACCTGGTGCAGAATGGACTTGGGGAGGATTTGGAATAAAGCAAAATTCATTAAACATGTGTCCTTGGCAGTGGAACTGCAAAATGCAGACAGGAAGAGTCTGTGACAAATCTCTGAAATGATGACAAACCTTGAGTCGCTCTTTGGAAAATCATTTTGGTAAATAACAAAATCTTGGAGGGGAGTGGGTCAATTAGGCAAATGATTTAAAATCATTTTGAAGATAGGGCTGGTGAGTAAGATTAACATAAACGTGGAAGAAGGCATATTCTAGGCCAGAAATGAAATGTACTGGGAGGTATGTGTGTGTGTGTGCATGAGAGAGAGAGAATGAAACTGTGAAAGCATGAGAAAATGGAAAGTGAGCCCCCTACACAACCCTATAATCCCATCTTGACTCTAAATTCAATGCTGGAAAAAGGAGTGCTAAAAATACTTGGAGTAATGATGGTATCAGAAAAAAGATCTTAAATCTTCAAAGAGATAACTCAGAAGAATTACAGGCAGTGCTAGTTAGATGCGCAGATTCTGGGCTATGTTTAAATAATGAATCTTCATATGTCTATTATAGATCTGTGGAAATAAACAAAGACTACCCAAAGGGGAACACACTGGCTATTTATTCAGCTTTTTACAGACGGAGCCAGCCCTCATCACTAGCCTTTGGCAGAGATTCATAGGCAGGCAGAGGAGTTGGAAAGCTTTAGTGAAAAAAAAGAGGTTTCAGGTATGCTGATTGGAGGTTACTGGGGAACCTGGAGGTGGGCTTACTAGAAGCAGGGCATATTACAGGATGCGTTTTGGGAACATGTTAGATTTTCTCTGATTGGTTGTTATTTGTAAATGAATGACAAAAAATAGGGAAGCTGATGGTCATTGGCCAGGTTCTTCATTTTGAGCCAACTGCTGCAGAGTTGGTGGGTCAGAGTTCTTCTGGGCATGTGTGGGTTGCACGGTCTATTTGCATGTTCCCTTGGGCTGAGGCAGATCTCCAAAATCGGTTTTGGGGGCCTGGAGATGTCTGTTTTCCTTAAATTCTTCCATTACTCACCCATTTATGCTTGAAGCAGTGGGTATCACCTGAAAAGCCTTTGGAAGATACACCATAGTCTAGGGAATTTCAACAGCTAGTCCTTCCACGGGAGAAGGCAATGGCAACCCACTCCAGTACTCTTGCCTGGAAAATCCCATATACGGAGGAGCCTGGTAGGCTGCAGTCCATGGGGTTGCAAAGAGTCGGACAGGACTGAGCGACTTCACTTTCACTTTTCACTTTCATGCATTGGAGAAGGAAATGGCAACCCACTCCAGTGTTCTTGCCTGGAGAATCCCAGGGACTGGGGAGCCTGGTGGGCTGCCGTGTATGGGGTCGCACAGAGTTGGACACGACTGAAGCGACTTAGCAGCAGCAGCAGCAGCAGCAGCAGCAGCAGCAGCAGCAGCAGCAGTCTTTCCACTCTGTTCACCTTATGCTTTGACCTTATAGCTGCCTGTTCTGGGCTAATCCTCTTGATTGCCCTGTCAAAGTCTCCTGACTAGGAGCCTTGATTCTGACATGGTCAGAGGAAACATGGGGTAGATTCTTTCACCCCCAGCTCCCATCTCTGACCAGGCTTGGACTAGCCCTCCAGAAGCTCACCCAATGGATTTCCCAACCCATCCGTCCAGGAGGAACATCAGATAGGGATGTTTCATAAAGCAAAATGAAAACCCTAAGGCTATCCAGACTGTTACTTAAGATACAGTACATGATTGAAAAATCAACTTTTAAAATATAAAGTCCACGAAGATAAAAACTGGGAGCCCACTTACAAAAAGCAAGAGAAGGAAATGAACTGGAGTCTGGGGGACCATTCAGGACCACCACAGAACTGTCTTTTGGCTGTGGCCATCAGAAACATCAACTCCACGCTTTGTGTGTTTTCTCTAATGCCAGCAAACTCCAATCTGTAGAGCACTTGTAACTGTTTTTAAGTCACATGTAAACTTCCTAATCAAAAGCCAGTCTGCCAAACCCAGGAGTGGAGATTCCCAAGGCTGGGATGAGAAAAAGGAATGTGGTTCTTGAGGCTTCTCTGTTCGGGGCCCCAGTGGTCCTTCTCTCCACTCAGCTCTCGGATGTTACACTGCTTCCCTGCGAAGTTTCATATTGTTTTTTAAAATGGTTATCACTTACAAGCAAGTCCCCATGCTGTCTAGGGCCCAGCTACTCTCAAGACTTGTTGACATCTCATTCCCCGTGATAAATTCTCCCACGGAGGATGGAAAGGTAATTTTGCTTTTCCTTTCAAAAGGAATAAACAGAACAAAGGAGAAGAGGAAAAGGAAGACAGGACTGAGCGAGCCCCCTTTGCAGAGTGCTTAGTCATCAGAATGCCTCCGGCCAGATGACTCCATTAAAGGCCCCAAATTCCTAGTATTCTTGGGAGTCATTTTACAGCTGAATTCTGTCTTCTCCTTCTTTGCAGAAACCTAGTTCCTGGATGGTTTTACAACTGAGGGCAACGTTAATCCATGCTCTAGTTTCTCCCATGATAGTTTACAGAGAAAATGGATCTACACGGGGCTTGTGAAGGTCTCTCCTCACCAGAGGCTTCTGCGGAGCCCAGACTGTGGATCTGCCATCTGAGGAAAGTGACAAGGAGCAAAGGGGACTAGAAGAGTCACTGACATTGACTGCTTCTTTAAAAAAAAAAAATAAGTAGAATCTGAATCAAATTGTCTAAGAGTGAAAGGAGAAGTAGAAGTGAAAACAGGGCAAGCTAGGAAAATAAAGTTCTGTATAAAGCTGTTTTCACTGGGGCTTCCTAGGTAGTGCTAGTAGTAAAGAACCTGCATGCCAATGCAGGAGACATAAGAGACTCGGGTTTGAGCCCTGTGTCGGGAAGATCCCCCGGAGTGGGCATGGCAACCCGCTCGGGTATTCTTGCCCAAAGAATCCCATAGACAGAGGAGCCTGGCGGGCTACAGTCCACGGGGCTTGCAAAGAGTTAGACATGACTGAAGTGACTTAGCCCGCACGCATAACGTTGTTTTCATTAGTGAATATAACTCACGGGTAAGCTCCATTTGAAGGTCCAAGGTTGCAGGCTGCTGCACACACACAGCACAGAGCTCTCTGCACAGCGATGCTGCGTGTCGCAGGCCTGGTCCTGCATGAGCACTGAGGCCCTGGGTTTGGGGTCTGCGGTGCAGTGGGGTGGGGTGGGAAGGCTCATGCAGGAGCACATGCCTCCTTCTGGCACTGCTCTTGTCCCGAGGCTCCTGACACAGCAAAGGAACGGGATAAAATAATTGAGTTTTTAACATTTATCTGTCTATATCACTAGTAAAAACTCTGTAAATAGATTTCTTTAGCTCTGCTCAGCTATCGACTTCCCAGGCATTTCTCACCTCCCAGTTCTACCATCCACTGATGATTCATACTGGGATCAGTTGTTCCAATAGGGGCTGTAAAATGGTGATTCTTTAAAAAGGGTGATCCTATCATTCCTCCATCTAAATGGTAATCTTCTATAAAAATTGTTTTTTCCTTTCTAAAAAACTATTTTTAACATGGGTTTCCTTCGTGACTTTCAGGTCATCTTGGGCTATTTTTTTTTTTTTAACCATTTGCCACGAGATAGTAAAATAAAAATTTTAACATGCTCCACATTCAAGTCAATGTTTCTACCTACCCCTATCTCTTCACATCTTTTTACTTTTTTTCTTTTTAATCTAAGGCACAGTGCTGGTTGCTTTCATGGTGTTATAATTTAATACTCATTCATCAAACGCATATTTATTTAGTGTTTACTATGTGTGTTGAAATGCAGCAGTGAACAGATAAAAACCCTGACCTCATAAGCTTTATTCAGGAGGAGAAAAGCAGATAAGAAAAAATGAGTACAATATATGTATGTTAAGCTGTGATAAGAGGTATGGAGAAAAATAAAGTAGGGAAGGAGAAAAGAAGTTAAGCCAGGGAAGGAGGAGAGTTTGAAATTGTGAATAGAATTGATAGGATCTCTGAGAAGAAGATATTTGAGTAAGACCCTAAGAGTTAAGGACCCAACCCATGCCAGCATCTGAGGACGAGCACTCCAGGTAGGAGAAACAGCATATACAAAGGCCCTGGGGCCAGCATGGGCCTAGCCTGCTGCTGCTGCTGCTGCTAAGTCGCTTCAGTTGTGTCCAACTCTGCGCGACCCCATAGACAGAAGCCCAACAGGCTCCCCCATCTCTGGGATTCTCCAGGCAAGAATACTGGAGTGGGTTGCCATTTCCTTCTCCAGTGCATAAAAGTGAAAAGTGAAAGTGAAGTCGCTCAGTCGTGTCCGACTCTTAGCGACCCCATGGACTGCAGCCTACCAGGCTCCTGCGTCCATGGGATTTGCCAGGCAAGAGTACTGGAGTGGGGTGCCATTGCCTCCTCCTATGTAAGCAATAATGAGAAGGCCCAGTGTACTAGCCCCAAGTATCCAGTATCGTGCATTGAACCTGGACTGGCATCTCGTTTCATACATGATATTTTACATGTTTCAATGCCATTCTCCCAAATCTTCCTACCCTCTCCCTCTCCCACAGAGTCCATAAGACTGTTCCATAGATCTTTCTTATGGGACAATGTCAGGATTCTAGGCTTCACTTGGAGTGATATGGGCAGCCTTTGGAGGATTTTGAGTAGATGAGTGACATCATGTGACTTAGCTGTCAAATATCCCAAGACTCAAAGAGAAGCCTGTTACTACCCTCTTGTTAAACAAGAAGGAATCAAGACTCACGTAGGTTGATAAGTGATATGCTCCTGGTCACCTAATAAGGAGTAAAGCCATGATTCAATCTGGACGTTCACGATCAGTTTATAAAATAAAGCAGAGCAACAGACTTTATTATTAAAGAGCGTATTGGGATTGGGGGGCTGTTATCTGTGCTGAGGGATGGCACAGCTCCCCAGCCTGTGGGCCTGTGAAGACTTATTCTGCATTCTCTTCTCCGTTTGGCAACAAATGCTAAGATGCTTAGCATCAGGGCAAAGCTCCGCTATTAATCTCGCCTTTTCTCACTGAGGCTTCTCATGTTTCCAAAACATGACATTTCTAAAATCGTGAGGGCAATAAACTTAAGGCCATAGAACATGTCTCTTAAGAAGACAGTTTCATGAGCTGCAAAAAGTAATCATGGTTTGTCAAGTCAGCAAATCTCTCCCCTTAGACCTTCCAATTGCCACTAATGCCTTTTTTGGAGAAAGCATGCTTTTGTTCTTTTCCTTCTCAAAGCTGTTGATGGCAGAGAACTATTTTTTTGCCAGAGGATCCTGCATGTCAGCCCTGACCACTTGGGGTGAAAGGAGAATTTTTCTCAACAATTTCTTCTTGGCCTCTCACTTGAGAAGTGGGAAGCTATTGACCAAAGAATTGTTACAGCAGTTGGAAGATGGTAAATTCCATAGAATAATCCAAGGATAGTCCAGTTTTCCCAATAATCAAGTGACAATCTTGGTTAAAGAAATTTTTTTTTTTGCAATTTTTTCTGCATTGTACTATTTGAGAAGAATCAGCTTGCTGGCATAATTAATACAAAGATAATCATGTTCCTCTGCTCTCTTTTTAAAAGAAGAATTACATAAATACATATGTGTGTGTCAGCTGCTTCAGTTGTAACCAACTCTTTGCCACCACATGGACTGTAGCCTACCAAGGTTGTCCATCCATGGAATTCTCCAGGCAAGAATACTGGAGTGGGCTGCCATTCCCTTCTCCAGGGGATATATAAGCAATGCCATATTTAACAGTGTACTGAAAACATAAGCATATTTTTGTACTCAAATTATATAAATCTGAATGTAATTTGTATCCATTATTGAATCTTCAGTGCTGAGTGTTTTGGCTGGAGCAAGAATCCTTTATAAGCAGGGGAAGGGTCATGTTCTGTCATTTAGGTATATAATAAGAGATTATGGATCCCAGCTGCCTGCTTTGCCAAAATACCCATTTGGATGAGGGGCATGACCACGTGGCTCATGCCAGCATAGCCTGTTCCATACTCAGAGCCAAGATTATGAATTGTGCTCACACAAGATCTTACTGGAGGCTCATAATGAGCTCAGGGAGTGGCCATGATACCTTCTTTCTTACAAGCAGGGAAACGGGCTCAGAAAAGTAAGTGTCTTCTCTGAGGATGCTTAGCAGATAAAAGGTAGACTTGGGATTTCAACCCAGGGCTTCCAAGTCTAAAGCCCAAGGACTTTGGATATCATGCAGTGTCCATGTGGCATTGCTACAGCTCTGGTCTAAAAAGCAAACTCCCACCATACCCTATGATCCTTTTCAGGATCTTATGGTTATTGATGATGACCAAGCACCAGCTGTGGATTCAGTAGCCTGCCCAAATACTTCACATGCCTGGAATGGTGTCCAGGGCTAACCCCCTGAAGAGACTAGCGAATTGAAAGTATCAGTTGGAGTCTATTTAAGGGACTCTAAGAGGTTTCAGTCTTAATGACTTAACCGTTCATTCAGTGATAAAGGTTTTCTATCAAGCTGCTTCTGTGTAGCAGAGCTTTAATCATTTTCTTGAAGTATTCTAGGAGGCAAAAAGGGTTCAGTGATCAAAAGAGTTTATTTTACATTCCCTATTATATTCTAATCTTGAAAATTCACAATGTACCTGGCAATACTCTGGAAATTCTACAGTAATAAACAGACAAAATTTTAATTTTGTTTAGCACACAATTTCCTCACCATCTTTGAGCATAGTTTTTGTTTGACTATAATCTGTTAATATTTCAGAAAAATCTAGTTTCATGGAATATGTTTTATATAGTCTTCCAGAGTTCCCCCACTAGAATACAGCAACTTTAGAGGTTTTTTTTTTTTTTTCTTATTTACTGCTGAGTGCTAAACTTCTAGAATAGTGCCTGCCATATAGAAAATGATCATTAAATATCATTTGAGTAAATTTATAGATCCTTTTCCTTAATTTTAGCTTTAGTCTTCTAATGTTCTAAATAAACTCACTATATGAAAATATTTCATAATTAATCATGTAATGTCAACTGATCAAAGACCACACTGATGAAAACATTTATGCCAAATGAAATCTCTAAAAGTGTCTATGTGAAATGAATGAAGTGTCTAAATTGTTTTCTATATTGCTTATAATATTAAGATCATTAGTAGCTCAGTTGTTTCTGACTCTTTTGCAACCCCATGGACTGTAGCCTGCCAGGCTCCTCTGTCCATGGAATTCTCCAGGCAACAATATTGGAGTGGGTTGCCATTTCCTTCTACAGGGGATCTTCCTGACCCGGGGATCAAACCAGGGTTTCCCACGTTGCAGGCAGATTCTTTACTGTCTGAGCCACCAAAACGTAATGGCCATAGTATACTAGCTATAGATCAAGTTAAAATACTAAGCTAAGTATTTTTCACGTGGTAAGTTGACAAGACACCGATATTTTTGGAAGAAAAGTAAAAACTTTTATCATTCTGATACCCAGAACACAGACGCCAAGTATCTTTATATTGAAAACAGCTGTTTGACTGGCTATTTTTCATACATCTTCCAAATACTGGGTGCAGGGAGGACTCCGTCACTACAGACCTTTCAGGGAAAGGAAAACGGTAATAAGTTTCCCCTTCCTTGAATGGGTGTTGTGAGAATTCAGACTGTTTTCAGAGAAAATAGCTTAGACTACACAGTACCAAAATCTGGTTGATTCAACCTCATAAGCAAGGGGTATTTTTAAGTCAGTGATATTTTAGAATTTTAGAGTAAACGCAGACCTCAGACATTATTCAGCTCAATGCCTTCATTTGATGAATGAGTAAAGAGACTCGACATAATTGAGTGACTTTTCCCGACTTATGTAGCTTGAATGAATGGTGCTGGCAATTACTACATTCTGTAGTAGGTTCCAAGACGTTTTTCTCCACAATACTGCAGTCTTTCTTACTGAGGCCTTTCTGAAAACTGTCATGCAGATTAGCCCCCAAGTATTAAGAAAGTGCTTGAGATGAGAGATTCAAAAATGAGAGAATCCTAAAGACTATGTGATGTCACTCTCTTATTTTCCAGTTGAAAAACTGCAGAGATCAAGTATGGACAGCTGGAATAATTACCCAGTGAATTTAGGATTCTTTAGAGCAGCACTTTCTAGAAGAACTTTTTTGCAATGACAGAAATGTCTAAAATGGTAGCTTGAAATATGGCTTGTGCAACTCAAAACTTGAGTTGTCAATTTTAATTTTAATATAAGTACAGATGGCTAGTGGGTGCCACGTTGGACAGCTCGGCTTTAGAAGGCTAGTCTAGATAAACTAAATTCACAGGGCTTGTTGAATCATCCTCCACTAGGATTTGGTCACACTTGCACTACCAAAATATATCACTTGCTATAGCATTGTGTTATATACATTCTGTAAATACCAGGGGTTCAACATGAGAAACTGAAAAGAAAAAGCACCTCCATTTTTGATTATACAAGTAACACTAGATCCAACAGAAAAGTTATCACAAACAGTCCTGTTGCTTTGTATAACCTATCTGTTCTGTAATCCTGGTAAGGAAGGTAAAACATGAGAATGTATACTTGCTATCTATAATACTCCTGTGTCTTTTTATTTTTGAACTGTTCAGATAATTTCTAAAATGAATACAAATTATTTACTGCTGAGGATAACCTCTAAATAATCTGTGAAGGCCAATCTCTTGGCTCCTTTCTTGTGGAGACATGCACTAATTACATCATTAAGAAAATAGGCCAGGGAGTTTTGCTTTCTTCTGCCATGTATTGTCTTAGATGCTAACTGAAACATCTCAACTTGCCCACCAGCTAGCTGTGCCCTGCATCCAATAAGTTTCAATCAGCTATCAGAAAAAGAGGAGCATTGTTGAACAAAAAGCTGTATGCGATATTTAGATTTACAAATTAATAGAGTATAAAGGTCTCCTCAGAAGCTTTCATGCTTCTGTCTGAAAGACTGGCTCCTTCAAATGATACCATTGATTACCAACATCAGACAGAGGGCCAAAAAGAAGTCAGGCAGTAGACACTCAGAAAACTAATTCAAAGGGGGGTGGTGCTAACTCCATGGCCTGTTAGTGCGTAATGGGCTCAAAAGGCTAACACTCGGTCTCCTCATACGCTTTACCAGACAATTAGGCTTTTTTGTCCTGTTGAAGTCTGGCCTCGAAGACTTGTTTTTCGACATCTGTCTTCCAAGAGAAAACAAAAAAGTTTTAACCAGATGAAATTGGCCTACGTGAATATTTCTCCAGTTTTGGAGTAGCTGAATCCTCTCTTTGAAAAATAGCCTTCGTGCCTGCAGAAGCCAAGTCCTTCACTTGCCACATTGATAGCAAGAGAAAGTCAGTACAGATGGAACCTGGAATTTCAAGATTTGTCCTATTGTGCAATTTTGTCTAAGACTCTCTGCTTAGAGAAGGCCACAAGCTTGGAATCAGAAAGGAAGCTGCAGACTTTATCTCTAGAGAATTTGCAGTGAAAACTGTCTGGGTAGAACTCTGACCACAAAGAAGATGAGGAGACCAGATGAGTCCCCTGGGCCCCCTGAGCACGGAAAAATGTTTATGGACACTTTTTTAATTTTTTTGATATACATGAAAGACGCCAAAGCAAATTGTAACAAAGCTTTTAAAAGTTGAGACACTCTTTGATGTGACTCATTCATTCAAGGAAAAGAGAAAATCTTACCATACAGAAATTATTAAAAAAAAAAAAAAATCTTTGTCACATTAATTTTGATTCAAATCAAGATCCCTAATGTTAAGATAAATATTTTGTGTTTGCGTGTGTCAGCTGTATTTTAAATCAGTAGATTAATATGAATATCTGAAAACTGACATGTTAAATCTTTCAGTTCAGATCTCCAAGTATTCCAGCAGAGTATTATTTTCCCTAATGAAGCAAAGGAGAAGATACATACTTGACTATTTTACTGACTTGTGAATACGGATCATTACTTCTAACGATCAGGCAGAAAATAGCATCTTGGTTCAATGTAATGCCACATGGTATACAATAACAAGCTGCTTTGAAATGTAATTACTTTTATAGAAATATAATCCTTTCACATTTTGTTTTGTTGACAAATATACAAGGCAGCTGCCAGAGGAGTGTCGATGGAACACTTCTCTCAGAAGCATATGCTTCACTTCAGCCAAAAAGAAAAAACTTGATCAATGTGTATGTGTGTATCATGAAACACTTAATCAGAAAGATATACAGATCTTTCTTTTCCATAATCATGAGACCTGAGATTTTCTCGAGGGAAATGTTCCAACATGAGAAAGAAAATACATAGTTCAAAAAGCCCATGTTTTCAATTTGCTGCCACATGGTTTAAATTATCTATGTATTTATTAAGGGTGCTAAATAGGCAGCTTAATTTAGGGAGAGGGGTCGTTCAAGTTGAGAAAAATCATGTTTAATCCCTTAGCTCACTACAGGTTGATTATGTTTTTTAATGCATACAGTCTCAGCTAACAAAATTCCCCATGATAAGAAGGTCCCCTGTCTGCTTCTAAATTTGTCGGCTGCCAATAACAATGGAAACTTGTTAAGCTCCTGGCTTAAGGCCAGCCTCTCTGGGTATCTTTCAGAATTCGGGATTTGTCAGTTACTTTCTCTTTATGTTGCCAATGCGCTTGCCTTCAATTTTGGGGTCGCCCTCTCTGCTTCCAGCACACCGTGCGTTTGTTGCATTACTACAGTGGGAACAAATGGGCCAGGGCATCACGGTTCCTTTCCTTGTGGGCTAAGTCTGCTTTCCAGGAGGAAAGTTAGATGTCAGGGGCTGGAAAGGTGAACACTACCGGATATCTGATGACCTTACACAGTCCTAATATTTTTAGGCACCACAATGGAATAGTTATGGTTTTCAGAAAGCATCCTTATGTTTTAGAAATACAACACAAAACATTTTAGATGAAATTACATAATGTCTGTAATTTGTTTCCAAATAATGTGGGGTGAGAAAGGAGTTGGGAATACAGATGAAATAAGACTGGCCATGAGTTGATAATTGTTGAAAGCGGTTGATGGGTACATAGAAGTTCATTAGATCATTATGTTATTTTGTATGTGTAGTTGATACTCTCCATAGTACAAACTAAAACAAAACAGCAGAAAAGAAAAAAGTGAAGGGAAAAAAAAAAAGATCCTCAAATAGCCCCTTTCTGGACTCTCAACAAATCTTAAGAAAACAAGGTGAGAATTAAAGAAGGCTTGAAAACCTGACTTTCCACCTTTGTTCAGCATTCATGAAATGGATTTGCTGCTCTGTGCTTTGCCCTAAGTGTTCCATGATTCAGTGCTTTGCACTGTATGATTCTCTCTCTTTTATCAAATATTGCTGGGGAGGACCCAAAGGCTGAGAAATTCTCTAAAAGGCTTGGAGCATGGCTGGCTGAGAAATTCTTCTCTAAAAGGCTTGGAGCATGGCTGGGGTTTATCAACCTCGCTCCTTGGATCTCTGACCTCCACATCCTATATTCACAGTGCTGAAACGCCCTGGGTCGTTTCGCCTTGGCCCCCAAACACAGCACAGACTCCCTGTGTGGATCTGGCTCCAGATGCACACAGCCAGCCTTCAAGCTCCACCTATTTTTATTTTCAAGCCGTGAGGCCAGACAATGGCAGGAAGCGTTTCTCCCACTGACCCCGCAGCTGCCTTCCTTCCTCCTCGGCTTGTTTGCTGTAGCTTTGGTTGCTGTATTCCTCCCCATGTACTAACAGCAGCCCCTTTCTCACTTCCTGAGACTCTGGGCCATGTCCTTCCCTGCCTTGAGTGGTTCTTTTGACCACCAGAGCATGGACCCCATTTAACTTAAGCAGTGTCAGACCGGGGTGACAGCCCTAGGCATGCGCTTAGTGGTCTTGGGCCCCATTCCAAACGCAAGAGGCACTCTACCTTCCTTAGGGCAGCTCCTGCAAGCCTCATCTTGGCGAATTATTCCTCCTCTTAGGGGATATTGTGGACTTCAGATTTTGACATTAAAAGTTCCTACAAAGTGTTCCGCATCCCAGTGCAACACCCTCCTCCTTGGTTTTGCCTGTGGCACCTCTTCCCAGGTGGTGCTAGTGATAAAGAACCTGCCTGCCAATACGGGAGACATACGAGATGTGGGCTCAATCCTTTGGTTGGGAAGATCCCCCGGAGGAGGGTATGGCAAACTACCCCAGTATGCTTGCCCGGGAAATCCCATGGACAGAGGAGCCTGGTGGGCTACAGTGCATGGGGTCCCACAGAGTTAGACACAACCGAAGTGACTTAGCAAGCATGCACCTCTACCCAACCACCTCCAACAGAGGTTCCTGGGGAAAAATGAAGAGAAATATAAGAACAAATCATTACGAAGGATCAACAGACAAAACAGTAGATCAAGCCTCAGCAGAGGAAATCACTCATGTCCTGTACCAGAATCTCCTGTGCTCAAGCACTTCTTACATTTGACATTACATTTCACTTTGTTCTTGAGGGTACTAAGAGGTTGAATATGAAAAAAACTGGTCTGGGAATAATGACACTTGACTTAGCCCTAAACAGCCACTAGCCAGCATCCTGCCAGCTATCTGACTTTGGATGTGCTTTATTTCATTCATTTATCCAACATCAAGCACCTACTATGAGCCAACCTGAGCTTTCCTGGTGGCTTAGTCAGTAAAGAATCTGCCTGCAATGCAGGAGACCTGGGTATGATTCCTGGGTTGAGCAGATCCCTTGGAGGAGGGCATGGCAACCCACTCCAGTGTTCTTGCCTGGAGAATTTCATGGAGAGAGGAGCCTGGTGGGCTGCAGTCCATGGGGTTGCAGAGAGTCGGACACCACTGAGCGACTAAGCACAGTACATGAGCCAGCTAAGGACTAGGCACTGTAGAGCAACACAGACAGGTAAGAAATTAGCTCTGTTTTTAAGAAGTCCATGGGAAATCAGACCCATAAATAAAATATTATAAGACACACAAGAGTAGATGTACAGAGTGCAAGGGTGTAAGGCTTCCCTGGTGGCTCAGACAGTAAAGAATCTGCTTCCAATGCAGGAGACCCAGGTTTGATCCCTGAGTCAGGAAGATCCCCTGGAAAAGGGAATGGCTACCCACTCTCTTGCCTGGAGAATTCCAGGGACAGAGGAGCCTGGTGCGGGCTACAGTCCATGGGGTCGCAAAGAGTCGACATGACTGAGTGAACAAGGTCCAGGGGTCTCCAAGAAGGGAATGGTCTACTTTACCTGGATCATAGAGGGGAGGATGATCAGCAAGGACTTCCTGAACCTCAGTCTTCCTGTTATCATAAGAAAGCGGGACTAGAGTATCTTTAATCATTCTAAAACTGTAAGTATCTCTGAATTTATGTAACTGGGGGAACGAGGTGCAGAAGCATTGGTGACTTGCCCATAGTCCTACAAAGCGTTTGTGGCTAGGCCAAGGATAGGACAGGAGCTTTAAGATTGCTGGCTCAGTGCTCCTTCTTCTAGGCACTAAGTCTCCGTGCTGAGTTGCCTTGCAACGTTAATTAATTCAAATATGTCTGCTTATTTCATCCAAAACAAGACTTGAAAAATTACCAGTGGTTCTCAGCTTGAACCTGATTTTGAATGAAGGGAAAGAACTGTTCTGCAAACTCTCCATTTTCCTTGTAACACATGACAAGCACTCGGGCTCTTTGCAGAGGTCCCTCATGGTAAAAACAAAACAAAACGTAGTGCTCATTCCAATAAACTTGCAGTCAACCCTAGCCCAGAAGCAAAATCCCATGCAGAGAATATAACCCCTTGTTCCTCACAAATCTAAAAGAGAGAGAGATTTGTGAGTAGCACTTTCAGCTGTGCGAATAGACCATTGTTCGTGAGGCTTCTCGTTGAAAATTCTGCTTTAGAACTTTTTTTTTCCCCCACTGACACCCTAAATTTTTTCCTTGTGTACCTATCAATAGCAGAAAGGAGGGTTCAAAAACAGAAAGGAAATGCAGAGAATGAGAGGCATAGAGTGGCAAAGTCAGGGAGAGGGGGAGAAAGAGAGAGGAAAAATGCACCGTGAAGTTCAAATGAACCTGGAGCTAATGACATCTGCACTTTGCCAACTCCAGTTCGTTCATACTCTATTAAAATGCCACATTTAGGAGTGTAATGAACCTTGATTCCTTGTCAGATTAGCAAAGGTTTCGCTATCTGACTCTCACGTTTCTAATGCTTACATCTTGAAGGCTCGGAGTTGAGCAAGACAGGGATTGTAGACGAAAGGCCCCAGGACACAAACCCTTCTGGATTGCTTTTCTGGATTCTAAGACCCCAGGTGGAAGTGCGGCTGACTGCTACCTGTGTTTCCAAATCTCTTCTCCCACCTTTAGCTGAGCACTTGGCTATCCAGGCAACGAGTTCATTTTCTATCCTTTCTAGCGGCTACATGAAACCGGTGACTGGGTCCGTACAAACAGGATCCGGTCTGAACTGGTGTGCGCCATGCTTGGATCTTGCTTTAAGATAATTAGGTGGGCACGCCCCCAGATGACTTCCTCCTACTCATCCTCTGCAAAACAATGAGAATGGAGTAGTCCCTTCAAATCCAGAAACGGAAGCCATGGGTTAAGAATGTCAGAGTCTCCTCACTGGCCCTGAATCATTCTTGTCTGAGCAATAAAGTGAGAGAGCAATAAATTTCCATCTTATTTACACCACAGTACTGCGGGTCTTCTTTGCTATAGCACCTTACCTCCTCCCTAAGGATCCCACTGTTTGAGATCCAGGACCAGCCTATAGATCTATCTGTGCTTTCTCAGGGACATAGTTCCACTTAGGCATTGAGAGTGGGCAAAGCAGAACCGAGCCAGTTTCAGAGAAGTTACCACATGAAGTATTCATTTTTAGATATCTGCCTAAGGAAATTCCAAAATCAGAAAAAAATCAACATGGCATGTATTCTTTATGAAACTAAGAATTGAACTTGATCACCCTGAACAACAATAGGGCGGTAATGAATTAAGATATAGGCCATCTACCTAACACTTTATCTTATTCCAGAAAGGACATAAAGTATAACCAGTGAGGAGGGACATGTTTCTGTAGAATGTGCTTGTGTATGTATATGTATGTGGGGGTGGGGGTGGTTCTGTGTGTAGGAGTGTGTGTGTGTGTGTGTGTGTAGGGAGAGACTCTGCATTTTTGTCAAGCTCTCCATTATTTCGATATACAAGCAGGTTTGAGAACCACTATTTTAGACCCACACTGCTATTCTAAAGGCAAGGGAAATGAGGCTTCTATAGAACCCACATTCATCGTCTTAGTCTAAGACTGAATATCAGATGTATGCAAGAAAGGCTCACTGAATGAATAAAAAAGATGCATGCCAGTTCTCAGGACTTCTGAATCTTCCCTAATCACTAATGTTGATCATGCAAAATTCCAAAAGTGTTGCTCAAAGTACCTGAGATCTAAACCAGTGGTTTTCAATATACCCAAGAATCGTGTATAGGACTTATTTTTTAAATGCATGCGCCTCCAGAGGGTCCTTTTGAGTAAGTTTAGAGTGGGAAGCAAGAATCTGCATTTTTATCAGCGCTCTGGGCAATTCTCTTCCAGGAACATCTTTTGAGAAACACTGCATCCAAATCATGGGCACAAGGTAACTCGGCACCATTAGTTTGAAAGGAGCTCTACTATCAATCAAAATGGATCACTGACATGGATAGATGTGATCACATTATTCATTAAAATGTTGTCCAAAACTGAACCAAGAGTAAAGAGTGTACGAAGCCTCCTCAACTGATATTATGGCTGAAGTTTCCAATGGATGCTTGTGCTTCTACCACTCACCATATAGACTCTGTCATTACGGCAGTCAAGGCAGAAGACGTCAATAGAAAATGTAAGTCAAAGCAGGTAGCTCTAGCCAGACATTCTAGTGAAAGGGGGAAATTACAAAATAATTGGTTTTTCAAGGTGAATTTATTCCTGTACCTATCCCCCAAACAGGATGAAGATAGGAAAACATTGATGCAATGGTGGTATAAGATTATGCTGCGTCAAACATGACTCACGCTGGATCAAAAGTCAAAACAGGAAGGAAACAGGAGTAAAAATAAACCTCCGAAATAAAGTAAGTTCATAGTAAGAGTCAGTGTTCTTAGTAACAAAGAAATCAAATGTTTAGATGTAATGTTGTCACTCCGTTCTGGTTTTCTTATATGTATCTGCTTGAAAATCTTTATAAACTTAGAAAAAGAGGCTTTTTGTTTCTTGCTGTCTGCTGGCATGAAAAATATAGGTGTTTTTTTCCCCATATAACAGGAAAATGAGCTACTGACTCTGATTCCAGGTCTTATCTGACATTCGTATCACAAACCACAGGGGGAGTCAGCGAGGACTGGGGGTGTCAGCACTCCACAGACAGCGCCATCCCTGGCCCCGAGGGGCCTTCACAGTGATTAGTCTGCAGGGGTGACGAGAAGCGGTACCACCACCCGAGTCCTGTGGCAGGGCCAGCGACCCACAAGGAGCACAGCCACGTCCAGACGTGTGTGTCGTGTGCACTGTGGGCCTCAAGGTTGCCGGAGATCCCTGTCAGAGTATTGGGAAACTTCTCCCCAGGGGTCAGAGCCACGAGTGATATTTCCAAGAGACACTCATAGTTTTCAGTTTCTGCTGAATCTATCTTGCGTTTCATGTAGTAGGCGGTCCTGCCTCACACCTGGACTGAACTCTTCCAGAATTCTTGGAAAAGAATACTCCTCAACCAACATTGCTGAGATTGGCACCATGATCTATAATACAGAAGGAGAAAGCAGTTTCTTTTCACTGTCTCCTGTGGTGGCTTGTCTACCACCTCGTCTCCCAGCTCCACCATCCCCATAGGTCACCCGTGGGCCTGTCCGTCAAACCATGGGGTGGGCAGTCCGGAGGGGGCTGGGCCCTGCCACTTCTCCTTCTTCCTTCTCACAATGCTGAGCCCCATCCTCCTTCCCTACACACCACGAAAATCAAAGGAATGGAACGAAAGCAGGTGACACACCCAAGGCAGATGTGATGAACTCACGTTCTGGAGTCACACGGCCCTGAATTCCAGTCCCAGGGATTGGAACTGCCAGTCCCTGGATTGCCACTCCCTGAGCAGCTTATTTTAACTCGCTGAGCATCAGTTTCCTCACAAACCCCGAGATTAAAGCAAGCCAATGCCCTCAAGGCATTCAGTAAGGTTCTAGCAAGCTCTCAAGGCTGAACTCTCAGGAAAAGGGAGTAACAGCAACAATCACGGGACTAGCTCTCAAGATGGATGTGGATGAAGTGTGTTATCGTGTCATCTCTCAGGCTTTCCGCAAAGGAAAGAGCATGGGAAATTCTTATTCCCTGGGGCTGTATATCAAACCAGTGCTTGGTAAGCAGAATTCTAGATACTTATAGACCCAATAGGCCTACAGAACAGACCCCTGGCTTTGTTGTAGCACCTCGTTGTCTTTCAGACTCTTCCACTGCAATGACGGTTCTCTGCAGAATGATGCATTATTTGTGTTTTTGTTTGTTTTTAAATTTATTTTTAATTGAAGGATAATCGCTTTACAATATTGCTTTGGTTTCTGCCATACATCAACACCATTATTCAGTTTTTAACATTGTCTATGTAGTCACTCGTTTAAGGGGGCAAAGACCAGCCGGCAGTCCCGGACTTTCCTGCAAGGCCCCACGAGGCTCTCTGTCCCCTGGCCATCTAAGGAGTCACCAGTGACGTCAGCCGGAGAGCTGCCACCGCTCACAACCCCAGGCTGCTGAAATGAAGTGTCTCCATTTTCTCCTCCTTGGCTGCAGTTGGAAAATTTGGAGTCTCTGGGGGTGGGGAGTGTAGGGGAAGGACACAGTGGAGAATGGGAGCCAGTGGAAGGTGGGGGCCGTGGCACCAGCGATTCATGTCTCTTCGACTTGCTGTAGACACTGCGGGCATTGTTTGAAATCACATAGAAATTGTCCTACACGGCCCTCCATCTTACTAGCTGCTCAGCCACTTTGTCACATTAATCATTCAAACTGACATGAGTAAATAATACCACATGTGGCCATGATGACAGTCGTCTTCATAATGTATTCATCTCAAGGTACTCATGGGTTTTGCTAAAACAGTGTCAGTGAATGTCTTTAGAAAACTGCCATCAGAATAGCCAGCTGTCTTTATGCCGTGTGACATCTTGGAGACTTACGTTGGGACAGGCTGAGAGCTGGTGAGATGGGTGAGTTGCACTCTCAGCCTCGTGATGACATCGGGCTCTGATAAGACACAGATTAACATTTGTAACACCTGGAGTCCCCAAACTGTATGCATTTCACACACACAGACATACACACACACACGCTGCCCCAATCCCAACTGCGTCTTGTCACTAGGATTTTTGTACAACTTATCGAGAAATCTTTGTTGACATTAGACGTGATCTTCCGAACGAGCATATCCTTCTTTCTCATCCCTTCCCTCTTAAGATATTGAGCACACGGTTTGTGTCTAGCTTCGTGCTAGATGTGAAAGATTCCACAAAGGAAGGCACAGTCCTGGCCCTCGGGAACTAGAGGTCAGCAGGGTCTACAGGGATGACACACGGAGAGAGCAGAGCCACACCGTGCAACAAGCACATTAGGTTCAAAGCCCAGACGAACATCATGTGCGAATAGCTGAAAACGTTTAGCTGTCTTTATGGGGCAGGGTCATAATGCCCATGGAAATAAGTAGTCTCAAAAGACGTAGGTTATAGAAAGCAGGGGGAAGTGTGGCTGGGATCAAAGAGCGCTGGCTATCAGATGCAACGAAGGCACAACGCCAGTGGCCAGTGGGTCTGGGACCCTGAGCAGAAGACAAAGGCAGCTCAGGGTTGGGCAAACACATGCATCAGAATAAGAATATCCCACAGAAATCAACAAGTTTGATACATTTAAGGTCAAAATAATCCTACCCAGCTGAATCCTCAGGAATTTGGTCGGGGCAAAGTTTAGGAAAGTATTCCCAAATCTTGACTGACAGAATCACCTGGAAATATTTTCTATTTTTTAACATTTTATAACATTTTCATACCTCAGATCTGCTGAATCAGTATCACATCAGAGGCCTCGGGAATCTATTTTTTAAAAGCCAGAAATTTACCTTGAAGCCACGCTGCAGAGTGACCACGCTGACTCTCCTGAGACATCGAGCTAACCTGTAAGAGCTGACTGGGGGAGGAGTGAGCAGCAGCCCAGCCAAGCTTCAGCCCAGGCATGCCTACTGTCAGAAGAGAAAAGCCTTTGAGGCATTAACACTCTGGTGAGAATCGTTCCTGTCTGCTCCCTCAAGAGTAGTATGAGAAAGAGAGAGACCTGGCCTCAGCAGTGGTGGACAGTCAGGCACTGAGTCATATAGGCAAAGGGGATGGTATAAGTTTGAAAGCACAAGTGTTAGTTGCCCAGTCGTGGCTGACTCTTTGTGACCCCATGTAGCCCGTCAGGCTCCACCGTCCATGGAATTCTCCAGGCAAGAATACTAGAGTGGGTAGCCATTCTCTTCTCCAGAGGATCTTCCTGATCCAGGAATCGAACCCAGATCTCCTGCATTGCAGGAGGATTCCTTTCCATCTGAACCATCAGGGAAGCCCACCGTAGCTTTAAGGACTCTCCAAGTTGGAAGAGGCCATCTAGGTTATGCCCCCCAGTGAAAGTCCACTCAACAACAAACCTGCTCCATAACCACTCAGTCTTTGTTCAAACACCTCCAGAGACAGGAAGCTCACTACCTACAGAGGAAGCTTGTTCCATTGTGTTACAGTTCTTGCTGATTCAGAGGAAAACAGGAAGAACTCATCGAACATTTTTCAACTTCTCCCTGCTCTTCCTGCTGGTAGTTTGAAGAACATACCTAATTTCTCTTCAAATATTTGAAATCTCCTATTGGACACCCCAAACCTTTTTTCTCAAGCCAAACTCCCAGACCTTTCTACCACTCCTTTTATAACAGGTTTTGAGATCTTTCTGGAGCTTTCTAGATGCCATGACGTTCTAAAACCAGCTCATTCTCTCTATCAGTTCAGTTCAGTTCAGTCGCTCAGTCGTGTCCAACTCTTTTCGACCCCATGAATCCCAGCACGCCAGGCCTCCCTGTCCATCACCAACTCCCGGAGTTCACTCAGACTCACGTCCATCCAGTCAGTGATGCCATCCAGCCATCTCATCCTCTGTCGTCCCCTTCTCCTCCTGCCCCCAGTCCCTCCCAGCATCAGAGTCTTTTCCAATGAGTCAACTCTTCACATGAGGTGGCCAAAGTACTGGAGTTTCAGCTTTAGCATCATTCCTTCCAAAGAAATCCCAGGGCTGATCTCCTTCAGAATGGACCGGTTAGATCTCCTTGCAGTCCAAGGGACTCTCAAGAGTCTTCTCCAACACCACAGTTCAAAAGCATCAATTCTTTGGTGCTCAGCCTTCTTCACAGTCCAACTCTCACATCCATACATGACCACAGGAAAAACCATAGCCTTGACTAGATGGACCTTCGTTGGCAAAGTAATGTCTCTGCTTTTGAATATGCTATCTAGGTTGGTCATAACTTTCCTTCCAAGGAGTAAGCGTCTTTTAATTTCATGGCTGCAGTCACCATCTGCAGTGATTTTGGAGCCCCAAAATATAAAGTTTGACACTGTTTCCACTGTTTCCCCATCTATTTCCCATGAAGTGGTGGGACCGGATGCCATGATTTTCGTTTTCTGAATGTTGAGCTTTAAGCCAACTTTTTCACTCTCCACTTTCACTTTCATCAAGAGGCTTTTTAGTTCCTCTTCACTTTCTGCCATAAGGGTGGTGTCATCTGAATATCTGAGGTTATTGATATTTCTCCCGGCAATCTTGATTCCAGCCTGTGTAACCAACACATGCACAGGGCCTCTCTTGCCCATACCCAGCCCTTGATTGCAAAGACCAGAACGTCTCCCAGGGTAACCTGGGCAACGCCTCTCAGGTGGCGGAGAAACTCCCATCCCCCTCCTCAATCTTGTCCAGATCCTTTGGGGAGGGGCCTGAGTTCTTGGTGCCTCCTGCCATCATGATTACAGCAGATGCGTGGCATAAACCTCTCTTTCTCCCCAGAAGGGCTGTGAGCCTTTTCTTACCAGAGTGCTGAAGGGATCAGACTCTGTTTCTCAGTCCAGGATTGTGCCCGTTCGGAAAAGAAAAAGGAGCTGGATAAATAAATCTAGTGACTGCTTTCCTACTCTGGGCTCTGCAGCAAGCATTAGGGTTTGGAATCCTCCACCAGCAGCACTCTGAGTCTGTATGCTGCCCACTCCCTGGTGACCCTCAGTTGTGCACGCAGGGCGGAGCTGCAGGACAGGGCTTGGCTTCAGAGCTGGAACAGGGCGGTGACTGGCAGTGACATGGGAGTGAGCAAAGACATCGTCATGAGCCACAGCCCAGGTTCCTGACACTGGCTTTCTGAAAACAAGGAGCTGGACCCATCTCTCTCTTGTCCCTTTCCTCACTCCCTGGCCCCCAAGCAGCATCAGACCTATTTGAACACAGAATCTGAGGGGGCTCAGACTTAACAGCATGCTTTTTGCACATGGCACAATGAATCTGTATCACTCCAGGGGCAGGGACCCTGATCGGCTAGTCACACAGATCACCACGTCGAGGGTAAGAGCATTCCAAGACAGAGAACAAACAAGTGCAAAGGCTGTGGAGCAAGAGAATTCATGGTTTGTTTCAGGAACGATGCCGAGGCCAGGAGAGAGTGAACAAAGAGTACTGTGATGAAGCAGAAAGAAACAAAGAGCTGTGATATGAGGATCTTCTGGATCATCACAAGGACTTTGGCTGCCATCTGGGTAAAGCAGGAGCCACTGGAGAGTTTAAGAAAGGGGTGACACCCTCTGACTTATGTTTAATGAGCTTCCTCTGGCTGCCACCTTGAGATGGGGGCAGAAGCAAGAAGGCTTCTGAAATGATCTATGGAGAAACAATGGCAGCCTGGACTGGAGTAGCAGTGGGAAGTGGTGGAGAGCAGTGGGGTCCTGGGATAGCAGATGGCAAAGCCCTCGGGATTTGCTAATGGAGTGAATGTGGAATGATGGCTTTGCTGACAGAGTGAAGGCGGAGGGTGTCAGAGGAGGGAAGGGGGACTCAGAGGTTTGGCCCTGAGCAAATGGGAGGGGGAGCTGCCGTGGACAGAGTGTGAGAGGGCTGACAGCAAGAGGAGCGGGTCTGCAGGGTGGGAGGTCAGGCACTTGGCAGTCCAGCTGGTTCCGGCTCCGTCATGGACAGAGCCCAGGTAGAGGACGCGCTCTGCCGTCCCTGAGCCTGAGTTTCTTCTCTGCCTCCTTCCCGGCTTAATCTCCTCCACGTTCATGTCCCTAGGGCCAGCTGGTGATGCTGGGGATTCTAAAAGCACTGAAATCAAGACCCTGCTCTATCCTTGATGTGCTACTTCACAAGGCAAGAAATTGGGCCAAGCGAACATTTTAGCAATGTTTTCAATTAAAAGAATGGAAAAGCTTCTGTTTGTTTAAGATTTCACAATGAGGCCCTGTTTCATAAGTCTAAAAACTCAATTCAAGGACTCTGTTTTTTCCCGTCAGCCACTAGCTGGGCATGGATGACCACTCCTCTCACTTGGGTTGCCTTTATAGTTACTGAGCATCTTCACACTGCCTTCATCTAAAACATTATTTGATTTTCAACCAAATATCTAATTTATGGTTGAGGAAACTGAGGCTTGCAGCACTCAGGCCACTCAAAGAAAGTTACTTAGTCAGAAATTCAGCACAGGCAGAATTTTAATTCAAATATTCAGACTGCAAATGTAATTTCTCATATTCTATTGTACACACTATCCTTTTTTTCCATATGTCCTGAGTTCAGTTGGATTTGTGAAGTAGCAGTAAGACTTTTAAGACAGAACTTTATACAATTCCTCGTGTGGAGGGGTCCTTTGCTTATGTCAGCTGTACCCCCAAAGCCTCAGGTTTTCTGTGACTCCAGCCAGAAACTGTGATTCACCTGGTTCAAAGGAACGTGGATTGATTCCCGCGAATAAAAGAGAGATTAAAAACGCAACCTAAATAATCTCCTTTGTAAGGAGCCTTTGTGCTATATCTTAACAAGACTCACCAAACTTGTGATGAAGAATCATGACTGGTCAGAACAGTATTGAGTAGAGTTCCTTGTGCTATTCAGTAGGTTCTTATTAGTTATCTATTTTATGCATAGCAGTTTGTATATGTCAATCCCAATCTCCCAACTAATCCCGCCTCCCTTTCAGCTTTATGGGGAAATAATCTTTAAAAGGGTGGATATATGTATATGTATGACATTACTTTGCTGACAAAGGTCTGTCTATGGATTTGCAAAGCTATGGTTTTTCCAGTAGTCAATATGGATGTGAGAGTTGGACTATAAAGAAAGCTGAGGGGGGATGATTTGGGAGAATGGCATTAAAACATGTATAATATCATAAATAAAATAAAAAGTGAAAGTGGGAAAAAAAATAAAGAAAGCTGAGTGCCAAAGAATTGATGCTTTTGAACTGTGGTATTGGAGAAGACTCTTGAGAATCCCTTGGACTGCAAGGAGATCCAACCAGTCCATCCTAAAGGAAATCAGTCCTGAATATTCATTGGAAGGACTGATGCTGAAGCTGAAACTTTAATACTTTAGCCACCTCATCCAAAGAACTGACTCACTGGAAGAGACCCTGACGCTGGGAACGATTGAAGGTGGGAGGAGAACGAGACAACAGAGGATGAGATGGGTGAATGGCAACACTGACTCAATGGACATGAGTTTGAGTAAACTCTGGGAGTTGGTGATGGTCAGGGAGGCCTGGCATGCTGCAGTCCATGGGGTCGCAAAGAGTCGGACATGACTGAGCGACTGAACTGATATGTATATGTATAACAGATTCACTTTGCTGAACAGCAGAAGCTAATACAACATTGTAAATCAACTATACTCCAATAAAAATTAGCTTAAAAAGAGAATCATGGCTGGGAGCCCTTCTTCCCAAAACCTTCCTGCCATCTCCTAGAACTCTCTTCCATTTCCATGTGACCAAAGTGGAACAAATCCCCCCTTCTCTTCTTCTTTTCAGGATTCTCTTCTGTTCTCCACATATTGGTGGGATGGGGGAATAATGTCCTCTTATGAAAAATTGGTGTTCAGTGGAGAAAAACAAAGTTGGCCAAGTGTGACAATGAAAGGAAAGGAGGCTCCCACTTTTGTCCCCTCCTGATTGGGTAAGACGCCCTCACCACAAATTGCCTGGTTCACTTTCTTTTTTGTCTTTTCCAGAGATCTTGAACTCACACCTTTTGGGCAAACCCTAGATAGCCTTGGGAAGCATCCTGAGTGTTGGTGACATGGGAGAGGCAGGCTGTGAGCCCTCTGCCCGTGGTGTGACTGTGCCCAGGCCCCGCCAGGCAGTTTTTGTAAAGGCACTTTTACTCAAAACGTACTGCTGCTGCTGCTGCTGCTGCTGCGTCACTTCAGTCGTGTCCGACTCTGTGCGACCCCATAGACGGCAGCCCACCAGGCTCCCCCGTCCCTGGGATTCTCCAGGCAAGAACACTGGAGTGGGTTGCCATTTCCTTTTCCACAAAACGTACTACGAATGTTTAAAAAACAACGAGGGTTAGAAATAACAAAAGGCAGATGTTGGCTTGTTTTGTGCGAAACAGAATTAGAAAAATAAGATGCTCATGGGCCCTGCAAGTGTAATTTAAGACAGAAATACCAAAGGTTGGCTTCCAGCCCTGTTGGTACCCAAGACACCCCCTGGACTTGGATCAGGAGCCATGCGATGCAAAACACTGCACCAGTCAACCCATCTGGGGGCACAGGAGGGAGCAAATGAATACTTCTCCAAATTTATCCCATGGTAGTCACATCTGCAGGAACTGTGGGACACAGGGATCATTTTGAAGATGAAATCAACTTAACAACTGTTTTCTTCTGTTGTCTAATGGACAAATTATACCTGTGGGGAAAGTTCCAGGCTTCCCTTTTCCCCTTAGCAGTCTCCTCCTGGGCAGGGTAATATAGCAGAAAATAACACTGGACATGGGGTCAGAACCTGCCCCTGCTCCCTCCTTGCTAGCTGTTGATACTGGAGAAGCATCTTGGCAACATCTGTGGGGAATGGGGAAATTGGGAAACTGATCACTAAAAACTCATTTAATTTCCACCAACTCCATGCTTCTCACTTCTTCCCAGGTCATTTCATCTGCCTTTATTTATTTTGCTAAGGTTTTCTTTCTCCTCCATGAGAAGGATAGACAAAAGAAAATGGGAGAAAACCTTGTAATTGTTCAGTTTTGAATTGTCTCATGTCAAGCACTCAGATTTCTCAGGACGCTTTTGTAAAAAGCAATTTAGCAAACTTCCTTGGGATTCAACATGGTGTTTTCTACTTATTGAGATAAAGAAAAAAATTGTCTTGACCTGACCTCTTGCACATTGATAGATACATATAATTTAGTAGGACTACATTGGAAAATTGTACGAATTGGTATCAAATTACATCTTCTCTTGGTTATCTAGGATGTGGAGCTAATCTCAATACTAATTTCCCTCAATATTCTGGAATCTGTAGCATTATATTCAATCCCTCTAAGCAACTGACACTGTGAGGCTCTGCCTCCCTCGGTCAACGATGGTTAGTCCTAGGAAAGAGCTACTTTTCGCCTTTAAAATTGGAAACAAACTGCAGTTGGCAAGAGCACCGGGGCAGGTGGGCACTAGTTCCCTTTACTTCATCTTCACCCCAAGGGAAAATGGGAAAATTCATGAGACAAGTTATGTTATTTATTTGCTTAAGAACTTCCCTTCTGCCATTCCCTCCATATGGTTTACGTTTTCCCTCTGAATTGGTGCTTTCACAGTACAAAACGGTCTTTGTTGAGAGGCAGTAACAGGTGTGTTGTGAGACAGGGAGCGAGTGAGAGAATGGGAGAAAATGTGCATCTGTGTGTGAGAACACGGAGGGCTGAGTGTGAGTTTTGTGTGTGCAGGTGTCCACGCAGTCTAAGGCACGGAGACCCAGTGTGCTCAGGGAATTCCTTCGGAGAATAGAGTCACGTAATATTTAAGAGCTCTTGGCTGAGATATCTATGCACCATCTGTGAACATCCCTTCCAGAGAGATGCTGCAAAACCACCTTGGATTCTTAAGACAGACGAAGCAAATGCATTTCAGCAAAAGTTCTGATGAAACTAGCTCAGCGATACTCACCCTGTCTTGCTCTTCTCTCTAAACAGCACCATAGACAACATGTGGGCTTCAGGCCAGACAGACTGGATTAGCGTTTCAGCCAGGTATTCCTCAGTGTGGGGATGTTGGGGGATTTACTAAACTTCCCCAAGTTCCTTTTAAAAAAAAAACAACAACACAACAACACATAAATATTGGATCACAATGCCCAAAGTCCTGGTGTAGCTGAGGGAATTCAGTGCCTGGACATGGTGGTCACTCAGTAAATGTTGGTTCTTTTCCCATAAACACAATTCTCAACTCAGATTGAACAGAGATGGGAAAAATGCTTCCCATATGTTCAGGTAGGTCACTGACAAGGTCCAAATTGCCTTCTAATTTGCCAACCAAGGTTTTGACCTCTTGTCCTTTGGCATGATAAAGATGCATGAGATGTTGCAGCTGCACGCTTCTGCTTTAAGCTCATCTTCTCCACAGAACACTGGAGTGACTGTGCACTGCCTTTAAGACACAAAAGCTCGCCTCCTGCCCTGCTTTCAGCGGACCCTGACCTCCAAGCTGTTTCCATGGGGATGGCATTGGAGCTGTGGCCAGCCTCTCAGGTCTATCTGGACTGACTCCCATCATGTCCAGTGGCACATGAATGGACTGCTGCCCAGGAGATGCTCCATGCAGTGGGACCTCACATGACAGACACAGCTTTTGGGGAAATATAAAACCATGACCCTTTGTTTCATCAGCCCCATAGAGCAAGCAGCTCAGTTAGACTGGTTGAGAAGGAAGACTGACTTGCTCCCTGCTTTTCACCAGACACCACAGTATTGAGGAAAGAGAATGGACTTAGGAGTCAGAGGAAAGTTCAAATCCCACAGCTGCCACTGTGACAGGAAAGCAAAACAAAATAACACAAAACACCAATTTAACTCCCCAGTTTCTGTTTCCAGTTTTCTACACGGTGATCTCCAACACATCAAATCGCTATTCCTGAATCCATCCGGAAGTCACCTTAGGCCATGGCTGGCACAAAGTAAATCATCAGTGAATATCAAATGTCCTTCACAAAGCTTTCAAGCCCACGTGACAGAGAATTGTTCTACGCACATATTTGAACAATTTGTTACTTGCCTTTTGGCAGTGATTAGCCAGCTCCAAAGGAGAAACCAGTCTGTGTTGACAACTAGGGGAGCAAAGATGTTGAGGTAGAAGCAAGTTTTCTCTCTGCTCCAAGAAATAATAATTATCAGCCATCACATGCTGGACAGGCTTCTAAGATGTATCCATGTTGGATACTGCAAATCAATTCCTCTGCACAGTTCACCCCCATCCGGGCATGACTTCCAGTAGTTTAGTGCTTGCAAGGCTAGCTACTCCTTTCCCCAGGTCCCTTACAGTTAGCACTTTGCATGTAATGTAGACTGCAGGAATAGATGCACCACATCTTAGATTTTATATCAAGTTTATGGTATCTTAGACTTGACTTCCTGAAAACTGATTCCTGTGCAAAGAATGGGCTTCCCTGATGGCCCAGGTGGTAAAGAATCTGCCTGAAATGCGGGAGACCTGGGTTCAACCCCTGGGTTTGGGAAGATGCCCTGGAGGAGGGCATGGCAACCCACTCCAGTATTCTTGCCTGGAGAATCCATGGACAGAGGAGCCTGGCAGGCTACAGTCCATGAGGTTGCAAAGAGTCAGACATGACTGAGTGACTAAGCACACAGGCAAAGATCTGCATACAGAAGATTTATTAGGGACTGTCTTTGGGAACAACACCTAGAAGGAAAAGAGGAAAGCAGGAACAGACTGAGTTTAGAGAAACTGAACTGCGATGTAGTTGCAAAGCAGACTTCAGTCAACCCCACGAGTGCTCCGCACTGGGAAGGCCATTCAGAGGTGTCCTCAGCTGAGGTGGAAGAGACTAGTATGCTGTATCCTGCATCTATCTTAAAACACGTTCATTTATTTGATTGCATCTGGTCTCAGCTGCGGCACTCGGGATCTTCATTGCAGCACGTGGGATCTTTTGTTGTGGCACATATGACTCTCCAGTTGTGGTGCAGGGGCTCAGCTGCCCTACGGCATGTGGGATCTTAGTTCCCCAACCAGGGATCAAACCCAAGTACCCTGCATTGCAAGGCAGAGTCTTAACTGCTAGAGCACCAGGGAAGGCTATACCCTGTATATATTAGTCAATGGACATAGGCTGCCCTTTCCCCTCCCCTCAACCCAGGGACAAGGCATACCTGGGGCAAGGTGGCTCCTAATGGTCAGGAGTGATTTTCAAAGATGGGCATAGTCATCAGCAGTCAACTCTCTGGACTGCTGGGAGAATGAGCACCTAGGTCCTGAAGAGGAAATGCGGACAGCCCAGCACAGACCCCTAATGTTCACTGCTGAGCGCCCACTGCACTGCTCAGACCGACTTGCTTATACTACATCTACTTCATCTGCAAACAGCTTCTTGGGGATTTTGGCTGGCATCATTTTCAGGGGAAACTTATGGAACAGCCTGATCTAATGGACTACAGTCTTCATGGATGCAGCTGGTTTTAAGGCCACAGCAGATGCTCATGGTCTTCTTCTCTACTGCTCCTTCTAAATTCCCTTTTCTCCTAGCTATCATGTCCACTGCTCTAGAAGCTTCACTGGTATGGTGACCAGATCCCACCCCCTCCCACCCCGCCCCCGTGAAGGTCTGAGTCCCTGGTCAGCATATTCTTTTCAGGCTGTGACTACCGCACTTGTCATCAAAATTGCACAGGGTCAAACAAAAACATGCCAACTCCAGTTAATCATCAGGACGCCAGAACTGCAGTGTGTTGCGTTTTGTGTGTAACAGCTGCCTATCTTTTCCCGGTGATCAAGGCCAATTGTTCCTACCTGTGTGATGACTCCTTTCCTTGAAATGCTGGTCTTTGGGCACAATGAGCCATAGTGCTTAAAGGTGAAGGGATAGAAAGCACAGATTCCCCCAAATGGGTCCCTGGGGGTGTGAAAATTTGGGCTACTCGTATTTCTACCACTTAGTTCCTAGGCACGTGCATTCTGCCTTCTGGGGGCACAGCCCTGTATATTGTTGGTTGGTTCTGAGAATATTCTGTCCTCATCTGAGACAGCATCTCACCTGTGGATGAAGTTTGGCCTTTCCCTCTTCTGTCAGCTGGCAGGAGGGGACTTACCATGTGGCCCTGTGTGTGCTCCAAGAGACACCAGAGCAAGAGGGGTGGATGACACACGGACTGGGTCACTCACTTGTGCAACTAACCTGTGCCAGCCCCAGGTGCCCCGCTTCTATCTTACGATAGATTACTGTTGGGCCACCAACCGTATAACTCAGTGGATCTGATAGATGGACAGCTCTGCTTGGATGACCACTTCACTCCCATGGTGAGGGCTGAGTCGTTTTTCAAATGAAATATAATTTTATGCTGCAGATATCAAGTGCCTTGCTAGGTGCCTGTGTTATGATTCCTCGTAAGGACGAATTTGCCATCAACTCCATAGGACATCTGTTTTTCTACCACAGATGTCTCTATTGGGGTACCCTAGCGATTTCACTTTCACTTTTCACTTTCCTGCATTGGAGAAGGAAATGGCAACCCACTCCAGTATTCTTGCCTGGAGACTCCCAGGGACGGGGGAGCCTAGTGGGCTGCCATCTATAGGGTCGCACAGAGTCGGACACGACTGAAGCGACTTAGCAACAGCAGCAGTATTGCCAAGGGGGTTGGGCTGCTTGTCCAGAAGCCTGGGCCTGCTGCACATCCCTCTACTGTTCTACCCTTCCTGCTCCTTCTCTACCTGTCCCAGCAAGAAGGGCCTACTTGTCACCTGATGCACAACCTGGAAAAATATTCCCAAGTGTGGAATTTGCTGTACTCAGAACCCGAAGAGGTCTAACACACTTGTATATCCTTCTTAGTGAGGGGAAGTACAAGATATAATACCCATCATCTACTTTGGAATCGATGCCCTGGCATGCCCAGACCCTAAAAACTATACTGATATGGGGCCTCTGAACTTCAAAGAGTTACCTCCTATCCCCTGAAGCTCATAGACCAACCAAAACTCCCAAGGCATTTCTGTTGGCATTTATCTCTGTCACTGGCCCCAAGATGTGATGTTATTTTTTAATTTACAAACTTGGCAGGAAGAGGGAGACAGTTTCAAAGCCTTCCATTTGTCATTCCCCACTCTGGTAGCTCTAAACTCCAGGCCAAGAAACCAGTGTGGAAGATTTGCCAACTGCTATGTATGTCCATGTCCGCTAGTTCTCAAAATATTTGAGTAATTTCCTTTCCCTAGTGGATAGTCACCCAAACATGTGGCTATAGATCCCTTTGGGGAGGAGCTGGGAGAATCATTACCATATACAAGTACCTTGGTGCTCTGGGATACTTTGTACTAGTGACCCAGCTTCTCCCAGTCAGTGGATTCCAGATACGAGAATCAGCTCAGTCTGCTGCTGCTGCTAAGTCACTTCAGTTGTGCCCGACTCTGTGTGACCCCATAGATGGCAGCCCACCAGGCTCCCTGTCCCTGGGATTCTCCAGGCAAGAACACTGGAGTGGGTTGCCATTGCCTTCTCCACAGCTCAGTCTAGGAACTACCTATTGGGGGTTGCTGCTCTTAGTCTCCTAACCATTCTTTTTTTTTTTTTTTTTTTAATTTCTTTTGATTGATAGATTGAGAAATACCCTCTTCAGCTGCCTATCTATTTCTCTTGTCCCAGGAATGCCATGTTCTAGTCATCATTCCCATGGCTCTCTAGGAGTCAGGCTCTCTGGCTGCCACTCAGACCTTGTTTTTCATTGTGCAATAATTGTACCCAATTATTGTAATGAACAATAATTTAATAATTTTGATGGGAAGAAGAAGCTACATTGAGATACAAAAGCAAAAGAGACCTCTGCTGATTCTATAAGATGCTCTGTAACCAGGATGACTCTTCAGAGTTGTCCCTAACTGAAGTGAGGAAGCTGGGTCTTTGCAGCCCTGCAGCAACCATTCAATGGCGTGGAAAGCATTCCTCCGGCTAGGCGTGGTTTTTATGGCCAAGGGAAATTCTTAGTGGTGAGTTGCAGCCAACATTCCTGGCGTCTCCAGGGCTATGCTTCAGGACCACACCTTAGAGCTTAAAGGTGTTTGAGTGGCACTATAGTATTCTCTACACTAGGGAGAGATGTAGATGACAAAGCATCTATTTTGCTTGTGTGGACCATGGTGACAGCTGTATGATTCTGGAGCCGGGAGTTATAGTAGCAGTTGGCTGACTCTTCAGCTTTTGATCATGTCAGAGGTGGCAGCTCCCTTGACTTTCTAGTTCTGCAACGTTGTTTTGAGACACATCCTGGAAATTGTGACCAAAGTCTATTTCTTCAGCCCTCACACTGAGTATGTGAACTTTCAGCACCTCTAAATAAATTTCTTCCAGCTTAAACTAGTTCGAATAGATTGTATGTTCTCAACTAAGAACCCTGAACAAAGTTGGTATTTGATAGCCAGCATCCGTTCTGGTTAGATGGTGCCATGATGTATTGGTCATTGTATAAACTGAAAATTACATAAAACTTCACCAGGAGAGTCAGGTTTCTAGATTAAAGGCAAAGTAGCTAACATATGCTGTGTGCTGAACTTCCCAAGACCTACAGCTCTCTGTGGCTGTTGACTGACATAAGGTCAGTGCTCAGTTGCAGACATTGTGTGCTTATATTACTTTGCTAGTTAGGCCTGCAAGAAAGGGACATGAACAGATGACTTTGGGGAAAAGCCTCTATGTTGAGGTTTTATGGAATTGTGGTATAATAAGTGATGACTCTCAGTAGCTACAGGTGCTCAGGGTCTTGGTGCTTCAGGAAACAAGGACAGTTGGCCAGTGTCATTCAGTATGCAGTCTGAACTTGAAAGTCTTGGCTATCTCATACCTTGGCATTTACTCTTTTCCAAAAGGCGTTTTTGTTGGATTGGTATACCTCCATCCCAACAGCGACTGGTATTATTGGAGAAAATTTCTCACCAAGCCTTTGTAAAGGCAGCTGTCTTCTCACACGCCTAGTACACATAGGTTTACTCTTGGTTTCTCTATTGATTCCTGGTTCAGCCCGCTAGAGACGGGGTAGCGAGTCATTCATAGAAAAAACGGAGTGCTACTTCACTTTAAAATGTAGCAACCCTTAAGGGGGCTGGTAAGTGGGGTTTTGTTCAGCCCTAATGCAGCTATTCCAGTGCTGAATCCTCCCAGAATATGACTAATGAGACTTTGAGCTCCAAAGGAAAACTGCTGCTTTCCTTTCCTTCTCTACAGCCCTTTGTATAAATCCGTCCCTTTTCTGATAGCCTTAGATAAACTTAGTGTAAAGTACTTTGTGCTTCCACGATGGCTCAGCAGTAAAGAATCTGCCTGCAATGCAGGAGACTTGCAGGAGACATGGGTTCGATCCCTGGGTTGGGAAGACCCACTGTGGTAGGAAATAGCAACCCACTCCAGTATTCTTGCCTGGAACATCCCATAGATAGAGGAACCTGGTGGGCTACAGTCCAATGGGTGGCAAAGAGTTGGACATGACTGAGCAACTAAAACAACACAAATGTGTTTATAGACAGGCAGATTGATAAACATGCACACGTTCGAAGGTATAGCCTGCAGAGTTCTGCATACATACCTACTGAAGCACAAGAGGATAAAACGCATCCATTTTCTCAAATAATAAAAGCTCATATAACACTTGTAACAGTGTTTTCCAAATGTACCCAAGGGTAAGTTTGAAAAGTTACCTTGATTTTTTGTTAGACTTTCAAGTGCTCAGATCCACTGAATCAGAGTTGCTAGGACCAAGTCCTGAAAAGCTGTGCATTCAATAAGTGCCCAAGGTGATTCTTATCAGAAATGACTTAGGAAGCCAATCCCTTCACTATCGCCGCTTCTCTGGCCGGTCCTATAAATGGCCTGCAGTTGTCGTCACCCACCTCAGGGTAACAGATGGACCCCTTGCATGGGTGAACCAACTGGATGTGCAGAAAGCAATTGTTAAACAGATCTTGATATTCAAAACAACCAAGGGAACTAATATCAATGTGGTCTTTTTTTAAAAAAAATAAAGTGATGAGATAACCCTAGGCAAACAGACCAAGGCAAGTGTGCTGAAATCTGACCACTTTATGAAATAATATACTGACCAGAATTAATCTATTATGTTTTCCTTTCATCCAGGATTCTTAGAAATCTGTCTTTTTTTTTTTCCCCAATAAGAAATAATCCTGTAGAACATGCACTAAATTCTGGGCTGTGTTCTTTGTTGTAAACTCAGAGAGAAGTGTAGCTGGGCAGCAATGAAGACTATATTACACAATTACTTAAATATGAGTCTTCAGCAAAGATGAAATGACTTGAGGCTTTTCAATGAACACAGCTTTAAGCTCAGTACATAGTGGCTTATATCAAATTTGTTTATTACCATGGGTAATTTGTTCTTAACATAGACATATTTTACACTTGAAGTAATGTTTCACTAGAACTCCATAAAGCAACTGTGTAATTGATAATAAATATGTCACTACTGGTAAGTAATTAATTCATATGAAGTTAGTTAAAACCATGCGAGCACTGCCTAGAGTACAGAAAAAGAATGCATAACTAAAGTAGTTATAGTCAAATAACAGATGGTATAAAGAAGTCAATAAAAACAAATAAAGATGTGGACAAAGTGTGTGCTTGTGTGTATGTGTGTGTGTGTAATCATGCTTAGCAAGCACTTGTAACACACCTGATATCATGCCTGACCCTTCTCTCAGAACTTTTCAGGAAAGTATTGAATTCAGTTATTATAGATGAGGAAACTGGAGATCTGAAATTTTAAGTCATTTGTTGTATGATATACAGTGAAATAGCAATGGAAACGAGGTACTGTTAATTAGCGATGAAAAAGAGTGCAGAACGCAATTGTAGGTGTACAGGCATGCTTTTTCTACCTCTGTTTAGTGTAGTGTTACTCAAGCATGAGTTTCAGGATTAGATATACCTTGTTTGGGGCTTCCCCAGTGGCTCGGCAGTAAAGAATATGTCTGCAATGCAGGAGCCACAGGAGATATGGGTTCAATCCCTGGGTCAGGAAGATCCCAGGGAGGAGGGCATGGCAACCCACTCCAGTATTCTTGCTTGGAGAATCCCATGGACAGAGGTGCCTGGCGGGTTACATTCCATAGGATCACAAAGAGCTGGACACGACTGAACACACGCACATACATTCTTTATGTCCTGGATGAGCGAACCTCTAGATATATGACCTTGGTAAGATGACCTGGTATCTCTTGGTCTTAAAAACAATAGCATCTACTACATAGAACTATTGTGAGGATTAAATGGGAAAACACATGGGTAAAGATAGTATCATGCTTGGCACATATCAAGCTCTAAGCAAAATTAGTTAATTATATGATATCGCCAGGAAAATCAGCACAGAGTAAATAATTACTCAACAGAGTAGGAACTGAACATTATTTTCATTTACAGTGAGACAGATATTTTCTCTATATTATTCAGCTATGTATGGACTGAATTTAATCAAAACTAATTGAACACAGACTTCAGATTTCTGAGGCAGTCTTATTTTCATGAAATTTGACTTTTGAAAACTATGTTTCATTTAATTTAACTCAATAACCATTATTTAAGCACCTGTGTCAGTTCCTTTCTTCAGTGACCTCACAGTCCTAATGACTGGCTATAAGATGGTAGAAGGACAGAAGAGCAAGAAATGGGAGGTTTATTGAAGGAGAAAAATTGGAACTTCAGACTGACAGAATATCTCAGAAGACCTAGTCCTACCTTTAAAACAGCAAACAGCTCCTAGTGAGCCTTACAAACTGATGGAAGAGACAGATAACAGGCAGATTGTTGTATGAATCTGCCTGCCAATGCAGGAGACACAAGAGACACATGTTGAATCCCTGGGTCGGGAAGAGACCCTGGAGGAGGAAATGGCAGCCCACTCCAGTATTCTTGCCTGGAAAACCTCACGGACAGAGGAGTCTAGTGGGCTACAGTCCATGGGGTCCCAAAGAGTCAGATATTACTGAGCACATGCACAGCAGCACTCTATGAGGTCAGGGATGTAACCTGTTTAACTTGCTGTATGATGAGCATCTTACGTGTGCTATTTGATTATGACAGTATGTCTGCGTAACAAGTATATGAAGAGGTAACACTTAAAACAAGATACAAAGGGTGAATAAAGGAGTGGGTCAAGGAATGGTGATAAACACAAGAGCTGAATGTAAGAGAGAACACTGGTCTGGCTCCATCAGGCTGGTTGGTATATGCGCTTGGGGGCCAGTAGGTAGGCCACACAGATTTGAAGGAAGCAATTCACGAAGAATGTTGCATGCACTTAATGCTCTGTGCTGTGGTATGTTACTGCAGCTGCCCATCAGAATAATCTGGGAAGTTTTTCAAAATGACTGATGGAGTACTGCATACCAATTAGCCTGTTTAGGTCCCACCCTTTTATTGAGAAAATACAAAACTGAACAAAATGTATTTTAAAAATGTGTTTAAACATCTGAAACTACCAAGAGGGTAAGAATTTGGAGGGCCAAGATCCAGATGAGAAGGAAATCCAGGAGTCATGATCAGACATTTGGGGCAATTTTTTCCCTCAAGAGGATTGACTGCCAGTTTCAAAATCAGTGCCCGAGAGATTGAAAAGTTAGGGGGTTTCCAGTAGTTTCACAGGGCTGGGGGTTGGGGGTGGTGAAAATTGGAGTTTGAAGCCCACCAAGATGGAGTATAGCTGGTATATACCCTTGGATTTCATTTGGGACCCTCAAAATTGACACACTAAGAATAAGGATGGCCTGGAAATAAATCAGACCTCATAAGAATTGGAGCTTCAATTTGATCATCTCATTCCTTAATTGGACAATGGTGAGCTTATCCTAGCTTGCTGCTGCTGCTGCTGCTAAGTCACTTCAGTCTCGTTCAACTCTGTGCGACCCCAGAGACAGCAGCCCACCAGGCTCCCCCATCCCTGGGATTCTCCAGGCAAAAACACTGGAGTGGGTTGCCATTTCCTTCTCCAATGCATGAAAGTGAAAAGTGAAAGTGAAGTCGCTCAGTCGTGTCTGACTCTTCGTGACCCCATGGACTGCAGCCCACCAGGCTCCTCCGTCCACGGAATTTTCCAGGCAGGAGTACTGGAGTGGGGTGCCATTGCCTTCTCTGTATCCTAGCCTAGTTGTCTCTTAAAAACAAAAGGAAATTCTCTCTGGTCAAAATAACATTAGAATATAATCCAGGAACTTATATAACATCTACAGTGCCCCACACACAATGTCCAACATGTGATCAAAAGTAACAAGGCTTCCAAAAAATGAAAATCTGGACTGAACATCATGAAAAAAATCAGCCACTATAAACAGATTCACAAAAAATAGCTATTATAAAGTCATGTTTGAAATAGAGATAGACTTTTAATAACCACAGTTAATATTTTTGAGGAATTAAATAAGAGGGAGAATTTCAGCCAGAATGGAAGTTGTAACAAATATGAAAATGAAAAAAAATAAACAACAACTGCAATTAAGATATCAATTAACAGACTTAACAGAAGAGTCAAAACACAGATAATGAAAAATAGGAGAAAATATCTAGCTGGGCGTGTAGAGAAACAGAAGTAGACGAAATAGATAAAAGAACCTAATACAAGGTTAACAAGTCTAAAATTCAATTAACTTGAACCCCAGAAGTAGAAAAGAAAAAGTCTTGGAAGAAGTGATATTTGAGGAGATAATGGTTGTGAATTTTTTTCTTAAATGATCAAAGACACCAAGCCACTGAACCATATATGAAGTTCAGCTAACCCCAGAAAGGATAAACACACAAGCAAATCATATATAAGCACATAATAATAAAACTTCCGAAAACCAAAGACAAAAGAAACAAACTCTTAAAGAGGTACGGGAAAAAATGACCTATTACCTTCAAAGGCTCAATAATAAGACTGCTGACTTCTCACAACGTAAAGATTATAAACCAAAACCCAGCAGAACATCTTCAAAGTTCTTAAAAGAGCAGTTTATAAATTATATATTTTGTGAAAATATTCTTCAAAAATTAAAGGATTATATTGAGTTGGCCAAAAAGTTAGTTCAGATATCTCCATGACATCACATGGAAAAACTCAAGCAAACTCTTTTGGTCAAGCCAATACTTGTAAGAACCTTGTAATATGTTATGTTAGATCAATGCTCCAGCGACAATGAGATGCCACTATGAACATACTGCTGCTGCTGCTGCTAAGTCGCTTCAGTCGTGTCCGACTCTGTGCGACCCCATAGACGGCATCCGACTAGGCTCCCCGCCCCTGGGATTCTCCAGGCAGGAACACTGGAGTGGGTTGCCATTTCCTTTTCCAATGCATGAAAGTGAAAAGTGAAAGTGAAGTCGCTCAGTCGTGTCCAACTCTTAGCGACCCCACGGACTGCAGCCCACCAGGCTCCTCCGCCCATGGGATTTTCCAGGCAAGAGTACTGGAGTGGGGTGCCATTGCCTTCTCCGATGAACACACTAGAACATCTAAAATTTAAAAGCTGACCAAAATGAATGTTAGCAAGGATGAAGAGTAACTAGAACGTCTATATATTACTTGTAAGGATGCAAAAAAACTGCCACTTTAAAACAATTGACAATTTCTTATAAAGTATAACATACTTCTTGTGTGAACCAATAATCTCACTCCTAGGTTTGTACCTAAGACAAAGAAAAACTAATATTCATATAAAAAATCTATATGTTAATATTTATAATGACTTTATTCATAATCACCCCAAACAGAAAAAAGCTCAAATGTCAATCAACAGGTGAATGGATAAACAAAGGGTGGCGTATGCATTCATACAAGAGAATATTACTTAGGAATGAAAAGGAACTGCTGATACGACACAAACTGATCTCAGATGCATTATGTTCAGTGAAAGAGACTAAACTCAAAAGACTACAATCTACATTCAGAAACAGACAATACTATAGGAGCAGAAAACTTATCAGTCACTTCCAGGGTCTGGCAGTGGCATAAAAGGGTGCGAACATAGTAGGCAGGTAATGGTCAAGCTGTCCAAATAAAAACTCTGATTTGTAGCATTTGCCAATTACTCTGGTGGAAATATTCCCACTATTGCCAACTTCAACCTCCCAAAGTGATGACAAAGTGATGAACATGGAGTTAGGAAGAGATGCAAAAGAACACAGTATTATACGGTATTTCCACCACACAGATAAAACAGATATAAACAACTTCAGTCATAGGTAATAGTACAATGTCAAATAACTAGGAATCAACAAGTTTTTAGGCTCCCTGGTAGCTCAGACAGTAAACAATCTACCTGCAATGCAGGAGACCAGGGTTTGATCTCTGGGTTGGGAAGATCCCCTGGAGAAGGGAATGGCAACCCACTCCAGTATTCTTGCCTGGAGAATTCCATGGACAGAGGAGCCTGGCTGGCTATAGTCTATGGCGTCACAAAGAGTCGGACACTACTGATCGACTACACACACACGAGCTTTTAGTACTTACTACCTTCTAAAAAGTATAATTATATCAGTTATAAGTATATGTAATTTAATTTTAAATAATAGCTGTTTTTAACTAAGGCTTCAAAAATTCCTTAAAGTTTAACAATCTTCTGGCTTCAACACATCACGAGGCACAAGGGAAGTGTCTGAGGTGACAGAAGTATTCTGTACCTTGATTTTGGTGGTGGTGTACAACTGTAGGCATCTGTCAAAACCTACAGACCTATATACTTAAAAGCTTTCATTTTATTGTGTATAAATTGTAGCTCAAAAAAAACCTAGTCACAAAATTTGCATATCTCCTTTGACTGATCAATATCAGTTCTGGATATCTATCCCTAGTTATATTCCAACATGTCCATCACTGATTTTAATAACAAAAATTGGAATTAACCTGAAATTTACAGTTGGATAATGAATAACAGTGTCATATATCCAGCAAGATATTTCATATTTCAAGAGATATTACATGAGAATTTCCCTAGCAGCTAGAAAATGTGAGGCACAAAAAAGTAGTTGCTTCTGGAAAGTGGCTGAGGGATAGAAGTTAACCGAGACTTACCTATGTGCACACCTTGTAAAATTTTCTGTGTGCATATATTCCTTTTTCAAGAGATAAAGGGACCCTAAGTTGGTTTAATCAAAATGAAATTCAGATATTTTCAAACAAACAACTAGATAATTTACAACCGACACAGCTTTGCTAATATTTAAATGCCTTCAGATATAGCCTCAAGCTTTGCTCCCCACTGTGTGGATGGAGAAGTGGAGGCCCAGAGACTGAAAATTTTTCTCAAAGGCACACAACAGTAGAAAATGCACACTTTAGCTTTGCTACACTACTTTTCTGGCAAGTTCAGGGAGGGCCTGGGATTTCTCTGCAGAGCAGGGGGTATACCTGAAGTCGAGGTAAGCTAGCACTTCCCTGAGAGGGAGCTTGTAAACAAGAAAAACAAAGAGTCAAGGATAGAACCCTGGAGATGTTGATACTTAGGAAGAGAAAGAGGAGGCTGATAAGAACACAGAGGAGAAATGATCAGAAAGAGACCATATAACTTAATGTGATCTATTGTGAAAAATTGGGCTTTTGCTTAAAAATGTGGGCTATTGCTTAACATTGTTTCAAAGAGGGTGGCAGAGGATGAGATGGTTAGATGGCATCACCGACTCAATGGACATGAACTTGAGCAAACTCTGGGAGTAGTGGAGGACAGGGAAGCCTGGCGTGCTGCAGTCCGTGGGGTCACAAAGAGTCTGGTGCAACTTAGCAATTGAACAACAGTTGCTTAAAATGGAAGAAAACACATTTGTGAGGGAAAAGTCACTAAATTTATTCTCTGTTCCTTGAACTATATTTTTCAGACCTTGCCCTGATTTTTAAAGAGAAAACATGTTCACCATGCCAGTGGGCACATGCATGTTGGAGTGTGTTGACCAAATACCATGCTTAGGATTCTGGCTTGTCTATGCTCTTCTATTGAACAGTTAGAACTGTCCTGTCCCCTTCTTGTCTTTCAGCCAGCAGAACAATTCCCCGTTGTGTGGGGACTTAATTTCCTTGGACACTTTGGACTGGAGTTGTGAAGAAATGGGTTTAAACCATTGCCTCTTCTTCTCTCTGTTCAGTGGTGGGAAAGAAAGAAAAGCGATAGTACCTCCCTGACACCCAAATAAAAGGAAACCAGTAATACGGTGCGCGGAAGGAAGCCGGAGCACGGAAATCAGGAACAGGTGGGCCTAACGCGGTACGGTTACACGTGTTCTTTCAGAAGGACAAATCAGAACCGTTCAAGAGAAGGCCGCAGCGACGCACAAACTCCCAAACCTCTGGACTTGCCAGCTGGAGAAACAGATTGCGCTGGGAGAACTTAAGAGTCACTGGAGAGTGTTTAGTTCTCCAAGTGAGTAGCAGAACTGTGCTAATGAGGTCTTTAACACCTGTACTCCAACCAGCCGCCGAGTCTAAGCAGAACCAGGTGGGACAGCCAACAGCTTAGAGGTGGCCAAGGGGAACTCAGAAACCGAAAAAAACCCCACTCTTCCTGGCTGGTAGGATGCCGATGACATTTGTTGTCCTTTTTTATGCTTTGTTTTTTTCTCTTTTCCACATATACCTGAAATGAGGAAAAGAATGTTACTTTGTAAAACAAAACATGGCTTTCAATTTATCTTTCCCAGTTATGCATTCCCTGGTCGCTTGATTTTGTCTCGAGCATGTAGCGGTTCAGGCACTATAGATGCAGCTCTGATTCTGCCACTTGTCAACTCCAGGAAGTCTTCATACAGACAGCGGCAGGTGGCTAGTGCAGAGGAGATGGGATGGGGAAGGAGAAAATATCCTTCCAGGATGTCCCTCTTTGGCATGCTTTGTCGTTGTTTTCTGGGCTCTGTGGGCTTGAAGAAGACTTCTTTTAAGTACTCTACATCCTTCCCTCTCCTCCCCTGCAAACACTCCCTGTCTGTTCTTGCCTTTCTTCCCCACTCAGGTTTTGACAACACAAACCATGCTAATTGGGAAAATGAGACACAAAATATAAACTTCTTAATCTGGGTAAGTAGCTGAAAACTAGAAAAGACAAGACTTCAGATAAACTGGTTAGGAAAATCAAACTTAGAACCAAAGCAAATGTGAGGCTTACCGCCTTGAATCTAAACCTTGCATTCTGTACCGTGTGGGTCCTACAGAGAGAGGCAGGGAGGAACCATGTCAGTCCCTGTGGAGCAGCCTTGGGGGCTAATGACCCCACCTGGGCACAGGTAGAACGGCAGGAGGGTGGACATTGCAGGCCATGCCCTCTGCAAATGTGGTCTGATCAGTTTCAAACTCTGACCAATCAGATCAGTGACTCCTGTAATGGCCAGTGTCAAGAGGTCACCAAGTGGGTATAGCCTGAGTGCCTTTTCATGGGCTTTGGCTGGTGGGCAGGGGGTGAAGAATGAGGAAAGCGATTTTCTTGCCTTCTTTTCTCCTTTCCCAATAAAGACTGGAATCCATTTAGAGTCCCCTATCACTGGATTCTTTAGCCCAGTTGGTTAAAATTTTTTCTCAAATCAAATCATTTTAATTAAAAAAATATAGATGATGCAGATCTTTATGAAACTTCTGCACTCCTTTCAGCTCCAAATCTATTGAAACCTGCTGTACACTGTGTTCTATCTGCCACTTTTCAACAAAATAGAAAAGGTATCTCATGGTATGATTACATTTGGTAAGAGCTGTGCATGGTGAGGAAGACAAAGTGAAGGTGAAGTCACTCAGTCGTGTCCGACTCTTTACGACCCCATGGACTGTCTCCTACCAGGCTCCTCCGTCCATGGGATTTTCCAGGCAAGAGTGCTGGAGTGGATTGCCATTTCCTTCTCCAGGGTATCTTCCTGACCCAGGAATCAAACCCGGGTCTCCCGCATTACAGGCAGACACTTTACTGTCTGAGCCACCAGGGAAGCCTGGTGTAACTTGAGTATAACAGGTTACAATTCTTTGGGTTATTGGAAGTTTAATCAAGACTCCCAGATGTTACGGTAAATTAATAACTTATGATTAAGTTTCTCTTGGCAATTAATGTCAGCTTTTAAATCAGTGTTACATTTCATGTCACATTTACATTAAGTAATGAAATATTTGTTTATTGCACAATGTTCTTATGAATGCTCACAGCACCCTCATTAATTATAAAGCATTGCTCTGGAATACGGAGATACGTGTGTTCACGGTGCAAGTCTGCAATGCCTGTCTGGCCAAATGTTCACACACAGTGCACACTAGAAAAGCAGGTGCGGAGGGCACAGCGTTGCACGCACTCTAATTGAGCAGAGGTGGTTTTCACCCTCAAACGAATTGGACTGATGAACTCACAGGAAACACTGATTAGTTGGAACTGGGGGAATTTTTTTCCTAGTTATTCCTGGGATTTGTTCCATGAAAGTATTTTTTGGAATTGGCAGAAAAACCAATTCGTACAAAAATAAATGTCCTTTCTTTAACTGAAAGAACTAGGAAACTTCTTAATGCCTAATGTTAAAAAAGCATAAGAAAGCAAGAAGGTGTTATGTTTCTTCCACACTGAACTAAGTAATTTCAGCTGTGGTTTGAGATGAGCCACCAAGGCCATTATGATATTGAGATAATTGAAATAACAGCAAACCTTCTGCTGAGGACAAAGTGAACCTGCGGTGTTTAGATGATCTTTGTGATGGATATACTGCTCGAGACTTTAAAAATCTACTATCTTGCCCCCAATACACGATCTTTTCCCTAATTCTGAAGAAAGTGACACACAAAAGCAGAGTGTCCCTCAGTGAATGAGCGACAGAACTCAGGCTAGTACGGGGCTCTTCACTCTTGGACAAAGGCTCTGCTACACTAAGCCGGTGGTTTACAAAATCTTTGGGGCCACAGAAATCTGTCTTCAATGACATCTCATCAGGAAGCCTAATATTGAAAACAGAGTGCAGCTGGTGGATAATTCCAAGCCAGTTTCAGTGCCTCCATCAATTTTCAAAGTTCTTGCCAGGTTGCAAGAATTTCTAAGAAAACTGATATTTCCCTACTTAATCCCCAAGAAATGGAATTCAAAGGACTTCTGAAAGCATCTTCATCTAATGGTTTCATCACTACTGATGGACAGAACCATCACCAGGCAGGTAAACACCACATACACTTCAGCAGAACCTGAACAAGGGGAGCCAGTACTGATACACACAACACACTGATGCTAGTGAATGGTAACAACTTCCATGCAGCCTGTATTACCTTCTACCTGGACACGTCCATCCATTTCTCTAAGTACTGGCCTTGCATTCTGGACCATGCAGGAAAATATCCAAAGGGAAGCCTAGCGGAATCCCTCAAGATTCCCATCTCCTGATAGTTAACACATCCTTTCTCAGACTCAAGAAAAGAAGAAATCCAGTATATACCAGCAGCTACTGAGGGCAAGGCATTTTTACCCAGATGATTTTCGTATTTCACTTGACCTTGTGAGACATGTAATTTTGTTCTCATTTTACCAAGGAGGAAATCAAGACTCAGAGCAGCTTCACAAACTGCTCAGACAACTCTGTTGAGAGTTGGGATTTTTTTTTTAATTTTTTTAAATTTTATTTATTTATTTATTATTTTTTTTTCTAATTTTATTTTATTTTTAAACTTTACATAATTGTATTAGTTTTGCCAAATATCAAAATGAATCCGCCACAGGTATACATGTGTTCCCCATCCCGAACCCTCCTCCCTCCTCCCTCCCCATACCATCCCTCTGGGCCGTCCCAGTGAGAGTTGGGATTTAGATCTGGATGAATCAAATTCCAAAGCCCATGTTCCTCCCACCACCCCATCTCTGAGTCTCTCATTGCTGATGTCTCTGATCAAGTCCAGAAACAATACGCTGCTGGGCACGGGCTTTGTATTACTAGGTACCCTTTTTATTATAAAAGCCAGATCTCCTCAGTTAGCAGACTACATGCATTTTGAGAATATAGCATAGAGAAGAGATTCCTCGGTCTAATTCCCTCCTTCCAAATGATAACACTGCAAAACATTGCAACCTATATTTATGGGACATGTTATAGTATTTATCAACTTGAGAGACACTGAAGGGCAGCACTAACAACCAAAGCTTTCTAAAACATCTCTTTCCATTCTATTACAGGATGGTCTGTATTCATAAGATCTATGGGTCTGTTAGCTCGAATTTTGTTTGCTTAGAAGAAACAGTTACTCAGGTTGATAACACAACTGCCATTCATGTACAGAGTGATTCCTTGACAGAAGAGGAGTACACATTTCTAAATACACTCATTGACTTTGCTATTCTTGAGTTTTCATGGCTATGGATGATTTTCTGCAAACATACCAGAGCTGTAATTTCTGAATGCACCAATGATGAATATCCCCTTACTGAATAACTCTTCCTGGAAGAGTTCCTAGAATTATATATCATTCAGTATTACAATATGAAGGGCAGTTGCCCATACAAAAAGAGATACAATCATCTTTTTTCATTACCTGTAATTCTTTTGATCCATTTTCTTCTCTGCTCCCTCCTCTGTAAGTAATCTTAAGAGACAGGAAATCTGGGCTATTTTTTAGAGAATAATCACTTTTCCCCTCCAAGTTTTAACTTGCACTTGGCATTAAGTGACAATAGAGGATTGGTATCAAATAATAAGCCTGGAGAATATCTATACACACACACACACAGAAGTTTGAATTTTAAAACAGATAATTTCCTCTTTATCTGAAAGCAGAGTTTCTTTAGTTGGAAGAAAAAAATCTGAATTTGCTCCACTCAACATTTTCTCCTCCTGTCTTAGCTCCAGCTACTGTAACAAATTACCCCATGCTTTAAACAATAAATATTTATTTCTTACCATTCTGGAGGCTGGGAAATCTGAGATCAAGGTGGTAGCAGATTCCGTGTCTGGTGAGAGCGCTCTTCTTGGTTTGTGCGTATCTTTCTCCTTGCTGTATCTGCTGGAGAGAAGGGGAGGACTCTGGTCTCTTCTTCTTCTTTAAGGACATCAATCCCATCATGGGGGCTCGACCCTTATGACCTCATCTTACCCGAATTACTCCCAAAGGCCCTACCTCCAAGGCTCATCATACTGTGGGGGGAGTGTGTGTGTGTGTGTGTTAAAGCTTCAGCATATGAACTGGGGGGATCAAACATTCAATCCATAGCATCTCCCTTCTCCCTCTCCACTTTTCACCTCATGCCCACACCGGACTCTGCAAAGCCAAATATAGAAGCCTCCATCTGCCCCGCTGACGCTTCTTTCTTGAGGACACTCCCTGTATAACAAGGTAATTTCCCCTTTTCCGTTTGTTCTCTACACATAGCTTTGATGAACCAAACCAACCACCCCCACACCCCACACCAAGCTCTAGAACAGTTCCCCTTCAAGACAATTGAATTCTGTAGGTCCCCCAGTGGCCAGGGGAGGGGAGAGAAGAAAATTTGTAATAACAACAGATTTTTCATTTTTGAAAGGCCCCTTTTAGTTGCTAAAATATTTTATATTCCCTGTAAGGAAAAAAAAAGTTCAGTGAACATTCTCACTAAATTGGAAAATAATTTTCAACATTACAAATGAATTTGTGTTCATTTAACTTAAATTCAGTTCAGTTCAGTCACTCAGTCATGTCCAACTCTTTTCGACCCCATGAATCCCAGCACGCCAGGCCTCCCTGTCCATCACCAACTCCCGGAGTTCACTCAAACTCATGTCCATCGAGTCGGTGATGCCATCCAGCCATCTCATCCTCTGCCGTCCCCTTCTCCTCCTGCCCCTAATCCCTCCCAGCTTCAGAGTCTTTTCCAATGAGTCAACTCTTCACATGAGGTGGCCAAAGTACTGGAGTTTCAGCTTTAGCATCATTCCCTCCAAAGAACACCCAGGACTGATCTCCTTTAGGATGGACTGGTTGGATCTCCTTGTAGTCCAAGGGACTCTCAAGAGTCTTCTCCAACACCACAGTTCAAAAGCATCAATTCTTTGGTGCTCAGCTTTCTTCACAGTCCAACTCTCACATCCATACATGACCACTGGAAAAACCATAGCCTTGACTAGATGGACCTTTGTTGGCAAAGTAATGTCTCTGCTTTTGAATATGCTATCTAGGTTGGTCATAACTTTCCTTCCAAGGAGTAAGTGTCTTTTAATTTCATGGCTGCAATCACCATCTGCAGTGATTTTGGAGCCCCCAAAAATAAGGTTTGCCACTGTTTCCACTGTTTCCCCATCTATTCATTTAATGTAGGACCAATAAATTAAGGATATGTTTCTGAAACAAACTTTGGCTTTTAAAAGCTTGTAAAAGCCTAATTATTTGGGGATTCCAGTGCAGAGACGTGGGTTTGATCCCTGGGTCGGGAAGATCCCCTGGAGGAGGAAATGGCAATCCGCTCCACTATTCTTGCCTGAAGAACTCCATGGACAGAGGAGCCTGGAGGGCTACAGTCCATGGGGTCACCAAGAATTGGACACAACTGAGCACACACAAAACAAGCTGCAACTCTACAGCCAGAGATTGCTAATTCGAATGTCTTGTGATATTTCAGAAAAGGGCTGTGCTTTGAAGACCATCAGCAACAGAAAAAGTAAAAAACAAAACAAAAACCACTGGCTAGATCAGAATGATGAGCAGCCACCTGCATGAAGGTCACTTAAAGCAACAAGGTCTGACTCAAAGTATAGGAGGGTGTTTCCAGGTCCTACACGAGTCTTCCCCTCTCTGTAGCTCCAGCCCTTAAGCAAGTCTGCCAGACCTGGAGCTGTCCAGAGGGAAGGCTGTCCCTGTCTGCTTGGACCCTGGACACTCAGAGGACAGACAACCTCTTTGAGGCCTCCAATCTGTATAGTGGCAGATTACACAGCTGATCTCAGGGGGGATGTTTGTAACAAGCAAACTGTTACTAAAAATAGTTAGAAGATACCAAATTTTTCAATGATAAACATAAAAACAGTTAAGACTTCATCCCAAGTTACCCCTCCTAAAACACTTTGGTCCACTTGCACTCTAAGACATTCTCCTGAGCAGGGAAGAATGTGGTGGGGCTTCAGCAGAGCTTCAGCAGACCTGCAGAGCTGCACTTCACTCCTGGTCTGTTTTATCGATGCAGCAGCCTGCAGTCTGCACCCGTGGGAGTAAGTCATTCCCCATCACAGGTGGTGGCAGAAGAAAAGATGGAAACTGCCAGGTGATAAGACGCCCAGATGTCTGCCCTCTCTCCACACGGTGACTCTGCATGGCTGAGGTTTCTGCTATGAGGCCACAAATACTTGTGTGGTAAGAAGCAGCTAAAACCCAAGGAAAGTTTACCCCCTAACTTCTACCACTTAATTCCCCTAGAGAGTTTCAGTGGAAACGTAATCAGATTAAGCTGAGGTTCTAAAGGAAATTATAGGTGGCCATGTTGCCAACTGGGAATTTACACACCAGTTTGGAGTGGCCTTTTGGATCTGTCCCTGCGCTATTTTTCTACTGAATACTCTTGTTACAGGAACAGCTCACCTTATCTGAAGAAGAAATGATAGTGTATTATTGTCCTGACAGAGAATAGCTACTTAAAGTCTCTTATAGCCACTCTTCTTGTAAAACAAGTAATTCTATACTGCTTTAACCTTTCTATTTGTTTATTGATTTGGAATATCGTGCATTTCATTGGCTTAAAGCAGAGCATCTCCATATTGTAAACCAACCCATGAAATCTACAGTTTATTGCACATTTTGTAAGAAGTGAAAATTCTCATGCCCTTTACTCAATGAGATGAACATGTCTTCATTTGAAATAAACACCGAATCTAAGGCAAAAATGAGACTGAAGACGATGGACCTGGACATCTAGCCTGATCTTTGTTTTGTCGTAGAGGAGTGGCTGCGGGAGAAGGTCTCACTGGTGCTGACGCAGAGAGTTTTGACACCTCCAGTGGTATGACTGCAGTTCATGCGGAAATCCATTTGCAGGTAGATCCTGCTTCACTCCACAAAGACGGCACTCTCTGCCCCAAAAAGCAGCTTCCCCTCTGGTGGTCATGGAAGCCTCTACAAACACACATTGCTGACCAGAAGTTTCGTCCTGCAGGGTGAAGCTAGCCCCACTTATAGCTGCTGAGTCCTGGGACCTACTCCACGGGCAGGAAGATTGATCATGAGGTAGTTTATTTAGTCAGAGGATCACGGGTGAGTCAGGAGACAAGGAAATTCAGAAACCAAAGTCAGAAGTGATTGTGCATAGAAGAGGAAACCAGCTGCACCTGGCAGCCTGCTACCAAATCAGAAAGGGCTGTAATGGAAAACGGATGCGTTTATAGAAAATCCGTCTCCCGTCCTCCCCTGGCCAGAGCTGCTGCCCTCTTCACAGGGAGTCAGCGTATTAAGTTTGGCAGCTCTAGTAGAGCTTGCCATGCCAGGGAGGTTATTAAAACTGAACTGAAATGGTTTCATAACTCGGACTGGAAACAAGAGTGAGGAAAATGCTAACACCAAAGTGACAGACCAGAACGAAATGGAGCTAGATTCGTAGGCTCTCTGGCTCATGTTTCAGGAGGCTCCACGTGTTAAAATAGGCTGAAAAGTTAGCTAAATAAAACAAAGTGCCAAGCGAGACATTTAACACCCTTGAGAGGGGGCTTACCAATGAGAGAATTCCATGATTTGCTATGTTGACCGAGAACTGTACTGATGGGAGTCTGAAGACAAGAATAATTATAACCACATCCCCTAAAATATCTGTCACATGTGAGGGACTTCTCCCTTCCCCAGTGCGCCTCACTGATTTGAAGGATCTCAAAGATATTTTCTGGTTCTCAGGGATAGAGAGTACCAGAGATTGAAAAAGCAGATGAGTGATGTGTTTTACCGTCACATATTACAGTCATTAAGAGTGTAGGCCAACAACTTCTTGGAAGGACATACTAATTTCAGAATTATACAATTTAAAACACTTGCTAAAATTGTGGAGGGTCTGATGTTAGCAGAGTCGTAGTTCAGGAGAGCCATCAATGGGCTATACTTATTTTTCCAGGTGGTCTTATGTGTGTCCAAATAAAAGTTATTTCTGAAAAAATATCAGCTATCATTTCTGGGAGGACCTAAGTTGAGGAGCAGCAAACAGCTTTCATGTTTGAAGCCAAAAGAATGTTTTTAGGCCCATTGAAAAGGCTGGTCACAGGCTTTATCCATGAGAATATATGGTAAGACCAACTCATGCCAGTGCAATTCAGAGGAGTGAAAAGCCTGGGTCTATAATACCAGTGCCCATGACCAAAAATGGTGGAAAGAATTTTAATGAAGAAGATAGGGAATGTCAGAACAAATGGTTAAACTCTAATTTTCCTTGTGGCTTTTAGGACATTTCCGTGACTATTTTTGTTCATTTCAAAAATAGGCATTTCTTATATTGACTTCCTTTTCCATGAGTTTTTATTTGCTTCTCATTCAATAGCAAATTGGTGGCTCCACCTTCAAAATATATCCAGATTCAAATATTTATCAGCACAACAACCCTATGGTGGTCAAGTACAATCATATCTCACCTGGATTATTGGAGTAGTCCCTTATCAGGTCTCCCTTTACCCACCCTGTCCTCCCTGTGGTCATTTCTTAATGCAGCATCCAGAGTGATTCACAGACATAGAGGAGCTCTGTTCAAAAACTCACCAATGGGAGAGGATTTGGGGAAGATGGTAGAGTAGGAATCACCAAAAATCTGTTTCCCTATCTAGACAACAATTGCAGTGGAAGAACTTGTCTGATGTAACTATTTTGTAACCCTGGAGTCTATTTAAGTCTTTCAACTTCCATGGGAAGGCTTGAACAGTAAATTATGGTTAATTCTGATCAGCTTCAGTTCATGCTACAGTACCATCCTCCCCTGCCCACAGCTGTATGACAGGCAGCTGTGCATGGGTTTCTGGAGCAGCTTGCACACAGCTTGTAGGAGCCAGGGTGGGCAAAATGCATCCTGTCTGCCAAATATCAAGCATCTGTTCTCTAATTGCTGTTTCTGATCATAGAGATGCAAAGAGGAGAGATCCGTTGTTGCTATATCTCAAGAGGGTTGCAAGCCCTCTTCTCCTTTGGCTAAAGTAACTTGTAGGGGATTTAAAGGACTGGAACACATCCCCCCTCATTATTCTCTTCTGTTAACTTTTGGAAGTCAAACATTAAGGCTAGGATATTAAAAAACAATATCATATATGGGGAAAATTAGGAAGTAACTATACATAACGATGGAAAGGCATAGGCTCAGAAAAGACCTGAGATGATCTTAAGTTTATACCAGGATGATCCTTGGCATAGAGACAGACTACAACAGTTGAAAACAAAACAAAACAAAACGAAAAAAACAGAAACCATAGCAAACCCCAGCAAACCCAGGAGAAAGGAGACATTATAGCTTACAGAGTTCCAACATAATTTTATTCAAATGTCTATTTTCCAACAAAAGCTCAAAAAGCATACAAAAACAAGAAAGTATGATCCATTCAAGAGAAAGAAATAAGTCAAGACAAACTGTCCTTGAAACTGATAGCAGTTGTACTAGACAAAGACTTTGAATTAATCATCTTAAGGATGTTCAAAGGTTGAAAGGGAGGTGTAGAGAAAGTCAAGAAAAGGATGTGTGAAAAATGAAATATCAGTAAAGAGGTAGAAAACCTAAAAATAAACCAAAAAGAAAACTGGAACTGTAAAGTACAATACCTGAAACAAAACTTTCATTAGAGGGATTCAAAAGCAGATTTAATCAGTCAGAAGAAAGAATGGGTGAAGTTGAAGATAGGACAAGCAAGGAGAAGAAAACTGTTGAGTCTGAAGAGTAGAAAGAAAAGGGAGTGAAAAAACAGTGAACAGAGCCCAGGGGATCTGTGGAACTCTATCATGTGGACCTAAATGTGCCCTCTAGGAGTCCCAGAAGGAGAAGAGAGAGGGTAAAGTGCAGAGAATATTGGAAAAAAGAATAGCTAAAAACTTCCCAAATTTAATTAAAGACGTGAATTTAAACGCTACAGGAATTTGATGAACTTCAGGTAAGATGAACTCGAAGAAATCCACAGAGACACATTATAATCAAATAGAGAGAATTTTGAAGGCAGCAAGAGAGAAGCAACTCATCACATGAAGTGATCCTCAGTAAGATAATCAGGTTTCTCATCAGAAACTTTGGAGGAAGGCAGTAGGCTGATACATTAAAAATATCAAAGCAAAAAAGCTCTCAACCAAGAATCCTATATCCAGCAAAACTGCCCTTAAAGAGCAGAGGAACGAACATATTCCCAGATAAATAAAAGCTGATAAAGTTCATTACCAGTAGACCTGCCCTGAAGGAAATGCTCAAGGGAATCCTGCAGGGTTAAACAAAAGGACATTAGAAAGACTAGAAACTGTATGAAGAAATAAATGTCTCAATAATGAAAATAATTGTAAACACATGAGTAATTACAAAAGCTGATATTACTGTAACCACTGTAACAATGGTGTGTGCGAAGTCCATTTTATGTTTTCTACATGATTCAAGAGACTTGGATTTTTAAAAAAATTATTAGTCTAAAAACTAGTACTATTGAACATTGATTTGTAACCCCACATTTTGTTCTCTACATAATTTTAGACATTAATGCATTTAAAAGATTTATTAAATTATGTTTTGTGCATACATATATAAAGATGTAATCTTGTGACACCAACAACTGAAAGGAGTGGGGACACAGTTGTAAAGGAGTAGGGGTATTGCATGTTAAAAATTATTAAACTATTAAACTATTACTGTGTTAAAAAACTATTGTTGAAGTTAAGCTGGTATAAATTCAAATTGGAGTGTTATAACTTTAGGATGTTAAATGTATTCCCCAAACTGAACAGAAAATAGCTGTGTATATACAGAAAAGGAAGAAAGGAATTATTTCACTATAAAAAAATCAAGTAAATCCAAAAGAAGACAGTAATGCAGAAAATGAGGGAAAAAAGCTAGAAGGCAAGTAGCAAATGACAGAAGTGAGGGTTTCCTTATCAGTAATTAATTTACATGGAAATAGATTAAACTCTTCAGTTAGAAAATAGAGATTGGCAGAATGGATAAAAAAATATGATTCAACTATGTTCTGTCTGCAGGAGTTTCAGCTTAAATACAAAAACACAAATTAGATTGAAAGTGAGAGGACAGAAAAAGATATTCCATGCAAATAGTAACCAAAAGACAGCAGGAGTGCCTATACTAATGTCAGATAAAATAGACCTTAACCGAAAAAGTTTTCAAAAAACAAAAATATAGATCAATGGAACAAAATAGAAAGCCCAGAGATAAATCCATGCACATATGGACACCTTATCTTTGACAAAGGAGGCAAGAATATACAATGGATTAAAGACAATCTCTTTAACAAGTGGTGCTGGGAAATCTGGTCAACCACTTGTAAAAGAATGAAACTAGAACACTTTCTAACACCATACACAAAAATAAACTCAAAATGGATTAAAGATCTAAACGTAAGACCAGAAACTATAAAACTCCTAGAGGAGAACATAGGCAAAACACTCTCTGACATACATCACAGCAGGATCCTCTATGACCCACCTCCCAGAATATCGGAAATAAAAGCAAAAATAAACAAATGGGACCTAATTAACCTTAAAAGCTTCTGCACATCAAAGGAAACTATTAGCAAGGTGAAAAGGCAGCCTTCAGAATGGGAGAAAATAATAGCAAATGAAGCAACTGACAAACAACTTATCTCAAAAATATACAAGCAACTCCTACAGCTCAACTCCAGAAAAATAAATGACCCAATCAAAAAATGGGCCAAAGAACTAAATAGACATTTCTCCAAAGAAGACATACAGATGGCTAACAAACACATGAAAAGATGCTCAACAGCACTCATTATCAGAGAAATGCAAATCAAAACCACTATGAGGTACCATTTCACGCCAGTCAGAATGGCTGCGATCCAAAAGTCTACAAATAATAAATGCTGGAGAGGGTGTGGAGAAAAGGGACCCCTCTTACACTGTTGGTGGGAATGCAAACTAGTACAGCCACTATGGAGAACAGTGTGGACATTCCTTAAAAAACTGGAAATAGAACTGCCTTATGATCCAGCAATCCCACTGCTGGGCATACACACTGAGGAAACCAGAAGGGAAAGAGACACGTGTACCCCAATGTTCATCGCAGCACTGTTTATAATAGCCAGGACATGGAAGCAACCTAGATGTCCATCAGCAGATGAATGGATAAGAAAGCTGTGGTACATATACACAATGGAGTATTACTCAGCCATTAAAAAGAATACATTTGAATCAGTTCTAATGAGGTGGATGAAACTGGAGCCTATTATACAGAGTGAAGTAAGCCAGAAAGAAAAACACCAATACAGTATACTAACGCATATATATGGAATTTAGAAAGATGGTAACAATAACCCTGTGTACGAGACAGCAAAAGAGACACTGATGTATAGAACAGTCTTATGGACTCTGTGGGAGAGGGAGAGGGTGGGAAGATTTGGGAGAATGGCATTGAAACATGTAAAACATCATGTATGAAATGAGATGCCAGTCCAGGATCGATGCACGATACTGGATGCTTGGGGCTAGTGCACTGGGACGACCCAGAGGGATGGTATGGGGAAGGAGGAGGGAGGAGGGTTCAGGATGGGGAACACACGTATACCTGAGGCGGATTCATTTTGATATTTGGCAAAACTAATACAATTATGTAAAGTTTAAAAATAAAAAAAATTTAAAAAATGACATTTTTATATTAATAAAAGTTTCAGTACAACAAAAAATGACAATTGCAAACACTTACGCATCTAATAACAGACTAGCAAAATATATGAAGTGAAAACTGAAAGAATGAAAGGAGAAATATCACTACAATAATAGTTGGGGACTTACCCTACTTTCAACAATGGATAGAAAAACTAGACAGAAAATAGTTATCTTTAACTATTACCAATAAACCAACTAGATCTAACAGGCATATACAGAATACTCTATCCAATAACAACAGCATACCCTTTCTTCTCAAGGGACATGGGACATTTTCCAGGACAGACCATAGGTTAGGCCACACATTAAGTCTCAACAGGTTTACAAAGACAAATATGTGAACTTTCCAGTTGTACTTCTTCTGTTGTTCATTTCAAACTTCATCCCATTGTGGTCAAAGAAGATACTTTATATATCTGTCTTAGGGTTAGGGTAGAACTTTTGGCCAACCCAATACTTAGGAATTGACTTAACCAAGGAGGTGAAAGACTCACATAACAAACTACAAAACATTTCTGAAAAAAATTAAAGACACAAATAACTGGAGACATATTCTATGTTTATGGATTGAAAGACAGTATTGTTAAGATTTCAGTACTACCCAAAGTCAGATACAGATTCAGTGAAATCCCTATCAAAATCCCAATGATATTTTTGCAGAAATTGAAAAACCCATCCTAACATTCATATGGAATCTCAATAGCCAAAGTAAACTTGAGAAAGAACAAAGCTGGAGAACTCACACTTCCTCTTTTCAAAACTTACTACAAAGCTCAAGTAAGTAAAACAATGTGGTACTGGCATAAAGACACATATAAATATCAATTAAACAGAATAGAGAGCTCTCACTTGTATTGTCAAATGATTTCCGATACGGCTGCCAAGACTATTCAATGCGGAAAGGACAGTCTTTTCAACAAAAGGCACTGGGAAAACTGGATATCCACATACCAGAAAATGAAGTTGGATCCTTATCTAACACCAGTATACAAAAAATTACTCAAAGTTGATCAAAGACTTAAGTGGAAATCCTAAACGATAAAACTCTTAGAAGAAAACATATAGCAAAACTTAAAGACACTGAACTTGGAAATGATGTCTTAGACGTGACACCAAAAGCAAGATGACAAAAGAAAAAGCGGACTTCATGAATATTAAAAAATATTGTGCGCCAAAAGACACTATTAGAAACTTTCCTGGTGGTCCAGTGGTTAAGAATCTGTCTTGCAATGCAGGAGACATGGATTCGACCTCTGGTTGGTGAACTGAGATGCCACATGCTTTGGGGCAACTGAGAGCACATACCAGTAGAGAGCCAGTGCAGCACAATGAAGAGCCTGCATGCCACAACTAAGATCCGATGCAGCCAAACAAATGTTTTACAAAGACACTATTAACAAAGTAAAAAGGCAACCCACAAAATGTGAGAAAATACTTGCAAATCATATATCTGATAAGGGACTAATATCCAGAATATACAGAAAACCCAAAAACTGAACAATAACAAAAATTTCAAGAATAGGAAAAGATAAAGACTTGAATAGACAGATACTCTTTGAAGAAAAAAGATATACAAATGACCAGTAAGAGTATGAATAGACCCTCAGCATCAGCAATGCTGCTGCTGCTGCTAAGTCGCTTCAGTCGTGTCCAACCCTGTGCGACCCCATAGACGGCAGCCCATCAGGCTCCCCTGTCCCTGGGATTCTCCAGGCAAGAACACTGGAGTGGGTTGCCATTTCCTTCTCCAATGCATGAAAGTGAACAGTGAAAGTGAAGTTGCTTAGTCGTGTCCGACTCTTAGCGACCCCATGGACTGCAGCCCACCAGGCTCCTCCGTCCATGGGATTTTCCAGGCAAGAGTACTGGAGTGGGGTGCCATCGCCTTCTCCAATGCTTAGGGAAATGCAAACCTAAAGTACAATGAGATACCACCTCACATTCATTATGATGGTTTCTATCAAAAACAGAAAATAACAAATGCTGGTGAGAATATGGAGAATTTGCAGCCCTTTGCAGTATTGGTGGTACAGACACGATGGAAAACAATATGGCTATTCCTCAAAAATTAAAAATAGAATTACCATATGTTGCAGCAATTTTGGGTATATGCCCAAAATAATCGAAAGTAGAGTCTGTACACACATGTACACCCATATTCATAGCAGCATTACTCACAATAGTGGAAGCAACTCTGGAGTCCATAGACAGATGACTAGATATCTGATATATACATACAATAGAATATTGCTTAAAGAGGTAGGAAGTTCTGATGCGTGCTACCGTATGGATGAACCTTAAGTATATTATGCTACATGAAATAAGCCAGTCACAGAAAGACAAATACTGTATATTTCCACTTACAGGAGATACTTAGACTAGTCAAAGTCATAGAAACAGAAAGTACAGTGGTGGTGTCAGGAGTCTGAGGCGGGAGGAGAACGAGGAGTCAGTGTTTAGTGGGTACAGAGTTTCAGTTTTACAATATGAAAAGCGTTACAGAGATGGATTGTGGTTTTAGTCGTACAATATGATGAATGTATTTAATACCGCTGAACCGTACGTTTAAAATTTGTTAAGATGGTAGATGTTAAATGATATGTATTTACCACAATAAAAATTACTTTTAGAAGCTTCTCTGTTGACTATACTTCACTCAGGGTAAAAGTCATCAAGACCCCACATCAGCGAGTCTCATCTCACATGGGTATCTAAGTCATCTAAGGAACTTTAAATTCTACACGTGCCTGTGCTACCTCTAACAGTTACGTGTGAATTGGTCCAGGGTAGGATCCAGGCAGAATCTGGTTCCTGTCCAACCTCGTTTCCTACTACTTTCCCTCTCTCACTGCAGGTGCACTAGCCTCTAAACGCACTTCCGCCTCCAGCCTCACGTGTCTCTCACATGCCTTTCCTCCTATGTCACTCCTCCTTGAGCTGACACTCAGTAAGTATCTGTTAAATGAATACATTATTCTAATTCATGCAACATGGTAAGGTGTGACTGATTTTGGATGTCTGCCCCACTGATATATATACTCTTTCCCTTGGGCATTTAAAAATTTTCAGCCTTTTTTAGAAATGGATCCACTGCCTAAATTGAGAGAATTGGAATGAATACTGCCCTGTCCTCACCATTTTTAGAGTTGAAGAGACCCTGCTAGGCTATTTCTACCCAGTGCATTGTTTTAGAAACCATGATGAGAGGAAAGAGCAACCTCATGACAGCTGACCACAGCTAGGGATTTTCTTTAGGGTCTCATTCATATTGATTTTCCACTGTATCCCATAAGATGTCCGTGAATGATAAATATAGAAAAGTTTTCTTTAAAATGTTTATTGGAGTATAATTGCTTTACAACATTGTGTTAGAAAAGTTTTAAATCACAGACCTTGGAAACACGCATCCTGATTCCCATAGCCCGGAGAACCCTCGGCAGCCACGTACTCCGATGGCAAGGGCTCCCTAGACTGAGAAGCACTGTATTCCCTACTTCCCTAATTGAACCTGAAAGCACGTAAGACCCAAAGGGCCAAGGGTTTAATTAAGATCGCACAGTTAAATCCTGGAATTAAAACTGGAATTTGGCCCCCAGCCTTTGGGTGCAAGGCTTTCCCTGTGTGCCTATTCTCTGCCCACAAGCGCATGCAAAGTCCTTATCCCATTAAACACTCCACACCACCTCCCAATGTCTGATTTCACATTACTGCATGAAATCAACAGCAAGGAGGGTGACACTAAGGAAATTACCTATAAGCTTTTCAAGCAAATATGCATTTGCTGATGATGTGTTGGAATTTCTGTAGAAACATTCAGCAAGAAATCAAGTTATCTATTAATAAAATGCTCAGTAGGGTGACAGTCATGAAGTAGGGCTTGTCAACCACCAGTGGACACACTGGAGGCAAAATTCTGATCTTCAATGGGAGAATGAGAAATATTGTGGCAATATTTGAATCAAGGACTCTTTTGCTGCATTTAAATCAGTGAAGGAGCCCTTGATTGATTTCAGAAGAGAGCTGTCCATAGTTCATGATAAGGGAGAAAAGCAAGTGGAGTCATGTACGTAGTATACCAACTTTAATTAATCAAGTAACAACCCTCTGTGTATATTTACGTGAGCGTGGAAAAAGTTATGGGGATATACACAGCAACTGCTAACACTGGTTTTCATAGGCATATGGAAATGAAGGAAGCCCAGGGAAGGTTATTCACTTTCTCTTAAGGCAAGGTCTAGGCCCCTTTCTCCTCAAGCAAGTTATTCTATTTTGAGTTCCAAAAAGTTGGGTGAAAATCATCCATCAGTGAAAAATCAAAGCATTTTAGCTGCTTGTTTTGAAGAAGAACAGTAATTTCATTAGGTGGACAGAGATACAAAGAAAAAGTCAAGAAGGTATTAATTGTCATGAATGAAGAGATCTAAATCCCCACCTGCTGACGGAGTCAGCTCCCACTGAGAGAAATTGGTGGTGGTGGCGGGGAGAGGAACAGAAAAACACAGAGCCAATGGGGAGTTAACAAGACTCTATCCAGAAAGAAAAGTAATTCAGGTAAAATCAAATGAGAACCCTAACTGCAATTTAGAGATGGCAGTGCAATAGTGCGTCCAAATTTAAGGACTAGATGAGATGATTTTGAGTGGGAGCTTTCTGTCCAGGCCCACAAACACCCACAGACAACAGTGACTTGGAAAAATCTCAAAGAAACAGGTCTGACAATGACTATGAATAAACAGCGGGGGAGAAACACTGTCTTATCTTCTGAAGGGATGTGTCAAAGCTGCCTTCAGCTTTTCTAAGAAAATGTATAAAATTATAATACTGAGGTTAAGATTCTTTCATTCTTTCACAAATATTATTAAACACTGACTAATGACCAGTCAGTATTCCATGCGCAGCGATAGAGTGGTGACTAAGACAAAACTCTTGGCTTCCAAGAGTGACCATTCTAGTTCAGGATACTGATAATAAGCAAACAAATAACATGACAGGTGAAAAAAAGAGATGCTATGGGGCACAACGTCAGGCTAAAGGAATAGTAGTGGATAGGTTCCACTTTAAACAAAATGGCCAGGAAGGATCCTCTGATGAACTTAGAGCAGAGGCATGAATAAACTGAGAAAGTAAGTCATGTGAAGCTTTGGGGAATAGGGTTGAGGGCAAAGGAAACAGGAAGCACAAAGGCCGGAGAGGACCAGATTGGTGTGTGAGGAGTAGCAAGCAGGCTCGTGTGGCTGCAGAAGACTAACCGAGGTGCAGCGTCATAGGAGATTAGGAGTGGCCTCTAGGCCAGGGGAAGGAATTTAGACTTATTTTGAATGTGGTGGGAAGCCACAGGAGGGCTTTGATGAAATAATAACAGAATGTGAGTTACATTTTAAAAAGATCATTCTGGTTATAGTATGAAGGACAAATTGTAGCGGAATATAAAGGAGCTGGCAGAATTGGTGGGAAGGCTTTTGCTTTGGTTCATAGTGGCTTTAATTAAAGTGGTGAGAGACTGCTCCACTTCTTCCCAGAGCTTTGCATGCTAACAGGTGATAGAAAAGGTTTTGCCACTTTTTTTCTGGAACAGGCAGTGTCTGCTCATTTTATACTTGCTTAACCAAGGGGTCTTCACCCAGAGACTCCATGAAGAAAAAAGCAGATTGAACTCAAAGTGATTTTTTCTTACTTTTCCTAGATTGGAAAGCAGCCAGCAACTTCACTGTCGAAACATTTCTTTACTCGGGCTTCAAAATCACTGCAAATGGTGACTGCAACCATGAAATTAAAAGACACTGGCTCCTTGGAAGAAAAGCTATGACAAACCTAGACAGCATATTAAAAAGCAGAGACATCACTTTGCTAACAAAGGTTCATACTGCCAAAGCTATAGTTTTTCTGATAGTCATGTATGGATGTGAGAGTTGGACCATAAGGAAGGTTGAACAATGAAGAATTGATGCTTTTGGACTGTGGTGCTGGAGAAGATTCTTGAGCGTCCTCTGGACAGCAAGGGTATCAAGTCAGTCAATCCTAAAGGAAATCGACTCTGGATATTCATTGGAAGGACTGATGCTGAAGCTGAAGCTCCAATACTTTGGCCACCTAATGCAAAGAACTGACTCATTGGAAAAGACCCCAATCCTCAGAAAGATTGAGAGCAGGAGGAAAAGGGGCGACAGAGGATGAGATGGTTGGATAGCATCACCAACTCAATGGACGTGAGTTTGAGCAAGCTCCAGGAGATAGTGTGACGGACAGGGAAGCCTGATGTGCTGCAGTCGCAAAGAGTCACACCTGACTTAGTGACTGAACAACAAAAACACAGACTCACGCAGAGCCGCATCACACTCACACAGTGTCCGTCACACACTCTAGAGCCAGCTGGCAAGGGAAACCCAGGAAGAGGACAGCAGGAGGCAGAGAGAGGTGCTGGGTCCCCCTCATCCCCAGACTGTAAAACTGCAAGACTTCTGTGCAGTCTTAATTCTTAGAGATTGACATTTCATTTTATTAAGAGGTTATGGTACAGCTTACATATCTTTTTTCAGAAATGAGAGAAGAGCATTAATTTTACTCCTTACCCTTGCCTTGTTTTCTCCAAATACACCTGTATAGTTAGTGAATTGCAAAATAATCACATAGACCCAATAGGGAATTGAAGTCATAAAGGAATAATTTAGAAAATAATTATATTTGCACTGTAATTTTTTCCAAATTCTTCTTATTCCGATTTCGCCAATATATCTAGAGTTGGACTGTTTTAATTAGGCAATAGGATCCATCGTAGGTGATTGATCTAGGAAGTGGATTGTGAATCTGTCTTTTTTTAAGTAGCACATTTATTGTATTACACCTGCCAGGTTAAAAGTTCAGAGGGGTAACCTTACAACAGAGGGACCCCTGAGCTGGGAGTGTGGGTCATAAACCCAGTCCCACAACTGGGAAAAGTACTTTAAACTCTTTTCCACTTGCTCATCTATAAATTAGAATAACAATCTGTCCTACCTACTCCACAGAGTTGGATAAATTTTCTGACCACAAGTCAAGATGGAAACTCCTAGATGAGGGAGAGAAAGGAAAGTGCTAAAGGGGAATTTTCTGCAATTCCAGAAAATGAGCGAGGCTAAGTGCGTAAAAAGTTGAATGGAAGTGATGAAGACACTAGAAATACTGCTGGAGAAGTAGGATGCCCAATGGGCAGGACAACAAGACACTTGTTTTTTAAGACAGAATATGCTCAGAGGTTAAAGCATCTGCCTGCAATTCGAGAGACCTGGGTTCGATCCCTGGGTTGGGAAGATCCCCTGGAGAAGGAAATGGCAATCCACTCCAGTATTCTTGCCTGGAGAATCCCATGGATGGAGGAGCCTGGTGGGCTACAGTCCACAGGGTTGCAAAGAGTCGGACGCGACTGAGTGACTTCACTTTCAGTTTCATGCTTCTTTTTGGTCCTAACTGGCTGTTTCAACTTCATCAGAATAAAAAACAAAAAGTCTCAAACTCTTAGAAACTCCAACAGTTCATAAACTCTGTCCCATATGGTCCTACATCCTTCTCCAGAGATTATCACTGGTATCTGTTTGGGACGATCCTTCTAGAATATCCCTAGGCAGTTACAATAGTATGTGTATGTATAACTAAATTAAACATCTTAAACTTTACTGCAGGAATACAGACATTTTAAGTAAATTGTTTTAATAATCCAAAACCACACTAAGATTTCTGGGATATCCTAAATCTTTTAAAACGATTTTAACTCTGAATTTTGGTTATTTCCATGGCAACTGACTCCAGTATGCTTGCCCAGAGAATTCTGTGGACAGAGGAGCTTGGCGGGGTACAGTCCATGGGGTTGTGAACAGTTAGACACAACTAAGCGACTAACACTTTCACTTTCCATCATTTTAATTATAAGAACATATTAAGTACATATTCATGACCATCAACATTTTAATTATAATTTTCCTCAAGTTGATTATTTTCTCTAACTTGAATTCTATCACCTATTTTTAATATATGATAAATTGTCTATAAAATGCAGTTATATTTTCATATTTTGCATTTATGTTAGAAAGTTACTGGGATCTGCTGCTGCTGCTAAGTCGCTTCGGTCGTGTCTGACTCTGTGCGACCCCATAGATGGCAGCCCACCAGGCCCTCCCCCCCACCCCCCCATCCCTGGGATTCTCCAGGCAAGAACACTGGAGTGGGTTGCCATTTCAGAGTTAATTACTTTCCTTTTGCCTTTTTACCTTTTCAAGGTTTTGTTCATTGATTACTTTTTGATCTATTGTATTTAATATTTTTGACAAAGTGAATTTTGTTCTGTATCTTTTATTTTTATAAAATCCAACTTTCCTGTGTCAAGCTTTGCATATCCAAAATTTACCAAGATTTTACTTTTCCTATCCATATTTGGCAACAAAAAATTTCATGTCATGCAATTTTGACCTTTGTCAATGCTGTTCTCTATTGATTCTTTTCATCAGCAATGTTCGTTATGAATTGAATGATTACTGACTGCGTTTGATTTTCAGATCATCCATAAGTGTAAGCAATTCCCTCTCCCTCGAGTTTCAGAATGGCTCAGTTGCTTGAATTATTCTGTTGTGTAGCTCATCCTATCTTTCTTACTTTTCATCTCCTTGCATACCATTGTGGGCCACAGAGCAAGCAGTGAAGTTAGAAAGACATTTGAAATGCCCTGAGCTGCTACAGGAAAGAAGCAGCAGCAATAACCTGAATGCATGCATAGAAAGAAATAACTGGGCATCTCTACATGCTAGCTGGTTGGTATATGAGGCTACAGTGAATCCAGAACTGTCCTATCTACTGCCATCTCCCCTGGAGGCACTAACGTGAAGTTTAGGCTGGCATCTGGGACCAACTTATCCATCAGACACAGCAGTCTCTGTGCTAAGGCCGCAATACTTTAAGGACCTAGAAGAATGCTTTAAATTCTTTTACAATCCGATGGGAAAAATAAACTTTTAGGTTGAACAAAAGGTTGATATATAGTACTGATATATTCTTCTTTATACCAATGCAGTGATAAAATATAACTCTTAAAAAATAAATTTAAAACATACTTTAAAAATATAATTTAAATTTAATGGAAGGGAGAAAGAAACCTGCAAAAATGAAAGCTCCTGGAGCCGAAGTCAAAATGTTGGCCTGCTGGCCTGTGTGCAGCCATGCTAAGTCGCTTCAGTCGTGTCTGACTCTTTGTGACCCTATGGACTGTAACCCTCCAGGCTCCTCTGTCCATGGGATTCTCCAAGCAAGAATGCTGGAGTGGGTTGCCATGCCCTCCTCCAGGGGATCTTCCAGAGAGCGAAACTTAGTCTCTGATGTCTCCTGAATTGGGAGGGAGGTTCTTTACCACTAGGGCCAACTGGGAAGCCTGGCCTCTTGGCATAAGGGCATCAAATTGATACAGCAGAACACACCACCCACCTAAAGAGTATAAGAGGGCTCTTGGGAACAAACATTTTATAATATGATAAAAACAAAGCTTACTTATTTAAAATTACTCAATATTAACATAGCCAGTATTTTCTCATTTCTCTTCCAAGGGAAGAAAGCTCAAGTACTGGACTGGTTTAAGGTCAGATCCCTGGCTCCCCTGGCTCTGGTTGTCCCTACCACAGCTGGTCACTATATCCCATGTGTCTGGGTCTAGCTTTGAACAGAGAAGCCCTAGAAGACCCATGTCTGACCAGCTGGGTCATGCTCAGAGACACCATGGTTTACAGGGATCTATCACTAGGTAGATCCTCTGGGTTCCTTGACTTCACCTTTGTATCTGAGCGCCTGACACACGGACTCAGTCAATACTGAGAGACTCACCTTCACTGCTCTAGTAGGAAGGGAAGCTGTACACACAGTTAACAGTTGTACCTGGGACTTCTTTGGAGGTCCAGTGGTTAGGACTTCACACTGCCAACGCAGAGGCGATTCCTGGTCAGGAAACGAGATCCCACATGCTGTGCGGTGTGGCCAAGATTAAAAAATCACAAACATAAAAATAGTTGTACCAATTGTTTCAGAAGAAGAATTTTCTCTAATCAAATTCTGGTAAGAATAAAATGTGAGAGAACAAGATGGCGGAGGAGTAGGTGGACATGGAGTACGTCTCTCTCCACAGATACATCAGGAATACACCTTCAGACACAGAAGTGCACGCAGAACACCAGCTGAGAGCAGACAGGAGTACCTGACCAGAGGAAAAGACCCACACAAAACTGGGTAGAATGAAGGAACTAGAGGGAAAAACAGGAGTGTTAGTAGGACTGGGCCTGCCCTAGGCAGGTGGGGGAACTGAAGCAGGGGTCTGATCCCCACACTGGGGCAACTGTCTGAGTCAGAGGAGAAACATTTAAGGCTAGTGAAACAGCTGATCTGTGGCAGTCTAAATGGAATGAGACTCAGACAGTCCTTGCTGCAGCCATACATACCCCAGACAGGGAAGTAGATCCCCTGGAAGGCGCAGAGGCTGGGAACTGGAGTTTAGGGATTGTGGAGCAATCCCGGGGTGAGGGCTGCTGTTGACTGAAGAGAGACGGATTGAGGGGATGTGTGGGAGGAGACTGTGGTGGGAAATGCCTGTGGAGGAAAGCCTGGCAGCCATGGAAGCAGGGCCATATTGCTGAGTCACAGGTAGGGGGTGGAGCCATCACCATAGCCTCTCTCCCCCCACACGCCAGAATCCGCAGCTGAACAATAGAGAGGCTGGTCCATCAAACGCCTGATGCACTGAACTACAGACTAGGACCCCACCCAGGGTGCCCCTTTCAGTGCCTGACGCTCAGATCTGTAAAGTAGGACCTCATCCAGGGTGCCCCTTTAAGTGACTGATGCGCCAAAGTACAGAGTAGGACCCCACGCAGGGTGCCTCTTTAAGTGCCTGACGTGCCAAACAACAGAAAAGGACCCCAGGCAAGGGAGCCCTCTAAGTCCCTGAATGGGTGGAGCTACGGAGAAAGACTGGCCAAAGAGGCCTTCTGATCACCAGCTACAAGATGCTTGAAAAAAGACTCTGATAGGGCCATCACTCCTGCGGCAGAGGCAGTCTGTGTCCCTGCACACTTGGTGCCACCAGGGTCTCCACAAGTCAAGCAGCTGCACTACCTTCACCATCAGCTCTCACTGGGGCAGAGCTGCCACAGGCAAAAGAAGTCTTGCGACTTTGCGCGCAGGGTCACTTCAGTAGTGTCTGACTCTCTGGGACCCTGTGGACTATGGCTTGCCAGGCTTCTCTGTCAGGGAGGGGTTCTCCAGGCAAGAACACTGGAGTGCGTTGGCCAATACTGGTTGCCATACCCTTCTGCTGCTGCTGCTGCTAAGTTGCTTCAGTTGTGTCCGACTCTGTGCAACCCCATAGATGGCAGCTCACCAGGCTTCCCCATCCTGCTGCCTTGGCCATCAACTCCCCTGAGTATCTGGTGCTGCCAGAACCCCTGCGACCCATATACCATCTCCATACCTGGCCCTCACAGGGGCAAACCCAAGTCCTCCAGGGCACCCTCAGGAGTAAACCCCAGTGGACGACCCACATGTAGAGGTGGAAATAAAATCACAATTGAAACCCAGGGGCAGTGTGGCTAAGGAAGAAGACCCAAAACCTTCCCACCAGCTGTACAAGCTGCAGGTTAAATCTACACGATCAACTAGGCAGAATCTGTGTCTATGGAATATATAAAAAGGTCATTGAGAGCTGCCACAAAAGAAAGCACACTAGTTCTAATAGCTGTGGGCATTGGAGGCAAGAGCACAGAGGAGTAGGACCTGGGTAGGAAGAATCAATATTGTGAAAATGACTATACTACGAAATGCAATCTACAGATTCAGTGTGATCCCTATCAAATTACCAAAGGCATTTTTCACAAAACTAGAACAAAAAATTTCACAATTCATATGGAAACACAAAAGATCCAGAATAGCCAAAGCAGTCTTGAGAAAGAAGAACGGAGCTGGAGGAGTCAACCTTCCTGACTTCAGATTATACTACAAAATTACAGTCATCAAGACAGTATGGTGCTGGCACAAAAACAGAAATATAGACCAATGGAACAAGATAGAAAACCCAGAAATAAACCCATGCACCTATAGGTACCTTATTTTTGACAAAGGAGGCAAGAATATAGGAGAAGGCAGTGGCACCCCACTCCAGCGCTCTTGTCTGGAAAATCCCATGGACGGAGGAGCCTGGTGGGCTGCAGTCCACGGGGTCGCTAAGAGTCAGACAAGACTCAGCGACTTCACTTTCACTTTCATGCATTGGAGAAGGAAATGGCAACCCACTCCAGTGTTCTTGCCTAGAGAATCCCAGGGACGGAGGAGCCCCGTGGGCTGCCGTCTATGGGGTCGCATAGAGTCAGACATGACTGAATCGACTTAGCTTAGCAGGCAAGAATATAAGCGGGGGAAAGAGAGCCTCTTCAATAAATGGTGCTGGTAAAACTGGACAGCTACGTGTAAAAGAATGAAATGAGAACACTTCTTAACACCACACACAAAGATAACTCAAAATGGATTAAAGACCTAAATGTAAGACCAGAAATTATAAAACTCTTAGAGGAAAACATAGGAAGAACACTCGACATAAATCAAAGCAAGATCTTCTATGACCCACCTCCTACAGTAATGGAAATAAAAACAAAAGTAAACCAGCGGGACCTGATTAAACTTAAAAGAAAGGAAACTATAAGCAAGGTGAAAAGACAACCCTCAGAATGGGAGAAAATAATAGCAAATGAAACAACTGACAAAGGATTAATTTCCAAAATATACAAGCAGCTCATACAACTAAATGCCAGAAAAACAAACAACCCAATCAAAAAGTGGGGAAAAGACCTAAACAGACATTTCTCCAAAGAAGACATACAGATGGCTAACAGACACATGAACAGATGCTCAACATTGCTCATTATTAGAGCAATGCAAATCAAAACCACAATGAGCTATCACCTCACACTGGTCAGAATGGCCATCATCAAAAAGTTTACAAACAATAAATGCTGGAGAGGATGTAGAGAAAAGGGAATCTCTTGCACTGTTGGTGGGAATGTAAATTGATACAGCCACTATGGAAGACGGTATGGAGATTCCTTAAAAAACTAGGAATAAAACCACCATATGACCCAGCAATCCCACTCCTGGCATACACCCTGAGGCAAACAAAATTGAAAAAGACACACATGTGTATCCCATTGTTCATTGCAGCACTATTTACAATAGCTAGAACATGGAAGCAACCTAGATGTCCATCGACAGATGAATGGATAAAAAAGTTGTGGTACATATACACAATGGAATATACACAATGGAATATTACTCAGCCATAAAAAGGAACTCATTTGAGTCGGTTCCAATGAGGTGGATGAACCTAGAACCTATTATACAGAGTGAAGTGAGTCAGAGAAAGATAAATATCATATCCCAATGCACATGTATGGAATTTAGAAAAATGGTACTGAAGAATTTATTTACAGGGCAGCAATGGGGAAACAGACATAGAGAATAGACTTATGGACATGGGGAGAGGAGAGAAGAGGGTGAGATGTATGGAAAGAGTAATATGGAAACTTACATTACCATATGTAAATTAGACAGCCAACAGGAATTTGCTGTATGGCTCAGGAAACTCAAACAGGGGCTCTGTATCAACCTAGAGGGGTGGGGTGGGGAGGGAGATGGGAGGGAGGTTCCAAAGGCAGGGGATATATGTGTACCTATGGCTGATTCATGTTGAGGTTTGACAGAAAACAAAAAAAAAAATTCTGTAAAGCAATTATCCTTCAATAAAAAAAATAAATTAAAAAGAAAAAAAAATAAAAATGTGATTTCTTCAGAGGAAATATAAGGTACTTTCCTCTCATTATTTTTCTGTTGTTGGTTCATACCTTCCCTTCCCACCCCCTTTCCTCTCTGGCACTTCTTCTCCCCTTCCATGAAGTCAGGCATCTGGAAACAATTTTTAGGGACATCAGAGCCCAGTGGGAATATGCTCTTTGCCTTCTGGGGTAGGTTATTCCTGTTTCTTATAATTTCTCTCCTAAACCAAAGGATCCGAGGTTGACAATTTCTGCCCATATCTTCCAGCAACAACAGTTCTATTATTCTGCCCCCGCTTTGTTCTCTTCTTTTAAGGGCACAAGCTCTGAGTTCCCACCAATTTCAGGCCTGCTTGGACCTTCTGAGGCGATGGCTAAAAGCAGTCTCCATACAATTAACTTTGCCAACGTACTCGCATTCTTTCCATGACAATGTCATTAAAGACATTCCAACTGCTTAAGACTCCCCTGTTCTTCTAAATAATTTTATAACCTAGATGTCACCTCAAAGTTATTCACCACTAGTCTTTGACTACATCATGACATGGCAATTTGACCTTTTCTTCCTCTAGTTGGAACTGGGAGCTTTGTCTTGTTCAATAAATAAATATGTAGCTTTCCTTATAGGCAAGTGGTAGCGAGACAGGGTGAGAGGGGTTATACTGTGATTATGGAACTGTTTGCTTTTGAATCAAGATCAAATGGCTAATTTGGACGTACTATGGATTTGCAACCTGATACTGAGATACCCACAGAAGTGCTTTGGAGTTTATACATCTGCACTTCTCAACAGAGGATGCGGTTAAACAACACTTCCAAAATAAGACAAAGGGTGCTTTACAGTAAGAACGTGGAGGAATGAAACCCTTGCCCGCAGTCAGTTATAATGAAAAACAGGGCAGCAGGTTTAGAAAATAATATGGGAAGTCCTCAAAAAAATTTTTTTTAAACCCTAAAACAACTAGGTGATCTAGCAATCCCACTTACGGATATTTATCAAAAAGAGCTGAAATCAGGACACAGGACACTCCTGTGTTCACTACAGCACTGTTCACAATAACCAGGATGTGGAAACATCCTAATTGCCAGTCAACAGATGAATTTGGTATTTATATACAACGGTATATTACTCAGCCTTAAAAAAAGAAGGAAATCCTGCCAGATATGACAACATGGATGAACCCTGAAGACATAAAATACATGAAATAAACCAGTCACAGAAGGATAAATACGGCATGATTCTACTTATAAAAGGTATTTTAAACACACAAACTCAGGGAATCAAAGAGTGGAATGGTGGTTGCCAGGGGCTGAGGAGAGGAGGAAATGAGGAGTTACCATGAGGCTCACAAGCCAGAAGCATTCAGTTAAGCAAGATAAACAGGCTCCAGAGACCTACTCTAAAACATTGTATCCTGATCAACATGCTGGAGAGTTTGGAGAAAAGGAAACCCTCTTGCCCTATTGGTGGGACTGTAAATTAATACAGCCACTATGGAGAACAATATGGAGGTTCCTTAAAAAACTAAAATATAACTACCATGTAACGCCAGCAATCCCACTAGTGGGCATGTACCCTGATAAAACCATAATTCAAAAAGACATATGTACCTCAGTGTTCATTGCAGCACTATTTATAGTAGCCAGGACATGGAAATAACCTAAGTGTCCATTGACAGATGAATGGATAAAGATGTGATACACATATAAATGGAATATTGGCTTGGGACTTACTGGCATTCCAGTGGTTAAGACTCTGAGCTTCCACTGCAGATGAAGTGAAAGTTGCTCAGTCATGTTCGAATCTTTGTGACCCCATGGATTATATGGTCCATGGAATTCTCCAGACCAGAATACTGGACTGGGTATCTCCAGGGGATCTTCCCAACCTAGGGATCGAACTGAGGTCTGAGGTCTCCTGCACTGCAGGCAGATTCTTTACCAGCTAAGCCACAAGGGAAGCCCAAGAATCCTGGAGTGGGTAGCCTATCCCTTCTCCAGTGGATCTTCCTGATCCAGGTATCGAACCAGGGTCTCCTGCATTGCAGGCAGATTCTTTACCAACTGAGCTATCAGGGAAGCCCATAGTTTCAGTGAAATCACTGAATTAACTCTCAACTCTTCACATCAAAACATTAAAATCAAAGTGTGGTTAACCACTTGACATTTCAGCAATATGATTACACATGCTGACTCGGCCACAAAAAGGAACAAAATTGGGTCATTTGTGGAGATGCGGATGGATCTAGAGTCTGTCATACAGAGTGAAGTAAGTCAGAAAGAGAAAAAACAAATACTCTATATTAATGCACGTATATGGAATCTAGAAAAATAGTACAGATGAACCTAGTCCCAGAGCAGGAATAGAGGGGCAGATATGGAGCACAGATACGTGGACACAAGGTGGGAAGGAGCGAGCAGGCTGAGTTGGGAGATTAGGTTTGACATATACAAACTTGCATGTATAAACTAGATAGGTCGTGGGAACCTGCAGTGTAGTATAGGAGCTCAGCTTGGTGCTCTATGATGACCTAGATGGTGGGATGGTAGAGTGGGATGGGAGGGAGGTCCAAGAGGGAGGGGATATATGTATACATAGAGCTGATTCACTTTGTTGTACAGTAGAAACTAACAGAATTTCGTAAGGCAATTATACTCCAAAATTTAAAATTAAAAAAAAAATGGTGTAGTCATAGCAGCTTATACTGGAAAGAACAAACTGAAATCACTTTCCCTCAGAAGTAGCTGTGTAAGAGAAAGCACTCCAGATTTTATGGACTTCTGCTGCAGCCCATTCAGTACAATTACTATCCCCTTGTGACAAGACTGTTTTAATGTGTCAACAGCTATGGTCTATTTCGAGTATTCCCTGTTAACCCATGACCCTGCCCCATTTAGCCATATAGATACGGATAATCTATTGCCCGCAAAGGTCACAGCTGATTGCAGAAAACAGAAATTAAATGTTAATTCCTAGCTTTTAGCCTCAAAATCTGAGGTGCAGATGTGAGACAAGAGTTGAAAGATTACATGAGCAGACAGAGCAAGTTTTCTGCCCACTGGATACTAGATACAATTTCCTTGGGTGAGAGGAAGAACAAAGAATAAAAGGAAAGCAATACTAAGAGTTTAATAAGGGATATTTCATGCAGTCCGTTTTCTCCTGAGGTCAAAATCTACAAGGAGAACATTGGAACTGTTGGCCAATTGGAGGACAGGAGAGTGGAGGACATCTTGTCTTGTTTCTGGAGTGAATCCTAGAAGAGCAGTAGGGTGCAGAGCTCCTCCTCCCCTAGGGGGACAGAGCAGCGCTAGATTAGACTGGGCAGTTCAGTGGGTCTGGGCAGTGGGTGCTCAGACAGCTTTAGTGGTGAAGAAGAGCATCCAAGGGAGCTGGGCTCGGTGAGAGGCAGGGGACCTGAAGGAGGAAGTGAGATGCACAATGATCTGATTGGACTTTGGCCAGAGACCAGATGAGGGAATAGAGCTCTTACATATGTATATCTGCCAATGTCTGGACACCAATATGGCTAAAGCATACAGTAGCAGATTCCCCATGGATAGAAGGCAAACAAGACTAGACACTTCACCTGTCCTCTCCCAACGCCCCGATATCTTAAGGCACCCAGACTTTGAATACAGTTCCAGGGAGAAGGAGGAAAAGAAGTCAACAAGTCTACCATGAACTGACTTAGAAAATCCTTAAATGAAACATAGAAGCGTAAAATGACTGAGATTAAATTTCACCTTTTAGGCAAAGTAAAAGCTTGGGGCTAAATTTCCTTTGAAAATAATTATTGTCTTGTGAGACATTCTTTACCAGGAATGTATGCATCCTCTAGGAAAATGGGATGTTCTTCCTTGGAGAAAGAGGAATTGCAGAAAAAATAAATATAGAAGCATTATTATAGCTCAAACAAAAGATGCAGAAAAACACTCAGTTCTCAAAATTCAGTTCTTAGACTGAAATGAGTATCAATAGAGAGGTCAGAAGTAATAAATTGTTTTTGTGCAGCTCTGTCATTGCTTAATTAATATTCACCCTTAAAGATATTTTTTGAGGTAGTAGAAAATTAAAAAAATTCAATTCTAGACTAAAATTTTCTTTGTTCAAATCCTGGCTCATGTCCTTTAAATTTATGACATTAAAAACTTAATCTCATCAATAATCTCTCTCTTTTTAGTATGAAAATTTTTTTAAATCTGCAAGAACAGATATAATAGTAGAGGATCCCCATGTACCTCACTTAACTTCAACAATTATTAACTTAGCCAATCTTATTTCATTTATGTTGTAATCCATTCCTCCACCCCACAGCATATTATTTTGAAGCATAGCCTGGAAAACATATCATTTTATTTGAAAATTTAAGTATATATCTTTAAAATATAAAGATTCTTTTAAAACAAATAAAACCAGGCTACTATTATCACATTTAAAAATTTTAAATAATTCTTCAACATCATCAACTATATAATCAGTTTTTAAATTTATAATTATCTCAAAATTTTAATTTTTTTTTGTTTATTGTTTGGAGTCATTTTCCAGATAATGTCCTTACACTGCAATTGGTTATGTATCTCTTAAGTCTCTTTTAATTTTTACATCTGCTTTCAACTTTTTTTTCCCATGCAATTTCTGACTGAAGAAAACTGGACACTTATCCTGTAGAATTTCCCACAGCTTGCATTGTGTTGACTGAATTCTTGGATATTGTTTAACATGGCCCTGTGTCCTCTGGGTTTCCTGTAATTAGATCTAGAATTCTTCTTGGGTGGTGTTAGTGCTTCCAACAGGTTGCATATAATATTTGGTTGTCTCTCTTTCAGTGAAATTAGAAGCTGTTTATGCTCAAGGCCTAAGTTCATTAGGGGTTGCAAATTAGTAATATTCTAATTTTTATCTTCTTCATGTATTAGCAAAGAGTCTGGGACAAAGAAGCTGCTTGTTAAAAGCTACCTTCTGTCACAGCACTTACACAGGCTGTGCTGAGTTAGTTAACTCAGCACAACTCAACATCAACTCAGAGATATATCCATATACTGGGGGTAAGCCATGTTAAAGAAAGAAAATGGGAGCAGAAATATATTACTTAGGGTTCATGATACAGTGGCTATACACTTCACGGTGTGTGTGCAATTTATTTTTTTCAAATTCAAACCATCAGAACTGTCCAACCTTTCAACAAAAGAAGGCTATGCAGTTGGATGTGAGAACTGTTTCTCGAAATGTCTTGAAATATTTGGGTTTGGCTCCTGAGAAGCCTTTGTTTACTCTGAGCCTCCTGTCCTATTGCATATTTGTATTGTGGCAAGAGGAAGAAATTTCATACAAAAATTGAAAATGCGTGAAATCTTGTGCATTGAATGGGATCTCCAAGATTCCTGACAAAATGATGTGATCTCTTCTAGAATTCATTAAAGAGCGGGTTACAGAAGAGAGCTACATTAGTCCTCTCAAAGTAGGTATTCATCTGAGTCATCTAGTGTTGATGGCTCTAGTGAGCCCCCATGTTTGTGATGTACATAAAGGAGAAACAGATCAAAGAAGTTTTGCTCTGTGAACCATTGCAAACAACTACAAAGGAATTGATGAGTTCAGTCCTGCCTTTTGAATGCACAAGTTAATGCTTGACACATGTGAATCTATTTGTACTTTTGGTATCCCCGATACCTGAACAAAAATATCAAGAGCTGCTGCCTTTGTAAAGAAAGTAGACCTTCACCATTATCACACATAATACTGCATGAGGGTGATTTCACTACAAAGAATGTTCCCCCAAATATTGAAGGCTGGTTTGAACATTGTGGTGAACACCATAAATTTCATCGGAGACTATGCTTCAATCTTCTCCCTGACTCCAGGTTTTGACAAAGTAATTGGGACCAAGTACAGTGTGCAGAAATGAGGTGACTTTTCAAGGACCATGTGCTTACTTGATTTTTTCCCCTCAATCAGATATTATTTTCTTACCATTTATTTACATGTAAACACAGATGAAAGGAAACAATATAAAAACTGAGTAGTACGTGCACTGATGCTGGGAAAGATTGAGGGCAGGAGGAGAAAGGGGCGACAGAGGATGAGATGGTTGGATGGCATCACCAATTCAAGGGACATGACCTTGGGCAAACTCCAGGAGATGCTGAGGGGTAGAAAAGCCCAGAGAGCTGCAGACCACGAGGTTGCAGTCGGACATGACTTGGCAACTGAACAACAACAGAAGTGTGTGCGTACGCCAAGATATAAGAAGAGGGTAATTATTCGATACTAGGTGAAGATCCCTGGAAGAGAGAATCTGGACAGTGTCTCCAAGTCACAGCTGGCTTTAGCTCTGCCAGCAAGGCACCCAGTTCCTTCCAGAGAAGTGAGGAGGCAGAGTGTTGAGTGAGTCAGGAAAGCACAGACTCATGACAGCTTATTCATCCAACAGACTGTCATGTGGGTCAAGTGCTAGATATCCAGCAAGAAAATGGGAGGGGGCTATCTGTAGTTTCCAAGCTTCTGCGGTTTCCAAGAACAGAAACACAGCCTAGAGGTGAGAAGGACAAACAGATACAGGACAGAAGAGGAGGACAGACATTTCATCAGCGCACAGCCAAGGCAGGCCAAGTACAGAAAAGAACCCAGGAGTTCTGACCCCTGATTCCAAAGTTAGTACAATGGTAGGTCCACCTTGCTGATGACAGCCTCACCTTGCCTGCTTCCTAAGTCAGGCTCCAATTGGCTATTGGCAGGGTCTTAATACCTAAGGAAATAAGCCTGCTTGTTTGAAACTGAGGCAGTAATTCAAGTAAAGAATTTTAAAATAGTTTATTCTCTTATAATACATGGTAAGTGCAATTAAATTCTAAATAAATTTCACACACCCAAATAAGGAATTGTGGCTTCTCTGGTGCCTCAGATGGTAAAGAATCTGCTTGCAATGTGGGAGACCCAGGTTCAATCCCTGGGTCAGGAAGATCCCCTGGGGAAGGGCATGGCTGCCCACTCCAGTATTCTAGCCTGGAGAATTCCAAGGATAGAGGAGCCTGGTAGGCTACAGTCCATGGGGTGCCAAAGAGTCGGACATGACTGAGTGACTAACACAAATAAAGAATTAGGATGAACACAGTACAGCAGTTGTGCATGCGTATTCGGAAATTTCTAGTTTAGAAAAAGGACATTGACAAGATTAATTTTATTCTTGCTTTTTTTTTTTTTTTTTTTGCAGGAAAGAAGAGAAGCTTAGTAAATGAAGTAGTAAGCCCAGCAGGTGACATAACAACTCACTGACATGAGATGAGTGATGCCTTTATCCATGCTTTTTCCATGGGAGATTCTGCTCTTTCTGTTTGGCTTTTAAATTTCTGGATAGGAGAGTTTATTGGAGAAGGGGAAAGATATACCCAAATGAATGCAGAGTTACAGAGAATAGCAAAGAGAGATAAGAAGGCCTTCTTAAATAAATGATGCAAAGAAATAGATGAAAATAATATAATGGGAAAGACTAGAGATCTCTTCAAGAAAATTGGAGATATCAAGGGAACAGTTCATGCAAGGATGTGCTTGATAAAGGACAGAAACAGGACCTAAGAGAAGCAGAAGAGATTAAGAAGAAGTGGCAAGAATACAAAAAAAAAAAAAAAAGCTATACAAGAAATGTCTTAATGACATGGATAATCACAACAGTGTGGTCTCTCACCTAGAACCAGACATCCTGGAGTGCGAAGTCAAGTTGGCCTTAGGAAGCATCACTACAAACAAAGCTAGTGGCGGTGATGGAATTCCAGCTGAGCTCTTTAAAATCCTAAAAGATGATGCTGTTAAAGTGCTGCACTCACTGAGTCAGCAAACTTGGAAAACTCAGCAGTGGCCACAGAACTGGAAAAGGTCAGTGTTCATTCCAATCCCAAAGAAGTGCAATGCCAAAGAATGTTAAAACTACTACACAATTGTGCTCATTTCACATGCTAGCAAGTTTATACTCAAAATCCTTCAGGCTACAACAGTTCATGAATTGAGAACTTCCAGATATTCAATCTGGATTTAGAAAAGGCAGAGGAACCAGAGATAAAATTGCCAACATTCGTTGCATCATGGAGAAAGCAAGGGAATTAAAAAAAAAATCTACTTCTGCTTCACTGACTATGCTAAAGTGTTTGACTGTGTGGATTACAACAAACTGTGGAAAATTCTTACAGAGCCCATTTTATTTGTGTCCTGAGAAACTTGTGGATCAAGAAGCAACAGTTAGAACTGGACATGGAACAATGGACTGGTTCAAAATTAGGAAAGGAGTACAAGGCTGTGTACTGTCACCCTGCTTATTTAATTTCTATGTAGAGTATTTCTTGCAAAATGCTGGGCTGGATGAATCACAATCTGGAATGAAGACTGCTGGGAGACATATCAACAACCTCAGATATGCAGATAATACCACTCAAATGGTAAAAGTGAAGAGGACCTAAAGAGTCTTTTGATGAGGGTGAAAGGAGAGAGTGAAAACAGCTGGCTTGAAATTAAACATTAAAAAAACTAAGACCACGGCATCTGGTCCCATCACTTCATGGCAAATAGAAGGGGGAAAAGTGGAAGTAGTGACAGATTTTACTTTATTGGGCTCCAAAATCACTGTAGACAGTTACTGCAGCCATGAAATTAAAAGACACTTGGAAAGAAAGCTATGACAAACCTAGACAGCATATTAAAAAGCAAAGACGTCACTCTGGCCACAAAGGTCCATATAGTCAAAGCTATACTGGCTTTTCCAGTAGTCATATACAGATGTGAGTGTTGGACCATAAAGAAGGCTAAGAACTGATGCTTTTGAATTGTGGTACCAGAGAAGACTCTTGAGAGTCCCTTGGACATCACGGAGATCAAATCAGTCAATCCTAAAGGAACTCAACCCTGCATATTCTTTGGGAGGACTGATGCTGAAGCTCCAGCTCCAGCTCCAATACTTTGGCCACTTGATCCAAACAGCCAACTTACTGGAAAAGATCTGATGCTGGGAAAGACTAAAGGCAATAGGAGAAGGCGGTGACAGAGGATGAGATGGTCAGATAGTACCATCAACTCAATGGACATGAGTTTGAGCAAACTCCCAGGAGACAGTGGAGGACAGAGGAGTCTAGCATGCTGCAGTCCATGGGGTTGCAAAGAGTTGGACACAACTTAGTGACTGAACAACAACAGAGTTTATTGTTGTCTATTTTTATCATTAATTTATATTTTTTTCATTAAGCTAGGAAAATATATTCCATTCAACACATTTTCAACATGTGGGATTTATTGAGGATTCCTTTATCATAGTTTCTTTAAATGTTGTAGTTAAAAAGAAAATGCATTTTTCATTTTGGTGACATAATTAGAAAAACAGATTGTGTCTACTGCTTACGTCTATCTTATTAATTCTGTTGTTTAAGCCCAGTTTATTCTTTTTTTTTTCCTATTCTCATGGGATGAGAGAATAAATGCTCCTCTATCAGCAAGTTCTTCCTAAGTTCTCTTTATATTTCCAGTAGCACTTGCTTTATGACTTTTGATGCTTTGATATTTGATACATGAAGATTCATGAAAATTAGAGCTTCATTATGTATTATATCCTTTTTCATTGTAAGATATCCTTCTTTATCTTTAATAATTTTGCATAATTCACCCTGAACTAACACAGTATTAGGAACCCTGCTTCTTTTGCTGCATTTCCCTGGCATGATTTTAGCAGCTTCTGTCTGAGAATAGCATATATTTGGACTGTGCTTTGTAATCTGATTCTAGAATTTTTTCTTTCAATAGGTTTATACTTGATGTGAGAGAAATGTTAGGTTCCATCATCCTTCACTGCATTTTTCCTTTGCAATGTTGCACACACACAAATTAAAGACATGCACATATATATTTTTTCCTACATGGTCCTTGATTTCTTTATTGTGTGCGCATTTTCATTCTGATCATTCTAAAGGTTTATAGTCTGTTCTAAGATCTTTTAGTTGTTACTTTATAAGTTTACATATATTATCATATTTTAAAATACTTAAATAGAACCTGATGAGTCACTGCTACAAAAGATGAGACGTGGGACTTTCCTGGTGGACCAGTGGCTAAGATTCTGAGCTTATGCACAGGACCTGGGTTCAGTCCCTAGTCAAGGAACTATAAGAATTTCACATGCTGCAATTAAGACCCACTGCAGCCAAATAAAAACTTTTTTTAAAAAAAAATGATGAGACAATTACTACACTTACACCTACTCCATCTTGCCTATCCTACACTGCCCAATTTTGGTTTATTATAATATTATCATCATTAACATTGCTGGCTGTTACCTTTGTACTTTTAAATAATACACTGACACCTGTCACTTGGTTTATCATTTTAAATGGTAAGTTTGGAGACTGCTATAAAAGATGAGGAAATCATGCTTCCACTGCTTTTCCCTCTATCTCTCATTCTTGGTTTGTTTCACAATTACTAGTGCTTTACTGCTATTATCATTATTTCTACATTATACTATATTCTGTAATCATAATTCCTACAGTTGCTTAAACTTATGCCTTTTCCCCCCAATCTTTTATTTTATTGAAGTATGGCTGACTTACAATATCATGCTAGTTTCAGGTATATATAGCACAGTGATTCAGTTATATATATATATGTATATATAAAATATATATATATAAAAATATATTCTTTATATATATTATATATATAATATATATTCTTTATATATATTATATATATAAACATATAAATATATATATATTCTTTTTTAGATTACCTTCCTTAATAAATTATTATAAAATATTGAGAATAGTTCCCTGTGCTATACAGTAGGCCTTTGCTGGTTATCTATTTTATATATATTACTGTGTGTGTTCATCTCAGCCTCCTAATTGATCCGTCCTGCCACTCTCCTGTTTGGTAACCATAAGTGTTTTGATGTCTGCGAGTCTATTTCCATTTTGTGAATAAGCTCACTTGTACCTCTTTTTTCTAGATTCCACATATAAATGATATCATACGGTATTTGACATTTGTTTCTGTCTGACTTACTTCGCTTAGTATGATCATCTCTAGGTCCCTCCATGTTGCTGCAAATGGCATTATTTCATTCTTTTTTATGGCTGACTAATATTCCATTGTATATATACTACATCTTCTTTATCCTTTCATCTGTCAATGAACATTAGGGTTGCTTCCATGTCTTCGATTTACTGTTTGCTCTCCTTATCACCGTAGCTATTCCATTCATCTCTTGATTGACATCTTCCAGTAATTTTTTTTTAAAATAAAGGATACAGAAGTTCTTTTTTCCTGGCCCTTTTGCATGCCTGGAAATATGAAACAACAACTTGACTAGGTAAAAAATTTCTTGGGTCACACATTTTCTGAGAACTTGGCAACATTTTTTCATCACCTTCAAGCAGTTAATATTGCTAAGAAAAATCCTATAACCAAAGTTATATTTTCCCTCTTATTTCTGTTTGATGTTTTTTTAAGGCCTAGATTCTTTCCTTTATCTTTGAAGTCCAGGAGCCTTGCTAAGCCATGTTTCAGTGTTGATTTTGCTGATCCTTCTTTTTTCTTATTTCCTGGAACAGCTGGGCCTATTTCAAACTATGGATTTAGGCCTTACTTATTTAAGGAAATATTTACTCTGTTATATCTGAATATTTTTTCTGTTTCCTTTATTAGAGACAAGATTTGTAGGAAAGTTGAAATTCTTTTTCCTGCTTCCCATATCCATAATTTTCTCAATAATCATTTCAAATATTTAAATATTCTTTCTCATTTATTTTTTTTTTCCAAATCTACTCTTTATTTCTTTCTAAGGAGTTTCTCTTTTTAAAAATCACTTCTGTAATTTAACTATTTCTTACTTGAGCCAGTATAGCTCTTCTTTGAATTATTATTCAGAATAGCCATATTTAAACATTTTTAATGGAAAAATGTTCCTCTACCATTTGTATCTATAATTGGTCTAATTTTCTGGAATGTTAACCTGCCTTTTGCCAAATCCCTCTCATCTATTTATTGATTTTTCTCAGTATATTTGTATCATGGGCCATACAAACTTTTTTGCATTAATACTCATATTTCTATGAGATTTCTCATTAATTTATATGGACTATTCTTACACAGGTGAACTATTTTCTAAAATATGATAAGGCAGAGAGTACAGAGAAGTGAGCTAGGTCACTCATCCACTTGGATTTCTCTCTGCCCTGTAGCTTTGCCTCCCACCCAACAGGAAGTAGTAGGCTTGGCTAGCTTGATGGTCAACAGGGAGGCACTCAGCATTCCTCTCCCTTCAGCTGCAAGACCATCGCCCACTCTCCTATGCTGCCTTTTAGCCAAGATAGCATGTTTCTTCACTTCCTCTTTAAGCTCTGAGTCCTCTCACGTGACGCGGGGACACCTCCAAATTCACCTTCATAGACACAGATGTCACCCTTCACGGAAACCGATGGTTTCTCTCCTGAGAATTCTTGGCCCACTTCAGGCAGGCTCTGTGTTACCTGAACTCTGAGAGTCCTGCCTTTCCTTTCAGCCTCCGCTCTAAACCAAACCCAACCCGACTGCGTTAATCAGGAGTTGGGCTGTTTTCAAGTTTCATGTATATTTTCCTTTCTAACTTTCAAGAACTATTTGAGTCGTGCTCAGTGGATTTCAAAAAGAAAAGTGGGACCAGACGCCTTGACTCTGCCATCCCACTGAACACCTTGATGTGGCCAAAGAATGGCTTTGGATCTGTTTCTTTGAAAATTAGATTTCACAAATAATATGATCTGATGAAAGATGATCTCATGGAAACATGGGTCATGGCTGAATGCAAATAGAGTTACAGACAATAAAGTTTGAAAATCTCCAATATGTTCAAACCAGTCCCATTTCCACATCTTACAATAGTATCAGAGGGCCCATCTGCTGGTGTGACCTGGGGTTTTTATCGTACCTCTTTACAGACCTTAAAACAAGGCATGTGACTAGAAAGAGCTCCTTATTGCTGAATATCACTGACCAAATCTCTTCTTGGAGAGTCAGTGAGTTAGTAAGCTTTTTAAAGTTTACAGTTGTATAACTGCTTATGCATTCTCAAGCATTTTCTAATGAGTTAATTAAATTGTATTCTTTTTTAGCCTATATTACCTATGGTATTTTTATTGTGATAAAATATACATAGCCTCCACCAGTCTCACTCTTTTTGAGTGTATAATCCAGTGGTATGAAGTACATTCACATTATTGTGTAGTCACTGCCACTATTCATCTCCAGAACTTTCCATCATCCAGAAATGCAACTGAACCCATTAAACACCAACCTCCCCCTCCCCATTCTCCTCCCCTCAAACCCTGGTAACTATTTAATATAGTTTTTAATCGAAAGAACTAACCTTAACAATTGTTCCTCTTGCTATATTATTGAAAATACAAGGGATGCAGACTGTAATAAACATTAAGACTTGCTGTGTTAGGTAGAGGCACGGCACTCAACCTTGGGGGATGACATCTACCGCTTCCTCTGTGTGGCTCACTCAGTCTCTCTATAAGTATGCTCTAGAGCAGCAGCAGCAGCAGAGAAGTATTACTCTTTTTTTGAGTTTGCAAATTCTCTCTTTTTTTTTCAAATTGCAGCATAATTCCTTTACAATGCTGTGTTAGTTTCTGCTGTACCACAAAGTGAATCAACTGTATGTATACACATATCTCCTTCCTCTTGAGCCTTGCTCTCACTCCCCCATCCCACCTCTCTAGGTCATCACAGGGCACTGAGCTGAGCTCCCTGTGCTACACCACAGCTTCCCACTAGCTAGCTACTTTACGAGTGGTAGCGTATGTATGTCCCACCTTCTCCTTCCCTCCCTGCGTCCACAAATCTATTCTCTGCATCTGCATCTCTGTTCCTGCAAATAGGTTCATCAGTACCATTTTCTAGACTCCATATACATACATTAATAGATGATGTTTGTTTTCCTCTTTCTGACTTACTTCACTCTGTATGACAGACTCTATGTTCATCCATATCACTACAAATGACCCATTTTCATTCCTTTTTATGGCTGAGTAATATTCCATTGCATACATGTACCACATCTTCTTTATCCATTCATCTGTTGATGGACATTGCATTATCCTCAGTTTACAGATGAGAAAACTGAGGTAGCGCAAGATTAGGTGACTTGTCCAAAGTAACGACGTGTCTGGGCCTGGAATCTAGGCACTAGGATCACAAAGGCAAAGCCTACACAAAACAAGCCAAGAGGGTTTAAGCGCTAAACACTATGGTCCTGAATTTAGGCATTGTCTTGCCTTGGCCATTTTTCGGAAAATGTTCTCTTCAAGATCACTCCATGAACAATCAGTGACCAAAATCCATGGGCCTCTCTAGGCTCTCATTTTCCTCTGTCTCTCTGATGCTTTTGAAACTCTTAAGCAAACCTTCTTTCTTCAAATTCTCTCCTCACTCAGCACCAGCAGAGTAAGTTGAGAAGCATCACTGCAGTAGAGAAACTTGAAACATGCAGTGGGTGACAAGAAAAACCAGACAGCCCTGAGCAAGGGAGCAACGGGCTGAAAGTGGTCCCTTAGGAATGTCAGCCTGTAGGGCCTTCACCAGGGAGGCTTGGCTGGGTGAGATGAGGAGCTGCTCTAGGAAAGATCAACGAGGCAGCTGTTACAGGGATCTGGACATGGTCATGACTGAACTCCAAGAAATGTTTATGCTCTAAGGGAGTTGATTCTAGAATGTACCATTAGAATACTCAGGATGTGATTTTAAAAAATCCTCATGAAACTCATTGCTCTTGTATTTCAGGGGAACGTGGAGGTCTATGGAGAACATGGTTTTTCTGATTACTCAATGTTCCTTTGTCTGGTTCCACAGGAAAATGCCTCTCAACTCTTGCTTGTCCTAAGCAATTTTATTGTGAGCTATCAACTCTGAGTCCCACAAATGTGAATGTGTCTTCTTTATAATGTCTGCTAGAAAATGCAAAAGGAAACGGGAGGCTCATGAAACTTCACAGCAGGTGCTCTGCGTCCTCACCCAGTCTTGGCTCCATCTGTCTTTTCTACTTGTATTCACCCTTTTGCCATATTTTCTCACTTATTGTGGAATTAATTTGTTTCACTGTCCCTATGTATTTTTGAAAGATCCTCTCTCTAAGTGGTTTCTAGAATAAGGAAGGGGAGAAAAAACAAGAGAAATGAAATTTAAAAGGAAAGAATATAATCAAAGCAAGTCAACGCTAAGAAGACAAATGAAATTTAAAAGGAAAGAATGTAACCCAAGCAAGTCAACTCTAAGAAGACATTTTTGAGACAAGTGAGAAAACTGGAAAATAAATGGGTATTAGATTATTACAGTTGCTTCAGTTGTGTCTGACTCCTTGTGACCCTGTGGACTGTACCCTGCAAGGCTCCTCTGTTCATGGGATTCTCCAGGCAGGAATACCGGAGTGGGTTGCCATGCCCTCATCCAGGGGATCTTCCCAACCCAGGATGGAACTCGTGTCTCCTGCACAGCAGGCAGATTCTTTAGCCACTGAGCCACCCAGGAAGCCCTAGTAAGGGATTATTATTAATTTTGTTCGTAAGGCATGGTATTGTAGTTATCTTTTTAAAGTTCTTATCTGTAAGTAATTCATAATGAACTATTTATAAGTGGAATATATAAGCATCTAGGATTTGCTTTAAATTACTCCAGGAGGAAAAAAAAGAGTGGATGGGAATCAGGGGAGAAAAATATTTAAACTTTTTTTTTTTTAATGTGGGAGACTGCAATACAATGGCACTTCTTACAGCAATGTTTTTGAGAAAAGTCTTGGATATTCTTAGAGAGTCACTGTACACAGCTTGTTACCTGATTTGTGGGGAGGATTTTGCTAAACCTTTCCCAGATGCATGAATGGTCTGTTCACAGTGAAAGCAAATGTGTTGATTCACATGATGCTTACTGAAGTCAACAGAGGGCCCTAGATTTTAGATTTTAGTGAGAAAAACAGAAAGGAAAGGAATAGATCTTCATTAAACACTTAATTTATTCTAGGTCCCATGCTCAGGGTCTTCACATGCATTATCTCAGTTTTTGCATCAGCCTGGTTGGAGGAGTATTCCCTCCGTCCTCTCTGGGTTTTCTCCGCTCCTCTCTCCTGAATGGATGTGTGGTAACTGGGTGGATCACTGAACTGGGAAATTTATCATCTTGTTTGCAAGGGACATGTAAGGAACTGATTACTGACTCCTGCTTCTGACCTGTTGGAAGCCATCATGGTTGGAAGTTAGGGAGCTCATTTCCCCTCAAACCCAAGAGAAAGACGACACCGCACCTTTGGGGCACAGAGAACAACACCTGAAACTGGGGCTGGCGCTTGAAGCTCATTCTCTCTGCCCCTCACCATAGCCTTAGAAGGAGATACGAATACTCCTCTGTACCTGCGAACAAAGGCCACGGAGGGCACATAACCTGCCCAAGGCACCGCAGCCAGTTAACAGCGCAGCCAGTGCATAAATAAAGCTCTGACGACCCCAAACCTCCTTTCTTTTCAAGATGCAAAGGCTTCTGGAATGTTCATTCTCATCATCTGTAAAATGGGTTGAATAATAACTTCTTTGCCTACCTAATAGGAAGGCAGAGAGTGTCAAGATAAAGCAGCATTTATTATCACTAAAATGACAAGCATAGGGATAAGTGCAGCAATAGTTGTCTAACGCTTCACCTTTTTTCACAGCACTTCTACATGTATCCTCTGTAAGGCAAGACAATGCTCTGTGGCCCACAAAAGGTATCCTACTGGTCACAGTCATTGTAATTCTTATACACCTTTATGTGGGGAGAGAAAATTCCCTCCTGGGCCTTTTAGGGAAGCAATATAATGCGAAGGTCAAGGGCACCAGCTGTGGAGCCAGATTCTGCCCTGACTGCCTAGGTGAATCTGAATATCAGCTACTTAACCTCTCTCTGACAGACAAATATAGAGCCTCCCTTATGGGGTGGTTTGAGATTAAATGAGACATTGCATGTGGAGCCCATAGGAAGAACTCAGTAGATGTTAGCAATAATTATGGGGACGCTCAATAGCACTGCTGGGTTTTCCGAGAGGTGAGACATTCATCTCCAGCCATCTCAGTTTCCTCCTCCTTTCTGCTCTTCCCCAACTCCAGCTACAGCTCACAGATCTTGTCTTTGTTCCTTTTCAATTTGGTGGCAATTGCAAGCCAACAGATCGTTTTTGAAAGCGATAACTTAGTGATTACCAAGTAAGAGTTTGCCACTTTCGTATGTTAAGCAGATAGAATTGTTCACCTCCCCTATGTCCATTAAAAAGTGATGTATTTTTATATATTATTTTTCTGGACAGCAAAAATGCACATTTTCCTGTCTGACTCCATCAATCATTTTGTTGCTGAACTGATGAGATCCCCGCTGGGGAGCTGAGTGGTGATTTACTCTGCACCAGTGTATCCAGCTTGGTCTCCAATATGTCTACTGAGGATACTCGTGTCTACTAATCTGGAAAGGGATTTTGGCTCAATTTTGAGGAATTATTATCTATGAGGGATTGAACTAATAGAAGAACAAATTGTGGGGGACTGAGACAAAAATTCCAGAAAGTAAAGCAAGATTCATGGAGTAAATACTTACTAGGTCTTCAGTGCTGACTCTCATGAAGTGTCTCTTGATTGAGAATAGAGCACTGTTCCCTGCTTTTCTCTAGAGAGAGCATGGGGACAAGGTTGAATATTATCTAGAAATAGTTTTTTAAACATGTCAAAGGTTCAGTGAAATCCTCAAATGGGTCAAGGGATACATCTGGCCCAGTGTCCTTTGTGGAAGAACTGAAGGGAGGCCAGTGACCTTGCACAAGAAAATGGGAGATGTTGGGGGGCAGCAGTCAGGCGAGCATTCTCAGCAAATGAGCAAAGAGAAAAATTAAGAGGAGAGGTAAAGGAGCCAAGGGATTTTTATCGCCAGGAATGCCAGTCATTGTTGCAATATAAATCCCCTCCAGTTCCCCAAACATTCAGGAAAGTCTTACATAATGTTCCTAAGTGGGTTTTTGTTTTTGGAGGAAACCATGGGAAAGGATGCATTTAATACTGGAGCCAATGGCAAAGGCAGAGACTAAGCAACAACCATGAGACAGAACAGAAAAGATACAGTGAAGACTGGACGTAGGAGTTAAGTGTGGTCATGCAATGTACACCTTTTGGACACTTATGTAAACCTTGGTGTGGACGTAGGAGTCTTCACAAGGTTTGAAATAGGGATAATCTGCCCTTCAGGAACACACGTCACCAGAAAACGTCAACGTTGTTTTTCAGTTGCTCAGTTGTGTGCAACTCTTTGCGACCCCATGGACTGCAGCATGCAGGCTTCTCTGCCTTTCACTATCTCCCGGAGTTTGCTCAGACTCATGTCCATTGGGTCAGTGATGCCATCCAACCATCTCATCCTCTGTTGCCCCCTTCTCCTCCTGCCCTCCGTTTTTCCCAGCATCGGGGTCTTTTCCAATGAGTCAGCTCTTCGCATCAGATGCAACGTCTATGTCGTAACACCTGAAGTGGAAAAAAACCTGCTTATTGAAAATTTCACTGAAGCTTTGACATTCCTTGTACAACAATTTCCAGATGATGTTCACCCTTTCTCTCCTCACTAGTGGTCACCTAAACCAGCTTGTGCTTTTCCACAATGGGGAAGAAAGTACTCACCCAGTAGTAGCGGGAATGCTGATAACGACTGGACAGTGTTTACGTAAATCATCAAATGATTTTAGCACTGTTGATTTTTCCATAAGCCTTCTTAATCATAAATAAGAAACCTGAGATGCAAAGAAGAAAAAAAAAATGTCAGATTTACTCTGAAAAGAAACAAAGACACTTCAATAAAAGGAAACAATGGGATTTCTAAAGTAACCTTAGAAACTCACAGAGCTGCCATCAAAAGTCCTTGATGAATTGTTCGAGTTGGATGTGAGTTCTGTGTGGGGAAAGGTCAAAAGGATAGTTTGTGTTAAAGCCTGCCCTGGACTGATTTTGACAGCTGCTGGCAAAGCTCTACGGTCGGCTGGGAGTTAACTCACTGGATCCCACCTGCTGCTGGGGTCCAGTGAGCAATGGAGGAGAAGGCAGGCAGGGATGGACCTCAAACACTAAAGTGCAAAAAGACTCAGTCTCTAACCTGGACACTCTTGGGCTGAGCATGTGATGTGGAGAGAACAAATGACTTTATGCTGCCACAGGTAATGAATACAAAATTTCAGCCCTTGAAAATGGAAAAGTCTATACGATTTCCAAGTATTTTTTAAATTAGATTATTATAACTGGTTAAAGTTATTTTCCATATGGTAATCTTATTAGTTAAAAAAAATCTGGAAAGGTTGTCTTGGGTTTCCTTACACATTACACAGCTTATGTTTTATAGCTGTGAGGTCATAGCTGTGAAATATCCCCCTTTGACAACTTGACTGTGATGTATGCTGTTATATTTCAGTAGCTCAGGGTGATTTTTCAGCTGGATGAAAAGTTCATTCCATTCCATCACTGCTGATATCATCTTCATTTCCATTTCACCCATGAAACGCAAAATGCCAGAGATTTGGAGACACCATTTGGGACCAGTTGCAAAAGTAGAGATTGATAAGATGGTAAGAGAAATAAAGAACACAAGCACTCCATATAACCCAATACTAATAATTAAAATGTCTTGCATTAGTTATGGTTGGCTCAACTCTTTGATAGGGTAAGATAAGAATCTCAGTTATATGCAGAACTTGAAGGAGCTGCTGCTGCTGTTGGAAATACAAAGGTTGGCTCACATCCCCCCTTCCTCATGCTTTTGCTGCAGCGTCTACAGTACCAGCACAGTTGGCCTCCAATCTTAATTTGCCAAGATATCCACAGAGAATCACAGTGGAGCTTCCTGGCAAGCACTGAACATTTTAGGAAATATATAAGAGAAGATGGCAGTTGGCAAATACCACTGGAAAATCTGTTCATATTTACGTGTCTAGTGAAATCTATGGCTTGAGGTAACCTCAAATTACTCTTTTGAACCAGAGAAAAAGAAATACATGCACAGATAGTTATTGTGACTTCATTTATAATAGTGAAAAAATGAAGACAGTCCCATGGGGGTTAGATTAAATAAATGGTTAAATACATTATGCTATAGTTATATAATAAACTATTGCACAGCTATAAATACATGCCTTAGAAGAATATCTACTGAAAAAAGGAAATGCTTGTCATATACTATATTATGTAAGAAAGTTATTGTATTTCATTAAAGTCACTCAATCGTGTCTGGATCTTTGTGAGTCCGTGGACTGTAGCCCACCAGGCTCCTCTGTCCATGGGATTCTCCAGGAAAGAATACTGGAATGGGTTGCCATGCCCTCCTCCAGGGGATCTTCCTGACCCAGGGGTCAAACCTGGTCTCCTGCATTGCAGGCAGATTCGTTACAGTCTGAGCCACTGAAAGTTGTTTACAAAACTACATACAATTAAAATCCAAATGTGAGATATACATATATCGATGAAGCTATACTAAAAACAATTCTTTATAATCATCCAAAAGGTTTACAACAAACACTTAAGAAAATGTAAAATGCTAAATGCATAATCTTTCCTTCTGATTTGATGCATTTAAAAATGTATATCAAGTCTGAACTTTCAAGTTTTAGAAAGCTGATCACAAAAGGTGGAATTTTCCTTTAATCAAGATTAACAGAAAATCACCAGGAGAAGAGAAACATTAATCAGCAGCCCTACTGGCCACACTATAACCAAAGAAGCACTCACCACTGGTGTCATTGCCAGTCACATCAAACAATATCTGGGTCTCTCTTTTAAATGGCAGGGGCTTTTGTTTGTTTCTCCCCTTCTTAGAACTCAGGGAATTAAACTTTTTGAGAAAGGCACACATTCTAGAGTACTTTCTATAAATATAAAAATCTAGCTCCAGCAGGAAGGAAATAGGCCCCCCTTGGCTTAAACCTCTAATTGATTATCATATGTTTCTTGGGAGGTTCTGGTGTTCTGGGTGAGAACTTTCACAACGACGGCATACGAGATTCCAGTTAAGTCAGGCAGCTCATTGACTTGAAGGGTAATTATCCAGCTTCTCCATCATCTCAGGTCTGGCTGCTCTTCGTTCTGCCCCTTCAAGCTACTGGCAAATTTAGCTCCACCACAGGATGGGAACCCAGTGAAAGAAGCCCAGTGACGGTGACGCACAGCAGGCACTAAGGGTCTGAATCAGTCTGTGGTGGTGAGCGTAGACGCTCCCTATGGATTAGGTTAGAAAGCAGTCATGTCTGGATGTGAGAGTTGGACTGGAAAGAAAGCTGAGCGCTGAAGAATTGATGCTTTTGAACTGTGGTGTTGGAGAAGACTCTTGAGAGTCCCTTGGACTGCAAGATCAAACCAGTCCATCCTAAAAGAAATCAGTCCTGAATATTCATTGGAAGGACTGATGCTGAAGCTGAAACTCCAATTCTTTGGCCACCTCATGCGAAGAACTGATTCCTTGGAAAAAAACTCTAATGCTGGGAAAGATTGAAGGCGGGAGGAAAAGGGGACAACAGAGGATGAGATGGCTAGATGGCATCACCGACTCAATGGACATGAGTTTGAGCAAGCTCCGGGAGTTGGTGATGGACAGGGAAGCCTGGCGTGCTGCCGTCCATGGGGTCGCAAAGAGTCAGACACGACTGAGCAACTGAACTGAGTGACTGAAGAAAGGGCTGGACTAAAGAACAACAGGTCCTTCCAAGAAGTCAATCAGGGGTGTTCTCAGACAGAGGAGAAGAATCCCAACAACACTGCCTTCACTTCTGGGGTTTATGCAGGTCCACATGTTCCTCTAATCCTGGAGTCAGGCCTTAGGTATAATTGACGTGAGATGGCCTAATAGATTTAACATTCTTTAATGGAGAGAACTGCTCCAGGCAAAAGGAATAGTTTGCTGACTACGCACTGTGTGCTAGGTGGTAAGGAGCGGACAAGAAAGGTAGTTTTATTGTCCTCATGAGAAGGACAACACAAATCTAGTCTGATCTGCATTACCATGGGGGTCCTTCCATCTCTTCTGGATCCCCAACTCCCAGGGCTGCCTCTCCAATCTCCCCTCGAGTCTGAACGCCGTGAAGTGTGGCCCGTGCACCCGAGCTCTCTTCTTTATCTTCCTCCATTAAAAGCTCCAAAGCAGCTTCCTCTGTAGTACTCATGCTGGACGACAAATCTGGGGAACAGTCTGATGACTAAGAGGTATTTAAGAGCTTTTGTTGGTGACAAAACAGAAACCCAAAGAGTTTGAACTACTAGCTGGATAGCTCATAATGGCGCAGATGAGACCCCATGACTCTTATTACTTGTGTGGTACTTCTATGGCTTCCCAGGTGGCTCAGCGGTAAATAATCCGCCTACCAAGCAGGAAACACAGCAGATGCCAGTTCAGTTCCTGGGTTGGGAAGATCCTCTGGAGAAGGGCATGGCAACCCACTCCAGTAGTCTTGCCTGGGAAATCCCATGGACAGAGGAGTCTGGTGAGCTACAGTCCATGGGGTTGCAAAGAGTCGGACACGACTGAAGTGACTAAACCACCACCTCCACCTCTTCTGCCATACGGCCTTAACACAAAGAACTCAATGAAACCCAGAATTTTAGCCCAAAGGAATGAGTTATTTCCTAAGATAAATTCTCAGGCATTTAGATTCCCACATGAAAAAGAGATTTTTGGATTAATGGACTTTCTGGGCTTTTATTACACCATCTAATCCTACCCTACCTATACTTAAGACTAAACTTGGCAAATAGAATTTAGAATTTGCTTTTAGGCACAAAACCTGTGCATAGTAAATTGAATGACTTATTAATAAAAGAGAGGGAGCATGTGGTGATGAAAGGGAATGGAGCTAACAGTTCAGTCTTCTACTTTCTCCCAACTGTGTGCCTTCGGGCATGAAACCAAGGTAGACTAGCTTTGCTGTGAAAGAAGGAGAGCTAAGGCCAATTTCAAGCACAGAATGTGAATTTTATCCAGTAACACCTTATTGTTCGCACTCAATCAGATGTGAGTACCCAAGGGTGCAGGGTTGGGGCCAGCTCTGCACCTGCAGAGGTAGAAGTCTTGCAGCTCTTAGCACCCTTATTTTCACAGGGAGGCATCTTACAGTACCATCCTCATCCTCATGGGCTCTCCCCTCCCTGGCCTTTCATTCTTTGGATCTGGAAGTTTCTGTCTTTGCCATATATGCAAGTAGCTCAGACTCCTGGTTGAAACCCTCTTCTATTAGACCTAAACATCCACAGATGGGTACAGTAAAACAGTCTGTGTCTGTTCTCCTGTAAGATGTTGGCTTTTACTGATTTTCCACAGCCTCCTTTGGGGGCTTCCCTGGTGGTTCAGATGGTAAAAGAATTCACCTGCAATGCAGGAGACCTGGGTTCGATCCCTAAGTCGGAAAGATCCCCTGGAGAAGGGAATAGCAACCCACTCCAGTACCCTTGCCTGGAAAATTCCATGAACAGAGGAAGCTGGCAGGCTACAGTCAATGGGGTCGCAAAGAGTCGGACACGACTGAGCGACTAAGCATGTATCATGCAGCCTCCCTTGGTTGGCTTCTACCATTTTGGGTGGATACTACTTATGTACCATTGTATTCCTTTATAAAATACATTGCAGTAAGTCGCTAGAGCTTATTTTTCTGATTAAAAAAGTAATAAACAATAACTACAGGAAAGTTGGAAAACAGAGAAGAGAATGAAGAAAAATAATAATTTCCTATAATTGCATCTTCCAGAGAATACCACGGTTAATCTTCTGCTGTCTTTCTTTTCAGTCTATTTTTCTCTGGATATAGCATACAATTAATTTTAGTTGGAATACACTTTTATACCCATGTTACCACACATGGATTTAGGGACATTCATTCACACAATGTTTTTGGTTACTTTAGAGCAATATTTAAAGCTACTGCAGTAATTTCCTGAATATATACAGAGGGGTGTAAAATCAAACTTTGGAAAACAGCATAACCTCCCTGAATCTCAGGTTCTTCATCAATAAAACAGAAGGTAAACAATGCTGATCTGCAAGATCCCAAGATGATTCTTTTTAAAAAATAAAATATGAACTTGGAGGAATATCTTCCCTCCCTTGATTCTGCCACAAGAACCACAACCTCAAACACCAAGTTTCTACCAAATGCTTCCAAGAACAACAATTTGGGGCCTATTGTAAATACGGACCCAATGTGACCTAAGAAACCAAAACTGGCACAATTTTGCTCTCAGCAAGTAAAGAATGAGTAGATCCAGACAAGTGAACCATGGTTCTAAAGAAAGTAATTCATGTTAGATGTCATATATTGCATCTTTCTGGGGCATCAATTTCACTTTTTCATTTAAGGACAATAGTTAGAGGGTAGCAGAGCTTAGGTTTCCTTTGAAGGAGGAATTTTCCTCTAGAAGGATGCACTTCCATATTGTCAGTGGTTTTTTGGTTTTTCTGTTTTCCTTACTTCAGTAATCCTTCTTCTGATGACTACCCTTGTTTCAGTTGGATTCCTGACTTTCTGTTCTCCTCATTCAGTATTTTATTATTTTTATTTACACTATCTCCCACCTCAACCTTGCTTTGTCTTTTTGTCCTACTTTAAAAGGGCTTCCCTGGTGGTTTAGATGGTAAAGAATCTGCCTGCAATGGGAGAGACCCAGGTTCAATCCCTGGGTTGGGAAGATCCCCCAGAGAAGGGAATGACAACTCACTCCAGTATTCTTGCCTGGAGAATCCCATGGACAGAGGAGCCTGGCGGGCTACAGTCCATGAGGTCGCAAAGAGTTGGACATGACTGAAGTGACTTAGCACACGTGCACGCAGGGGAAGATTATGTGAAAGAAAATGACGGATAGATTCATCTCTATGTCCCAAGACTGACACTAAATGAAGGTAGATCAGATGGGACCCAAATCTTTCCACCACTAGGAGAATTCTTTGATAAAAAACCATTTGCAAAAACCAAACAAACAAAAAATAAATAAAGCAAGACACAGACCTCATACTCTACACAAGACAGAACTCAAAATTGATCAAATAACTAAATGTAAAATAAAAACCTTTTTTTTTAAATGAGAAGATATGCTCATAATACAAAACTTTTAAATTTCTAAAATAAAACAGGAACAAATCTGCATGGCCTTGGATTTGGTGTTGAGTTTTTGCATATAACACCAAAAACATGAATCATGAAATGAAACATGGATATGTTAGACTTATTGAAATTAAAATCTTTTGCTCTGTAAAAGACACTGTTAGGAAAATCAAAAGTTAAGCCACAGACTGATAAAGGACTTATATCCAAAATACCCAAAGAACTCTTAAAACTCAACAATAGGAAGACAAACAGCCCAATTTTAAAATGACCCAAAGATCTGAAACAGATGCTTCACCAAAGCAGACGACAGAGAGTAAACAACGATATGAAAAGAGACCCAACATCATTTGTCTTTCAGTTCAGTTCAGTCGCTCAGTCGTGTCCGACTCTTTTTGACCCCATGAATCACAGCACGCCAGGCCTCCCCGTCCATCACCAACTCCCGGAGTTCACTCAGACTCACGTCCATCAAGTCGGTGATGCCATCCAGCCATCTCATCCTCTGTCGTCCCCTTCTCCTCCTGCCCCCAATCCCTCCCAACATCAGAGTCTTTTCCAATGAGTTAACTCTTCGCATGAGGTAGCCAAAGTACTGGAGTTTCAGCTTTAGCATCATTCCTTCCAAAGAAATCCCAGGGCTGATCTCCTTCAGAATGGACTGGTTGGATCTCCTTGCAGTCCAAGGGACTCTCAAGAGTCTTCTCCAACACCACAGTTCAAAAGCATCAATTCTTTGGTGTTCAGCCTTCTCCACAGTCCAACTCTCACATCCATACATGACCACAGGAAAAACCATAGCCTTGACTAGACGGACCTTTTTTGGCAAAGTAATGTCTCTGCTTTTGAATATGCTATCTAGGTTGGTCATAACTTTTCTTCCAAGGAGTAAGCGTCTTTTAATTTGTCTTTAGGTAACTGCAATTTAAAACGACCCAGAGGGATGGTATGGGGAGGGAGGAGGGAGGAGGGTTCAGGATGGGGAACACGTGTATACCTGTGGCGGATTCATTTTGATATATGGCAAAACCAGTACAATATTGTAAAGTTAAAAAATAAAATAAAATATATAAATAAAAGCAAAAAAAATAAATAAAAATTAAAAAAAATAAAACAACAAGCTACCACTCACATCAGAATGACTAAAATCCAAACAACTGACCATACCAATTGTTGGTGAGAATACTGAGCCACAGAAACTTTGATTCTTTACTGGGGGGAATGCAAACTGTTGTTAACTACTTCAGCAGACAGTTTGGGAGCTTCTCACAAAGGGAACACAGTCTTACCATGTAACCTACCAATGTGCTCCTAAGTATTTACCCAGTGAATCTGAAAGCTTACTTCACACAAAAAGCCTACACACACACACACACAAATAAAAAATCACATTTATTTCATGAAACAGGTAACAGATGAGCACATAAGACTACTTTGGGAGCAAAAGAGGGTGAAAGTGAGATAGAGAAGTAGGAAGAGTGGGACTACAGGATCCAGCCCCAGGAAAAGAACTCAGGGCATCACCCAGGGCATGCATGGCCAAGAGGAGAAAACAGGAACAAGCTCCCAGGGTGGTACCAGAAGGGCATGAAGGTACCTGCTAAGGTGAGGAGAAAAAGAGTAGAGAATGAAAAAAAAAAAAAAAACGTCCCTCGCTTAGTCTTGTCAGACTCTTTGTGGACTGTAGCCCACTTGACTCCTCTGTCCATGGAAGTCTCCAGTCAAGAATACTGGAGTGGGTAGCCACTCCTTCTCCAGGGGATCTTCCTGACCGAGGGATCAAGCCCAGGTCTCCTACACTGGCAGGCAGATTCTTTATCATCTGAGCCACGTCTCAAAATTCTTCCAGACTGACCTTGTTCTGTGAAATGACCTCTCTTCTTTAGAGCCCGTCTCTGTTATCAAAAGACCAGAAACACTGAGCTCTTTTAAGAAAAATGACCACAGTCACATTTTCTTGGAAACATAGTTTAGATTTGTTCCTTTCAGAGCCAGAATATTGTTTAAACGACAGGATGGGATGTACTTTCACCCCTTTCCTTAATCTATACATTTCTACCTCTTGGGAGCCAGATGCTAAATTGTTTCCAGCCAGTTAATAATGGTTGTGGTAGTGAAATTCCCAGGGGACCCAAAGAAGGAAACCTGCCTGCATTTCCAGGGCTCTGTTCCATGTGTTGGCTGCTGGGTGGATGTGGATTAGTCAAATAAAGGGAGGAAATAAGGCATGGAAGTCAATCAGTTCACTGTATAACCCAAGTGGGCAATCCCCCAGGTTACAACCTCCTCATCAACATGCTTTGCGCTTTCCACCATCGTGCCTGTAAATGCTTGCAATTTGCAGTCACTTTTAGTTTAACTGCAAAGGTCAGATTGAGTCAAATGACAAGATGATTGCCTCAAGAGAGCATTCTGTGTAGTACCATTGATTATATTTCTGTTTATTCGGTCATTGAGGCTATCATCAAGCACCCTTCAAGGACCTGGTTGATGGGAAGTGACTGTGCTAGGTACCGCAGAAGGTACAAAGATGAGTTAGTCAACAGTTTGGCCTCAAGGAAGCTCTCAGAATAAGACTTAAGACAAAGAGAACTATTACATGATGTCCCTTATATGTGGAATCTAAAAAAAAATGATACAAATGAACTTACAAAACAGAAACAGACTCACAGACTTAGAGAATGAATTTATGGTTATCAAGGGTGAAGGACGGAGAAGGCAATGACACCCCACTCCAGTACTCTTGCCTGGAAAATCCCACGGATGGAGGAGCCTAGTAGGCTGCAGTCCATGGGGTTGCTAAGGGTCGGACACGACTGAGCGACTTCACTTGCACTTTTCACTTTCATGCATTGGAGAGGGAAATGGCAACCCACTCCAGTGTTCTTGCCTGGAGAATCCCAGGGACGGGGGAGCCTGGTGGGCTGCCGTCTATGGGGTCACACAGAGTCAGACACGACTGAAGCAACTTATCAGGGTGAAGGATGGGGGAAAGGGATAGTTAGGGAGTTCGGGATGGACATGTACACACTGCTACATTTAAAACAGACAACAAGGACTTACTGTCTAGCACATGGAACTCCTTGCGCAATGCTACACGGCCGCTTGGAGGGAGGGGAGTTCGGGGGAGAATGGATACATGTATACATATGGCTGAGCCCCTCTGCTGTCCGCCTGAAACTGTCACAACAATGTTAACTGGCTGTGCAGGCATGTGTGCTAAGTTGCTTCAGTCGTGTCCCATTTTTTGTGACCCTATGGACTGTAATCCCCACCAGGCTCCTCTGTCCATGGGATTCTCTAGGCAAGAACACTTGAATGAGTTGCCATGCCCTCCTCCAGAGGATCCTCCCAACCCAGGGATCGAACCCATGTTTCTTATGTCTCTGGCATTGAGAGGTGGGTTTTCTTTTGTACTCCATACAAAAGAAAATGTTTCAAAAAAAAAAAAAAACAAACAGATGAGACATGAATATGTATAAATGCAACAACCTAACATATTTCACTTTTAGGTTAGCTGAAAGTGAAAGTCACTCAGTAGTGTCCAATTCTTTGCAACCCCCATGCTCTATCCAGTCCATGGAATTCTCCAGGCCAGAATCCTGGAGTGGGTAGCCTTTCCCTTCTCCAGGGGATCTTCCCAATCCAGGGATCGAACCCAAGTCTCCTGCATTGCAGGCGGATTCTTTACCAGCTGAGCCAGAAGAGGAAGGAGGGGTAGGTAGTAATAATACCTGTCATTTATTGACCCCTCCACCTTGTGCCGTGCATTCTTGCTGATCATCCCAACCACCTTGCCAAGCATGTCATACACATTTCATAGAGAGGAAAGCGCAAACTCAGAGAAGTTACCTGCTTAGTAAGAGACAGAGCCAGGTTTTGAACTCTAAAGCATGTGCTCTTAACACAGCAACACAGTGACTCTGAGCCATCTAGCTCCCGTGAGAGGATCAGGTGAAGTTCAAGTGTCATGGGGGACCAAAAGAGGGAGACAGACTCCAGCTGGAGGAAGTGGGAAGATGTGTGTCTAGACTGCGCCTTGAAGGAATGAGATCAAACCAGTCAATCCTAAAGGAAACCAACCCAGAATATTCACTGGAAGGACTGAAGCTGAAGCTGAAGCTCCAATCCTTCAGCCACCTGATGTGAAGAGCTGACTCATTTGAAAATACCCTGATGCTAGGAAAGACTGAAGGCAGGAGAAGGCGGCGGCAGAGAATGAGATGATTGAATAGTATTACTGACTCAGTGGACGTGAGTTTGAGCACACTCCACGAGATAGTGAAGGACAGGAAAGCCTGGCGTGCTGCAGTCCATGGGGTCGAAAAGAGGCAGACACGACTAAATGATGAACTGAACTGAATTGTTTAGTCATTAAGTTGCGCCTTCCTCTTTTCGACTAAACTGAACTGAACTGCAAACGCGGTGGCGGCAGCGGCTGCGATGATGCACAAGTGCGGCCGAGAGGAGCTACCCCACGCCCGAGGTCAGGGGCGGCGGCTGAGGGGAGTGAGAGGAGCGACCCCATGTCCAAGGTAAGGAGCAGCAGCTGCACTTTGCTGGAGCAGCTGTGAAGAGATACCCCATGTCCAAAGTAAGAGAAACCCAAGTAAGATGGTAAGCACTGAGACAGGGCATCAGAGGACAGACAGACTGAAACCACAATCACAGACAATTAGCCAATCAGATCACATGGCCCACAGCCTTGTCTAACTCAATGAAACTAAGCCATGCTGTGTGGGGCCACCCAAGAGGGATGGGTCATGGTGGAGAGGTCTGACAGAATGTGGTCCACTGGAGAAGGCAATGGCAAACCACTTCAGTATTCTTGCCTTGAGAACCCCATGAACAGTATGAAAAGGCAAAATGATAGGATACTGAAAGAGGAACTCCCCAGGTCAGTAGGTGCCCAATATGCTACTGGAGACCAGTGGAGAAATAACTCCAGAAAGAATAAAGGGATGGAGCCAAAGCAAAAAGAATACCTAGCTGTGGATGTGACTGGTGATAGAAGCAAGGTCCGATGCTGTAAAGAGCAATATTGCATAGGAGCCTGGAATATCAGGTCCATGAATCAAGACAAATTGGAAGTAGTCAAACAAGAGATGGCAAGACTGAACATCAGCATTCTAGGAATCAGCTAACTAAAATGGACTGGAATGGGTGAATTTAACTCAGATGACCATTATATCTACTACTGTGGGCAGGAATCCCTTAGAAGAAATGGATAAGCCATCATGATCAACAGAAGAGTCCGAAATGCAGTACTTGGATACAATCTCAAAAATGACAGAATGATCTCTGTTCATTTCCAAGGCAAACCATTCAATATCATGGTAATCTAAGTCTATGCCCCCAACCAATAACACTGAAGAAGCTGAAGTTGAACAGTTCTATGAAGACCTACAAGACCTTCTAGAACTAACACCCCAAAAAGATGTCCTTTTCATTATAGGGGACTGGAATGCAAAAGTAGGAAGTCAAGAAATACCTGGAGTAACAGGCAAATTTGACCTTGGAGTACAGAATGAAGCAGGGCAAAGGTTAATAGAGTTCTGCCAAGAGAATGCACTGGTCATAGCAAACACCCTCTTCCAACAACACAAGAGAAGACTCTACCCATGGACATCACCAGATGGCCAACACTGAATTCAGGTTGATTATATTCTTTGCAGCCAAAGATGTAGAAGCTCTATACAGTCAGCAAAAACAAGACCAGGAGTTGACTGTGGCTCAGATCATGAACTCCTTATTGCCAAATTCAGACTGAAATTGAAGAAAGTGGAGAAAAACACTAGGCCATTCAGATATGACCTAAATCAAATCCCTTATGACTATACAGTGGAAGTGAGAAATAGATTTAAGGGACTAGGTATGATAGAGTACCTGATGAACTATGGACAGAGGTTCGTGACATTGTACAGGAGACAAGAATCAAGACCATCCCCAAGAAAAAGAAATGCAAAAAAGGAAAATGGCTGTCTGAGGAGGCCTTACAAATAGCTGTGAAAAGAAGGGAAGCAAAAAGCAAAGGAGAAAAGGAAAGATATACCCATTTGAATGCAGAGTTCCAAAGAACAGCAAGGAGAGATAAGAAAGCCTTCCTCAGCAATCAATGCAAAGAAATAGAGGAAAACAACAGAATGGGAAAGACTAGAGATCTCTTCAAGAAAATTAGAGATACCAAGGGAACAACTCATGGAAAGATTGGCTCAATAAAGGACAGAAATGGTAGGGACCTAACAGAAGCAGAAGATATTAAGAAGAGGTGGCAAGCATATACAGAAGAACTGTACAAAAAAGATCTTCACGACCAAGATAATCACGATGGTGTGATCACTCACCTAGAGCCAGACATCCTGGAATGTGAAGTCAAGTGGGTCTTAGGAAGCATCACTACGAACAAAACTAGTGGAGGTGATGGGATTCCAGTTGAGCTTTTTCAAATCCTGAAAGATGATGCTGTGAAAGTGCTGCACTCAATATGCCAGCGAATTTGGAAAACTCAGCAGTGGCCACAGGACTGGAAAAGGTCAGTTTTCATTCCAATCCCTAAGAAAGGCAATGCCAAAGAATGCTCAAACTACCACACAATTGCACTCATCTCACACGCTAGTAAAGTAATGCTCAAAATTCTCCAAGCCCAGCTTCAGCAATATGTGAACTGTGAACTTCCAGATGTTCAAGCTGGATTTAGAAAAGGCAGAGGAACCAGAGATCAAATTGCCAAAAAACGCTGGATCATCGAAAAAGCAAGAGAGTTCCAGAAAAACATCTATTTCTGCTTTACTGACTATGCCAAAACCTTTGACTGTGTGGATCACAATAAACTGTGGAAAATTCTTCAAGAGATGAGAATACCAGACCACCTGACCTGCCTCTTGAGAAATCTGTATGCAGGTCAGGAAGCAACAGTTTGAACCGGACATGGAACACCAGACTGGTTTCAAACAGGAAAAGGAGCATGTCAAGGCTGTATATTGTCACCCTGCTTATTTAACTTCTATGCAGAGTACATCATGAGAAACACTGGGCTGGAGGAAGCACATGCTGGAATCAAGATTGCCAGGAGAAATATCAATAACCTCAGATATGCAGATGACATCACCCTTATGGCAGAAAGTGAAGAAGAACTAAAGAGCCTCTTGATGAAAGTGAAAGAGGAGAGTGAAAAAGTTGGCTTAAAGCTCAACATTCAGAAAACTAAGATCATGGCATCTGGTTCCATCACTTCATGGGAAATAAATGGGGAAACAGTGGAAACAGTGTCAGACTTTATTTTTCTGGGCTCCAAAATCAGTGCAGATGGTGACTGCAGCCATGAAATTAAAAAATGCTTACTCCTTGGAAGGAAAGTTATGACCAACCTAGACAGCATATTGAAAAGCAGAGACATTACTTTGTCAACAAAGGTCCATCTAGTCAAGGCTATGGTTTTTCCAGTGGTCATGTAGGGATATGAGAGTTGGACTGTAAAGAAAGCTGAGCACAGAAGAATTGATGTTTTTGAACTGTGGTGTTGGAGAAGACTCTTGAGAGTTCCTTGGCCTGCAAGGAGATCCAACCTGTCCATCCTAAAGGAGATCAGTCCTGGATGTTTATTGGAAGGGCTGATGTTGAAGCTGAAACTCCAATACTTTGGCCACTGATGCGAAGACCTGAGTCATTTGAAAAGACCCTGATGCTGGGAAAGATTGAGGGCAGGAGGAGAAAGGGACAGCAGAGGATGAAATGGTTGGATGGCATCACTGACTCAATGGGCGTGGGTTTGGGTGGACTCCAGGAGTTGGTGATGGACAGGGAGGCCTGGTGTGCTGCAGTTCATGGGGTCGGAAAGAGTCAGACACGACTGAGCGACTGAACTGAGGATAAGGGAGAGGGAGTGAACAGATGGGGCAGGAAGATGTGCTGGAGAGAAGGAAGCCTGGAGAAAATTAATCCTTGGGAAAAGCCTAGGACCTGCCTGGGGAGGGAGGGGTTACCTTGGGTACTGGAGGTAGAGTGATGAGGAAGCTGCAGAGGTAAGAGGGGCAAGTGAGGTGAGCCTGGACTAGCAGACCAGGATTTGAGAATACTGAGGGGAAAAAAAGGCAATGAGAAGTCATTGACGATTTTTGAGAAGGGGCGTGACCCAATCGAAGCCAGTTTCAGGAGATGGGGGCCGTGCAAGAGGAGATGGGGAGAGCAGGATGAAGTCACAGCCCCTTTGCAGGGCAGGTAGGTCAGTGCTGCGGAGGGAGGGAATGAGCCGCTGCAAAGGCATTTACGGAACTAGAATCCACTGAAGTCAATCACCAAAACGAGTGGCAACAGGAGGGGATAGAAATCCAACGGCACTTTTGTGTCTGCATAACCCTGAAGATAACAGATACTAAATCGCCTCTAAACTGCATCACTGACACTTTGCTGAAGTGTTGGTTCTCAGATCGTTTTGACATGTGGGCAATTTAAACAGGCCCCAATATGCTATTTAATCTCCATACTCTTGCTTCCTACAAAAAGAAAAAAAAAATTTAATGTGGCTACTTTTATGAGACTTAATGAAAAGACACACACCTCTAAAAAGTTAATTCATGCCCAAAGCCAAGGACTTGGACACTGAAACGCCTTAAATAAAGTAGACAGTGTGCCAGCTAGGGACCACCTGAGAATCCCAGGATGACCCCACAAAAGAGCCCTCGGTATTATTTACCCCAGGGAGTGGAGGTTAGTTACTCTTAACTAGAATCCATTTAATAATTGTGATTGGGCACCACTGTGCACTTCATTCTGTGCTCAAAGCTGAGGACAGCCTTTCCTGACCAATTTTCTCTTCATCTATTTCAGCCCCCCAGCCTTCTCTCTGAAGCCTCCTGCCCCACCTCTTTCCAACACATCTTTCAGATAGGACAGGGACTTCCCTGGTGGTCCAGTGCTTAAGAATCTGCCTTCCAATGTAGGAGGAGATGCAGGTTCGACCCCTGGTTGGGGAACTAACATTCCCACGTGGTGTGGAGCAACTAAGCCTCTGTGCCAGAACTACTGAAGCTGCAAGCTCAACTACCGAGCCCTTGAGCCTCAGTGAAAGATCCTGCATGCTGCACCACAACCCAATGCAGCCAGATAAGTAAATAAACATTAAAACAAACAAAAATGGGACAAAGTGCCGTTGCCCACTTTATTCAAGCCAAACAGACTTAATCTGGCGAACTCAGGCCTTCACCAACCAATGGCTTCAGGTATTATTATCTCCCATCCACTCTCTTATGTGTATTTATGACACTGATCTTGGGAGCCCTGTGTTCCTATTTTATGTCTTCCTAGGCTTTCTATTGCCTGCACGAGCCCACAATGTCCACAGTAGAGCCAAGCAGGGCTACAAGTCTGGCAGAACCCCTCACTGGAGCTCAGTTTGTGCAGCCCTGTCCTGATTTAATCTGCAATCCAATTGGCTACTTAGCCTCCCCGAGCCCTTATCAACGTTTTAGATTTCAATGTGCCTTTTCTAGGCTGCATATCTGTGTTTTCAATTATGTCACCCTAGGTGAATTACCCTTCCATTGTTCAAGGTCAAACGTCCAGTTGTTATTTCCTGCCCACGCAGCTAGTCCCTTTCCCCTCCATCCCTTTGGGGCAGTTTCTCAATTGTCACTGCTGTTCCCAGATCCTATCTCTATCAGGTTTCATCTGTAAATTTAATCATGAAGCCATGCCCCATTTGGCTTCTTTCATTCCATGGTACAAGTGTTTATTATGCATCCATGCTCCGCGAGGCACCCTGGGCTCCAAAGATATACTAGACATGCAGTTTTGCAGCTGTATAAAAATGAAGTCCCTCAGAGGAACTAGGTGGGCCTGCGTTCATTCACACTGCTGAGTATCCTCATCTGATCAGTATACCCTCTGAAGATGTACTCAGATTTCTACCCATAGAAGACTATTCCTGTGAGCACAAGCATGTAAGAAATGGTTGTTAAAGTAGAAAGGGGAAGCAGAAGCAGAAAGGCCAAGTCAGAACAGTTCTAGAAAACAGTCACTAACTCAACTCTTTGAAAAGAGCCCTCCCCTGCCTCCCCACCCCAGGTTCAGTCAGGGCCCAGACGCACGTTCACCTTTGCAGGTGCAGATTCTGAGCTAGGCTCTGACGAAGGCATAGCTTTGGCTCCCCTGCTCACACCTGGGATCCCACTGCCTGAGTTCAGCTTTTCCCCTCTTTTCCCCACACACTGCCTGCCTTACCCCTTCTACAGAGGGGAGCATCCCCAAGTGTATCTTTGGAGGGGGCAAGGCACCTCTCTATCTTGAAACATTCAGAGGCAGCATGCATGTCCAGCCACACAGCTCACCTGTCACTTCTCCCAAACTACTAAAATGAAGCCTTTCCAGACCCTTCCATTTTGACCTTTCCATCTAATTCCAGACAAATTTGAAGGCCCTGGTAACCCTTTGCTTACAGTTTGTGTGTTAGTTGCTCAGTCGTGTCTGACTCTTTGCAACCCCGTGGACTGTAGCCTGCTAGACTCCTCTGTCCATGGGATTTTCCAGGCAAGAATACTGGAATGGGTTACCATTTCCTTCTCCAGGAGACCTTCCTGACTCAGGAATTAAACCCAGGTCTCCTGCATCACAGGCAAATTTTTTACCATCTGAGCCACCAGGGAAGCCCCTTGCTTATCACTTAATTCATGCAGGCTGTCTGCCTGTCCAGCTGTCTGCCTTGTGGGCAGAAAGTGGGAGCAGGACCTACTTGTATATTAGTTATCTTTGTGTCTTCTCCTTACCCAGCACATTCAAGTGTTTACTAAATGACTCCTCAAACAAACAAATATTAAAGAATATAAATGATCTTTTCAGACCAAGTTTTTGTCTCATTAACCAATTCCTTTCACTGAGTCATTGGCTTTCAATCTGTTTTTAATGAGCAGATTTCAAATGAAGCCTTGTTTGGAAGACCCAGCTCCCCCGTATATGAAGTGCTAACAGTGGAGCTCTTCTTGTTCACATAAAATGGAGAACCCCACCCCAACCCCTGGGAGGCCTCACACCACCTATTTCCCCACCAAGCTAAAATTTTCATTCCTCTTCTCTCCACGTATATACATTTTTCACTTCTTTCAAGGCCCAGGCCAACTCTTTCTTCCCTCATGAGGACTTCTTTCTGATCATCTTATCTGTGGTGGGTGTTGCTTGTTTCTGAACTCCTGGGGGCTCTATTGTCTGTCCCACTCTTCTGGCATGTATTTAGTTTGTACCAATGAACATTCACTGGGGCTTGCTCAAGGTCAAGGGAGGTACTTTAAATACATTATCCCATTTAATCCTCGGGGCAACCCTGTGAGGTAGATGCTAAGATTATCCCCAGTTTACTGATGATCTAACATTTGTTGGCTCATAGAAAAAGCAAAAGAGTTCCAGAAAAACATCTACTTCTGCTTTATTGACTATGCCAAAGCCTTGGACTGTGTGGATCACAACAAACTGTGGAAAATTCCCAAAGACACAGGAATACTAGACCACTTGACCTTCCTCCTGAGAAATCTGTATGCAGGTCAAGAAGCAACAGTTAGAACTGGACATGGAGCAACAGACTGGTTCCAAATCCGGAAAGGAGTATGTCAAGGCTGTATATTGTAACCCTGTTTATTTAACTTGTATGCAGAGTACATCACAAGAAATGCTGGGCTGGATGAAGCACAAGCTGGAATCAAGATTGCCAGGAGAAATATCAACAGTCTCAGATATGCAGATGACACTAACCTTATGGCAGAAAGCGAAGAACTAAAGAGCCTCTTGATGAAAGTGAAAGAGGAGAGAGAAAAAGTTGGCTTAAAACTCAACATTCAGAAAACTAAGATCATGGCATCTGGTCCCATCACTTCATGGCAAATAGATGGGGAAACAGTGGAAACAGAGACAGACTTTATTTTGGGGGGCTCCAAAATCACTGCAGATGGTGACTGCAGCCATGAAATTCAAAGACGCTTGCTAGATAGCATATTAAAAAGCAGAGACATTACTTTGCCAACAAAAGTCCATTTAGTTCAAAGCTATGGTTTTTCCAGTAGTCATGTATGAATGTGAGAGTTGGACTATGAAAAAAGCTGAGCGCCAAGGAATTTTGAACTGTGGTGTTGGAGAAGACTCTTGAGAGTTCCCTGGACTGCAAGGGTATCCAACCAGTCAATCCTAAAGGAAATCAGTACTGAATATTCATTGGAAGGACTGATGCTGAAGCGGAAACTCCAATACTTTGGCCACCTGATGTGAAGACCTGACTCACTTGAAAAGACTTCCCTGGTGGCTCAGATGGTAAAGCATCTGCCTACAATGCAGGAGACATGGGATCAATCCCTAGGTCAGGAAGATCCCCTGGAGAAGGAAATGGCAACCCACTCCAGTACTCTTGCCTGGAAAATCCCATGGATGGAGGAATGTGGTAGGCTACAGTCCATGGGGTAATAAAGAGTCAGACACGACTGAGAGACTTCACTTTCTTTTTTTTTCTTTGATGCTGGGAAAGACTGAAGGCAGGAGGAGAAGGGGATGACAGAGGATGAGATGGTTGGATGGCACCACCAACTCAATGGACATGAGTTTGAGCAAGTTCTGGGAGTTGGTGATGGACAGGGAAGCCTGGTGTGCTGCAGTACATGGGGTCACAAAGAGTCAGACACAACTGAGCTACTGAACTGAACTACTGATGAGGAAATAGGAGCTCAGAGAAGTTTAACAGTCTGCCAAGGTCACACAGCTATTCACTAGCAGAGCTAGGATTTAAACCATGAGCTACCTGATTTACTGTTTACCGTTTTCATGTGCCATTATTTTCCCTCTCCAGCTAGGTTGTAAGCCGAAGTGTATCTCTACTTCTTTCTCTCCCTGCCCCATCCTTAACATAGTGTTTTGCCCAGAGGAAGAGTGTACTTAATAAATGTTCAGGGCTTTCTTTGTTTCCCACTATACACTGCATAGTTCTTCACCTCTTCCTCCTCTTCAATCCGTCTGGGTAGAGGCCAGCTTCAGAACAGGCTACGGTCTTCATTCCTAAAGGGACCTTCTATTTCTGAAGACAGGTTTTCACTGCTGAAAATATTAGCCATGTCTTCCAAAGGCTGGAAGCTAAGCGAGAGTTTCACAGGAGGAGAAAAACAACAGTGATCTCAAATGGAGTAGGGAGGCTCAAGGAAGGAAGTCAAAGGAACCCTTGAACAGCTCCAGGGAGAGGGGAAGGTGGAGAGGAGAGAGAGATTATTTAGATTTTTACCACTTGGGATGCTATCCCCAATTTAACTTTTGGACCAAATCTTAAAAACAGCCACGTAGTAAACCCCTGCTCTCCATGAACTCTAACCTCTCTGCCTGTTTGGATGTCACTGAGAAAGGCTACATTTTGTGCACAGCAGCCCCCAGGGGAGGCCCAGTGGCCCAGGTGGGGTGATTGATTGGGGAAAGCCCCAGGGGCACTCCCTGCCGCCCCCTCCCTGCACCTGGCGGTGAATAAACAGAGGCCTGCCTTCTGCAGGGGCCCCTTCCTGACCACCCCCAGCCCTTCTCGGGCCTCACCCCTCGGGCCCTCTTACTTGAAAATTAACCACAGGCTTAAAGTGAAAGAGAAAATGATGACTACATGAGCCCAAAGCGTACAAGTTGAACTACATGATGAGCAGAAAACAAATAGAGCCCTAATGAAATAGGCACCTCTGTAGACTAATATTAGGATCGACTGCCTTTTAATTTCAGTTTTATGTGTTTACTACAGCCTGTGTAACCATATCGTTGAAATGTCAAGTGGTTAACCACATTTTGATTTTAATGTTTTGATTTGAAGAGTTAAAGTCAATGATTTCACTGAAGCCATGGGCTTCCCTCACAGCTCGGTTGGTAAAGAATCCAGCTGCAATGCAGGAGACCCCAGTTCAATTCCTGGGTTGGGAAGATCTGCTGGAGAAGGGATAGGCTACCCACTCCAGTATTCTGGCCTGGAGAATTCCATGGACTGTATAGTCTATGGGATCGCAAACACAAACACACCACATGCATGTATGTATGTATATATGTGTGTGTGTGTATATATATACACACACATATATATAGTGTATAAATGTGTATGTGTATGTATATATATATGGAATGGAATACTACTCAGCCAAAGAAAGGAATGAAATAATGCCATTTCCAGCAACTTGGATGAACTAGACATTATCATTCTAACTGAAGTAAGTCAGACAGAGAAAGACAAATATCATGATATTGCTTAAATGTGGAATATAAAAAAATGATGCAAATGAACTTATTTACAAAACAGAAATAGACTCAGACATAGAAAACAAATTTATGGTACCAAAGGGAAAGTGAGGGAGGGATAAATTAGAGTTTGGGATTAAAATATATATTATACTATATGTAAAATAGACAACCAACAAGGACCTACTGTATAGGACACAGAACTATACTCAATATCTTGTAATAACCTATAATGGAAGAGAATGTAAAACAGAGAATATATAAATATTTGTCTTTGTGTATAACAATCACTTTGCTGTATACCTGAAGGTAACACAACATTGTAAATCAACTATATTCCAAAATTATTAAAAAATTTTAATTTGTGAAATTGTGAATTATATCAGAAAGTGTTCATTTTCTTTATATATATAAAAAACCCAACAACTCAATAAGAAAAATTCCAATAATCCAACATAAAAAATTGAGCATAACAGATGGACAGTTCATAAGAAAGGAACTAAATATGGCTCTATGTATTTAGTATGCAATATTTACTGTTATTCAAATGAGAAAAAATGAAAAAGAATAATTCTATGTTGGGGAAGATGGGAAACTAGGCTGATGGAGGTAAAAGGTATATGACCTCTATGGAGGACAACTTAACCACATCTGTCAAAACTGCACATGCGTTCATTCTTTGACCCAGCAATCACAATTCTAAGAATTTCTCCTACATGTATTACTTTACACATGTGAAATGACATATGTACAAAGTTATTTACTGTAACACTGTAATAGCAAAAAGCATTTTAAAAATCTGAGTGGCGGGCAACAGGGGACCAGTTAAATGAATTATGGTACAGCTCCACAATTCTTTATCTGAAACCCTAGGGTTTGATGTGGTTTGCATGTCTGAATGTTTTGAAATTCAGAAAGCTAATACAGTGTGGGTACAGTGTAGGTATATATTATGTAACACTCTAGAGGGTTCTAAGGCAACACTCAGTAATCAAATCCATTAATATTTCTGTGGAGAAACTATGAATATTCATACAAAGTGGGAGAAATACAACTCATGTCAACTCAAGTTATGTTTCTCCACCAAATGAGTTTGCCACAATCTTAGGAAAACTTTTGGCTTCAGGCTTTTTTTTAAGTTAGAAATTACAGATAGGAGATTGTAAGCATGCTATCCATACAATGGAATACCATAAAGTTGAAGATAAATGAAAACACAGTTTCTGCATTCAATAATCTCTATATACTAAGTCAAAATAAATAAATTAATTAATAACCCATGGTGTACCAAACGGAGGGACAGAGTAAAAAATACACAGGAGTTTCCCCTTAGCTGTAGGGAATACGTTCCAAGACCCCCAGTGGATGCTTGAAACTGCAGAATGCAAAATCCTATATATACTGTTTTTCTCTATACATGCACACCTATGAAAACATTTAATTTGTAAATTGGGTACAGTAAGAGATTAACAATAACTAATAATAAAAATAGAACAATTATAACAATCAGATCAGATCAGTCGCTCAGTCGTGTCCGACTCTTTGCGACCCCATGAATCGCAGCTTGCCAGGCCTCCCTGTCCATCACCAACTCCTGGAGTTCATTCAGACTCACGTCCATCGAGTCAGTGATGCCATCCAGCCATCTCATCCTCTGTCGTCCCCTTCTCCTCCTGCCCCCAAGCCCTCCCAGCATCAGAGTCTTTTCCAATAAGTCAACTCTTTGCATGAGGTGGCCAAAGTACTGGAGTTTCAGCTTTAGCATCATTACTTCCAAAGAAATCCCTAAATCTCCTTTAGAATGGACTGGTTGGAAAGTTATGTGAATGAGGTCACTATGTGTCTCAAAACATCGTATTGCACAAATGTAATGCCTTTTCCATCTAACTAAGCCCTTCTCACACAGTGTGGCAGCAGTTCTTGCCATCTGAGATGTGGCAGTAAAACTAGCATAAATTTCTTTTCCATTCTTCACTGTTTCAGAAATAGATTTGATCTTAATATAGGTCTAAGCAACCTCAGCATAAGATTTTTTTTTTCCTTTCCTTAATCAGTCAAGAACTTTCACCTCTGCATTTAAAGGAAGCACTTTACAGCTTCTCTTTGGCATTTCCAAATTTCCAGCATCACTACTCCTGTGCTTTGGGGCTATTATTAAGTGAAATGATGGTTACTTGAACACAAGCATTGTAATACCAAGACAGTTGATTTAATAACCTAGACAGTTACTAAGTGACTAATAGTCAGGATATGCTGGACAAAAGGATGATTCACATCCCAGGTGGGCCAGAGGGTAGGAGCAAGATTTCATCACACCACTCAGAACGGCATGCAATTTAGAACTTAAGAATTGTTCATTTCTGGAATTTTCCATTTAATATTTTCGGACCTCTGTTGACCCTGAGTAATTGAAACCACAGAAAGTGAAACCGTGGATAAGGGGGTCTATTGTATGCACTTGCTTATGTAAGCCAAAGATGGCTCTGAAAAGACTACATTCACTTCTGGAGAGAGAAACCAAGGGGAGTTTAGAAACTATGAGTAGGAGACAGACTTCATCGAGTTTGTTTTACATATCTTTCCTATGTAAATTATTACCAAATCAGAGCAATTAAAAAAGTTACATTTTAATTGCTAAATGTAATGTACACACGGATTACCAATGCACAGTATTACCAAAAGATAAAGACTTTATTCTTGTATGGAAATTCCTCAAGGTATGCCAAGTATTAAGTACCAGGTACGGGTCAGGCACTAAGCTCAGATGGTAAAGAATCCACCTGCAATGCAGGAGACCTGGGTTTGATCCCTGGGTTGGGGAAATCCCCTGGAGGAGGGCATGGCAACCAACTCCAGTATTCTTGCCTGGAGAATCCCCATGGACAGAGGAGCCTGGCAGGCTGCAGTCCATGGGGTTACAAAGAGTCGGACACGACTAAGTGACTAAGCACAGCACAGCACACAGAGGCCAGGCACTAAGCTAGGTGCATTGCCCAGATTATAGCTGGTCCCGTGAGGTAGGCCTGAATATCCTCATTTTAGAGAGAAGGAAACTAAGTTTCAGTTAGCACCATATAACAGTAAGTGGAGAATTGGGACTCATACCCAAAGTGGCCTGAACCTGAGTTCTATGGTGTAAAAGAACATTGGGAAATGAGAAGTAGATGGCCATCTATTGAGAACACATGTGGAATTTATGACTAGACAATGATTCTTTTCTTCAGCACAATATTTGGGACATTTGAAATCCTGCTCTGTTCTGACTCCTCTGGGCATTGTTAATGATAAGGCACCAATGAAGCCTGCAGAGCAAGGGGTCTGTGCCCTGGGTATGGCTGGGGAGGGCGACTTCTCCATCATAAAGAGCTAAAGCTCTGTGGGGTCCAGTGTAGACATGTCTGACCACACAGACAAGTTGTCTGGTCAAAGAATGCACTGTTCTTTCTCCAGATTGCTCCTTAGCACTGGCTGGGGATGAAGGGGGCAGAAAGGTGCTATGGACTGAATGTTCTTGTCCCCTCAAATTCAGATGTTGAAATCCCAATGCCCAGCATGATGGTATATGGAGATGGGGTCTGTGAGAGATGATTAGGTTTAGATGAGGTTACGAGAATGAACCACTCACAATGAGATTCACGCCATTATGAGATGAGACGTGAGCTTGTTTCCTCTTCTTGCTCTTCACCATGTGATGTGAATCAAGAAGATGCCATCTATAAACCAGGTAGTGAGTCCTCACCAGAGACCGGATTTGCTGGCATCTTGACCTTGGACTTCCCAACCTCCAGAACCGTGAGAAATAACTGTTATTTATTTCTGCCTGTTACGGCAGCCCAAGTTGACTCTGTCTCTGGAAACAATCACTTCTGGTCTCAAGGACTATGTATTTGAAGGCACAGTTTGCATTCATCAAAACTGATCAATGCCAACTGGATTTATCTTTTCAGTCATTTTTCCCTTTGTTCTGTGATTGAAATAAGCAAAGGAGATAGAACAGTATAGACACTTTCCTCACGATCAAGTACCTCTGGACCCACTAATGTGAAAAAACTGACAGAACCAGTATCAGCTCCAAAACACGCAGGGTCTCTCTCTCCCCAGGGGACTTTCCTGGTGGCTCAGATGGTAAAGAATACACCCGCAAAGCAAGAGAGCCCGGTTCGATTCCTGGTTGGGAAAGATCCCATGGAGGAGGAAACAGCAACCCATTCTAGTATTCTTTTTTTTTTTTTTCCCATTCTAGTATTCTTGCCCAGAGAATCCCATGGATAGAGGAATCTGGTGGGCTACAGTCCATGGGGTTGCAAAGAATCTGCAACTAACACTTTCATTTTCTCCCTTCCCAGAACCTCAACATACCCTGTATATGTCCCCATCTCATGTCCCCACCCTTCAGGAACAGGAACCAGGTGGGAAAATTAAGCTGACCGCTAGTCAATGACTTCAAAAGAATTAAAGAAGTAGTGAAATGTAACAACTGACATTTCTTTGATGCTGGACTTCTCTGGTGACCAACCATCCCTGTTCTGGGACTGTCTCAGTTTTAGTACTGAAAGTTCTAAGTCCTGGAAGACCCATCAGTACTGGGCAAATCAGGATCACCGCTCACCTTGCCTAGGTTTCAATCCCAGTTCTACCACTTCTTAGTTATGTGACCTTGAGCAAGGTACTTAGTTACTCTGTGTTTCGGTTTTTCCCTGCTGAAGATGCAGAGAATAATAGTACACGCCCCAAAGGATTGCTATGAAGATTAAATGGATATTTATAAGGTGCTTAGAACAGTGCCTGGTAAGAGCTGTGTGTTTGTTAAACAAGAGAAAAGTATGTCTTTTGTGACATTAGATGGGGAGATATACAGGGTGTGTTGAGGTTATGGGAAGGGAGAAAATGAAAGTGTTAGTTGCAGACTCTTTGCAACCCCATGAACTGTAGCCCACCAGGTTCCTCTATCCATGGGATTCGCTGTGCAAGAATGCTAGAGTGGGTTGCCATTTCCTTTGTTGAGATTCTTTGTCATTGTTCTCAACCAGAGTATGCAACAGGCATTGAGCACACTTAAACTACATGAATGTGTTGGTAAACAGAAGCAAGAGGATTCAAAAACTTTCACCAAGACAGTTACTAGGTGAGTGAATATGTTCTAAAGCCAGGACAAGAGACCAGCATTCCCTCTGCCCCAACTCAGCCCACCCTTCTGATCCTTGTGGTTCCCACCTTTTTGCTTCACTGATTGCACATAGTAGGCTCATAATAAATACTTACTACGTGAATGCACTCAGACAGACCTATCCAGGGTCACTGGAAGGAGTTTGTATTTTCACTTTCTCTTATTTATTTACAGAGGAGTTTAGCTAATGCTAAGGTTGCCAGCATACTGCTTACCTGTGATGAGATTTCCTGACACTATAAAATGAATCAATTACTTCAAAGAGAGAAGGGTCTTCTTTGGCAGTGACTTATGGTCCTGAATCTGTGGGTAGCCTGAACACAAAAATGCATGCATAAAAGGGTTAGCGCTCTGGACACTTGAAGACTTGAGAGTCTATAGCATGGCTTGGAAGGCTGCTTCTGAGAAGTTTCCGCAGGGCATGCACACATACGCTCAGTCACTTACTTGCATGCCTGTGCAAACCTGCCTGCCTTCTGGGGGCCTACCAGGACATGTGGGTTCCACTCCAGCTGAGTCTCGAGTTGACAGCACAGCCCGTGGCCGAACCACAGACCTCAAGACGCACAAACTGTGAAAGTCTCCACTCCTGCACTGCTTAACCAGCAGCATATGTTTTTTTGGCTAAAAGGTGTTTAAATGAAATCATTTTTTCCATATTACTTTGAAAAGTTTATTTCATCAGCATGAAGATGTTTAATAATTCTATTTGGGGGTTTTACAAAAAAAAGAAAGAAATCATCATTTTGAAGATGTGGCTTTTTGATTCAATTTTAGAGAAAAGAGGATAGTGATATTTAACCCTTTCTTAGAAGGATGCAAATGACTTGGACTTTAGGTGAACAATGCTTTGGGAATCAAACAGCCCCAATGTCTGTGCCAAACAGAGAAAGGAACCCTGGTTCCATACAGACCTGTACTGGTGTAAAGTGACATGTTTGGTTCAGTCTGAGTGATGACTGTAATAAAATAGAGCAGCCCACCAGCCCACCACCCTATCATCCATCAGCTTTGCAAGATGACTCATGTGCCTGCCACCAGGAGAGTGTGTGCCAATGACATCTCCCCACGGCTGGCAGATTCTGGAACTATCACAGCTCTTTCCCCAAAAAGCTACATTCCCTTGAAGTGGCAAATACTTGGATGGAAATGTTCTAGGAAGCCCTGGAAGGCTGGGCTGGGGAATTCAGCCCCTAACCTCACTTTTTATTCAACAGAAAGCAACTCTCTCTGACAGTTTCCAGCACGAGCAACAAAACCAGACCACTCCGAGCTGCCGTCCTGAACAGGCCTGCTCTTGACACATGTTGTAGCAGGCGCAGGACAGGGAATATTAAAGGAGGCTTGCTCCGTATGGGTCTAGATATTTAAAAGTGATACGTGCTCTTCTTTATGGGATCTTCCCAACCCAGGGTTCAAACCCAGGTCTCCCACATTGCAGGCAGATTCTTTACCATCTGAGCCACCAGGGAAGCCCACAGCAAGCACACAAACTGTTAAAATGTGTCTACTCCTCCATCTTAATAAATAGACCTAGAAGACCTAGTACACATTTGAATTCAGAGTCCCCAGGACACGGGCGCTTAGGGAAAGCTGGACCCTGTCACCCAGCTCCCAGCCTGTGACCCAACCTACTGCCCTTTCCTGGCCTGGTTCTGCTCAACATCACAGAGAGCTGACAGCCCAGCCCTTGCCTCCAAGCTCTGCCCTCAGTGCTCACACAGCCCCCCACCTCAAGGCCAGGTAACAGATTGCACACTGGCCCTGGAAGGATGCTTGGGCGGTTGCGCAGCCATCAGGGGTCCCGGATCCCAGTTCTCTAGGGGCTGTCTAGAAGATGGGGTGCAGGCTCTGAACAGACTCATGGGCCCCATGTCTGGAGGGCAGTTGTGGGCAGAGGAGAGCCCAGAGGAGCCCTCTCAAGACCAGGGCCCAGGCCTCATCATCCCTGAAGAGCAGATAGATGGCACATCAGGGTAACAGGCAGGAAAAATGAAGTACCAGGCCAGGACCGCTCAGTGCCTTGATGCAGGAGCAACTTCTGATTCCATGAACTGGGGGGAGGTGGGGCGGTGGGGGGAAAGGGGCACCAAAGGGTCTGAGTGATGCTCCACTCCAGGGGTGTGGGTGAAAGAAGGGGAACGTTTCACTCTCACAAGATGAATCAGGGTCAACAGTTTAGGACTTGGCATGGGCTGAATGTTTTTTAATCTCTGGAGATATCCCCTGTCTTTCACAAGCGTGATGTCAAAGCAAGGTCAGACATTAAAGTAACCACAAGGATCCTAAAAATATGTTCTTCATAGCTGCAGGACTTTGAAGAGCTTTTCTTTTTAAATGAAGGAGTAGGGGTGGGGGTGGCATCTTAATCAAGCGGTCTCTACAAGTCTTAATGGTTTTCAGGTTTTCTCAAGATCTTTCTATAAAACCAAAGGGCAAAGATGAATTTTAAAAAATTTAAGCACATATGGGAGAAAAACAGTGCAAGAATCCTGAGGTTTGGTTAAGGAAAAAGAAAAAAAGAATCAAGAACAGAGACGCAGAAAATCAAGCTGATGACAGCAAATGAAGCACTGACTGAACCGATGCAGAAAAGGTGAGCTTGTGTGCGGCCTCTTGAGATTGTGCACTGCGAGGCAACCGCTGTCTTTAGTCCACACTTTTGTTTCAAGAAATTCAAATTCTAACAGCATCAAATTCTGTCTGTTTGCCAACATCAAACTCTGCCTGTGTTCTACACGGCAACTTGTATTTCTTCACAACTTCTTCCCTTTGTGGGAGAATCACAAAAGACCTGTCCTTTTTCTTTTCTCTGTGTGCTTCATCTTGTTCCCATATTCAAAAGGGTCATAAGACTGTGGGGGACAGGTTACTCTGAAAATGAGGTACCTCCAGACGTGGATGTAGAGGTTAACACAGTATGAAAAGGAACTCAGTGGCCAAGAATTGAGGGAAGAAGTAAAAATTGCTTTTGTCACCAGTAAGAAATTTTAGACTTCTAGAGGTTTAATAACACGTCATAAAACAAGAGCGGAAGCCAGAAAGAGCTGCAGACCCCCAAGTACCCAAAACTGCTCCAGGCACCAGGGTTCAAGCGCAACTCCACTACCATTATCCCTGCACAGAGCAGAACCCCGAAGCACAAGAAGACAATGATACACAAAGGAACTATGAAGAGAGGCATGAAAATAATTATGGGTTGGAAGGCTTTACTCCAAAGGCTTAACTCTATATAACCTGGCCAAGAGATCACACTGCTAAACGGAAATATGATAGTGGTGGATATGAAACAAGCATTCAAAGGGCATAAACAAAGGCTTAGGCTACTCCAAGGAAAATATAAATCCAGTGATGTGATGGAAAATAGAGGCTCACTTTGAGGGCAATTACTATATTGGGAAGATCTATTAATCTGCTGACAGTTTCTCAAAGAAAGTGATGGCAGTCTGCTAATTTGCCTCATTTGAAACCAGTCTGTACGAGGAGCTGGAAAATATATCTCAAGGAGCAGCACTGTGTAGCAGGGAAGGGGTGGGTTGCCTTCATAAATCTTGTTCATTTTTCATCTTGATAATTTTTCTCTCCAGTTCGCTCCCTTTCTTTTCTCCATTCTTTTGCCAAGCCCCCCTCAGATCCCATAAAATCCTCTTCTATGGAAAACTCTTTCTAGGATAAGGGAGGAAGGTGCTGACTGATGGCTTAGGAGTATGAGTGGGGACAACTGTTCTGCATCTCCCAGGGACTTATTAAGCCAATCAGAGGGGTTTTCATCCCAGGTTGCCCTTTGCAGACCTGGCTTCCCTGCAACCTCACTGCGTGGTTCGTGTGTGCGTGCTATGTCACTTCAGTCATGCCTGACTCTCTGTGACATCATGGACTGTAGCCCACCAGGCTCCTCTGTCCATGGGATTCTCCAGGCAAGAAAACTGGAGTGGGTTGGCACGCCCTCCTCCGGGGAATCTTCCTGACCCAAGGATAGAACCCGAGTCTTGTCTTTTAAGTTTCCTGCATTGCAAGGTGGGTTCTTTACTACTACTGCTACCTGACTAAGCCCTAAAGATGCCAACTCTTAAAATCAGGAGTTCAGGCCCCAGTTCAAAGGGTGGCGATGACCCAGGTGAGCTGAGAGACTTTTCCAGCTCCAGTAAGGAGACTAAGCAAGTCTCTCACCCCTTTCCAGCAGGAGAATGGCAATTTCCTTAATGCTTTTTCAAGGGCTTTCATTTCTATCCAAATAGCTTCTCATGCTGCCAAGTGAAAGGAGAGGTGTCACTATGGTCCAAACTGTAACCAAGCAGTATAGTCTTATGTGAATCCAAATGAAAGAGAACTTTGCTGCAAAGTCCCACTAGCAAGCCACTTTTTCCAGATGTCAGAAAACCTGAGGTCTATGTGAAGAAAAACTCTGTGTTCTGGACCTTTCCTCTGCTATATCTGTGGAAGGAGGCAGATGAAGTTCCCATAAGAAAATGTTTGCTCCAGCTCATCAACTCATGCTGCTCTGGGCTCTAAGGATGTCCCCAGCAGCCCTTGATTTAGTATTTTAGAAACACACTATTGTGTGAGAGGTGAAATTGTCCTGGGGAAAACAGGACTTGGACCCTGGGTTTTATTTACTGAAATAAAGATTGCAGAAATAGATAGGGATGGAGAAAAATGGTTTTGAAGTATGTTCCTCATTATAACCGTGTTCAGTTCAGTTCAGTTCAGTCGCTCAGTCGTGTCCGACTCTTTGCGACCCCATGAATCGCAGCACGCCAGGCCTCCCTGTCCATCACCAACTCCCAGAGTTCACTCAAACTCATGTCCGTTGAGTCAGTGATGCCATCCAGCCATCTCATCCTCTGTGGTCCCCTTCTCCTCCTGCCCCCAAATCCCTCCCAGCATCAGAGTCTTTTCCAATGAGTCAGCTCTTCACATGAGGTGGCCAAAGTATTGGAGTTTCAGCTTTAGCATCAGTCCTTCCAAAGAATACCCAGGACTGATCTCCTTTAAAATGGACTGGTTGGATCTCCTTGCAGTCCAAGGGACTCTCAAGAGTCTTCTCCAACACCACAGTTCAAAAGCATCAATTCTTTGGCGCTCAGCTTTCTTCACAGTCCAACTCTCACATTCATACATGACCAATGGAAAAACCATAGCCTTGAGTAGATGGACCTTTGTTGACAAAGTAACGTCTCTGCTTTTCAATATGCTGTCTAGGTTGGTCATAACTTTCCTTCCAAGGAGTAAGCATCTTTAATTTCATGGCTGCAGTCACCATCTGCACTGATTTTGGAGCCCAGAAAAATAAAGTCTGACACTGTTTCCACTGTTTCCCCATCTACTTCCCATGAAGTGATGGGACCAGATGCCATGACCTTCGTTTTCTGAACGTTGAGCTTTATGCCAACTTTTTCACTCTCCACTTTCACTTTCATCAAGAGGCTTTTTAGTTCTTCTTCACTTTCTGCCATAAGGGTGGTGTCATCTGCATATCTGAGGTTATTGATATTTCTCCTGGCAATCTTGATTCCAGCTTGTGTTTCTTCCAATCCAGTGTTTCTCATGATGTACTCTGCATAGAAGTTAAATAAGCAGGGTGACAATATACATCCTTGACGTACTCCTTTTCCTATTTGGAACCAGTCTGGTGTTCCATGTCCAGTTCTCACTGTTGCTTCCTGACCTGCATATAGGTTTCTCAAGCGGCAGGTCAGGTGGTCTGGTATGCCCATCTCTTTCAGAATTTTCCACAGTTTATTGTGATCCACACAGTCAAAGGCTTTGGCATAGTCAATAAGGCAGAAATAGATGTTTTTCTGGAACTCTCTTGCTTTTTTGATGATCCAGCGGATGTTGGCAATTTGATCTCTGGTTCCTCTGCCTTTTCTAAAACCAGCTTGAACATCTGAAGTTCACGGTTCACGTATTGCTGAAGCCTGGTTTGGAGAATTTTGAGGATTACTTTACTAGCATGTGAGATGAGTGCAATAACCCTGTTGCCAGCACTTAAAATAAAGTAAAGTGAAGTGAAGTGAAGTCGCACAGTCATGTCCAACTCTTTGCGACCCCATGGACTGTAGCCTACCAGGCTCCTCCATCCACGGGATTTTCCAGGCAAGAATACTGGAGTGGGTTACCATTTCCATCTCCAGGAGATCTTCCTGACCCAGGGATTGAACCTGGGTCTCCCGCACTGTAGGCAGATGCTTTACTGTCTGAGCCACCAGAGAAGTCACCTAAATAAAAGGGGGAGTTTAAAGAAGAAAAGCCCTGCTCTGAGTCCCAGGGGAGCAATACTGTCTTCGGGATATCTGCTGATGCAGCTAATGCAGACTCAAGTCGAAGTGAGTGCTCTGTGGCTTCACAGAAGCAGAAGCAATCTTTCAACTAAGGAACAGTCACACTGTGTGCAAATAAAACCACATTAGGCTGCGCTGACGTTTACTTCTGAAGAATCTAGCTTAGTTTTTCCCACATTGAGGAAGCTCCTAATATAAATGAAGAAAACTCAAGGAATGAATTCCATGCTTGCCATCCTTCTGGAGTTCTGAAGTCTTCCAATAGACTGTGTGCATGCACGGGTACCGTCACGTCCAGCTCTTTGTGGTCCCATGGGCTGTAGCCCGCCAGGCTCCTCTGTCCATGGGGATTTCCCAGGCAAGAATACTGACGTGCGTTGCCATTTCCTTCTTCAGGGGATCTTCTTGACCCAGGGATCAAGCTCACATCTCTTGTGTCTCCTGCGTTGGCAGGCAGGTTCTTTACCAGCTGAACCACAAGGGGAGCCCTCAAACAGATTAGGGGCACCCTGTTCTTTAGAAATAAACTAGCTTATGGATAATCTAGCTTCCTCTGTGATATCTCTGAAGATTCAGGGGTAGGGAGCTTGGGTCTTGGTGCAACTTCCAGCTTGGATTTTCTGCTCCTGAATTCCCTCTCTCTTGTCTGTTTCTTACCCCTGAAGTGGGCTGGCCCTTTTCTGTATGACATACCCCTATATTGGACATCCTCCCCTTTCATCTCTCCCCAGAGAGGCAGACTCTTACTGAAAGTTTGGGTTTATGAGGTCAGATGATGAGCAACTGCAACAAAAAATACTGTACAGAAAACAATTTAAAATTAGACATCCTGAAATCAAGGTGTCAGCAACTGCAAGGTTGGAAGGGGTCTTAAAGACTATTTAGTCCAGTGGTCCTCAACTCTTAATAGAACAAATGCCTTATTTTTAAACAAATGTTTTCTAACCTCTCATTTAATATTCTAAAATTAACTCCATAGATAACATAATTTACCTGCACACATAATTTTAAAATAATTAATATCTTTCTATAATTATAATATAAAGTAAAATTAAAAGAAAATAATTTATAGTTTTAAAAGACACACAATTTACTACATAAATTTACTACCTAGAAGACAAAGTCAGATGACTACATCAGGAAAAAATGAGGTTTTGAAACTGGCAAAAACAGTGTGTAGATTACTGACTGCCTTAGCACACTTTCTGGGATATATCTATCTTTCAGCCATTGCCTTTGAGCTAACAACTCTGTACACTAATAAATAAATGGCAACACTGCAAATGGTTCTTGTCCCTAGAAAGGTAAAATGTGTCTAGTAGAGTGCAACTGATTATTTCCCTTGGATACTGATCAGGTTGTACCTATTTGTCTTTTTATAAATTTATCTCAGCATTCTATTATGGCTCAGACAGTAAAGAATCTGCCTGCAATACAGGGGGCCCAGGTTTGATCCCAAGGTCGGGAAGATTCCCTCAAGAAGGGGATGGCAACCCACTCCAGTATTCTTGCCTGGAGAATTCCAAGGACAGAGGAGCTTGGCAGGCTACAGTCCATGGGGACTCAAAGAGTCAGACACAGTTGAATGACTTTCATTTTCAGCATTCTATTAATTGATACGTTAAATAAGAATCTTTGACACAGGCTGGGTTAATCAGAGTTCTCCAGAGAACAGAACTAATAGGATATATATATATAAATATATATGAGAGACTTATTAGAGGAATTGGCTCACATGATCATGGAAACCAACAGTCCCTGGATCTGAAGCTGGAGAACTAAGAAGGCTGGTGAACTGTGAAAGTTGGTAGTATAGTTCAGTCCAAGTCCAAAGATCTGAGAATGGTGGGGGTGTAGGGGGTGAGGTGGGGATCTGAGAATGGTGGGGGTGTGGGGGGTGAGGTGGGGATCTGAGAATGGTGGGGGTGTGGGGGGTGAGGTGGGGATCTGAGAATGGTGGGGGTGTGGGGGGTGAGGTGGGGATCTGAGAATGGTGGGGGTGTGGGGGGTGAGGTGGGGATCTGAGAATGGTGGGGGTGTGGGGGGTGAGGTGGGGATCTGAGAATGGTGGGGGTGTGGAGGGTGAGGTGGGGATCTGAGAATGGTGGGGTGTGGGGGGTGAGGTGGGGATCTGAGAATGGTGGGGGTGTGGGGGGTGAGGTGGGGATCTGAGAATGGTGGGGGTGTGGGGGGTGAGGTGGGGATCTGAGAATGGTGGGGGTGTGGGGGTGAGGTGGGGATCTGAGAATGGTGGGGGTGTGGGGGTGAGGTGGGGTGAGCAAAGTCCTAGTCTATGTCCATGCCCAAATGCCTAAGACTCAGAAGTAGTAATGTTCCAGAGTTCCCAGGGCAGGGGAAGCTGGATGTGCCAGTTCAAGCAGAGGAAGCATATTTGCCATTCCTCATATTCTATTTAGACTCGCAATCATTGGACTGAATGATACTCTCCTGCATTGTGAGAGTGATCTTTTTCACTCATTTCACAAGTTCAAATCTTGTGCTAATCTCCTCCCCAAACACCCTCAACAGACACATCCAGAAATAATGTTTTACCAGTTATCTGGACATCCCTTACCCTAGCCAAGGTTAAATTAACCATCACACAGGCTCATTTTACAGCTGAATGAAAGTCACAGTTATGAGCACTTTCAAAAATTATCCTTCAACATAACTATATCTAGAATGACTACAAATATGGCAGTTAGAAAATCAGACTGGTTGATGAAGACTGAAATACAAGGTTAAATATTACCATCGGTGGTGCCATTTTCCAAAATAGTGAACATAACGAGTGCTGAATGAAACAAAGCACTGTCTTCCCTCAATAAGGACCATTCTTGGAAAAGTCTTATTTTCACTGAAACTATGAAGAAGTATTTGTGTGTGTGTGTGTGTGTGTACAAATATTTTAGTTTAGGTTCTAAGTTTAGATAATTACATATATTTGAGTTAGATTTTGGATGGATAATTATTAACAGGGTTACCACCTACTTGGTCTAGTGGTTTTCCCTACTTTCTTCAATTTAAGTCAGAATTTGGTAATAAGGAGTTCATAATCTGAACCACAGTCAGCTCCTGGTCTTGTTTTTGTTGACTGTATAGAGCTTCTCCATCTCTGGCTGCAAAGAATATAATCAATCTGATTTCGGTGTTGACCATCTGGTGATGTCCATGTGTAGACTCTTCTCTTGTGTTGTTGGAAGAGGGTGTTTGCTATGACCAGTGCATTTTCTTGACAAAACTCTATTAGTCTTTGCCCTGCTTCATTCCGTATTCCAAGGCCAAATTTGCCTGTTACTCCAGGTGTTTCTTGACTTCCTACTTTTGCATTCCAGTCCCCTGTAATGAAAAGGACATCTTTTGGGGGTGTTAGTTCAGGTATGACCTAAATCAAATCTCTTATGATTATACAGTGGAAGTGAGAAATAGATTTAAGGGCCTAGATCTGATAGAGTGCCTGATGAACTATGGACTGAGCTTCGTGACATTGTACAGGAGACAGGGATCAAGACCATCTCCATGGAAAAGAAATGCCAAAAAGCAAAATGGCTGTCTGGGGAGGCCTTACAAATAGCTGTGAAAAGAAGAGAAGAGAAAAGCAAAGGAGAAAAGGGAAGATATAAGCATCTGAATGCAAAGTTCCAAAGAATAGCAAGAAGAGATAAGAAAGTCTTCCTCAGTGATCAATGCAAAGAAATAGAGGAAAACAACAGAATGGGAAAGACTAGAGATCTCTTCAAGAAAATTAGAAATACCAAGGGAACATTTCATGCAAAGATGGGCTCAATAAAGGACAGAAATGGTATGGACCTAACAGAAGCAGAAGATATTAAGAAGAGGTGGCAAGAATACACAGAAGAACTGTACGAAAAAAGATCTTCACGACCAAGATAATCACAATGGTGTGATCACTCACCTAGAGCCAGACATCCTGGAATGTGAAGTCAAGTGGGCCTTAGAAAGCATCACTACGAACAAAGCTAGTGGAGGTGATGGAATTCCAGTTGAGCTATTTCAAATCCTGAAGGATGATGCTGTGAAAGTGCTGCACTCAATAAGCCAGCAAATTTGGAAAACTCAGCAGTGGCCACAGGACTGGAAAAGGTCAGTTTTCATTCCAATCCCAAAGAAAGGCAATGCCAAAGAATGCTCAAACTACCGCACAATTGTACTTATCTCACACGCTAGTAAGGGAATGCTCAAACTTCTCCAAACCAGGCTTCAGCAATACGTGAACCGTGAAATTCCAGATGTTCAAGCTGGTTTTAGAAAAGGCAGAGGAACCAGAGATCAAATTGCCAACATCTGCTGGATCGTGGAAAAAGCAAGAGAGTTCCAGAAAAACATCTATTTCTGCCTTATTGACTATGCCAAAGCCTTTGACTGTGTGGATCACAATAAACTGGAAAATTCTGAAAGAGATGAGAATACCAGACCACCTGACCTGCCTCTTGAGAAATCTGTATGCAGGTCAGGAAGCAACAGTTAGAACTGGACATGGAACACCAGACTGGTTCCAAATAGGAAAAGGAGTACATCAAGGCTGTATATTGTCACCCTGCTTATTTAACTTCTATGCAGAGTACATCATGAGAAACGCTGGACTGGAAGAAACACAAGCTGGAATCAAGATTGCCAGGAGAAGTATCAATAACCTCAGATATGCAGATGACATCACCCTTATGGCAGAAAGTGAAGAAGAACTCAAAAGCCTCTTGATGAAAGTGAAAGAGGAGAGTGAAATAGTTGGCTTAAAGCTCAACATTCAGAAAATGAAGATCATGGCATCTGGTCCCATCACTTCATGGGAAATAGATGGGGAAACAGTGGAAACAGTGTCAGACTTTATTTTTTGGGGCTCCAAAATCACTGCAGATGGTGACTGCAGCCATGAAATTAAAAGACGCTTACTCCTTGGAAGGAAAGTTATGACCAACCTAGATAGCATATTCAAAAGCAGAGACATAGTCAAGGCTACGGTTTTTCCAGTAGTCATGTATGGATGTGAGAGTTGGACTGTGAAGAAGGCTGAGCACCAAAGAATTGATGCTTTTGAACTGTGGTGTTGGAGAAGACTCTTGAGAGTCCCTTGGACTGCAAGGAGATCCAACCAGTCCATTCTGAAGGAGACTAGCCCTGGGATTTCTTTGTAAAGAATGATGCTAAAGCTGAAACTCCAATACTTTGGCCACCTCATGCGAAGAGTTGACCCATTGGAAAAGACTCTGATGCTGGGAGGGATTAGGGGCAGGAGGAGAAGGGGACGACAGAGGATGAGATGGCTGGATGGCATCACTGACTCGATGGACGTGAGTCTGAGTGAACTCCGGGAGTTGGTGATGGACAGGGGGGCCTGGTGTGCTGCGATTCATGGGGTCGCAAAGAGTTGGACACGACTGAGCGACTGAACTGAACCACCTACTTGAATATCTGAGCTGTTAGGAAGCTGTGTGACCATGAGATCACTTTTCCGTGTGCAGGATTGTTCTGGGAATAACCAGGCCACTTAACCTCCCAGACCTCCACCATGAGCCACTAGTTTACCCCAATTACTGCAACAACCAAAAACACACCCAAAGTTCTAAAATTCATCATAGAGGGTACTGCTCCTGTTAAGAACTACTGCTGCTGCTGCTGCTGCTAAGTTGCTTCAGTCGTGTCCGACTCTGTGCGACCCCACAGACGGCAGCCCATCAGGCTCCTCGGTCCATGGGATTTTCCAGGCAAGAGTACTGGAGTGGGGTGCCATTGCCTTCTCCGTAAGAACTACTAATCTAGTCCAAATACACCTCTCTGGTTCTTAAATCTCTGTATGATCCTAAGCACATGTTCAGTAAATATTTGCTGAATAAATAAAATCTGAATGAAGGAAAGTATGGAATGGTTGAATATTAAAGACTCTGGAGAGTAGTTAATTATGAATAAACAGATACCTTTTATAGAGATAGTTTCTTAAGGCATTCACGCACTTAAAATATTTTTTATGGATTCTTAGAATATTCACTTCTTTCCTGAATTAGCAGAAACTTTACAAGTGAAACAGGGAACTGTTAATACTAAAGAGTTATAACTGCATACCCAAACCTTGAGGGAACATTATTTATCCCTGATTTCTGCCTCTTTCTTTTCAACTGTTTTGGCATAGCCCTCCGTCATAACCTATATTGCGAACTTCCCTGACTTCAGCATTCACTCCTGCAAACAGCACTGAAAATCACCTGTCCCTCTTCTAAAGGATCCCACAAGAATTCCAGCTGCCTTCTGCACAATATTAAAACTCTTCTTACAGCCATCAAGACCTTCCATGAGTGAATTCTTCCCATACAAGCCCTGGCTTCTACTCTGTGCCCTGTTCTGGCAATGTTGGCCACTCTTCTGCCTCTCTGCCATCATGATGTCTTGCTCCTTCCTACATTCAAATTACTGCTTTGAGAAACATCATTTCTATGGATTCTTCCTACATGACACACAAAAGGTCACATATCATATGATTTCATTTATATGAAATAGGAAAAATAGGGAACTCCATGGAGGTACAAAGCAGATTAACAATTGCTGGGGGCTGGCCAGAGGAAAAAAGAGTGACTGCTTAGAGGTTACAAGGTTTCTTTTTGGTGTCATAGAAATAATTTGGACCACCAGGGGCTAAAACTCTGCACTCCCAAAGCAGGGGGCCTGAGTTCCATCCCTGGTCAGGGAACTAGATCTCACGTGTCTCAGCTAAAAATCCTGTGTTAATACCTGGCACAGCCAAATAAATAAATATTTAAAAAATAATAATTTAGAATTAGATATAGGCAATGGTCACACAACACGTGAAGGTACTAAATGCCACTGAATTGTACACCCTAATTATTAATTTTATGTTCATGTGAATTTAATGTTAATTTTTAAATTTACAAAATCATAGATCCATATGAGATACAGTGATTTATCAACACAGATTTGGAATAATGGCTGGAGAAGAGTTATTTATGTACTTGTTTGTTGAATCAGCTCACACGGTATCCAAGTGCCACCTCTTCCTGTTCAAAGTTCAGAAACTATCTTTTTAGGTTTTTTATTGCCAATTATGCCCATACTGCTAACTTCATGTATTCCATCATGAGATTAAAAAAAAAAAAAAATAGCTGTATTGCTGTTACTTACAAGACCATGGATCTTCAGAGCCTGTATGTACTGAAACATTACAGCTCTTGCTGTATTTGATGTACAGCTCTGCATTTATTTGATGCTGATTACATCATAGCCATGTGAATCCTGGTTTCTGATGACTTTTTTTCCAAGGTTGTTCTTGGCTCATGAATGATGACCACAAATACAAGTCTTACCCAGAATAGGTAGGCTAATGTGGACAATACTTTGTTTTCTGGTTGTATTAAACTTACTGTTCAGAATTTTGTAGAATAAGCATAAAAACCACCCATTTTTAAACCATGTCTTCTGTATTTCTTAACTTGGAATCTCTGCTTTTCTGCAATGTGAACTTTTTCAATGTTGGCTACATCCTGTTTTTCACAGACTATCAATGCTGCTGCTGCTGCTAAGTCGCTTCAGTCGTGTCCGACTCTGTGCAACCCCATAGACGGCAGCCCACCAGGCTCCCCTGTCCCTGGGATTCTCCAGGCAAGAACACTGGAGTGGGTTGCCATTTCCTCCTCCAATGCATGAAAGTGAAAAGTGAAAAGTGAACGGGAAGTCGCTCAGTTGTGTCCGACTCTTAGCGACCCCATGGACTACAGCCTACCAGGCTCCTCCATCCATGGGATTCTCCAGGCAAGAGTACTGGAGTGGGGTGCCATTGCCTTCTCCGCACACTATCAATAGTGAGGATAAAAAGAGCCTGTGGGCAGTGTTAATCTCATTTACACAAGACATGTTTGCCTTCTCCCTGGGCACCTAAAGGCTGACCTGGGAGAGTATGCTGTCACTACATCAAGCAGACTCTGGAAGAGAGGACCTTTATTGGTAGGGCCACTTGTCACTGAGGCATGATAGTCTTGGAAGCTTTAAAAGAGAAAGGTTCGGGTGGTTACTTAAGTCTAAGAAGGGGCAGCTATGGGGCAAGTATGGCCCTCTCTGCTCTCTGTGAAGCAGTCTTCTCTGCTTTCCTTATGAAAGGAGGGATCTGCACACATTCACTTCTGTAGCTTAATAGTTTTCTTCCAGAGGAAGAAATGGCAACCCACTCCAGTATTCTTGCTGGGAAAATGCCATGGACAGAGGAGCCTGGCGGGCTACAGTTCATAGGGTTGCAAGAGTCAGACACAACTGAGCAACTAAACACACACACCTGTCTCTTTAAATTGTAAATCCACCAAGCAAGATCAAATTCTGAATTTCTAGAAACACTATCTTGGGGTTCAACCAAATTTGAGTTTTGGTTTTCAAATGAATGCAAGTTTTTGCAAAAAACAAAGTGGATATTTCCAAAGTGAGAGACCCTGATGACTAAAGACCTGCTCCCTTCTCATCAAGACAACATTCACACTTGCCTACTGTCTTTCAAACTTAGAAAGAAACAGTAATTTTTTTTTGAACACCTCTAGTGGGATGTGTTCTAAGGAGAACATGAAATGCAAAATATTCTATAACTGTTTGTCATTATTTTTGTTAGGAGTAGAGTCGGTATTATAATTTAGAAACTTGTGTGCAAATCAGTAGCTTTTTAAATGTCTAACAGAAGAGTCTAGCTAAGGAAAAAAGTTTTGGTTGAATATTGGAAAATGTGCTTAAAAGGTGACGTCTAGAATTATCACAATTGCTGTAAAGCATTTAAATTGTCTAAGTAGTATAAGGCATTGCTATCTGAGACATACTAGTGCAGATTATAAAAGGCAAATGTAAGCAAAGTGTATATATTCTTGTGCCCCCAATATTTCCTTCTTTGTATTTCTTAATGGTATAGAGTAAGACTGAGCACAGCCTGAGAGACACAGCCTTGATGACACAGCTAAAATTGCCAAGCCTTGGTATAGTAATCTAGTATTTTTAGCCATGGCCAGTAAGGACCCGATCAGCCACTTGCCTGACGGTAGCTGGCTCACCTGACGCAAGCCTCCTAGAGATCAACCTAGATGATCTATTCAGTTTACCCATTTTCCTAGAGGCTTAACAAGATATCTCTCCCAAACTCAGAGAACAGGAATCCTAAGATGAAACGCTGTCAAAACCGGAGCTAGGGCCCGGGACTGGTCGCAGTGCCAGCCTCCTGCTTCCGTCCTCACGCCACAGCATCCACCCAGGAGCACTTCACTGCCTTGCGGAGTGCACACAGCTGCAGCTGCGGAGCGCACAGCTTTCTGACTGGAAAACTGATGTTTCAAGTCAACCGGATAGAAACAGAAGTGAAAAACATCTTTCACAACAACATTCTGCTGTCATCTCGGGTGTGGAAAAATGCTTCATCAGAGGCCATAGGGGATGACTAGTTTCTCCCCCACCCACCCCGCCACCCCCGAATGCATAGCATCTCAGCATGAGGCTACACCATGAATATGCTTTCCGGAGGCTCTTCCTGCAGCCCTAAGCATCTTCCTCTCCCCTACATTGGCTGGGAGGAGTTAGAAACGCTTTTCTAGAAAATACAGGGCTAGACTCGGAGGAGACGCGGAAGGCCACCCTCACCTGACGGAACTAGGAGCAGTTCGTCAGTTTTCTGCCTTTCTTCTTATTGACTTAGGGCTGTTTGAAATGTATTCTGGAAATTTCCTCTTCAATCAGGGGGCAGGGAAGCAGTTTGAGAGATTCCAAGAAAAATGTTCACTTATAGGTTTCACCCACATTAAGAACCAAGAGGCTTGCTGACTGGAAATCAGGGCCATGGGAATGGCCTACACCTTGAACAGCAGCGAAGACTCCATGTGCACGCGTGCTAAGTTGCTTCAGTCATGTCCGACTCTTTGTGACACTATAGACGGTAGCCCATCAGGCTCTTCTATCCGTGGGATTCTCCAGGCAAGAATACTGGGGTGGGTTGCCATGCCCTCCTCCAGGGGATCTTCCCCACCCAGGGATCGAACTTGCATCTCCTGTGACTCCTGCATTAAGGCGCATTCTTTACTGCTGAGCCACCAGGGAAGCCCCAAAGACTCCATAGTCATGGCATTTAAGATATACCCAGTGACCATCATTCTTTGGTTTCTGTGACTCTGACAATCTTCCCCAATAGTGTTTTCATAAATCTTAATCATGAGGAAATATGAAGACTTGTTGACAAGTGAGAGAAGAGGAATCTCATTTTGACATGGGAATTCCCCTCCAAAAGTATGAACCCAAGGCAGTTGAGTTCCTCTATGTTATAAAACAACTGCAAATAGATGCTATCAGCTGGAAATCCAGAATTTATTTTGGAAAAAACGTATCTTTAGCTTCAGCAGCTCATCTAGAGAATGTCTAGCCTTTGAAAGCTCTGACCTATAAATCTGTGATATATCAAACAATCTTAGTATGTAAAAAATAAGATTATAATTACAAAATGTAGTAGTCTTTGTGAAGGAGCTGTTCACTCACTCATTTATTCTATCAATGCATTTACTATTAAATTTCTACCATGTGCCAGATACAGGAACAGGAGCTGGAAATATGGTGGTGAAGACAATGGACACAGTCCTTTGTCTTGAGAGAGATATTAAACAAATAATGACACAAGTAACTATAGAATTACAATTGTGAAAAGTCCAAGGAGCTATTTAAAAACTAAAAATAGAGTTACCATATGATTCAGCAATCCACTCCTGGGCATGTATCTGGTGGAGATACACTCAGCCATTAAAAAGAATGGAATAACGCCATTTGTAGTAACATGGATGGACCTGGAGATCATCATGCTAAGTGAAGTAAGTCAGACAGAGAGAGACAGATATCATATGATACTGCTTATATGGAGAATCTAAAACAAATGATACAAATGAACTTATTTATGAAACAGACCTATAAGATACAGAGAACAAATTTATGGTCATTGAGGGTAAAGGTGGTGGGGGAGGGATAAACGGATAGTTTCAGACTGACAGTTTGAGACTGACATTTACACACTGCTATATTTAAAATAAAATGCCTTTACATGAAAAAATAAAATAAGATAAAGTAAAAATAAGATCAGGGACTAACACTCCAGACAAGTTTAGGGAGGCCTTCTGGCAGGGGGAACAGATATTTATAGTTATTTAAGTTGAACCCTTGAAAGATAAGAAAGAGGTAGCTAGCTTCCCCTTAAATATCTGTTTTTTTTATTTTCTGAGAAGTCTTTGGCATTTATTTTAATGCTATTTTTCCTTTATCTCCACCAAAATAGTCACTCAATTAAAAAGGTCCAAGCTGGCAATTGGTTGAAGGTGGCAAAACTTTTCCTTCGAGCTATCCCATCATGACTCTAAATTATCCAGACCCTAATTCAACTTCCCAAGTCTAAGCTAGTCCCCATTCCATGCTTATTATCATGAAGGAAATGAAACTGACCTCAGAACTCCAGCCACTACTGTTGACTCAAACAGGCTCATTAATCACACTAAGTCACTCACCTGTTTAGAAACCTTTCCAGGCTACTTAGAGTAGCACGTCCCCTATGTCTGTCAGTAATTTTTCAGCTTCACAGTGATTTCAGTGTTCTCCATGAGACACAGTGTGAGAAATAGTTTACTCAAGTATGATTATTTTATTTGGGTAGAGATCAACAAGAGCTAGAAAAAAGACTACTTTACAGTCAATGATGCATGTCTCAAGGTCTAGAGATGGCTCCCTTTTGGGATATATTTTGCAGAGATTTCCATAATGTGCATCATAGATGGTTTTGTCCTCCTTGCCTCTTGTTTATTACTTCTTTGAAGAGATGATGGCACTTTATTATTTCACCAATCATCTCGAATCTCCAAGTGCCTTGTTTCAATCAGTCAAAAAAAATCAGTTTTGCATAATCAAGTGACACTGTCTATATCGAAGACATTATTTCTAGGCTAGTTTATGGATCTCCTGTGAGTTTCCACATGTGTGTAGATTAGATCTCTATGTGGACTATCGGAGAAAGACTGAATTCATCACCAATGTTCACATGTTAGCTTCAAGTCTGAGAAATTCACAGCAAGCTTCCCCACTTCCTCCATGTAATGGGACTGTTTTGGTCCATTGAGAACACTCTCCCTGTTCATGTGTCCCCAGCATTAATGCAGCAAAATTCACAGTCACACACAAACTCCCATTCTTCTGCACTTTTCTCAGGCTCATGGTCGTAGCAATCCACCCTTCTGAGATTCAAGTCGGAGCCAGGGCAGGGACCAACAGTATAAGGCTCCCCAAATCCTCTAACCCAGTCCTTGAGGTAATAAAAGGAAACACGTCTCCTAACGGGCCAGCTCCAAGGGTCTCTAAGAATATAAAAAGCAAAGAGATTTCTCCATCCTTGCCCCAGGTTGTGCATCTTTATCACCCTCCCAGTTGTGAGGTTCTAAAGCAGCCTCTTCCATTTTGGTGGTATCTAGTTTACTTTGTCCAGCATTTCAGAGGCGTCTCCTGCCTCTGTCCTCTGTCTGAAGAAGAGAAACTCGGCAGAAATAACAGGATTTATTTGTCCTCGGTTGACCTCCAAGGAAACTGGGACAGTGAGAGGCTAAGAAGGCAAGGTCTCTCAATAGCACACCAGTGGTCAAAGCTGGCTTTCGGTGGCACCTCTCCAAGCAGCCCAAATCAGTGTCAAACCACCAGCACATGCAGCCTTTCCAAGATGCTCTGAGTGTTTATTCAGCCACTAAGTGTTCTGCCCAAAGTGGACTCCACCCAATGGTGAGCTAAGGCAAATCAAACACTCATTCACACAGTGCGGAGTGACATGCCCACCCAGCACAGGCTCTGAGGCCTGCAAAGCCTCGCTGCAGCTGGCTCCAGGCTCACAGGTGTCAGGCATCTGGCCAAGCAAGGCAGTAATCTCTGGGGCTGGGCAGGAGGAGATGTTTGCATAGGGCACCCCCTCACCCACTGCCCCCTCCCGCCCCTGCCATCTCCAGAGCAACAGGGAGGGACACTGCGTGTTGTGGGAAGAGGATTGGGTTCAAGTCCCATTGAAAAAACTTTGGACCCCAATTCAGCCTCTTTCTATCTGTGCAACCTTGAGCAAGTTCTTTAACAGAACCAGGACTCAGTTTACCCATCTGTAAAATGAACATAATGATCATACTGTCTCAGAGGGTTGTTGTGAGGATCACAGAAGAACCTGGCAGAGTCTGGCCATGGAATAGGCGTGTATGCTAAGTCATATCCAACTCTTTTTCGACTCCATGGGTGGTAGCCTGCTAGGCTCCTCCGTCCGTGGAATTTTCCAGGCAAGAATATCAGATTCAGTTGCCATTTTCTCCTCCAGGGCATCTTCCCAACCCAGGGATCAAACCTGCGTTTCTTGCATCTCCCACATTGGCAGGAGGATTCTTTACCACTGGTGCCACCTGGGAAGCCTATATAGTAGGAGGGCAAATAATATGATAGTGAGAAGCAAAAAGGCTCCCCCCAAACAGGGACGAGATTTTGTTTGTACTGGAGCTGGTGTGGTAGGGATTCCTTGGTCTCAGATTTGATCTTGAGACCCTGGTGGGCTGTACACACAGCCAGATGTATAGTGTTGTAGGAAGGCCAGCCTGGTGGACAGAAGCCCATCTGTCCCATCTCTGTTTGTAATCTGTTCTGTGGCCTTGAATAATTCATCTACTTCTCTGGGTCTCACTTAGTTTTTTATAAAATGGGATTGTGCTGTTAATCTTTAAAGTTTGGGCTTTGAATTATTCCCTTGTCACTTACTAGTTTTGTAACTTTTATTTTTTTAGTTATTTTTTTTCTTTAGTTACTTGGCTATGCTGGGTCTTAGTTGTGGCACTCAGGATCTTTTAAGTTGCCGCGTGCAAACTCTTCACTGTGGCATGTGGGACCTAGTTCCCAGACCAGGGATTGAACCCTGGGACCCCTGCACTGGGAATGTGGAGTCTTAGCCACTGGACCACCAGGAAGTTCCAGTTATGTAACTTTTAGAAATAACTTCCCAAGAGCCTGTTTCTTCTCAAAGTGCCTGTGGCTGAGGGGCTCAGCACAGCCACAGACAGCTACCTAGAATCTTAATCATTATCTCTCGTAAAGGCAACACACAAGTCTTCACGAGAGATTTAGTCCAAAATCCACCATCTATAGGATACCCTCTCCTCTACATTTAAACCAGTTATGATCTCCACTATAGGCACCCAAGGGTGCGAGATCCTTAACTTTGAGCAAAGACTCCATTACAGTGGTAAACAGCATTTACTATGAAGTAAGAAAACTTCTTAGAAATATTTTCAACCCCAAGCATGAAAACAATTAAGAGTTTTCATAATGACAGAGTTAATCAGAAAATCAAATGTTGGAACTTCACCTTCTCTAGCCTTCCCAGGTGTCCAGAGCTTCAACCGAGCAAACAGCAAGGGCTACCTTCCCCCGTGCTCCTAGGAACTTTTCTATGCTCCCCCACATGAGTAGTACAGCCTAGCAGTCTATTTTATAACTTCCACATTCACAATTCTCATGAAAAACCCCAAAAGGGCCCACGTATGGAGCCAATGGAAGAGCAAAGAAAACTCTTCCAAAAGCCAAGTATTTATGCTACTGAAACTGCTGCTCCAATCTTGGTTTATACTTAAAAGTATATGGGAAACATTGAATAACATTATCTTTCCTACAGGACTGTGGCTTCTTCCTACACACTTTTCTGCCACAGAATTCAGCTAAAAACAATACATGATGTCATCTCAATAACTTGCCGATTAAAACCTCCCTTAAAAAAATGACATCCATCACACCCAGGAGGCCACCTACTCAGTCGGTCTCCAAATTAATGTTTATATTTTTATCTTTAGGCATCAGAGAGGCTGAGAACTTTTTCTGCAGTGCTGGCATACTCACCTATATGAGTAGGCATCTCAGCCTGAAGAAAAAAGGCTAATCAAATGCATAAGCATGTTCATATTTGCTGTTTATGCATATATCTAGAAACATCTGGTCCTGCTTTTTCTGAGACATTCTTCTCGGGTGTTAGAATTTGTAGTTATTTTGATAGAGAATCATTGGAATACATACCTCCCTACACATCTTACAGTAAAGTTTTCCATAGAACACCAGGATTAAGTGTCTGTCTTTTGCAGGAAAAGAACATCATGTGTTTACTTTTTTCAATATCCTTTGATGGATGTTTCAACCAGCATCTGTAAAAATTCTCCCTGGTACTTCCTTAGATCACAGAAAGTGTTATTAAAGCTACATATGCTATTCTGCTGTGTATCTCTAATGCCTAGAACTAGTGGGCACTCAATAAACATTTTTTGGATAAGAATGTCGATTATATTATAAAACAGAGAAAAGCACAGATGGGGAGCCATTAAGTCATAGATGGGGAAGAGATCGTGAACAGGGAGTGTATAATTTTTCTTTGAGTCATAAGAAAAGAATAAAGACAAGAAGGTAGTCATACATGGGAGTGAAGCAGATCTGCCAAGGAACAAAATGAAATGCTTCTTAATTGTTTGGGGAATACACACATACCACACAGTCAGGCTGGTGAAAAGCCAAGTTCACAGTCAGGGTTTCCCTCATTCCAATATTTCTTCCTAACAGTGTGAGACTCACTGACTTACATAAATCTTCCCATGTTTGTGTCATTACTGAGGACACAGTGAGGACAGGAGGATTATGGGAGCTTATTTTCACATTGTGGTAAAACTTATCTGGACTCAAATGTTCCCTCCCCCATTTCCTTCCCATCTATCCTATCAAATGTCTATTCAATTCTTTCCCCTGATAGTCCTGACCTTTTTTTTTTTCCCTTCCGATGCAGAGCTCTACAAGAAGTATGGAACACACGTACACCGGTGGTGGATTCAGGTCAATGTAAGGCAAAACCAATACAGTATTGTAATTAGCCTCCAATAAAAATAGATAAATTTATATTAATAAAAAGGAAGTATGAGCACTTAGAAATAAAAAGCTTTTAAGATGTATTATTTTCTACCACCTTTTCCCACCTCCACACTTCCATAAGTTTGTGGTTTTTACATGACCTGAAATAAAACTGCACGGCACACTGGAAGGAGAGCGTATGTCTGGTGTTAGGGAGAAACCACAAAATGCTCAGAATTTCAGCGTGATCCAAATCGAATCGTATGTCCCAAATCATGTGCATTCCACAGTCTCTTGAAGTGTAGCAGCCATGGTCAAACAAGGTTCTTTGTTTACCATTCAGGTAACCAGAGCCTGAGAACAGCTTCTCAGATCATTAAAATATATATTGCAGATTTAACATTTTGTATATGTTATATGTCATGTACATTATACACGTGTATACATTCAATACACTCATTCAACAGCATTCGCCCAACACGTATTTATTGGCTGTTCTGTGCCATGTACTGTGATAAGCGGCAGGAAAACCATGGTAAATGAAACAAAGGCTCAGCTCTCACAAAGCATATGTTCTATCAGAGGGCGTATTTGATAAACAAGTAAACACATAAAAAATACATCATATGCCATTTGGCAGTAAATGTCAGGGCTTCCTAGGTGGCACTAGTGGTAAAGAATCTGCCTGCAATGCACGAGAACCAGGTTTGATTCCTGAGTCAGGAAGATCCCCTGGAGGAGGGCATGGCAACCCACTCCAGTATTCCTGCCTGGAGAATCCCATGGATGAGGAGCCTGGTGGGCTACAGTCCATAGGGAAACACAGAGTCAGACATGACTGAAGCAACTTAGCATGCATGCACATGCATGCCTCAAAGAACAGTTAAGAGGGATAAAGAGATAGTGCTGACTGTTCTTTTAGGGAAGGAGGTCAGGGAAAGCCTCTATAATGAGGTGACCTTGAACTAGAGGCCTGAATGAATGAGGACTTAAGCTAACAGGTACATAGGTTGGGGGCAGAGGTGGGGGGCAGGGGAGAAAGTTCCAGACAAGAGATCAAGAAATGCACAGGCTATGAAATGCGAGCCAATGTGGGTATTTCAGAAATGACAGGCATGGAGTGTGTGAAGTGGCAGCTAGTGCTGAGCTTGTGAGCACTTGGCCAATTTAAGGTAGGCATGTTTAGTCCATCTTTGGGTGGCTTTCATCACATACAAAAGCAAAGCTAATGTTTTGGACATTAGTTAAGGACTAACGGCAAATGTTTAAAAACTTTAAGAGAAACTGAGAAATTTAGACTTTTGCATGAGATCTAATGCTTTCATGCTGTTTCAAATTTTTGAAATATTCTGTGAGCCAGTATCAATTCATTCAGTTCAGTCACTCAGTCATGTCCAATTCTTTGAGACCCCATAGACTGCAGTACACCAGGCTTCCCTGCCTATCACCAACACCCAGACTTACTCAAACTCATGTCCATTGAGTCAGTGATGCCATCCAACCATCTCATCCTCTGTCGTCCCTATCTCCTCCTGCCTTCAATCATTCCCAGCATCAGGGTCTTTTCAAATGAGTCAGTTCTTCGCATCAGGGGGCCAAAGTATTGGAGTTTCAGCTTCAGCATCGGTCCTTCCAATGAATATTCAGGACTGATCTCCTTTAGGATGGACTGGTTGGATCTCCTTGCAGTCCAAGGGACTCTCAAGAGTCTTCTCCAACATCACAGTTCAAAAGCATAAATTCTTTGGCGTTCATCTTTCTTTATAGTCCAACTCTCACATCCATACATGACTACTGGAAAAACCAAAGCTTTGACCAGACGGGCCTTTGTTGACAAAGTAACGTCTCTGCTTTTTAATATGATGAGCCTATATATGTGTGTATATACACAAGACAAATCTAGTCTACAGACAACAATTTGTGAACTTTGCTTTAGATAAACAGAATTAATTGATGTGTTTAAATGTCAGGTCTTTGTACCCTACTTTTGGCCACCAAATTAAAAAAACAAAATACTGGTGTCAAGTCCAAGCTAGAGCTCTATTTATCATTCTGTTTATATCACCACATTTCACTCTTGTCACATTCTGTTAGAGCTGTGTGGCTCTCCATTTTCCTAACTTAAATTTAAAATTTCCTGAAGATGCTCTCTTATTTGACTTACGGTTCTTAGTACCCAGAAGTTACCTATATTTCAAGTGCTATATAAATGTTTCTACAATGAAGTTACTAAGATAATAAATCTGAATGAATCTTCTGAATGAAGACAATTTGACTGAGATAACTGATAATGCTTATAGTTACAAATATAATAGTCACAAATAGAAAAATAAAGTCAGAAGAGGAAAAATATTTTAAATGTTTCAAAAATCAGTGTAGGAATGTAAGAGTTACATTGTAACAATCACAATTAAAATATCAAGAAGATGCAGTACCACTTGATAGAGTATTAGAGTCATGAGCAAGCACTAGAGAATCCCTGAATTATCACTCAATCGTAGCAAGAAGGACACCACCACAAATGATCATAATATATTTATGATGCTTCCTCCACAGAACAGAACAGGGCATGTGTTGACCAATCCAAATTAAGAATGTTTTAAAATAAAGGGGCCTCCGTGGTGGTTCAATGGCTAAGACTTCACACTCCCAATGCAGGAGGTATGGGTTTGATCCCTGGTCAGGAAATTAGCCCGCATTCTGCAACTAAGAGTTCGCATGCTGCAACTAAAGAGCCCACATGTCACAACTAAGATCCAGCACAGACAAATAAATAAATAACTGAAAAAAATAAATAACATAAAATAAAAGGTCTGTTCCTTTTAGGTGTTCTCTCTCCCTATACGGGCTGGTGGAGCATTGTTTCCGTTCAAGACTGAAGCACAGATGCATATGGAAAGCTAATGCAGCCACCATATTGCATTGCATTTGGCAGCTTCCATTCATATATGTGATCTCATTTGAGTCTTTCAATTACCCTTTAAGACCAGACAGATATTACTATTCCCATAAATACAGGAGAAAACAAGCTCAGAGAAACTAACTCATTATTTCATTGTTACCTCATGCCAGAGCCCATACTAGATACAGCCTGTTGTTCAGTTGCTCAGTCGTGTCTGACTTTTTGAGACACCATGGATTGTAGCCCACCAGGTCCCTCTGTCCATGGGATTTTTCAGGCAAGAATACTGAAGTGAATTGCCATTTCCTCCTCCAGGGGATCTTCCTGACCCAGGGATCGAACCTAGGTCTCCAGCATTGCAGGCAAATTCTTTACCACAGAGCCATCGGAGAAGCATTAGATACAGTTAGAACTTTCCAAATCCAGGGCCAGTAGTCTTTCTACTATATCATGTTTCTTTTTTTACGTATTTAAAGGTTAAGAAATAGACATCTCTTCTAATAAAATTTTAAAATTGAGTGTGAGTCATTTTCCACCATTAAAACTCAGCCTCATATTCCCAAATTTTTCCATATTATTAGGGATTTTATAAGTTTGTGACACTCCTGACATCAATATTCTGAGTCAGATAAAATGAAATGCATTCTGATATTTCTCAGAGGAAGGAGAGTGTCTCACATGATTAGGAATTGTATGATAAATTAGGAACTATATCCAAGGCATTGATTTAGTCTTTGCTATTTTAGATTTGGCTGGAAATAGAAGTAGAAAACTCAATGATTCTGGTCATGGTGTTAAACTAAAACATAAGCATCAAATCATGATTCTTTGTAATGAATGACTTGTAATTTTATGCCAAATGCAAAGCACAGTTTATCAAACTATTATAAATTCTAGCTACTATGTATGATAATGCATATAAGCACAGGAAATAAAATTAAGGGCTAAAGAATAAAGAATCTATTTCTTAATGAAAATTGCCTTATCACTGTAACGTCTTAAAACCAAACATGTACCTAGCTTAAAAGTTTCACCTGAAAATATTCTTGACCCTACTAAACTGTAGAAAATTAGGGAGTCATAATGTAAAAGACTGAATATTGTTACCAAATTGTGAGATTATATATAGCACTATTTTAGTAAATATAAATGCAACCTCTATATATTGGTTTAAGAAAAATAAGACTTTAAACCATTAAATCTAGAAAATGGAGAATAACACAGAAGAAAAGCTATAAACAATGTGATGGCATTTTCAAAAATGCTATTGGAAAGAACATCATATTATTTACCCACATCAGCTTAACCAGAATTATGAGGTTAAGGCTATATATAATTTACCCCTAAGAAAAAGTAATCATATAGTGAAAATGATAGGTATTTTGGTAGCAATTCAAAGTAGGGTAATTGGTACCAAAAATTATATGGTAATTTTAAAATAAGAAAAACTTGTTGGAGTATAGGTAAAGAAGACAAAGGGTGTTTACTTGAATTTGCAGCCAGAAAATATGCTGTCTTGGCAGGCCTTAGAAATAGTTCCCTCCAAAATAACTAGAACACTGGAGAAGCTCTTTCATTCCTACAAGCCTCAGTTTCCATATTTGCAGCCTAAGAACAATAATATAAATCCTAATTATTTCATATGGATTGTATGAGGAGAAAATGAGTTTAAAACTGAATTAATAGGCAAACATGATTGTTATTTTTGTTACTAACTTATGTATCATTAGTAGCATTTGCTAAGATAATGTGGCAGCCATTATGACATTCTTAATAAAATAAAAAAGGAAAATCAGTGTCTACTCCACTGAATATTTTTGGTTGCCATCCAGAATCCATTCGTCTCTTTCCCCATTCATGTAAATAGTCTGATTATTTCTCATCATTCTGACCACAATAATTAGCATAAAGATGACTTCATAACTTGAAATACAGATGAGCACAAACAATCAGAATTAATGATATATGATGAGATATTTACTGAGACTTCAGCAGGGGGTTGCAAAGAGTCAGACACGACTGAGCGACTGAACTGAATCTGACAAAAAGAGAAACAAAAACATTTTTGAAACCTTAGTAATTAGAAATCACAAAGCCCTTCCATTTCATCTTTGACTTAGCAGTCAAGTTATCAAAACAAATAATTTAGAAAATAATTTAAGAAATAATCTTAGAAATCAAAACTTAGATATAGCTAAAACTGAAAATAACAAGGAAATCAGTACAAATGGAAGATAAAAAATCAATAAATTAATAACCATGGAAATCTGTTGTTTGAAATCAATACAGAACATAAAATTCTGGCAAATTTTCTAAGAAAACAGAAGTAAACAAATAAATCTGAAGATAATAAAAATACAGAAGAAATTCAACTATGGATTATCTTAATAAACACTTCAGAAAACAAGAAAATTTTATCAGTAGAACAAATATTTTCAGAAGCCCTTTAAACATAGAAAGCACAAAGGAAGGAACTAATGGAAGTAAACCACTCTGTCATTATACATGAGAAGATTTTACATAAGTTGGAAGTGGGTCTAGAAGACTTCAAATGCAGAGCAATGTATGTAAGGAACAGTATCTAGAAGATGAATTTGCTAATCACTACTTCAGCAATACGTGAACCGTGAATTTCCAGATGTTCAAGCTGATTTTAGAAAAGGCAGAGGAACCAGAGATCAAATTGCCAACACCTGCTGGATCATTGAGAAAGCAAGAGAGTTCCAGAAAAACATCTATTTCTGCTTTATTGACTATGCCAAAGCCTTCGACTGTGTGGATCACAATAAACTGTGGAAAATTCTGAAAGAGATGGGAATACCAGAGCACCTGACCTGCCTCTTGAGAAACCTGTATGCAGGTCAGGAAGCAACAGTTAGAACTGGACATGGAACAATAGACTGGTTCCAAATAGGAAAAGGAGTACATCAAGGCTGTATATTGTCACCCTGCTTATTTAACTTCTGTGCAGAGTACATCATGAGAAACACTGGGCTGGAAGAAGTACAAGCTGGAATCAAGACTGCTGGGAGAAATATCAGTAACCTCAGATATGCAGATGACACCACCCTTATGGCAGAAAGTGAAGAGGAACTAAAAAGCCTCTTGATGAAAGTGAAAGAGGAGAGTGAAAAAGTTGGCTTAAAGCTCAACATTCAGAAAACGAAGATCATGGCATCTGGTCCCATCACTTCATGGGAAATAGAGGGGGAAACAGTGGAAACAGTGTCAGACTTTATTTTTTGGGGCTCCAAAATCACTGCAGATGGCGATTGCAGCCATGAAATTAAAATACGCTTACTCCTTGGAAGGAAAGTTATGACCAACCTAGATAGCATATTGAAAAGCAGAGACATTACTTTGCCAGCAAAGGTCCGTCTAGTCAAGGCTATGGTTTTTTCTGTGGTCATGTATGGATGTGAGAGTTGACTGTGAAGAAAGCTGAGCGATGAAGAATTGATGCTTTTGAACTGTGGTGTTGGAGAAGACTCTTGAGAGTCCCTTAGACTGCAAGGAGATCCAACGAGTCCATTCTAAAGGAGATCAGTCCTGGGTGTTCTTTAGAAGGACTGATGCTGAAGCTGAAACTCCAATACTTTAGCCACCTCATGTGAAGAGTTGACTCATTGGAAAAGACTCTGATGCTGGGAGGGATTGGGGGCAGGAAGAGAAGGGGACAAGAGAGGATGAGATGGCTTGATGGCATCACTGACTCAATGGACGTGAGTCTGAGTGAACTCCGGGAGTTGGTGATGGACAGGGAGGCCTGGTGTGCTGTGGTTCATGGGGTCGCAAAGAGTCGGACACGACTGAGGGACTGAACTGAACTGAACTGAATGTCTTAGAGATTAAAAAAATACAGTATTTGAAGTGAGAATTTTACTGAATGAGATAAACAGATAAGACATTACAAAAGAAAAAGTCAATTGACTTAAAGGCACTACAACAGAATTTATCCAAAACAAAACACTAAGAGATATGAGGTTGAAAATAAAATTACTGGAGCTTTAGTGGCCTCTGAAGTAATATCAATTAGTCTGATATCTTGCAATTGTAGTCTCAGAAAAAATGAAAATAATAATGGCTGAAATTTTTCCAAATTTCACTAAAACTTTAAGCCCCTTGATGCAAGAAACACAATAAATCCCAAATACATACACAGACACATCATAAGACACTCAAGGCATATAATAGTCAAATTGCTAAAAATCAGTGATAAAGAGAAGGGAGGGGATATATGTATACCTATGGCTGATTCATGTTGAGGTTTGACAAAAAAGAGCACAATTCTGTAAAGCAATTATCCTTCAGTAAAAAAATTAATTAAGTTTTAAAACAGAGAAAACATCTTAAATGCAAACAAAAAATAAAAATCTTATGCAGAGGAACAAAAATAATGCACAAATTCTCATGAGAAACTATGCAAGTCAGAAGACAATGGAATCACATTTTTAAAGAGATGGGGGGAAAGAGCTATACAATTCCAATAATGCTACCAACAGTAAAAAACAGTCTTCAAAATGAAGGTGAAATAAAAACTTTTTGAAACAAAGTTGAGAATGGAAAATTATTAAGCCATAAAAAAGAAGACAAACTTGCCATTTGTGATAGTATGGATAGGCCTTGAAGACATTATGCTAAGTGAAATAAGTCAGAGGAAAATACTATATGATTTCACTTATGTGGAATCTGGAAAAAAAGAAAAAAACAGTAACAACAAAAAACCCCAAAATCAAATTCACTGATACAGAAAACAGACCGGTGGTGCCATAAGCAAGGGATGGGAGGCCAGTGAAATGGGTGAAGGCAGCCAAAATATACAGACTCCCAATTATAAAATAAATTATGGAAGTGTAATATATAGCATGGTAACTATATTTAATTATACTCTATTGTATATTTGAAAATTGCTAAGAGAGTAAATCTTAGCATTTATCACAAGAAAAATAATTTGTAATTATATGTAGTGATAGATGTTAACTAGATTTATTGTGGTGATCATTACCCACCATATACAAGTAGTGAATAATATTGTATACCTGAAACTAATATAATGTTTTACATCAATTATATTTTAATTTTATAAAGTTAGTTCCTTGAAAATATGAATCCGATGAGACCTGAGCTAAACTAATCATTATTGACCACAACAAAATGATTGAAGTCACAAAATACCGATATCAGGAATGAGAGCAAAGGCATTACTACAGACCATTCAGACACTAAAAACGAGGTACGTGCACAGTATGAATTACATTAGAACAATAAATTGGACTTTAATGAACTTAAGAAATTCCTTGCAAATTACAAATTGCCAAAACTGCCAGAATAAATAGAAAACCACAGTGAGATACCCACTACACACCCATGGGACTAACTAAAATTTTTTAAAAAACTGACAATACCAAATGTTAGAATATTTTGGAGGAACTGGAACTCTTGTATACCTCTGGTATGAAAATCATACAGTTGTTTAGAAAAAATCTTGGCAATTTCTTATAAAATTATATAGACACTTACCACTTATCCAGCAACTCCATTTCTAAAGTATTTATATAATAGAAATGAAAACACAGGTGCACACAAATAATCATGCAACCTAAATTAATAATTTTCCAAAACTGGAAAGAATACAAACGTCCACCAGGTGAATGAATAAACAAACTATAATTTATACAGATAAAAGAATACTACCCATAAATAAAAGGAATAATCTATGATCCCATTAACAACATGGAAAAATCTTTTTTTAAAAATTTATTATTGGGTGAGAAAAAAATCTGGACACAAAAGAGTACATGCTGTATGAATGCATTTAAATGAAATTCTATAAAAGGCAAATATAATCTACAGTGACAGAAAGCAGATTAGTGGTTGCCTGGGTCAGGAGTGGAGGGATTGACTGGGAAGTGGCACTGGGGAACTTTGGGGCATGTATAAATGTTCTCTACTTCAGTTATGGTGTGGTTTCACAGACATATAAGTTTGTCAAAACTCATCAAAATGAACATTCAAAATGGGTACATTGTATGGTATATAAATTATACCTCAATAAAGTTGATTTTGTAAAAGATTTTAAGATACCCTGTTTCCCCTTTCAGAAATAGAATTCGAGCTAAACTCTTTGAGAGAATTATTCATATCAGTTTTCTCTTATTTCCCTCCTTCTATTTCCTTCTATGTCTGCTCGAGTCAGGCTTTTACTTACACCACCCTAATAAAATTGGCTTCCCTAGTAGCTCAGATAGTAACACGTCTGCCTGCAATGCAGGAGACCAGGGTTCAGTCCCTGGGTTGGGAAGATCCCCTGGAGAAGGAAATGGCAACCCACTCCAGTATTCTTGTCTAGAGAATTTCATGGACAGAGGAGCCTAACAGGTTACAGTTCACGGGGTTGCAAAGATTACTCTGATCAGAATCATCAGTAACTTTCCCTTTGTTAAGTCCTTTTGCAAAACCAATTCTTTCTTATATGACCCATCATTCCACATGACTGATCATTCCATCTTCTTGAGAGACTTTATCTTCTAGTATATCACATTTCGAACTTCCCTGGTGACTCAGCGGTAAAGAATCCGCCTGCCAATGCAGGAGAATGGGTACAATCTATAGGGCTGCGAAGAGTCAGACACTATTGAAGCAAGTCAGCACACACACACAATATACTTGAAGAAAAAACCAAAATCTTCTAGTTTTAAGTCCATTTGATTGCAATCACATTGTCAGTTCACAGCAAGTTTCAATCAATGGGTTCTTATCCATCAGTGCATGTCTCTCAATGGACATCTGTTTTTCTTTTTTACCTAAACTTTACCACTGGTGAGTTAAAAACTCAGCTCTGGTGACTGGATTTATAACTATCAACCAGAAAATATCTCTACTGGTTAAATAAAATCTTTCTAAGAAAATACAAGAGCAACAAAAATTGATTAATAAGCACAATTAATCCAAGCTGGTATGAACCTTCCATGAACATAAATCTAAGTTCTGCAAATTATCCCAATGACTCATTTTACAGGAAAATGTGTTGTAGTCTCAGAACCTAAATACTCTTAGACTTTTCCTGAATTAATTTCCCTTTTGTACAAGACAGGCTCAGTTAAAAGTAGCTACAAAAATGCTATTAAATGGCTTGACCAATTATTCTACTTAGATACCCTGAAAAGCCTAGTTCATAAGATATTTTCATTATTGAATAATTTTTTTAGAGTGTTAATGGTTTTGAAAATGTACCATGTAAAAAATAAGGACAGGCCCTTTCAACTCTTGATTACTAAATTTGAGACCCTGTGAAAATGGAACTCAATATGAGCCCTATTTAAAATGTCCATATTTATGGTGTATTTTATCCTGGGAACAAGGCCTAAGCCAGAGACATTTTGAACTCATCAAATATGTAAATTGTTTTTCAAACACTTTGGGGTTACCACAAAACCTAAATTGTTTTTAGCCAACCAAGCACTTTCTCCCTTCAGTTTCAAAAGCCAATTGTATTTTTTTTTATTCAAGAAAATCTAATTCAGATGTTACTGATTCACTTGCACTTAAATAATTAAAATGCTATTTTGCAAGAACTGATTGGTGTGCAAGAAAGCTCTTGAGTCTCTTGTCTAAACCTCTTTGAGTCTGTTTGCTGAAAAACAGGAAATCTTGCTTTGCCAAGAGTAAACCAACTGCAGTGGCACACTTGGGGTGAAAGTCTGATTTCAGTGCAGATCCAAAGCCATCGTTTGGAAATGGGTGGATCATGCTGAAGCATCTCCTTCTGTCCTTTCCATCTCTCAAAGGCTTTGCTGAAAACCAGCTTCTGAGCCCACGTAAATTTCCACCTCTAGATGCTGAGAACAGAGAAGCAAGACCCAGAGGCCTTTATCAGGAACACAGCTAGGAGTTCTGAGGCTTGTAATACTTCTTTTTAAAGCTTGTCTTGCTCTAGCTGATTTCCAAATATCATCAGTAAGATAGTTTTTCAAGCTTGGATCTATTGAATGATGAAAGTAAATGTGTGTTTTCCCCAGGAAGCTATAGTTCTCCACCAAGATTTACTTTCTATTTTTGTGGGGGGGTGGAAGTAGTGAGTTACTCCTATCAACATCTTCTTGATCAATGTAAGGATACTGTAGATTATCTGGATGACAACACTGGCGTAAATAACTATTATACATACACAGTTTTGATTGAGATCACTGTCTGATTGTATGAGTTAGTTCTATTACTGTTTCAAACACTCCCTACTCATGAGTAAGCCACTGTTTACCTCCTGCTCTGCGTACCTTCTTTCAATCTGACACTTTCATTGTGAGGATTCACTGAAGTAGAACCCATGATGAGAACCTGGTACACTGGCAGCATTCCATAAATAGTAGGTAATATTACTTTGGAGACTTTCATACAACACGTGAACACGCAACAGAATATAGCTGCCGCCACTTCTTAAAGTGGACCCATTAAAAGTAGTCTGTATCGAGTTATTGCACCTAAGTGCAATGTAATAAGCCCAGATCCTATCTGTTTCCTGAGCTGCATTAGCAGGTAATAAGAATGCCTCCCCTTGCCATTTTGGCTACGGAATTCAGAAGGTATCCTGTGGCCCTTAGCAAATTCTCACCTCCATCCAGACTCACGGCTGGTTTAAGGGAAATCCAAACCTACAGCTGCTGGCAATGAATATTCCCGGTGTTGATGTGAAAGGGGTGTCACAACACCTGTGCCATAATCCAGAATAATGTTGAGTATTCTGTTTTCAAGGAAAAAACAATCCTCCACTCCTGAAGGTCTCTTTCCAGCTCCTAGGTAAACATGCCAGCCTCAAAGGAGTCTGGGGTTTCATCATTAGGATACTAAGAGAGCACCATTGACCAAGGGCAAGTGGACACAGACAAGAAGAAGCCATTTATCAGGATTCCATCAGTTGATGCAACTGAACAAACATGTGTTGAGTGCCTACTTTGTGCTCACTGGGCTCAGTGCCATTGCAGACAGAAAACAATGCGACCAGACTCTGTACCTGTCTTCAAGTTTAGTGGGCTCAGGAAAGAGCAGATTAGAAAGAAATACAAACAACTGAGAATGCAGGAAGTATATGTAAAAGACGACAAGACACATAAAATGGTCCAAGGTAGCATAAAAGAAAATGGAAGTAAAGAGGAGATGACATTTTAAACACATATAGAAATGGTAAGATTTAAAGATAACTGTGAAGGATAATGGAGAAGGCAATGGCACCCCACTCCAGTACTCTTGCCTGGAAAATCCCATGGGCGGAGGAGCCTGGTAGGCTGCAGTCCATGGGGTCGCTGAGGGTCGGACACGACTGAGCGACTTCACTTTCACTTTTCACTTTCATGCATTGGAGAAGGAAATGGCAACCCACTCCAGTATTCTTGCCTGGAGAATCCCAGGGACGGGGGAGCCTGGTGGGCTGCCGTCTATGGGGTCGCACAGAGTTGGACACGACTGAAGCGACTTAGCAGCAGCAGCAGTGAAGGATAATGGGGCTTCCCTGGTGGCTCAGCAACAAAGAATCGCCTGCAGTGCAGTAGCTGCAGGAGAGTCACGTTTGATCCCGGGGTCAGGAAGATCCCCTGGAGGAGGGCATGGCAACCCACTCCAGTATTCTTGCCTGGAGAATCCCATGGACAGCGGAGCATGGCGGGCTACAGTCCATAGGGTTGTAAAAAGTTGGAACAACTGAAGCGACTTAGCACACACGCAGGCACGTGAAGGATAATACAATTAGTAACGAATTTGTCTGTTTCTTCCATCAGTTTCTTTGTTAAGGGTTCAAGCAGCATTTTTGTCTCCTCATCTCTCAGATCCCAGAGCACAATAACACTGATTAATGTTGAATAAGTGATGGAGTAATTAATAGAGTGCTTAAACTTAATTTATACTTGGAAGATGACAATAAAGGTCGAATCACTGAATGAGTCAATGAGTACAACTTTCCAAATTAATTTTGGGGAGAAGATGACACCACCTACATTCCTCATTTACTTGGTAGGAAAACTGAAGTCCAGAGAGCTGCCTGATGGGCCTGGCCCAGCTCACAGGGTTGGACAGAAAAGAGCTAGGTCTGGAACCCAAGTCTTCTGACTTTCAGGGATCTTGCCACTCATTCCAGGAGTTATCACTTTGTATTAATTGAATTCAAATGCATTTCTGCTAAGTAAAGGCTAATTCAAATTTTTATTGTTCTGTCTGGCAAAATGGAGCTTAACTGTGTCAATTCCTTTATGCCCACGGTTGAAGGCAGGTTGGTTTCTCCATAACACCATGGCAGGAGCAATTACTCCTTACAGAAACCAAATCTAGACAAAAGTCCTCCACAACCCATTGCACATCCTGCTGGATCAGGCCTCACCGGAAGAGGCTGGCATTCAGCTTCAGGGCATTGAGGGCACCCTGCCCCTGCTCCACAGAGCCACAGCACAAGAGTGCAGGTTGGAGTGGTGGGGGAGCAGGGGGCGAAGCTCAGGGTCACTGAAAGGTTGTTTTGTGTTATTGCCTTTTATTTCTTTCTTTCTTTTTTTTTTTTGACAAGGGATATCCACATTTCAAAACAAAAGAATAAGACTTCTGGTAGATTTCCTCAAAGGCAACCACTGAGAGATTTGCCAAAGCCATTGCCCCAGGGGTTAGTTTAGATAAACAAGGGCACTGGGAAGCTGTGTAATCTAAACTTTTCCCTCTGGCCCATGCCAGCATTTTAGCTGCCAAGGAGTAGATGTGCTTTCTGCTTCCAAAAATAAAAAGTGATTATACTCTTGCTACCCAAGCCCACCCTTGGCCACTCCACGGACCATCACAGAGAGATGATGAGGGATGCACTTTGTGGTATTGTTTTTGGAAAGCTCTTGTTCAAAAAACTCTTGAGGGTGTGCTGTCATGGGGGTTGCTGGCATCCCTGGGCAGGCAGTGGGCACCTACTGGAGCCCCTGGGAGTGACTCTTCTGCCAGGGACACATGGCTTCCATTAGCCAAGAGCTCACTGGTTTTCTGACCTGGAATTCTCTGTCATTGTTGTTTATATCTGATGCTTCTCTAGGCTGGACATGAAGGTAGGAAAGGAAAACTGGGTAACTTTTTTTTTTTTTTTTTAATTTACCATGTGTATTTTTCTTTTGTAAATTTGTCAGTTCATTTTTCTACCAGTCCATACATTTTTTTTTGATTCATAACAGTTCTTTACATCTTAAGGATACTGTTGTTATTCTGTAGTCACTAAGTCATGCTCAACTCTTTTGTGACCCCATGGACTATAGTCTGCAGGCTCCTCTGTCCATGAGATTTCTCAGGCAAGAATACTGGAGTAGGTTGCCATTTCCTTCTGCAGGGGATCTTCCTGACCTAGGAATTGAATCCGAGTCTCCTGCATTGGCAGATGGATCCTTTATTGCTGAGCCATCAGGCAAGTCCCTTAAGGATATTACTTCTTCATCTTACATATATGTTGTAAATATTTTTCCCAGCTTGTAACTTGAAACCTTTGAGTTATATTTTACACAAAATGCATAGATCTTAAGTGTATAAAAATCAGGTAAATATTAAAGAGAAAGTATATCCTAGGTTACTATCATAAAGGACTTAGAAATTTCATCTTTCTTCTGAAATTACTGTATATATGAGCAGACCTGAACCTCATTTCAGGCCATTCTTCGCTCCTCACAGACGTCTACAACCTTCTTCCTACTCAGAGTGAAAAGAGTGTCCTACTTTGCCTGGAACTTTACTGGTTTTAGAACTGGAAATCCTTCAAAGGCCCACATGTTAGGAATGTCCTCATACTAGTAATGAACATAGACTTGAATGGGAGAAACGGGAATATTAGGCCACCTCTACTCCTGCAGGCATCATTTAGAATTCACCAAGGAGGTAAGAATACCTTCTTCAAGACTGGAAGTTAAAGAATAAGTATAATATGGGGGGGGGGGGTCTTAATTAATAGTCTATTGTGAAAAATTTTAAATAAGAATCTTGCACTTGGTGTGACTCAAGCAATAAATACTTAAATACTTGATTCTTTCTGATTTCTTTTCATCATGACTTTAATGTTTCCAAAGTTAGTTGTGTTCTAATGTAAGGATATCAGTGAAGTGCTACCTAGTCCAGCATCCATTATCCTGTGAAAAAATCAATTTCACTTGAAATCAATGCATTATGTTTTATGGAGGACCTTGCCTGAGGGTTTACAATCATATCCCCTGTGAGGGCCAGTGCAAGAAACAAAACATTTAATAAATGTCTGTTGAATCAGTGAATGAATGAGTGAACAAATTAATGCACCAGCAAAATAATTTTTATGTACTTAAGGAACATATATTTATGAGAAGACATGAGAAAAATATGGCATCATATGCAATATAGAGTTTACTTATTTAATTGAAACACCCTTTTACAAGGATATATTATAAATTCTGTGAGCATATATTATAGTCCCCCATATCATAAAAACTGAATTCAGCATATAAATTAATCTATCATTATAAGTAATTATACATACTGCCTTTAAAAATACTGTTTGTTTTTCTAAAACATCAGGACTACCTTTATTGTTTTGACTTCTATAAAACTCCCACTTATTGTGAAAATTCAAGGAATACTTTAAGAAAAAGTAGAAAATAAAGTTACTTTCCACCCCTTAGTGGTAGCAATTATTAACAACTCTCACGTGCTCATTGATTTTTCTGTGCACTTATGAACATATGTATATAAAAATATATATTTGTTTAATATGAATGTAATATACCATTATGTATATCTCTCCATGTCAAAACATAGATCTAACATGTCTTTATGGATGACTGCATGACATTCCATTATTAAAAAAGTGATTTTAACATATAGATTTTAGTAAGAATAAAAATTCTCAAAATTTGAAGCTCTAGGGAAAAATAATTAATAATAACTTTAGAAGATCATTTCTCAGCAAATGAGTTAAAAGCCCCATGATTTGATGACCAGTAATATCGTTCATTTCCAAAAGAAACCAAGCCCTAGTATGGGTTGGGGGCAGTATCTGAAGAGCTAAGCTTGGCAATGCTCTAAAAATGTCCATTGCTTCTAGAATGCCAGGAAGGCCTATTGGTCACGATTCATTCCCAATAAGATACAAAAGAGAGTGAGACCACATGAGCCTCCATGCCATTCACTGGCCAGATAAAACCAGGTACTCTTATGATTTCTACTTGCTAAGTTGCTGGCATGAATCTACCTGGAAAGGAAGCAAACAGATTCTATTCATCCTCGTCAATAGGTATTTATTTAGCTATACCCCAATGTGCTTCTGGGCCCTGGCACAGTAAATTGAATGAATCAGGTCTTTCTGTTTGCAATTCAATAAACCTGCTTTCTAGGGATCCAAAATGTTGCCATCAAGATTGACTCTATTAACTAGTGGTTACTAGAGGGGAGGTTGGAGAAGGTGATGGCACCCCACTCCAGTACTCTTACCTGGAAAATCCCATGGATGGAGGAGCCTGGTGGGCTGCAGTCCATGGAGTCACGGAGAGTCAGACATGACTGAGCGACTTCACTTTCACTTTTCACTTTCATGCATTGGAGAAGGAAATGGCAACCCACTCCAGTGTTCTTGCCTGGAGAATCCCAGGGATGAGGGAGCCTGGTGGGCTGCCGTCTATGGGGTCGCACAGAGTCAGACATGACTGAAGCGACTTAGCAGCAGCAGCAGCAGAGGGGAGGTAGGGAGGGGCAAAATAAAAGTGAGGGAGTAAGGGTCAAACTATAGATGTAAAAGGCACAAGGATGCATTGTACAACACGATGACTATAGCCCGTATTTTGCAATAATTGAAAATGGAAAGTAACCTTTAAATTGTATAAAAGTAAAACAACTTTTAAAAAAGATTAACTCTATTAATCATGAGTCAAAAACAGGAGTCTCCAAGACGTTCATTGTAACCTGTTCAATAATAATCAGAAACAAAAATGAAAAAAAACTTATAAACTTTCAACAGTATGAAATTGGTTAAGTAGCCATCATGTAGTCAATTTAAAAAATTGTTATAGGGTATCTGCTGCTGCTGACTGCTAAGTCAGTCGTGTCCGATTCTGTGTGACCCCATAGACGGCAGCCCACCAGGCTCCCCCGTCCCTGGGATTCTCCAGACAAGAACACTGGAGTGGGTTGCCATTTCCTTCTCCAATGCATGAAAGTGAAAAGTGAAAGTGAAGTTGCTCAGTCGTGTCCGACTCTTTGAGACCCCATGGACTGCAGCCCACCAGGCTCCCCTGTTCATGGGACTTTCCAGGTAAGAGTACTGGAGTGGGGTGCCATTGCCTTCTCCATAGACTATCTAGTGCACGAGAATAGTTCAAGATATACCAAATGAAAAGAAGCAATTTTTACAAAACTGCATTTTAGAAAAATATCATTTGAAAAAGGAGATATAGAGTGAAAAGCATACAGTATGAAAACATTATTTAGAGAATACAGAGTAAAAACCATTAAAAATAATATTAAGATGCAAAGGTTAACAGATATTATCTTCTAGAATTATTTTTGATTTAAAATTTTACTTACTTTTCCTTAGCTTTCCTTTCTGACATAAATACATATTATTTTTGTAATAAGAAAAAACTTTTTAGTAAGAAAATATTTCAAGAAAAAGCAATAATTAAACTCAGCATAGTTTTTCAAGTGTCAGAACGTAACCTCTTTCTTTAAAGGGATCAGACACTTATTGACAGTCATGATTCTCCCAAAACAGACTGGCGAGAGGCTCTGTTAGGTAGGAGAGGTATGTTAACAGACTGGCAAGTATATGATATGATTCTGACACCAGGTTTTCATATCATGATTTTCCAAAGAGGAAACAGAAGTTGAGAGAGATTAAGAGACCTGCCCAAGATGATAGCAAGAAGTCTGGGTTCAAATCCACTCCTACTGGATTCCAGGCTCACCCTCCTTTCACTTGCATGTAATACAGGGGTTTGAGAACAGGGACTCTGGGACCAGACTGCCTGGGTTCAAAGCTCAGTGATGCCACTTATAACACAAGTAACCTCGGGTGGGTTATTTTTAACCTCCACATGCTCCAGAATTTTGCATAAAGTGGTGACATATCTTGGGCTTCCCTGATAGCTCAGTTGGTAAAGAATCTGCCTGCAATGCAGGAAACTCCAGTTCGATCCCTGGATTGGGAAGATCTGCTGGAGAAGGGATAGGCTACCCACTCCAGTATACTTGGGCTTCTCTTGTGGCTCAGCTGGTAAAGAATCCACCTGCTATGAGAGAGACCTGGGTTCAGTCCCTGGGTTGGGAAGATCCCCTAAAGAAGGGAAAGGCTACCCACTCCAGTATTCTGGCCTGGAGAAGTTCACGGACTGTATAATTCATGGGGTCACAAAGAGTTGGACACAACTGAGCGACTTTCATTTCACTTGCAAGATACGTGAAGTGCTTAGAGCAATTCTTAACACAGAGCAAATACTGCATAAATGTTAGCTAATACTGCATACACTACTATATACCTGATCTGTGCCTTAGGCAGTGTTCACTGGTGTAGAGGGTGGTCACCTGACCCTAGAGAGGTCAGTAAGTACCCTATCTGGATTTGAGACAAAGAAGGTTGTGCCATTTGGGACTTTCTCATGGATTCTCATCTTCTTCAGATCTTAAGCACACATCTTAAAAGAGTTTTCGTAGTCTGTGATCAGGCCATTGCTTGGCAAATCCACTGGATCTATACACTAAAGGCCCCCCTGCCACTGCAGATCTATGAAACTTGAGTCAGATCTCTCCAAGGCTTTCAAACACATTTCCCAAGAAGACAAGTAGGAAACTGCCATAGATGCAGAAAGCCTATTCCATCAATTTATTTTCTTATATCCCTCATCTAATTCAGGGGATGTCCACAAAGCCCAGCCCCTGGATGATGGAAGCTGGCTCTCCTTTCAATCCAGAGACCAAATGGACATTAGCTTCAGGCCACTCAAGAAGGATATGAGCATCCCCAAGCCCCAGGTGTATCCCAGTGCAGCTTTTTCCCATGCCAGCTCCTCAGAACTCCATTTCTAGGACATGTTTATATTTGTCATATGAAGAAAAAATGTTCTGTAGCCAAATAAATTGGGAAAATTTTGCATTAAACAAAATTATAGACTTTCTCAGGATCATTAATATGCTAATATGAAGCATGAGTATGAATCTTTAAGACGTGGATGTGATAAACAACATTTCCTTTCTATATACTCTGTATTCACATATTCAAAGACCAATATGTCATGGGACACATTTCCAGAAATGTCACTCTGGCTCTGTAACCACAGGTCCTTATTGAACAGTAAAACTGACAAGTTCCTTGGCTGTGCAAGAGTCTAGGCATGGAGGATGGTCGATATAAGAGAGAATAGGCAAATCCATAGTCAAGAGGCCTGGAACAGAGATGAAAAACTGGATCAAAGGCAAAAATGAAGATGGTATCAAAGTCAGGGATTCTGCATAGAAGGTGAGGAGACTATGGGAATGTATTTTAATTTTATGCAGATGCTAAAACAAATGATCACAAACCTAATGGTCACAAAATTTGAGAATGCTTGCTCCTTGGAAGAAAAGCTATGAGAAACCTAGATAGCATATTTAAAAGCAGAGACATTACTTTGCCAACAAAGGTCCGTCTAGTCAAAGCTACGATTTTTCCAGTAGTCATGTACAGATATGAGAGTTGGACCAAAAAGAAGGCTGAGTGCAGAAGAATTGATGCTTTCAAAGTGTGGTGCTGGAAAAGACTCTTGAGAGTCCCTTAGACAGCAAAGAGAACAAACCAGTCCATCCTAAAGGAAATCAACCCTGAATATTCACTGGAAGGACTCATGCTGAAGCTGAAGCTCCCATACTTTGGCCAACTGATTAGAAGAGCCAACTCATTGGAAAGGACTCTAATGAAGAGAAAGATTGAAGGCGTGAGGGAGAAGGGGACAACAGAGAATGAGATGGTTGGATGGTGTCACCAATTCAATGGACATGAGTTTGAGCAAGCTCCAGCAGTTGGTGATGGACAGGGAAGCTTGGTATGCTGCAGTTCACGGGGTTGCAAAGAGTCAGACACGACTTAGCTACTGAACAACAAGTGGCTTAAAGCAGCACAAAGCATTTTCTCTGACAATCCTGGAGGTCAGAAGTCTAAAGGGAGTGTTAAGGGGCTAAAATCCAAGGTTGAGCAGGGCTGGTTCCTTCTGGAGGCTCTCCCACTCCAGAGGCTGCTCCTTACCTCTCCACCTTCTAGGAATTGTCTTGGCTTCCAGCCCCATCACTCCAATTTTTGCTTCTCTTATCACACTGCCTTCTCCCTGCATTCCTCTTACAGAAGACCCTTGTGATTATGCTTCACCACTTGAAATATCTAGGATAATATTCCCATTTCAGTATTCTCAATCATATATGCAAAGTTCTTTTTGCCATGTAAGGTAATGGAGGGTAGAGGCCAGAGGTGGGAAGGGAGGTAGGGAATGAATTGGAAATCATGGTGAATCAAGATGGCTTGACCCCTTCACTTGTTGTTCAGTCTCTGAGTCGTGTGCAGCTCTTTGTGAACCCATGGACTGTAGCACGTCAGACTCCTTTGTCCCTCACTATTTCTCAGAGTTCACTCAAATTCATGTCTGTTGAGTCAGTGATGCTATCTCACCATCCTCTGCTGCCCTCTTCTCCTCCTGGCCTCAATCCTTCCCAGCATCAGCGTCTTTTCCAAGGAGTCAGCTCTTCACAACAGGTGGCCAAAGCTTCAGCTTCAGCATCAGTCCTTCCAGAGAATATTCAGGGTTGATTTCCTTTCAGACTCACTAGTTTGATCTCCTTGCAATCCAAGGTACTCTCAGGAGTCTTCTCCAGCACCACAATTTGAAAGCATCAATTCTTCAGTGTTCAGCCGTCTTTATGGTCCAACTCTCACATCTGTACCTGACTACTGGAAAGACCATAGCTTTGACTATATGGACCTTCATGAGCAACAGCAAGGATTTCTCTGTGCCGGTTCCACCAGCTAGCCATTCTCCTTTATAGCAGGATGGTTAATGCTACCCATAGACACAATTAAGTTCAGAATTCAAGACAATTGCTCCCTGCCTTACTGGCGGGACCTAAAGCTGCACTGAAACTGCAGCAGACAGCGATGTATCCCTTATAATTTGGATATTAGAAACAAAATTATAAAATAGATGTGTGCAGTAAAGAGGAGACTTAAATTTGGGGGTTTAAAAATCTGAGCAGGTTGCTGTTTGTCTTTTCACGAGTTGTTATACCTATGTTTATGCATAGGATTTTAGAGCAACTATTTCTTTCTGTTAAGGATCAACACTGAAGAAGAAAATACACATACATGTACACATAAATTATAGAGTAGAACTTGAACCACTAGTGTATTATTTGAATGATACAAATAAGAGTATCCAGAGTTATTTCATATCATAGACAAATACTTGAAGGCACAGTGTACCCAAAGTCTGCTGATGTGAGAACTTTGTTGATGTCTTGCCAGAAAGTCAAATATGCATGTAAAGTGTTAGTCATTTAGCTGTGTCCAACTCTCTGTGACCCCATGGACTATGCCCTACCAGGCTCCACTGTCCATGTAATTCTCCAGACAAAACTACTGGAGTGGGTAGCCATTCCCTTCTCCAGGGGGTCTTCCCAACCCAGGGATCAAACTCAAGTCTCCTGCGTTGTAGGCAGATTCTTTACTATCTGAGCCACCAGGGAAGTCCATGCACTTAACCCAGAGGTCATTTGACAGTCTGAGGTTGCCTTACCCTCTGCTATCTCTGATAATCTAAGCAGGACTAGACAGTGTCTTGATTTGAGGAATAATGAGGAAGAGGCCTCCATTCTTACAACACTACATCTTTGCCCAGGAAGAAAAGGATGCTTCAGGTCTGGTTACAAAGATCTTCATACAAGACATATGGTGTGAAGATAAACATAAGCCACACTTACATGTAAGTAGCATTTTTTCCCTTGAAATTATATTTAAAATCATTTAAAAATCCAATTCCTGCAGTTAATATAAGTGCCAATGTGAGAAAAGCTAAGCTGTCAATTTTCACTTTGCCAATTTCCCAAGGAGAAACAAAGATTTTTTTCATGTGTGTGAGAATTCCCAAATTTAGTCAAGACTGGAATTTCACTGTTTTTATTTTTATAGCAGCAGTGTTTTGCCCATAGGGGGAAAAATAAAGAAACTGGGAAAACAGACAATTTGCCATTGACTGAGAGACAGCACTGGGAGTGAGGGGTGGAAATCATAACAAATTTTCAATATTCATCCTGAGGGATTTGGTCGGTTATTTGGTCAAAACCAGATGAGGATGTCAAATAATGCTGATACAGGGACCTTGAAAAATCACCTTTTGTTTTTGTGGAAAGTAGGAGAGAGGAAATTGAGGTGAAACTGCAAAATGTTCCTTTTTTTTTTTTTTTTTTCACGAAACCAGCAAAAGAGAAGGTCCTCTTTAGCCGCCAGTGCAAATGTTTTTGCAAAGTTCAACTGCCAAGTGTCCTTTGATGCCTGCCAGGTTTTATAATTGAAAGATACCTTTTTAAATGAACTTGCTGGCTTTTTATTGGACAAGAGAGGCCTTCCCACAACTGGATGGTTCTCTTCCTTCCAGCGAGACCCAGCTCCTTCAAGGACTTCATTGAAGATCTGTGATGTTGGAAGGCTCATCACCATGGGAACAAAATACTCAGTGGCCCTATTCTAGACCATGTAGATTGTTTAAGACTTCTCATCCTACAAAATCATATGATGCAATGCAAACCATAATCTCTGAGCAGTGTCGGACAATTGGCTCATACATGAGGAGCTTATTGGTCTGCTACTAAAACTGAATCTCATCTTCTTTTGAAAAACTTTGCAAAAAAACCTGAACTGGGAGAATAACCAAATAGGTAGAGAGAAAGCAAACACTAACATCTGTGAGAAAACTATTATTTTTGTAGAGGGAAAGACCGCATAAAGACACTGAAAGCGTGTTTCCATTGCACTCCATCAAGACATTTAATAAAACTGCCATTCCCAACACACTACTGGCTACTTTAGAATTGTTTTCCCAGTTACTCAGCAGGAAACTAACATCTGAACCCACCAATCTTTTGAGTTGCAAATTCAATTTTAAACTTTTTATTTAAAAGGCTTCAAGAATATCTATCTCTCCAGGCAGAGGGATGATAATAACATTAAGCTTTATGAATTATTACTTTCCAGTCAAGGGTGACAGACTCGCTTATATGAACAGGGTGAGACTTTTCATAAGCAGGAGAGTTCCATCCAAGTTCTCCTGAGTCTATTTTGCCAAATAAAGGAAAAGGATATTACATTTTAAAATAAAATTCCTCCAAATAAAATCCTACCAAAGCTTAACGTCTGAGAGTTCTTGTGGTGCCTTTATGTTGTAAATGCTGAGGTTTTATATTACTTATATAAGCTTTAGTCTCCAATAGAGCTGGCAAACAAAACCCAAGAATGCTGAAACAGCTGTAGTACTGTATCTGAGTCATTTGGACCAAAACAGCACGGACATGAAACAGGAGTGTTCTCTCCGTCCACGGCAACTCTTCATTTCAACTTCCAGACAAAGAACTAGCAATGGCTGCTAATCTCATGAAAACTCGGTGAGGCATACAAGTTGGATATTAAGGCTGATACTCGCTAATATTTTTAAAGGGTCACTTCAAAGGAAGACTCCAGGTTCTGAGAACTAAATCCAGTTCCTTAGAGGCTTTGATTATATTATCATTACAAAGAGTGAATCTCGCAGATATCCAAACAGCCAATCCTAGTCAACAAGACATGTATTTTAAATAAGAGAGCCTAACAAGGATGACCACCAGGCTCTACATTAAACCATATTACTTCACACTCCCATCAATTCAGAGTCTTCAGGACTGGCTTGAAGCTCCCTAAGCAAATCCTAAGCAAATCAAGGATGTAAAGAACTATAATTTAAATGGCTTGAGATAAACTGTTTCTTAAAACCTTTTAAAAAATAATCTAGAAGTATTTCTTCCACTATAAATAACCAACACATTAATTATAAATAATGCTTTAAGAGTGACATGCTAATTATAAATAATGCTTATCTGTAGGTCTTCCAAGACCCCCCTGGAGGCAATTGCTCTCTTTTCATACACAGTTTAAGTTACTCAGTGTCTGAGAAGGCAATAAACTCTTCAGCTTTAAATATAGTTTATTAAAAGCGTGTGCCTCACAAATTCAGGTTGCCTTGCCTCCATTAGTCTGAAATAATAAATTTTTATTGCAGTCCTTCAATGCACATTGTTCCCGACCATTAACTCACTATGGAACCTTAGGCAAGTTACTTAACCTCTCTGAGCCTCGGTTTATTCCTCCAGAGAAATAACAGCAACTATTTTAACAATGGTTAATGTATGTGAAGTACTTAGCAAACTGCACGAAACAAAGCAGGCACTCAGTACACAACAGTTTTGTTTACATTAGTTATAGTCTTAAAGAGACAATGCAGGGGCTTGGTTGCCATTTTAAGGTATTAATTTATAACTTCTCAGATTTGATCACCTTAAATCTAAAATGATCGAGGTGAGTTTAACGAGAGCCCAAGAGGGAGTGTCAGCACTAGTTCAAGGGAGGAAGAAAAACGAAGGATTCGTTCCACAGGCGTGCGCGTGTGCTCAGTCCCTTCAGTTGTGTCCAACGCTTTGCAACCCTGTGGACTGTAGCCCTCCAGGCTCCTCTGTCCATGGGATTCTCCAGGCAAGAATTCTGCAGTGTGTTGCCATGCTCTTCTCCAGGGGAATCTTCCCAACCCGGGATCAAACCCAGGTCTCCCACATTGTAGGCAGATTCTTTACCATCCTGAGCCACAGGGAAACTCCCCATTCAATGGGCATCATATCCCAATAATCTGTCACACAGCTAGTAAATCACCCTCTTTAAGGCCAAAGACTCTTGGCAAACAAGGACTGAGTATCAATGAAGAAAGTCACCTGCATGAGGAAACCCACACACACAGACTCAGACTAATCACTCATATTAAATCACCTTCCACTGTGCCCAGTCCACCTCCTCCTTCTCTGTAGGCTAAGACTTCTGAAAGAGGTTACAGTTTCTTCAAATATCCGTATCCAGAGAATTGTAATTATTTGACACATCTAGAGGTACCCTGGGAAACCCCGCTTGCAAGAAGACTCTCTTCATTTGACCTGATTCAAAGATCACCTAATGCAGCCTTTTCTTAAGGGATATTTGTCAAAAGCCTTCAGAGGCAAGTGAGGAACACTGGCTGCATTGATTTCTATTCCCACCAGCAGTGTTGCTGCTGCTGCTGCTGCTAAGTCGCTTCAGTCGTGTCCGACTCTGTGCGACCCCATAGATGGCAGCCCACCAGGCCCTGCCATCCCTGGGATTCTCCAGGCAAGAACACTGGAGTGGGTTGCCATTTCCTCCTCCAATGCATGAAAGTGAAAAGTGAAAGTGAAGTCGCTCAGTCGTGTTCGACTCCTAGGGACCCCATGCACTGCAGCCTACCAGGCTTCTCTGTCCATGGGATTTTCCAGGCAAGAGTACTGGAGTGGGTTGCCATTGCCTTCTCCAACCAGCAGTGTAGGAGGGCTCTAAAAGGAACTATTTTTATAACTGTATGCCAAAAGTTATATAACCTAGCTGAACAGACAAACTTCTAGGAAGACACAAATTATAGAAACTGACTCAGGAAGAAATAGAAAACATAAATAAACCTTTATAAGAAAAGAGACTGAGCTAGTAATCAAAGACTCTCCACAAAAGAAAAGCTCAGGACCAGATGGCTTTAGTGATAAATGCTACCAAGTGTTTAAAGAACACTTAATGCCAATCCTTCATAAATTCTTCCCCCAAATAGAATGGAAGTATATATTTCCCAACTCATTCTGTAAGATCATGCTACCTTGATACCAAAACCAAAGAAAACTACAGATCTATATGCCTTATGACTGGAATTTATCCCTGAAATTCAAGGTTGATTTAACACTCCAAAAGTAATCAATATCATGCACCATATTAGTAGAAAAAAAGAACAAATATCCCAGAATAATTTCAATAGACACAGAAAAAGTATTTTACTAAAGCCAAATGATAAATGATAAAAATGTCATGTGAGAATATACAACACACAAATAAAAAGGAGCTTCCTCAACTTAATAAACAGCATCTAAGGAAAACCCACAGTTAAAACCATACTTAATGCTGAAAACCAGAAAGCTTTCCCACTAATATCAGGAAAAGAATGCTGTTTCTAGCCACTCCTACTCAACATTATATTAGATGTTCCAATCAGGACAATTACTGAAGAAAAAGAAATAAAAGGTACCCAGATTAGAAAGGAAGAAGTACATCTATTTATATTTGCTGATGACATGATCTTGTAAACAGAAAATTCTAAGGAATCCAGAAATATCTATGAGTGCTAATAAACCAGCTCATCAAACTTACAGGAAATAAGCTCAGTTTAGAAAATGCAGTTGTATTTCTATACACTGGCAATGAACAATCAGAAAATGAGCTTAAGAAAATTTCCTTTACAAGAGTGTTAAAAAGAATAAAATACTTGGGAATAAATTTAACAAAAATGTGTCAGACTTATACAGTGAAAAATACAAAACATCACTGAAAGAAAATTTAAAAGATTTAATAACTAGAAATATATCTAGTGCTCATGGACTAGAAAACTTAAAACTATTTGGATAGAAATACTCACTGGATTAATTTATAGATTTCACACCATCTCTACCAAAATTACAAATGTCTTTTCATGGACAAAATTGACAAGCTAATCCTAAAGTTCATGTGGAAATTCAAGGGACTGAGAATAACTGAAACAACCTGAAAAGGAAGAACAAACTTGCAAGATCACACTTCCCAATTTTGAAAGCTACAGCACAAAGCTACAGCAATCAAGACCATAGCATAAAGATTCATACAGATTAATGGAATAGGGTTGAGAGTGTAAAAGTAAACCAATAAATGTATGATCAATTGACTTGTGACAAGAGTATCAAGACAATTCAATGGGGGAAACAATGGTCTTTTAAACAAATGGTGCAAAACAACTGGCTATCCACACGCAAAAGAATAAAATTAGACACTGCCTCGCTCTGTATACCAAAAAGAAAAGAAATGTCAAAATTCTAAATGCAAAATCCCCAGCTACAAAGCTCTTAGAATAAGCAATAGCTAATATTATACACAACACCAGAAACACAAGCAACAAAACAAAAAAGTAGATAAACTGGACTTCACCAAAGCAAAAATTTTTTTTTGTTTCAAAGAACACCATCAAGAGAGTAAAAAGTCAACCCATAACATGGGAGAAAATATTTGCAGACCATGTATCTGATAAGGGTCTAATATCCAAAATATATAAAAACTATTATAACCCAACAATAAAAAGACAAATTACTCAGTTAAAAAAACAGGAAGACAATTTTAAACACTTATCCAAAGAAGTTATACAAATAGACAGCAAGCACATGAAACAATGTTCAACATCATTAGTTGTTAGAGAAATACGAATCAAAACCACAAGAGATAATATTTCACATCCACCAGGACAGCTTTAACTAGAAAGGCAGTATATACTCATCGGTGAGGATAAGGCGAGACTGGAGCTGTCATTCAGTGTTTGTAGGAATATAAAATGATATAGTCACCTTTAAAATGAGTTGGGCATTTCCTCAAAAAGTTAAATAGTTATATCTCATCAGCTCCACTTCTAACTATACACCCAAGAGAATCAAAAACATATCTCCACAAAAATCTTATATGTCATAGAAGTATTATGATAGCTAAAAAGTGAAAATAATACAAATATCTACTAACTGATGAATAGATAAAATATGGAGTATTCAAAGAATAGAATATTATTCAGTCATAAAAGGAATGAAGTTTTGATATATGCTGCAACATAGATGAACTTTGTAAGCATTATGCTAAGTGAAAGAAGCCAGACACGAGATCACATATGGTATGATTCAATTTATATGATAAATCCAAAATAGGCAAATTCGTAGACACTGAAAGTAGCATAGTAGTTACTAGGGACAGGGAAAAGGGAGTGACTGCTAATGAGTATGAGGTTTCTTTTAAAGTGATGAAAATGCTCTGGAATTAGATATTGGTGACAGCTGCACAATATTCTGAATATACTAAAAAAAAAAACAAAACACTGAACTGTACAGTTTAAATGAATGATTTGTGTATGTGAATTATGTCTCAGATTTTTTTTAAAAAGTCTAGACCTTGACAAATCATTCCAAATATTTAAATTAGTGGAGTCTGCTCCTGAGACTTGTAATAAGAAGTAGAGGGTGGTCATCAAGATCAAGAATAGAGCCTTTTAGAAGATGAGGAAAATGAGAAATAAGCAGGAGGCCAAGCCTCCATGATTTTTAAGGTGAGCAGCAGGGGGAGCCCTTGATAACAAAGAAAATTACAAAAATAATATTTATGCTTCTAATCATAAAGTTAATACATTCTTTTTGCAGAATATCTGAAGAAATACCAAATAAACTTAATTTTAAAACCAGTGATAATTCCACTGAAAATCACTATTAATATCATTTGTGCAAATCCTTCCAGTCTTTTTTCAGCATACCTATGCATGTACATGCATATATAACCAAACTCACATATTTTACAAAAGTAGAAGATGCAATTTTGCATCCTATTTTTCCACTTCATAATATCTTTTTACATTTTTTCCTAAGTCTTCAGTATTTTCGAGAACATGATTTTCAGTGCTTACCAATGTACTATAATTAATTAAACCTATTTTTTAGAATGTTTCCCTGATTAAATAACATTGTGATAATCACCCTTGAATCTAAACCTTTATATTTCTCAAAAAATATTTTCTAAGGACAGGTTCCTAGAAGAGGAATTATTAGGTCAAATACCATTCACAGTTTTAAGTCTTTGAATGCATATTGCCACATTTACAATAAGGAAACTTGAAAAATCTTTATACTTCCCCCAGCACTATATATAATCCTTTTTCCTCAACTTTTCTCCAAATATGTAATTATCTGATTTGTTTGTTTAAAACAGTTGCCAACTTGAGAAACAAAAACTAATCTTCCTTTAATTATTTTTAAATAAATAGTAAGCTTGAAATTTTTTCTGAGTTATTATCTAATTGTAATCTGCTTGTCAGTTCAGTTCAGTCACATCCAACTCTTTGCAATCCCATAGACAGCAGCACACCAGGCTTCCCTGTCCTTCACCAACTCTCAGAGCTTGCTCAAACTCATGTCCATTGAGTCAATGATGTCATCCAACCATCTCATCCTCTGCCGCCCCCTTCTCCTGCCTTCAACCTTTCCCAGAATCAGGATCTTTTCCAATGAGTTAGTTCTTCACATCAGGTGGCCAAAGTATTGGAGTTTCAGCTTCAGCCTCAGTCCTTCCAATGAATATTCAGGTTTCCTTTTAGGATGGACTGGTTTGATCTTGTAGTCCAAGAGACTCTCAAGAGTCTTCTCCAACACCACAGTTCAAAAGCATCAATTCTTCAGTGCTCAGCTTTCTTTGTAGTCTAACTCTCACATCCATACATGACTACTGTACATGTGTGTACAATTCTGCTTATACAAATTGCCTTTTTGTGAACACTGACAATTTTTTTGTTTAGATTATTTATCTTCTAATTATTGATTTCTAGAAGCTTTTCATGTATCAATTATGTTTATACCTTTGTCTTATATTTTGCCATTTTTCAGGTTTTTCTTTGCTTTATGCTTTTTTGTCATGAGTTTTGATGTAGCTTTTAGTTTTATACCAAAAAAAAAAATTGATCTTTTCACAAATTCTTCCTCTACCTTTTTGCTTAAAAAGTGCTTCTGTGAAGCAGGAATTGATGAATATTTACCATAATTTTGTTTATTCTTTCACGTTTTTAAAAATTTATTTAATGTTTATGTATTTAATTCCTCCAGAACTTATTTAGGGATATGGTATGTGTCCCCCTGGCTAGGGCAGGGCATCATCTGATGGCAGAAACCCGTCTGGGGTTGGCAACAGCCAAGGGCGGGATGGGTCAGGAGAATGTGGGTCAGCCCTTCCAGAGCAAAAAGGAAGGGGAGGTTGATTTTTAGCAGGATCGATGAGGAAGGTGGTTCTGAAATGTTTTTCACAGAAATAGAAACCAATGAAACAGACGCCAGCACTCTACTGCTTTAGAAAAAGAAAGAGCTGGACAACAAGCAGGCAAGCAATTGGCAGCTACTGCCAACCTCGGAAACTTGTCATATTTAGTTTGTTCCCCTAAAGAGGTATATACCCACACCACCCAAGGATGGTTACGTGGTAACACCCAGATCTGCCAGTTGGTGCTCCAGTCATAGCAGCAAACACCACTGCATCTCACAACGGCCACACAACTTGCAAAGCACAATCACACCACTCTCCCCAGGTCCCTGCCCGCAAGCCATCCCAGCTGCTGGCAGGGATCAGACAAGCAACTTCTGACCTGGCCTCCAGAACCTGGGAGAGATTGATTTTACCATAAAGCCTTCCTAATGCTCCAGGGATTTGTCCCAGTGAGAGGAGAATGCTTTAGGAGAAGTAGAGCCAGTTTCTCCGGCCCAGGGTGTGTGCCCAGAACTGGGGAGCCAGCCCTACATCTAGGGTAATTGCTGCGGGTAATGGTGTGGTGCTGTACAGACTTCCTAACCAGCTGGAACTTTCTATTTGCCTGACCGTGTTATTACTGGCTCCTGCTAGATTTTAGGGACATTAACCTGCCCATATGTGTCTGCTAGTGCCTTGCTGGGCGACTCCAGCTTACAGACTTCTTAGGAAAGGGGCTTTATGAATTTTTCTTCTACAAGTCTTTTCCCTTTTGTTTTTTTCTCTGCAAATTCTTCTCTTTTTCTGCTAGTTGGAGCAGAGGATTTCGGCTTTCTTACGAACAGTGCATGAACCAGCCAGTCATACCATCCGAGAATGTTGTAAGAGCCTGCTTCCAGGTTCCAGATTTGGATCTGTGAAAATGGCCCAGACTCTTCTGAAATTCTGAGCTGACGTTCCAGTATCCAGCCTCCAATTAAGCTCTGCAAGTTGCCACAAATAAGTAGGCCAGCCACCTCTTCTTCTCTGTGTCAGCGTCTCACGCCCTAAGGAGTGGCGGCAAAAGGGGGAGCACAGGGGACTTGCCCTCAATCAGTGACATTGGGTCTTATTCTTTTTATTTTTTACAGTAAGGCAACACTTCTCTGCAATCATGAGGAATGTTTTCAGCACACTTCCCACCTCTGCACTGGTGGGTGCATGGTTGATGAGCTTGTTGCCCTGTCTGTGGACCCAGCCTGTAGATAAACATAACTAGTTCTAAATGTCCCCACTGACCACCATAAGATGTCCATCTACCACGGCAAGTGGATTCAAGCACAAGATACAATGTGAGCAGCATGTGGATGATCTTCAGCTAGTTTGGGCAGCTGGTTGGCCCACTTCACAGAGCCTTGATATAAGGAACTAGGAGAAGGTTTCATGAGATCTCACAATGAAATTGCCATACGACAGGAAGCTTGCTCTAAGAGGTTATTTCTACCACGGAAAGAACTGGGGATATGGTTGAAATACATTTTGGCTTAGACTCAGAAAGCCAGGTTTTATGCCTAGTCCTTCTTGATCAGTTTTGTGGCCACGGGTATCTGTGAACTATAGCTTTCTGAAGGTCCTGAAGGTGAATAATTACACCTTAAAGAACCATGCTGAGGCTCACATCACATGAGGAAATGTGTGATAAATTGTTCTGTAAACTGGAAAAGTGCACCAGTAAAAGAGGCTACTGTTTGTTGTTAGACCTATATTCGAGGTAGGAGAACCAAGGTTCAGAGAGTAAGAGTTGGAAATGGCCCAGACTGAGCTGCTGAGAGAATTACCCAGGACTCTATAGATCCTCCAAGGGCCTTCCTTCTGAATTGTGTGACTGTATCAGGCAGTTTATCAGCTCCCATTAGTGATTAAATGGCCAATTCTACAATTTGTTGTTGTTTTTTATTGTTTTGTCACTCAGTTGTGTCTGATTCTTTGGCGATCCCATGGACTGTAGCCTGTCAGGCTCCTCTGTCCATGGAATTCTCTAGGCAAGAATACTGGAGTGGGTTGCCATTTCCTCCTCCAGGGGATCTTCCCGACCCAGGTATCGAACTCATGTCTACTGCACCGGCAGGCGGATTCTTTACTGCTGAGCCACCAGGAAAGAACGTAATTCCACAATTAGCTGTGATAAAACCCAGCCTAAATTATTTGACTGAAGTCATTTCATTGCTAGCCCTTCAAACTGCCTGAAAGTGAAACTATCAGTCTCTCAGTCACGTACAACTCTTTGCCACCCCATGGACTATAGCCCATCAGGCTTCTCTGTCCATGGAATCCTCTGGGCAAGAATACTGGAGTGGGTAGCCATTCCCTTCTCCATGGAATCTTTCCCACCCAGGGATTGAACCTGGGTCTCTTGCATCGCAGGCAGATTCTTTACCATCTGGGCCACCAGAGAAAGTGAAAAAAAGTGAAAGTGAAGTCGCTCAGTTGTGTCGGACTCTTTGCGACCCCGTGGACTGTAGCCTACCAGGCTTCTCCATCCATGGGATTCTCCAGGCAAGAATACTGGAGTGGGTTACCATTTCCTTCTCCAGGGGATCTTCCCGACCCAGGGATCGAACTCAGGTCTCTCGCATTGGAGGCAGACGCTTTAACCTCTGAGCCACCAGAGAAGCCCCCATCAGTTGCCTGGCTAGTCCTCAATTCACTGGAGAGACAGTGTTAAGATCATGAACCATCTGACCAAACTGCTGGGTGTGAGTTCATCTCTGCATCCCCCTAACTAGGTGGCTTTAAGCAAGTGACATGACCTGTCTTCAGTTTACTCATCTGTAGAATGCAATAAAAATACTACCTTCCTCAAACTGTTGTGAGAATAAAATGAATAAGAAATGTAAATTGAATAATATCTGGTACATAGAAAGCTACTTGTAAGCTATTATTCTTTTCCAGTAGGCCACTCTTTAAAAAAAAAAAAATGTATGTTCTAAATTATGGGAAAAGATGGACTTTTTAGGCATAATGGAGAATTGAGCTTTAAGAAATACACTCCCTCTTCCCCTACTCCATTGTGAAGGGTCTGGCATGACAAGATAGGTTAGATGACATGGTTCGGTGGAACCACAATGGTGAGCACACACATGTGGGTGCCTGGGAATGCAGAATGATGACATCCTCTCTCTGGTGGAGCCCAAGATGGATGGAGACAAGTGTGGCTGAACCCAGGCTCCTCCACGGACTGGTAAGTGACCTTGCAGCAGGATCTCTTTGTATCTTTACTTCCAAAATTTTGCAGCAGCAGAACAACAGTTCCTGCCCCACATGGTTATTGCTTAGAACAGAGCAGATACACAGTGAATTTCAGCTATCATTACTATTATGATACCATTTACCATTCCCCAACTTTGTGATTTGAAATTTTGAGAAACTGCATACATTTTTCAGGTTACAGTAGAAAAGAAAAAGTGTCAGATAAAATAATGTCTTATTTTCTTTTAAAGACAAAAAAAGGAAATGCCACATCATCGCTATCTGTTTGTTCATACACTGTGACAATGGGATTGTCCATTCCTGTCATATTTTTAAATATATTTTTATAAATTAAAAAAAATATTTCACTGTGTTGTGTCTTAATTGTGTGTGGGCTCTCTAGTTGTGGCTCTCAGACTCCAGACTGAACGGACTCAGTAGTTGCTCTGCAGCACGTGGGATCTTAGTTCACTGACCAGGGATCAAACTGGCGTCCCCTGCATGGGAAGGTAGATTCTTAACCACTGGACTGCCAGGGAAGTCCTCATGTCAAACTTTTTATGAATTACTGTGAACTGCTTGAGTTTCAAAATATTTCCATACATGAAAGCCCAATCCCCTTTAGACTTCACTCAATTTTCTTTTATAAACTGACCCAGTCGACGTGGGTGATGCCAGTCTCTGGTTTTAACATCACATATGAAAGACAAGGGGTTCCAAACCAATGTCTACTAATTCCAGTCACTCTGAAGTGTCACTTTCAGTTTTGCTATGGTTTGGCACGCATATCTTCATGTTTGAAACTGCTCACCAGAATGTTTGAGCAAACGCATAAATAGTAAGAACTGAACATGCCAAGTGACTTTCAATTTTTTAAAATATCTTCACGGGGCTGGTGACCTGAGTCAGGTCGGCTGTCAAGTTTTGGGTTTGGTAATGAAAGCCATAAAGGGAGTCAGTCAACTGACAGTGCCCAGGGGATACGACAGCAGGACTTTTCTCTTGCAGCCTCTTGCAGAGCACAAACTCCATCCCCACCCCTGCAGACAGGGTGTTGGGTTTCTGACCTGTGGGGAGGGTCCCTGGAGAGTGCTAGAAAGCAGAAGAGGCTGCCGGTCCTACTGGGACCGGTAAAGTTAGCACAAGATTTAATAGCACTGGAACATACCCGCCCATTTTATTTCTCCAGTCTGATAATCTAGGGTAGTTAAGGGAAAGAGCAGAGATTTTGGTGGCTTTTAGCTTTTTTTAAAGTTTCATCTGGGCAAACACACAAATGTGGATCAATGTTATCCAGACCTTACCACTGTTTGTTTTTCAGACTCCAAGATTAAACTAAGGACTGGCCAAGCTGAGCAGATATGTTTGCCTTTGTCTGAGAGAAGACAGAACTTGGAAAAAGAAGGGTGTTCAGAGAGACTGGGTTTCCTGAAGTATCTAAGGGTAGCCAAACAACGGCAGACAGGACTCAACCCTGGCGTGCTGAACAGGGCTATCTCCTTCATAATGAACGGCATGCTCATTTAAATGGGGCAAATTTGCAAATATTTTATATCTTACTAAGGAAACTATTTAAGCGTAGGAAATATGAGGGTTAAATGCCTTGCTTTCATAAACATACTACGATGGAGGAGATGATTTTAGATATTCTGTGGAAAAATGTAGGGGAAAAAAGTGCTGAATTAGCCCATTCCGTTCCATTGAATTGTTCAGCAATTATGGTCATCCCCCGTGCCCTAGAAAATTAAAGTACAAGATGAAATCCCAATCTAAGCCTGTCAGCTGCTAAGTGACTGCTATGTTACTAAATAAACGACACATCCCATTATCAGTTCAGCTCAGTTCAGTCGCTCAGTCGTGTCTGACTCTTTGTGACCCCATGAATCACAGCACGCCAGCATCCCATTATAAAAGCATTTAAAACTTATCCAAAGAGGTTTGCTGAATGGGGACTATAATTTTAAAATCATTTGTTGCTAGACTGTACACTTAAATTTTAACCTGAAGCTAAATGTTGCAAAGTTAAATCAATTTTATTTGAACACACAGGGGAATTTACACTCTTCATTTGGGGTGGATGGAACCCTTGACACAGTCTAGAATTTATTAAGACTCCTGTCCCATAGGAACAGTTAACTCTTTGATCCTAGCACTCTCTCTCCTCCTAGAAGAATTATTTAAATGTTACACATCCCTTTTTTTTTATTATTACCCCAAGCCCAGCAGTCACAGAGACAATTCCCTTTCTATCCCCCACACCCCTTTTCTTTTCTCTCTTTCTTTCTCTGTCTTTCTCTCCTTCCCTGAAGTTTATAAAGCATTCCTTCAGCTTTGGTTTTCCTTTTCGACATTTAAAAATGTGGCTTCTGCCTATAAAACTTCTCCTCTACCCTGAGCAGCCCCATTCCCCTGGGGCTGTTATTGGCATGATCTATAAATTAACTGGAGTCACTTCGAGCCCTCAGTTAGCTTTTAATCAAACATTAGCAGCAGTGTTTACTCTTGTGTAATCTTTGCTTGTTACTTAATTTAATGCCCGTCAGCATTAAAAAAAAAAAAAAAAAAAAACCATGTTCAGCAAATCCTTGGCGCACACTGTTCAGTTTCTTTCCTCTTCCCCTCCCCCACCTTGACCCAAATCAAGCTTCATTTAATCTGGTAAAGGCTTTCTAATAATTTTAATGTGCTAGTGCAGCTTGCTCTCTTAAGGAAATAAGAGTTTGCTCTCTATGGCAATCAACCCAGAGGCCTTTGCTTTCTGATCCCCATCCCACATCACATCAAAGAGGCTAAACTGTAAATTGTATAGTTTTTGTTTCTTGTTGCTCTGGCAGTTATTTGTGAGTGATGTAAGATGGGAAGCATCTTCAGACTCACATTTGGAAGATGCTGGTGTGGGCCCTTGAGAAAAACCCACTGGAAACTGACTTTGAAGGTCTGCCCGGTGGTGAGCTAAAAGCGAACATATCACATCATAATTCATACACAACTTTGTGTCTTTTGAACCTTCCTCCCCAGCTGCCACCACCTCTAGAATAAATAAATAGTGCCCTGGCCATTCTACGGTGTGCTGGAGTGGCTTTCCTCTCTTCTTTCATAATGTGAAATCCATCTATAGTCTTGCAGGAGAACTTCCCTAAGGCTGTCCTAAAGACTGGAGGAAATACTGACTTCAGATGGAATAGGAAGGCTCAGCTTCAGCGCACAAAGCACATTATTAAGGGAAAAAGAATGTAGGGGGAAATTATAAGTGTACTCTTAAAAGATGCAAAAAGCAGCTCTCCTACCTTGCGCCTCCCCGTTTCTGTGCACTCTGTATAACAGAACATCCTCCTTAGTCCGGGGCTTTGATTAATAGCATCACACTCAGGACACCCGGTTTCTGTGCCAAGGAGACAAATGTCACCCTGAAAGTCTCATGCTGTTTCAGGAGATGTGACCGAAACAATGTGGACACCCAAGGAGAAGGAACCCTGAGTCAGAGAGGTCTCAACTGTTCCATCCTTTCCCCCCCAAAACTTGACCTCTTCAAATTTCACTGTGTCTCAGCTGTGCTTCTGCTCCCCATCGATTAGAAATCAGGATTCTCTTCTCTACACCACAAGGGAAAACCCTACTGCTAAGAATCCCGACTATGGCGGGATGTCCCTACTATGTCTCACAGAAGAGCACTCCCTTAGAAGAGCAGTAGGGATTCAAAGGGCAAGAAGAAGAAGAAAAGGAGAGACGCTGGTGACTGAGGTTTCATCCAACTGCTGCAAATGAATAAATGCTGAAAAATGCATTTCTGCTCTCTCAGATAGGAAAGGAGTTTCCTGGACTGAATCCATGCAGAGTTCATGGTTGGATTTCTAGGAAAGCCTCAATAAGGGGCTGAATTATGTGCTATTAACTCGAACTGCAGCTGTCCTGAGGGTCAACAGCTCTGTCTGAGCTCAGGTTACAAGTGCACACTGGTAGCCTGTGCTTGGGGGCTGGTGTCACTGGGAGTCACCCTTGAGATGTGCAAAGCAGCCCAGGAGACACATGCATCCCTGTCACTAACCACCGGGTCCCTGGGCCTGCCCACCTGTGGGGTGTCACCACCCAGGCTCCAAAGTGCAGCTGTTCCACTATGCAACTTTCCTGAACCATCTGGTGGAACGTGCTCAAAACACAGGGCTGCACTGACAAGGACTTTAAGGTTTAGGAACTCACTCCCAGATAACAGCTGAGAACAGCAAGAAGTGCCCAGGCCCCTCAGGTGCCCAGGCTGCCCTGGTGATAAAGGGAGCTCTACTGTCGACTCATTGCTCTCCTCACATTCTTATTCCTGATGCTGAGTGACCACCGTCAGCACTTGAGGTCTGTGCTTCCCTTTTCTTTTCAACTCCCTCTTCAATGTCCCTTACCTGCCCATCCTCACCCAACTTGCTCATTTAACAGTGCCAAGTGGTCGGCTCATAGGAAGCGGTGCATGCCTTTAAAGCTCCTTAGAGGAGAGCACGTGACAAATATAAAATGGAAAATGTTTTAGACAAATACGACATTTCATTTGAGGTATCAGCCATAATGATCTATAACCAATAAATTCATTTGTTTTCCATTTTGTTATTGTGTGTGTGTGTGTGTGTGTGTGTGTGCAGGCACTATGCTGTGTCCCACTCTTTCCCCAGCATATCCCTGCATGCTTTGTTCACTGTGTGATGTCCAGTTCTCTGGTCTCTTCCAATGGCAGCCTCCATCCACTGGAGCCTGCCTAGGACCCTGCACTGGTCAATGGGAAACCAAACAAATCAGAGGCACTTAGTCGTTTCCACCAGTTCACAAAGGGAAAGCTTCGGCATGTTCCCTGAAGGCCAGACATGTGAGTTAAAGCTGCAGAAGGAAGCTGACTTGTAAACCTTCCCTGACAATCAGGATTTACTGTTTATTCTGTCAACCCTGTTTATTCTTTCAACTCTGGTTTCGCAGCAGAACAGCTCATCACACTACACCCAGATTGTGGGGACACACAGAGAACAGCCAAGAAGAACCAGAGAGAGCTCAATCCTGCTGATTCATTCACTAAGTCATTTGTTAGCAAGCTGGTTTGGGGTTTCTCTTTTCCACAATATTTCAACACTTAGGGAATTAAAATAGCCAGCTGTTCCCATCTTCAAACAACATATCCTGGATAATTGGGAATTTAACATAAGTTTTACTCTTAAAGTCCTCTTCCAAAATACATCTGACCAAAATAGTTCATGAAATAACTTGGAAACCTAGAGCGTGCAAGAGAGTTGTGTATGATGCTAAGTACAGAGTCACTTGGCACTTGGTAAACATGCACTGATGCAGACCTGGTTTCCTAAGATTTAAAATGTAGAACCAAACAACTCATACTTTCTCAAATATTATGGTGCTAGTGTAAATTTACAAGAGGCTGCTGCTGCTGCTGCTGCTAAGTCGCTTCAGTCGTGTCCGACTCTGTGCAATCCCATAGACGGCAGCCCACCGGCTCCCCCGTCCCTGGGATTCTCCAGACAAGAACACTGGAGTGGGTTGCCATTTCCTTCTCCAGTGCATGAAAGTGAAAAGTGAAAGTGAAGTTGCTCAGTCGTGTACGACTCTTAGCGACTCCATGGACTGCAGCCTACCAGGCTCCTCCGCCCATGGGATTTTCCAGGCAAGAGTACTGGAGTGGGGCACCATCGCCTTCTCCGTTACAAGAGGCTACAAACATCAAACTGGATATGGTGTAGCAGAGAGGCTGTGGAATCAGACAGGCCTGGACTCAAATTGAGTGCCACGCTTGCTGTGCAGCCCAGAACAAATGATACATTCTCACTAAACCTCAGTGTTCTCACCTCTAAAATGGGAATAATAAGAACCATCCCTCAACTCAGTGAATTTGGGGAGGATTAAGATTAGGAGATACATTGTAAAACCGTTTTTGGCTCAGAGCAAGCATTTCATAAATGAAAACTGCTGGATACTCTTGTCTTACAGAGAATGTTTTTGAAAATTGGAAATAATTTTAAAGCTTGGAAAACAATGAAGACCCCTCTGGGGAAATATATAACTCCTAAATCAGATAATGGAACATCTTGGAAACCCAGACTACTCAGAGCATACTTAAGTGCCAGGGACAGGGCTCATACCTAGCTGACACTCAATAAACATTTATTGACACCGACCACGGTTTCTTCAGGTTAAAAATAAAATGTCTGGAAGAATTACAGAATCGCTTGTGGTTATTTCTGAAATATTATGACATCAAAGTAAGAATTTAAAACACCGCCACACACACAAAGAAGCTGGGTACCAGATTTGCTTAAAAGATTGGAAGAACCCAAAACTCAAGTATTGCTTGTAAAGCAGAGGTTCATAAAATTATAAAACCAGAATTAAGAAAGATCTCCTAGAAATGGACAGAGCCTCATCAACTTCAGTGGAGAAATTTCTCCATCTATCATCTGCTGACTCCACAGGGTAAAGTCGCTGTGCTGGGGAGGTGTCTGTGTATTCCCAGGGTGAGACCATCAGCTCTTCCATTTAAGTCAGGGGCTACCAAACTAGAATGGAACACTGGTAGATTTAAAAATTTAGAGTCAAATTCAAACAGATAATCTCACAGAGGAGAGCTCCCACATATCAATAGAGAAAACTGAGGAAGGCTATATTTAAAGTTTTTCTTTTTATCAAGGTAGAGTTTGCACTGTGACAATGATTAAGCTGTAGGGGAGGCTTTTAACAGAATTTACTCTGCACTGGTACTAACTAACTGAAATATATCATTTGCTTTTCTAATCTTCCTTTAATTTTAGTCTAGAAAATACCATTTATCTTTAGTATTCTTTCTCCCATGGGGCAAAAGAAGAAACAAGATTTCAGAATTCCATAAGGCATTGATTAATTCATGCTGGTCTCTCTTCTAGGTACCGGATATTAAAAAGGAAGGCAACCAATATATTACCTCCATCCTTAAGAATAAGCCCCTCCTGATCTTTAGGGATACGTATTTAAAACGGGCCAATTGCTCTTCAGTAAATGTCAAATAAACGGACCTCTGGAACACTTAAAATTTCAGGCTGTGCAACTGTATGCTTCAATAACACACACACACACACACACACACATGCGTGCATGCACACCTAGGTCGAAAGGAACAGGAATTGACACAGGCTAATTGTGTCTCTGACTTACTTTCCACAGTTATTTGCTCTTTGCTTATGCAGAACAGAAACATAATGGCAAACCCTCTGCAAAAAGATGGCAAGCTATCTCCAAATTAGAGAGGTTTGGCTGCAGGTGGGTATGAGAAGGCAGCACTTACAGAAACTTTCAGTTGGTAAAGAATCCGCCTGCAATGTGGGACACCTGGGCTCGATCCCTGGGTTGGGAAGATCACCTGGAGAAGGGAATGGATACCCATTCCAGTATTCTGGCCTGGTATTCATCTCCAAATTAGGGAGGTTTGGCTGCAGGTGGGTATGAGAATGCAGAGTTTATGGAAACTTCACCTTGTATTTATTATTAATATCTTTGTTGAAACCTATGAGCTTAGCCAGCCCAGCTACTCTGACTTGGGAAACTTTTTTTTTTTAATTGGAGGCTAATTACTTTACAATATTGTAGTGGTTTTTGCCATACATTGACATGAATCAGCCATGGGTGTACATGTGTCCCCCATCCTGAATCCCCCTCCCACCTCCCTCCCCATCCCATCCCTCAGGGTCATCCCAGTGCACCAGCCCTGAGCACCCTGCCTCATGCATCAAACCTGGACTGGCGATCTATTTCACATATGGTAAAATACATGTTTCAATGCTATTCTCTCAAATCATCCCACCCTTGCCTTCTACCACAAGAGTCCAAAAGTCTGTTCTATACATCTGTGTCTCTTTTGCTGTCTTGCATATAGGGTCATCGTTCTTGGGAAACATATCTTGAGGTCTCTTTAGCTTTCTGACTCATGTTGCGTAATTGAGTTGGATGGACAAAAGCCTAGTAGTTATTTGCACAAGAGCAACATGTAGGTTTACTTTGTCCTTATATTAAATTAAAACACTTGAGCACTCAAAATGGGGCTCTGTAACAACCTAGAGGGGTAGGAAGGGGTGGGAGGAGAGAGGGAAGTTCAAGAGGGAGGGGACATATGTATGCCTATGATTGATTCATGTTGATGTATGGCAGAGACCAACACAACATTGTAAAGCAATTGTCTTTTAATTAAAAATAAATAAATTAAAAAAAAAAAAAACACTTGGACAAATAGGCTAAATTTGTTGTTGCATTGCTGGTCAGTATTCTTTAAAAAGAAAAAAAAGTCATTATATAATTATATTCAGGAGAAAGCCATTAGGGCTCCTCTATAACTTGGTGACAAAAATTTCACTAAAATGAGGAAATGTGGTCATTTACTCTGGCTTCTCCAGCAGGAAAAAAACTGAGTTTGTAAAAATTTTAAGTTACAAATAGCACTCACATATAAATATAACATGAGCATGTTGCGAAGATTCATTTAATATCACTGATATTAAATATCACTGATATTAAATTTGATATCACTGATATCAGCGGAGAATGAATGTTTGAATAAGACTGCTAGATCAGATAGAACACTGGTTAATGCCACACACAGCAATAACAGGATCATCTTTTACGATCCTTTTATTTAAAAGCAACCTGTAGAATCATCTTTTCTACTGGATATAAGTCACTTGCATTAGTGCTGGACAAAATCTATGAATTAATATTTCATAGAATCTGAGCGTTAATCAACAGCAAATAGTATTATCAAATAAGGTGCATTTCCTTAAAGAATCAGATAGTCCTTAGATGGATCTATTAGAAAATGCTCCAGTAAGATAGTGAAAGGACATGCAGCCATTCTTTTGCCTTATTTCAAGTTGAAACTTTGTCTTAATATTAGTAAGTGCTTTTGGGGGAAAGATGTTTCAGACAGAAAGACAATTGAGGCTCTGGGACAGATTATTGCATAAATATTAACAGAACAGCATTGCCATTCAAACTATGTGGAATCCTAAGAAATGCAGAATTGGAGGTAGAGGCAATCCAAGTGTCCACTGAGGTTTGAATGGATAAACAAAATTTGGTATACACCCACAATGGAATACTAGGTAGCCTTAAAAAGAAAGGAAATTCTGACACAAGCTATAACATGGCTGAACCTTGAGAACATTATGCTTTGCAACATAAGCCAGTCACAAAAAGATAAATACTGTATGATTCTACATTTATAAGCTGTCTAGAATACTAAAATTCATAGAAACAGTAAGTAGGATGGTTTCCAGGGACTGCAATGAGGGAGAATGGGGAGTTGCTATTTATTAGGTATAAACTTTCAGTTTTGCAAGATGGAAAAGACCTTGAAATTGGTTTCACAAACAATGGGAATAATGCTATTGTACTGTACACTTAGAAATAGTTAAGATGGTAAATTCCATGTTATGTATTTTTTACCATAATGAAAAATAATAAAAATTCCAGAGTTAGTTATCACCAATGCAGATTTATGTTATAAAGCAAAGGAAAGACTTCACCAGAGTGAGACCAAGATGCTGAGTGTAAAGCACCATCTGAAGGGCTAGATCATGACCATCTACAAGAGACACACACAAAGTAACTGCAAAGATGCCAACCTAGCTATTGTGGATTTCAGCCCATATCATGGAAACAATCAAGCAACGTAGCAGAGTCGGCTGCCCAAGCAGCCCAGCAACCCGTCATAGTGGTAATGCCAGCAGGAGCTCTGAATGCAGTGCAAAGGTCATGCGTGTATCCTCTGTCACTCGGTCCTGTTTGACTCTTTGCGACTCCATGGACTTTAGCCCGCCAGGCTCCTCTGTCCATGGGATTTCCCAGGCAGGAAACTGGAGTGGGTTGCCATTTCCTTCTCCAGGGGATCTTCCTGACCAGGGGATCAAACTCACATCTCCTACATTGGCAGGTGCATTTTTCATCACCGAGCCATCTGGGAATCCCATACAATGGCCATAGTCCAGTGCAAAGTCCAACACCTGCAAAGGATTGTCTGTTCTTTTTTAAAAGAAAGATTTGTTCTTTATTTAAATTTTACCTCTTTTTTTACATCCTTCATAAAAACGTATTCAAAGTGGGTCACAAACCTTTATTCATAAAAATGTGTTCAAAATGGGTCACAGACCTTAATTAAGATGCAAAACTATGAAACTTCTGCAAGATAACATAAGAGAAAACCTAGGTGATCTTGGGTTTGGCAATGAGGTTTTTTTGTTGGCATTTTCTTTTGTATTTTTAAATTTTCATATCTCTTTTTTCAGCTTTATTGAAATATAATAGACATAAAATTGTTTATATTTAAGGTGCATAACTTGATATATTGATATGTATACATTGTGAAATGATCACCACAGCCTAGCTAATTAACATATCCATCATTTTACATCATTAACATTTTGCTCTCTCTTTCTCTCTCTCTCTCTTTCTTTCTTTGGTGGTCAGAACACTTAAGTTCACCCATCACAGCAAATTTCAAGTAACAATATAGTATTGTTAAGCATTTTCATCATTCTGTACATTAGATTTCTGGAATTTACTCATCTTACATAACTGAAATTTTAACTGACTACTCAGAGAACTCTCCTTAGTCACCATCACTGTTAATTTTCCTTACCCCTATGTAACAGCTGAATGAGAAAACATTAACCTAATATTCATTAAACCTTGGGAACTAGTTTTCTGATTATCACATTTGCATCTTTTCTTAATTGCCCTCAGACTTTTGTGTCAGGCTCTAGAAAAATTAAGCCTCTTGCAAAAAGTGCAAAGAAAACTCTTTTTGCTATCCAAGGGCAAAGCTCTCACTCTTGCCTGAAGTGACTTCATCATAACAGGTCTACACCCTCCGGCAGAATGTGAGAACCCTTGCGTAAGAAGCTTTGCCACATATGTACAAGATATTTTTATTCCCTCATAAATTTGATTAGTCTTCTCAACAGAGCAATCACATCTCTACTTTCTTTCTCTCTTTTTCCTAACCAGTAGAAACTTTCTTTAATTTTTATGGTGAATTGACATGATGCCATGGAATGCTGATTAAGATAAAATATTAAACCCAACTGCATTTTAAAATCCACATCCTTTATGGAGTCAGAGGAAAACTACGTCTGTCTCCACTAGGCAGTGTCCTTCAAGGCCTTACATAATGCCCACAGTCAGAGTATTTTACCATCTGGTCATTAATTTTTCAGCATTATAAAAATGCAGAAACTTCATTCATTTGCAAAAACATTTAACTGAGCCTAATACTGAACTCTACACTAAAAACAAAAACTAACAATGTCTAGAAACACGTTCTGTTCCATTATATCTTCCATTGTTGAAATAAGCATTTCCTTGGAACAAACTGCTATTGAAATTCAAATGCTCCTTAGAGCAAAAGAAATCATTCTCCAACATAGGAGCCCTCTCTTGGTATGATTTATTTCACAGCAAATTAATTCAGTGACGATTTTGGAGGCTGTAAACTGGGGTGTTCCTTCCAAAACCCAAACAAATCTCAGATACAAAAACACTGGCAACAGGTAGAGAAAAGAGGCATGTAGCTCACTAAGGTTGGCTGTTTGCAGGCTTTTGTTTTGTTTTTCATGCTTTCCTTATTCTTTTCATAAAGATTGGACTTTGTAGCAGCAGGTATAACCAAACTCAACCCACTCTAAAGTTCAAGTCTTTCTAGTTCATACTGTCTCCTTTCATAGAATGACTTCAGATGGTCCGCCAAGAAAATAAGTAAAGCAAGCTCAGAGAAATTTATAAAATGTTTAAATAGCTAACTAACAAGTTAACCATCAGAGGAAGCATGTAGAATTAAACAGAAAAATTCATCTGGAGAGAGAAAAAAATAATAACAGAATGACAGAAAGAAAGCAAGAGAAAGGAAAGGGAAGGCAGACGAGATGAGAGCCACGAGAGAGAAAGGAGGAGTCCTTTCAAGCAGACGCAGTCTGAAAATGTAGGTGCTATAAAATATTTATTCTTCCTAAGTGCTTTCTCCTCTTTCTCCTCTTTTGCTGGACTGTGCCAGCTCACAGTGGCTTGTAAACTCTTCCATTTTTTAATGGTCTTTTAGGTGCAGATGCTCATCAACTCAAAGGTGAACTACAACTACTTCACAGAAAATAAACTGAGAGTATTTTTATGTGATCCTTGCTCCAAGGCAGCAAGGGAAGACAAAAGAATTCAGCGCACTACCACTTTTAAGGTTTCGATCCCAGCCAGAACTAAACCACATCTGAGCCTCAGCAACACCCCCTTTCTCCCCATCAGAGCATAGTCACTGACACCTCAAAGAGTCTCAAGTCGTTGGCACAGCTTGGCTGGCTCTCCAGCAGTATCAACACTGACCAGCATCTCATCCAGTTTTACTTAACCCTTATTTTTGATCTTTGGGCATTGCAACTATGAAAAAGAGGTTCAAAACCATGCAGTGTACTGGGGCATAAAAATGGCTTATATTCCTACAGAATACCTGGGGTGGGGGCGGGGGGATCCTTTCAGGAATAAAGCAAATGTTTATAGTAGCCCAAAGTGAAACTTAAACGTTTCAGCAGCCCAGCTGCCTGTGAAGTTGATATTGGGGCCGGGGGAGGAAGTAGTGGTTTTCGTTTGAAGCCTGGCTACTACAAGCCCAGGAGTGGCCAAGTTCAAGGCGGAAGCTGCCTCTCAACCCCTGCAGCCTCCTCCAGAGTGGCTGAGACAGATGGGGCTGTTCTCTTGCTTGTTTTAAGAATGCAAAAAAGAAGTAGAAGAAACAAGAAACAAAATGATGAATTGGAAATTTTAAGGCTCTGGATTCAAACATTTTTACGGCAACTAAATTGTAAAAAAATAAAATAAAAATTTGCCCACAGGAACGTAGGAGGAACCATGTAGAACACTGAGCAAACCAAGGGGGTTGAAGGTGGATTTTTTTTATTTTCTGATGTGATAAAAAGAAATTGAGTCCAAGAACTAAAAGAGAATAGATGACCAAGTGTGACAAGCTCTCCAATGGGTTTTTTCACTTTTTGTCTTTAGCAACGGACTGCCTGTGGACCGAGAAAACACCTAGTAATGTGCCTCCCCACTCTGCTAAGCAGCCTCGAATCAAGTAGCTTTTGCCAAACACTGTTGTCTGTCCTACATATCAAAAAAGACCTCCTCCTCCATCCTCTTTTTCAGCTGAAGATTGGCTTCCTACGTTACTAAGAAAACAAAAGAGGAACTTCCATAAATACCCACCTCTCTGCTTCCAGGTCATCACTTCCCTCCTGTTATTCTGTATGAATAATCCACAGCCCCACGGAGAGGAATCCTCTCAACCCCACTCCACCCTCATCTACTACTCTGTTTATCTGTATCCCGTTCCAATTAGACTGTTTGAAAGAATTGCTTATATCAGTGCTATTTAGTAGAAATGTAACAAGGCATATTTGTAATTTTGGCTTTTCCCGTAGCCACATGAAAAAAGTAAAGAGAAACAAATAACATTAATTTTAATAATATATTTTATTTAATCCAACATGTTCAAAATAGTATCATTTCAACATGTAATTGTTATCAAATATTATTAAGATACTAGACTTTCTTTTTATGAATTCTAATGTGATGTACATATTACTCTTAGAGCACACTTCAATTCAGAGTAACCACATTGCAGGTACTCCCATGCCTAGTGTCTAGTGAACAGTGCAGTTCTGCACTGTTCTGACTTCTCCTCTCACACTCTCTTGAACCCACTCCTTTCAGGCTTTTGCCTTCACCAGTCCACTGAAATTGCTCTTGTCAAAGTCTCCAGTAATCTCAGTTCTGCCCTATTTAGAGGTCAATGCTCAGCTTGTATCTTGCCTGACCTGCCAGCAACCTCTAACCCAGTTGATCGCTCTTTTCTGCTTGATAAACTTTCTTCGCTTATTTTCCAGAATACCACCTAGATTTCCCCCTACCTCACTGGTTGCTGCCTTCAGCCTCTGTTTGTTTATTCTTATCTCTCTGCCCTCTAAACAATGTCCCAGTGACAGGACTTAGTCTTTCATGCTCTTCACTGCTCTAAGTATCCTGATTCCTTGGTGATCTCATACATCTATTGGTTGACAAATTCCAGCCTGAATCTCTCTCCTGAGTCCTAGCACCTGAATCTCCACTTAGATCCATACATTTCCACTTAGATGTCTCACGGAGTATCAAGCTTAACATATTCGAAAACTGATCTCTTGATCTCTATCTCCCAAACATTCATCTCCTGCTGTCTACCCCATTTCAGTATATGAAAACTCCTTGTTCTGGTGATTCATGGCAAAAGTCTTGGGTTCATCTTTGCTCAATTTTGTTAATACCCTACACCCAGTCGTTCAACAAATCCTCCCAAGTATACCATTACAATATACCCTACCAGAAAAGACAAAAACTCTAATTCAAAACGATACACACACCATAATGTTCATACTTACAATAGCCAAGACAAGAAAGCAATCTAAATGTCCATCAACAGACGAATGCATAAAGAAGATGCGGTGTATATATATGTGTATATATATATATATATATATATAATGTATATTACGCAGCCATAAAAAAGGATGAAATATTGCCATTTGCAGCAACATGGATGGACCTAGAGAAGAACATCATACAAGGTGAAATAAGTCAGACAGAGAAGACAAATACTATATGATATCACTTATATGTGAAATCTAAAAAATAATACAAATGAACTTATTTACAAAACAGAAACAGACTCACAGACATAGAAAACAAATTTATGGTTACCAAAGGGGAAAGGAGTGCTGGGGGGATAAATTAGGATTATGGAATTAACAGGTACAAAGCACTATATATAAAATAAACAAGAATATTCTGTATAGCACAGGAAACTGTATTCAATATTTTGTAATAACTTATAATGGAAAAGGGTCCCCAGGACCTTTGTACATGCCGCTACAGTTGCCAGCTACCTGTGTCTCTCTATATGCCTCTCCCCATCCTTCACCAACTCACCTAGTTCAGAAATTATCGCACTCAGGGAAGACTTTTCAGAACCCCCAAATCATATAACTCTTCATAGTAATTATCTCTGAAATATGTTTATTTTTTACAATAATTTGATTAATAGCTATGTCCCTCCACAAGACAATAAATTCTACTAGAAAAGAAAACAAAAATCCAGTATTATTCCCTGAAGCACAGCCAGTTGCAGGCAAAGCACTGCATATCTTACTAATGAATAAATAAATGCAGGAATTAACACTAGCAGAGAAGCACCCCTCATCCACCCAACGCCCATAAGTCTTAATTAGAGTCTCTATTTGTAAAGAAGACAAATCTTGGTTTTCCATGGAAGAAGTGGTCATAGCTACATCACTGGTGTTCAGTTTCTAAAATAAACTAGATTATATGCTAAAGGAAGAAGCAAGGCTCGAGATGAAGCGCTGCCTTCTGCTCATCCTCTGACCATCTTGCTAATCTCCCACAGCAGGGAACTCACCACAAGGCAAGGTAGTCATCTCCATTTCTATTATTTTTGGCATGTTCGTTGAGTGACATTTCAATTACAGCCCTCTTGCCCCTGATTGCAGGGGTCATTTGAGCCTAAGAGAACTCACTCTTAATTCTGTCCAAAAAACAGAATATCATATTCCAGTTCGGTGGTTGAGTATACCAGATGAGTACACTTGGTCAAGACATTGCAGGGTTATGAACTCTATGGGGCCTATAAGCTTGCTGAAGAAAACTCTGATTTAAGCTTTTGTACAAGATGCCCATAGGAGTTTAGTATTTAGATCTACTTTTGTGGGATGTTATTTGCAAGCTGCTTCTTCACCACCAGCACATAATTGACCATTCTGGAAAGAACTTTGATAGGAAAGACAGCTGCTTCTCATTTCCAAGTAGACGCCTTAGAACACCTTGGGTTGAGCTGAACATTAAGTACCTAAAGAATTTTAAAACATTAAATTTAATTGCCACAAATACCAACAACAACAGTAGTAGTAAAAATAGCTACTCATTATGAGCCTTCTTCTAGATGTCTGGTACATCACATGATGTTCAAAATAATACTACGAGAAAGGAAATACCTTTACCATTTTATGTATGAGAAAAATGAACCTTGAAAAGGTAATTTGCCCAAGGTTCCTCAGCTTGTAAGTGAGAAAGCAAGATTTCAAACCAAGATTTGTCTGAATCAAAAACTCAATTTTTCTAGAGATGACTATATGAAGCTACCTGAAGTAATGCAGGGACTATAACTTCCAGAAGGTGCTGTATTTCTCCACAGTTGTCTCATCTACCTCCAGGTCTTTCCCTCTTTCATCCCAAATCCATTGTCACTTGACCGCAGAAGGACAAAGGAAGCTCTCCTGGACAGATGATGATTTCTGTGCTATACAGAAAACCTGGGTTTCCTCCAGGACAAATTCCCTGAACTTCACCCTCGTCCACACTGAACTAAAAGTCCTTCTGTTGGGTTTCTAAGCACTTAGCATCTGCTCCTATCGTGATACAAACTAGGTTATCATGTTTACTACCAGCTCGTGGTTCTCTGCGACAGACTTTTGGAATGGGATGAGCCAAGTTGTAGTCATAATTGCAGTCACAATTGTAGTCATAATCTCAAGCTTTCAGGACTGTGTTTGGCATAAAGATGGTGCTCAAACATGTTTTTGATTTAAACTGCATGAGCACACCTCCTTACTTCTCCCCAGATCTTTAAGAATAACACCATAAAGTAAGAAATCACAAATTAAAGAATATGTAGAAAAAGGTCTGCAGAGATGCAGTTTCCTGCCTGCTGCTGCTGCTGCTGCTAAGTCACTTCAGTCGTGTCCGACTCAGTGTGCTCCCCCATCCCTGGGATTCTCCAGGCAAGAACACTGGAGTGAGTTGCCATTTCCTTCTCCAATGCATGAAAGAGAAAAGTGAAAGTGAAGTTGCTAGTCGTGTTCGACTCCTAGCGACCCCATACACTGCAGCCTACCAGGCTCCTCTGTCCATGGGATTTGCCAGGCAAGAGTACTGGAGTGGGGTCCGATTGCCTTCTCCAATATGATTGCTAGTGGAATTCTAAATATATAAACAGTGTCATTTACAGCACCCTCAAAATGCTTAGTTATAAACTTAACAAAGTATGTATGGAATATATATGCTATAAACTATAAAACACTGATAGGAAAAAAGCAAATTTTTAGATGAGTAGAGATATACCATGTTATAATTGGAAGACTCAATATTGTTAAGATGTCAATTCTCCTCAAGTGATCTATAGATCCCATGCAAACTTGATCGGTGTTTCAATAGGAATTTTTTTTATAAATATCAACTGAATAGCCAAAACAATTTTGGGATTAATACAAGAACAAAGTTGGAGGAATCACACTATCTATTCTCAAGATTTGTTATAAAGCTTCTGTAGAAAGAACACATTCTATGTGTGGATAGGCATATAGATCAATGAAACAGAATAGAGTCCAGAAAAAAATATATACAAATATAGCCAACTGATATTTGACAAATGTATGGCAAAACAAATACAATATTGTAAAGTAATAAATAAATAAATAATTTTTTAAAAAGATGATTCCAAGGATAAACAATAGTCTTTTTAACAAACTGAATAAGAATATGTATACACAAAACAACCCTCAACTCATACTTTGCCCTCTATGCAAAAAATAACTCAAAATTTATCATAGACCTAATGTAAAACAAAAAATTAGGAAATTCCTAGAAGAAAACAGGATAAATCTATGTGGCCTCATGCTAACCAATGAATATAACATCAAAGGACAATCTATAAAAGAAAATATTTATTGTATTGTGCTTTATCAAAATTAAAATTTTTTATTTTGCAAGAGATATCATAAGGAAATCAAAGGACAAGTCAAATATTGAGGGAAAATATTTACAATTAGCATATCTGACAAATGACTGTATTTAGAATACATAAATAACCTTCAATGCTTAACAATTAAAAAAAAAAAACTCAGTTTAAAAGTGGGTAAAAGATTTGAACAGATATTTCACCAAAAAACATAAACAGATGGCAAATAAGCACATAAAAATATTTTCAAGTTCATTAAACGTTAGAAAAATGCAGATTAGACCTCACTGTGAGTTACTACTACTTAGTAACTACTTACTACTGCTAAGTCGCTTCAGTCGTGTCCAACTCTGTGCGACCCCATAGACGGCAGCCCACCAGGCTCTCCCGTCCCTGGGATTCTCCAGGCAAGAACACTGGAATGAGTTGCCATTTCCTTCTCCAATGTATGAAAGTGAAAAGTGAAAGTGAAGTCACTCAGTCGTGTCCGATTCCTAGGGACCCCATGGACTGCAGCCCACCAGGCTCCTCCGTCCAATGATTTAAATTAAAGAAACAAACTGACAATGCCAAGAGTTGGTGAGGATGTAGATTATATGGAACCCTCATACTTTGCTGGTGAGAACAAATTGTTACATCCTCTTTAGAAAACAATTTGGCCATTTACTGTCAAGTTAAGCCTATATTTATGACCAAGCAATCTCACTCCCAGGATTCTACTTAAGAGAAGTAAAAACCTATGTCTACACAGAAAGCCTATATGCAAATTTTTATAGCTGCTTAATTCTTAATTACCAAAAACTGGAAACAGTACAAATGTCCCACAAGTGAATAAGCTATGGTATATCCATACAACTGGGCTTCCCAAGTGGTTCAGTGGTAAAGAATCCATCTGCCACTGCAGGAGATGCAGAAGACATGGGTTTGAGTCCTGGGTTGGGAAGATCTCCTGGAGAAGGAAATGGAACCTCACTCCAATATTCTTGCCTGAAAAAATCCCATGGACAGAGGAGCCTGGTGGGCTACAGTCCATGGGGTCACAAAGAGTCAGACATGACTTACAGTCTAAGCACACACACATCCATACAATGGGATACTACTCAGAAATAAAAATGAATAATCCAGTGATACATGAACAACATGGATGGATCTCAAACGAGTTTTGCTAAGTGACAGAAGTCAGATCCAAAAGATCAGGTACTGATCTTCAGGAAAATCAAAACTTTAAGATGGAGAAATGTCAGTGGTTGCCAGGGATTGGAAGTATGTAGGTAAATTGACTACAGAAGACATTTCTTGACACAATGGAATACTCCATTGATTATGGTGATAGATACACAACTCAATGCTTTTGTCAAAACTGTTCACTACCAAGAGTGAATTTTATAGTATGAAAACTCTAAACTAAAACAAAAATAAGTGTTTCATTCCAAGAAGAAGACAGAATTAAAGAAAAACTGTCCATTCTCTATAAACCTGGTCACCCTACAGAAGGAATCCTACCTTTTAGAAAAACCACTGCCCTACCAAGTCATCCTAGGCAACCAGGGCCTCAGGTAAACCATTTGGCTCTGCACTTCACAAAGCATTTCAGGGAGGTGGGGGGTGGGCAGTATATTTTAAAATCGAATTATCAAATCAGATATATCCTAGTACCTCCCCTCATCATGTGCCGGGCCGATAACAGACCAGCACTGCAGAATGTTTCAGCAAATGTAACTCTTTTCCTCTTCAACAAACCGAGGGCTGGAAGGCCCATAAATGTGCTATTTCAGCTGTTTTAAGCAGCTTATCATGATTTTCTGAGAGCCTGGCCTCAAGACTCTGGATCCCTTCTTAATAACATTTAATGCTACCATTATGTAATTGAATCCATTTTGTCAGTGTAGTGGGAATATCATTAAACTGTAATTCATTTCACTGTCTTCTAGCTTTCAGACCCTCAAGTCCCAGAGTCCAAAACACCAGGAACTTGAAGCAAGGAGTGATCCTAATCCTTTCCCCTCCCACCCCCTCCTGGGGCAGGCTAAGTTTTTCCACACTGCACTGTTATCCATTCCATTATCACCAAGGCTATAGGATGCTTCAGGGTTGCAGAGAGATCTTCAGGCCTTGTGCCCGTCTGACAGTGCCTTAAGCTCCCTGACACTGAGTGACACCCCTTGATTTGCTGAGTCTCAATCTGGGCCCAGAGCACTTTTGGAAATACAATCATATCAGGAGATGGTACTTTTCACATCGGTTGCCTCTCGACATTAAGTACCTGGCACCTTGCCACCTAACGTGCAAGTAGCCACATTATTATTGAAACCACATGTTCATTAGCAAGGTTGGCACCAACTCAACCCCCACTGTCCGAAGTTAACATTATATTCCATTATAGTCCAGACAAGGGGACAGTGTAGGATACAATTTGGGCATGAGAACAAACAGTCTTGTTTGATGAAATCTGAGTCTTCAACTGTTAGAAATACGATCTGGTTTCTATCTCGACATATGTCTGCACTGATGTTTCAGAGAGGGACATGTTTTGAAAGAAAATATCATTCTTTCAGTGTTATCTTTGCACAATTGTATTTAATTCTTTCCACCACTTGCAGGGACAACCGGAGTCCACCGGCTTCTTGCTGTGCTAATCAGTTCATCCCTGGAGATTCAGGCAAAAGTGTTTCACTTAATATAAAGGAATGACTCAGAACCATTGCTTTCAATTAAAAAAGCCTGAGAGAGTTCTGGGAACAGTGCTCTCTTCTTTTAGAAGTAGAGAGGAGGAGGGGTGCTGGGACAGGGTGGGAGGGAAGGAAAGAAGAGAGGAGAAAAAAACGTATGCAGAAAAATGACTTGGGCACTCAGAATGAAATCATCATCAGTTCGATGCAGTATTTTCATAAAATTTAATTCAGATCCTACAAGTTCTTGGCCTTTTAGAATTTATTGATGTGCAAAATGTATTTACTCTTTTGCTCCATCTTGATAGAAAGACATGCTGGATTTTAGAGAACTTTTTATTACTATTGTTTCTTCTCATGTGTACATCTCACACATGATTTTCCTCTATCTCTTATTAGAGAAACAAACCCTTTTTTTGCACATGTGCTCAATATTGCGACCAAAAGCATTTGTCCAGACCTATTAGTCACATCGCTTTACAAAAGAGTTTCTTTCAGTATTGCATGTATTCAAGTCCCTTCTTTATATATGGCACTCACAAAGTAGACTTTATAAATTTAGAAACCTATATTGTGAGAGATGGATTAAAATATTTTTATGTTTGCTGCTAAAATAATGGCGTTGAAGTCCAGGGTTTTTCCCACAAGATGATCCATGAGGTCTCATAATACTTTTTGGTATGACTAGGTCTATTATAGTAAAATATTTTCCAGAAATCTGAGGATGATCTAACCTCATCAGTTTCTCCCCTAAGGAGCCATATTCCAACCAAGAGTAAACAGCACTCTTAGATCAGTGCAAAAGTATCAGTCAATAAACTATGCTGGTGAGCAGACCATCCTACCAGGTCTCATGATAAGTAATTATCTGGGCTTCCTGAAAAGATGGATCTGAGCCAGAGCTATATTGCCCCAAAGCAATGTAAGTATGGAGGCCCCAAGAAGCAAGAATACTACATCATGAGACAAAAAAAGACTTTGAAAGAACATGATTTTTTTAAATTATTAATCACATGGAAAAAATCATAATAAAAGTCAGAATATTTTATTTATATCTTCTACTATCTTCTACTTAATTACAGTGCATTGCTACTTCTCTTTTGCATGTGTTGGATGGGCATAATCTTTATAGTGCTAGAGTCCTTTAATAGTTTTCCTGAAGCTCTGGTCTACTTACTGTCCTAATTTAGACCAGACAAGCAAGATCCTGAATGTCCCCGCCAGTGTCCAGGACTCAGGCACCACCTCCACACTGGGTCTTCCCAGGGTTCTAGCATTAAAAAACATCAGTATCTGTTTCAGGGATTCACTTCTGTTTCCAACTTCACATAAATTAAGCTTAAAACCAACTGAAGACAGGCAAACAGTCCCCTTTTTTCTGTGTAAGCAAAGGGTTAACACTGACAAGCAATGTTCTAAATGTGTTCATTTATGCATGTGCTTACGTGTCTAGCTGGAACCACTCTGCCCAAGCTCGTTTTCCATATGACCTTTTACAAGTAGCTAAGAAAGACATCCATTGTTCCTTGCATTTAGTGGATTTAAAAACGTAGTCGTCACAACTGAAAAGGCGAATCAGGAAAGGAATGCCTAAAGCAAAGATACCACATTTTCCCCCCAAGAAAAGTCACGTATCACATCGGACACAGGATGGTAGCTGCCTTGGATACGGCACCCGTATCTGCGAGATGTGTAGTAGATTGAATAGCTCTAAAATATGACTGTGTGCTTTCTTAAACGCCCATTCAGGTCCTTACACTCTCTTCCCATACTGAGAAATGTTTCCTTTCAAGCAAAAATAGAGCTATGTGTCTTTCACGTGGGCCTACCTGGCTGAGCTGGTATCAAAGAATATTTTTTTTGTATTTATACATATACAATATATACTATATTTTATGGATTATTTTTTGTGTTTTGTATTTTTGTATTTTTTGTATTTATTGTGTTTCATATGTAGAGAGATAGGCTAAGATATACATATCATCCCAGCTGATGGGCGGTAGGCTGTGATAAGCAGGCAGGCTCTAACTTTGCACATAAATTTGGTAGCTAGTTTCCAAAGACGACCTCAAACAGTCCCACTCACCCTTCTATGTACATGCTGCTCCTCCCATCGAGAGATGGAGTATATTTCCTCCTCACCTTGAATCTTGGCTGGTCCATGACTGCTTTGACCAATAGAATGTAGAAGAATGTTCTGGGACTTCTGAGCCCAGACATTAAAAAGGTCTGGCAGATTCTGCTTTTGTTGGTGGTGGTGGTGGTGGTCTCTTTGCTCTATTTTTATGGTCTACACACAACTTAAAAGATAAGCATCTGCTGTTTGTTTTTTGGTTTGGGGTTTTGTTATTGTTTTTGTTTTTTCTGGATGAGTGGAAATTGAACATCAAATAGTTCTGATGCAATAATATTTGAATGAGCTAAGTAGAAACATCTAAATTAAATTTCTGTAAAAATACAAATGATTTGTCAACTAAGAGGGAAAGAATTTGGCATAGTGTTTAGGACTCCAGCTATTTCATAAGTGTTTTAAAGAAGTTCTTCTATGCTTGGTTAACGCTTTCTATACCTAAACTCTCGGAGAAGGCAATGGCACCCCACTCCAGTACTCTTGCCTGGAAAATCCCATGGACGGAGGAGCCTGGTAGGCTGCAGTCCATGGGGTCACTAGGAGTCGGACACGACTGAGCAACTTCACTTCCACTTTTTACTTTCATGCATTGGAGAAGGAAATGGCAACCCACTCCAGTGTTCTTGCCTGGAGAATCCCAGGGACGGGGGAGCCTGCTGGGCTACCGTCGATGGGGTCGCACAGAGTCGGACATGGCTGAAGCGACTTAGCAGCAGCAGCAGCAGCATACCTAAACTCTAACTTGTGATTTTTAAAAAAGGACATTCCCTAATTTTTATAAAACTACTTATCACACAAAATTTCAAACATAGAATAGTATTTTTAAAAATCTCCAAGTATCTAATTCTTAGTTTCAACAACTATCAATTCATTGACAATTTTGTTTCACCTGTACCCCAAGACATTTCCCTCTCCCGTGATTATTTAAGCACATTCAAGAAAACATCATTTCACCCATAAACATTTCTAAGGATTTTTAGATAAAAAATAAAGATTCTTTTTTAAAACAAAACTGCAGTACAATTATGATACCTTAAAAATGTTTAATAGTGATTTCTCTGTAGTTTCAAATATCTTAATGTTTAGAGGAGTTCTGTTTCTTTTTTTTTTTTTTAATTGAGATTCAAATAAGGACCATACATTGTTATTGGTTGACATATGTCTTTAATGTAGGCTTCTTCTCTCCTTTTTTCCCTTGAATTTTTTTTTAGGAATTGGCAACCCACTCCAGTATTCTTGCCTGGAGAATCCCATGGATGGAGGAGCCTGGTGGGCTACAGTCCACAGGGTCGCAAAGAGTCGGACATGAATGAGCGACTTCACTCACTTTTTTTTCTTTTTTTTTGGCGGGGGGTGGAGGGGGGAGGTGGGGGGAGGAGGGAGGTTGTTGTTGAGACTATCAGATTGCTTATCATACAGAGTTTTCCTTGATCCAGGTTTTGCTAACTATATCCCCACAGCCTCACTGAATACGTCCTGCTGTTCCTTCTGATCCTATAAAACCATAATTAGATTTTAAATTTAAAGACAATTGGATTCAGGTTCAATTTTTTGGTCAGGATATTTCACAGTGGTAATGTGAAATTTCATCAGAAAGGATATATAATGTTTAATTGTCTCTCTTTTAATGATGTGAACAGCTATCAACAATTATTGCCTAGGTTCATTCATTTATATGGATAGAATTTTTCCTCTAAGTCAGTAAATGATCTTGTTTTACTTATATTAATAATTTCCTAATTATGTTCCAAATTCTTTCTCTTCTAAAAAATTTTTATTGTACATTGGAGTATAATTGAGCAACAACATTATGTTGTTTCAGAGTACAGAAGAGTGATGCATATTCATGTATATGTTGTTTTTCAAATTATTTTCTAGTTTAGGTTATTACAGAGTATTGAGCAGAGTTCCCTGTACTATACAATAGTAGGTCCTTCTTGGTTATCTAAATAAATATAGCAGTGTGTACATGTCAGTCCCAAACCCCCAATCTATCCATCTCCTCCACCGAATTCTTTATAATTCTACTTATATACATCGTCAGAGCACATAGCCATTATGCATTATAAAATGTCTTCCTTATGATTATTCAGTTCAGTTCAGTTCAGTCACTCAGTCGTGTCCGACTATTTGCGACCCCATGAATCGCAGCACCCCAGGCCTTCCCGTCCATCACCAACTCCCAGAGTTCACTCAAACTCATGTCCATCAAGTTGGTGATGCCATCCAGCCACCTCATTCTCTGTCGTCCCCTTCTCCTCCTGCCCCCAATCCCTCCCAGCATCAGAGTCTTTCCAATGAGTCAACTCTTCTCATGAGGTGGCTAAAGTACTGGAGTTTCAGCTTTAGCATCGGTCCTTCCAATGAACACCCAGGACTGATTTCCTTTAGGATGGACTGGTTGGATCTCCTTACAGTCCAAGGGACTCTCAAGAGTCTTCTCCAACACCACAGTTCAAAAGCATCAGTTCTTCTGAGCTCAGCTTTCTTTATAGTCAAACTCTCACATCCATACATGACCACTGGAAAAACCATAGCCTTGACTAGACAGACCTTTGTTGGCAAAGTAATGTCTCTGCTTTTCAATATGCTATCTAGGTTGGTAATAACTTTCCTGCCAAGGAGTAAGCGTCTTTTAATTTCATGGCTGCAATCGCCATCTGCAGTGATTTTGGAGCCCAAAAATATAAAGTCTGACACTGTTTCCACTGTTTCCCCATCTATTTGCCATGAAGTGATGGGACTGGATGCCATGATCTTCGTTTTCTGAATGTTGAGCTTTAAGCCAACTTTTTCACTCTCCACTTTCACTTTCATCAAGAGGCTTTTCAGTTCCTCTTCACTTTCTGCCATAAGGGTGGTGTCATCTGCATATCTGAGGTTATTGATATTTCTCCCGGCAATCTTGATTCCAGCTGTGCTTCTTCCAGCCCAGTGTTTCTCATGATGTACTCTGCATAGAAGTTAAATAAGCAGGGTGACAGTATACATCCTTGACGTGCTCCTTTTCCTATTTGGAACCAGTCTGGTGTTCCATGTCCAGTTCTAACTGTTGCTTCCTGACCTGCATACAGATTTCTCAAGAGGCAGGTCAGATGGTCCGGTATTCCCATCTCTTTCAGAATTTTCCACAGTTTATTGTGATCCACACAGTAAAAGGCTTTGGCGTAGTCAATAAAGCAGAAATAGATGTTTTTCTGGAACTCTCTTGCTTTTTCCATGATCCAGCGGATGTTGGCAATTTGATCTCTGGTTCCTCTGCCATTTCTAAAACCAGCTTGAACATCTGGAAGTTCATGGTTCACGTATTGCTGAAGCCGGGCTTGGAGAATTTTGAGCAGTACTTTACTAGTGTGTGAGATGAATGCAATTGTGCAGTAGTTTGAGCATTCTTTGGCATTGCCTTTCTTTGGGATTGGAATGCAAACTGACCTTTTCCAGTCCTGTGGCCACTGCTGAGTTGTCCAAATTTGCTGGCATATTGAGTGCAGCACTTTCACAGCATCATCTTTCAGGATTTGAAATAGCTCAACTGGAATTCCATCACCTCCACTAGCTTTGTTCGTAGTGATGTTTTCTAAGGCCCACTTGACTTCACATTCCAGGATGTCTGGCTCTAGGTGATTGATCACACCATGGTGATTATCTGGATCGTGAAGCTATTTTTGTACAGTTCTTCTGCGTATTCTTGCCACCTCTTCTTAATATCATCTGCTTCTGTTAGGTCCATACCATTTCTGTCCTTTATCGAGCCCATTTTTGCATGAAATATTCCCTTGGTATCTCTATATTTCTTGAAGAGATCTCTAGTCTTTCCCATTCTGTTGTTTTCCTCTATTTCTTTGCATTGATCGCTGAGGTAGGCTTTCTTATCTCTCCTTGTTATTCTTTGGAACTCTGATTATTATGTGATCTTAATTCTTCAGATAAATATATATTTAATGCTCTCAATCAGTCCTTCAAGTTATTCTAGTTACTTGAAGTTTATTTTTTGGGAGAGTCTTCATGAAGTCTCAATGAAACAATATTCTAAGAGATTTTGCATCAGTTCAGTTCAGTTCAGTCGATCAGTCGTGTCCGACTCTTTGCGACCACATGAATCACAGCATGCCAGGCCTCCCTGTCCATCACCATCTCCCGGAGTCATTCACACTCACGTCCATCAAGTCGGTGATGCCATCCAGCTATCTCATCCTCTGTCATCCCCTTTTCTTCCAGCCCCCATTCCCTCCCAGCATCAGAGTCTTTTCCAATGAGTCAACTCTTCTCATAAGGTGTCCAAAGTACTGGAGTTTCAGCTTTAGCATCATTCCTTCCAAAGAACACCCAGGGCTGATCTCCTTTATTATCTTTACAGTTAAATGTCAGTTTGACAAATTATACTATCTTTGGCTCATATTTTAATTTTTTAATGATTTTATTTATTTATGGTTGTGTAGGGTCTTCATGCTGTGTAGGCTTTTCTCTAGTTTCGCAAGCAGGGGCTACTCTCCAGGGGGCAGGGCGTAGGCTTCTTACCATGGTGGCTCCTCTTGAGGGCTTTAATTTACATTCTAGAGCAACCTCTTCTATTTTTTGTTCATGAAGGATTCCAAAATATAGCCCCATCGTCTCTGAGATCTTCCGCTGCTGCTCCTCTCCCTCATTCTTATTGGAACCTTCTCTTTCCTTGCTCCCATTGTACCCATCCTGATCAATTTAAGTTCTATTCCCAATAGTCTCTACTCAACGCAGGGCTTTGTTCTGAAAGTGAGCTTACTTGGTTAGTTTCAACAGCTCATAGAGTCAGAGAGCCACAGCATCATCAGATCCTACCATGGCCTCCTTGCACTCACCCATGAATCGGATCCTGTGATGCCCACTCCCAGAATCAGTTGTTCTTCTTAGAGCAGACCACTGAGCCTCCAGTGAGTATCGCTGGTGATGTGGATCTCCCACTCTCAAGTCCATTATAAGTCTCAATCCTTCTCTCAGCTTCTTGCACAGTTTTGGTGATACCACACAAGTCTTTTTGCTGTCAGCGTTTTGTCCCCAAATGCACATTTATTAGGGTTTCTGTTTTGTTCTTTTATTGTAGACTTCATCTGTGCCCATTTGGGTTTTGCTACTCCACCCATGTTGATTAGAAGATTCAGGAAGAGTCTAAACTTACTGCCTCTCTTGCCATCCTCCCAGAATTTTTGTTTCTCTAATTTCTTACAGAACAGAGCTTGAAAATAAATCATTGTTCTTTCTTCTACACAGATCATATCTCACTGCTGCATCTATGGGGCATCTAAGGGATAATAAAAGCTTAGAAGATAGTAAAAATTTAAATAAAATATGCTTTGCACCAGTACCTATAAGGGCCGTCAGTTAATTTTGTAGGCATTTTTAGTATTCTAACTACAGGGACATGCAATTTGGGGCAGGGGGGCGGGGCGGGGAGTGGTCGATGAATGCTAATATAATTAAATTCTTTGTTTTCTATATGACCATTCTTTTTAATTGCTCTAGATTTTCTGACTCTGCCATCTTGCCATTTTGTCAGAGAACTGTAACTTTTTCCAGTATACAATGTGATCTAGTCTATCCAATTATTGATAATAGCTTTCCATAAATAGATTTCCTAGATGTGTTGTAGGATTAAATGAGTTAATATGTGTAATGTATTAGAACCCTTAACAGAAGTTACACCTGCACCTGGGAAAGGGAAAGTGAAGTCGCTCAGTCGTGTCTGACTCTTTGCAACCCCATGGACTATAGAGTCCAGGGAATCCTCCAGTCCAGAAGACTGGAGTGGTAGCCTTTCCCTTCTCCAGAGGGTCTTCCCAACCCAGGGATCGAACCCAGGTCTCCCGCATTGTAGGCAGATTCTTTACCAGCTGAACCAGAAGGGAAGCCCAGGAATACTGGAGTGGATAGCCTATCCCTTCTCCAGTGGATCTTCTCAACCCAGGAATAGAACTGGGGTCTCCTGCATTGCAGGTAAATTCTTTGCCAACTGAGCTATGAGGGAAGCCCAGTAAATGTTAGGTACTATTTAATAATGTTCATGTTCATGATCATGTTTCTTGTTTCTATTGTTTTTATCAAGGGGACACATATTCCAGGCTTCCCGACTTGACCTTCTGCTATAGCGTTGGATAAGGGACAGAACTATGTATTAACATAGAACATTATTTCTGTGAAATATTGAAAAACATTGTGTTCAAAACTAGTTCTGGTATCAAAAAATAGAACATTCTAGATTAAGGGAAAATAAGCTTGCCTTACCCACTGTACTTTTCTGATAGTGAATTCAAAGCACTTCTCTGACACTGCATTCACCCCACACTCTCTTCTGTTCACCTCCCCCACACCATGATGTCCCAGGAAGTATTAACATTTGGAGTTCACTCTTAGGAATACCATACCCAACCATTATATTCACCTCAGATGCAAACTTAAGCATACTTCTCTGCCTCAAATGAAAGAATGAACAGAAGGAATAGAAGCAGATTTCTGTGTTGAGTTGGTCAAAAAAAAAAAAAAAATGGAATATACTTGTACCAATGTCTATAATTTACTTCAAAACATTCCATGTAATCAATGTAATAGGATGTTTGACTAGCTAAAGCTTTAATTCTAAAGATGGTTAGCTACTATGATACACAGAATGCATAGTTTATGGGTAGTCACCTTCATTACATCAGAGAAGGCCATGCTCCAGTGTATACATGACAAGTCCTTTAGCTCCCAGCATCTCAATGAACAAAATTACTTTACTAATTAGCATCCTAATTTTGCTAATTTTACTGCCTAAACTAGTGACTAGCTTTTGAGCATGAAGAATATTAGAAATGAGCTCTCCTTGATGAAATAAATAACAAGATATGTGAACCAGTCAAAACAGTTTAAAAATGCTCTCACATGCACAGAGTTTGAAAATCCAATGAATCCTACAACCTGAATGATTAGAAATGATTCCTGATTCCAGTCATTGGTTTAAGATGATTTCTGATTTCAGGGTGTCTGTTGGAATAAGGACACAAAATCCTGACCCTGGAATATCCTGCCTGCTTGGAGTGAATCTTTGAAACAAGATGTGGTCCCCAAAACAAAAGAGTGCTTAGACTTCATCAAACTTGCATAACAGACCCTTTGAAGTGCTCTGCACTTGCTCGCTAATGAATGACAATGCGATAAATGTCCAGGGGAAAAATCTCTCTTGCGACATTTTGATTACAGCCATGGAGCAAGTTTGTGGGGGGCGTAGCCAACCTTAAACACTTCCAATCTCTTTGGTAGTTACTGCTACCTACCAAAAAATAAAAAGACAAAATACTAAGAGCTGTGCATTAATCAAAGTACCACTTTTGAAACGGTGAGTTGCCTATTATTCAAAGAACTCAAGAAAATGTTAAGTGTTGGCATAATTTTGATCACTAGAAAGTATCAGCTGAACAGATAACAAAGCACCTTTTAAAAATAGACTTCATATTTTAGAGTAGTTTCAGATTTACAGTATAACTACGAGTACTACAGAAAGTTACCACACTCACATCTGGTTCCCCCATTATCAACATCGTACAAGCAATGAACCAATACTGGTACATTATTAATAACTAAATTTCATAGTCTACTGAGATTTCCTTAGTTTTAACCTAGAACCCCTTTTCTATCCCAGGATCCCATTCAGAATACAACAGTCCATTTAGTTGTCTTGTCTCTTTAGGCTCCTCTTTGCTGTGACAGTTTCTCAGAATTCTTGGCTTTTGATGACCTTGACAGTTTTGAGGAGTGCTGGTCAAGTATGTTGTACAATGCCCCAGTACTGGAATTTGTGTGTTGTTCTTCTCAAGATAAGACTCCGGTTATGGGTTCTGAGGAAGAAGAGGCCATCTTCATCATATATCAAAGGCACATATTATCAGTATGATCTGTGACTCTCCGTGTTGGCCTTGATCATACAGCTGAAAGTAGTATATAGCAAGCTTCTCTACAGTAAAGTTTCTCTTCCTCGCCTTCCAGTCCCTCCCCCGGGTTATTTCCATATTATACACTTTGGAATGGAGTAACGGTGTGCGGGTCATACATTAGGAATGGGAGTTATGCTCCCCACCCTTAAGGCAGAGGAAATATCTACATAAGTTATTTGGGATAAAAGTGCCTTTTACCTTGATGGGTTTTTTTTTTTAATTATTTATTTTTAATTGAAGGATAATTGCTTTACAATATTGCTCTGCTTTCTGCCATACATCAACATGAACTAGCCATAGGTATACATATGTCCCTGCTACTGAACCTCCCTCCCACCTCCTATCCTTCCCTACCCCTCCAGGTTGTTAACAGAGCCCTGTTACAGAGCCCCAGCAAATTTCCATTGTATCTTGAGTTTTTATGATGCTGTAAATTAGCTTTAGAAATCCCACTCCCTCCACAGATTTCATCCCTAGTTTTAAATGATTTGAAATGTTTTCTAAGTCTTCTAGGCACTTGTCAGTATACACATAGATTTCACACTTCACCAATTACCTCTATTGTCAAACAAAATATTAGAAAGTCAAGGAAATAATAATTTAACATAATAAAAACAATACTCTCTCTATGAGTAATCTCCTGGGTCTGAGGACAGCATCATTCATAAAAAAAAATATATATATATATATATATATATATATATATATATATATATATATATATGAAATACCTGCCCCCGCAAAGCCAATTTAGTTCCGAGGAAGACAACTCAATAACACTCTTGATTGCTGCTGCAGGTGGTATAAGCCATCCAAAGACACAAAAATAGAAAGAAATCAGCAAGCGGTATTTTCTTTTGTTTTTGTTTTAGAAACAAGAATTCAACGATGATAACTCCATAAATTTCCAGCACTTACGAAAATATAGTAAGCTACTAATTTGGAGGCAGAAACCCAGTATTTAACCATAGAGACACAAGCCTGTACAATATCTTGATGGTCTGTAATTATCTCTGCCTTCATGCAGCCGGGCTGTCAGATGAGGGCTCTTCAGGAGAGCAAGATGGAGAAGGTCAAAGGTCAAGAGTCCAATCATGAATTTTCGAGGAAGAAGACAAAATCCTGGAAGGTCTGGAGTTTCCAGCTATCTGTTTCACACCAAAACAACATCAGAAGCAAGAGGATGAAGTTTGAATAATCAAAAGGACATTATTCTCAGAGAAATAATTGTTTTAGACCTCAATATTAAATATTCCCATCCCCTGAGAGGAGAGGTTAAAGTTAAAATAATCCTGAATGGTCTCAAAAGTATTTTCTTATACAGATCATGCACTATCAATCATGGGTGGCTGGATAAACATCAGCTAAAGAGATGGTAATTGTGCTTTTCTTCACCTATTTTTAAAGTACCTCTTGTCCTCCTAAACTGAGAGTAGAAAGCTCTACTTATTGTAAAAAAGAAATGGAGTACTGTAACCAGAAATGGAAACATTATGGCATATTTAACAATACGTGTGTGTGTGCATGTATTGACAGTAGTGGGCCTTCGTTGTCTAAGTTAACTTCAGGTTTAACAGCAATGGCATCACAGTAGCAACAGTATCTTTATTTGTTCAGTTCGGTTCAGTTCAGTCGCTCAGTCGTGTCCGACTCTTTGCGACCCCATGAATCCCAACACGCCAGGCCTTCCTGTCCATCACAAACTCCCAGAGTTCACTCAGACTCACGTCCATTGAGTCAGTGATGCCATCCAGCCATCTCATCCTCTGTCGTCCCCTTCTCCTCCTGCCTCTAATCCCTCCCAGCATCAGAGTCTTTTCCAATGAGTCAACTCTTCGCATGAGGTGGCCAAAGTACTAGAGTTTCAGCTTCAGCATCATTCCCTCCAAAGAAATCCCAGGGCTGATCTCCTTCAGAATGGACTGGTTGGATCTCCTTGAAGTCCAAGGGACTCTCAAGAGTCTTCTCCAACACCACAGTTCAAAAGCATCAATTCTTTGGCGCTCAGCCTTCTTCACAGTCCAACTCTCACATCCATACATGACCACAGGAAAAACCATAGCCTTGACTAGACGGACCTTTGTTGGCAAAGTAATGTCTCTGCTTTTCAATATGCTATCTAGGTTGGTCATAACTTTCCTTCCAAGGAGTAAGCATCTCTTAACTTCATGGCTGCAGTCACCATCTGCAGTGATTTTGGAGCCCCAAAAGATAAAGTCTGCCACTGTTTCCACTGTTTCCCCATCTATTTGCCATGAAGTAATGGGACCAGATGCCATGATCTTAGTTTTCTGAATGTTGAGCTTTAAGCTAACTTTTAACCCTCCTCTTTCACTTTCATCCAGAGGCTTTTTCGTTCCTCTTCACTTTCTGCCATAAGGGTGGTGTCATCTGCATATCTGAGGTTATTGATATTTTTCCCGGCAATCTTGATTCCAGCTTGTGTTTCTTCCAGTCCAGCGTTTCTCATGATGTACTCTGCATAGAAGTTAAATAAGCAGGGTGATAATATACAGCCTTGACGTACTCCTTTTCCTATTTGGAAACAGTCTGTTGTTCCATGTCCAGTTCTAACTGTTGCTTCCTGACCTGCATACAGATTTCTCAAGAGGCAGGTCAGATGGTCCGGTATTCCCATCTCTTTCAGAATTTTCCACAGTTTATTGTGATCCACACAGTAAAAGGCTTTGGCGTAGTCAATAAAGCAGAAATAGATGTTTTTCTGGAACTCTCTTGCTTTTTCCATGATCCAGCGGATGTTGGCAATTTGATCTCTGGTTCCTCTGCCATTTCTAAAACCAGCTTGAACATCAGGAAGTTCACGGTTCACGTATTGCTGAAGCCTGGCTTGGAGAATTTTGAGCATTACTTTACTAGCGTGTGAGATGAGTGCAATTGTGCGGTAGTTTGAGCATTCTTTGGCATTGCCTTTCTTTGGGATTGGAATGAAAACTGACCTTTTCCAGTCCTGTGGCCACTGCTGAGTTTTCCAAATTTGCTGGCATATTGAGTGCAGCACTTTCACAGCATCATCTTTCAGGATTTGAAATAGCTCAACTGGAATTCCATCACCTCCACTAGCTCTGTTCATAGTGATGCTTTCTAAGGCCCACTTGACTTCACATTCCAGGATGTCTGGCTCTAGGTCAGTGATCACATCATCATGATTATCTGGGTCATGAAGATCTTTTTTGTACAGTTCTTCTGTGTATTCTTGCCACCTCTTCTTAATATCTTCTGCTTCTGTTAGGTCCATACCATTTCTGTCCTTTATTGAGCCCATCTTTGCATGAAATGTTCCCTTGGTATTTCTAATTTTCTTGAAGAGATCTCTAGTCTTTCCCATTCTGTTGTTTTCCTCTATTTCTTTGCATTGATCACTGAGGAAGGCTTTCTTATCGCTTCTTGCTATTCTTTGGAATTCTGCATTCAGATGCTTGTATCTTTCCTTTTCTCCTTTGCTTTTTGCTTCTCTTCTTTTCACAGCCATTTGTAAGGCCTCCCCAGACAGCCATTTTGCTTTTTTGCATTTCTTTTCCACAGGGATGGTCTTGATCCCTGTCTCCTGTACAATGTCATGGACCTCATTCCATAGTTCATCAGGCACTCTATCTATCAGATCTAGGCCCTTAAATCTATTTCTCACTTCCACTGTATAATCATAAGGGATTTCATTTAGGTCATACCTATTAGACCTAATAGACCATTTAGGTCTAGTGGTTTTCCCTACTTTCTTCAATTTCAGTCTGAATCTGGCAATAAGGGGTTCATGATCTGAGCCACAGTCAGCTCCTGGTCTTGTTTTGGTTGACTGTATAGAGCTTCTCCATCTTTGGCTGCAAAGAACATAATCAATCTGATTTCAGTGTTGACCATCTGGTGATGTCCATGTGTAGAGTCTTCTCTTGTGTTGTTGGAAGAGGGTGTTTGCTATCGCCAGTGCATTTTCTTGGCAAAACTCAATTAGTCTTTTCCCTGCTTCATTCCGTATTCCAAGGACAAATTTGCCTGTTACTCCAGGTGTTTCTTGACTTCCTACTTTTGCATTCCAGTCCCCTGTAATGAAAAGGACATCTTTTTTGGGTGTTAGTTCTAAAAGGTCTTGTAGGTCTTCATAGAACCGTTCAACTTCAGCTTCTTCAGCGTTACTGGTTGGGGCGTAGACTTGGATTACTGTGATATTGAATGGTTTGCCTTGGAAATGAACAGAGATCATTCTGTTGTTTTGGAGATTGCATCCAAGTAATGCATTTCTGACTCTTTTGTTGACCGTGATGGCTACTCCATTTCTTCTGAGGGATTCCTGCCCGCAGTAGTAGATATAATGGTCATCTGAGTTAAATTCACCCATTCCAGTCCATTTCAGTTCGCTGATTCCTAGAATGTCGACGTTCACTCTTGCCATCTCCTGTTTGACCACTTCCAATTTGCCTTGATTCATGGACCTGACATCCCAGGTTCCTATGCAATATTGCTCTTTACAGCATCGGACCTTGCTTCTATCACCAGTCACATCCACAACTGGGTATTGTTTTTGCTTTGGCTCCATCCCTTCATTCTTTCTGGAGTTATTTCTCCACTGATCTCCAGTAGCATATTGCACACCTACTGACCCGGGGAGTTCCTCTTTCAGTATCCTATCATTTTGCCTTTTCATACTGTTCATGGGGTTCTCAAAGCAAGAATACTGAAGTGGTTTGCCATTCCCTTCTCCAGTGAACCACATTCTGTCAGATCTCTCCACCATGACCCGCCCGTCTTGGGTTGCCCCACGGGCATGGCTTAGTTTCATTGAGTTAGACAAGGCTGTGGTCCTAGTGTGATTAGATTGACTAGTTTTCTGTGAGTATGATTTCAGTGTGTCTACCCTCTGATGCCCTCTTGCAACACCTATGGTCTTACTTGGGTTTCTCTTAACTTGGGCATGGGGTATCTCCTCATGGCTGCTCCAGCAAAGCGCAGCCGCTGCTCCTTACCTTGGACGAGGGGTATCTCCTCACTGCCGCCCTTCCTGACCTTCAACGTGGGATAGCTCCTCTAGACCCTCCTGCGCCCACGCAGCCACTGCTCCTTGGATGTGGGGTTGGTCCGCCCGGCCGCCGCCCCGGCCTCAGGTGTGGGGGCATGGAGTAGCTCCTCCCGGCTGCTGCCCCTGACTTCGCATTTTGACATTCATTATGTGTCTATTTTAACTCTACAGATCATAAAAGAATGTTTTTATTACTCCCATTTTACAGATGAAGAGAGAGCCTTGATGAGATTGAGTGACTTGCTCCAGGTTTCAGAACTGGAATGGCAGCTCAACAGGAACCCAGCTCTTGAACTTCTGACCCAGAACTTTTCTGCTGCACTACCTTGCTTTTCCTAGTATGTGTGTAAACTGAGATGGTCCCAGTCAGAATGTTTGGTCTTCCTTCTGCTGAGATGTAGAACCCGGTTCATTAAAAGATAAATATGTGTATGTGTGTGTGTGTGTGTGTGTGTACTCAAAGGTCTTCCTTTACTATATTAAAGATAAGTATGTGTGTGTATGTGTGTGTGTGTGTGTACACACAAAGGTCTCCCTTTATTCCATCCTCTCCATATCCAGCAAAATTTTTATCATCTTTAAGTAGCTTAAATTAAGAAAATGAAAGTTTTTGGTTATTTTCAAATGTAAATAATATAATTTTGAAAATCTTTGATTGTATTTAATTATTATAAAAAAGGCTTTCTCAAATACACACTTTGCCCCCAACCCCCTATTATTACTTTGTAGGGAATGCTAAACTTCCTCTCCATTACTTCTGCTAATGAACCTAAGTGTCCTCCTCCTGACTAAGAAAAAATAAAATTGAAAGTAGAGACTACTTATCTGAAGATGTACACAGCATCTGTGTTTAGTCTGACACATTAAAAGTGATGCCAAGAAATATCAAAATACATCAAACATTCTTTACGAAAGCACATCAAAAACCTCTCAATCCACAAACCTGTTTTCCAAAATACAGAGAAGTCAGAAATGTTTATAACATGCAAAATGGTGGTGGGAATTAAAGTAATTTTCCAGATAATTTAAATTCGAAAGCTTCCTTCCTCTCATTTTGCTGTGGCATTTTGGCCCAAATTAGCCAGGTGGGTGACTCCATCCTGCACTGGACTTTGAAACCTGACAAGTCCTCGCCTTTCAGTGTGATGATGCATGTCAACACCAAGCTCAGAAATCAGCATTTCTGACTAAATCAGCACAGACTTACTTAGCACAAACACTTAAAGTGGTTCCCTCTCAGAAAAGAATAGTCAGTCTCTCCAGCTTTCTAATCAAGTTACCAGAGAAATTCAAGGTGAAAGTACTCTATTAGGTCATATTATCCATAACAATGCAAACATAAGAACACTTGCTGTGGCATACTTCCCTCACATTTTGCCTGAACTTACATGACGTAAATTACAGAAACTCCTCCTCATTCTTGGGGGCTCTGTTCCACAACTTCATATACTTCAATGTCAGTATTTGCTAAGCATGGTTGACATTTTTCTCCATTTTTCATCACGACTTTTAGTTCTAGTCTCCTAAGCATCTTTACTATAATTTGAATTTCATTACTGTCCTCAGGTAACAATAGCCATTTATTATAGCTACCATTTACAAAGTACTTTAAATACACTAATATCTTGATTGGGTGCCTGGGTGTGGTTACTAACCTATTTTACAGACAGTAAAGTTGAGGCACAGGAGGATTAAGGTGGCACAGTTAGTAAGAGGTAGATTCAGGACTTGGAGCCCTACTGCCCAGCTCCAGGGAGCATGTTGTAACCATCCATGCCCCTGAACTGCATCAACAGGCTCATCTAGAAACCATGGGTTTATTTTTTCCTTATAAATGAATGCCTTTACTATTTTCTGTTGCTGAGAGTATAAAGACCATCCTTCAGGACATACCCATGACCAAGTTGGATTCATCAGAGTCACAACGATGGTCTGACATATGCAAATCAACCAATGTGATTATACCACATCAATAAAAGAAAGGACAAAAACCACATGATCATCTCAATAGATGCAGAAAAAGCATTTGATAAGACTCAAAATCCATTCATGATAAAAGTCCTTACAAAGATGGGTGCAGAGGAAACATATCTCAATATAATAAAAGGTATTTATGACAAACCCACAGCCAATATAATACTTAAAAATGAAAAGCTGAAAACCTTCCCAGTAAAATCTGCAACAAGACAAGGATGCCCATTCTCACAACTTCTCTTCAGCACAGTATTGGAAGTCCTAACCACAACAATTAGACAAGGAAAAGAAATAAAATGTATTCAAATTGATAGGGGAGAGATAAAATTGTCATTATATGCATATGATGTGACACCATGTATAGAAAACCGTAAAGACTCCACACAAAGGGCTTCCTTGGTTTCTCAGTGGTAAAGAATCTGCCTGCTGATAGAGGAGACATGGGTTCAACCCCTGATCCAGGAAGATCCCACATGCTGCAGAACAATTAAGCCCGTGTGTGTGTGTATGTGTGTGTGTGCACGTGCGTGTTAGTAGCTCCAACTCTTTGCAACCCCATGAACTATAGCCCACCAGGCTCTTCTGTTCATGGGACTCTCCAGTCAAGAATACTGGAGTGGACTGCCATTTCCTTTTCCAGGGGATCTTCCCAACCCAGGGATCGAACCTGTGCTCCTATGTCTCCTGCATTGGCAGACAGGTTCTATTACTGCTAGCTCCACCTAGCACCTAGAGCACCACGACTATTGAGCCTGTGCTCTAGAGCCCAGGACCACAACTACTGAGCCCACATGTTGCCACTAGGCCCAGTGCACCCTAGAGCTCATGCTGCACAACAGACAGGCCACCACAATGAGAAGCCAGTGCACTGTGCCTAGAGAGTAGCCCCTGTCCCCACAACTAGAGAAAAATCCATGCAGCAACAAAATAAATAAAACTCCACACAAAAACTGCTAGAGCCGATAAACAAATTCAGCAAGGGAGCAGAACACAAGATTAACACAGAGGAACTGGTTTCACTTCTTACACTAACAATGAAATATCAGAAAAGGAGTGTAAACAAACAATCCCTTTTAAAATTGCATCCAAAAAAGTAAAATATTTAGGAATAAACCTCACCAAGGAGGTGAAAGACATATGCTGAGAACCACAAAACAATAATAAAGGAAATTTAATATGATTCAAAGAAATGGAAAACTATCCTATGCTCTTGAATTGGAAGAATTAATATTGTTAAGTGGCAAAACTACTCAAAGCAATCTATAGATTTAATATGATACTGGTCAAATTAGCTATGACATTTTTCACAGAACTAGAACAAACAATCCTAAGATTTATATGGAACCATAAAATACGCAAAATTGCCACAGCAATCCTGAGGAAAAAGAACAAAGAAGGAGGCATCACCCACCAATACTTAAAAGCTACAGTAATCAAAACAGTGTGGTATCACTGAGTCAAGTAAGTTAGACAGAGAAGGAAAAATATGCATCCCTTATATGTGGAATATAAAAAGAAATGATACAAATTCACTTATTTACAAAGCAGAAACACAAATTTAGAGAATGAACTTATCATTCCCAACATGAAGGATAGGAAGAAGGGATAGCTAGGGAGTTTGGGATCAACATGTATACACTGCTGTATTTAAAATGGAATACCAACAAGAACCTGGGCTTCACAGGAGACTCAGCAAGTAAAGAATCCACCTGCAATGCATGAGTTCAGTTCAGTTCAGTCACTCAGTGATGTCTGACTCCTTGTGACCCCATGAACCATAGCACGCCAGGCCTCCCTATCCATCACCAACTCCTGGAGTCCACCAAAACCCATGTCCATTGAGTCGGTGATGCCATCCAACCATCTCATCCTCTGTCATCTCCTTCTCCTCCCGCCTTCAATCTTTCCCAGCATCAGTGTCTTTTCAAATGAGTCAGCTCTTCACATCAGGTGGCCAAAGTATTGGAGTTTCAGCTTTAGCATCAGTCCTTTCAATGAACATTCAGGACTGATCTCCTTTAGGATGGACTGGTTGGATCTCCTTGCAGTCCAAGGGACTCTCAAGAGTCTTCTCCAACACCACAGTTCAAAAGCATCAATTCTTCAGCACTCAGCTTTCTTACGGTTTCAATTTCTAGGCCAGGAAGATCCCCTGAAGGAGGGCATGGCAACCCACTTCACTATTCTTGCCTGGAGACAGAGGAGCCTAGCAGGCTAACAGTCCATAGGGTCACAAATAATCGGAACAACTGAAGCAACTGAGCACAGCACAGCAGCAAGGACCTACTGTAGAGCACAGGGAACTCTACTCAATGTTTTGTGGCAGCCTGGATGGAGGGGGAGTTTGGGGGAGAATGGATACATGTGTACATATGACTGAGTCCCTTTGCTGTCCCCCTGAAACTATCACAACATTGTTAATCAGCTAAACTCAAATACAAAATAAAAAGTTAAAAAAACAGTGTGGTATCAGGACAAAAACAGATATATGGATCAATGGAACAGAACCGAGAGCCCAGAAAAAAACTCACACAACTATGGTTAATCTCCAATGAAGGAGGCAAGAATAAAAAATAGGAAAAAGATGGTCTCTTCAGCAAGTGGTGCTGGAAAAGTCAGACAGCTGTGTGTAAATCAATGAAGTTAGAACACACCCTCACATCATGCACAAAAATAAACTCAAAATGGCTTAAAGACTTAAGCATAAGATGTGACACCATAAAACTAGAAGAGATCGTAGGCAAAACATTCTCTGACATAAATATCACTGCTTTTTTCTAAGATCAGTTCCCCAAGGCAATAAAAATATAAACAAAAACAAACCAATGGGACCTAATCAAACTTTAAAACTTTTGCATAGCAAAGGAAACTATAAAAGAAATAAAAAGACAACCTACAGAATGGGAGAAAATTCTTATAAACAATGCAACCAACAAAGGCTTAATTTCTAAAATATACAAACAGTTCACACAATTTGACAACAACAACAACAAAAACAATCCAGCTGAAAAATGGGCAGAACACCTGAATAGACATTTGTCCAAAGAAGACATACAAATGGCCAATAGGCACATGAAAAGATATTGCTGAACAATATCCCTAATTATCCAATAGATGCAAATCAAAACTACAATGAGGTACCACCTCACCACCAGTCAGAATGGCCATCATTAAAAAAAAAAAAAATCTATAAATAACAAATGCTGGAGAGGGTATGGAAAAAAAGGGAAATCTCTTACACTGCTGGTGGGAATGTAAATTGGTACATCCACTATGGAAAACAGTGTGGAGATCCCTCAAAAAACTAGAACTAGACGTTCTACATGATCTAGCAATCTCACGCTCAGGCTTTTACCCAGCCAAAATGATAATTCGAAAAGATACCTGCACCCCTATGTTTACAGCAGTACTGTTTAAAATAAGCAACACATGGAAACAAGCTAAATGTCTATCAGCAGATGAAAGGACAAAGAAGGTGCAGCATACAGACACAGTGGAATATTACTCAGCCATCACAAAGAAGGAAACGACACCAAATGCAACAACCTGGTTGGATCTAGAGATTATCATCCTAAGTGAAGAAAGTCAGAAAGAGAAAAGACAAATACCATATGATGTCACTTATATATGGAATCTAAAATATGATACAAATCAAGATATCTACCAATCAAAAACAGACTCACAGATACGGAGAACAGACTTGTGGTTGCCAATGAGGAGGAATGCGAATCTGGAATTAACAGAGGCAAACTGTTACACACAGGATGGGTAAACAACGAGGTCCTACTCTATAGCACAGGGAATTATATTCAATATCCTGTGACAAACCGTAATGGAAAAGAATGTGAAAAAGAATATATACGTACATTCTTCTGTTCACTTTGCTGAACAGATGAAATGAACACAACGTTGTTTTTTTTTAATATAAATTTATTTATTTTAATTGGAGGCTAATTACTTTACAATATTGTATTGGTTTTGCCATACATCAACATGAATCCGCCATGAGTGTACACATGTTCCCAATCCTGAACCCCGCTCCCACCTCCCTCCCCATACCATCCCTCTGGATCATCCCAGTGCACCAGCCCCGAGCATCCTGTATCATGCATCGAACCTGGACTGGCGATTCGTTTCACATATGATATTATACATGTTTCCATGTCATTCTCCCAAATCATCCCACCCTCTCCCTCTCCCACAGAGACCATAAGACTGTTGTATACATCTGTGTCTCTTTTGTTGTCTTGCATACAGGGTTATCATTACCATCTTTCTAAATTCCATATGTATGCATTAGTATACTGTATTGGTGTTTTTCTTTCTGGCTTACTTAACTCTGTATAATAGGCTCGTTTCATCCACCTCATTAGAACTGATTCAAATATATTCTTTTTAATGGCTGAGTAATATTCCATTGTGTATATGTATCACAGCTTTCTTAGCCATTCGTCTGTTGATGGACATCTAGGTTGCTTCCATGTCCTGGCTATTATAAACAGTGCTACGATGAACATTGGGATACATGTGTCTCTTTCAATTCTGGTTTCCTCGGTGTGTATGCCCAGCAGTGGGATTGCTGGGTCATAAGTAAGTTCTATTTCCAGTTTCTTAAGGAATCTCCACACTGTTCTCCATAGTTGCTGAACTAGTTTGCATTCCCACCAACAGTGTAAGAGGGTTCCCTTTTCTCCACACCCTCTCCAGCATTTATTGCTTGTAGACTTTTGGATCGCAGCCATTCTGACTGGCGTGAAATGATACCTCATTGTGGTTTTGATTTGCATTTCTCTGATAATGAGTGCTGTTGAGCATCTTTTCATGTGTTTGTTAGTCATCTGTATGTCTTCTTTGGAGAAATGTCTATTTAGTTCTTTGGCCCATTTTTTGATTGGGTCGTTTATTTTTCTGGAATTGAGCTGCAGGAGTTGCTTGTATAATTTTGAGATTAATTCTTTGTCAGTTGCTTCATTTGCTATTATTTTCTCCCATTCTGAAGGCTGCCTTTTCACCTTGCTTATAGTTTCCTTTGTTGTGCAGAAGCTTTTAATTTTAATTAGGTCCCATTTGTTTATTTTTGCTTTTATTTCCAATATTCTGGGAGGTGGGTCATAGAGGATCCTGCTGTGATTTATGTAGGAGAGTGTTTTGCCTATGTTCTCCTCTAGGAGTTTTATAGTTTCTGATCTTATGTTTAGATCTTTAATCCATTTTGAGTTTATTTTTGTATATGGTGTTAGAAAGTATTCTAGTTTCATTCTTTTACCAGTGGTTGACCAGTTTTCCCAGCACCACCTGTTAAAAGAGATTGTCTTTTCTCCATTGTATATTCTTGCCTCCTTTGTCAAAGATAAGGTGTCCATAGGTGTGTGGATTTATCTCTGGGCTTTTTATTTTGTTCCACTGATCTATATTTCTGTCTTTGAAATTAACACAACATTGTAAATCAACTATACATCAACAAAACTTAACCAAAAAAAGAAAAATCATCCTCCAGTATATCCTACTGTCTGATGATTAAAAGGCTGGTCTTGTCAACTGAAGTCTCTTTATCTCTCTCATAAGTTTAAAATCTGGTCTTCTGAGCATAATTTTCAGAAAGATTCCTTTAAAAATAATAACAGCAAAAGAACCATATTTCTCCTCTATCCCAAATCCTCAAGAAAATTACCTGATAGACAACTTGACAACTGTATAATTATTTCCCCAAAGCTTGTCAAGGCTTAAAGATGCCTTTATTTTTCCCACTAAGCTTATTTTTAAGAAATTTATTCCAAGTCATGGTTTTTTTTAATCTCCTATCCCATGTTTTTCATATTAATAATAATAGCTAACATCAACTAAAACTTAAAATGTTCCAGGCACTCTTCCAACTGCTTTATAGGAGTTATAAACTCTACATGATATTATTATTATTAATATTATTATCATAAACGTATTTTATATACATGTATGAAAACTGAGGCACAGAAGGCTCAACAAATTGCCAAAAGTCACACAGCTGGCAACAGGCAAATGCCTATCTTCTGTATTAATACTTAGGGCTCTACCAGCATCCTTCTCAGTAACTCCTTGTTTTCTGTGGCAGAGATGGTAGCGCTCACCAAGTATTAAATATACTCCTCTCTACTTCCTAGGTGCCCTGCACGTAGGCAGGACCTTTTGACTAGTTATAATTGATAGAATATGAGAGAAAACACTGTGTGAATATAAACACCATTGTGCTTATGCATCCATGTGTTGAGATGGAGGGAGCCTGGACCCCAGAGCCTCTGCCTGGAGGAGGTATGCTTTCTAGGGCTGCCTGAACTGCACAGGACTTTATGTGGTGAGAAATGAGCCTTTATTCTATTAAACCATGGGAATGTAGAATTTATCTAATTAGTGCAATGTAACATAATAACAGAACATTACTATATTCATCTTCCTCTCCTATTTCTCTGGCTCTAATCTTATATCTGAACTTTTGGTTACCAAATTTTATTGAGAGGGAAGAGATTGAAAGAATTTCTAATTCTACCAGTAACCAATAGGACCACTGAATAAATGCAAATGGAATAAAACTTTTACAATGTTAGTCTTATATATGAATAGAAATACTTCTATAAATATCTAATTCTTATTAATGTTATTTCAATTACCAATTCATAAAAGCCTCCAATATATTAACTTTTAATGTTCAAAACTCCAATATTCTTTTTCAACAAAACATGTTTTAAGTACTGACCAGAGGCATTGAGTTCAAAGTAGAAAGAAAAATTTAAAAACTAGAAAAGCATGGTGTGGCATTTCATTAATTGCATTATAGAAGATAAAAAGTTCTATAAAGCCAGAGTGGAGCGATTCTTGCATGTAGGAAAGGAAATCTGGAAATTTTTCTATAAGCAGTGAGCACTGTTGGAAGTTTTTGAGCCAGAGAGTGTAAGACTGTGCTTCCAAAAAACCTAACCCAACAGCTAAAGCATAATAAATTAGGCAGGGAGACTGGAGGCTGAGAGCTCAGTGGAGAAGTTATTGCTAGTCTGAGATCAGGGATAAGGGAGTAGTGAGGGGAGGAAGGGCTTGCAGAGATACTACAGACAATCAACAGGATTTCGCTGCACATTCAGATGTAAGCAAAGTGAAAGAGAAGGAGCAAAGATCCTATTGAGATTTAGAACCTGGAAATCAGATGGGTGTTGGGTCCATGAATACACAAAGGAACACGAGAAAAGAAGCAAGTTTGGAATGAAAAGCCTATATATTAAGTTTTATCATCCTATCAAGTCATTCAAAATATATTTTAACGTGCTACGTCTCACCACAAAGTTAGAAAACTTTCTTTCGAGGTGTCTCCGTTGCATCCTCAGAAGTTATTCTATGTTTTCTCTTTTCCTGGAGTTCACTCTCTCTTGTGCTCTGATAAAACCTCTTATGAGTCAGGGTCTAACTCCAGTGACAACTCCTCCCTGGAACCTAAACTGATCACCCCACATCCCTTCCCTCCACAGCCTCTACATTTACCATCAGGATCCCTGCTGCTGGCACTTCACCATACACAAAAAACACACACCTGGATTCCAAGTCTCTAGAAGACAGAAAAAAGTATGGTTCTTTTTATGTCTTAACTTCATTATAACAGTGTCATGATTATGTGCAGAGAGAGAGAGATAGAGAGAGAGAGAGAGATGAAACTGTTGCTATCATGGGCTGAAGAGTTGCTAAGAAGCAACTCAACTTTATATGAATGCTTATAAAAAGCATTCATATGTTTTATACTATGGCATTCTTATGCCCCATATTTGACAAATATTAAAATTTAAGGACTGTTAATATAGCCACCAGAGAAGGCAATGGCACCCCACTCCAGTACTTTTGCCTGGAAAATCCCATGGGCAGAGGAGCCTGGTAGGCTGAAGTCCATGGGGTCGCTAAGAGTCGGACTCGACTGAGCGACTTCACTTTCACTTTTCACTTTCATGCATTGGAGGAGGAAATGGCAACCCACTCCAGTGTTCTTGCCTGGAGAATCCCAGGGACGGGGAGGCCTGATGGGCTGCCTTCTACGGGGTCACACAGAGTCAGACACGACTGAAGCGACTTAATAGCAGCAGCAATATAGCCATGAAATTAAAAGACGCTTACTCCTTGCAAGAAAAGTTATGACCAACCTAGATAGCATATTCAAAAGCAGAGACATTACTTTGCCAACAAAGGTCCGTCTAGTCAAGGCTATGGTTTTTCCAGTAGTCATGTATGGATGTGAGAGTTGGACTGTGAGGAAGGCTGAGCACCGAAGAATTGATGCTTTCGAACTGTGGTGTTGGAGAAGACTCTTGAGAGTCCCTTGGACTGCAAGGAGATCCAATCAGTCCATTCTAAAGGAGATCAGCCCTGGGTGTTCTTTGGAAGGAATGATGCTAAAGCTGAAACTCCAATACTTTGGCCACCTCATGTGAAGAGCTGATTCATTGGAAAAGACCCTGATGCTGGGAGGGATTGGGGGCAGGAGGAGAAGGGGACGACAGAGGATGAGATGGCTGGATGGCATCACCGACTCGATGACATGAGTCTAAGTGAACTCTGGGAGTTTGTGATGGACAGGGAGGCCTGGCGTGCTGCGATTCATGGGGTCGCAGAGTCGGACACGACTGAGTGACTGAACCAAACCGAACCAAACTGAATATAGCTCTACCACATGTAATTTGCTCCAACTTTTGAAAAATGCCATGTGAATTAATACAAAAGATTGATGTAAAACAGATGGTCTCTCCATTGACCCCACTCACGTATTCCACTTCAACAGCTGAAGACAAGAAATGGTCATCAAAGAACAGGTTTAAGAATTGGCAATATGGACACACAGAGAGAACTTTCCTTGACGCCTCAGCAGTACCAGAAACAAAGTTTCTGCTTCCCATACTCAGATCTGTGGGCCCTTCCTTCTAAACTCTCTAAAATGCTTGTCTTAGCCAAGAGATCATGTGAAACATACATCAAGCAATCTAAAATTCTGGGTAGATAAATTTATCTTCTCTCTCCTAATCTATATAAATGAAATGCAAAAGTTAAGCAACCCAGTTGCTTTGGAATTCAATGCCAATTTTCCCCTGAGACAAAACTCAGATTCATCCCTTCTCCCCTAAACCACCTAAAATTGGGCTGAGAGCCCACTTCTAAATTCACTCCAAAAAGCCAAAGGGTTAAGAGATGATCTAGGAAGTATAATATAGCTTTACAAATTACTCTATTTCCAACTGAACTGTAATGTTTATTATTTAGAATTCATTTTCCCCCATCCTGTCCTCCTTCTCCCAATTCAAAAGGCATTCTTTTTTTTTTTAATAAAGAGAAGTAAATTTTATCTTAATTTAATCATGCAACTAGCCTGAAAATTAACTCAATGAATAAAGTTGTCAAAAGGAGTAAATGATAGGATTCCTTCTTAGCCAAGCTGTCTGTCTAAACTTAGACTGCCTTTCAGGATTTACTGCTGTTATTAAGTGAAAGTCCTTTTGACGATAAAGCAGTGCTTCTTGGATGTAGTGTGCTACAGAAAGTGCTTGGTGATGTACGACTCTGACGGACTCCAGGGATCTAACTGTTTCAGTGCTGTAGTCTGTTCTTGGTTCACCAGACGAAGACGTTGCAGGGGGATGCACAGTTCAAGACCAGCAATGGGAGAAAGAGGAGTTCAAGGACGGAGAGTACCTTGTTCCTGCCATGCTAACATGATGAATTACAGTGTATTAAGAAAGTGTTGACACGTGTGGGAATAAGCTCTTGACAGGAGTGCCAGTAATTAAGGCACATTGTATGTAAAGTCACTACAAAACACTGCCGTCTGGTTCTTTGTTCAGGGTCTTCTGCCAAGTGGTGTTATTCATAAGCTTGATGGAAAATACTTGCATCTACAAAATCTTTGTGATTCACTGCATGACGAGGGCAAGAAGGAAGAGAGATCTGGCTTTGTGAAGGCTTAAGTGTTCCTGCAGCTAGATGGGTACAGTAAAGATTTTCCTACTGCTCCAGAGGGCTGTACATTTTAAAGATAAATCACCTAAAATGGACAGGGAAGTAACAGGACTTAAGAGAATGTTTGGGAAAGACAGAAAAATTTGTGCTCTCCATTTTTTCCCTCATCATTTATCCTTACTGCCCCCTCCTTTAAAGTTCAATGGAAAAACCAAGAACTGCCTAATAGAGCCCTGTTTCATGTCACACTCCTTAAGGACCCACCTGGCTCCTCTTCCTTGGCTACCGCCAAGAAACTGGGCTTCCTATTTGTGATAATAACCAAGTGTACCTAGAGCAGACAAGACCAAAGCCCATAGCCAGACTTCAGACTGGAGCCAACAGGCTTTGTCCAGGCCCTTCTCACTTGGCCTCCAACCATCTGCACAGTCTCATTCCCCAGCCTAGCACAGACCTCAGGACCCAGCTCCCAGCCAGGAGCTGTAAGAAAAGACATACCCTAAGTTGCCTCTCCTGATGTCCAACAAGATTTAGGACATTTGTGATTTCCAAGGGCTGAACTGTATGTAGTCTGGCACTTTTAAACCTTATTTTCCTAATAAATTGTTTTATTGAGTGATAAGAAATAGAATTGACATCCCTGCCAGGTGTAATGGAAATTCTTGGAACTGTACATCACTAGGAACTAAACTAAACCTCTTGTTCCCTAAGAAGGGTTGAACTGAAGAGTTCATGTAAACAATAGCCTCATAATGAGTAATTTTCACTAGAGAGCTATTATCCCAAATTGTATCTCAGTGAAGGACAGATATTCAGACTGAATACCTGGCAAACACACTGGTGAAGAGCAAGCTCTGCCCCTACACTCAAAGGGCCAAAAAACAGACTGGGAGCGGGATGGGCTTTCACTTGCCTCAGCTTATCCTGCCAGAGGGACCCCTGGCTTCCACTTCCTTGGCTGCTAAAATGAAGCAAAATGTCAGAACATATGCAGTGAGCCTCTGACAATGGTCTAGGCCTGGCTGCCTGTTAGAATCAACTGGGGAGGATTAAAAATATATATACCAGTGCATGGAGATAATTTTCAAAGCTTCCTAGATGATTCTAACATTCAGCCAGGACAAAGAGCCACCAGGTTAGGGGAATCTGAAGACCTGTTAACACTGTGACAAAAGTTGCGCCATGGAGACCTCCTCAATGCAAGGTGGGTATTTGTCACAGGCTTTGCACACCTTGTCCAGGTTTCCTGTCAATCACTCACCATAGTCATATCTACTTTCTTTCTTCAAGAAAGGTTAATGCACAGATTAATTATAAAATTATAAAGACAAAATGATAAAAATATCCCATGTTCAACGTAGAGAATTTGGAAAATAAAATGTGAATAAAAATATAAAACCCCAAATTCCACCAAATAGATATAAATGCCTTTAATGTTTAGAAGTCTTTGTTTTTTTTTCCTACAAATAATAGCATACATATTCATTTTGTTTAAAAAACACTGGACAAATATATGGTTATATGTGTTTAGTTGCTTCAGCCGTGTCCGACTTTTTGTGACCCCATGGACTATAGCCCTTTAGGCTCCTCTGTCCATGGGATACTGCCGGCAAGAATACTGGAGTGGGTTGCCATTTCCTTCAGAGCATCTTCCCAACCCAAGGATCAAACCTGAGTCTCTTGTGTCTCCTGCATTGCAGACAGATTCTTTACCGCTGAGCCTCCGGGAAAGTCCACATGGTTACATGCTGTTGTTGTTCAGTTGCCCAGTCGTGTCCGACTCTTTGCCACCCCATGACTGCAGCACACCTGGCTTCCCTGTCCCTCATCATCTCCTGGAGTTTGCCCATTTTCATGTTCATTGAGTTGGCGATGCTGTCCAGCCATCTCATCCTCTGACGCCCTCTTCTCCTATATGGTTGTATAGGAACAGCTTATTTATATCATTAGAATTATTTCTTTCTTGAATGTTTGAAAGAAGTTATCTGCAGAACCCTATGGTTCTAAAACTTTTTTGGATATACTACTACTACTACTAAGTCGCTTCAGTTGTGTCCAACTCTGTGCGACCCCATAGTCGGCAGCCCACAAGGCTCCCCGGTCCCTGGGATTCTCCGGGCAAGAACACTGGAGTGTGTTGCCATTTCCTTCTCCAATGCATGAAAGTGAAAAGTGAAAGTGAAGTCGCTCAGTCATGTCTGACTCTTAGCGACCCCATGGACTGCAGCCTACCAGGCTCCTCCGTCCATAGGATTTTCCAGTCAAGAGTACTGGAGTGGGGTGCCATTGCCTTCTCTATTTTTGGATATAAATCTTTGACATTAAATTTTTTTCATATTATTTGTCTATATAATATTTTTTAGAGTCAATCTTGATAATTCATAACTTTCTAAGAAAACAATATATTGGAAATTTCCATTTCTTGGCACAGAGTTTAATGTTGTTGTTGCTTAGTCACTAAGTCATGTCCAACTCTTTGTGACCCCATGAACTGTAGCCCACCAGCCTCCTCTGCCCATGGGATTTCTCAGGCAAGAATACTGCAGTGGGTTGCCATTTCCTTTTCCAGGGGATCTTCCTGACCTAGGGATCAAACCCACATCTCCTACATTGGTAGGTGAATTCTTTACCACTGAGCCACCAGGGAAGCCCAGAGTAAAACGGAGTATTTCCTTATATCCCTTGCTATGTTATTCTCAAACAGGAGTAGGGCAGGTAGCAATGGGGGGAATAGTGGATCATAATCTCCTAGGGGCATCTTTAGAGCACATGCCCCAACATTCTGCCAAACGTGCCCAGTGCACCCTACTGCCACCACTTTTTGCCCTGCCATTGTTGAGAACCAATGAAGTGAATAACTAGCAAGAATAACTAGTGAGAGGTACAGATTACACACACGAATGGCATGAAGTCATAAAAAAAAAAAAACAGTGCCGAGAACCACCATGGGGCACTCTTGCTCCAGACCTCCTTTTTTAGTGGAAGAGCCTGAAACACCGTTGGAACAGCAACACTGTCATCTGGTTTGCCCAATAAGAAGCGTGACGTGAAGTAACACACTTTATTTATGTAGTTACTTGGGGCTAACACTACCTACATTCAATGTGGAGTAGACCATCCAAACTCATAAATTCTACACATGTTCCTGCTATAAACAATTGGGCTTCACAATTAGATCCAATTACTTTTCACTTCCAAGAACTCAATCACTTCTATCATAAGATGTTCATTACATCTGAATTTTTATTTTTGCTTTTTGGCAATTTACAATCCTTCTTAACATTGGCCCTGAGGAAGACATGGAGAGCTTCCAGACCTGTAAAAAGACTTAGTCGTCTTTCTGGACAACTTGATGAAGATGTATGCTCAATACACAGTGGTAATCCAAAATAAAAAAAAAAAAAAAGGCAGTAAGAATAAAAGGATTTGGAAAAAATATAGCATGTATTATTCTATTTCATAAGTTATCCGTAACTTATCTTTATCATTTAGGGCCATCTTCTCCCAAAAGGGACAAAAAATCCACAAAAGAGCAATAAAAAAGAAGCAAAGCAGGGTGAGGATTTGCTCATACAGAGGAATAGAAAAGCCTGGAACTTTGTTTTTGGAAAAGGAGGAGTAATTAGAGAAATGTGAAATAATGTGTAAGGAGGAAGAAAATAAGTAAAACAGATGAATGAATGACTGATTCGCTACGTAAATTAACCAATTCTCTTTCATCAAAACCTACATGGCCACAATTGTAACAATAATTCAAAAATGTTAACCCAATTTTTACAGACTGATTAAGAGCACTTATTTAAATTGAATTAAAGGCCATGATTTTTTTATATAAAATCACATAAACTCCAGGTCTTAAAAGACTAGCAAAACAAATTGATTTCTGATTTTTTTCTGTACTAGCTAATTTAAATGTTATCAGCTATACTTTAATAAATTATGCAAAGAGATCAAATTAAGTAGTTTCAAGTAAAATATAGCCCTACATGAACAAAGGACTGCCATGAAAATGTCATTTTCCTGGAAGACTCTACCGAGCACATAAAGTGAAACTTGAAAATCATACAACAAAAAAAGAACCTTAACACTTCCTAAGAAACACTTAAAGATGATTAACTCTCTACTTAGAACAACTGAGGGAGAAGGCAATGGCACCGCACTCCAGTACTCTTGCCTGGAAAATCCCATGGACCGAGGAGCCTGGAAGGCTGAAGTCCATGGGGTCGCTAAGAGTCGGACACGACTGAGTGACTTCACTTTCACTTTTCACTTTCATGCACTGGAGAAGGAAATGGCAACCCACTCCAGTGTTCTTGCCTGGAGAATCCCAGGGACGGCGGAGCCTGGTGGGCTGCCGTCTATGGGGTCGCACAGAGTTGGACACGACTGAAGCGACTTAGCAGCAGCAGCAGCAGTAGAACAACTGAAGGATGAAAGCTTTGGCACATTTATGAGAGTTAGGAAGAGCAGACTCACATAGATGGAGTACACACAGCACTGTGCATAACGCACCTTTCCTTATTTTAACACTCCACATGCCCTATAAACAAGCTGAAAACAAAACTACACGTATTACAGACACAATGATTTACAAAATTAGGACATCTTTAATAGAAATGCACCAACAGGCAACCATCCTCACCTTTTTTCTTTAAAAGCAAGCAGAATACTTCTTGGGGAAAAACAAAACAAAACATTATGAGGCCTTAGGTTCACCACTTAGTTCTGCAGAACTCCAAAGAGCCAGAGGCCATGGAAAAGCCTGACTTCACTGAATACTGATTCTGGAAATGTCATCTGTGTCCCACAACGCTAGGTCCTTTTTATAGAAAAGCTGTAGCCACAACCTCCCTTACCAGAATATACACACTCAACTGTACAAAGCTTCCAGAAAAGCAGTTTGACAATGTGTTTCAAAAGCCTTAAAAGCATTAATACAATTGCAGAAGAAATTTCACCTCCAGGAATACAGTCTAGAGAAGCAAAACAGAGATGCCACATGCATAGGAATGCTCACTGCACGGAATGTATTCAAATTTGAACTTGTGGTTTTCAGAGAATTGTAGATTCACATGCAGCTAATTGTATGAAGAAATACAGAGAGATCCTTTGTCCCCTTCCTCCAGTTTTCCCTAATGATAACATCTTACGAAACAATGATACAAAATCAAAATTAGGATAATGACCTTGATAAAGTCGAGATACTGAACATTTCCATCACAAGGATCTCCCACGTTGCCCTTTTATACTCACATCCACTTCCTTCCTATTCTCTCCCATCTCCTCTTTAACCTCTGGCAATCAGTTATATGTTTTCTATTTCTATAATGTTGTCATTTCAAGACTGTTGCATCAGTGGACTCTTACAGTGTGAAATCTGGGAGACTGGCTTTTTACATTCAGCATAATTTCCTGGAGATTCATCCAAGCTGCATGCCTCAAACATTCATTCTTTTTTATTGCTGAGGAGTAGTCCCTGATGTAGATGTGCACCTATTGAAAGATACATGGGTTTTTTCCCAGCTTGAGATTGTTATAAATAAAGCTGCTATGAGCATTTGTGTACAGGCTTTTTGTGAAGTAACTTTTTATTTCTCTGGGAGGAATACCCAAGCATTTAACTGCTGGGTCGCATGGTATTTGCATGTTTATTTTTTTAAGAAGCTGCCAAAATGTTTTCAGAGTGTTTGCACTATTATACATTCCCACCAGCAAAGTATGAGTAAACCATTGTATTATTTTAAACACTGAAGACAGTAAACCACTTCAATTTCTAGTGGCAAAAATGAGTAGTGCTATAGCCTCAGGATGGACTAATATTAGGGCATTTAAAATAGTATTTAATACATCTTTATGGGAAGAAAATGCCATTTAATGCTAAGCTTAAAAATTCAAATATAAGTAGGAATAAATATAACTATATAAATGTATGTTGTATTTATATGTGTACATATGCACTGACACATACACACACATACATACATACACATGCAGAACTAGAAAACTAGCCAAAACATAACTCTAAGAAATGTAAAAGTTTATATTCTTAACACTTATTTTTTTAATTTTCTAGACTTTCTATGTACACTTTTATAATTTAAAAGTGTTTCTTATTAATCAATTAAATTATGATTTTCCCACCAAGTCAGTATCTCTTCTTTAAAATGATCTGTATGAATGTACCATTACTTATCCATTCAATACCCTCATTATACACATTGATGATTTTTCCAGCTTTTTGCCACTTCAAACAATTCTACAGTAAGAATCCCTGAAGAATATGTCATCTTATATTATAATGACTTCATTTCTGTAGGAGAGAGTCATAAAGGCAAGACCAATAGTTTTGACTTTAATCTGCCAGATCACTTTCCAAAGAGGACATTTCATATTCCCAAGAGCAATTTATGAGGGCTACTTCCCCACATTCTTTTTACTTCTGGATGTTATGAGTGCTTTACATTATTGCCAGTATAGCATGTGAAAATGACAGCTTGTTGCTACTTTGACTTGCGTTTCCCTGACAACAGGTAGTGTGTGCATCTTTCCATTTGTGTGATTATTCATCTGCTTGCCTCTCCCATCTAGCACACCTGTTCATATTCTTTGTCCAGTTTAAAATTGGGTTACTTAGTTTTTCCTTATCAATTTGTAGGATTTTTTAAAATATAATAAGGGCATGAGAACATTAACTCCTTGACTGTTACATGAATTATAAATATTTTCTCCCTACGTGATTTGTTTTCAACTTTGCCTATTTTCTTTTTCCAAGAAAATGTTTATTTACTCTATGGTTAAAATTTTCAATCTTCTTGGCTTCTAGATTTCTCAAGTTGTTTAGAAGTCTACCTCAATACACACATGCACACACACACACACACACACACACACACCCAAGGTTATACACAGGATGTCCTAAGTGTTCTTCTAATATTTTTAATGTTATACTTTTAATTCCTTAAATTCACTTTTATTTCTATATTATCATCTTTATATATGAGACACAGTAAGCGCCTACATAAATGGGAGGATTGGAAATCATTTTGTTAGTAATTTAAAAGGCAAAATTCCCATTTGAATTTAGAATTATTCCTGGACTCCCTATTATGATTTATCTATCTATTTTTGTTTCAATGTCACACAGTTTTGATTAAGTAGCTTTATCATAAATTTTAATATCTGATAAGGCAATTTTCAAAATTGTCTTACTGTTTCAAGCACACATTCTTCTACATGAACTTTAAAATCAGTTATATCCATGATATATTAAATTTAAAAAGGTCAAGCTGCTAAACAGCCTAAATAGTATAATCTTATGGCTTAAGATTAGAAAATTAGAAAGATTAGAAAATTTCTAATTAGAAAATGCTGGGGGTGGAGGAGTGGAGTTCATGCGTGTGTTTTCTTAACTTCGTGTGAGTATAAAGAAAAACCTAGAAATGGAGCACAAACCAATCTATCAATATCAGTTACCCTAGAAGGACGGAATTAGAAGTAGATATAGGACTTTGCAACTCCATTATTGTGTTACTTTGTGGTTTAGCTTATTATAGGAATGCTAATTTCAAAGAAAAACCCAATTAAATATTTTAAATAAATAAAATATAATTAAATTATTAGACCTGGAAGAGACCTGAAAATATATCTCTTCCAGCTCCTACTGAAACAGGAATCTCCTTGGCAACATGTCTGCCAGATAGTCCTGTATACTGTTTGAAAACATCCAGAGACAGAATTCTCTTAATTTTCCTCCACTGCCTGCTTTATCACTGGAAAGCCGTAAGTGTTGGAAGGTTCTTTCTTACATTTGTTTAAAATATGTCAGCCTCTAATATCCACTCAGATCCTGGGATCTGTTTTCTGGAGCAATACAGTATGAAGAGAATTTTTTCTTTGGTCCCCTTAAGCATTTAATTGCTTCACAACCAGCTAGGTTAATCCTTCACCTGTACTATTATCCTCGTTAGTGGTGGTGTTGTTAAACACATTTTTAAAGTGTATCATGTATTAAGCACTGTGTAATTAAGCATTTTACATGGATTTACTTATTTAATCCTCACAATAACCCAATGATGTGGTTATAGAAGAAGAAGGTACACCACAGAGGTAAACTTTCTGTCTTACATTATTTAGTTAGTGAATGATAGCACCGGGACTCAAAGCTATGTTTGGCTAGCTCCAAAAACTATATTCTAGCTACAACACTGTGCTTAACTGTCCCCATAATAATATTATGGGGTTTCTATTTCAATGTAGACAATGCTGCAATGAACATCTTTGACCGTGTCTCCTTTGCACATGTGCCAGGAGCAAAAACCCACCTCACAGAAGATGTACACTTTCAGTGCTATAAGATCCTCCAGACTTGGCCTCTACAAAGTAACAGACCAATTTATACTCGTGATCTTAACTTTCTACAGCTGAATACACGTGTTCATGCTCAGTCACTTCAGTTGTGTCCTACTCTTTGTGACCCCATGGACTGTAGCCCGCCAGACTCCTCTGTCCATGGGACTCTCCAGGTAAGAATAATGGAGTGGGTTGCCATTCCCTTCCCCACTGTAGCTGACTAAAGGCCCCAAACGCATCCTGATCCTCATCCCAAGAACCCATGAATGTTACCTTTATGGCAAAAGGGACTTCACAAAAGTATTTAACGTACAAGGAGGCAGAGGAAGATCTGACTACAGAAACTAAAGGAAAAAAATAGCAATGTGATGACAGAAGCAGGGGGAGAAAGATGATGTGATAGGAGGAAGAGACCACAGCCAGGAAGGCAGGCAACTTTTAAAAACTAGAAACGATAGGGAAATAGTTTCCCCTAAATTGTCCAGAAAGAACTGGATCTGACAACACCTTGGTTTTAGCCCCTTAGAGTTTCTGGCCCTTGGAACTATTAGAAAATACATTTGTGTTGATATAGCCTACCAAGTTTGCAGCAATTTGTCATGGCAGCCACAGGAAACTGATACCGTTTTTAAGACCACTTTTTAAAAATTCTGAATGTACTGAATTTTATTTATTCCTTTTTTTAGTACATCCAATGAGATAGATTTTTGTCCTTTTTAACTTTCTTAAGAGTTTGAATTACATTTATGGGCTCTTTTATATCAAATAATTATTATATTTTGAGGAAAAATTATACCTAGTCATGATGTATTTTTAAAATATGGGCTCCCTCGGTGGCTCAGTGGTACAGAATCCACCTGACAATGCAGGAAACATGGATTTGAACCCTGATCTGGAACGATCCCTTGGAGAAGGAAATGGCAACCCACTCTTGTATTCTTGCCTGGAAATCCCCATGGACAGAGGACCCTGCCATGCTGTAATCCATGGAGTTGCAGAAGAGTCAGACACAACTTAGCAATTGGATAACAGCAATTTTTAAAATATACTGCAGAGTTCACTTTGGTATTTTTGCTTTATTTTTTTGTCTATGTAAAAGTATCCTCTCATTTTCTCCCTTTTACTTTGCAGCCTGATGGGGAGAAAGATACATAATGATAGAAAAATGGAATAAAACTATTTCTTTAGCAGACTATAGAAGGAACATCAAGAATGGAGAGACAAATAACCATGCAAGTAACATACTTCCTGTTTGGCCAAAATTTCTCATCTTTCTATGTCCTTGGTCCTTTACAAGATTGACTCCATCAGTCACATTCCATCCAGGCAATCTCCTAATTTCAGGCAGCCTTCTCTGTCTTCCTTCAGGGACCTGGAGCACATAGTTAATTGATCAAAAGGGTCTTCTCCTCCATCTTCAGCTTGCTTTTTTTTTCCCCCCAGTTCCTAGAACTGAGTGCCCTCCCCTCATCAATCTTCTTAAATAAAGGTGGCTTTTACTTATCATAATCCCAAATAAACATATTCTCAACTTCCAAATAAAGCAGCCCTCTGTTCATTGCCCACACACATACAAATAAAGACTTCAAAACTGTAAAAATCCAAGCTATGCCATAAGTTTATAGGAATGTACATTTATACAGATAGCAAAGTCTTGAAACGGAAGTGAAATCACTCAGTCGTGTCCACTCTTGGTGACCCCGTGGACTGTAGTCTACCAGGCTCCTCTGTCCATGGGATTCTTAGTAGTTGTTAATTGTTTAAGTTGGGCTTTTTGTTGCTATTCTTGTTATAGTTGTTACAACATCTTCCTGACTCCCATTTCATCCTCCACAGAAATGACTTCAAAGCCTCCATTCTCCCCAATCCTACCCTTACTCAGGCTACTATCAGAAAATCAACATGCATGGTAGCTGAACTCATCATACCTCCACTATTTTTCTCTTCCCCAAGACCAGAGCTTTTTCTGTCTTTAGCTTATTATCTACAACAAAAATCCTGTGTCCTCCAGGACTAGTGTTTTCAAAGTTATACTATAACTTATACAAGAAACAAAACCCCTCTGGAGACAATTTGGCATCATGTGTAAAATTATCCATTTGAACTATTTCTAAGAATTTATCTTAAGGAAATAGTTGGAAAGAGTTAAACACAAAGGATGTCCATGCCAGTATTATTTGCAAATTGAAAAAACTAAAAACAGCTTACATCAATAAAGGAATGACTAAATAAATTTCAACATGCGTGTGTAATGGAATATTATACAGTCATTAAAATTGATGAAACAGACAAGTATTGAATAACATCAGTGTCCACGACATGCATAAATGTCCAGGACATATTATTGATTAAAAAGGAAAGCTGCAAAGAGCCGTGTATATTATGATTCAATTTATGTAGAAATTTTGCTTATGTGGTTATCTATATACTTACATGCAGAGAAATTACTTTAAACACATTCAGCAGAATCTTAACTTAGATGGTTATCTCTGAGTGGTGAGATGTGGAGTGATTTTTGCTTTCTCTTTTATCTCCTTCATGTATTTGTTTATGTATTTGTATGTGTGTATACATAATCTCAGTTGATAATGGGCAGCATTTAGTGAAAATATTTTGACAACCAAAACCTTTATCAAATGCCACTGTCTCTAAAGCATAGGACTGGCCATAGGAGGTGAAATTTGTCTAACTGGACATGGATAAAACCCCTAAGACTTACAGACAGATATACTGTTGGAAAAACCTCTATTCTTTATGTAAAATTTGTGTATTTTTCCAAGGTCCAGCTGGATGTGGCTTTCATATGATCCCTCCAGAAATAAACAGACAAGGTTTAGTAATTGTGTCAAAGCATGTCATCTGTTAACTCACAAATGTTGACATTGACAACTGACAGGTAGGAACGTTTATAAGAATTATAGGCATCTCTGAGTGTATATTTACTGAACCTTTAAGAAATTAAACTTAGAATTTGTACCATGTGCAATGTTAAATAAGCTGTTTCAAACTTAATATGGTAGATAAACATGTTTATAAGAATTGTATTCCTTTCTGAGACATTTCTTTTTAACCCAGTCAAAGAAATGTTGTGGGTTTTGGTGTATGTATTTGTTTAATCAAAGGTTTAAAAGTTTTAAGTATAAAAATGGCTGAACTATGTGAAGGAATCCATGGATGAAATGCTAATGAAACATTGGAGAAGAGGTTCAATAAATACCAGGACTAAAGCAAAATTCTAGGATGATAAAGACAGGGAAAGGACATTTAAGAAAGAGAACAACTTGGAAAGGAGTAGAGGGGAAACAAACATAAAAATAATCGAAGAAGAGTACCACATGCAAATCATTAAGTTGGAGACATACTTCAAAGAAAATATATAGGTTAAAATAGCACAAGGCAATGCAGACATTGTCAACTAAAGTTAAACACAGGATAAATACAATCATATTTTGTTAAACCATATTTTGCTAATAACCATTGGCCGATAGACCGAGGTACATTATGTCAGGTATGGCTAGTGTACAACAATGTGAGATGATCACATGCTACTACTTATCAATTTGAGGCTATAAATCACTTCCCCTCCATTAGTAAATTTGTACACCAATTCAGCGGATGTGGCGGTGTCTTCCAGAGTACTAAGAGAGTGGGACGGAGGCACAGACCCAGTCACATAGCATGCTAATAGCAAGCCTGGAAGAAGACCAAAATCATAGCCCATGAACTTCATTCCTACTTTTGGATTCACTTCACCAAACCATACCCTTGAGATGTTAGATTGATTGTCCCTGAGTGGAGTTGACAACTTTTAACTGTTACTTTTATTTATGCAACCCTCCTGTGCTGCAGAAACTCGAGTTTGAAATGGTCCCTGGCTTTGCCTATTAGCCCACAGAAGATATTGAGTGCTGGAAACTACTACCTTGAGAGTCCCTTGGACTGCAAGAAGAACCAACCAGTCCATCTTAAAGGAAATCAGACCTGAATATTCATCGGAAGGACTGATGCTGAAGCTGAAACTCCAATACTTTGGCCACCTGATGCGAAGAATTGACTCATTGGAAAAGACCCTGATGCTGGGAAAGATTGAAGGCAGAAGGAGAAGGGGACGACAGAGGATGAGATGGTTGGATGGCATCACCGACATGATGGACATGGGTTTGAGTAAGCTCCGGGAGTTCATGATGGACAGGGAAGCCTGGGGTGGCAAAGAGTCGGACATGACTGATGACTGAACTGAACTGAACTACTACCTTCATCCATTTTTTGATTCAATTTATTCAGGCTCTTTGAGAGACTCACACACCTGTCTGTATGCCTAGAAAGTCAGTCTGATGACCAGAGTCGTGGGAGGGAGGAACCTTGACATTCACAGCCATTCTGTCCTCTTGTGCCAGTCCACCTTATCATCTCCCAAGGAGACTTTCGAGTTGACTCTGTCAAAAGAAAATGCTCCAATAGGAAATGAATGCGTGGAAATATCCTTTACAAGACTTCGACTTTTTAAATAAATTTTGTATGTCATTCAAGAGCTAATGGAATAACAACAAAGTATACCAATCAGCTAAGTCCAAACTTCAGACTAAACATACTATGTCAACTGCTGTTTGCATGGGACTGAGGAACATCACTCTTTAACTGGAGAGCTGAGAAAGGTAACAGTTCCCACAGACATCTGATTCAGAAGAGACGGTGCTCTCCCTTTTAATTTCATTATGTATATAATATGTATGCTAAGTCACTTCAGTCGTGTCCGACTCTGTGCGACCCCATAGACGGCATCCCACCAGGCTCCTCCATCCCTGGGATTCTCCAGGCAAGAACACTGGAGTGGGTTGCCATTTCCTTCTTCAATTCATGAAAGTGAAAAGTGAAAGTGAAGTCGCTCAGTCGTGTCCGACTTTTCACGACCCCATGGACTGTAGCCTACCAGGCTCCTCCATCCATGGGATTTTCCAGGCAAGAGTACTGGAGTGGGGTGCCATTGCCTTCTCCGATATAATATGTGTGTATATATATATATATATATATATATATATATTAATAACTTCATACACATACATACGGGCTTCCCAGGTGGCGCTAGTGTAAAGAATCTGTCTGCCAAAGAAGGAAATGCAAGAGATGCAGGTTCAATCCCTGGATCAGGAAGACTGAGTGACTGAACACGCACACACAAGTATAGTTTCAGCAAGACTGAAAATAGATTGAGGCAATGAAAGAAGATGACCATGAGCATAGGACCCATAATGAAAGTTAATATTAATACAAGGGAAATAATAACAGTTAGCAGGAAACTTGTGTGTGAAAGATAGGAGGAAACACTTATAAAAATAAGGAGAGAGCAAAGACAGAGAAAACATGGAACATGGAAACATCATAAATGTGCGTGTGAGAGAGAGACTCGGAGAAACAGACCCAGTGAATGAGATGCATAAGAGCGTGAGCTTGATCTGCAGAGGCAACTTTTTCCTAGAGGTTTATCTGAGTGAAGCAATGAAGCAATTTTCCAGCCCTACTCCTGAAGAACAGGTCTGGAATCTGAGAGGACAGAATATACCAGTGAAAATACACCAGCTAAACTAACAAACTAGAGACTGGGGGTGGGAGGAAAGTCTCAGGGGAATTTGGGCACACATGGAGCAGAGGAAATTCCCTCAGGTCAAGGCACAGTGGACGTTATGGTGACTGACATTAGATCTGAAGAAGACAGATGACCTGAGCTTCCATTTAGGCCATTTTCTTCTCAATTGACTATGGACACACTTGGCTTGATTCCATGCTCAGCCCAGATATTTCCCTGTTGCTGGTAGTTTTAAGTTTTGGCTCTACATGAGGAAATGATTGGGAGACACAGTGGTTCTATCAATTTAGGCAGCTGGACCATATTGACCTGGTAATCTCATGGGCCCAAGCCACATAAACTGCTCCCTGACACCATGTGGGTATTTGCTCCACACTCAATCACATTTCTGAGTTTTCCTTACAATAAATGGGGCCATGACAGTGTCTGGTGATGACACACAACCTCAGAGTGCCAGAGGATGGTTTGAAGAACGAATTCAAGCTGCAGCCATATCCAAGCGCATAAAGCAAAGAGCAGTACTTGATAAGGAGCTCAAGAGAAACCTGAGACAATTCATTGTCAAAGAGAAGATGAAAGAGGGAAAAGAAACGGAGAACTTTTCTCAGCAGGTTCTTCCGTTACCACTTCACTATCTTCTCAACAGTTACCACAAATTTTTAATTCATAGCTGTGTTTCCTTAAAATATTCCTTATGAGACTTGTGAATTTGCTTTGAATTTAAATTGCTTGCTGTTCCTCCTCGTTGGCTTATGTACCTGGGTTTTGCTGTCCTTTGTTGCATGTCTTTCTTACCTGAGTACTTCACTGCCACCAGAGGACTTTGCCATTTGCTCCTCTCATGGGCAACTTGTTAAAAAAAATATATAGCAACCAATACTAAGCCCTAAGTTCAATGTGAGACAGTAGCATTATTAATTTTTGTATTTTTTCATTTGACTTGGCCTCTGGTCTTCATTTCAACTGTGTGATTTTCCATTTATAATCCAAATATTTGTACATATTATATATATAAAAGAGTTCAGAAAAACATCTATTTCTGCTTTATTGACTATGCCTAAGCCTTTGACTGTGTGGATCACAACAAACTGTGGAAAATTCTGCAAGAGATGGGAATACCAGACCACCTGACCTGCCTCTTGAGAAACCTATATGCAGGTCAGGAAGCAACAGTTAGAACTAGACATGGAACAACAGACTGTTTCCAAATCGGGAAAGGGGTATGTCAAGGCTGTACATTGTCACCCTGCTTATTTAACTTATATGCAGAGTACATCACGAGAAATACTGGGCTGGATGAAGCACAAGCTAGAATCAAGACTGCTGGGAGAAATATCAATAACTTCAGATATGCAGATGACACCATCTTTATGGCAGAAAACAAAGAACTAAGGAGCCTCTTGAGCAAAGTGAAAGAGGAAAGTGAAAAAGTTGGCTTAAAACTCAACATTCAGAAAACGAAGATCATGGCATCTGGTCCCATCACTTCATAGGAAATAGATGGGCAAACAGTGGAAACAGAGACAGACTTTATTTTGGGAGGCTCCAAAATCACTGCAGATGGTGATTGCAGCCATGAAATTAAAAGACGCTTACTCCTTGGAAGAAAAGTTATGACCAACCTAGACATATTAAAGAGCAGAGACATAACTTTGTCAACAAAGGTCCATCTAGTCAAAGCCATGGTTTTTCCAGTAGTCACATATGGATGTGAGAGTTGGACTATAAAGAAAGCTGAGCGCTGAAGAATTGATGCTTTTGAACTGTGGTGTTAGAGAAGATTCTTGAGAGTCCCTTGGACTGCAAGTAGATCCAACCAGTCCATTCTAAAGAAAACCAGTCCTGAATATTCATTGGAAGGACTGATGCTGAAGCTGAAACTCCAATACTTTGGCCACCTGATGCAGAGAACTGACTCATTTGAAAAGACCCTGATGCTGGGAAAGATTGAAGGCAGGATGAGAAGGGGACGACAGAGGATGAGATGGTTGGATGGCATCACTGACTCAATGGACATGAGTTTGAGTAAACTCTAGTAGTTGGTGATGGACAAGGAGACCTGGTGTGCTGTGGTTCATGGGGTCAGAAAGAGTCAGACACGACTGAGCGACTAAACTGAAACATATATATACACACACACACACACACACTCTCATATATATGTATATATATGTCTATAATGATGCATTTTCCTGTTCCCTTTTAAAAATTCATTTATCTTTTAAAAATAAGGTTAATATACATGGACAGTAATGTATGTCCTTATGAAGATGAGAGAGAGTAATTTATAAGACTTTCTCAGTTGTTTTGTAAGTTCTTTCAGAAGGAGACTCTTAAATGAATTTTCCAGTCTTTTGTGAAGTTAGGCAACAATTCCAACATTAGGCAACATCCTCTAGAATTCTAGCACCTGCAATAAAAATCCCATGCCTCCCTAGTTGGGCCTTCAACTATGTTTCGATTCCTAAAAATTGTCAGTTAAGCCAAAGAAATTTAAGTACAATTTAAAATTTTCAAACAACATAATTTGTTGTTCAGTTGCTAGCTCACATCTGACTCTTTTTGACCCCATGGATCACAGCACTCCAGGATTCCCTGCCCTTCATTATCTCCTGGGGTTTGGTCAAACTCATATCCATTGAGTTGGTGATGCCATCCAACTATGTCATCCTCTGTCATTCCCTTCTCCTCCTGCCTTCAATCTTTCCCAGCATCAGGGTCTTTTCCAATGAGTCGGCTCTTCACATCAGGTAGCCAAAGTTTTAGAGCTTCAGCATCAGTCTTTCCAATGAATATTCAGGACTTATTTCCTTTAGGATAGACTGGTTGGATCTCCTTGCAGTCCAAGGGACTCTCAGAGTCTTCTCCAACAACACAGTTCAAAAGCATCAGTTCTCCAGCACTCAGTCTTCTTTATGGTCCAACTCTCACATCCATACATAACTACTAGAAAAAGCACAGCTTTGACTATACGGATCTTTGTCAGCAAAGTGATGTCTCTGCTTTTTAATATGCTGTTTAGGGTCAAAGCTTTTCTTCCAAGGAGCAAGCATCTTTTAATTTTGTGGTTGCAATCACTGTCCGCAGTGACTTTGGAGCCCAAGAAAATAAAATTGGTCACTGTTTCCACTTTTTCCCCAAGTATTTGCCATGAAGTGATCAGACCAGATGCCATGATCTTAGTTTTTTGAGTGTTGAGTTTTAAGTCAGCTTTTTCACTTTTCTCTTTCACCCTCCTCAAGAGGCTCTTTAGTTCCTCTTCACTCTCTGCCATTAGAGTGGTATCATCTGCATATCTGAGGTTGTTGATATTTCTCCCAGTAATCTTGATTCCAGCTTGTGATTCATCCAGCCTGGCATTTCACATGATGTACTCTGCATAGAAGTTAAATAATCAGGGTGACAATATACAGCCTTGACAGGAGTTAAGGAGTACTTTTGCCAATTTTGAACCAGTCAGTTGTTCAATGTAAGGTTCTAACTGTTACTTCTTGACCTGGTTACAGGTTTCTTAGGAGACAGGTAAGGTGGTCTGGTATTCCCATCTCTTTAAGAGTTTTCCACAGTTTGTTGTGATCCACACAGTCAGAAGTAGGTATTTTTCTGGAATTCCCTTTCTTTCTCTATGATCAAACAGATGTTGGCAATTTGATCTCTGGTTTCTCTGCCTTTTCTAAACCCAGCTTATACATCTGAAAGATCTTGGTTCACATACTGCTGTAGCATAGCTTGAAGAATTTTGAGCATTACCTTGCTAGCATGTGAGATGAGTGCAATTGTGCACTAGTTTAAACATTCTTTGGCATTGTCCTTCTTTGGGATTGGAATGAAAACTGACCTTTTCCAGTCCTGTGGCCACTGCTGAGTTTTCCAAATTTGCTGGCATATTGAGTGAAGCACTTTCACATCATTGTTTTTTAGGATTTGAAATAGCTCAGCTGGAATTCAATCACCTCTACTAGTTTTGTTCACAGTAATGCTTCCTAAGGCCCACTTGACTTCAAACTCTCACATGTCTGGCTCAAGGAGTGAAATTCCCGACCAATTAACTAAAGAATTTACCACAGATAATAAACAGTAAATTATTTTTCAGTAAACTGTATATAAAAAGCTCTCTTTGAAACAAACATTTTTTTAAATTAGAAGCTGCTAAAATGAAAGAAGGAAAGGAAATTTCCCATTAACTATAATCTAACTGATTTACTCATTTCAGTAGTCTTCATAATACAGAATTGATCACTGACAAATATTATGTGGTTGAAGCAGATGACTCACAAAAGCAACTGAAGTAAACACTCAGTCAGCTCCACCCGTTAACTTCCTACAGAGTCAGGGCCTTCAATTTTCTCCTACCTTCCTAATAAAGGCACTGATAATAATAACACCGGTAATAATATTATTATCAGTTCAGCTAACATTTATTGAGTAATTATCATATTAAGCCCTTAATTTGTACAGACATTATCTGTTTCAATGTTCACACATGTTTTATGAGAGAAATATGATAATCCTTCCCATTTTTCAGATGAGAACACTGAAGTAACAGCCCCAGGGTCTCACAGCTGTATGTGTGGGACCATGCATGGGGGCCTGACTTCAAAAGCAGGTTTTATCACCATATCAGTGGATTTCCAACCTTAGAAGCCATAAAAATCACCTGGAGAACTTGTTCAAATGCCAGATTCTCTAGCTCTGGATTCTGCCAGTCTAAGATAGGGTGAGGAATCCGCATCTTAAAAAGCAACCCGAGGGACTATAATGGAAGTGGTATCCCGACCACACATTGCTATTCTGAATGCAGAAACCAGGGACCACCTTCAAGTCATTCTCTTGACTCCTATGTCTTTAACCTCAGTGGTTCATAAGCTTTGGGGGAGAGGAGGTGGATCCCAGACCATCTGAGAATCCAATGAAAACCACAGACCTTCTCTTGATCAAAACGTACCACAAATTTTTTGCATTTATGTTTTAGGAAATTGAAGCCCATAAACCCCAGAATAAGTGCTCCTGTTGTATGCTCTCTTTCCTTTTTTTTTTTTTTCCCTAGTGTCTCAACTCATTCCCATCTCTGAAATAAGGACACACACCCCCCTGGCTGCCAACTTTGCAGGCTATTATGAGGATCTCTTTTTAAAATATATGTGTGTGTGTGTGTGTGTGTGTGTGTATACAAGGATTCTAAGATTCAGAAATAGAAACACTATATGTAAACCTCATGCTAATAACACACAGAGAAATAGGGAAAGACAGATTTGAGTAGGAAACTTAAAAACTTGAATGGAAAAGAGAAACTCAGCACAGAGTTAAGGAAACAACTAGCAAATAACCTGAGCATAATCATAAAGGTCATTTGCCATCTGCTGAGTACCTATTATGTGCCAGGAGGCAGTGTGGCTTGCCTTTAAAGCATTTTCAAGTGCTCTCAACAGCTTTTTGATTGTCATATCATCTGTATTCTACAAATGAGGAAACCCAGACTCTGACAGTTTACATAATTTTCCCAATATCAAATATCTAGTCAAGTTACTCAAATTCAGGTCTGTGTATGTGCAAAACCCATCCAATTTCCATGATATAAAGATATGGCCAAAACCTCTTTCCAGTCAGGATACCATACACAGACCAGACAGAGTTTCTGAAGCAAGTCCTGGAACTGGAGAGCTAATCTTCCACTTCACCTTCCTCTCAACCATCAATTTACCTCCTAGGATGACAGTCCCAACAGACTTAGTTACTATTATCAACCAGCTAGCTTGTCTTCCCAATGGAAGCAAAACAAAAGAAGGCACTAGAAATGCTTAGGCTCTTGGTGGCAGAGCTGCCGAAGTCAGATCTGCAGCATTATAAAGGTTAATGTCTTTCTGCTTGTTCTGTGGCAAGTTTCTACTATCAAAACCCTTGGGACCAGCTGTATGAGTCATACTTCTAGATGCTGTTCCAACTGGTAGGAAATAGCCTTTCCTTTAAATAAATTTCACTTTCAGAAAAAGCTTTAAAGCACATTACAGATAGGACCATGAAACATTTGGCTACATGTACATCCTTCCACAGCTAAAAAAAAAAAAAAAAAAACCTCCTCATGTACCAGTAACACTAAAACTAAGTCCAGGAAAGTCTTAGCTAGAAGGGACGAAGAGATATCTGGTGGAAAAGAATGTTTTACTCTCACTCTGTTTCAAACCCACAGGGCCCTTTTGAAGGATTCTCTAATAATAGGAATTAATAGCAAGAACAAAACAAAACAAGAAAGTGTTAACCGAGGCACTAAGCCCAGCAGGTAGTCTGTTCTCCTTCTCCACAAGACGCCCTATGCTCTTCCTCTCCTGCCTCAGCCCAGCCTAATGTCTTTTCCTTAAGGCCGCTTTTCACGTCCTTGTTTGATGGACTAAAGCTATAACCTAAGTTTGCCTCAGCACTCACAGATATTGCAAGGAGACATTTCAGCTTGACTCCTGTCTCTTGCCCTTCACCCCCTAACTCCTGTCAATAACTCAGTCTTTTGCATCCAAAGTGACAGTTTTAAGGGCACCAGCAATGTTATATACCATCCAACGAATCTTTTTTGGTTAATTTTTTAAAAAGAGGAACTAGCTCCTTTAGCTATCCCAGGCTATTCTTGGCTGGTTATTGGCAAAAACCTGTTACATCAGGCAGTTGCTTTTCTTGTCAAAAGTAAGCTCTTCTGATCTGGTATAGGCCTGATTCCACTATTTATTAACTAACCTCGTGATTTTCAACAAATTATCATACATCTCAGAATCTTACTTTTCTTTTTTGCAATACTTTCCCTTAACCCTGACATAAGGGAAGGATCATTATGTCATTTTCAAAAATCATAATAAAGGTCACAAACATAATGCTTTATTATAAGTCATTGGTATTATTTTTATATTATATGTCATGCAGAGGTTTCTGAGACACCAAGGAGCAACACTAATAACAACAGACAAGGTAATTCTAAGCTCAGGCCCTGGACAGATAAATTAGCAGCTCAACATTTTTCTGAACAAATCAGAATCTAATATATAACAGATTCAGTATTTTAATAAACCCCACAACCTTGGATTTCTAATTGCCTACCACTCACTAGAATACAGTGGACAAACGCACAATAGCTTAGAATTCAGGAATCAAAAGTTACACAGCAATGGTTTTGCACATAATTGTCTAAAACCAAGACAACAGGAATGGGAGAGGGCAACCCTCAATAACACTTAACGCAGAAAGCTTGATTCAGCCTTTCAGTGGTCAGGGTTCCATTGCAGGGAGAAGAACTTCATCTGGCTAGTTGAAGCAGAACTGTGTTTATTTCAGTGTGTTAAATGGTTACAGGGCATCAGGAGGGCTAACGAAACAAACTCTAGGTTCTTCTAGAAACACATCCCAAGCCACATAGTGGAACCAGGCCACCCAGGTTGCTGCCTGCTGGTTGGGAAGCTGGTGTACAAACACATCCCACTGCCATGAAGAAGAGACCTCCACAAGCCCCATCATTGCTGCAGGTTCCAGGACTCCACCAGAAGACCATGTGCACTGGCAGTATGGCTGCTTCATGACCTGCCTCTCAACATCGACCACCCTAGGGGCCAGGCCCTGGAGAGAAACCACAAGGTCCTTAATCATCCCAGTCAGCAGGAGAAATAACTTTGCCTTTCAAATAAGAGGATATGGCTGATTCATGTTGATGCTTGAAAAAAAAAACAACAAAATTCTGTAAAGCAATTATCCTTCAATTTAAAAAATTCATTAATTAAAAAAAAAAATGACAGCAGCTAAATCCCACCCACCACTCAGGACAAAAGGGTTTCTGGGAAATGTAGTTTTTAGCTTTTCAGCCCTTGCCCCATAGGAGGCACAGTGAAAGGAGACTGAAACATGCTGAGTGACAACCCCTCCTGCTCCACTACGTAAGTCAATGTTAAGAGACTCGTCTTATTCACGACCTTTTCTCTTCCCCACCCACCCACCAAGACTGCTGAGACAGATGTGGAAAAACTAGGTGATAAATGTAGTGAGGATTTGGTTGTACAAATACATGGCTCAGAGTTGGCACAGCTATTTCCACTAGGCTGCTTAGGAGGAGAGGTTACAAGTAGAGGAAGCTTTCTCTCTGTTAGCCAGCAATTGAAGAAAAGGTTTGTCCTCCTTAGCACCCTCAGGGGACACGGAATTGCTTTCCTCCCACTGGTGGTCTGAGCTCATTATGCCACTGTATTATGGGCCCTGCCCACAAGCCAATATAGTGTAACCCGGCATTATTTTAAACCTTCTCTTCTGAATGAGGCAAACAGATTACTCATCTTAGATTCACTTAATTCTATTGGGCAGAACTTCTGGACTCACCAAAGACTCTAACATAAAGTTGTCTATTTGTTAATAAATATCCAGCCAAACTAGCCTTCTTTCTGCAGTTAGAATTGCTATAGTGTTGTTGTTTGCATATATTTTACAAGATCTTTGCTCTCTGTCTTTGCTGTCTGCTGTGATTCAGCACCTTCTGCCAAGGACTCTGAATTCCAAGATCCCAACACACATTGAACAAATTCCTATTAGGTGCTATTATATGTCAAGTACAAGAGACACAGAAATAAATAAGACAGACAAGGTCCCTGCCATTGTAGAGCTTATAGTCTAGTGTGTTAGTCACTCATTTGGGTCCAACTCTATGACCCCATGGACTGTAGCCCGTCAGGCTCCTTTGTCTATGTGATTTCCCAGTCAAGAACACTGGAGTGGGTTACCATTTCTACCCCAGAGGATACTCCCAAGCCAGGGGTGGGACCCAGGTCTCCTGCATTGTGGGTAGATTTTTTACCATCTGAGCCATCAGATGGGATGTTTAGCACAAAAACAATATCATTACAGCCCTGAAATCTGAGAATTAATTGAATTCTCAAATTTTAGAATACTCTAAAATATTCTAAATTTAGAATATTCTCAATAGAATTTCTGAGAATTTATTGCTCCAAAGTTAGTCACCTTTGGACTTCTTCCCCATATGTTTGAAGAAGTTTTAGCTAAGCAATAAAATTGTTTCAGTGTTCAAATCTAAAGTGTCTTAGGGAAGAACACACCAGGCAAGGTCAATATAGAAGCCAAGTGCAGTATTCCAGGTCCCAATGCTAATGCAAGAATGGTATTTCCATCCTGAGGAAGGCAGCCTGGAGCTGATATGGGTCATAACTGAAATGTGGGGCTTCTGGTCAAGGTTCTGGTGTAGATATATTGACACAATGGTGGAGAAGCCTCACGAAACTTGATCTCAATGACAATTAAATGGCCACAGGTCACATTTCAGTTATTTGCCTGGGAAACAGGGATAACGAGCAAGCCAAATTAGCTTAGCCATGGTTTCCTTTACTGTCTGAATAGCACCTGCTTCCATTTAGCTAAGGGAAAAAAAATCTTTTAAATTAAATTTCCCTTAAAATGTACATGGGTTTAGAAGGTGTTAAACAAAATAGGGGAAAGCTGTGCCAAAAATATTTTAAAATAGTTCTCTAGAGATTTTACAAAATCCCTCAGGCCGTGAAATTCCCCTCATTCCCAGGTCAATTCCAGTTTGGTTTACATTTAAGCTGGAATTTGGGATGACATTTCATTCTAACAAAACAAGACAGACTAGACATGTTGGGCTTTCCAGGTTCCATTTTGGAAAAGAAATAGCCTAATCCTTGTGAGTGGGATTTCATCCCCACTCCTTTCCACAGTCTGTATTATGAACCAGGCAATGCTTGATATTAGGAATACAGATGAGTAAGTTATGATCTCTGCCTTCCAGAAAAATAGCCTGTACCTCACAAAAAGAGATAAAGTTCTATCAAAGACACAGGATCTTATCTGAAGTGGTCATACACAAGCAGCCTATCTTGGGCATCAAGCAAGTATGGAAATATATGTGTGTATGCATACTAAGTCGCTTCAATAGTGTCTGACTCTTTGCAACTCTATGGACTGTAGCCTGCCAGGCTCCTCAGTCTATGGAATTCTCCAGGCAAGAATAATGGAGTGGGTTGCCATGCCCTCCTCCAGAGGATCTTCCCGATCCAGGGATCAAACCCGCGTCTCTTGCATTTCCTGCACTGGCAGGTGGGTTCTTTGCTGGTAGCACCACCTGCGAAGCCCATGGAAATAAATGAAGACCAAGCAAATGTGAAAAGCAAAGGCTATGTATTCAGAGCTTGCTATAGCAAGGTTGTCAGCACCCATTCACTGGTGTTTCAGCAGAGACTCAATGGCAGGCATAGGAGTGGGAGAGCTTGACTGTGGATTAAACGTAAGCCTCCAGTAAGCACTGGTTGGGGGCTGTTGGCCTGGGTAAGCTGGAGGTGGTTTGACCACATGTGGGGCATCCAGTATGACTGGTCAGGGTGCATGTTTGTCTTTCTTTAGTTGGTCCTAAGTTGGAAGTGGGGACAAAATGTAGGAAGCTGTCAGTTATTAATTATGTCCTTGGTGCTACTGCTTAGCTTTCTGGACTGTTCACTAGAGATGGCAGTCTGGCTTCCTGCAAGCCTGACGTCTAGCAGGCTGGCTTTCTGGGTTATCTTCTTAGACGAAGCGCTACTATCCTGGACTAGTTGCTGCAGGTTGTGGGTCAGGGTTCTGTTCTTATATATGGTCTAGCAATTGTCCATTTCTATATTTCATCTTTCACAAGCCTAAGATTCGACTGTGTCCTGGCCCTAGGGCTCCGTTTGACATTAGCTTCCCCTTACAGTGGGAGCATCTCTGGAATCTCCCACCCAGACCTCCTTAGTGTCTCCCAACATGCTCAACTTCTGGCCTTCATGACCATACAAGGAGAATGTCTGACAGACTTCCCCTGGGCAAGACTCTACCTGCCTCTTTGCACCAACTCCATTCTGTGTAAGGTAAGGAGAGCCAGCCTTGCCCACAGCAAATTATATAATATAGCAAGTCCTTGAATCATGCACAATCCTGTAGTAATGGCCTGGTTAAACATCTATGGGCATAAACACCCATCTGCAAGCATAATATTAATAGCAAACTGCTGCTGTTGCACTAAGTCGTGTTTGATTCTTTTGTGGCCTCATAGATCGTGGCTTGCCAAGCTCCCCTGTTCACAGAATTTCCCAAGCAAGAATTCTCTAGTGGGTTGCCATTTCCTTTCCAGGGAATCTTCCCGACAGAGGGGTCGAACCCGCATCTCATGCATTGGCCAGCAAATTCTTTACCACTGAGTCACCAGGGAAGCCCCAAAAGAAAGACTGTATAGCAAAATAGAAAATATAAACATTACTGAGTGAAAAGCCATTAAAAGAACAATAATGTACACCATCTCATTCTAAATCATGTGTATGTGAATGTAGAGAAAAAATAAAAGGGATTAAAAAAAATTAAATAAATCCTCTCTCACTTGTAGAATCAACAGTGGGGTTTTTTTTTTTTAATTTTTGTTTATTTGATTTCCTTTTTTTTACAATTACATGCATTTATTTGTAAAATCATAAATAACAGTAAAAATTTTACCATTAAAACCTAGGATGTATTTGAAAAATAAGACAGCAGCACATCTGATTCATTAAATCATTAACAGTCATCACCTCTGAGCACTTCTATAGTTATCACCCTCATAATAACTATGATCAATCTACAAGGTGAATATTTCTATAGTGTTTTACAGATGAGGGAACCAAAGTGCAGAGAGTAGAGGCTGAAAACCTGCTGGGTCTGTCAGAGCCCTACATGGAGCTCCCAGTCACCATTCTGTTCTTCCTCCCTTTCAGTACACATGCCCTGAAACTCTTCTCAGACCAGGTACGTGATCAAGGATATTCACTTTCCCTCTTTAAAGTGGGGATGATAATCATGCCTGTCTCAAATGGAGGGTTATAAGGACAAAGAGACACGGCACATACAGAGCTAACACAGGGCCCAGCCTTTAGGAAGTGTTCACTGTGTGATTATTGATGTAAGGACCACTGTTTTTAGGGTTTTATGAATGCTCCAGGAAGAGCTTTTATATTTAAGTGAAAAGAAACAGCAAGGGGTGACAAGAACCATTGTAACAGAGTGTAATAGAGATTTGTAAGGAGATTGGGCTTTGGAATAAATTAATAGAGTTAAGAATGAGTGTGAAGGATTTTTTAAAATTTATTCTTGGGATCACCTTCTTCATAGTTCAACAAGTATCTATCTTAGAAATTAGTTATGGTTTATTTTGATAAAATAGTAACATAGAACAAAGAAAATTTGAACCTTCCTCGAAAATCCCATGGACGGAGGAGCCTGGTGGGCTATAGTCCATGGGGTCTCGAAGAGTTGGACACAACTGAGCGACTTCCCTTTCACTTCTCACTTTCATGCATTGGAGAAGGAAATGGCAACCCACTCCAGCATTCTTGCCTTGAGAATCCCAGGGATGGTGGAGCCTGGTGGGCTGCCGTCTATGGGGTCGCACAGAGTCAGACACGACTGAAGTGACTTAGCAGCAGCAGCAGCAGCAGGTAATCTCAACTGTGGCTAAAGTCAGGTTGCTCTGGGCTTCACACTGAGAGGCTGCACACCCTGGCTTCCAGCTCTGACTCTGATATATAATAAGGTCATCAGGGAGCCTGTAATCCACCCTGATGTCCAAGCTAACCACAGAGGTTTTGATCAAATTGGCCAGGTGGGGCCCTGGCAAAGGTTAGACTTAAGTGTCCCAAATAATGCAATGTATAGTCAGCTAAGAACCACTTGAACCTAAAGCCACAAGAAAATAGACAATTTATTTGGGACTCAAATAGTAACAATCCCATAGGCAAGTGATCTGTCTAAAAGCAAGTTAACATGCATCTTGTTTTGAACACATTTTCATTAATTTTACCTTTAAAGTCCCCATTGATGAAAACTAATATCTAATATTTTATTGAGCACTTATTTTGTGCCAGGCACAATTCCAAGCACTTTTCAAAATGAAACAGATGACACAGGATTTGAACCAAAGGCTCTGCACAGCCAATCCTTATTTCAGAAGTGGCTTGGATGTTGAAAATGAAAATGACTACCTTAAAATCTGTAAAGCTGAAATAAGTTTTTTCCACTTGACCCTGGTTTTGCACAACTAGGCAGTTTATGCTTATGGACTAACCTGTTTTATTTATCTGTTTGAGCCAATTGTCATAAAACCTCCCTCTCTGAAACAAGCAGATGCATTTAACAATAATGACAGGGGCAAATCATTCTACCTCAAAAATTCTCACAGTGTTTCATCCAGATTGTTGAGGGCTCAGGGCCCCTCATTTACATGTCCCTATCAAAGCAATTTTTACTTGCAAATTTGTTTTATTTTTTTCTAAAAAGGACACCCTAAAATCATACAAGATTTACTCTCCACCAAGCCTGGATGGGTCCCTGATGAGATAGGTAGAGATGTGATTTGGTTCTCAGTTCAAGACTAACTCTCGGACTAGTGCAAGAGCTTTCTAGCTGATCTCCTCACCTGCAGGCTGTTGGTTCTAATCCTTACCAGAGTCACCATGGAAGACTCCTTTGAATACTACTGTTGTCGTATCACTGCCCTACCCAAATTCAGTGATTCTCATTGCCTATAAAGCCCAGTCATCATTGACTCTTCATAATCTGACTCCCACTTATACCTTGGGTCTTCTATCATTCTTCCATCTTTTACAGTCTGATATCCCCTTTAAAGTTTCAGTGCCATTTTATACCCTTTTCTACCCAATGTAATTGAGTTTGGTTGTTTTTGAGGGTGACTTGTTCTTTCCCATTCCTTGGTCTTGTTCACTCATGTGCCATTTAAAGCAGTCCTTATACCACAGAAACATGTCTGCCTATTGATAATTCCTACCCATCTCTAAGGCCCAATACAAATGCAACTTTCTCCAGAAGCCTCCACTGGCCAGAAAAGATCACCAATTTTGATCTTTGCATTTGTGATCTTTGCAATTGTCTGCATTTTCTATAGGATTCTCATTCTATAACTGCTTGAAATTACAGTTGCTAGCATATGTGCTCATCTCTCCTCCTAAATTTGTAAAATGTGGAATCACACATATTGTTGAGCAACTGCTACTGCTACTGCTAAGTCACTTCAGTCATGTCCGACTCTGTGTGACCCCATAGACGGCAGCCCACCAGGCTCCCCCGTCCCTGGGACTCTCCAGGTAAGAACACCGGAATGGGTTGCCATTTCTTTCTCCAATGCATGAAAGTGAAAAGTGAAAGTAAAGTCGCTCAGTCGTGTCCGACCCTCAGAGATCCCATGGACCGCAGCCCTCCAGGCTCCCCCGTCCATGGGATTTTCCAGGCAGGAGTACTGGAGTGGGGTGCCATTGCCTTCTCCCATTGTTGAGCAAGGTGCCATGCAAACTATAGGCTTTCAATAAATTTTGAAATATTTATGGCATCTATATATCAAAAAAATTTTAACCTCTGTTTTTGTATAAATGTATTGCCCTCAACTTCATAGATTATTGACAAAAGAAGTGTAGCACAAATAATTTTTCTTTGAGATGATACTGGACAAGGACTTCCTTTTACCTGGTCAACCTCTAGCCACAGAATGATATCCACTGTCAAGGTATGGCAGCCTGTAGACTCTTTTACCTTCTGTTCAACAGACAGGGCATAGTGAAGTGGCATGGACAAGTTAAGAATCTAAGTAGGTCCACACTCTATCAACATAAGCAAGGTAAATATACGACCTTTAGCTGAGAAGGAGAAAAACTGATAGTAACCATTTTTTAAAAAAAGTCAAGTAAAGGGAATTTTAACAGAAAGTTGGCCTGAAGACCCAGCGTTTAGGATCTACCCAGGAAAGGATCTAAGTTCAAAATTAATTCTGATTTGTTTAGCAAAGAGAAATAATTAAAGTCTGGAGGCTACAGTGGGGTTAGATTCTTCTGGAACTGCTATAATCAAACATTATCCTAAAGAGAATGCTGTCTAATTGGACTCTTGTCCTTTTCCCTCCTGAAAAATTAACTCTAAGATCATCCATGGTTTAATGTAGCCATTTTGTTTTTATATTTTTAAATCTGGCAAAGCAATAGTTATTCATGGAAGGGATCTTGTGCCAGACCTACCATGTAGAATTTGTAGCAGTATAATCAAATGCTATGAAAATGGCCGACAAAGAAAATGCAGACTCAAATACAGAATATGCAGAGCTTGTTATAAGGTTTCTGGAGACTGAAAATGTCACACCATCTTAGATTCCAGTCTGTACTAACAAACTTAAATTTAAAACTGTGCAATTATCGGGTATTTGGTATGCCTTCCCCACCCACTACAAGGCCCTTTCATTTGCATAAACTAAACATAGGAGATAAATGTTTGTATGGAGCTGAAGAAGGGCAGAACCTTAAATCCTCTGGATAGTCATCTGTTTTACTAAAATAAGTCTTACATTAACTTTGCTTGGTTTCTTCACCCCAAAGAGACCTGAAAGTAATAAAGGAATGAGAAGAGAGGGATTACATTTTCATGTGTTTTCGAGAGAGATGCATCTTTTACCATAGAACATGTCCCCGTTGGGGCTGAAGAATAATTTTCATCATAAACTCCCCTTTGTTGATTGCTTATAACTATATGTACTTTTAAAAAAATTAGTTTCCTTTTAGCTTGAATGTCTCAGTCTTGGTCTGTACTCCCCAAGGTAAATTACTTTGGAGCAATTGAGCAAAACAGCCTAAAGCAAAATGCTATTTTTCACATTAAATGGAAAGCGCCTTTACCCCTAGCGCTCCTCCAAGACGTCTGTGTCCAGGACCTCAGACTTGGCAAACAGACTTAGAAGCACTGATGAAGAGAAACAGACCCAAGCATGACCCTGCTAGCTGAGCATTTTATTTAAGATGCAAAGGTTTTCATCTAAAGATAAACTGAGCACTGTAATAGGAGTATTTCTGCTGAGCAATGGAGTCTACCAGAAACAAAATCTCAGAGGGAAAGGCTACCAGGTAAACTGAACTCTCTTAAGCTTCCTCCAGACAATAACAGCCAGTGAAGTAAGACAATTGGAATAATTCATCCTCCTGGAGTTCAAAATGCAAGGAGGAATATGCAATGTGATATTAAGACTTTAAAATGAAGAATACAAAAGTGAGGAATATCCTTCCAAAATAAAAGTGTGGGTGGGAATTGATTAAATGTTAGAAGTTGCTCTGATATGTTTTAATCAACCAAAAGAATTTCATCCTGCCAAGATTCAGTGACAAGTAACAACCTTCAATGCTAGTCTCCTTCAAACAAATACACAGGTATGGCAGCAGTTAAAAACAGTTGGCTATGAGTTACATCCAACTGACTTCATCTTGGACCCCCCCCTTCTTATGCTTTCACTGCTCATCTAGCGCAAGGTCCCTGATATGAGTCTTTTTCCCATGAACTTGGCAGACATAACCTGGCACTTTTATGTCAACCCTTGGCTTAGAGTTTGAGAAAAAGCTTTTCTTCTCCAGCTCCTCTGGTTTTTATCTCTGGTATTTTACATCTGCCAAATCCTTATGCTCTAATTCTATGGACCCATCCTGATATCCACTTAGCTATATTCACTTAACAAGATAATTTCAAAATATATAAACCATAAGTTGATGAAATACAAAGAGAATCTGACAAGTCACATCTACATGAAAGATTTTGACATTCCTAAAATAAATTGGAAAAAAATAAAGTTACGAAAGATTCAAACAACAGAACAAGCTTGATCTATGGTGCATGAGATACCAAAGCTACTATAAAGGTATAGTAATTAAAGCAATATGCAAAAAGACTGACATACCAATGGAAAAGAATGGAGAGCTCAGAAATTAAAACTTGTCAAAAACAATACTTTTATGGCCTTAGGTAGGAAATAGTTTCTTAAATAAGACATAATTAGTTCAAATCATAAAAGAAAAAATTGATACATTCAATTATGTTAAAATATACACTTTCTATTTAATTAGAACATTATTTTTTAGAAGTAAAAAAATCAAGCTACAGACAAGGAGAAGATGGTTACAATCACTACAAATAAATAAAAATTTTATTTCAATAATAAAATTATATAAAGAACTTACATTAAGACAACCAACCCAATAGAAAGTAGACAAAGATGCAAACAGTCAGTTCCCAAGGAACCATGTGCCTGACCAATACACATATGAAAGATTATTAACCTCATGAATTATCAGTGTGTGCATGCTAAGTCACTTCAGTCATGTCTGACTCTTTGGGACCCCATGGACTGTATGCCACCAGGTTCTTCTGTCCATGGGATTCTTCAGGCAGGAATACTGGAGTGGGTTGCCATTCCCTCCTCCAAGGGATCTTCCTGACCCAAGGATCGAACCTGTAGCTCCTGTGTTGCAGACAGATTCCATACCACTTGAGCCACCAGGGAAGCCCCTGAATTATCAGGGACATGTACATTTAAAAATAGCAATAAAATAGTGTTTTATACTCATGAGGTAAACAAAAATTAAGAAGCCTGACAAGAGTTATGAAGGATATGTAAAATTAAAACTCTACCGGTGGAAATTAAAATTTGCATCAACTTTCACTAAGAGCATAAATTGGCAATATCTAATAAAATTGATGGTGTATATACCCTACCACCCAGGAGTTCCAAACCTCTGTATATCCCCTGAAGAGACTCCAGCACATGTGCACTTGGAACCACACACAAGGATACTCAATGCAGCATCACTTATGGCGGTGAAAAAAACGGAAACTACTGTTATTACTTCTGGACAGATAAATCATGATAGATTCGTTCTATAATGCATCAATTAGCAGCTAAAATAAATCAACTAAATCCACAAGCGTCAACATGGATAAATGTCAGAAACAGAATGGTGAGAGAATAAAAGCAAATATCATTCAGATATGAAGCAAATTAGGCTTCCCAAGTGGTGCTAGTAGTAAAGAGCCCACCTGCCAGTGCAGGAGACACAGGTTCAATCCCTGGGTAGGAAGATCCCATGGAGGGAGGGCATGGCAACGCACTCCAGTACTCTTGCCTGCAGAATCCCATGGACAGAGAAGGCTGGTGGGCTACGGTCCACAGGATCACAATGAGTTGAACACGACTGAAGTGACTTAGCACATGCATGTGCGTGAAGCAAATTATATGAAGTTATATAATGTCTATAGATACAAGCCATGCACATACATTATGAAGCCTCTCTAATTAAAACAGTGCAGTTTGGGCTCTAAAAGATGGATCAGTGGAATAGTCAGAGATAACCCAGAAAGAATGCAAGTACATAAGGCAGTGTAGTCTATGATAAAGCATGGCATGACCTGTTGGCATGGCAAATCTGTAGGTATAAGATAGGCTTCTAAATAAATTTTGAAGAAACGTAATAGCCATTTGGATAAATTTATATGGAGAGAAAAACATGTTCTTGGATTGAAAGATGCAATAACAGTATTTCTAAGATGCCAGTTGCCCCTAAAATCAATGTAGTTTCAATACATTCAAATAAAAGTCCTCACGGAGGAAAAAAATATGTGCGTGTATGTATATAGTAAATGTGTAATGTAAGGAAAGGAACAACACAAGCTAACTTCCAAAAAGTCTACCTGTGAGGAGGAAGAAGGAAGAATGGGGTCAAGGAGGGTAAAATGAGAATTTCAAGCAAGTTCCCAGGTAAGGTTGATGCCACTAGCTGTTATAGGTAGAACTGTGTCTCCCTAAAACTCAAAACATTGAGGCTCTAATCACCAGTGTGGCTGTTTTGAGACAGAGGGCCTCTAAGGAAGCAATGAAGATTCAATGAGCCATAAACGTCATGGCCCTGTCCAGTAGAAGTAGTGTCTTTATAAGGAGAGACACCAGAGATCTCACTCTCTCTTCATGCACACAAGTTGAGGAAAGGCCAGGTGAGGCACAGCAAGAAGTCTGCAGGCCAGAAGAGAGCTCTCACCAGAAACAAACCAACTAGCCTGTTGATCTGGGACTTGTAGCCTTCAGAACTGTGAAAAAATAAATTTCTGTTCTTAAGTCATACGGTCCCCAACCGTTTTGGCACCAGGGATTAGTTTTGTGAAAGACAATTTTTCCACAGACTGGGGGTGGAGGGTGTTTCGGGATGACTCAAGCACATTACCTTTATTGTGCACTTTTTTCTACTATTATTAGATCATCTCCACCTCAGATCATTAGGCACTGGATCCCGGAGGCGGGGGACCCCTGGTACAGTATTCTATTACAGCAACCTCAGCTGACTAACACAATGTCAAAACATTAGCAGTTGTTAAATCTAAATGGTGACTGTATAGGAGTGTGTTATACTAGGCGCTGAGCTTTTTACTTCATTCTAAATATTTCTGTCACATGTGTAGTCATTGTTTAATCTGACAGATGATACAAGGGAACATTAGCGATTTTAGTCATACTAAAAATAATGATACAGAACCAACTCTTCCCAGGAAGTCATAAAATTTTACATGTTGCTGAATTAAGGTTTTGGTGGGGGAAGAGGGACCTTGTGCAACCTGATGAGGTCACACAGGATGCCACTAGGAAGCCGGGGGAACTGGCAGACACTCACGCCCTGCCTCCTACAGGGTCTCCCTTTGCTGTCCAGCCAGTAAAGGCCCAACAGGACTGACACCACCATCAGTTTTCTGTCTCATGCCTTGAGTTTTGGGGAACCTGACGGTGCTGGTCCCAAACACTTCCAATTACAACTTCTTGACAGGAGAGGGAGAAACTCTTGCCCACACTACCCTTCAAGCAACAAAGAAAGAAATGGTACTTCTGGGTCCTACATTTGCTTGCTATGTCAAACACTGCGATACGAAATGTGCATTAAAGCATGTGCGTACAATGCCTGGCATCTAGGAAGCACTCAACCAGCACTTGTGTTTGTAATATTACCATCTGATTTCAGTTCAGCATTTACAGGTTGCTTAAAACTTACTACGTGAAATAAAATACCAGCTAAACCAAGTATGTTTCAGACTGAAAATCATTAACTTAGAGTGGTGACACTTCTATTCCAAGTGTTCAAACTTTACGAGGCATCAAGATTACTGGGAAAATTCACTGAAACACTGATGGCTGAGCCCCACTTCCTGAGTTTCTAGAGTGGAACTCAGAAACTGATTTTCAAGGAAGTTCCCAGTTGAAGGTGACGCCATGGTCTGGAGCCTACATTTTAATAACTATTGGTCTATACCTATAGGGGTACCTACCTAGAGAAAGTAAAGTACTATTTTCTCTAATCTAAACCTTTTCTTATTCATATATAGACAATATATACACACACACATGCATGCATTCATATGTTCGATCCCTGTGCCAGGAAGTTTCCCTGGAGAAGAGAATGGTAACCCACTCCAGCATTCTTGCCTGGAGAATTGCATGGACAGAGGAGCCTGACAGGCTATAGCCCATGGGGCTGCAAAGAATCAGACACAACTGAGGGACTAACACACACACACACACACACACATATGTAATAGTATACATACATATAATAAAGTAATTTATGATACTATAAAATAAGGTATGATTATCTTAAAATAAGATATAAATAAAATACAATAATAGATCTATAACAATCTTATCTTAGTATTCTCCTTAAATTACAAATTAATAAAACTGAAAAGTAGTAATAGCTGCCAACTACTAAATATTTATTATATGCAAGGCACTATACTATAACTGCATAAGACCCGTTATTTATTTTACTCTTCCCAACTACTCTGTAAGGTAAGCACTATTACCCCTATTTGACATAGAATAAGTTGAACCTCAGAGAAGTTAAATGACCCAGCCATTTAGAGAGTGGTGAGACCAGAATCTGTACCCAAGTTGAATTCCAGAGTCTAGGCTCTCAACATTAATTTTATTGATACTTTTATTGCTTTTATTGATACTGAAATAACAGTGGGCTTCCCACCACGGCATCAATCCACAAACCTGACAACTGTTTACACTGCAAAGCACTGACAATCGTAGCCATCAAGTCCTCTAATTCAGGGGAAAGGCTCTAAAGGACTTGCTTCCTCTCACCTGAAATTAACCATTCACCCAATAAGAAGACCAGAAGGAACAAATTGAAGACATAACTGAAAGATCCAGGTACTATTTTTCTTCTTCATCTCCCCAAATCACAAAACAAAGATTCCTATGCAATACATTCATTTCCTCCCTCAGTCCCAGTGACATCATTTGCAAACACAATAAAGAAAACGACTAAACTGCACTTTGGGGGGAAATAGCATCCTTTAGTTTGGTTTTTCCTGGAGAGTGAGCAGTTATGGAAACTTTTGAAGTCTTCACATTTAAGGGACGGAAATGAAGACAGTTGGTTTTCAGTTGTCCAGAAAAAGTGTGCTGATGAGCTGATAAAAAAGGAATGAAGTAGCTCCAGTAGCAAGGGTATGAAATGAGATTGGCCCAGTCAAAAAGCCAATAAAATTTTAAAACAAAAAAAATAAAGACTGGAAACATTGGGACAAGCTACTCTTTAATAGGGAAGAACAAAGTGTCATCTCTCTCTTTAAAGTTAATGGCACACTCATCTTTCATACTTTTATAGTTTTATTTCAGTCTTAAAGAAGGAAAAAGTAAAAATATTAAAATACTAAATGGAGAGCAGAGCTTCTCATTAAAATAAATGCATTTTGTTTTATTGTTTGGAAAAGTCTAACAAGCTGCAGAATACTAACTGAATTCTGTCATATTTTGAAAAAGGAAATTCCCACATATTTCCAGAAGTTAGCTTAAATTAGTCTACTTAATTAATCTTGAATTATAAATTAGAAGAAAATATGCTAACACACTTAAAAAACTACACACCTTAGATTGCCTGTCTGGTGTGTTCATGCAGAAATTTTCCTCCTTTTTGTCTGAAATGTGAGGCTATTAGCCACATTAACCTAAATGGCACTGTTGCCTCAGTCTACATGGAGATTATTCTGCTGCTTGGCTGAGGATATCAACGTAGTTGGCATTGATCTTATGCGTTTTTGGAGCTGAGAAACCTGATATCTATTTGGCACCAGCATCCACGCACTACTTAGGATTAAACCTTAAATTCTTCCTTGATGCCTTTTTCTCATATTCTACTTTTAATGGGCAAATCCCATCAGATCTAGCTTCAAAATATAACTCAAATTCAACCCCTTTTCTTCACCTCCACCACTTCCACCACAGTTCAAAGCTACTAGCATCTTTCATTTAGACTGCTGAATAAATCTCTTCCTGCCTCTGAATATTCTGCACAGAGTGATCAAAGTGATTCTTTTAAATTCTGATAGTGTCATGACACTGCACAAACCCTCCAATGGTGGCGCACTTCACTTTGAACAAAATCCAAATTCATTCTGACCCCAACTCATCTCACAGACCACAGTTCTTACCTCTCAAGTCCTCTGTATCTATGGCAGCAAAATGCTACCCAGCAATCACTGGACTCTTTCTTGCTCCATTCCATCCTCTTCTCTTCTAGACAACCACATCACACCTTCTTTCCTCAAAGCTCCAAAAGTCCATTCCCACTCTCAGATGACAGCTTTGCTCCATATTGTATTGAGAAAACAGTAGCAATTAAAAGTCTTGACTCCTAGAATATAAATTAAGATAGCTATCTTATCACAACTGAAAAATACATATTAAAAACCTGAGACACATTTAGGACCCCAAATTCATATTTGTTATTTGTTATTGTTTCATAAACAACATATTCAACAATAAAATAAGCATGCTAAGTTCCCAACGGATTATCCAGAGTTAGATTGGAAAACATGCAGAACCATATCCAGAGCCATGTTGGGAAATACTTAGCTTTCTTACAAAGGGATGCCATTCAAATTAAGTGATTAGCACCTAGGTAACTAAATGGTAAGAAAGAGTTACTCCTACATGGAAGATCAGATGGTCACTGGCCCTCAAGCACTGTCATCCCCACAAGCAGTTTGCTCTTAAATAATTTAGGTCTTCAAATAGACATGGTCATTTTACAGAAACCCAAGTCAGAAATAATTGTTTACTATTATGACAACACAAGCAGCGGGACCATTTCATGCCAAACTAATGACTTCAGGACATGCAAAGCACGACTCCTCTGTATAAATCCACTTCAGAGCAGGGGTCAAAACCATTAAATGAATGTTAAACTGGAGTCCCTGGGCCCAGAGTACCCCATGACTCCAGAGGACTGGGATTTGCAAGAAAAATACTAAACACAGAGACAAGTGTAAACACTCTACAAGATTCTTTATACAAATGACTTTTTGTCTGAAATCAAAACACCCAAAATCAGAACTTTAAGTTGTTACTTTTAAATGAAAAATATCTTTAGAAAGACTTTCAATAATTACTTTTTAAAAAGAAAATCCTCTGAAGTATGAAGGTATCACAGTTGACTTTAATAAGTGTTCTGTTTTAAATGATCATTATAAAGACCTACTCCCTCTAAAACATTTTCTTAAAAATTCAAGTTCAGAAATTTCGAGGAGCTTTAGTGTTAGTGTGATGGGTGATCATTTTTATAAGATATGTCCATTTGAAGGCTGAATTAGAGGTGAAAAAGTTGGCTTAAAGCTCAACATTCAGAAAACGAAGATCATGGCATCCAGTCCCATCACTTCATGGCAAATAGATGGGGAAACTGTGGAAACAGTGTCAGACTTTATTTTTGGGGGCTCCAAAATCACTGCAGATGGTGGCTGCAGCCATGAAATTAAAAGACGCTTACTCCTTGGAAGGAAAGTTATGACCAACCTAGATAGCATATTCAAAAGCAGAGACATTACTTTGTCAACAAAGGTCCGTCTAGTCAAGGCTATGGTTTTTCCTGTGGTCATGTATGGATGTGAGAGTTGGACTGTGAAGAAGGCTGAGTGCTGAAGAATTGATGCTTTTGAACTGTGGTGTTGGAGAAGACTCTTGAGAGTCCCTTGGACTTTAAGGAGATCCAACCAGTCCATTCTGAAGGAGATCAGCCCTGGGATTTCTTTGGAAGGAATGATGCTAAAGCTGAAACTCCAGTACTTTGGCCACCTCATGCAAAGAGTTGACTCATTGGAAAAGACTCTGATGCTGGGAGGGATTGGGGGCAAGCGAAGAAGGGGACGACAGAGGATGAGATGGCTGGATGGCATCACCGACTGGATGGACATGAGTTTTGAGTGAACTCTGAGAGTTGGTGATGGACAGGGAGGCCTGGCGTGCTGCGATTCATGGGGTCGCAAAGAGTCGGACACGACTGAGCGATTGATCTGATCTGATCTGATCTGACCTAGCTGCATGATGTCAACACACTGCCACAGAAGAAGGGAAAGAGACCAAGGTTCATTGAGCTTTAATTTCAAGTTTAAATACATGGGACACTTTGTAATAAGGAAAGTTACCCTACACAGAAACTAGCTAGCTTTTTACCAAATCTTTTCTGTTCTCATTTGGCACACACTACATTTCCAGCCACCCTAACTGAGCCCTGTTACAGTGGCTAAGTGTAACACAGCCACTGCAATGTGAGCAGAAGTACTGTTTGCCACCCTTAGGCTTTAGTATATAAAAACATCTCCCCAAGCAATGCCAGCTTGATGTGGATGGGTATGAAGCCTTAGAGGAAAGATGTCAAAGGTGGCAGAGCTCCAGATGGAAGGAGCCCTGGATTATTATTTAAAAGACAGACATCTTTTAAAAGGTAGACAACTTTAGATGATAAAATAAACCATTTTTAAGATTTTTTGTTATAGTAGCTCCTATTGTCTTAATAAACATCCTATCTTAGTTCTGAATGATAAGACTCAATGAATAATTGTTACTAATAACTGTTTAAGGTAAGCAACTGTATACCAATCTCTAACATCCATTATCTTCTGTGTTTAAATCCAACAGGCTTGCAAAAGTTGTAAATGGACTAATACCAGAGTATACTTTTCAATATCTAAAGCTTTCTGTGGACTAAACACCAAAGACCTCCATAAATAAGATAAAACAAAGATTTTGGTGGCTATTGCTACCATTGAATAAAAGACTCATGGTCTTTTTTACCCTAATCTAGCTTCACCCTACCTCAACCATGGAGAAGTGCAAAAGGATCAGAAAGAGCAGGGGAAGAAAAGTAAAAGAAAAAAAAAAAAAAATAAGTAAAAGAGCAACAAAGAACATAAAAGGGCCCTTGAACCATGGGTCAGATCTGTGCAGAGAGAGGGGAGAAGCTTTAGATTCAACATAAAATTGAAATTCTCGTGTTGCCTAGACAAGACTTTTAAAGCTTGGCAGTATCTTAACGATCAAAATGAGGAAAGAGGAACAAAAAAGATGGAGCAAACAGAAAACAAACAGCAATATAACAGATATACCTCTAACCACAATAATCATATTAAAAGTAAAGGAGCTAAACACCCTTATTAAAAAGCAAAGACTGTCATATTGGACAAAAGAACTCAACTACATACCACTTACAAGAAATATACTTTAGCAAATTAACAATATCAGGAATGAGAAAAGTGACATCATTATAAATTTAACAGCTATTAAGATAATAATAAGGAAATGTTACAAGCAATTTTATGCCATCAAATTCAAAAACATAGGTTAAAAAGGGTAAATTCCATGAAACATACAAATTAGTAAAGTTCACTCAAGGGAAAAAAAAAAAGATAACCTGAATAATCCTATATCTATATCAAAAGTTGAATTTTGTAGTTTAAAAACTAGAAAGTAAACTACTGGCCCAGATGCTTTCACTGGTGAATTCTACAGAAATTTAAGAGGAGTGATATAAATTCAACAGAAATTCTTTCAGAAAAGGTATTCAGATTGAAAAGAGAGTAAATCTGATGTTATTTGTAAATAACAAGACCATCTACATAGAAAATCCAATTGAACCTATAAAAAAAAAATCTACTAGAACTAATAAGTAAATTTAGTAAGTCTGTAACAAAGTCAATATACCAAAAAAATAAATTATATTTCTATGTAGCAACAAAAACAAATTTTAATATAACTCATAATGGCATCAAAATATATAAAGTACTTGTATATTCTTCTAACAAATAATATACAAGATTTATACACAGAAAACTATAGAACATTGCTGAGGAAAATTGAAGATAAAAATTATCTACATAATTGGAGAAATATACTATGCCCTTTGTTGGAAGACTCAATATTATGAAGATGTCAATTCTCCCCAAATTGATCTGTATGATCAATGTAATCCCAAACAATTTCCCAATAGACCTTTTTGCTAGAAATTGACAAGTTTTAATTCTAAAAGTCATATCAAAATGCAACTTTTTAAAAGAACAAAATTAGAGAACTAATCTCAAGTTTCATGACTTAATATAATAAGTTCCAGTGAGCAAAACAGGGTGCTTTGGGTACAAAAATAGACCAAGGAATGAAATACAGAAACAGATCCACACATATATGGATGGTTTATTTTTTACAGAAGTACAAAGACAATTCAATAAAGAAACAATAGTCTTTCAATAAATGGTGTTTGTAAGAATTGGATATCCATACACAAGAATAAAATTAAAAAGCTTTCATTTACACCTCAAACCACAAACAAAAAGTAACTCAACTGAATCATGTCCTAAATGTAAAACCTAAAATGAAAACATCACGATGAAAACAGGAGAAAATAAATGATCTTAGGTTGGTATACATTTCTCAGATAAAACACCAAAAGAATGTTTCATGAAACAAAACTCATAAAATGGACTTCATCAAAAATTAAAAACTTCTTTCTTTTCAAAGACACCATTAAGAAAACAGAAGATAACCAAAAGGAAGCTTCAGAAAATTGTATATAAACAAAGCATTTAATATTAAAGAGGTACTAGATTATAGACTTGGAAAAGGCAATGGCACCCCACTCCAGTACTCTTGCTTGGAAAATCCCATGGACAGAGGAGCCTGGTAGGCTGCAGTCCATGGGGTCGCTAAGAGTCAGACACGACTGAGCGACTTCACTTTCACCTTTCACTTTCATGCACTGGAGAAGGAAATGGCAACCCACTCCGGTGTTCTTGCCTGGAGAATCCCAGGGATGGCTGAGCCTGGCAGGCTGCCGTCTATGGGGTCACACAGAGTCGGACACGACTGAAGCGACTTAGCAGCAGCAGCAGATTATAGACTAACTTCTCAATAGCTTAAAAGTAAGACCCAATAGGAAAGTAAGACCAAATAGGAAAAGGAGTACGTCAAGGTGGTACATTGTCACCCTGCTTATTTAACTTTCATGAGAAACGCTGGGCTGGAAGAAGCACAAGCTGGAATCAAGATTGCAGGGAGAAATATCAATAACCTCAGATATGCAGATGACACCACCCTTATGGCAGCAAGTGAAGAGGAACTAAAAAGCCTCTTTGTTGGGGGCCAGAGTGAGGCACTCTGCCCGTGGCAAAGGTCATGAGGAAGGAGGCTCGACATACGCAAAGGCGGGATCGAGCCTCAGGAGCCCCCCTGGAAATCCTCGAGCATCTACCCCCATAACCACTACTACTTTGTGCTCCCACCTACACCTCTGACTTTACGGGGCGCTGTCCCCCACCACCTCTTTCGGAGAAGGAGTTAACCTAGAGCTCCAGTTAATAAAAACTCCTGGGCGTGACAAGAGTGTTTTAACCTACAAACTCCTCTGAAGGTTCTCTAGCCTGCCTGACAGGCTTGTCCGGCCACAGGTGATTGCTCACAGCCTCCCAACCGTGAGAGGCACGAGATGCTTTAAACCTTCTAAAAACAGGTTCCTTAGAAAAGTTAGAAAACTATTAGTATAAGTATAATGGGCTGATTAGAAATTGTATTGGTGAAGGGTTTTTCATTTGTTGAGCCAATGTTTGTTGCTAAGTCTCCATATCCCCTGCCCTTACACACATTAATGAATATATAGAAGAAACAAGTATTAACCTTTGATATTAATCACGTTAGACCTTAGGCTAAGTAAATTCTTTCCTTAACTAAAACCCACTACACCCTCACCCTATAGGAATGTAACTTTATTTGGGTGGCGTCTGTTTTAAGAATAATCACCCCTGGAGAAATAAGTGTCCTGGTTGACTGACCGCTGTCACAAGGAAAGGGTCATAAATTGTCAGCAGGCCCCCTGGCCAGAAGATGATGTAACACCCCTAAGACCTCTGTATACATTTGTATGAAGCACCTGACTTTGATAAAAGTCAGGACTGCTGACCCCGCGTGACTTTTGCATAACATCTCAGTGTATAAAAGTAGACCATGGAAAATAAAGAATTGGGATCAGTTTCTCGAAATACTGGTCTCCCCATGTCGCTCTCTCTCTCACTCTGGCTGAGTCTCCATTTGGAGCGTGGAACCCGTCATGCTTACTAATTATGCCTGGGCTTCTAAGATCTGACTGGGGAGGCCTCAGTGTCTCCTCTCCTTTGGGAGAACAGAAGGACGCCTGCAGCCTACGTAAGTGGTGCAAACTTCTTGTCTTGAAGTTTTATTGGTCTCCTGCGTATACCAAGCTACTCAGCCTCTTTTCTCCACTGAATTTTCCTACTGAGCTATCCTCATTCTATTACTCTTTACATCTGTAATTAATATATAATTGAAGCTATTGTATCCTGATCCTCGCCGACGCCGTCCCCGCTTCGAATACCCTGGATCAGCTGGGGCTGGACCCCAGCAGATGGCGCCCGAACAGGGACTTCAAAGGTAGGTCCCCAACCCTTTCCCCCAGTGTTGAATTTTAGGGACGGATAGGACCCCACTCAGGGTGCCACGGACCCCCCTGTAGGATAGACAGGGCGAGTAGGAGTGGGAAGTGTTGAAAGTGTTAAAGAGTTAGAGTTAGAGAGAAAAAACGGTTTCTGAAGTTAAAAGGCCAAAGAAAAGCCTGATCTTTTGAAAGCTAAAAGCTTTATCTTCTATTATATTTAATTTTCTGATATGGATAACACTGAAACTAAGAACGGCAACTCTTTATACAAGTAATCTTGAAACTTAAAGAGGGTACTGTTAATTTAGATACTTGGGTGAAGGTAAAAAAAAAAAAAAAACGACTAAAAACTTATCCTATAAATATGATTAAAAATGTTCTGGACCCTCGTCATGAGGCTGTGGGATAACCTATGGGAGAGGCTATAGCGGTGGATGGTAGTGGGTCTCCACCTTCTGCACAGATCATATTTTCTGCCATTGACGAAGAAAAGGAGGGAGACTGTGCTCTACCTCCCGAGGAGTGAGAGGGTTTACAGGACGCTGTGGCCGGGCGCCCTGGCGAGCCCCCTCTCCCTCTACACAAACCTTTAAAAATTTATCCAACAATTTCTGATTTAAGGCGACTACCCCACCTCCGCTTGCACCTCCCAGGGCCTAGGAATTCTCCAGTTTACAGCCAAAGCCTCCCAGAGCCTTGCCTAAGGCTGAAAAAGATAAAAAAGTTTTCTTTTTAAAGAAAGGAGCTTTTAAAAAATACACAATATACGGAGCCTGCTCCTTGCAGAAAAACCCCCTCAGGGGGGCTTCACCCAAGCAAAAAAAAAAAAAAGAAGAGAGAGAGAGAGAAAGAAAAAGAAAAAAGGAAAGAAAATAGAGAAAGATCTAAAGATAGAAAAAGAACTAAAGAGTGAAAAGGAGAGAGGAACGGAGGAGGAAGGAACCAGGGGACGCAGCAAGATAGAAAAAGGAAGAAAGGAAATTAGAAAAAGAGATACAGAGAGAAAGAGAGGGAGGAGGAAAAAAAAAGAGAGAAAGAAGGTAAAGGGAAAGAAACGAAGGAAAGAGAAGGTAGCGAGAAAGGAAGGGGGAGAGAAAAGTGAGAAACTCAGGAAGAGAGGGAGAGAGAGAGAGACAGTAAGAAGGAAGAAGGGAGAATGAAAGAGGGAAACAAGAAGGAAATGATAGAAAGTAAAAGAGAAGAGGAAGGAAAAAAGATAGAGTGAGGGAAAGAAAACTTGAGAAAGATTTAAAGAGAAGAAGGAAGAAAAAACCAGCAGAGGAGAGAGGAGAGGACTTACAGGACACTGTGGCCAGACGCCCTGGCGAGCTACCTCCCCCTCTGCACAAACTTTTTAAAAAAAAACTTATCCACCACTTTCTGATTTGGGGCAATAGCCGCTGCCTCCGTTTGCGCCTTCCAGGGCCCAAAAGTTCCCCACTTTGCCCCCAAAGCCCTTCGAAGTGTTGCTAAGCCTGAAAAAGATAAAAAGTTTTTTAAACAGTGGAGCTTTTAAAACAGACTGAGTACACAATATGCAGAGCATGCTCCTTGGAGAAAACGCCCTCAGCGGGGTCTCACCCAGGCTGAGAAAAGCCTAACAGTAAGAGGATTTAGCAACAATATTCACCCCTGACGAGCCGGTTACTCCAATTCCAACGGGAGTGGCTGGCCCCCTACCTGAGGGCATTGTGGGACTTGTGCAACAATAAGCTCGCTTTCTTAAAAAAAAAAAAGAAAGAAAGGAAAAAAAAAGAAAAAGAAAATTTCGGTGGTGCATGGTGTAGTAGATTCTGATTATATTGAGAAATTAAAGTTCTGACCTCACCACCTACTAAAACTGTGTAAATTAATAAAGGTCAAAGAGTAACACAGCTTTTGCTTTTACCTTAGTATCAGACAGGAAAAAACTTGACTTCTCAGGCTAGGAGCCACAGAGTATTTGGATTTAGTGATCTAGCCTTTTGGGTGCAGGAAATTACAGCTCCAAGGCCTTTAAAAGATCTTTTACTTCAAGAAAATAAAATGTCAGGGCTACTAGACACAAGAACAGACGTCTCTTAACATTGCTGGGAAAGACTGGCCCAGTTCCTGGCCCACGTATACTACTGAAAATGAGTTGATGAGATTAGAGAAAGTGGTATGCGGGGTGGGAATGCTGTAGAGAAAAAGGTGAGGGAAAGTTTTCCAAATGAAAGTGAAAGAGGAGAGTGAAAAAGTTGGCTTACAGCTCAACATTCAGAAAACGAAGATCATGGCATCTGGTCCCATCATTTCATGGGAAATAGATGGGGAAACAGTGGAAACAGTGTCAGACTTTATTTTTTGGGGTTCCAAAATCACTGCAGATGGTGACTGCAGCCATGAAATTAAAAGACGCTTACTCCTTGGAAGGAAAGTTATGACCAACCTAGAGAGCATATTCAAAAGCAGAGACATTACTTTGCCAACAAAGGTCCATCTAGTCAAGGCTATGATTTTTCCAGTAGTCATGTATGGATGTGAGAGTTGGACTGTGAAGAAAGCTGAGCACTGAAGAATTGATGCTTTTGAACTGTGGTGTTGGAGAAGACTCTTGAGAGTCCCTTGGACTACAAGGACATCCAACCAGTCCATTCTAAAGGAGTTCGGTCCTGGGTGTTCTTTGGAAGGAATGATGCTAAAGCTGAAACTCCAGTACTTTGGCCACCTCATGCGAAGAGTTGACTCACTGGAAAAGACCCTGACGTTGGGAGGGATTGGGGGCAGGAGGAGAAGGGGACGACAGAGGATGAGATGGCTGGATGGCATCACCGACTCGATGGACCTGAGTTTGAGTGAACTCCGGGACTTGGTGATGGACAGAGAGGCCTGGCGTGCTGCGATTCATGGGGTCACAAAGAGTCGGACACGACTGAGCGACTGAACTGAACTGAACTGAAGACCCAATAGAAGCCATAGACCAGTGAAAGGACATATTTGATAAGCTAAAGGAAATTAGCGGACCCAAATCATAAACTTAGTAAAAAATATCTTTCAAAAATAATACTAAAATAGATATTATTGGGTGGGGGGAAGCTAAGAAAGTTTGGTATTATCTAATCTTTACTTATGAAAATTCTAAGAGATGTATTCCAAGCAATAGGAAAGCAATCCTGAGATGCAAGGAAAAATGAAGAGCAGAGAAATTAATATGTGGGTAATTCTAAACAACCATAGAGTATAATACTACTAGTAGCAGTAGTAGTAGTGATAATAACTCAATAGTAATAATATCTTGTGAGGTTTTTCTAATGCAAGATATAATAGAAAATAAAACCATAACCTATAAGTTGAGAGAGGGTATATGGAGTTAACAGGTTTTTGTGTTTCTTGGCAGGAGGGAAAAGGTGTTGATTAATTTTAAACCTTGACAAGTTAAATATGCACATGGTATTTCTAGATAATCACTAAAATAACAGAAAGAGAGTAGTTAACTTGCAAACAACTAGAAGAAAAACAGAATTAGAAAAAACAATTTACCTAAAAGCAGGGATATGGTGAAATGGGAGCAAATAGCAAAGGATATGATGGTAAGATGTAAATTCAACTGTAGAAATAATCACCTAAAATTTAAATTGACTAAATGCTCTATTTTAAAGGACAATATTATCAAACTGGATGATAAAAAATTAACTGTATGACATTTTCAAGAAACACCTAAAATATAAAAAGATAGAAAGACATAAAGTAAAAGAATGAAAAACTGAACACCCTGCAAAACAAAAAGTGAAAGTGAAAGTCACTCAGTCGCGTCTGACTCTTTGCAGTGCCATGGACTGTAGAGTCCATAGAATTCTCCAGGCCAGAATACTGGAGTGGGTAGCCTTTCCCTTCTCCAGGGGATCTTACCAACCCAGGGATCAAACCCAGGTCTCCCACATTGCAGGCGGATTCTTTACCAGCTGAGCTACAAGGGAAGCGCAACAAAAGGAAAGCTGGAGTTTTATATTTAAAAACCTTACTATTTTTAGTTTTTTGAGAAAAGTGTATGCTGTCCTCTATAGTGACTATATCAATTTACATTCCCACCAACAGTGTACTAGAGTTCCCTTTTCTCCACATTCTTGCCAACAAATGCTATTTGTATTCTTTTTTTTTTTTATAATATTGAGCTGTAAGCATTGCTTATATATGTTGGATATTAATCTCGTATCAGTCATGTCATTTGCTAATACTTTCCTCCATCTAGTAGGTTGTCATTTCATTTTGTTTATGGTTTCCTTTGCTGTGCAAAAGCTTTTAAGTTTAGTTGGGTCCCATTTGTTTATTTTTGCTTTTATTTCCTTTACTTTAGAAGACAGATTAAAAAAATACTGCTGTGATTTATGTCAAAGAGTGTTGTACCTGTTTTCCTCAAGGAATTTTATAGTATCTGGTCTTACATTTAGGTCTTTAATCCATTTTTAAATTTATTTTTATATAAAGGGTTAGTGAGTGTTCTAATTTCATTCCTTTACATAGAGTTGTCCAGTTTTCCCAACACCACTTATTGATGAGATTATCTTTTCTCCATGGTATATTCTGTCCTTCTTTGTCATAGATTAATTGACCATAAGTACATGGGTTTATTTCTGGGCTCCCCATTCTGTTCCATTGATCTACATGTCTGTTTTCATGTCAGAACCATACTGCTTTGACAACTATAGTTTCTTTACATAGTCTGAAGTTCGAGAGACTGATACCTGCAGTTCCATTTTTCTCAAGATTGCTTTGGCTATTTGAGGATTCTTATGTTTTCATGCAAATTAAAAAAAAATTTTGCTCTAGCTCTGTAAAAAAACCATCATGAAAAAAAAAAAAGGCAGTGAAAGTGAAAATCACTCAGTCATGCCCACTCTTTGCAACTCCATGGTCTGTCCATGGTTCTACAGGCAAGAATACTGGAGTGGGTAGCTATTCCCTTCTCCAATGGATCTTCCTGAACCAGGAATTGAACCGAAATCTCCTGTATTGCAGGCAGATTCTTTACCAGCTAAGCTACCAGAGAAGACCTAAAAAATGGGCAAAAGATATGAACAGACATTTTCCCAAAAAAAAGACATACAGAAGAACAAAAGATAGATGAAAAGATGCTCAATACCATTGATCATCGGGGAAATTCAAATCAAAACAACAATGAGGTATCACCCCATACCTGTTAGAATGGCTATTACCAAAAAGAAAACAAATAACCAGTATTGGTAAGGGTGTGGAGAAAGGGAAACTCTTGTGCACTGTTGGTGGGAATGTAAACTGGTCCAGCCACTATGGAAAACAATACGAAGGTTCCTCAAGAAATTAAAAACAGAAGAACTACCATAAGATCCAAATATTCCACTTCAGGGTATTTATCTGAAGAAAATGAAAACATCAACTCATAAATATACAAGCACCGCCCCCCCCATGTCATTTGCAGCATTATTTACAATAATCAAGATATGGGAATAATCTAAATGTTCATCAATTGACGAATGCATAAAGAAATTGTTGTTTATATATACACTGAACTACTATTCTGCTGCAAAAAGGAATGCTACTTTGCTATTTGTGACAACATGGATGGACGCTGAGGGCATTGTGCTAAGTGAAATAAGTCAGACAAAGAAAGATAATACATACAATCTCAATTATATGTGGAATCTAAAAACCTCAATTTAAAATAAAAGCAAAAAATTAAGAATAAATAAGAAGGTGATCAAAAATGTGTACTAAAAGAAAAGAAATATAAACTGCTAGAAAATCATTGGAGGCAATAAAAAGGAAAACACTTTATAGTAAAACCACCTATAGGACACAAATAAAAGCTATACTCAAGGCAGAATATATAGCTTTAAATGCCTTGAGTTGTTTTAAAAAGCAGAAACTATAAAGGAACTTTGTATTAGTAAATAAGAGAATAAAATTAATAAAAATAAGCTGGGAAGATAGCATTTATAAACATAAAAGGTAAAATTCATAAAACGATAAACAACAAAAAAATAAAAGAAAGGATAATTAAACCCAAAAGTGGATTCATTGAAAAGACCAGTAAAATAAAGAAAATGTTTTCTAAGCCTGATACAGTAAAAAACAAAAAGTACAAAGTAAATACAGTTTAAGAATGAGAAAAGAAACATGACCACTGAGTCAGGAAAGACTGAAGAATGACATAAGAACATTAAACGTAATTCAACGTTGTAAATCAACGATACTCCAATAAAATTTTTTTAAATATTTTAAAGCCCAAAAGAATGAATTATTTCCTAGCAGAATATCAATCACAAAACCAACCCAACAGGAAGTAGACAATTTTAATCAATTACGAAATAATCCATAAGATAGTTAAGAATGTATCATTTAAAAAGACACCAGGACCATAGGCTTCATAACTGACTTTAACCTGGCTTTTAAATAACAGAAAATTCTATATTGTTTAAAATAAGCCATTGAAATATATATAAAGCTCCTTAATGATGTCAACTTTTCATGCCCAAATTTAATAAAAATAGAAGCAAAATATAAAACTGCAAGCCAGTTTGGCTTATTTCTGTAAAAACAGTAACTCTAAATAAAATATTAAAAAAGAGAATCGGTCAATATATCAAAGGATGTATATATTTCAAGAATAGAGTGCTTAGTATCAGGAAATGTATCCACTGAAACCAGTACAGCAAAAAATGTGAAAGATGTCTTACAACAGATACTTAAAAAGGCATTTGACAAAATTCAATAGTCAGTTCTAATTTTAAAAAGCACTACAAAAAACTTATGAAACCAATAACAATAATTTTTCAAAAACTAGCAGTAAATTCTAAAATCAAAATCAAAGATGACCCATGTCACATTAATGATAACACTTTTATAGTATTATAGTAGATACTGAAGCAAATGAAATATCAGGCAAAAAAACATTGGAAAAAGCAAAAACTATCTCTTTCGCTGATAACTGTGCACTTTTATAAGCAGAAAACTCAAAAAATTCTAATACAAAACATTCTAAGGATAATAAAATAGTTTGTTCTAGTTTTTGGATTAAAAAATATTTTTAATTAACAGCCTTTTTCTTTTTTAATATAAATTTATTTAATTGGAGGCTAATTACTTTACAATATTGTATTGGTTTTGCCATACATCAACATGAATCTGCCACGGTGTACACGTGTTCCTAATCCTGAACCCCCCTCCCACCTCCGTCCCCATACCATCCCTCTGGGTCATCCCAGTGCACCAGCCCCAAGCACCCTGTATCATGCATGGAACCTGGACTGGCGATTTGTTTCACATATGATACTATACATGTTTCAATGCCCTTCTCCCAAATCATCCCACCCTCGCCCTCTCCCACAGAGTCCAAAAGACTGTTCTATACATCTGTGTCTCTTTTGCTGTCTCGCATACAGGGTTATCATTACCATCTTTCTAAATTCCATATATATGCATTAGTATACTGTACTGGTGTTTTTCCTTCTGGCTTAATTCACTCTGTATAATCGGCTCCAGTTTCATCCTCATTAGAATTGATTCAAATGTATTCTTTTTAATGGCTAGTAATATTGAGTAATATGTACCACAGCTTTCTTATCCATTTATCTGCTGATGGACATCTAGGTTGCTTCCATGTCCTGGCTATCATAAACAGTGCTGCGATGAACACTGGGGTACACATGTCTCTTTCAATTCTGGTTTCTTCAGTGTGTATGCCCAGCAGTGGGATTGCTGGGTCATGTGGCAGTTCTATTTCCAGTTTTTTAAGGAATCTCCACACTGTTCTCCATAGTGGCTGAACTAGTTTGCATTCCCAACAACAGTGTAAGAGGGTTCCCTTTTCTCCACACCCTCTCCAGCATTTATTGCTTGTAGACTTTTGGATAGCAGCCATTCTGACCATTGTGAAATGGTACATCATTGTGGTTTTGATTTGCAATTCTCTGATAATGAGTGATACTGAGCATCTTTTCATGTGTTTGTTAGCCATCTGTATGTCTTCTTTGGAGAAATGTCTGTTTAGTTCTTTGGCCCATTTTTTGATTGGGTCGTTTTTTTTCTGGAATTGAGCTGCAGGGGTTCCTTGTATATTTTTGAGATTAATTCTTTGTCAGTTGCTCCATTTGCTATTATTTTCTCCCATTCTGAAGGCTGTCTTTTCACCTTGCTTATAGTTTCCTTTGTTGTGCAGAAGCTTTTAATTTTAATTAGATCCCCATTTGTTTATTTTTGCTTTTATTTCCAATATTCTGGGAGGTGGGTCATAGAGGATCCTGACGTGATTTATGTCAGAGAGTGTTTTGCCTATGTTCTCCTCTAGGAGTTTTATAGTTTCTGGTCTTAGGTTTAGATCTTTAATCCATTTTGAGTTTATTTTTGTGTATGGTGTTAGAAAGTGTTCTAGTTTCATTCTTTTACCAGTGGTTGACCAGTTTTCCCAGCACCACTTGTTAAAGAGATTGTCTTTTCTCCATTGTATATTTTTGCCTCCTTTGTCAAAGATAAGGTGACCAAAGGTGCATGGGTTTATCTCCTGGCTTTCTATTTTGTTCCATTGATCTATATTTCTGTCTTTGTGCCAGTACCATACTGTCTTGATGATTGTGGCTTTGTAGTAGAGCCTTAAGTCATGCAGGTTGATTCCTCCAGTTCCATTCTTCTTTCTCAAGATTGCTTTGGCTATTCGAGGTTTTTTGTATTTCCATACAAATTGTGAAATTATTTGTTCTAGCTCTGTGAAAAATACCATTGGTAGCTTGATAGGGATTGCATTAATCTAATAGATTGCTTTGGGTAGTATACTCATTTTCACTATATTGATTCTTCCGATCCATGAACATGGTATATTTCTCCATCTGTTAGTGTCCTCTTTGATTTCTTTCACCAGTGTTTTATAGTTTTCTATATATAGGTCTTTAGTTACTTTGAAAGTGAAGTCACTCAGTCGTGTCCTACTCTTTGCGACCCCATGAACTGTAGCCTACCAGGCTCCTCTGTCCATGGAATTTTCCAGGCAATAGTACTGGAGTGGACTGCCATTTCCTTCTCCAGGGCATCTTCCCAACCCAGGGACTGAACCCAGGTCTCTCACATTGTATACAGACGCTTTACCATCTGAGCCACCAGGGAAGTATATTAGTTTCTTTAGGTAGATATATTCCTAAGTATTTTATTCTTTTCATTGCAATGGTGAATGGAATTGTTTCCTTAATTTCTCTATTTTCTCATTATTAGTGTACAGGAATGCAAGGGATTTCTGTGTGTTGATTTTATATCTTGCAACTTTACTATATTCATTGATTAGCTCTAGTAATTTTCTGGTGGAGTCTTTAGGGTTTTCTATGTAGAGGATCATGTCATCTGCAAACAGTGAGAGTTTTACTTCTTCTTTTCCAATTTGGATTCCTTTTATTTCTTTTTCTCCTCTGATTGCTGTGGCCAAAACTTCCAAAACTATGTTGAATAGTAGTGGTAAAAGTGGGCACCCTTTTCTTATTCCTGACTTTGGCAGAAATGCTTTCAGTTTTTCACCATTGAGGATAATGTTTGCTGTGGGTTTGTCATATGTAGCTTTTATTATGTTGAGGTTATGTTCCTTCTATTCCTGCTTTCTGGAGAGTTTTTATCATAAATGGATGTTGAATTTTGTCAAAGGTTTTCTCTGCAGGAGAAGGAAATGGCAACCCACTCCAGTGTTCTTGCCTGGAGAATCCCAGGGATGGGGGAGCCTGGTGGGCTGCCGTCTATGGGGTTGCACAGAGTCAGACATGACTGAAGCGACTTAGCATTAGCAGTAGCATTGAAATAATCATATGGCTTTTATTTTTTCAATTTGTTAATGTGGTGTATTACACTGATTGATTTGCAGATATTGAAGAATCCTTGCATCCCTGGGATAAAGCCCACTTGATCATGATGTATGATCTTTTGAATGTGTTGTTGGATTCTGATTGCTAGAATTTTGTTAAGGATTTTTGCATCTATGTTCATCAGTGATGTTGGCCTGTAGTTTTATTTTTGGGGGGCATCTTGGTCAGGTTTTGGTATTAGGGTGATGGTGGCCTCATAGAATGAGTTTGGAGGTTTACTTTCCTCTGCAGTCTCTGGAAGAGTTTGAGTAGGGTAGGTGTTAGCTCTTCTCTAAATTTTTGGTAGAATTCTAACAGCTTTTTTCTAACAATTAACATCAAGAACTGAAAAGTCCAATCTTTTTACAATAGTGACAAAAACCATAAAATACTTTTAAGTAATTTAATTAAAAAGTCACAGGATAAATAGAATCTTATTAAAATATGTAATTATGAAAATATGAAGATGCATTCCATCTCTTATAAGGGAATAACAGAAAAATGTGTTATTCTCCAAAAATTAATCTACAAATTAAATGAAATTTCAGTGAGTATCCCAATAAATTTTTAATTAGATACATGATTTTAAAGTTGTATGTGAAAAAATATATACTTAAGAAAAATATGAAAAAATGATATGAGAAGATTTGCCTTAACAATTATCAGAATATATCATAAAGTCATTATAATCCAATAGGAGCAAGTAAATGGAGCAGTAAAACATGGTAGATCTTCAGAAATAAATCCCAGTGTAGATGAGTTAATATAAACCTGGTACATTTTTAATAGAAAAATTTTAGATTATTTAATGACTGGTATTAATATCCTAATATTAGCATATGAGATACTAATATCTCATACAAAAAGAGATCAGATTTTTAGTTAGTAGAGGCAAGAGTGGGAAGAGGGGGGAATTGGATGAAGGTCAAAAGGTACAAACTTCCAGATATAAAATAAATAATTACTGGCTATGTAATGTATAATACAATTAATATAATTAACACTGATGTATGTTACACATGAAAATTTTTATGAGAGTCAATCCTAAGAGCTCTCATCACAAGGGAAAAAAGATTATTTTTTCAATTTTATATCTGTATGAGATGATGGATGCTCACTAACTTATTGTGATGGATGTTCACTAACTTATTTCATGGGGTATATAACTCACATCATCATTCTATACCCTTACACAGTGTTGTATGTCTATTACACCTCAATAAAACTGGAAGAAAAATGTTTGGTACTAATATCCTAGATACATATCTAGAAGGAGATAAACATGAAAATCTGAGACTTCACAATTCAGTATTGTCTAGAATTCACGACTCTTAACTCTGACTAGAAATTCAGAAGCTAAAGTGTGATACATTTGACTAAATAAAAATGAAAAGCTTTTGTATAACAATGAATCTCATATACAAATATAATGTACTAAGAATACATGTGGAAAAAATATTTGTAACACAGATGATAAAATTTTAAGTTAATAATATGCAAAAATATTTTACAAATTGACAAGAAAGAGAGAGGTAACCAAATAAAATAGTGGGCAAAGATAACTCAGATAAATAAATCCTGTGGTAAGGTACAAATGAAAAGATATACAAATTCACAAGGAGTAACCATAAATATGCAGATTACAGTAACTAAGTGATTATCACTTTATACCCATCAGAGTAACAAAAATTACAAAGAGCCACAATATCTATTGCTGGCTGGGATATAATGAAAAGTATTCTCTCACATATATTGCTGGTGGAAATATGAAGTGTTACATCCTTTGGCAAAAGCAATCTGGCATCATGTATTATAATTAAAACACATACTCACAGACCCACCCAGCAATAATATTCATGGATATTCCAATAAAATAAAAGCATTTCTTTACAAAGATGTATGTAAAAAGATATTGGTTGCAGCATGGTTAGTCATGGTAGGAAAAAAAAAAGAACTAGAAAAAAAAGCAATGTTGACCAATAGGAGAATGACTTTTAAAAAATTCCAGTCGTTAAAAATAATGAGTTGGAGCTCTACCAGATGACTTGGAGGATTTTCAAATGAGATATTGTTGAGTGAGAAAAGCAAGATGTAGAAAAACATATAATATATGATCCTACACCCATAAAAAACACATAAAACATGCCTATGCATGTATATTATATATCACAGAAGATTATATGGAGGATAGATATGTGCAGAAAAGATGCATGTGATGCTGTTTTAGAGGCTACTTGGGAGGTAGAGAGGCTGTTGTGAAAGGAAGCAAGAGGATGAAGCAAAGAAAAAAGAAAAACTTACAGTAAAAGAGCACCTGATAATTTTAAAGGTTTGCATTTGACCAAATTATGTACATGTGGGTACATATAGTTAAGATACATATTATTTAAAATATGTTAGATTTAAAATATTTTAAGGAAAAAGATGAACATACCAATAAAAAAATATTTTGCTTCTTCAGCTATCAAAGAAATCAAAGCTAAAATAATGATAATCATTTTTCCCTATAAGTCTAGAAAAGATTGATAAAGTTGGTAACTCCTACTGGTTATGTACAGGTGAAGAAATAAACACTTGCAATGCTCAATGCTCTGTGAACATGAACTGTGAGAGCATTTCTGAATGATCCTTTGGCAATATTTAAGAAAAACTTTTAAATAACCACTGCATAATCATACATTCCAGTTGGGCTACTTCAAATCCTAAAAGATGATGCTGTTAAAGTGCTGCATTCAATATGCCAGCAGATTTGGAAAACTCAGCAGTGGCCACAGGACTGGAAAAGGTTAGTTTTCATTCCAATCCCAAAGAAAGGCAATGCCAAAGAATGCTCAAGCTACCGCACAATTGCACTCATCTCACATGCTAGTAAAGTAATGCTCAAAATTCTCCAAGCCAGGCTTCAACAATACGTGAACTGTGAACTTCCAGATGTTCAAGCTAGATTTAGAAAAGGCAGAGGAACCAGAGATCAAATTGCCAACATCCACTGGATCATAGAAAAAGCAGAATTCCAGAAAAACTTCTGCTTTATTGACTATGCGAAAGCCTTTGACTGTGTGGATCACAACAAACTGTGGAAAATTCTGAAAGAGATGGGAATACCTGACCATCTTACCTGCCTCCTGAGAAACCTGTATGCAGGTCAAGAAGCAACAGTTAGAACTGGACATGGAACAACAGATCGGTTTTACTTTGGGAAAGGAGTACGTCAAGGCTGTATATTGTCACCCTGCTTATTTAACTTATATGCAGAGTACATCATGCAAAATGCCGGGCTGGATAGAACACAAGCTGGAATCAAGATTGCCAGGAAAAATATCAATAACCTCAGATACGCAGATGACACCACGCTTATGGCAGAAAGCAAAGAAGAACTAAGGAGCCTCTTGATGAAAGTGAAGGAAGAGAGTGAAAAAGTTGGCTTAAAACTCAACATTCAGAAAACTAAGATCATGGCATCTGGTCTCAGCACTTCATGGCAAATAGATGGAGAAACAATGGAAACAGTGAGAGACTTTATTTTTAGGGGCTTCAAAATCATTGCAGATGGTGACTGCAGCCATGAAATTAAGAGACGCTTGCTTCTTGGAAGAAAAGCTATGACCAACTAGACAGCATATTAAAAAGCAGAGACATTACTTTACCAAAAAAGGTCCATCTAGTCAAGGCTATGGTTTTTCCAGTAGTCATATATGGATGTGAGAGTTGGACTACAGAGAAAGCTGAGTGCTGAGGGATTGATGGTTTTGAACTGTGATGTTGGAGAAAACTCTTGAGAGTCCCTTGGACTGGAAGGTGATCCAACCAGTGAATCCTAAAGGAAATCAGTCCTGAATATTCATTGGAAAGATTGATGCTGAAGCTGAAGCTCCAATACTTTGACCACTTGATGCAAAGAATTGACTCATTGGAAAAGACCTGATGCTGGGTAGGATTGAAGGCAGGAAGAGAAGGGGACAACAAAGGATGAGATGGTTGGATGGCATCACTGACTCAATGGACATGAGTTTGAGTAAACTCTGGGAGTTAGTGATGGACAGGGAGGCCTGGCGTGTTGCAGTCCATAGGGTCGCAAAGAATTGGACACACCTAAGTGGCTAAACTGAACTGAATCATACAGAAATGTACATAAAAAGTGATCACTGTCAGTAATGTTAAGAAATTGGAAGCAAGTTAAATAAATGAAATAAATACATATGTAAGATAGATAGGTAGTGATAGATAGATAGTGAAGTCGCTCAGTCGTGTCCGACTCTTTGCGACCCCATGGACAATAGCCAACCAGGCTTCTCTGTCTGTGGGATTTTCCAGACAAGAATACTGGAGTGGGTTGCCATTGCCTTCTCCAGGGGATCTTCCCGACCCAAGGATCGAATCCGGGTCTCCCACATTATAGGCAGACACTTTACCGTCTGAGCCACCAGGAAAGTCCAAATATGTAACACATATGTAATGTACACTTCAAATATCATTAGCACTCAATAAATGTCCTAAGTAAGGAAGACTGGTTAATCAAGTTGTAGTCCAATTCAGAAGAGGAAAGAGATAATGAAATATTTAATAAACACTACTAGCATCCTGCCATGGAAAACAATGTGAGTTTTAAAAATTACAGGCAGACCCATATTCATGCCATAGAAAGACATTAACACAGCACAAGGTATTATTCAATATTAAAGGTGAAATGAATTTGTAAAGCAGTATCCATCTTTGAAAAGATATTTGTAATTATATTTGTGTACAAAAATGTCTGGAAATAAGCAAAACAAAAGGATAACACTGGTTATCTCTGAACTGTGGAAATGTTTTTTGAGGTTCGTTTTTTAATCCATCTGTGTTTCCTAATTTTTCCACAATGAGAAAGTATTTCTGTATAATTTTTAAACTTTTCAAAAGCATGTAGGGTGGATAAGTATCTGGAGTACAGAATTCCAGCTCCTTATTTTAATAGCAATGTGACATTATGTACTTAACTTTTTAAAAACATGTTTTTTCATCTGCTGATTAATTACATGGAAACAAAATAACCCACCCACTGGTGATTCCAAATCAATAGGTATTTACTCTCCTTAAATCCATGGGCAGGGGTGCAAGAGATGGGGCATGCTGACATTTGCTCACACTAGCAAAATTTTTATGTTGCCCTAGTACATATTCGAAAGACTGGATCAGATACTGAAACTTGTGTGGTTATTTTCAAACATCTCATGACTTAAGAGAACAGGTGTTGGAGGAAACTGTGTCTACATATTTGCTAGGAAAGCATTCTCAGGTTTCTTTCCTAATCATGGAAAAGATGATACATTAATGTGACTATTACCCCTATTTTCTGAAAATAGCCAAGCAACCAGATGCATGAAACCCACATTCAGGAGAAATGAAGTCATTGGTAAGAGTCCCAAGAATTCTAGCAATTAAGCTATTAGAGTTACATAACATACAAGTTCCAACACGTTTTCCCAGGTCCACCATGTACCTAATAAAACTTTTCCAAGTTTTATTGACAATTCCAAATCCATATATCATAACCTTTGGACCAACTTCAACGAAATACAAAATGTCCCTCATGGGACTGTTTATGGATGCAATTGGTGCATGCTCAAAATTACTTCAGAAGACTAATGGAAATTTTTGATTCAAAGATGGAAAGTGAAAAGGAGGAGAGGACATTCAGTTCTGGAACCAAAAACCATGAAAAAAACGAAGAGCAAGAAGAGAGATTGATATCTCCTTTCTCCTCTGGAAGAGCAAAGTGGGGAGGACAGTGAAATGTTGGAGGGAGCATATGTGTACATCCACCAGCCCAGCACCATTCTTGCAAGGGAGATGATGAGGATCACTGATCCCTCAGAGTTTCTTTAATATTGAGAATAAGTGAACTGTTTCATGAATAATAAGAGGGCTGAATGCTCAGGATGAGTTCAAGGTGGAGTCAAATAAAACTGCTGTGAGCCATTTAAAACTGAACTATCATCTTCCATCTGGGTTTTTCCAGTTCACTTCAGTTCGGTTCAGTTGCTCAGTCAGTCAGTTCAGTCAGTTCAGTCGCTCAGTCGTGTCCAACTCTTTGCAACCCCTTGAATCACAGCACGCCAGGCCTCCCTGTCCATCACCAACTCCCGGAGTTCACTCAAACTCACGTCCATCAAGTCGGTGATGCCATCCAGCCATCTCATCCTCTGTCGTCCCCTTCTCCTCCTGCCCCCAATCTCTCCCAGCATCAGAGTCTTTTCCAATGAGTCAGCTCTTCACAGGAGGTGGCCAAAGTACTGGAGCTTCAGCTTTAGCATCATTCCCTCCAAAGAACACCCAGGGCTGATCTCCTTCAGAATGGACTGGTTGGATCTCCTTGCAGTCCAAGGGACTCTCGGGAGTCTTCTCCAACACCACAGTTCAGTTGCTCAGTCATGTCCAACTCCTTGCAACCCCATGGACCACAGCACGCCAGGCTTCCCTGTCCATCATCAACTTCTGGACTTTACTCAAACTCATGTCCATCAAGTCAGTGATGCCATCCAACCATCTCATCCTCTGTCATCCCCTTTTCCTTCCATCTTCAATCTTTCCCAGCATCAGGGTCTTTTCCAATGAGTCAGTTCTTTGTATCAGGTGGCCAAAGTATTGGAGTTTCAGCTTCAGCATCAGTCCTTCCAATGAATATTCAGGACTGATTTCCTTTAGGATGGACTGGTTGGATCACCTTCTGGTCCAAGGGACTCTCAAGAGTTTTCCCCAACACCACAGTTCAAAACCATCAATCCCTCGGCACTCAGCTTTCTCTATAGTCCAACTCTCACAACCATACATGACTACTGGAAAAACCATAGCCTTGACTAGATGGACCTTTGTTGGTAAAGTAATGTCTTTGCTTTTTAATATGCTGTCTAATTTGGTCATAGTTTTTCTTCCAAGAAGCAAGCGTCTCTTAATTTCATGGCTGCAGTCACCATCTGCAGTGATTTTGGAGCCCCTAAAAATAAAGTCTGTCTGTTTCCACTGTTTCCCCATCTATTTGCCATGAAGTGATGGGACTGGATGCCATGAAGTAATGGGACTGGATGCCATGATCTTAGTTTTCTGAATGTTGAGTTTTAAGCCAACTTTTTCACTCTCTTTCACCAAGTGGCTCTTTAGTTCTTCTTCGCTTTCTGCCATAAGTGTGGTGTCATCTGCATATCTGAGGTTATTGATATTTCTCCCAGCAATCTTGATTCCAGCTGTGCTTCATCCAGCCCAGCGTGTCTTGTGATGTACTCTGCATATAAGTTAAATAAGCAAGGTGACAATATACAACCTTGACGTACCCCTTTCCTGATTTGGAACCAGTCTGTTGTTCCATGTCTGGTTCTAACTGTTGCTTCTTGACCTGCATACAGATTTCTCAGAAGGCAGGTAAGGTGGTCTGGTATTCCTATCTCTTTCAGAATATTCCACAGTTTGTTTTGGTCCACACAGTCAAAGGCTTTGGCATAATCAATAACGCAGAAGTAGATGTTTTTCTCGAATTCTGTTGCTTTTTTGATGATCCAACGAATGTTGGCAATTTGATCTCTGGTTCCTCTGCCTTTTCTAAATACAGCTTCAACATCTGGACTTTTCCAATGGCCTCCAAATGGGTCTCACTGTTTCCACTCCAGCCTTCCTAAGGTCCACGTTCATATGGCAGGAAGAGTGATCTTTTAAAAACAAAAAAATCAGATCATGTCTCTCCTTAATAGCTTCTCTTTGAACTTGGACTAAAATCCAAAGTCTTCACTGGGGCCAAGAGAGTAATCAAAGGTTTTAGTTTTTTGGTGACAATCCTGGTTTATGGCTAATAAAATGCTCCCCCGTATTCCTAGGGTCCATGCCCTCGCTTGATCCAGGTCTCTGATCAAACATCATCTTCTCAGAGAGATCTTCCTTGATATTGATATTAAAAAAATGACTCTGTCTCCTCTCCCTGCCTTACTTTTCTCTTTCCAAATGCCTTGTCACTACTTAACGTTTATGTCACATTTCAATTCCTCACATGTACTGTCAGGCTGGAATTGTGCTCTGAAAGTGCAGCACTTTGCTGTCTTCACTGACACCGCCACCTCTAACAGTCTTGCCTGGCAGTGGTTTAGCAAAATCCCGATGAATGAGTGAATGAGTGAATGAGTCTTAGCCTCTGGCTCACTAATATTTATTCACTCCACATTTGAACATCACTTGAACAAGTGATTTATAGATGATAACAAGCCTGATGGTAATGAGTACTACTTTTAACCCTGCCAAACCATATTTCCATTTTCTTCTGATTGCTGTCCTACCTTCTAGGTGTACTGAACATTATCAGTGGGCAGTGTCTTGAAGACAAACTCCAAGTATGGATTCTCAACAGTCAAAATTCTCTAGGAAGAACTTCCTCCAGCCTCATGGCACAGACCCGAGGGTCCTTGTCTGCTTTTGAACTTTATCACTGTGTATGTGTAATCAGAGATGATAAAGAGACTAAGAGTAAATGTGATTTTGCACTTTCTATGAAAATGTCCTGAAAAAGCACACAAACACACAAAGAGAAGTCACAGAAATCCCAACATATCTGACTTCTACTGGAGCAAGCCAAGCATTCTCAGCTTTAGGGTGAGGTAATTTCAATATCTTGAGTTTAAGGAACAGGTCTACGTTCATACAACTAAGAAGTGGTAGTACCCAGACTTAGAGATATGATCTCTCTGACACCAAAATCTATGCTACCTTCTTTAAAAACAACAACAACAAAAAAAGAGGATGCCAGTCTTTAAAGGAAAATGGACTTTCCTATCAACTTTTAAAAAACTTTTATTGGAGTATAATTGTTTTATAATGTTGTTTGAGTTTCTGTTGTACAGCAAAGTGAATCGGCTACATGTATACATATTATCGCCTCTTTTTTGGATTTCCTTCCCATTTAAATCACCACAGAGCACTGAGTAGAGTTCCCTATGCTATGCAGTTAGGTTCTCATTTCTTATCTGTTTTATACACAGTAGGGTATATATATGTATGTCAATCCCAATCTCCCAATTCATCCCAACTCTCTCCTCCCCTCTTAGTATCCGTATGTTTATTCTCTACATCTGGGTCTCTATTTCTACTTTGCAAGTAGGTTCATCTGTACCTTTTTTCTAGATTCCACATATATGTGTTAATATACAATATACTTTTCATGTATGAGCCCATATCTCAAAGGGGATCCACTTTGCTGAACAAATGACCTGAAAACATATTCTTGACTGGACAGTAAATAGTTGTCAACAAAGGCTCCCAATGACCCAAACTCCAACAAAGCCTATCAACCAGCTCAATTTCCTAAGCTTTGAAAACAGGATGTAAATGGCGATGCTCCAAACACCCAGCAGCCCCAGAAATGAGAGGCAAGCTCTGCCCTTTATACTTTTACCAATAAACAGTGGCTCATGAATAATTACACCAGAGGCAAAATTTGGCCTTGGGTTCAACTCTCAGGGAATCCAACAGCAAGGCACCTGTGGGAAGAAACTCCATTCCTGGGCCTGAGGAGGTGGAGTTAGTGAACTGCTCCCCAAAGTTCCTAGTTCTTCACTCTGTCTCAAAGCAAAGCAGGCATGCAGAATCTGGGATCACGGGATCAGGGCCAGCAGGCCCCTGCACCCACAATGGTAAGCCCTGGACTATATTCAGCTTTATGAGACTTTCTGCAGTGGGAGGGAATGTGTTCTACTATTCTGTGTCTTTCTCTTGAAAAGCATCAAGCTGGGGACTTTACTAACCCTTGTCTGGGGGTGGCTGTGCAAACACTCTGGCTCATGGAGTTCTTCCTGCTCCCACTCTTTTCCTTTGTCTCAGGGCTCCATTCTACCTCCAGTTTTAGATGTGGTACTGTTCACGGGTCTGAAAAACTACCTCAGGGGGTGGTTCTCTGGAGGGTTCTCCATGATATCCTGCAGACCCCTGAGTGGATGGAGGGGGCTGCTCCTGAGAGGATGAACCAGGACATTTGGGACCCTCTCACCCCAGGGCCAACCTGTGTGGAAAGCCCACCCTCTCTGCTGGGGTCTCCAAGGCTTTTCATGCTGTTCTTGGGGATGGGAGGGTGGGTGTTGAGACAGGAAGCGGGTGTTAAAAGAGCTGTTTCCTAGGGCTGAAGTGCGTGTGCCTACTATCAGGAACTGAGCAGCTCTCGCTGGTGTGTTTCCAGGAGAGGAAACAGCAGAAGCTAAGGAAGTGTCCCCAGGCCTGACCAGGGGTGGCAGGGCTGAGGCCAGCACTTCCTCCAGGTTACTCTCACAGGACCGAAACGACAAGTTGGGACGGAAATCAGTCTACAGAACATTGTGCCATGCACTGAATTGGTTGACCTGAGAATAACCAGAGTCTTTTCTTTGCCATGCCCAATGCTGTGTTCTGACACAGAGGAGACACTGAATAAATATTTACTGAATAAACACAGAATAGGTGAAAGAAGGGTGAGGGTCAGAGTTGGGAACAAGAATTTGAGGGTCTCAGATTTAGGCCTGTGTGGAATCTGCCTGCAGTGCAGGAGACCTGGGTTCAGTCTCTGGGTTGGGAAGATCCTCTGGAGGAGGGCATGGCCACTCTTTCCAGTATTCTTGCCTGGAGAATCCCATGGACAGAGGAGCCTGGTGAGGCTACAGTCCATGGGGTCGCCAAGAGTCGGACACAACTGAGCGACTAACACTTTCACTTCACTTTCAGCTTCAGGCTTGTGTAGGGTGAGGCCTCAGTTCCAACAACCCATCTCTGGACAACTTCAAGCCTTCTCTCAGACCCTGAAAGGCTATTTATTATTAAACCCAAATTCCCCAATTGCTACAGTAAGTTTACAAAATAAAAGGTAACTGAAACAACAGCTAATTGTTAGATTCCTCTGTGTTTAACACCCTTAGATATTTCCCCTATTTTCGTGGGAGACAAGACAACGATTGAGCCTATGTGCCACTACTGCTTAAGCCCGCACACCCTAGAGCCTCTGCTCCATAACAAGAGAAACCACTGCAACGAGAAACCTGCCCACTGAAACTAGAGAGGAGTCCCCATTCTCCGCAACTGGAGAAGGCCCAAGCAGCACCGAAAACCCAGCACAGCCACAAAATAAACAAACAAATAAATCGTTTTTAAAAAGAACAATACAATATTATTAAATATAGTCACCATTAGACCCCCAGAGCTTATTCAACTCATAGCTGAAAGTTTGAACCCTTGTGCCAACATCTTCCCATTTGACACCCCCAGCCCCTGGCAACAACTCTTCTACTCTCTGGTTCTACTTTTGGAGCTTGACTTTTTTTTAGTTCCTCATATTTTTATATTGTATGTACCGATCGAGATTCAACCACTGCAGGCACCAAGGCCAGGTTCTCCCCTGAGCCTTGCCCTTAGGCCTAGCAGCCAGTCCACAAGAGCCTGGGTTCAAGAGGAGAAAATACCCCATTCTTCTTAAATGGGAGAGAGTTAAAGCAGCTTCATGGAGACTCAGGGGAGTAAAATTCCTCACAGACAAACATATCCTCACTGTTCAGAATGATTTCTTGCTTCTTAAAGTGAACATTTCATGTGCCTTAAATTAATTGTGAACAAGGAGCTCAATCCAAAGGCCAGAGGGCTGATCTAATAATGAAAGTAAAGAGTAATTTAACAGCCAACATTAACTTTGTGTTTACTAAGAGCCTGCACTTTGCTAAACGCCAGGCATTCGTCATTATTCTTATTATCAATCCCCTCATACACAGTATGATGCAGACTCTCTGTCGCTCCCCTTTTAGAGGTGAGGAAAGAGAGGCATGCTAAATCAAACAGTGGCAACCCAAGGCAACAATCAGAAAGCAATGGCAGGTCCCTTCTCACCGATTCAAAACCCAACTTGAAGAGACAGAGGAGATGACAAGACTAAAACTCCTGTTTGCCGGGCAGGAATAGAGACGCAGACGTAGACAGCGGACAGTGGACACAGAGAGGGGAAGCAAAGGGTGAGACGAGTTCAGAGGGCAGCACTGACAGATACACGTGACCGTGCGCAAAACAGACAGACAGTGCGAAGCTGCTGCACAGCACAGAAGCTCAGCTAGCTGCTCTGGGCTGACCGAGAGGGGTGGGATGGTGGGGGGAGGGGAGATCAAGAGGGAGGGATATATGTTTACATATGGCTGATTCACTTCTTTGTATAGCAGAAACTAACACAACATTATAAACCAATTATACTCCAACAAAAATAAAAAAGGCTGGAACTCCAGCAATGCAGCCACCTCAGAAAGACTTTACTGTATTGATTCAGTTCATCTCAGATGTATAGACCATAGGTCCAAACAGACTCCTATAACTGCATTAGTCACTCTAGACACTTTAATCCATTACTTAATGCATTACTCAGATCCTGGTACCAGGAGGGAATGGCAGGAAGTCAAAGTTAGTTATACATGGGTGAAACAATAATAATCTTAAAAACACCTGCACCTGTGAATAAACAGGCAGAGTTTGGAAACAACTGTCTAAAAGTTTTACAATTTGTCATTTAAAATACTTGCTGTGGATCTTATTTCTACACACATAGTAACTTTGTGTTAGTGATCAGCTTTTAAATAATCATCCTCTAATTAGAGTAACCCCCAATCAAAAATGAGTCACTGACCTTTTCCTCAGTGTTTTATTTCAGTAAGCCAAAATAAACAAGTAGAATTGTTACCATGGAGACCAAAGGTACTGGAGGGACCCAGACTCTCATTAAAAAATTGACACACCAGCAGGAAAAAAAAATGATGGATGTTGTGGTTATTTTAGGGAAAATCATGTCCCAAATGTTGAGGTTAAGTCAGTCACCCTTTTTCCTCCAGAAAAAAAAGAAAAGTTTCCGATGCAAATGGTTTGAATTAATGCCATGGATATTTATAACAACAGTCTGGTTAGGAAACTTATTTGCTATTCATCAAGCAAATGTCCCCTAGGATTAAAGAAGCCCAAAGAAAATATTTTTAAAATAATAAATAAAATGTCTTTTGGGGTGGGAAGCAGTCATATTCGTATTCAAAAGCATGAATGCTGGGTTGAGTCCTCAAAGCCCAGGGCCTCTGGGACCAGACAATTCCTCAATGCTTCTAGAAGAGGTCAGCAGGACACATGTGTCCCAGCTGACATGCCGGCAGGGGAGCCAGTGTTTTCTTAAGCTGACACCCCAAGTAGCACATAAGAAAAAAGAAACCAAGACTGGCCCAATACATAAATCTAAAATTGGAAAGGCACTGACTACCTCTTTTTAAAACAGCTGTATTAGTTGACTTTTGGAGAGAAAAGGTAGAAGAAGTGAAGTGAAAGTCACTCAGTTGTGTTCGAGTCTTTGCAACCCCATGGACTATACAGTCCATGGAATTCTCCAGGCCAGAATACTGGAGTGGGTAGCCTTTCCCTTCTCCAGGGGATCTTCCCAACCCAGGGATAGAACCCAGGTCTCCAGCATTGTGGGCAGATTCTTTACCAGCTGAGCTACAAAGAAGAGGTTAAATTTTTTTAGCATACCACTGGGAAATGCCGTCCTCATTTTTTTAAACAGCACTGAGTGAAGATGTACTGTTTTGGTGATGTCTACAGAAGTACCACCATACAGGCTCTACTCTTTCACGGTGACTCTGTATGGGAGGCTTGTGTATGTACTCCTGTAGAGGGGTGGACTGAGAGGCCAAAATGTTACGAAGGGCCCAAGAAGACCTTGGGAGTAAGGACCAGAGGGGCGGCCATGAGTAGACAGCCAGCATGGGGCTCACCATCCTGTCTCCATCCAGATGACCTAGAACCACATTGATCATGTCTTTATCTTAAACATTGATAATATGTTCAGATGTAGATTTTTCAAAGCTATTTCTGTTAATATTTAATAAATACATAAAAGTATTATTTTCTTGACGATTAAATTCTTTGGTGGGCCCTTAAATTTTGTGCCCCAAGCAAGTGCCTCACTTGCCCTACCCTACTGCCTCACCTATTACTGTGAAGGGCAAGGGGGGTCCATCAGGGTCCCTCAGCAGAAGAGCACCTGCTTTCCAAGCCAGGCGGTAAGAAGAGAGCAGCTCAAGAAAAACACGTTATCAGGGAGAGTGGCATCCTGGGAGAATCTCTAAGAGTAGAGGACTGTTCTTCACTCTCAACAAATCAGTCCAAGCAGAACCAACAAGACATCACTTCTAAACCCCAAGATAAATGGCAAGGCTGCAGTTGTGGCTTTGGATCTCTGGTCTTGGTCCCTTGTCTGCCATTCGATTAGTCAAGCCTCCCAGATTCCCTTTCCTCCTGTGTTCACTGGGCATAATAGAGAAGGCTGCTTCCTAGGACTGCTGTGAGAATTCAGTGGAGGCCATGCACAGGAAGAACTAAGAAACTCAAAACATGCCGTCAGTGTCAGCCATTGCTCTTGTTCTTTCGCTCTTGGTTCCTCCACGAGGTACTTCACTCCTTGAAGTCTCAGTTTTCTGTTAACATGAGAAATTAACAGTGCTCTCTCTCAAGGCTGCTGTAAAGAGTAAATGTTACCAAGTGCCTAGATCACTGTCTGCCTGAGGTATTAACTACTACTATTGCAACTACTACTATGACCACTATTTCTGCTGTTGTTATCAGACTAGCTTTCTCCTCCTTCTCCTATTCTTCCTATTACTGCTGCTGCTGGCTTTCTGGAAGTTGGCTAGTTAACACAACTGCAAGAAAACCTAGAAACAATTTCTTCCACTGAGCAAAGGATCCTTAGGCTGTGTTTAACATTCAAATCAATTTACTATATGCTGTGCTTTTTAAAATGTTTTAAGCTATTCAAACATTTTTATTTTCTGCATGTAATGCCAAATAACCTGTTGAACTGATTTTCTCATTTTTTTAGCTTGGTTGTTTGGGTATGCTGCAGACAGAACCCAAGGCAACAGAAGAGTTAGTGTACTTTGATTGTTTATAAAGGAGCGGCATAAAAATAATCTTTAAAGCTAAGGGAATGTTAATATTTAGATCCGTCTAAGGGAAAATAATAACAGTTTGTGATTTCCTCCCTCCTCACTCACAGGGCAAACATTTTTGAGGGAGGATTTTATTTTGTAACATAAATTGTTTTCTATATAACCCCAAAGACATGAGTGTTTAATAGTGAGCTATAGAAAGAGATGCCCATAATTAGCAGCTTGGGTACAGTCAGATATAAACATATATTTTGTTTATGAAACATGTATCTTGGAAAAAAATCACATATTGCTAGATGTCAAAATAGGGTCAAGATGAAAATAAAAAAGCCATTAGAACAAAAAATTTTAAATAAAATTCAAATCAGATATCATATATATGTGCATACCTACACCACACAATCCTGAAACAAAATTTTATCCAGGTTCATTCCTTCATCATCATCAATATCATTGTAACTGTCATTGTTAGATTATCAATTTTGATATAAAACTATGATTCTGATTTTAATTTTAACTCCACAGACCTTAACCAAACACATACTAATTACCTTGAATGCAGGTAAGTGTTTATCATATAATGTGTCAACATTTCATGACTGTATAATTTATATGGTTTATAATCACTAATAATAGAATTGATGGTATCTGGAACTCATAGGGTATTTATGAAGCACCAGATACCAGCCTGAATTCCTTAAATGAACTGGATCTTGTAGTCCTTATAAGAACCCCTTTAGGATAAAAATGATCATTCCCATTTTATTAACGAAGACACCAAGACTTGGAGAAATCAAGTAATTTTACCAGTACTGCATTTTATAAGCAGAGTTGAGATTTGAATGCAGTCTGTTGGACATCAAAGAACATCCTCTAAACCACTGTACTAACCAGGAACAACCCAAGTTGACAAGATAACCTCTTTCTGATCACCATGAACATCTGATATGGCATCCCTGCCCTTGATGCTCTGAATGTGGCTTGTGATTCTTCACTAATAGCCAGCCAGTGATTGGACCAACGGTAGATACCTGATTAAGGAGAGTCAATCAGATTCTTGCTGCGCAGACACTGAACTGTGAACTCCTTAGTAGGTAACTTAGTAAGAGATCTGGGATGGGGCCAACACAGATTGTCCAGGTTAGGGGGTGGGGGGCATGGCATGCAAAGCAAGAAATTAAAAGAGAGGGGAAGGGCACTCAGGGAGACATGAAAGCCCTCATGTAGCCACTTAGAGACAGTTAAAAAAAAACACACACACACTTCATTTTCCACTTTCCAAGGACCCAGCTATACTTCTTTGCCCTTGGTTTCTAAGAGATTTTTGTATATCCTTTCAACAAACCCTTCTTTGTATTGGCTTGAGTTTAAGTGCATTCTGATCTTTGCAGGACAGAGAAGTGCCCATTCTTGACTAGACATTATCAAATGGAATTTTTCCTTTTTATACAAAAAGCAGGGTTTAATTCTGATCCCCAGATTCATGTGTGTAAGAAATGTGACTTTATTTTTCTACACACAACTGAATTTCTGTGTTTTTTTTAAAATACAAATTTATTTAAATTGGAGGTTAATTACTTTACAATATTGTATTGGTTTTGCCATACATCAACATGAATCCGCCACAGGTATACACGTGTTCCCCATCCCAAACCCCCCTCCCTCCTCCCTCCCCGTACCATCCCTCTGGGTCGTCTCAGTGCACCAGCCCCAAGCATCCAGTATCGTGCATCGAACCTAGACTGGCAATTCGTTTCTTATATGATATTATACATGTTTCAATGCCCTTCTCCCAAATCATCCCACCCTCGCCCTCTCCCACAGAGTCCAAAAGACTGTTTTATACATCTGTGTCTCTTTTGCTGTCTCGCATACAGGGTTATCATTACCATCTTTCTAAATTCCATATATATGCGTTAGTATACTGTATTGGTGTTTTTCTTTCTGGCTTACTTCACTCTGTATAATAGGCTCCAGTTTCATCCTCATTAGAACTGATTCAAATGTATTCTTTTTAATAGTTGTGTAATACTCCATTGTGTATATGTACCACAGCTTTCTTATCCGTTCGTCTGCTGATGGACATCTGGGTTGCTTCCATGTCCTGGTTATTATAAACAGTGCTGCGATGAACATTGGGGTACACGTGTCTTTCAATTCTGCTTTCCTCAGTGTATATGCCCAGCAATGGGATTGCTGGGTCATAAGGCAGTTCTATTTCCAGCTTGTTAAGGAATCTCCACACTGAATTTCTGTTTTGAGAGCCCTTGCTGAAGGGGTGGCAGAAGCTCAGTCCACACATTTCAGAATTCTAGGGGGTGCTGAGTAGTAACGAGGAGACAAGGGAAGCAGGTGGTGGACCTTGAGTTCCGGTCACCATCATTAGCTATCCACAGTGGCATCTCTGAGATGCCTGGCCCTGGGTATCATTCAACAAGCTCACTGCTTCCCAGCCCACATTCCCATCTATGCTTCTCCTTTTGCTTCTCCTGTGCTCCTCTCTTGTGCCCAGGGATTCACTTACCACTCCATGCCATGCTGGGCAGAGAAACACTGTGAGGTCATCCAAGAACCCATCCACTTGGCTCAGAGAATCATTCTTCTCATCATCCTGGGCCATAGGAAGCTAATGCTCAGGTGCTTCCTCCCACACATTCAATTCTCCTCTGAGCACCACCAGCAAAGTGCACATCCTGTGTGCAGCTAGTTCCCACAGATCTATCTTGAGGCTCTGTAGTCACCCCTTCCCAGGCCTTGACCTGAGTAATGGCTGGATACCGGTCTTCTTTCTCAGGAGTTTTCCACACCAAAGATTTCAAATGCCACCCCACCCCCACAACTCCCTAATGCTTCCTGATCCATGGACTCCTGTCCCCCTCCAGGTGTGCAGCTGACCCTCAGTCCCGTGATATTCTAGCTCATCAACTACTCATGCCCTGAGGTTCTTCTCTCTTCCGAGGGAGCTAGGATTTTAGAACCCAAAAACTGAGATTGACTTCATAACTTGTGCTTACCCTATGACCTAACTTCCCTAAGGCAATAAAACTAGACCAGCTTAGTTACTAAATGGAAGCCAAAGCCAAGCAACCTCAGGAAAAACTAGAAAAATCCTCAGTTGATATTTTAAAATATTGCCCTGCCACAATGCACGAGAACCCTACAGCCACAGAAAGCTTTCTTCTGGCCATAGGCCTTGATTTCACTATCCACTTCCCCTAGATGATGCTGGCCAAGCTGCAGTGGTATACTTCATCTTCAGCTAAATTGATGGCTCTGTGATTCTGCCATTTCGCATGTGAAAATAGTGATGATGTGTGATGAACCACTTATCCAGCTTTGTTTAAGATTTGTCTTTAGGGGCTTCTTTGGTGGTACAGTGGTAAAGAATCTGCCTGCCAAGCAGGAGACACAGGCACGCCAAAGAACAACTGAGTCCGTGTGCCACAGCTGTTTAGCTTGTGTTCTAGAACCCAGAAGCCACAGCTACTGAGCCACATGCCCCAACTACTGAAGCCTGCACAGCCTAGAACCCACGCTCCAGAGCAAGAGAAGCTGCCACAATGAGAAACCCATGCACCACAAACAGAGAAAATCCCATGCAGTAATGAAGACCCAGTACAGTCAAAAGTAAATAATAAATAATTAAATAAGTTAATTACATTTTAAAAAGACATTTGTCTTTAGAGTGAGTCTCACATTGTGAAATCTGGGAGAAAGTAAATTGTAAATGAAGATGTGCCCTCTTTCCTTGTTTCACCTTTTCTATAAAAGTTGTGATAAACATTAAGAAAACTTGTCTTTTTACCTGCTTAAATAACTGTCCAGTCCCTACCAAAAGTCTCATAACTTATCCTCCTTAAGATACTTCTCCATCTTTGTAAAAATATCAAATAACACTTTCCCTTTTATATTTTATTGTCTCATAATAATAGGAAAAACATTTTAATGTAGACAAAAGAACTAATTGGTGGTTTACAGAAAATACATCTGCATGGAATACCACATTTAATAAAAATTAAGAAAACAAATAGTCATACTGCTTTATCAGAATCAATATCAGAAGTTAAGAGTTATGTCTAAACCTGACTTAGGCATTTTATTTTTCTTATTTTCTAGTCTCAAAGAATATCACCTTTTCTAACTTCCCCTAAGAGGCTCATACCTTAACTAAACAACATTTCTTAACAAACAAGTACTGTACCTCACTCTTCTCTTGACTCCTTTAACACAGATTTATTTTAATTCTACTGTGTACTGGGCATGGGATGCTGCAAAATAACTGATACAAGGAGGTCACAGGTCAGTGGAGGAGATGGAAATTACAGTGCAAAGTAAGTTCTTATGACATAGAACTTACTAGGACTAGGTTCAGTTTTCTGCATTGTGTCCCAGTGTGGGATCTACCACCATTCCAGCCTACACACTAGCACCAGTTCCCTTCTTTCAGTGCATTCCAGATTAAATCCCCCTCCTGCTAAAAAAGTCTCAGTGGCTCCCCAGTGTAATTTCCCAGTCTAAGTTGGGGGATATTAGTTTCAGGTATACCAATCTGAGAAGGTATTACACAAAAAGGGGACCTTGTGGTAACATAAAAGGGAAACAACGGTTAAAACAGAGTTAGACCATTTGGTTGTGTTGCTTTCTCAGGAATTCTCAGAGCTTGTTATTCAAGCATATCTAGCTTTCAGCAATGCTAAAATGCATTAGTGTAAGGAAAATATTGTGCATATCCAAGAGGAAAGATATTTGAGGTCACTGATATTTTCTCAATATCAATAACCTCAGATATGCAGATGACACCACCCTTATGGCAGAAAGTGAAGAAGAACTAAAGAGCCTCTTGATGAAAGTGAAAGAGGAGAGTGGAAAAGTTGGCTTAAAACTCAACATTCAAAAAACTAAGATCATGGCATCTGGCCCCATCACTTCATGGCAAATAGATGGGGAAACAGTGGAAGCAGTGAGGGACTTTATTTTCTTGGGCTCCAAAATCACTGCAGATGGTGACTGCAGCCATGAAATCAAAAGACGCTTGCACCTTGGAAGAAAAGCTATGACCAACCTAGACAGTATATTAAAAAGCAGAGACATCACTTTGCCGACAAAGGTCCGTCTAGTCAAAGCTATGTTTTTCCAGTAGTAATATATGGATGTGAGAGTCGGACCATAAAGAAAGCTGAGTGCTGAGGAACTGATATTTTTGAACTGTGGTGTTGGAGAAGACTCTTGAGAGTCCCTTGGACTGTAAGGAGATCAAACCAGTCAATCTTCAAGGAAACCAGTCCTGAATATTCATTGGAAGGACTGATCCTGAAGTTGAAACTCCAATACTTTGGCCCACCTGATGCAAAGAACTGACTCATTGGAAAAGACCCTGATGCTGGGAAAGACTGAAGGCAGGAGGACAAGGGGGCAACAGATGGTTGGATGGCATCACCGACTTGATGGACATGAGTTTGAGCAAGCTCCAGGACTTGGTGATGGATAGGGAGGTCTGGCGTGCTGCAGTCCATGGGGTCGCAAAGAGTCAAACAGGACTGAGCAACTGAACTGACTGAAGAGAAAGGATGCATATTTATAGCATCTCTTCCAAAGTTAAGACCAGGGAACCCTTTTCTTCCAAGGCATCTTGCACAACTAGCATTGAGAAAGAGAGAGAGAGAACCCCACCTAATAAACAAAACCAAACAAACAAAAAACCTGAAAAACCACTAGTCTAAGGAACAAAGTTCAAACTTACCAGCACCGTACTTACAGTTGTTGCCATTTGTCTCTAATTTATTCCTACAGCCCATTTCCTATCATTCCTTCCTTCCTGTACATCTTGTACAACCCTTGTTGCCTTGCTGTTAGTTCTCTACGTAGATGGTACACTTTAACATGCTTCAGTTTTAATTTGTGTATTTCTCCAGTTATGTTGCTCCCCACCATTCTCCTTTACTTCATCTCTCTTCACCTGGACTCCTATTAATACTGAAAAACCCACTCAACTGTCATCTTATCAATAGTGCCTTCCCTGATCTACCCAGACTGTGTGACTCACTCTTCTTCTATTAATATATTTCTACCACTCTGTACTACAGCACCAATCACTCTGTATATATATTTCTCTGCCTCTCTCAATAGAAAACAAGTTTTTTGGACTTCCTCTTTTTACCCCCAACATTTAGCCAATCTTCCATCACATAAATGATTGCATATACACTGCAAATTTCATATCATCTTCAAACACTTGATGAAATTCCTTCATTTTCTTTCAAACCACCAGAAAAATACAGGTGTGAATTCAGTGTGACCCTTTCTCTTTAATTTAGATTCCCCATTTGAAACAGGGTTCTTACCAATAGTCTTACCATGACTACTACAAAGGGACCCTTAGATCACCCATTATGTCTTAGATTCTTTTTCTTCTGCCCAATTATAAAATCATATGTCATAATCATTTTTAAATTTGTACAAAATACTGCCCTGTATCTTTCTATAAACAGAAAACAGGAGCTTTGTGCTATAGTGCCTGGCCACACAAAAAATATTTGTTGGAAACATATAGAAAGTTATATTCTCTCAGAGAGAACATAAGCTCCTCCCAAATGCCAGTTCTCCTCCAAGTCCACAGAGCAGACCCACACACTCCCTGCTGTTCCCTGGGCTCATCAGCCTTTCCCCCTGGATTTTCTTTCTTTCATATTAATATTTTTGTCTGCCTCCTAGTGTTCAGGCATCCCCAGGACATCAGAAGAACTGCCCAGACCAGGGTGGTCTGCACTCCTGTCCTCCTTCTTGGGCCCACTTGCCCCTTCTCCAGTTTCCTCCTTCTCCCACTGAGACTTGAAGAAAATTTGTTCACGTTGCCAACAATTCTCAGATACTTTCAATTCAGCAAAGAGGCTGACTTATTTTATTCCCTGGTTGGGGGCGGGGGGCGGAAAGTGACATTCTCTTCAAATTGTTAAACACTACTTGTTTTCTTGATGCAAAGCGAAATTTTAACATTGTACAATCCCCAAATGCTGAAGTTTTTAGTTAAATGGCATTTTCCTCCACATTTTAAAACCTTCTCTAGCATGAAAATGTGCACACACACAGTTTCTTAGAAGGGTCTAAACACCTCCAATTTGTATCCAGGGTCCTTTTTCATCTGCTCCCATCCTACACCTTTCCTGCATGCCCACTGCACCCTAGCTCTACAGCGATCTGATAAGGCTTGTCAACACCATGACAAGCTCATCCCCTAAATACTTTTGTATCCATGATTTCCACCCTCATCTTTCCAGGCTTCCAATCACAACTCAGATGATCCTCCAGGAAGCTTTCACTGACTATGGGGTTCACAGTGATCCTTCTCTAATCCACATGGTATTTTATTTCTATAGCATCTTTATTAGCCTTATTCAAAATTTTTCTAGCCTGGTATTCATTGTTATGTCTTGACTCTTTAACCAGCCAGCCAGTAAGCTAGAAGGAAGGTGTGGGCTCTAAAGTCCAGCATCCTCTGGCTCAGGAGCTTAATTTTTGAGCTCAGAGAGGTCTAGATTTTTGTTTTCTTTTTTTTAAAATTCTGGTGTGGGATCTTCTAGATCAGGGATTGAGCCCATGTCTTCTGCATTGGCAGGTGGATACTTTACCACTGAGCCACCAGGGAAGCCCAAGGTCTAGTTATATTATTTGTAAAATGAAGAAATAAACAGCCCCAGCAATGTTGAAGGTTGGTGGCAGTTTAGTCACTAAGTTGTGCCGTACTCTTCCAACTCCATGGACTTCAGCCTGCTAGGCTCCTCTGTCCATGGGGTTTCTCAGGCAAAAATACTGGAGTGGGTTGCCATTTCCTTCCCCAGGGGATCTTCCTCACCTGGGGATCAAACCTGGGTCTCCTGCATAGCAGGTGAATTCTTTACCGACTGAGCCACCAGGGGAGCCCAAAGTTGAGGGTTGCCATGCGTTAAATGAGGTCTCCAACGTGAAGCGCTCTGCCTTCCTGATCTTCATGAACCCTCTTAGGGCTTTCCTGAGGGCAGGACCAGGTCCTACACCAGTTCCCAGATCTACTGGTTGCCTAGCACAGTGACTAGGGGTGTGTGTGTGTGTGTGTGTGTGTGTGTGTGCATTCAGCTGTGATTGACTCTCTGTGACTCCTTGGACTGTAACCCACCAGGCTCCTCTGTCCATGGGATTTTCCAAGCAAGAATACTGAAGTGGGTTGCCATTTCCTCCTCCAGGGCATCTTCCCGACCCAGGGATCAAAGTTGCACCTCCTATGTCTCCTACATTGGCAGGTGGATTCTTTACCAACTGTGCCAGGCACTAGGGGTCTTATCAGTAGCAATTGTTGAAATGCCTAGAATTAAGAAAAAGCTGGAAACATAATCTCAGTTGGTGAGGAAATAAGACATACCTCTAGATTGAACTGGAAAATGAGAAAGCATAAAATAGCAGATCAGTCACAATGCACAGACCATTTCCATATAAGAAAGATAATTTATAGGACACAGATGGAAAATTAAATGTCCTGTCTCTAACACCTTGAACAAGGGCTGCCTTGAGTCTTGTAGGGATAGGCAACAAACAGATGTCCCCTTCAGCCTTTCTAACTAACCAAGTGCTGATTAGGTCCTATCACACATTCAATCACAAGACAGGATCTAAAATACTATCATAAGATAGGAAGAACATTTCTTTAGTCTGTTTGTGAGCTCAAAAGTGCTACATAGTTAGAGCTTCCCCAGTTGCTCAGCAATAAAAAATCCACCTGCAATGCAGGAGACGCAGGTTCAGTCCCTGGGTCAGGAAGATCCCCTGGGGTAGGAAATGGCACCCCACTCCAGTATTCTTGCCTGGAAAATCCCATGGACAGGGGTCACAAATGAGCAGAACACGAATTAGCAACTAACCAATAACAGCCACATTGCTGGTAAAGTCTCACTGTTGACTACAGGAGTCAGAACAAAACAATTTGAGTCCTACCAATTACACAATGGGTGTAAGAAGAGTGAGTATTTCCATTTTACATGATTTCTATCATTTCCCATCACTAAATGGGGGAAAAAAAATGCCATCCATTCACACAAGGAGTTCCACTGAAAAGCCAAGTACTTCTTTCTGTTTACTTAAGCACGGATCTAGAATATGGAGACGCACAATAATTCTAAACATGGTGCACATCTGGTCCCCAAAACCACAATTAATTTATTGCTGCATCTGAAACATTTTCAGCGACTGTCATATAATATATTTTCACACATTTCTAACAAGAAGTTTTCTTGGAACCAAAAAGACAGGTATATCTGTCAGTTCAATTCTTGCAAACGAAAGAGAAAAATGTTTGGCTCAGATTCCTGTACTGTCTTTGGAGGCGTGTAACTATTACATGAGAAGGGTATTAGTCAAAGATGCCAGAAGCTCTGCAATTACTTCCAAAGAGTGAAATTACTGGCTGCACAGAAAAATAAAAAGATATATGCATGTGTGTAGGCACCCTCCCTTTCTTCCCATTCCAACAGAACCATTTATTGCACTTATTTGAAGAGATGTACCACAGGCTTGTTAAACCCATCTATCTCCCAGTACTATAATGTCGGACTCCCTATTAAATGGAATCTTTTGATCCCTGTGGCTCTGAAAGCAGAACTTTATTAAAAGTTTTATTTAAAATTAAAAAGCAATTGAAATCACATTCAAATGCTCAAAGGCTCTATATTTTCACCCTAACCCCCTCACAGGCATTTGAAAGGAGAGTCACAAAGGCATTGGACAGCCAAAGAGCCCCAAGCCTAATAAAGAGGGCTGCCAAAATGTCCCAGAATTGGCCCCAGTGAAACCTTTTACTGGCTGACTGTTGGCTGCAAAATCTGCCTTTAAGCACTTTCTCCTCTGCAAAAACCCAGGGCTCCTTTAAGAGCTTTGTCTTAGCACACAAAACTTTCAAGTGATTCACCCAGCTCTGCCCCAGCCCCTCACATTGGCTATAAAGGCTTTGACCTCTCATGATAACCCACTAAAAGCACATTCTGCTCTCAGGGCTGGCAAGAAATGCAGAAAGGCAAGACTATTTTGATGTTGGACAAGGTTCATAAACAGCTCGGACATCATCAATTTTCTTTCACACTTCTTTCTGAGCCTTTGCTTGTGCTGCTCCTTCCACCATGAAGGCCCTGGCTGACTGCCTGGTGAACACCTCATCATGCTTCAGAACTCAGTTCAACGAGGACTTTTGGGTAACACTTTCCCTAACACCCCAACCCTTGCTGAATTAGACTGTCTAGTCTCTGTGTGGAATGGAACATCCCATACAACCCTCCTCCAACTCCACCCTACCATAAAGGTATTCAACAGAGGGTAGGTTGTGTCATTACGTCTATCTTCCACCCCAGCAGGCAAGCCCCTTCTGGACAGGACCTCTGTATCCCCAGCACCGAAGACACTCTTGCATAAAGAAGTGACTCCAGGGACATCCCTAGTGGTGGTGGTCCAGTGGTTAAGAACTTCTCTTCCAATGCAGGGGACGAGGGTTCAGTTCCCAGGAGGGGAATTAAGATCCCACGTGCTGCAAGGCAACTAAGCCCACATGCTGCAACAAAGACTCAGCACAATCAAAAGTTTTTAAAAATTTAAAAATAAAAAAAAAGGAAGGGAGTCTTTAAATATTTCCTGCATGAAAGAACAATAGCAGAAGGCCACAAAATTCAGCTTCTATTGTTTTTCCATAAGCAAGAAAGAGAATCTCAGGAAAGGGCAAACTCAGGGTCTTCGGGTCTTCAATCAAAGAGCTAACGGTAAGGCAAATCCAAGGGATCACATGGAAATTAAGAAGGGAAACATATGCCTTTACAATCTGCGCCTGCAAGCTAGTTGTTAGAATTAGAGAAATACAAAAAGACATGGAAGAGCAGTCAAGAAAAGGAAATTTAAGGGGTTATAGTAGACCAAACAGTGAGTGCTCTTCACTCTGAGAAAAACAAAAGCTGAAAAGATAGGAGCAAGGTGAGGAACCCAGGAAGGCGGTAAGTAGAATGAGCAAAGATGGGGAGGGATATAAGACTTATAATTCTAGCATCCTAGAACAGCAAAGAGTTTCCTGGATGTGAGAAGGGTCTATTGGTCCAGGAAAAACTTCGAAAGACTGTCCCTATGTTAGTAGATAAAAAAAGGGGATAGGAGGGTAGATTGCTTGAGGCCGGCAAAACAAAGTGACCCCAACTTGTGCTGAGTTGAGTTGAACAAAGAAAACTGCACTGAATTAATAGGAGGCTGATCCTGTACTTAAGTTGACAATGTAGAAGAGATTCATACAAAACACAGAAAACTTGAGGAGAGCTAGGCGAGGTCAGACAGAGGTGCAACACAGGGCTGGGGGTCCCATGTCCACAGCTCACAGGAACATACAGAGCTCTGCTTGCTCTGATGCAGGTGCATATAGAGAATGCCTAACAGCAGCTGAAATACCCAAAAACAAGGAGGTGAATGGCTGCCCTGGGCCAGTATGGAGACAAATTGGCTGAGTGGAGAGTCCCTCTGCAGAGCTCTCCAACCATTTGAGAATTCTGCCTTCTCTCCTGAGATGCCCTTGAAAAGCCTTTTAAATTTTTATGTGGTTTCTAAGGCATCTTAATTTTTAATAAAAAGTTCTTAATAATATTCTGGATAAAAGACTATGGTACTTACAAGGTCCATTTTATAATGCCAAACCCTTTGTGCAATATATGTATATATTTTTAAAAGACCACGGTTTGGCAAATGTGGACAGCCCTTAACATGTACGATTATTCTCCTTCCATTTACTCGACTGCTTGATCCTGCAGCCAAGGGCAAATCCATCCAGTTCTCTGCTCTGACTTTACTATAAGGGGAGGAGTTTAAAGGGACATGTAACATAGTGTTAATTTCCAGCTGCCTTAGCCCCTTAACCATGTTCATCCAGCTGACTCTGTTGACACTGGCTTCGGACACATGTTCCTGAAGGCCCAAGCATGTCCAGGGGCATGTATCTCAGGCACGTTTCTAGCAATGATAGCTGTGTGCTCAGTAGTGCAGTCACGTTCAATTCTTTGTGACTCCATGGACTGTAGCCCACCAGGCTCCTCTGTCCATGGGATCCTCCAGGCAAGAACACTGGAGTGGGTTGCCATGCCCTCCTCCAGGGGATCTTCCTGACCTAGGAATTGAACCCATGTCTCTTATGTCTCCTGCACTGGCAGGCGGATTCTTTACCACTGAGCTACCAGTTAAGTCAGGGATGATGGCTATCACAAAGAAATAAGACACCTACCCACAAGTGTAAAGCAGAACCCCTTGAACTCTCCTGTCAATTGGTTAATGCCTTAAAATTTACAAAGTGCCTTCTCTGAGTCTCAGAGAAATGGTACCATTCACCAAGGTTCCATGGCTTAGGGCCAGAACCAGAAGCTTCATAGATATTTTTCCTGCAGGTCCAAGCTCTGGGGGCATTGTGACTGGAACACCGGTGGCCAGAATTGATTCGGTAATGAAGTGCAGTGATTATCAGCCCAGTACTGGAGTCATTCAGAAAAGTGTAGGTGAAGACAACATGACGGGGAAAGGCTGGAGCTGAGATATCAGTCAAGGGTGGATTGAACACCATTTTCAAAGAACTTCCCAGAAAACTTCCTCAATACAGGAGTCAGGTAATGCCTGAGCATTGTCAAGAATGAGTTGTGGAAAACCATGATGGAGAAGGCTAGATCTTGTAGGAAGAGAAAATTCCATATCATGTGTCCTAAACTTTAGGAAATCGCCTAGACTTATAAGAGTAGGTGGACTTCAGTCGGTAAAGCCCTGATGACCCAGTCAGTAAAGAATCCGCCTGCAATGCGGGAGACCTGGGTTCTATCCCTGGGTTCAGAAGATCCCCTAGAGGAGGGCATGGCAGCCCACTCCAGTATTCTTGCCTGGAGAATCCCCAAGGACACAGACGCCTGGTGGGCTGCAGTCCATGGAGTCACAAAGAGTTGGACATGACTGAGCGACTAAACATGTAAGAGTAGATAAATGTGTCATTTGTTTAGGAAATGAGTTAGTTGCTTGAATCTCATTATCTCTTATCTGAGAAGGAAATGTAAGGGGTGTTCAGAAAGATAAAGGTCCACAAACACAAGGAATTTTTCCAATTTGCTAGTATCCTATTTGTGGAGTTAAATTTTCTTTTAGCTTCATGAGTTAATGCCACAGGTTTCAAAACTGTCTTCTGCACTCAAATTTTGACTTTTCTTCAAAGGACTAAGAAGTCACTAATGTCCTTTAAAGACAGAGAAAACACACCAAACTTGAGAAGACAAGGAAATGGGAATTTTCACACTTATTCACACATATATTTGAGTCATTTTCCAAGTGAACAACACATTGATCCTACTTTATAATTTAATAGGCTTTTTGTGCCTCTTCTCATCTGTAAAGTAGGAAAAACAATAGTACCTGCTCATGGGTTGTCATTAGGATTAAATGAGTCAATGTATATAAAGTACTTGGCATAGTGGCCAGCATAATAAATGACAAATAAAGGTAGCTATTACTCATATTCCAATGAGTTCTTTGGTTTCTATAAATCATAAAAGGTGCTCCTTGAACACACACACACAAGAAGTTTCCAGGGGTTTGCTAGGTCTATGAAATTTGATATTCCTTGCCTTACCTTGGCAAGAATCTTAACTAGCTAAAGTTATTGATCCAGGTAGCAAGATCCACACCTCTACATAACTGTTTCCACTCACTGCAAATTTCCAGAAAGTAATCGTTTCAGGCTGTAAGTGTCCAGGTTTGGTCTCAACCCAGGAGAAACTCACTTGCATTGGAAGATGGGAGCAGAATCCATACCCTGCTTTTGAGCAACTGGGTTGAGGAACAAATAGACTTTTTTTTTCTATCCCAAAATAAGGAGCGTTTAAAAATTACCAAACATTATAAGTTTATAAGCATAAAGAAAGCCCTGTATATAGTAAGTGACCACCTACTCTGAAGTTCCTATTATTTTTAAGATTTTTAAACCTCCTTTGAGACAAAGTAGACCCAAGTTAAAATTTGGGGTATCTTTTTTTTTTTTAATGTCCAAGTTTTTCAGCTAAAATACTCTACATTTTAATAGTTTCTTCTCTGATTTTCCTCTTTTAAATTTCATAACATATTTCACAGTTCTAAGGTGCTGGTAAAATGGTATTAGAAAAGGATTTTAGCATAGATTAAATGCCAAGAGCCATCTACTCTACCCACCAGACATATGCAGCCACAAGTCCTTTCTTCATGATGCCAAGACACTCAGATCTAGTGTTTGGAAACATCAATTTCCCAGTCACCAGACTGAACATGCCCTGCAGTTCATGCCCACCCAGCTCCAAACTCAGTGCCCACCATGACAGATGGCTGATGAGTGAATGAACCAACCGGCGTCATGTGGACCAAACTAGCACACGGTTAACTGAATATCTCACTCACCTGGAAATTTCTTAGAAATATTAAAAGGTCTTTTTTTTAATTACAAATATTCCTTTCCCAACATGAAGGCTTCTTCTCTCTTTGTTCCTATCCACACTAGCCACCAGTGGCCACGTTACAGAATCAGTGGCTACACATGCGCAAACCCATGGCTGCTCAGAGCTGTAGTTGTTTTGACTGCACAGCAACCGAGGTCCAATTGTCCCCAAGGAAAGTGACTCTGAAGTGAGACCTTTCTGAACCCCCTTCCCTCTGCTATGCTCCCATAAACTGAGAATTAGTTCAGATATAAATGAGGAAATATTTGGATAGAAAGGGCTGCAGGGAGGGGGACATGTGATAAGGAGAGCAGCACTCAAGCAGTAGCTTCAGACTGCATCAGAGCAGCCTCCAGGCTTTGCAGACTCTCAGAGTCAATGAGAAACGATGGCTCAGACAACATGCGCTCCGCTCCATTCACAGCCCTGCTTAAACTCTCGAAATGTGAAAACCATGTCATTTACCTCTTTGTATTCTCAGGGGCCAAGGACAGCGGCTGGAATATGGAGGGGGGCAGTTTAAGAATTTTTTGTGAGAGAAAGGAAGGAAGAAAGGGAGGGAGGAAGACAGCCAGTCTCTTTGGAGCCCCTATTTTGCTAAAATATTACTACAGCCTCCTCTGGGGTCCCTGCCAGGCCACTGTAGCTACTACAACTTCCTGTTGCCTTTCATCCAACTCCTTCAGTAATTTGTGCCTGGACTGTTTTCAGTTTTCTGGACAACATGGGCTAGGAGGCAAGTCTGGAGTCTGTACAAATGATAAAGTTTTGAATATCAAGTTGGTGAGTTATCTCACGTCAGCTCTGCATGAGTGGCTTGCTTTAAATTTAGTGTACAGCTGGAGCCAGGAGGCAGGCATAGGATCCTATAAAACATGGAATCACATTATTGAAAATCATCAAAGGCTTTCACTTGAGTTCTTGAGGTTGGCAGGCATGGGAAATTAGAGCCATGGAGGATGCTATCTTGGAACCAGAAGACATGACTCTTTGATTAAGCTTCAGGCTCTTGGAATCTCCTGATTGTTCATCTCATACTAATGATCTGGGAGAAATGCTAGAAGGCAAGTCAATGGTACTCACTGCTGACTCTGAATTGGGAGGAAGCCACCTGAAATATCAGTAATTGTCCAAAGGAAAGAAATAATTACAGGCTGACTAGATTAGAAATCTAATCTCCACAGGACTTTCCCACAGGTAAATGAGATCCAGCTTATAAAACATCATGAAGGAAAACAAGCTATCACACCCTCATCACTGCGTACCTTAGAAATCTGGCTCATCTGGACTCTCACTATGCCCTCCTCAGTTACATGCCAGAGGGCTGGCCCCTCAGACAGAGTGTAGCCTCCAAACAGGCCATACTGAAAAATGTAACCCCTTAGCCCTACTCACGAGGACTGGACACTCAGCATGCCTGCCACCCTTCTTGACCCAGTGTACACTGAGCACCCACTGTGCACCATACACACTTGTGCCAGACCCTAAGAACCCAGAGATGAAGAAGATCCCATTTCTGGGCTTAGAGTACAATTGTGAGTGGTCCTTCCTTTGGAAGAAGACAATAGGAACTACATTTCTAACCTGGAACTTCTGCGCCAGCTTTGAACTCCATGCTTAGAAGCCTTGCCTTGGTACAAGTTCCTCTAGCAAAGAAGAAACCACTGTCCTTGGAGTTGGAGAACACTGGTCAGATCTAGAGAGGCTGTGAGCCTGAGGGTGAGTGGGCTTGCCCCAGACTATCAAAGTGGGGAACCCACCATCTATCCTTATTGCACCCCATTTTCTTTCTTATTTTTCCCTCCAGTATTTCCAAACAAGCTGCACACCAGAATCAGTGAAGGCACTTTTTAAAAACACAGATTCCTGACCCTACTCCACTCTTGATGAATTAAATCCTTGGATTTAATTAATTGCTGAACCCAATCCTTGGATTGGGTAGAATTTGCTTTTTAAACAAATCTCTCAAAAAAAAAATTTATGTCAAATTAGAGAACTTTTGGGTAGTAGAAAGAGCATAGGCCGATAAAACAAACAAACAAAAAATTATGTCAAGTTAGAGAACTATTGGATAGTAGAAAGAGCACAGGCCAATAAACCAAGATCTGAAATTCAGTACTGCCACTTAATTAACATAATGAACCCTGAGGGACCTGGGTTAATTTCTTCTTTATGACCCAGTTTCCTGACCAGTAAAATGGAACAATTCCCGGTGTTGTTATAGACTTGGAATACAGTATGCAAAATACCCAGCACTAAGCCACTACCATAATCTTTTTCCACTTCCATTAAAAGATGGCTCCCAGGAAAACATCTTATATTTTATAATCTGCTTCAAATTTAAGTTGAATTTCTCCAGGACAGTTGTTTTATGGGTATCTCTCTAGCTGCAGAAAGAAGAGCTTTGTTCACTAATTTTAAAACTTCAAGAATCATGTTGTAATTATGAAAGACACATTTTAGCCAAGGGGATGAACCTATGAGACCCCTTCCCTGGAGAGACAAAGTCAATAACAACCTCAATTACTAGAGGCAAGAGAGAGAAATCTGGTAAAAAGAATGAGAAAGATCCTACTACACTGACTTGTGTGTTCCACATCTTTTCAAAGTACAAAATATTCAATTAACAGTCACACAAATGAAGCAAGAAGGTTCCGTTAGGCATCAGAGCACTGAAGAGCAAGGAAGACCTTCCTGGGAGGGGAGCGCTCAGGAAGCACAGGTCTCAAATAGCTCACAGGAGTCTGATCTTAGACAGTGTTTACCATGAGTTTGCCAACCCTTGACCACCTTAGCATTCAGAGTTGCCTTCAGCCCAGGTTCTCGCGTAAAAGAGAGGTCGGCTGAATATCCACATGCCACCTGTCCCTAGATGTTCCACTGGCAGGATGCAACCAGAAAACACTTGAACCCAAACTTGGATAGAAAGGAGTTCTATCCAAGACAAAAGGTGACATCAACCCATTTTAGTTTCCAAGAACATCCTCAGGGAATGAGAAACCACCCAAGAGGGCCAAGTGAGTACTAGCAGCAGCACAACTACAGCCACCAGTGGCCTAGCAGAGGCTCAGATACACCTCTCCCTGACAAGGGACCATGATTTTGGCAGCAGGTTACCCTGTAGTTGAAGTGACCCTGCTCATGCACAACATGATAGGAACTATTAACAGGATGTTTTGGGAAAGAAGGCAGGAATCAAGCCAGAAAAACCAAAAGAACATTCTACTTCCGTAATAATGTATCAAAGTGTTACTCACTCAATCATGTTCAACTCTTTGCAACCCCATGGACAGTAGCCCACCAGGCTCCTCTGTCCATGGGATTCTCCAGCAAGAATACTGGAATGGATAGCCACTCCCTTCTCCAGGAGATCTTCCCAACCCAGATGAACCCACGTTTCCCACATTGTGGGCAGATTCCTTGCTGAGCCACCAGGGAAGCCCCATAAGAATATACGGGCCCTGGCATAACCTTCCTTAACATTGCCTTCTCTACACTTTCTAATGTATCTGCCTTTCCTCGTATCTTCCCTTCTTCCTCTCCTCTCTTAGAGGATGAGATGTCACCTAACCTGAGAGTTTTGCATCGTTCCACTCTGATGCCTCCTGTCTCCTGGATGACCACATAGCACTCTGTTCCGGATGACCACATGCCATCCTCTTCTGGAAGATGTTAGCCGATCCTCTGCTGGGCAACCACATACCACACTCTCCTGAATGACCATACCACCCTGTCCTAAATGATGGCAGAAAAACTGACTCTTATTTTTGCACCTTCCTTATTAGCTTGTCTTCCTCTATATTCCCCTTAAATGTTGGTTTCTCGGAATCCAGCGTGTGCCCTTTAACCTCTTTATTGCACCTTCTCTCCTTGGACAATCTCATCCACACCCAAGGGCCTCCATCACCACCTTCATGTCACAACCTGACAGATCAATATAAGAGTTTCCAAATTTAGTTTAAGGTCCTGACTCAGATCTCAACTGTCCCCTGGTCTCTCATTTAGGACTGAAAGAAAATGACCTGAGCTACAAGAAGGAGCTTACAGTAGGATGTTCCTCAGAAGACCTTTTACCTAGGAAGTCATTCTGAGCACACTTCCTGTTTTCCTATTCAAACCACTCCCCCTTCCCAATTTCATGGCTGCTGAAGCAATACAGGATGTGGTACAAAGGAATCTGGCACCTAGATTTGAATCCCATTTCCACATGTATCTAATCTCTCCAACTCTTAGTTTCATATCTGTGTTGAGGGATTCATAATAATAGTCACATCATCAGGAACATAAATGAGATGATGCCTATAAAGTGTTAGCACAGTGCCCAGCATTTAGAAAGAGCTCAGTTAGCTATTAGTATATGTCTGTGGTTATTATGCAAAAGTGGTTGTTCCCATTCTTCTATCTCAAGATGGGGAAAAAAATGTTTTTAATGCTTTCTAAGTCCTTTAACCCTTTCCTGCCCCACAGCTACAGATAATCCAAATGGTAGATGTCATGTCATGAGGCTGCTGGTGGAAAAGCCTCTTTGAAGAAAATGGGCTTTTTTTCTCTCTCTCTCTCGAGTTCCCTGGTCTTTTCTGGTGGCTCAGACAGTAAAGAATCTGCCTGTAATGCAGAACACCTGGGTTCGATCCCTGGGTCAGCAAAATCCCCTGGAGAAGGAAATGGCAAACGACTCCAGTATTCTTGCCTGGAAAATCCCATGGGCAGAGGAGCCTGGCAGGCTACAGTCCATGGGACCACAAAGAGTCAGAAACGACTGAGCAACTAACATCTTCATCTAAGTGTAAGATCATCCTATCGACCAGGTTGAGTTCATTTATGCTGAGCACCCTCCAATCCAGGGAAAAGCTGAGAGAGAAGATGCATGTCTGATTTCAAACCACAAGGAATAAAAGAGATGAACATCAAGCAGTCAGGAAAACAGGATGCCAAGTACAGGAAGCATTTTTTTTTAACATAAGAATTAATTTTGTCAAATTTGCTCTGCTTTCAAATTCCATCTTTTGCCCTGTAATTAAAATTCTTCTGGTCTCACTCCCGTTCAAAAATGGTGAGAAAGAGCATGCTTGAGATCCTATGAGAGACGAGAGACTGAAGAGACAAATTCTTGACCAATTAAAACAATTCTGTTGCTTATATCCCTTTCCCTTGAAAAAAATTCTAAAAAATCTTCCTGCAGCTTTATTCTATGTGGTTTCCTTGGTGTTGTGTGTTTGTTCTCATTACCATTGGGCATATACTTTCCTCCCTGCTGAAATCCCAGCTCTAATTTTTCTTTAGAAAGCAACACTTAGTTCACTGGAGCCCACTGTTTATGAGGGTGCACAGACCCAGATGAATCACAGAAGCAGGCAGATTGCACAAATATAAATCCTCTGCACTGTGTCCACACCCACACCAACCTTCTCACATGGCCTCTCTTCCCAGAATCCCTTCCTGGATTACCTCATCCATACCCAAAGTATAATTACTGCATTCAGGCACTAGAGACAGTTAACAATGCAAGGAGGAGTGTAGCAAACAACCTTCTGATTCCTAGAATCTAGACCCAACACAAAGGCAAAAGAAATTTTCTAGAATGTAAAGGTATCTATGGGCTTCCCAGGTGGCACAGTGGTAAAGAATCCACCTGTCAATGCAGGAGACACGGGAGATGCAAGTTCGATCTCTGGGTCAGGAAGATCCCCTGTAGTAGGAAATGGCAACCCATTCCAGTATTCTTTCCTGGAAAATCCCATGGACAGAGGAGCCTGGCGGGCTACAATCCATGGGGTTGCAAAGAAGGACATGACTGAGCAACTAACACACACTGCATGGCCACCCCGGGTCCAGCCGTACCACTGATAAGAGCCTTTGTTTGGACTGCACTGCCCTTCAACATCTCCTTCTGCCCAGCACCATTCTCATCACTTCTAATGATAAACAGCCTGAGTGCAAAGCTCCATCTCAGTATCTGTTTGCCATGGAGCATGATTTAAAATGATAGTTCAGACAGGCTAACATTTCAAAGCGCAGTGAGTCCAGTATTCCAGAAACTTCACCAAGACTTGAAGCCTTTCTTAAGAGCCGTGGAAATATCATGGAGCAGTCTATGGTATTCCACAGCCAGCTTGTCTCTTGGCTCCACAATAAGATGGATATGCAAGTAGGGCTCTGGGGAATGAAAAGAGCTGGGATTGGAGCCAACACATCTTGGGCTCAGTTCCAGTTCTTCTTCTGTGTACCCTTAAGCAGGTTTTTAGAGCAGTGCTTCTCAAATGAGCAGCGGTGAAAGACCTTTTTCATTTTCAATCTATCACAAACCAACTATATTTTTTATATCACACTCTATATATTTCATATATATCACAAACTATGTTTTTATAAAGCACAATAAAATAAATTACAACTCTCCACTCCCTAAGTGTCGGCTGCCCATAGTGACTTCCTTCAAAAGAGTACATGGAAGGGGATGTGGGAAGACGCTTCACAGTAGAGAACACTGACAGTCACCACCTCAGCCACATGACCAAGCTCAACATAAACAGTAATAAGTCACGTTGATCATATATAGCCTTGATATGATGTGATGAAAATGCCGTTCACCTCTCTGGTATACCTCCCTAAAACCCACACGCTCAGTTGAATCATGAGAACGTATCAGAGAAATCCCAATCAAAGGACACTCCACGAAATTTCTGACCACTACTCCTCAAAGCTGGCAAAGTCACCAAAACCAACAAATGTCTGAGAAAACTGTCACAACCAAGAGGAGCTTAAGGAGACATGACAACAAAAGGTAATGTGGGATCTTAGATGGGATCCTGGGATAGAAAAGGGATATTAGGTTTAAAACTGAGGAAGTATAAATAAAATATGAACTTTAGTTAATTATGTGTCAATATGAGTTTGTTAATTGTAATGAATGTACCATACTAATGTAATATATTAAACATATGGGAAATTTGGACAGAGGATATGAAAACCCTCTGTACTATCTTCTCAATATTTCTGTAAGTTTAAAATTGTTATAAAAATAACCTTATCATAAAAAATAAAATGAATTAAATATACATGAATTTTTAAAGAGATATACATAATATAAGCCTAGTTTTTTAAATTATCAGTCTCAATCGACTTAAAATTCTTCTGTCAAATTATTATAAAAGTTTCTAAATGCTTCTTTTTTCCATTTTTCTTTATTTTTGAGGTATGGTCAACTTATAATTTAAATTAATATCAGCTGTACAATGTAACCCAAAATTTTTATAGATTATACTCCATATGTAAAGTTTAAAAAAAAAAAAACAACAGAGTGGGAGAATTATGCAAAAAAAAAATAAATAAAGTTATTATAAAATATCGGCTATACTGCTGTACAATATATCCTTTTACCTTATGTATTTTAACAAAATGCTTCTTACTTTCGCTTCTGTACCCATAGTAACACCAACCAGTAGTAAGTGGTTCTCAGATGGGCACCAGTATGCCCATTTATTCTTATCAGTAAAATGAGGGTGTGAGATCAGAAGATCCAATTTCCCATCCATGGTCCTTCTGTAGATAGCCCCTGCAATGCTATGATAAGTCATCACCTTCTGCCAAAAACAGCAGATTCACAGAACCAGATGCCCAGAACCAAGCCCTTTCTCCATGACAATGGCACAAGGTACTCATTGTCCAGTTTTGCAAACAACTGTTCTCTCCCAGATTCCCTCATGGTTCAGATGGTAAAGCGTCTGCCTACAATGCAGGAGACCAGGGTTCAATCCCTGGGTCAGGAAGATCCCCTAGAGAAGGAAATGGCAACCCACTTCAGTACTCTTGCCTGAAAAATCCCATGGACAGAGGAGCCTGGTAGGCTACAGTCCATAGGGTCACAAAGAGTTGGACATGACTGAGCAACTTGTCAATGTCAATGTTCTCTCCCAAAGCCTCCCAAATGCAAGCAGAACAAAGGGTACTGTCTCCAGGCTTCTTTTTTTCCTAATCCAGAACTAGAAAAGGAAGAAATAAAACATATTAAGTAATATTAAATTAAATAATAATAACATACTAAATAATAAAAGTAATGCCACATGTTCAGGCTGCCACAGATGGTCCTCAAGCCAGGGTAAGAAGGTGTTCCTTTTCTTTCCTCTCATTCAGAAGCCCTAAGAAATGGAGAGAAGCCTCTTGTGCCAGGGGATTAATGGAGTCATGAACCAGCTGTAATTGGCCAGGAACCAGAAGACTGTCAGCAGACCATGAATTGTCATAGTTCAGACAGGACACAGTATGAAAGAAGACACAGCACAGATGTGGAAGTCGGTAAAGTGAGTGCAAGTCAGACCTTCCAATGAGCAAGAAGGAGGGGGTAAAAATGGCAGTTGAAAAACAGATGGTAGCAACCTGTCCCTTTAAATAGGTTTCTGAGATGTGAATGGAAGATTTTAAAACAACCGAGGAAGATAATTAATGCATCTTAGAGGGCCATAAATGACTCAGTTACTAGTGAGTCTTGGAATACCTAGAGTTGATGCCCATGAGGGAAGCCCCAGGAAACAGGGAGCATACACAGCAAAAGCCAATAGGGTTTCGTGTCCGTGGCTTAACGCAGCCAAAGTGGTTCACTGCAGCTCAGCAGTGAGACCACGGCTTCCGGTGTTTTTCAGAAATCAGGCTCCTCCCAACGTAATGGCTCTAGCACCTTAAACACATACTAGTTCATGGCAATAGGGAGACTGGAGATAGAAAAAGCCGACCCATTCCTGCTTGCCTTGGCCTAGAAGTGACAACACCAGTGTTGCTGAAATCTCATGGGCAAGAACTAGTCACATGACCTCGATAGATACAGGAGGACCAGGAAACACAATCTGACCATGTGCCCAGGACAAAGAAACAGGTTTGGCGAGCATGGGGCCAGTTGCCAAGAGTAATCACATGAAGAACTCACAGAAAGCTGCCCAAACATGTTGGTCTTCAATAGTTTTACATGTCTCAGATAATAACATCCTAGAAAACAGGGGCAGTGTCTGGACAACCTTCTTATTAGCACTTGAGTCAGTGCCTCATCTGTTAAAACTTATTCATAGGATTAAAAATGTGCAGAATTTGATTGCCTTTATTCAAAGCCAGATTCTGTTAGTTGCCTCCTATGCAAGGTTATATATCCTCTTGGAACCTCAGTTTCCTCACTTGTAAAATAAGACTATTGGTACTTGTCTCACAGGACTATGAAGTTTAAATGAGATAATTCTTATAAAACATCCAGCATAGAGCCCAGCACAAGATTTCTTGACCTTTGTTAAATAATTCCTATATTCCAGGGAATACAGGGGCTTTCCATTAATAAACTAACAATGCTCACAGCAACACTAGGCAGGAACTTTCTCCACTGTATATACTGATAAACAGTCCAGAGTTGACCCATCCAAAGTCATACAACTAATAAGTGGAAAAGCTAGAATTGGCACTTTAGGCATTCTGGCTCCAGAACTCAATCTCTCCACTATCACCTCCCGCCTCTCAATAAATATTCCCTATTGTTATTGTTATCTTAACATGTTTGCGGGTGTATAATTGAGCTACTGCACATATTTCAGATGTACAATATGATAAGTTATGACATATTATACACCTGTGAAACTGTCCCCACAACCAAGGAATGGACATATCCATCACCCCCAAGAGCTTCCTGAAGCCCCTTGGTAATCCTTTCCTCCCATCACTACTTCCCATGTTTCTGGGTAACTACCTATCTGCTTTCTGTGACTATGGATCAGTCTGAGTTTTCCAGATTTTTATACAAATAGAATTATACAGTATGGATTCATTTTTATCTGTTACTTCAAATTTCATTCATGACGTTGCATGTATCAATAGTTCATTCCTTTCTATTGCTAAGCATTCCCATTGTATAGTAGATACACCATAATTTGTCCATTCATCTACTGATGGACATTTCAGTTGACTTTTGTGTTTTACTCTTATAATAAAGCTGCTATGATTAATCATGTACAAGTATTTATATAGACAAATACTTTCATTTCTCTTCAGTAAATTTCCAGGAGTAAAATGGCTGGTCATATGGTAGGTATATCTTAGCTTTTAAACAAACTGCCAAACTATTTTTCAAAATGGTTGTACAATTTACATATTCACCATCAGTGTAAGAAGGCTCCCAGTTGCTCCACATCCTCAACTTGCCATGGTCAGTCTTTATTCTATTAATAATTGGTGTGTAACAGTATCTCATGACGGTTTTAGTTTGCTCAGAACAAATCTTGGTATTGAGCATTTTTAGTATATGCATTTGCCATCTGTATGTTTTCTCTGGTAAAGTGTCAGTTCAAACCTTTTGCTTATTTTTAATTGGACTGCTTTTTCTCTTACTACTTTATGTATTGTTTGCAAATCTTTTATGAGATATGTGATTTGTAAATATTTTCTTCCAATAGCTAAACTTTTTATTCTCCTCACAGTCTTTTTATAAAGAGTAGAGGTTCTTAATTTTGGTGAAGTCCAATTTTTATGTTTTTATTTTATGGATCATGCTTTTGATATGAAATTTAAGAAGTTTTTGCCTACTATCAGATCACTATGGTTTTCTTTTATGTTTCCTTCTAGAAATTCTATTCTTTTAGATTTTACATTTAAGTCTATGATCCTTTTTTGGTCGGTATGTGTTGCAAGATTCAGATCAAAGATTTTTTTTTCTTTTTTTGCACATGGATATCCAATTGTTCCAGCAGCAATTGTTGAAAAGGCTACCCTTTTTCTACCGAATCCTGTGCATCTTTATCAAAAATCAATGGACCATATACACGTGGATTTGTTTTTCCACTATATCCTTTGACACATTTGTCCATCTTGACACCATTACCACTCTATCCAGATCATAGTAGCTTTATAGTAAGTCTTGGAATTAGATAATGTGAGTCCTCCAACTTTGTTCTTTTGCAAAGTTGTTTGACTATTCTGAGTCTCTTGCATTTCTATATGAATTTTAGAATCAGCTTCTTTAATTTATGCTTAAAATAAGTCTGCTTTGAATATATAGATAAATTTTGGGAAAATTAACAACTTAAAAATACTGAGTCTCCCATTCCAGGAATTCAATATATATATCCACATTTTCTTAGGTCCTCCCTAATTTCTCTTAGCAAGATTTAGTTGTTTATAGTATATAAATATTGCTATTAGTAAAAACTTCTCTTATACCCATATTATTTCTCTATCTAGATTATATCTAAGAGAATCACATTTCTCTTGAGTCTTCACTGAACTTCCACTTCCTCATCTGCAAAGAGGGAATTTTTAAAAGTCTACTTCACAGTTGGACATAAAATCACATCTGTAAATCACCCAGTATCTGTGCCTGCTGCTGAATCCTACTGGTCTGATTATAGAGTTGTTAACTTTTATTTAATAACAGGATAAAGAGGAAATTAGAAGAGTTGTCAGGATGAGGCCACAAAGTGTGGATGCAAAGCAAAAGACATCTAAACTGATAAGATAGAGACTAAAGAAAGAGCCAAAGACCACAGTAGGTGCTACACACGAATTACCCCAAGACTCAGATAACTAAATGAGGTGCTGTTATGACAGCATTAACACTCATGGCTACCCAGAAAACGCATAGTAAGAAATCTGCTGTGTGCACATACATTAAGAGATTAACTGGTGATGTTCCAGTTAAGGAATAGAACTTAGAAGGGATTAGATAGTCGGCCAGAGAAGAACCCTGAGTGTTTAGCACTGTACATTCTCTGCATATCTGGGCAGGTTATAACCTTCACCAAGCCCTGGTAAGAACTGAACAAAGCTGGACCTGGCATGCTTTTAAAATATCTGAACCTCTATCTGGGCAAGAAAGGCCACACCACAACCACAGGAAAGAGGGTTCCACCTACCCAGAGTGGGCACTCGATAGTGGAACACCTGCCATAATGCTAAGTGCATGTAACCGCAAATACAGTTTTGACTGACCAATCTTTTTCTGAGAATAAACACATTTACAATTAGGGTCCTAAAATGTTGACTGATTGGTGGGTGTGGAGAGAGTATATTTCTTAATCAAGGTAATTAGCACTTGCACTCACAACAAATAAACCAGAATCTTAGAAGCTTAGCACAATAAAGGTTGCGTTGATATGTATTGGTAGGCCTCTTTCAACTAATTGCTGCACAGTCTCTAGCATGTGGCCTCCAAAGTTGCCACACCAAGGCGAGAGCACCATGGAGGAGATACACTGGCTCTTAACTGCTTCACCTCAGAAGATCCACCCACAGTCCATGGAGCAGAACTAATCACACAGCCCAGTCACATGGCCCATGACTAACTGCAAAGATGACTGGGCAATACAGGGGAGCAAGCAATGTAGTGAACATTTACTATATTCATGCACATAAAGCCAGTTCTTTCTCCCACTCCACTCCCTTTCTCCCCTCCAGAACTGGTAGGGAAGTAGGTAGATAAACTATTTAAGCAAGGGGTCTGTTTTGAGGTGTGTTAAGTGGCAGCATGAAAAAAGAGATGGAAATCAGGTCATAGTGATGAGGAAGATGGATCAGTATCTATGGAAGGGATTTCAAAGTAGAATTCTCAATGACAATATTCCTTACCCAAATATCCACAACCAAAAAGCTCTGAAATGTTTCTGTGTTCCAAATGTGTAACAAAGGGGTGAAATCAGAGAGACCCCATTTGATATCACTGCAAATGTCCTTCCCTTCCCCAAAATTCTGGGCTCTGAGAGTTGAAGGTTTCAGCCCTTGAAGAGTACATTCATGTCAGGAGACAAATAGCAGGAGTCCCACTGAACTAACAGTTCTGACTACTGAAAGGCACTGTGGCCTCCGAGAGCCCAGCAGCGCAAAGGAAGACAGTAGTCAGCATATTGTCTTATTATTATATCTCCACGGGATCTGCAGTTACATTCTCTTTTTCATTCCTGATATTGGTAATTTGTGTTCTTTTTTTCTTAATCACTCTAGCTATGGGTCTATCTATTTTCTTTATCTTTTCAAAAGTTAACTTTAATCTGTCTTTAAAGTGCGTCTCTTTATGCACTTTATGAAACCAACATAGCTTCATCGATTGCTTAATCAGTTCCATCTTTTTACTGAATGGGGATTTAATTTGCTCTATCTTTCTAAATTTCTAAGGTACCTTGTACTAAATCACTTCAATCATGTCTGACTCTTTGTAACCCTATGGACTATAGCCTTCTAGGCTTCTCGGTCCAGGGGGATTCTCCAGACAAGAATACTGGAGTGGGTTGCCATTTCCTCCTCCAGGGGATTTTCCCAACCCAGGGATCGAACCAGAGTCTCTTACATCTCCTGCATTGGCAGGCAGGTTCTTTACAACTAGTGCCACCTGCTGCTGCTGCTGCTGAGTCGCTTCAGTCGTGTCCGACTCTGTTCGACCCCATAGACGGCAGCCCACCAGGCTCCCCCATCCCTGGGATTCTCCAGGCAAGAATACTGGAGTGGGTTGCCATTTCCTTCTCCAGTGCATGAAGGTGAAAAGTGAAAGTGAAGTCACTCAGTCCTGTCTGACTCTGAGCGACCCCATGGACTGCAGCCTACCGGGCTCCTCCGTCCGTGGGATTTTCTAGGCAAGAGAACTGGAGTGGGGTGCCATCGCCTTCTCCATATCCTAGATCATTAATTTATAAGTTTCTTCTTTTCTAATACAGGCCCTTATAGATATAAAATTTCCCCGAGTTATTGTTAGAACAGCTGCTTTAAAATCTATGTCTGATAATTCTAATATCTGAGTTGCCTCAGGATTGATCTATATTGATTATATTTTCTCAATATATTAGAGAATAGGTCAAGAACTTCATTTTTGTTCTTTGTGTGTCAAGTAACTTTGGATGGCTGGAGAAGAAAGTGGCAACCCACTCTAGTATTCTTGCCTGGAAAATCCCATGGACAGAGGAGACTGGCGGGCTATAGTCCAAGGGGTCACAAAGAGACGCACACGACTGAGCGACTAAGCACAGCACAACTTTGGACAGGATCCTGGGCACTGTGGATAACTGCTCATGAGAACTCTGAATTCTATTATACATCTCCCAAAGAGTATGATATCTTTCTTTCAGCAGTACTGCCAAAAAAAAAGTATCCTGTTTCTTGGGCAATATCTCGTATCTTGAGTTTAGTTCATTGACCTTTTCTGAGCTGCTTGTAGTCTGACACATACATTCATGGTTCAAGGATCAGCCAGGAATTGGGGAAGTTTTTACACAAAATTGGGGGCTCTCCTCTCTGACTCTCCTTTTGGAGATTCCCCCCTCACTTTTCAATGTCTGTAGCTGCTCTCAACACTTTTTCCTAGTTCTTTAGGTCAGAAAACCTATGGACATTGTCCACAGACAATTCTTAAGCTAAAAAAAAAAAAATGATAAGGGAAGGAATTCCTTGTTTTGTCCTTTCATCGAATGTCAACCACCCTTCATAATCTCCTTGCATTAGTTCACGTTCCAGGGCCTTCAGGTAGTTCTTTGCATTTTTCATCTGAGGTCAGTCTGGTAGCAACTTAGCTATCCCAGGAGTCAAAATCAGCATGTATTTTAACAAACAACAATTAGGCATAAGACACCTAAGTGTGGGAATTAACTTCTGGTGTTAATTTTTTCACAAGAAGATCTAGAGGAATGAAAGAACACGAGACAGCTTGGAAGTGAAGAGTAAACATTTCTAAATGCGGAGAAAATACAGAAGGGGAGGCAGACAACATAATTTTTGCATCACCATTGATTCAACCACACCTGACCAAAGGGATAGAGGTTATTGGTTAACATGTTTGGAAAACCGTGAGGCCGTGCTCCATACCTTCTGCTTACCCAGATCCACTTTCCACTCTTCTCCACCTGCTCTCTGCCCTGGGGGCCGACCTCTTTGGACCACATCAAGAGCTCCCTTCCCTTCCGGCTTCCATTTGGATTCTGCCAGTGTGAGTCCCTGCAAGAGATCAAAGCAAGGGAAAAATGTGAGGTCAGGAAATTTTTTTCCCAGGATCTCTCCCTGGTAGGTTTCTGTGGCTTGACTGCATCCCTCCACCAAAGGCTGCAGTTCTTGCCAGGTGGCTTTCTCCAAAATCTCCAGGCTCTGATAAACACTCCCTCTGCTTGCCTCTTCAAACCTAGCATAGGTAATGGCGCCCCACTGGGGTACCGAGAGGTCCCTTGTCCCTTGGTACTTTTTCTAAATCCAGCACACACCTTTGTAAACAGTTCTTTTATTAAACTCTTCCCAGCATGAATGCACCATCTGTTTCCTGCCAAGCTCCTGACGAATAGAGCACTCCCAGAAAAAAATGACTTTAACAGGTCTTAGAAACAGACGATGGTAAAGTACCAGCCTACAAGTTGTCAAACAGGGAAGGAGACCTTCACTACATCTAAAATAAGTAACCCATAAATTTTACTCACATGCATTGTCTAATTTAATGCTAACAACACTCTGATTTCAAAGGTCTTGACATCATTTCCATTAAAAGTGAGAATACTAAGACTCTAAAGAAATGGGGTCACTGGATTCCCTGATTTTCTTTAGACTATAATTCCTATCATCTTCCCCTTACACCCTGACCCTTACCATTCAGATAACACATACACACCAGCAATGCTGAAATTCAGAGTTCTCTAATTTTGAGGGCAGGGAGGACATTTTTAAAGTCCTTGAAGTCCAGGGAAAGGAGGTGGAGAAATAGCACATAACAATTTCAGGTAGTTTGGAGTTTATCAGTTTGTTAGTTTAGTAGTCAGAGACTCCTCTTTCATTTATTTAAAAGAAATTATGATTTAATATTGGAGCTGCAATGTATACAGCACCCTTAAATATGTCTTAAACATTGTCCCATGGCTCCCCAAGAGTTCCCAAATTTCAGCTGTGAAAGTCATGATATAGACTAAGAGTTAGAAGAATAGATTGAGATCTCGGGCTCTGGGGACAGTCAGATCCGAGTTTCCAGTACAATTCTTCCTAGTAGCTGTGTCCTAGGCAAGTTGCTTAACTTTTCTGATTCCCAGTTTTCTCATCTGTAAAAGGCAAGTAATAATGGTACCCACATCATAATGTTAAATTAATTAAATAAGCTAAAGCACTGTAGTATTTAATACAGGGCCTGGCTCACTATAATCATTTAATAAAACATGGCTAATAATACCCAGATTCAAATTCACAATAAAGATTTATTTTGCCACAACATGGCATATAAATATTAAAGGTTAAAAACAAACTTAGACACATACTAATACTCCCTAATTAGAAACTCAAAAAGAAAATGAAAAAATAAGCCTTAAGTGTATCTAACATTGTTCCCACTTACATTTCAATAAAAAAAGAGAGAGAAAGAGAGAGACTCTAGAAGTCGCCGGACTTCTAAATAAGCCTGTCATTTCCTAAAGTAAATGCAATGTACCACTGGGTATAAAATGTAACAGAAAGCTGTGTGTTCAATTTATTTTATAGTTTCTTACTTATTGTTTTCCATTTCCTGTTTCAAAAGCTATAAACTTCCCTTAAGCTTCAGCTATTAATAAAATTATTATTGTCATTGAATTACCTGACTTCATACTATAGAGTCTGGACTGGAGGCTACTCCTTCCCACAGCAAACTGCAAACTGGGGCTGTGCAGTTTGCTCCATTTTTTTTTTCTTCTTTTATTATCCAATTGTACTTTTTTCTCTTTTACTATCTAATTGTCAAGTGCATTTTACTTTTTAATTAATTTTATTGGAATATAGTTGCTTTACAATGTTGTGTTAGTTTCTGCTATACAGCAAAGTGAATACATTATACATATACATGCATGCACAGTCACTCAGTTGGATCCAACTGTTTGTGATCCCATGGACAGTAGCCTGCCAAACTCCTTTGTCCATGGGATTTTTCAGCCAAGAATACTGGAGTGGGTTGCCATTTCCTCCTCCAGGGTATCTTCTTGACCCAGGGATTGAACCTGAGTCTCTTGCATCTCCCGCATTGGCAGGCGAATTTCGTCACTTGGGAAACCCCTATGCATATATAGATAACCAGTCTTTTTTATATTTCTTTCCCATTTAGGTCACCACAGAGCACCGTGTTCCCTGTGCTATGTATATATGTCAGTCCCAATCTCCTACCTCATCCCACCCTTACTCCCTCCCTCTTGGTAATCACAAGCTTGTTTCCTACATCTGTGGCAGCCTGCTTGTGTATATGGTTACGACCTTGCCATGTGACATAGATGAGTTCTTTCTGTAGATAAAATTGTTCTAATGAGCAATTCTGGATCCAGATTTTGATCATGGAAGGCCTGTTATATATTTGGGGGGATTGATTAACTTACCAGAAACGGGAATATTTTAATATGGATTTGGTCATCTTCCACAGAAAGACCAGAAATTCCTCCCTTATAAAGGCTTTTTAACCTTTTAAATATTTTATCCCAAAATTCTATAAAGTGTTCAGGAGAAGGGCATGAGCAAGGTCAGGATCACTGAGCCTGATCTCCAAGCTCTGCCCATGGAGAGTTTCAGAAAAACCTACCCTGAGTTGTTGGCTGTCAAGAGTCAAGGCACAAGCAAACCTTCCTGGGGGACATCATCTTGCAGAGTTGAGTTCAAAGCCAAAGACTTGTCTGTTCCACAGTTAGGACCTAGTTAATGTGTGCGAGAGTCAGATATAACTGAGTGACTTTCACACATCACTCACAATGTCTCACACACTTTCATTGACATGATCACAAAATTAATATTTTAATCAAATATCTGGTTGGACCAACTGGACCATTTGGTGCACTCTCTTGGGATGGCCTCCTGGGTCCATGAAATGAGTGGGTGTGGGGGGCTGCAGCGATGCAGAGATGGGTTGAATCTAGACATCTTCCTCTTGCACCCTGAGAGGCACAAAATGCCAGGCACAAGAACCATTCTGTCAACAAGAAAGACAGGGACTGCCAGGCTATAGGGGAAATGCCCCCACACAGAGCTGGCAAGGGGATTACATTGGAACAATGCCAGTGGCCTTGGGAGCTATAAATGGGTCCCACCAGGAAGAGACCCTTTACTCTGGAGTGAGCTCTGCCTACCAGGCAGTAGAGGCAAATGCTCAAAATACTATTAAAGTACTGAAATGGAAAATATATACATACATATATCTGGTTGGGGTTTTTGTTTGGTTGGTTTTCTGAGTTGATTTTTTTCTTTCTTTCCTCCATTTTTTTCCCTTCGCCTTCTTCATAATCAATTTCTGTTCTGAAAAATCAAAAAGTAGGTACTTTTGTGTATTGGGGTATAGTGTGCAATATGGCTGAAACCCTTCAATTTATCTATCCTAATCCAAACCCCCCACTTCCCTCCCCTTGGGTGCCCCAGACAAGCACAAACTTCTGATTTATGCTACGGCCTTTCAGACAGACAGCAAGATCCCACAACTCAAGATTCTGTACACTTGTGACTGTTTGTTTGTGTCCATCATAAACAGGTATCATCTAAACGGCAATGACTTCTGGCATCCCCGAACTGGGACCAAAAAAGTTTATACATCTCTGGGTAAGAAAGTATTGGGTTTCTAACTTAAAATGTTATAAGAACTCAGTGACTCTGAAGACAGATATTTAATCTTTCCTTGCAGTACAACTAACTGGCTGATTAGATGGACAAGACTCCTCACATTACTGATATAAAAGTCACTAAATTGTCTGTCTTCAGCTAAAAAGGAAAAAAAAAATGAATTTCAGTTTTCAGTAACCCAAAATAGCACATCACTGTGGCTACTATTATCTTAGGTATTTCAACCACTGGTTAGGGTATCATTAAAAATTGGAAGCTACTGAACTCAGAGGTGCTGCCTCAGGCTCTGTGAACCATCAACCTTCCTGCCAGGAAGTCTGGATATCATGCAAAGTAGCTGGAAAGCAGGCTACCTGTTGCAAGGTGGTGAGTCAATTGCGTCACTCGCCTTCGCCCCACCCACCACAATCTGCATATCAGCAGATGGAATGAACACAGTGCCAGCTGCCACTGCTGAAATGGCTACAAATGTCTCCATCATCAGACACGTCCCTGGCCCTGGCTGCCGGAAGGTGGTCAGGAGAGGCCAGGTGGGACTGCTTCCATCCTGAGGCAGTATCCTTCAGTTCTCCAAACACAGGAGGCTCTTTCAGCTTCGGCTTTCATTTGCCTGGAAAACCACCACTGGAGACTGGAAAAATCAAAAGTTCGCAGCAATGATAAGCGCACTGAGAAGCAGCCGACTTCCTGAGCCTTGAAAGGAAAGGTCACTGGAAGATATTTTTTCTCACCGCTGTCTGTGTTTTCTTAGGCCCAGCTGTAATTCAAAGCCAGTCTCTCCCCGTCTTAGGTACTCAGGCCTTTTGGTGACGGAGAGCAGGCAGCTGCAGAAAATGTGCGGCTGTGGGAAAAGGATACGAAACCCTCAGGAAGGTGTGTAATATTTTTGTTGAATCAATCATGATTTTGCAAGGGGAAAAAAGGACACACATAAAAGTCCGTTTAATGTTGGGCAAAAAAGGGAGGAAAAAAAAAAAAAGAGCTTTCTGTGTTTAATGCAAACTCACTTCAAGGGAGCTGTAGATCAAATTACCAGCCTGTGACATGTGGAGATGGGCTGGGCAGACTAACAGTAACTCAAATACCAGCGCTTCTAGACCATTCCTGAGCCCATAAACTATACAGAAAATGATGCTAGTTGCTGAATTATTTTCAGTTGTAACAGCTGCTATAACAACTCAGAGAATTTTAATATGCATATACAGGCCTAGTGAGTAACCACTTCAAATATTCTGTGATGGGGAGTCTATCTTTCCTTTCAGTCCTTTTAGCTATGGGTAGTAGTAGAGCTGCTTTGAGGGATCCAAAAGAACAAGGGAGCATGTTCAAGGGGCTGACACAAGGAATAGAATCAGAACCAGAATTCTAAGTGGAGGATTCACAGGAGGGGAAAATGTATCTTTGAACAATAAACATATACCCTTGCATTACTTTTATAATTTTAAAATATACAAACAGTTCATGAAGTTCAGTATCAAAAAACAATTGAATCAAAAAATGGGCAGAATATCTAGATAGATATTTCCCCAGAGAAGACATACAGATGGCCAAAAAGCACATGAAAAGATGCTCAACATCATTAACTATTAGAGAACTGCAAATCAAAATTACAATGAGGTATCACCTCATACCAATCAGCATGGTCATCATCAAAAAGTCTACAAACAATAAATGCTGAAATGAGTATGGAGAAAAGGAAATCCTCCTACTTTGCTGGTGGGAATGTAAGTTGGTACAGCTACTACGGAAAACAGTATGGAGATTCCTCAGAAAACTAAAAATAGAATTAACATATGATCCAGCAATCCCACTCCTGAGAATATACAGACAAAACGATAATTCAAAAAGATACATGCACCCCTATGTTCACAGCAGCACTGTTCACAATAACCAAGACATGGAAATGACCTACATGTCCATCAACAGATGAATGAACAAGATCAGATCAGATCAGATCAGATCAGTCGCTCAGTTGTGTCCGACTCTTTGCAACCCCATGAATCACAGCATGCCAGGCCTCCCTGTCCATCACCAACTCCCAGAGTTCACTCAGACTCATGTCCATCGAGTCAGTGATGCCATCCAGCCATCTCATCTTCTGTCATCCCCTTCTCCTATTGCCCCCAATCCCTCCCAGCATCAGGGTCTTTTCCAATGAGTCAGCTCTTCGCATGGCCAAAGTACTGGAGTTTCAGCTTTAGCATCATTCCTTCCAAAGAACACCCAGGACTGATCTCCTTTAGAATGGACTGGTTGGATCTCCTTGCAGTCCAAGGGACTCTCAAGAGTCTTCTCCAACACCACAGTTCAAAAGCATCAATTCTTCAGTGCTCAGCCTTCTTCACAGTCCAACTCTCACATCCATACATGACCACTGGAAAAACCATAGCCTTGACTAGACGGACCTTTGTTGGCAAAGTAATGTCTCTGCTTTTGAATATGCTATCTAGGTTGGTCATAACTTTCCTTCCAAGGAGTAAGCGTCTTTTAATTTCATGGCTGCAGTCACCATCTGCAGTGATTTTGGAGCCCAGAAAAATAAAGTCTGACACTATTTCCACTGTTTCCCCATCTATTTCCCATGAAGCGATGGGACCGGATGCCATGATCTTCATTTTCTGAATGTTGAGCTTTAAGCCAACTTTTTCACTCTCCACTTTCACCTTCATCAAGAGGCTTTTTAGTTCCTCTTCACTTTCTGCCATAAGGGTGGTGTCATCTGCATATCTGAGGTTATTGATATTTCTCCCGGCAATCTTGATTCCAGCTTGTGTTTCTTCCAGTCCAGCGTTTCTCATGATGTACTCTGCATATAAGTTAAATAAAGAGGGTGACAATATACAGCCTTGACGTACTCCTTTTCCTATTTGGAACCAGTCTGTTGTTCCATGTCCAGTTCTAACTGTTGCTTCCTGACCTGCATACAAATTTCTCAAGAGGCAGATCAGGTGGTCTGGTATTCCCATCTCTTTCAGAATTTTCCACAGTTTATTGTGATCCACACAGTCAAAGGCTTTGGCATAGTCAATAAAGCAGAAATAGAACAAGAAGATACAGCAGTTATATACAATGGAGTATTACTCTGTTATCTGTCAGTTCAGTTCAGTCACTCAGTCATGTCCAACTCTTTGCGACCCCATGGACTGCAGTACACTAGGCTTCCCTGTCCACCACTAACTCCCAGAGTTTACTCAAATTCATGTCTATTGAGTTGGTGATGCCATCCAACCATCTCATCCTCTGTTGACCCCTTCTCCTCCCGCCTTCAATCTTTCCCAGCATCAGGGTCTTTTCCAATGAGTCAGTTCTTTGCATCAGGTGGCCAAAGTATTAGTTTCAGCTCCAGCATCAGTCCTTCCAAAGAATATTCAGGACTGATCTCCTTTAGGATGGACTGGCTGGATCTCCTTGCAGGCCAAGGGACTCTCAAGAGTCTTCTCCAACACCACAGTTCAAAAGCATCAATTCTTCTGTGCTCAGCTTTCTTTATAGTCCAGCTCTCACATCCATACATGACTACTGGAAAAACCACAGCTTTGACTAGACACACCTTTGTTGGCAGAGAAATGTCTCTACCTTTTATATGCTATCTAGGTTGGTCATAGCTTTTCTTCCAAGGAACAAGCATCTTTTAATTTCATGGTTGTAGTCACCATCTTCAGTGATTTTGGAGCCCAAAAAGACAAAGTCTGTCACTATTTCCACTGTTTCCCCATATATTTGCCATGAAGTGATGGGACCAGATGCAATAATCTTAGCTTTCTGAATGTTGAGTTTTAAGCCAGCTTTTTCACTTTCCTCTCTCACTTTCATCAAGAGGCTCTTTAGTTCTTCTTCAATTTCTGCCATAAGGGTAGTGTCATCTGCATATCTGAGGTTATTTATATTTCTCCTGGAAATGTTGATTCCAGCTTGTGCTTAATCCAGCCCAGCATTTCTCATGATGTACTCTGCATAGAAGTTAAATAAGCAGGGTGACAATGTACAGCCTTGACGTACTCCTTTCCCTATTTGGAACCAGTCTGTTGTTCCATGTCCAGTTCTAACTGTTGCTTCCTGACCTGCATACAAATTTCTCAGGAGGCAGGTCAGGTGATCTGGTATTCCCATCTCTTTCAGAATTTTCCACAGTTTGTTGTGATCCACACAGTCAAAGGCTTTGGTGTAGTCAATAAAGAAGAAGTAGATGTTTTTCTGGAACTCTCTCACTTTTTCAATGATCCAGCAGATGTTGGCAATTTGATCTCTGGTTCCTCTGCCTTTTCTAAATCCAGCTTGAACATATGGAAGTTCATGGTTCATGTACTGTGGAACCCTGGCTTGGAGAATTTTGAACATTACTTTACAATTGTGTGGTAGTTTGAGCATTTTTTGGCATTGCCTTTCTTTGGGATTAGAATGAAAACTGACTTTTTCCAGCCACTGCTGAGTTTTCCAAATTTGCTGGCATATTAAGTGCAGCACTTTCACAGAATCATCTTTTAGGATTTGAAAAAGCTCAACTGAAATTCCATCACCTCCACTAGCTTTGTTCGTAGTAATGCTTCCTAAGACCCACTTGACTTCGCATTCCAGGATGTCTGGCTCTAGGTGAGTGATCATACCATCATGATTATCTGGGTCATGCAGATCTTTTTTGTACAGTTCTTCTGTGTATTCTTGCCACCTCTTCTTAATATCTTCTGCTTCTGTTAGGTCCATAGCATTTCTGTCCTTTATTGTGCCCATCTTTGCATGAAATGTTCCCTTGGTATCTCTAATTTTCTTGAGAAAGAATAAAATAATGCCATTTGCAGTACCATGGATGCAACTAGAAATTATCATACTAAGTGAAGTCAGTCAGAGAAAGACAAATATGATACAACTTATATGTGGAATCTAAAATATCACACCAATGAACCTATCTACAAGACAGAAACAGACTCATAGATGTAGAGAACAGACTTGTGGCCGTTCTGAAGGAGAGAGAGGGATTGACTTGGAGTTTAGAGTTGGCAGACACAAGCCATTACATTTACAACGGATAAACAACAAGGTATAGCAAGGGCCGACCCCTGGGTCAGGAAGGTCCCCTGGGGAAGGAAATGGCAATTCACTCCACTATTCTTGCCTGGGAAATCCCATGGAGAGAGGAGCCTGGTGGGCTACAGTCCATGGGGTCGCAAACAGTTGGACAGGACTTAGTGACTAAACAATAACAACAATGTAGAGCACAGGGAACTATACATAATACCCTGTGACAAACCATAATGGGAAATAAGATAAAAAAGAATGTCTGTATGTGTATAACTGAGTCACTTTGTTGTACATCAGAGACTGGCACAACACTGTAAATCAACCATAATTTAAAAAAAAAAAAGAGAGAATAAAACAAAAAAGAGAGAGAAAAAATAAGGGAGTGTGGCCCCAGTTAATGATATTTAAGATTAACCAATAAGTTTCCAGAAAAAATCTACTTCATGCCACAGTCTTATATTAGCTGTGTTTGGGGCAAATAAAGGAAAAGAGATGATACGCAGTATGGAGGAAGGCCACGCAAACATAAGAATGCTCCTCGTGAAGTAGGAGAGACCATGGAGCTAAGTGACAGCAAAGACATGGTTGCAGTATGAGTCCCCATGCTTCCATCCTCACAAAAAACCCTCTTGGGAATACTGGGTGAGGTTCTGATCTTTCTATCACATATGAGAGTAGGACTCTTGTCTTTTTACTTAATCAAAGAGCACTCTCTCCAACCCTTTTCTTCCTCAAGTCTTTTGCCCAAAGAAAGAGCGAGTGAATAAATAAATGTATGAAAAATGCAGTTTATTCTCAACGGCATGGACCGAGTTGGTCAGGGAGAACATACATAGCTAAAAATGGTAATCCACAAAAGCCAATGTACACATTTTAATAGGTAGCCTCAAACTTCTCAAAGTTTTCTTAAGTTCCTACAATAGAGACAAACAGGCAGGAAAAACAGCTATCCCTTCAGCCTGCCTTTGCCTTTGCCTGTAAGAACTGCCAAGAAACAGCAAAATTCCCCAAATGCCCTTTGCTGGGGTCCAGCCCTGGCTGATCCAGTGTAGTCGAAGGGGAGACAGCGTCAGCGACTTAATTTAAACATTCATTAAAGATATAAAGAGTAATAGAATGAGGATAGCTCAGCAGGAAAATTCAGTGGAGAAAAGAGGCTGAGTAGCTTGGTTTACGCGGGAAACCAATAAAATTTCAAGACAAGAAGCTTGCACCACTTACGTAGGCCGCAGGCGTCCTTCCATTCTCCCAAAGGAGAGGAGACATTGAGGCCTCCCCGGTCGGATTTTAGAAGCCCAGGCATAATTAGTAAGCATGGCGGGCTCCGCGCTCCAGACGGAGACTCAGCCAGAGTTTGAGAGAGAGAGAGAGATGGGGAGACCAGTATTTCGAGGAACTGATCCCAATTCTTTATTTTCCATGGTCTACTTTTATACACTGAGATGTTATGCAAAAGTCACGTGGGGTCAGCAGTCCTAACTTTTATCAAAGTCAGGTGCTTCATACAAATGTATACAGAGGTCTTAGGGGTGTTACATCATCTTCTGGCCAGGGGGGCCTTCTGACAATTTATGACCCTCTCCTTGTCACAGTGGTCAGTCAACCAGAACACTTATTTCTCCAGGGGTGATTATTTTTGAAACAGACGCCACCTTCCGAAGGTACCAGATACAGTTACATTCCTATAGGGTGAGGGTGTAGTGGGTTTTAATTAAGGAAGGAATTTACTTAGCCTAAGGTCTAATGTGATTAATATAAAAAGTTAATACTTATTTCTTCTATATATTCATTAATGTGTGTAAGGGCAGGGGATGTGGTGACTTAGCAGTAAGCATTGGCTCAACAAATGAAAAACCCTTCACCAATACAATTTCTAATCAGCCCATTATACTTATACTAATAATTTTCTAACTTCTCTAAAGAACCTGTTTTTAGAAGGTTTAAAGCATCTCGTGCCTCTCATGGTTGGGAGGCTGTGAGCAATCACATGTGGCTGGACAAGCCTGTCAGGCAGGCTAGAGAACCTTCAGAGGAGTTTGTAGGTTGAAACACTCCTATCACGCCCAGGAATTATTACTAACTGGAGCTCTAGGTTAACTCCTTCTCCGAAAGAGGTGGTGGGGGACAGCCCCCCATAAAGTCAGAGGTGTAGGTGAGAGCACAAAGTAGTAAAGTAGGCAGGCTCTGGTTATGGGGGTAGATGCTCGAGGATTTCCAGGGGGACTCCTGAGGCTCGATCCTGCCTTTGCGTATGTCGAGCCTCCTTCCTCATGACCTTTGCCACGGGCAGAGTGCCTCACGCTGGCCCCCAACAGCCCTTTTGATCACCAAGAGCACAGAAAGAGTCTCAGCCCATAAACAGGAGTCTCAGTCCCTGTTCCCCCAAAACACTTAAGATGAAAAGTTACAGAATAAAAAGCAGCACTGATGTTTCTATTCCCCTCTGTTACTGTCTCACGGAGTATTTGTCACAACCATCTTTGATTGTTGACTAGGGCCACAGGTGGTTGACCCTAGCTAGTATATCCCGGGGCTTCCCTGGTGACTATATTAGGAATGTAATCAGAGTTGTTATTGTCTTTAAACACACTTGAGCAATGAGAGATTATATGAACCATAAGCATCCGTGTAATACCAAGCAGCAAGTTGTGGGCATTCTTTGGGTTTATGCTCTTAATTTTCTTGCCACTAATGGGCTCCTTGAACTTCGTGGGTCTTTCATTTCCCAGTGGAAAGCAAATCTTGCAAGGCTTGAGTTTAATTTGCTGCTACTGCTGCCTCCCATAGGCTGGATAGGATGCAAACAAATAAACAAAAAACATATCGGGCTCATTTTTCTTCCCCTCTACTGCTCAATAGACAATTCAATCGAGGGAGATCCAAGGCAGAAAAAGAAAGGGGAGATTGAGGCAGTATTCTGACACAAAATGGCCAGGGCCAGCACTGACAAACTTAGGACAAGCAATTTTGAGGCAGAAGCAGTGAAAAACTCCCAGAGAGAAGCCACAGAAAAGAGAGACTGACTGTCAGAGACTGTTGGTTTGATATGCACAAATTTTCTGGAAGGTAATCTGTCCCTAAGAATCAAACTCCTCAAAAAGGTGCTTACACTTTGATCCAATAACTCCAGTTCTAAAACTTCACCTGAGAGATAATCACACATGTGTGCAAAAATTTAGCTACAAAGTTGTTTATCACAGAAGTACTTATAGTGGTGAAAAACGTAAGCAACCAAAATGTCCAACACTGGTGATTAATTATACACACAATAGAAATATAGTTTAATCATTAAATTTGTTGAGATAAAATGGGAAAGGTATTTACAACAATTAAGCAAAAATAACTCACAAAATTGCATAACAGGGTACTCCCACTTCTGTAAAAAGAGAGAGTGCTACATGGATATACATCAAAATTTAATAGTGATTATCCAAGTGGGGGGATTACCAGTAATTTTTATTTTCTGCTTTGTGCTTAATTGAGTTTTTAATTTTTCTATGCATCAATTTTGCTGGGAGAAATAAAACTATTTTTTATAGGAAAAAAGTAGCCTTTGGAATAAAGCAGAAGGGCACATTGGACTTTTTTAGGATGGAAGGTGCAGAGTGGTCAGTTTACTTCAAATTAGGATGGAATTTCTTATGAGAATGCACTGGATAACGAGGAGGCTTACAAACAGTGGAAGTCACAGGAAACAGGTCCAGGACTATCTTGAGGAGCCCAGGAAGGGGCACATCCCAGTCTAGCCAAAGCAATTGGAAGGTCCCACGTTGCTGTAGGGGTGAGGTTACTCACCAAAAATAATTCAGTTAATTAAGATGCCTTTACATTCATCATAAATTACTTGGTTAATTAAGATCTTCATTAGAGGAATTACCATGAAAATATTTGACAAGCCTAGATTCATTTCTACCATAAAAATCAGGAGTATTTACAAATTAGTAAAATAAAAGAAGCTTTCAATTACTAAGGTTCTCTTCGTGTGGGTGGCCAGTCGCTCAGTCATGTCTGACTCTTTGGGATCCCATGGACTATAGCCGCCAGGCTCCTCTGTCCATGGAATTTTCCAGGCAAGAATACTGCAGTGGATTGCCATTTCCTCCTCCAGGGGATCTTCCCAACTCAGGGATTGAACCCACATCTACTGCATTGTAGGTGGATGTTTTTACCCATGAGCCACCAGGAGAAATTCTTAATCAAACAAATAAATAATCAACCTTGGAAATACACTTGTAAACATAATGTAATGCAATGCATGAGTTTGCTGACTCTTCTGCCCCCGTGGATGGTCCATAATATTATTTAAGATTGAGAGTGATTTGAGTGGCCGAGGTCTACAGTTAGAAAGGAATGCAAAGGAACAGACTCATGAACAGCAGGTCACTTTGGTACAATTCTGAAGTGGTTGGCAGCTGGCTGCTTTGTGCTGTAGGTTGTTTTTGTCTGTTTGTGTGTTCACACCAGCTCACCATGACTTTGGCCTGGACTCTGTGCTGCCCCAACTCAAATCCTTCTGACTCAGCTCAGTCCCAGGTTTCTCTGGAAACTATGGTCATCAGAGTCACTGTGGTTAGAACATTTACGGTGTGCTGAGAAAAAAGGGCATGGAAATCTAAGACAAGTAAAATGCCTGCTGCTTGCTTTACTATTTTTGTTTTGGTTTTTATATTCTTTAAGCAAAGCCCTTCTACCCTTATATAAGTAGATGAAGCTTAAAGAGCCTGTTTAGTAACTCAACCAAAGGTGACTGCTCACATCACTTTTTACGTGCAAGGATTTTAAGGTCGGGAGGGAAAGGTACAGAAAGGAAGGAAAGAAAAGAAATGGAGTAGTAATAGAGCCAAATCAATATCAACTCAAAGACTTCCAATGGTGACATAATATTATAATTAAAGTATCTGATTGTCTTTTACCTATAAAAACAAAAATTTCATACAACTCAATCTAATAATTAAAAATAGCCACTGTTACTGCATGCTTACTGTACCCTAGCACTATACACAGTTTATGCACAGTTTGCCCATTACAGCCTTTTATTTTTATTACACTTCATTTGTAGTTCATAAATTTAAAAGTTCTGAACACTCAAAGTGTTTTCTAAGTCCAGAGCAAACTGACTCAGCAGCAACAACTGACATAACCTAATGTGAGGCAGCTTATAGTCTTCAACCCATTTGGTACACATTGCATTACAGAAATATTAATGCATTTCATGAAAGAACAGCTCCCCAGACCCTCTCAGGGTCCATATACAAATGGTATGTTTACTTTGGGCTCCCCAGGTAGTACAGTGGTAAAGAACCCACCTGCCAATGCAGGAGACGCAGGAGACGCAAGTTGGATCCTGGGTAGAGAAGATCCCCTGGAGGAAGAAATGGCAACCCATTCCAATATTCTTGTCTGGAAAATCCCATGGACAGAGGAGCCTGATGGACCACAGTCCATAGCATCACAAACAGTCAGACACGACTGAGCGACTGAGCATGCATGCCCGTTTATCCTATAACTTTTATAGAATATTAAATATACTAAACTCTGAAACTCATCTGGTTCCAAGAATTTTATATTTTTTCTCCCTGTTTTATGGATAAGGAAACTGAGATCTATTTGTCTTCGGGCAGTTATCCTGGTATTTCATTTGAGGTCTTTGAGACTTTGCTTTTTTGTTTACTTTTTTCTCTACCCTATTTCAGTTCATATCAATATATGCACTAATAAGAGTTTAGCAAGTTCTCCTACAGAAAAGTTTTTAAAGACATCTTTTTTCCCCTAAACGGAAAGTGCTGACATTCTCAGAAAATTTTTTGAACCCAGATGAACTTGTTTTTAATTCCCCCACCCTTCATTTTCAGATTACTCAGTGTATTTAATGCTACCCTTCCTCAATTCCACCCAAAGCTCACGTGGCGATGTTAAGGGCATTGGTTAAGGACCCGTCGAGGAGTCTGAGTGGGCCCGAGACGCTGCTGAGCACTCTGACATGTGTGGTTAGAGTGTCTACACGAAGATTACCCACACTGGGCTCCAGTGCTTCAATCGCAACCCCAGAATGAGTTCTTGGTCACTCTGTGGTCTAAACTCTGAAAAACGCGAGTATTTTATCCTACACTGCATTTCATAAACAATGATTTGATACATTGAAGAAACCATAAATATTATTTATCTTACCATAGGCCTCAGAATGTCCAAATACCACAGCTAATTAGGGCTCAATAATAGAGTCAATAAGCCAAAGCCTGTTTTTCTGGTTGATCATAACAAGCAGAGCAATAGCCATTACTTTCTAATTTGTAACTCCTGTGTTTGATGGTTCTGAGTGGGAAGGACGCAGCATCACTTGTCCTATAGGAGGCCTTGCCACCATCTAAAGTCAGCACTAAGCTACATCTGTTGTCATTTACGACACTTTTTCCATTTGTTGAAGCACATTATTTGTTATAACCATAAGAGTACATTCAAATACAGATGGAGCTTTTGGTAGAAAATAGAAACGTACTTTTTTTCCTTCCAATCAGCAAAAAGAAAAAAAAAAAAAAAGGATCTGGTTAAAAGAAACTAATGAGAATTTCTTGTTCAATTGTTCTCTGCCCAGCAGCTGGGCCTGTGAAGAACTTAGCTGATATGATGCATATAAAAATAGACACTTTAAAGTACTGGTAATACACACTAGACAGGGATCAAGACCATCCCCATGGAAAAGAAATGCAAAAAAGCAAAATGGCTGTTTGGGGAGGCCTTACAAATAGCTGTGAAAAGAAGAGAAGCAAAAAGCAAAGGAGAAAAGGAAAGATATAAGCATCTGAATGCAGAGTTCCAAAGAATAGCAAGGAGAGATAAGAAAGCCTTCCTCAGCGATCAATGCAAAGAAACAGGGGAAAACAACAGAATGGGAAAGACTAGAGATCTCGTCAAGAAAATTAGAGATACCAAGGGAACATTTCATGCAAAGATGGGATCGATAAAGGACAGAAATGGTATGGACCTAACAGAAACTGAAGATATTAAGAAGAGGTGGCAAGAATACACAGAAGAACTGTACAAAAAAGATCTTCACAACCAAGATAATCATGATGGTGTGATCACTCACCTAGAGCCAGACATCCTGGAATGTGAAGTCAAGTGGGCCTTAGAAAGCATCACTACGAACAAAGCTAGTGGAGGTGATGGAATTCCAGTTGAGCTATTTCAAATCCTGAAAGTTGATGCTGTGAAAGTGCCAGCAAATTTGGAAAAGGTCAATTTTCATTCCAATCCCAAAGAAAGGCAATGCCAAAGAATGCTCAAACTACTGCACAATTGCACTCATTTCACACGCTAGTAAAGTAATGCTCAAAATTCTCCAAGCCAGGCTTCAGCAATACGTGAACCGTGAACTTCCAGATGTTCAAGCTGGTTTTAGAAAAGGCAGAAGAACCAGAGATCAAATTGCCAACATCTGCTGGATCATCGAAAAAGCGAGAGAGTTCCAAAAAAACATCTATTTCTGCTTTATTGACTATGCCAAAGCCTTTGACTGTGTGGATCACAATAAACTGTGGAAAATTCTGAAAGAGATGGGAATACCAGACCACCTGATCTGCCGCTTGAGAAACCTATATGCAGGTCAGGAAGCAACAGTTAGAATTGGACATGGAACAACAGACTGGTTCCAAATAGGAAAAGGAGTACGTCAAGGCTGTATATTGTCACCCTGCTTATTTAACTTATATGCAGAGTACATCATGAGAAACTCTGGGCTGGAAGAAGCACAAGCTGGAATCAAGATTGCCGGGAGAAATACCAAAAACCTCAGATATGCAGATGACACCACCCTTACGGCAGAAAGTGAAGAGGAACTAAAAAGCCTCTTGATGAAAATGAAAGAGGAGGGTGAAAACGTTGGCTTAAAGCTCAACATTCAGAAAAGTAAGATCATGGCATCTGGTCCCATCACTTCATGGGAAATAGATGGGGAAACAGTGGAAACAGTTTCAGACTTTATTTTTCTGGGCTCCAAAATCACTGCAGATGGTGACTGCAGCCATGAAATTAAGAGATGCTTCCTCCTTGGAAGGAAAGTTATGACCAACCTAGATAGCATATTCAAAAGCAGAGACATTACTTTGCCAACAAAGGTCCATCTAGTCAAGGATATGGTTTTTCCAGTAATCATGTATGGATGTGAAAGTTGGACAGTGAAGAAAGCTGAGCGCTGAAGAATCGATGCTTTTGAACTGTGGTGTTGGAGAAGACTCTTGAGAGTCCCTTGGACTGCAAGGAGATCCAACCAGTCCATTCTAAAGGAGATCAGTCCTGGGTGTTCTTTGGAAGGAATGATGCTAAAGCTGAAACTCCAGTACTTTGGCCACCTCATGTGAAGAGTTGACTCATTGGAAAAGACTCTGATGCTGGGAGGGATTACGGGCAGGAGGAGAAGGGGACAACAGAGGATGAGATGGCTGGATAGCATCACCAACTCGATGGATGTGAGTTTGAGTGAACTCCGGGAGTTGGTGATGGACAGGGAGGCCTGGCATGCTGCAATTCATGGCATCGCCAAGAGTCGGACACAACTGAGTGACTGAACTGAACTGAATACACACTAGTATATTTCACCATTTCAGAGTAGCCCACTTGAAATCTTTTACTCAAAGCCCACTAAACCAAGGTTTCACAACCTCAGCACCATAAATTTTGGAGGGTAGATAATTCTTTGTTATGGGGGATGTCCTTGTGCATTGTAAGATGTTAGCAACATTCCTGGCTGATACCCATTAAATGCAGTAGCATCTCCTTTCCAGTCACAATAACCAAAAATGTCTCCAGATCCTGGGGAGGCAAAGTCATCCCCAGCTGAGAACCTTGACACTCTTCCATTCCTTGCATGTGACACATCTTATTATTTCCGAGGAGGTGAGTTTCTAACATTCAAAACCTTGCTCTAAAACAATTACATACAGATGTGTACACCCGTATTTTTTAATAAATAGGGCATTTGTTTTAAACTATAATATGTTATTTACACCATTCTAGTCTTCCATTTTTTACTTAATTACATAGCTTGGAGATCATTGCATAAAGGGCCACCTAATTATTTTTAATATTAGTTATAAATGATGATGTTATATTGTTAATTAATTACAAAGCTACGTTATAATATTAGCTGTTTAGTATTTCCTTGAATGGATGTGCCATAATTTCTTCAAAATCCCCTAGCAAACAACATTTAGTTTTTTTCCAATCTTCTGCTACTGAAACAGTGCTTCTTAAACTTGTGTAAATCACTAGACCATCCAGGCATTCTCCTGCCTTGAGGCCTTGACTCTGGCTGTTCCCATCTTCCTAAAATGCCCTTTCCTGAGATATACACATGGCTAACTCCCTCATCTCCTGAATTCATGATGGTTGGCTAGACTGCAATTACAAACAAACCTCAAAATCTCAGTGGTTTAAACACATAAAATTTCTATGTAGACTGTTCATAAAGATGGCATTCTTTCAAGTGGTAGCCAAAGAGTTGGGGCTGCTTCATCTTAGGGTTCTGCAATCATCATTTGAGCCTTCTGCAGTTGCCACAGCAGGGAATAAAAGAGGGTGTCATTTACCAACTCTCAAGTATTTCTGCCCAAATCATCCCCAGTCATCATCAACAGTCCATTGATCAAAATTAGTCCCAGGGCGCTGCCTAATTGCAGGGGGCTGGGAAACATAGGGAAGCACAATATTCTGTAGTCACTAAATATCTCTGCTGGATCTCCTTCAAGTTGTTGATCACAAGTCTCCTCAATGAAGCCAGCCCAAACCATACATTTGAAATTGCAACCCAAGAGTGGCCAATAATGCAGAATAGGAAGACCCAGAGGTTACCTCCTCCCATGGGCACACCAAAATTACAACCGTTTACAGAGAAACTATTAATGGAAAAAAACCACAAGACTAACAGCAAAGGACCAACCCTATCAACCAGTTGCAGGCAGCCTCCATACAAGGCAGGGCCTGGCAACCAACCAAGTGGAGCATCATCCACACCTACCAGACTGCCCACAGTAGGCAGCCTGCTACAACAGAAGGACCCATGCAGCCCACATGGAGTGCACCCCTATCATATACAGCTCTGGTGATGAGAGAGGGGTCCACCGCTGGGACACAGAAGACATCTCCTACAAAAGGCCACTTCTCCAAGGAAACACAGAAGACATCTACAAAAGGCCACTTCTCTCAGGAAACATAACTAACTTCCCAAATACACAGAAATAGAAATAGCAAATTAGGCCAAATGAGAGGACAAAGGAATATGTTCCAAACAGAAGAACTAAAAGAAGTGGAGACAGGCAATTTATCTGAGTTCTAGATAATGAATGTAAATATGTTTAAAGAACCGAGGAGAGGAATGAATGTACAGAGTAGGAAGTCAGAATTTTTTAACAAGCAAAAAATATAAAGAACAAAACAGAAGTGAAGAATACAATAACTGAAATAAAAAATAAACTAGAAGGGATCAACAGTAGATTACGTGATAAAGAGAAACAAATCAGCAAGCTGGAAGACTGAGTAGTGGAAATCACTGAAGCTGAAAATAAAAAAGAATAAAAAGAAATGAGAACCATTTAAGAACCTCTGAGACAACATAAAGCATAATAACATTCTCATTTTAGGGGGTCCCAGAAGGAGACGAGAGAGAGAGAAAGAGGGAGAGAACATATTGGAGACCATAATAGCTGAAAACTTCTTTAACCTTGAAAAGGAAACAGATATCAACAAGTTACATACAAGGGAACTCCTATAAGGATATCAGCTGATTTTTCAGCAGACACTCTGAAGGCCAGAAGGAAATGGCACAATACATTTAAAGTGATGAAAGGGAAGAGTGGGATTAACATATACACACTACTATAGTAAAATAGATAAGTAATAAGAACCTACTGTATAGCATAGGGAACTCAATACTCTGTAACAACCTATAAGGGAATAGAATTTAAAAAAGAACAGATATATGTGTATGTATAACTGATTCACTGGGCTGTACAACAGAAATTAACCCAGCATTGTAAATCAACTATACTCCAAAAAAATTAATTTAAAATAAATAAAGTAATGAAAAAGAAAAACCTACAACCAAGAATACTCTTCCCAGCAAGGCTTTCACTCAGATTTAATGGAGAGAACAAAAGTTTTACAGACAAGTAAAAGCGGAAAGAGTTCAGCACCACCAAACCAGTTTTACAAGAAATGTTAAAGGGACTTGTCTAAGTGAAAAAGAAAAGGACACAACTAGAAACATGAATATTATAAAAGGAAAAATTTCACTGGTAAAGACAAACACACAGTAAAGGTAGTGAAACAACCATGTATAAAGCTAGTAGGAAGGTTGAAAGGCAAAAGGAACAAAATCATCTATATCCACATTAGACAGTTGAGACATAAAACAAAAAGATGTAAAATATCATGTCAAGAACGGTAAAAATGCGAGGAGGGGAGTAAAAAGTCAGAGTCGTTAAAATGCATTTGGACTTAAGAGATCAGCAACTTAAAATAATCACGTATATATAGATTGCTATATATAAACCCCATGGTAACCACAGACCAAAAACCTATAATAAATACACACACAAAAAAAGAGAAATGAATCCAAACATAGCACTAAAGATAGTCATCAAATCACAAGGGAAGACACTGAAAGAAGAAGGAACAAAAAAGAACTACACAAAAGAACCCAAAAACAACTTAAAAAATGGTAACAGTACACATCTATCAATAATCAATGTAAATGGACTAAATGCTCCAGTCAAAAGACACAGAGCAGCTGAATGGATACAAAAGACTTACACATATGCTGCCTATATATATATATACACACACACATATAAATATATATACACACATATGTATAAAGAATGAAATTTATACTCAGCAATAGGGAAAAATGAAATCTTGCCATTTGTTGGACTAGAGGATATTATGGACTACAGGGTATTATGTTAAGTGAAATAAGTCAGACAGAGAAAGACAAATATTGTATGATTTTACTTATATGTGGAATCTAAGAATATAAAACAAATGAACAAACTTAATGGAACAGAAACAGACTCAAGAGAAAAAAATGAGGTGGCTGTCAGAGGGGAGGAGGTCAGGAGAAGGAAAGGATTAGGCGAAAGAGACAAAGAGGCACAGACTTCCAGTTGCAAAATAAATGAGTCATGGGTATGAAATGTACAGTGTGAGGAAAAAGTCAACAACTATATAATAGCTTTGTGTGGTAACATATTGCAATTAGACTTGCAGTGAGCAATTTGAAATATATAGAAATATCAAATTACTATGTTGTATAACAGGAACTAACACAGTGTCATAGGACAATTATACTTCAAAAACAAACTCGTATAAAAAGACATTAGATATGTGGCTATCAGTTTGCTATGATCCACAGAGTCAAAGGCTTTAGGGTCATCACTGAAGCTAAGACAGGTGTTTGGAGGTGTTGGTGGGAGGGAAAACTGGATGAAGGCAATCAAAAGGCACAAAATTCCAATTATAAGATAAATAAGTGCTAGGCATGTAATGTACAACATGAGAAATATAATTAACACTGCTATTTGATATATATATGGATATATATACATGCTCGATGATATATGGATGATATATCAGTTCAGTCACTCAATCGTGTCCGACTCCTTGTGACCCCAAGGACGGCAGCACACCAGGTCTCCCTGTCCACCTCCAACTCCCGAAGTTTACTCAAACTCATGTCCATTGAGTTGGTGATGCCATCCAACCATTTCATCCTCTGTCAGCCTCTTTTCCTCCTGGCCTTCAATCTTTCCCAGCATCAGGCTCTTTTCCAATAAGTCAGTTCTTCACATCAGATGGCCAAAGTATTAAGAGCTTCAGCTCTAGCATCAGTCCTTCCAATGAATATTCAGGACTGATTTCCTCTAGGATTGACTGGTTGGATCTCCTCACTGTCCAAGGGACTCTCAAGAGTCTTCTCCAATACCACAGTTCAAAAGCATCAATTCTTTGGTGCTCAGCTTTCTTTATAGTCCAACTCTCACATCCATACATGATTACTGGAAAACCATAGCTTTGACTAGATGGACCTTTGTTGGCAAAGTAATGTTTCTGCTTTTTAATATGCTATCTAGGTTGGTCATTACTTTCCTTCCAACAAGCAAGCATCTTTTAATTTCATGGCTGCGGTCACCATCTGCAGTGATTCTGGAGCCCCAAAAGATAGTCTGTCACTGTTTCCCCATCTCTTTGCCAAGAAGTGATGGGACCAAATGCCATAATCTTAGTTTTCTGAATGTTGAATTTTAAGCCAATTTTTTCACTCTCCTCTTTCACTTTCATCAAGAGGCTCTTTAGTTCTTCTTCGCTTTCTGCCATAAGGGTGGTGTCATCTGCATATCTGAGGTTATTGATATTTCTCCCAGAAATCTTGATTACAGCTTGTGCTTCATCCAGCCCAGCATTTCTCATGATGTATTCTGCATATAAGTTAAATAAGCAGGATGACAATATACAGCTTTGACATACCCCTTTCCCGATTTGGAACCAGTCTGTTGTTCCATGTCCAGTTCTAACTGTTGCTTCCTGACCTGCATATAGGTTTCCCAAGAGGCAGGTCAGGTGGTCTGGTATTCCCATTTCTTTCAGAATTTTCCACAGTTTGTTGTGGTCCACACAGTCAAAGACTTTGGCATAGTCAATAAAGCGGAAGTAGATGTTTTTCTGGAACACTCTTGCTTTTTCGATGATGCAGCGGATGTTGGCAATTTGATCTCTGTTTCCTTTTCCTTTTCTAAATCCAGTTTGAACATCTGGAAGTTCACAGTTCACATACTGTTGAAGCCTGGCTTGGAGAATTTTGAGCATTACTTTGCTAGCGTGTGAGATGAGTACAATTATGCAGTAGTTTGAACATTCTTTGGCATGGCCTTTCTTTGGGATTGGAATGAAAACTGACCTTTTCCTGTCTATGGCCACTGCTAAGTTTTCCAAATTTGCTGGCATATTAAGTGCAGCACTTTCACAGAATCATCTTTTAGGATTTGAAAAAGCTCAACTGAAATTCCATCACCTCCACCAGCTTTGTTCATAGTGATGCTTCCTAAGGCCCACTTGACTTCACATTCCAGGATGTCTGGCTCTAGGTGAGTGATCATACCATCATGATTATCTGGGTCATGAAGATCTTTTTTGTACAGTTCTTCTGTGTATTCTTGCCACCTCTTCTTAATATCTTCTGCTTCTGTTAGGTCCATAGCATTTCTGTCCTTTATTGTGCCCATCTTTGAATGAAATGTTCCCTTGGTATCTCTAATTTTCTTGAAGAAATCTCTAGGCTTTCCCATTCTACTGTTTTCCTCTGTTTCTTTGCATTGATCACTGAGGAAGACTTTCTTATCTCTCCTTGCTATACTTATATGCTGATATATATATATATACACACTCTATGATATACACAATGGAAACAGTGACAGACTATTTTCTTGGGCTCCAAAATCACTGCAGCTGGTGACTTCAGCCATGAAATTAAAAGAAACTTGCTCCTTGAAAGAAAAGCTATGACGAACCTAGACAGCATATTAAGAAGCAGAGACATTACTTTGCCAACAAAGATCCATCTAGTCAAAGCTATGGTTTTTCCAGTGGTCATGTACAGATGTGAGAGTTGGACCATAAAGAAGGCTGAGCACTGAAGAATTGATGCTTTTGAACTATGGTGTTGGAGAAGACTCTTGAGAGTACCTTGGACCTCAAGGAGATCAAACCAGTCAATCCTACAGGGAATCAATCCTTAATATTCATTGGAAGGACTGATGCTGAAGCTGAAGCTCCAATACTTTGGCCACCTAATGTGAAAAGCTGACTCATTAGAAAAGACCCTGATGCTGGGAAAGTTTGAAGACGGGAGGAGAAGGGGACTACAGAGGATGAAATGGTTGGATGGCATCACCGACTCAATGGTCCTGAGTTTGAGCAAGCTCCAGGAGATGGTGAAGGACAGGAAAGCCTTGTGTGCTGCAGTCCATGGGCTCGCAGAGAATCAGACACAACTGAGTGACTGAACAACAACAATGATATATATGAAAGCTGTTAAGGGAGTAAATCCTAAGGGTTTTCATCACAAAGAAAAAAAAAGTTTCTTGCTATTTCTTTTGTATCTATATGAGATGATGTGTGTTCCCTAAACTTACTGTGATAATCACTTCATGATGCATGTAGGTTAAATCAGGTACACCTAAAACTTACACAATGCTAAATGGCAGTTATACCTCAACAAAACTGGAAGAAAAAAAATAAATTGCAACCCATACCCACCTCCAGCACACGAAATCTCCTTTATCTTGCTCTTTGTCCAAAACACCTATCATTTTCTATGTATTTTATCATGTATTTATTTTGTCTACTATAGATTGTCTTTCTCCCCTTATTAGAATATAATTTCCACTAGGGCAGGGATCTTTGTTTTATGCATAGTGTATCCCAAGCAGCCAGAACAGACACTAGCACATAAATTACTTATTAAGTGAATTAACAAATGTCACACATATATATCTATTGAAAAGTTTCCTAAAGTTAGAATTGCTGAGTCAAAGAGCATTGGCATTAAAATTTTCCACAGATATTGTTAAGTTGTTCTTCAGGTGGCTTTATTAACTTACATCCCCATCAACAATGTACAAAGCTATCTGTTTCCTCAAACACCAAATATGTTGTCAGACTTTTTGTTCTTGGCAAATTGGGTACGTGAAAAAATGATACTATCATAATTTTATTTTTTATATTTCACAGTATCAGTAAAGTTAAGTGTATCTTCATGTTACAGAGCCATTTGTTCTTATTTTTCTGTGAACTACCTATTCGTGTTCTTTGCCAATTCCTTGGGGCTGCTAACCCTTTAATTATTGATATATACATTATATATTTACATATACTATATGTCTATATAAAATAATATAAGCACCCTGGAAACGTTTGTCAGTTTCTTATAAAAGTAAACATGTTTTGCCATATAATCCAGCAATTGCGCTCCTGGACAGCCAGGCTTATGTTCGCATAAAATCCGCACATTAATTGTTTGTAACAGCTTTATTTGTAATCACCAAAAATGAAAACAACCTAGATGTCTTTCCATGGGTGAATGATTTTCACCCTAAAAACTACGGCACATCTATACCATGGACTACTACTCAGGAATGAAAAGGAACACACTGTTGCTACATGCAACAGCCTGAATGAACAAATCTCAGGAGAACCGAGTGAGTAAAAGAAGCCAAACCCAAAAGGTGACAGTATGATTCCATGTAAGGGACATTCACTAAATGACAACGTGAGAGAAATGAAGAACAGATTAGTGGTTACCTGGGCTCTGAGTTGGGGAAAGTGGGGCAAGAGGGAGGTAGATGTGAGTATGAAACAATAACATGAGAGTCCCTTGTGGTGCTGAGATTGCTCTGTGTCTTGATCCTGGTCGTATATACACAAAACACAAAATGTGTGGTAATACTCTATGTTAGTAAACACACACACAATACAAACTCGTAAGATATTTAAAAATAAGACAGAACAAAATTAAAACCCTGGCGGTTTTAGACACATAGGTACCTTGTACTACCATGTAAGATCAAAGTAGTAATGCCTCCTCTACATCTTACATTGCAAATACATTTGCCAGCTTGCTGTTTGTCTTATAACTTTGTGGTGTTTTAATGACAAAAAAGTTATTTTTGTCTGCTTATTTTATTAATCTTTCCTTGAGCAGCTTTAGATGTTTCTGCCAGGCTTAGAAAGGCCTTTCTGTGTTAAATTGTTTTAAAATATTACCATGTTTTCCTGTAGCACTTTTATGACATCAGTTGTCATATATTTAAATCTTGAATGCATCTGATGCACAAAATGAAGCAGGGTTGTGACTGTACGCAGTGTGTGTATACGTATGTGTGTGTATATGTGTTAACAAATGGCTACTCAATTATCTTATTGTTATTTATACAATAAACAACCATTGCCCATCAGATATAATGTACATCTTTATAATATACTACATTCTTACCACATAAGTATCAAACATTTCCAGACTTACTCTCTGTTCTGTATCACTAATTTATTTATTCATAGAACCAACATCCTAATGTCTAAATTATTATAATTTTATGTAATGCTTTAATGTTTAATAGCTCTCTTCCCTTCTCTTTGTACTTCTTTTTCAGAATTTTCAGAATATTTTAATATGAACTTTAAAATCTAGTCCTTGCCACTAAAAAAAAATTTTTCAAGAAAGGGAGAGGACAATCAGCAGCATCAATTTATACTATTTTCATAATTAATAATCCCAGGATTTACTGAGATCATGTTAAATTTAGAGAATACCTGCTCTACTACCTACCAGCTTAGGCAAATTACTTACTCTGCTGGGTAGTCTCAGTTTCTTTATCAGTAAAAATGAAGACAATGATAGTGACCATCACAGGGCTTTGGGATAATACATTACAGAGCACTGAGCACTGTGTCTGGCATAAAAGTGTTCAGTGGGTGTTTGTGGTTATTAGTCCTCCTTGTTCCCAGGGGCTTTTGTAAATCTCTTCACCTGAAAACCTTCCCACACAAATTGTTGCTTGCCTATTTGGCTGTGAACACACAAGGACAGGAACCACGTTTCATTCCCCTTTCACACTGTTTAGAATGTAGTCCCTGCTGTGTTCCCTCATGGACTCTCACCTCTCCATCACAGCTCTTTTCAATCTCTGCTCCTTCCCAGTGGCTTCATATCTATCCTGATGTTCCATGTTGCCCTCTCACTGTTCAGACCCCCTCTCTTGCCTGCATCTGACCTGCTTAAATTGGTCTTTGAAGCTCACAGCTTCAAAAACCCTTCCATCCCCTCATCCTACTCCCTCCTTCTCTGCCCAATCAAGTCTATTCCCTGAGTTGAGGATCCCAGTTGACTTTCCTGGCTACATAGTCACAAATGATGTGATGGTGCTTAGGTCCAATGCTGTAATCCACAAGCAGCTTAAATCAAATGTATTTCTGATTGATAAAATGTACCTACCAATCTTCTGAAGTCATCTTATTTTTTCTATTAGAATATAATTGCTTCACAATATTTTATTAGTTTCTACTACACAATGAAACAGAGAAGGCAATGGCACCCCACTCCAGTACTCTTGCCTGGAAAATCCCATGGACGGAGGAGCTGGTAGTCTGCAGTCCATGAGGTCACTAAGAGTCGGACACGACTGAACGACTTCACTTTCACTTTTCACTTTCATGCATTGGAGAAGGAAATGGCAACCCAATCCATTGTTCTTGCCTGGAGAATCCCAGGGACGGGGGAGCCCGGTGGGCTGCCGTCTATGGGGTCGCACAGAGTCGGACACGACTGAAGTGACTTAGCAGCAGCACACAATGAAATCAATCAGTGATATGTATATATTTAGCTAAAACTCTTGTAGCTAAAATTCTTGAGCTCCAACTGACCTGCCACCCAACCCACCTACTAATTCCTTTTTACTCCTCATCCTCTTTAAGTACTTTTTCTGGAAGTTGAAATGCATTCCGTCATATATCTTTCTCTTCCTCTTTTCAAGGAGATCGTTACCACTTGCCTGAAGGGTTTTTGATGAGCACTCCAATTAAAACTATAGAAGGGAAACTCTTCAACTCTTAGGGAGCTGTATGCTTAAAGTCCAGTTCTAACAAAAAGATAAGCTTGGGTTTTGCAGGTTAAGACACTTCCCCGGGTTCCTGATATCCAGATATAGCTTCTAAAGTGGGACAGCATTCAGAGGCTTCCGGAATTGTTAATATTTTTCCGGATCCAAGCCAGAGTCCAAAGTTGAGATGCCTACCTCTGTCCTCAAATACTGCAGCCCCCACAGTAATTCCTGCTGACAGAGCTACTCCTGTGGAGGACCCAGCTCTATTCTGCAAGCCATCTTCACAAATTTTATTTTCCAACTCCCTTGTTGTGTCATAAGAGAGGAATTTCAGGGAGGGGAGTGACAGCAGTGTCAGTGTCTTAAGCTCACACCTTACCTCACTTCCTGGTCACATCTGAATAACTCACTGCAGGAAAGAAATGCCTTGGCTCTCAGGAGTACGATATGGAGTTCCTTACTCTCCATCCCCCAGTTCTCCTTCTCATGGGTGAGCCTCTCTCCAACATCATGTCCTCCACGCTCCTCACCTCACACCTCAGTTCCTAGAACAGCCTCCTCACTGCCTTTCCGCCGTCCTTCCCACATGACTCCATCCCACACACAGCTGTCAGAATCATCTTCCAAGAAACCCAATTACATCATAAAACGAACTGAATTACTCCTGCTCCTCTCTCCCTCCCAACACTCCAGGCTCAGTCTGAGTTCCATCTCCTCCCTGAAATGGTGGCCTCATCCCTTGCTCTTCAAAGCTCCCATAACCAGGACTGATATTCCTGGTCACAGGCTGTTCACTCCTAGAGTATGCTCTGATTGGGTCCCATCCCTTCTCAGCCCTTCTGATACCTGTGCAGTAGCATTCGTGTCTATAGCATTTATTGCTTCTATCATTCAGCTGGATACTTTATCATAAACTGTATACTGTTCTTATTTAACTATTCACAATGGGCATACATTTTGACTGTTTTACTAGATTATGTACTCCCTGAGGGGAATCACTCTTTCTAGCTCAATCACCATGAACTAGCCCAGAGGCACATGCAAAAGTGGCCCTTAGAGAACACTTGCTGAAGGAGTCAGTGGATGAGGTAAATAATTAACAGTAAAAACACTGCCCCTATCCATCATCATGTCGCCTAGCAGTTTTAGATCCCCTTGCCCTGCCGAAGGGGCTTCCTAGGTGGCTCAGATGGTAAAGTATCTGCCTGCAATGTGGTAGACTTGGGTTCAATCCATGGGTCAGTAAGATCCCCTGGAGAAGGGAATGGCAACCCACTCCAGTATTCTTGCCTGGAGAATCCCATGACAGAGGAGCCTGGCGGGCTACAGTCCATGGGGTCGCAAAGAGTCGGACACGATTGAGCAGCCTAGGGCTACCCAGCCTGCCAAGTCACTTCACCTCTGTTCCTATATAAAGTTTATAATCTTAACTGCTCTTAAGTGTACAGTGCAGTAGTATTAAGAGTATTTACATTGTGGTGCAACCAGCCATGCACAGAACTCATTTCATCTTCACCACCTGAAACTCTGTACCCACAACTCCCCTTTCTCTCTTCCCTCCATCCCCTGGCAACTACCATTCTACCTTCAGTCCCTGTGGATTTGACCACTCTAGACACCTCATATAAGGGGAATGATGAGTTTGAGTGAACTCTAGGAGTTGGTGATAGACAGGGAGCCCTGGTGTGCTGCAATTCATGAGGTCACAAAGAGTCGGACACAACTGAGTGACTGAACTGAACTGACTATGTCTTTCTGTGACTGGTCTATTTCACTTAGCATAATATCTTCAAGGTACATCCATGTTGTAGCTTGTGTCAGAATTTCCTTCCTTTTTTAAGCTAAATAGTATTCCATTGAATACATAGACTACATTTTGTTTATCCAGTCGTGCATCAATGGACAACACATGAGGTGCTTCTACCTTTGGGCTATTGTGACTAATGCTGCTATGAACATGGCTGCACAAATATCATTTTGAGATCCTTCTTTCAATTCTTTTGGGTACGTACCCAGAAGCAGAATTGCTGAATCATATGCTAATTGAAAAGATATATATTTCCAGGTAATATATAAAAGGAAAACTCACACATGGGGAGTTTTTGGGGTGGTTAACACCAATGCTATGGTTATATGGTTATGGTTATATATGGTTAACACCAGGCTTTGGTCATTTGGGGCTTCCCTTGTGGCTCAGCTGGTAAAGAATCCACCTGCAATGCGGGAGACCTGGGTTTGATCCCTGGGTTGGGAAGATCCCCTGGAGAAAGGAAACGCTACCCACTCCAGCATTCTGGCCTAGAGAATTCCATGGACAGTATAGTCCATGGGTGGCAAAGAGTCGGACACGACTGAGCAACTTCCACAATTCAATATATATCTTTTCCATTTGTTTGCTTGTTTATCCATCTTCTCTACCAGAAATGTGAGCTCCAAGTGAGCAAGATCCTTATCTGTCTTGTTTACTCGAAGGCCCAGAACTAACTGAAGGCCCAGAACTAACACAATAAAGGCTTCAATAAATATTTTTGAGTGAACAAATTCTTCGTTACTGTTATTGATAGTTACTAATCACCTTCTATAAGCACTGCACTCACTACTGCCCATCCTGATATAAATATGACATACTTTCTTCTCTCACAGTTTAAGTGGGAGATGGTTTATAAGCAAATCATTAAATACGGTGTGAGTTGCAGAATAAATAAGTATGTAAAAATAATACATAGAAAGAAGTTATTCTAAGGTTTTGAAGGTTAACTGGAATTTCCCTAGAAGAAAAAGAAGGAAATGACATTGTATGTTTAGAGGATAGCAGGCTAATGCCACCAAGGCAGGACACATAAGGATGTACTGTGGAAACGACAATTAATTTTGTGAAGCTAGATGTAAATTAAAGGGAGAGGATGGCAGGAGAGGAGACTAGCGCAGGGACAGATCATAGAGGCTTATCAAAACATCTGGCTTCTATTTGATCCACAGGCAGTCAGAGCTACCAAAAGGCTGTACACAGAAAGGGACATGGGGAGATCATCATTTTAGAGAGTGGACATGGCTCTGGTGTAGTAGGAAGCTGGCCAGGAGAATCAGAGCTTCCTGGAGCCCCCAGCATGGGCATGGAACCAAGCAAGCTGCATTCACATTTACAAAGGCTGTAATGGGCTGCTAGACTGGCACTGGATCCAAATTTGCACTAATTCACACATTCAGAGTCTGAATCTCTGTTCTAGCACTTTAAAAGGAATTTCGTCAGGGTTCTAGTCATTCGGGTTTTAGAACAGCTACTTGGGTTAGGACAGTTATATTTGACGCAGAATAATTAGCCATTGGATTCTTGGTTTTCACATTCTACATCCCAAATTCCTTTTTATCTATGTCATTAGGCTACCCTATACTTTTGTTGGCCGACTCGTAATAAAGAGGGTGTCTATTAAGCTGGGGCTAGTTCATGTGATTCGAATGAGTATATTCTGTGTGGTTGGAGGAGAATTGGCCACTTGAGCCCAGATTGCAGACTGCCTTCTCTTGGGTCCAGACTGCATGTGTGTGTCTGTGCGTTCTGTCACTCAAGCACGTCCAAATCTGTGCGACCCCAGGGACTGCAGCACGCCAGACTCCCCTGTCCTTCACTGTCCCTCGTGTCCAGAATGCACAGGGGGAAAACAAAGTCACTTTAAATAGTTTGAGGATTCACATGATGACACCCTGAAATCAGCTTAAAATTTGCCTCCTCTAGTAACTCAGTCTCCACGGGGCCTCTGTCCTTCCGACACGTCATCCTTACTCTACATAGATCCACCATCAGGTCCCATGTTGCCTAAGAACACAACGTATTCTACACTGTAGCAGTTTCTTAGGGCAGCTGGAACAAAGTGCCACAAACCAAGTGACTTAAAACAACAGAAATGTACTGTCTACAGTTCTGGAGGCTGACCCCAAAGTGTCACCAGGGCCACATTACTGAAAAATGTGGTTTTTCACATTACTGCTGAAACCTGCAGGTAAGAAATTTTGTTTGTGTCTCTCCTGGCTTCTGGTGGTTTTCGGGCAATTGTTGGCAGTTTGGCTTGTTGTTGCTGTTGTTGTTTAGTCGCTCAGTTGTGTCAACGTCTTTGCGACCCCATGGACTGCAGCCCACGAGGCTCCTCTCTCTGTCCATGGAATTTCCCAGGCAAGAATCCTGGAGCAGGTTGCCATTTTCCTCCTCTGGGGTTGGTGGCGGGGGGCAGTCTTCCCAACCAGGGATCGAACTCACATCTCCACATCTCCAAAACTGAAGGCAGATTCTTTACCGCTGAGCCACAGGCAACTGTGTAACTCCAACCTCTGCCTCCATTGTTACGTGGCATCCTCCATGTGTATCTCTGTTTTCATGCAGCCAGAAAGGCACAGTCACATTGGATTTGGAGGTTACTCTACTCCAGTGTCACTCCATCTTAACTAATTAATCTGCAGTGACCTTATTTCCAAATAAGATCACATTCTGAGGTACTGGGGGATAGGATTCCAAAATATCTTTGGGGGGAGAGGAGGGGACACAATTCACTTCTAACACTGCCTCTTCCCTTGGCTGCTGACCTACAGTGTTTAGTCCAGAGCTGAGAATGTGACAGTGAACGCTATTTACCAATGTGAATTAAGTCACCAGGACATCTGCCCATCTGCAAAATAGCACGGTAGCACTGTGACTACTTTGTGCCAACACACCAAACAGCTTTGCTTTCAAGATGACTAAGGAAAATGCTGAGTGGGATTTGATCAAAGTTGTGGTCATCCTGACTGTTTAAAAAAATTGCAGTGAGAATGTTTCAGGGTCACTTCTGACATGAATGCAAAATTGAACCTTAACAAAATATAGATTTGTGGGGATGTCCTTACGTGAGTCTGTGCTGCCATGTCATTTTAGGCCATTCAAAAGCAGAGTATGACTTTCAATCATGGCATCACCATAATTAGTCATGGCAACATTTCCTTCAAGTTGCCCTTGAGGGCTGTAGAATCTCAGGCTGCCACCACTGCAATTAGACTAACAGCTGGCAAAAGAGCCAAATGAGGGAGGTGGGGGAGAATTATACTACCAAATCAAATATGGGTTTGTTTTGAATTAAGCATTCAAACTTCTGGTAGAGAAATCTGCTCTGATTACACCCTGCCATTTTTATAAGTAAAATATGTTAAAAGACAAATATATATTGAAGACCCTTTCAGCCTTTAACAGATGTCAGAATTCTTTCTCAATAAATAGGGTCTTTCCGTGGGATCCATTGGACTCAATGATTGAGGGTGCTGACTTTGTGACAGAGAAGGGTCCCTGAGAGCAACCAGGAAGACAAGGTTTGTGTGCCCCTCATTTCATTCCGTCCAAGCAAACAGTTGGCAAAAGGAGACATTTCCTATTGCCTGGGCAACGTTTTAATCACTGTTTAAATATTTGCCATCCTGTCTTTGTTTTGGTTAGAATTGCAGAGTTAATGCAATACAGATTTGTACCTTCTGCTGAGTGAAATATAGATTTCATCTTATGAACTAGAGCTATGTTCATTGGAAATAGCTTCCCCCGCCCTACCTCCGCTACCTGTCTTTCATTTTATGCATCAGATTAATCATTTTATATCTGCACAACGCCTTCAGGTTAGCAACAAATTGCCACATTAAGTCTCAGCAAACCTGGCCCTACGTATGACTCGTTGCAAAATGTAAGGACCTCAAGTCAATCTCTCTGAGTACCAGCCCAGAAAAATATGAGTCCCAGGCAAGAGCCACACCATCTGATGGACATTCTGGGATCAAGGTAAAATGAGTTTCTGGCCTCAGGATAGTTTCTGATGGACAATTGGTTTGTGCCAAGGACTCTTTTTACTAACGAAGCGCCATAAAGTTTCAGCTGGCTCCAGGCTAACCTGGCCCCCGTGTAACTTGATTTCTTCAAACCTCACTAGCCAGGGTGTTCTTAAAGGGGCAAATTAACAGTAATAACTCAAATTTCACTGGTTCCTGCTCCCAGCTGCTGATGGAGGGCCCCTGGCTCCATTTTTATTTTTGGCAGAATATCGAGTAAAAGTACCCTTTCTGTTTTAACATACAGTCAACTCTCTCTAGGCAACTCTTTATAAATCCAGTGGGAGCTGGACAAAAAGGGGTATGAATGACTGACATCATACTCACCCCTCCTCTTCTTTGATAACCTAGATTCAGTTCTTGGGTGAAATTCATTTGTCTGGCTCCTTCTCCCTTCAGGATCAGCACCCTCTCAAATGTCTCCTCAATCCTAACCAGAGAAGAGGCTCTTCCACAAGAACTGTCAGACATGCTGGATTCCCAGCTTTGAATCTCACTCAGACTCTACCTGGGACCCCACCAGACCAGAATAACCACTTACTTCTCTGGGAAAAACTTGATGGAAATTGAAAGGTTTGGGGTTTCTTATTCCAACAGTTGCAGACAGTAATTACTACCAAATCTTTTGCAAAAGAATACTAGAAAAATTAGATTAAAAGTATAAAAAAAATATGTTTGATGGCATTAGGAAGTTAAAATGATGGCAATTAATTATCAGGACAGAACCCAGGAGAAAGCACAAGATAGAAGATGAAAGAGGAGAGCCCTACAACAGTGCCAGTTTACTGCCATGGCATGGTTTCCAGGCCCTGACAGAAGAAGCAGGATGTAGTCTAACAGACTCCCTATGGTGAAGAGATGCAGCTAAGAGTTTCCAAAGACCAACATGGCTAAAGTTGGCTGGCTAGTAGGAGAAGAAAGAGCTGCAGGGCAAGAAAACTGGACATCCACAGCGAGTCCCCCTTGAGGATTCAGCAGAATACTAATCAGTGCGTACATGGGAAGAAACTAGCAGAGGCCAGAGAATCACAAAGAACAGTTCCTGGAGCTCATGAAAGGACAGGAAAAGTAGTCCCCCCACCAGACTGAAAAACCTCATAATTCACAGAGAACTGAATAATCAGAAAGTTCTTGCTTCAGTGTGTGTTAGTTGCTCAGTTGTGTCCGACTCTTTGTGACCCCAAGGACTGTAGCCCGCCAGACTCCTCTGTCCATGAAATTCTCCAGGCAAGAATACTGGAGTGGGCAGCCATTCCCTTCTCCAGGGGATCTTCCCGACCCAGGGATCGAGCCCAGGTCTCCTGCATTGCAGGCAGATTCTTTACCATCTGAGCCTTCAGGGAAGCCCTTCTTGCCGCAGTAGTGGGAAACAATAGCCCCCAGACTAAGCAGTTTTTCACTCCCACCTCACAAATATTAAAGGTAAGATTTCAAAGGATCAAACAATTCTTAAGTAACTTAACTACATCTAAGCCTGGAACAGAGTTCAAGATATTTATAAGAATAAAAATAACCAGAACTCAACAGATGAGTTCTACATGAATATGTAGAATTTATAAAGCTGTCACTCTATCAAAAATTACTGGACATGCAAAGAAACAGGAAAATATTGAGAGAAAAAATCAACCAATCAAAACCAACCCAAAACACACAGATGTTAAAATTAACAGACAAGAGCATTTTAAAAGATATTTTAATTGTATTCCATATATTCAGAATGTTGAGAGGGGGTAATATATTACCAAAAAAAAAAAAAAGACTCAAACCAAACTTCTAGAGATGAAAACACCACTGTAGGGAAGAAACAGCAGAAAAGACATTGCAGGACAAAAAAAAATCACTAAAATAAGTAAAACACAAAGAGGAAAAAGACTAAAACACAATTAACAGAGTGTTAGCTATAGTACAACTTCAAACAGTCTAATATACCTGTACAATATAAAATTGGAGTCCCCACTACATTCAGAGATTTCAAACCCTCTCTTAATAATTGATTGAATAATTATAGAGAAAATCAGTAAGGATATAGAAATTTGAAAAATACTATCAACCATCTTGATCTAACTGATATTTATGGAACACTCCATTCAATAACAGAAAATACACTTTTTCTTCAGCCTCACACTGACCATTACCAAGATAAACCATATTCCTGGCTATAAAAGAAGTCTCACACTGATGTATAGAACAGTCTTATGGACTCTGTTGGAGAGGGAGAAGGTGGGAAGATTTGGGAGAACGGCATTGAAACTTGTATAATATCTTGTATGAAACGAGTTGCCAGTCCAGGTTTGATGCACGATACTGGATGCTTGGGGCTGGTGCACTGGGACGACCCAGAGGGATGGTATGGGGAGGGAGGAGGGAGGAGGGTTCAGGATGGGGAACACATGTATACCTGTGGCGGATTCATTTCGATATTTGGCAAAACTAATACAATATTGTAAAGTTTAAAAACAAAATAAAATAAAAATATCAAAAAAAAAAACAAAACAGAAGTCTCAATACATTTAAAAAGATGCAGGTCATACAAAATATGTTCTTTGACCACCATGGAATTAAATTAGAAATCAATAGAAGAATTCTCTCTGGAAAAATCTCCAAAATATTTAGAAACTAAATAAAGTGCTTTTAAATAACCCATAAATCAAAACATAATCAAAAGGGAAATTAGAAGGTACACTAAATGAATGAAAATGAATATGAATATGCAATATATCAAAATCTGTGAGACACTCCTAAAGCAACAATTTAAAGGAAAATATATAGTTCTAATGCCTACATTAAAAAGGGAACCAAATCAATAGCATAAAGCTTCCAATTAAAGAAACTAGCAAAGTAAACAAGTAAAAAAAAAAAAAATCAGAGGAGAAATCAATGAAATAGTAAAAAGAAAAATATAGAGAAAATTAATGAAACCAAAAGAAGGCAAAAAATTGTCATGAAATTGACAAACCTCTACCAAGATTAGTAAGAAAAAAAGAGAAGATTCTTTTTATGATTATCATCAAGGAGAGAAGCAAAATCATTATTGATTCTACAGATATTAAAAGGAAAAGAACAAAATATTGTTAAAAACCTTATGACAATAAATCTGATAACTTAAGTGAAATGGAAAAATCCCTTGAAAGACACAAATTACCACAACTCACACAAAATAAATAGGTTACTTAGTCCTTTATTTCTAAAAATGTTAAATTCATAGTTAAAACTCTTCCTACAAAGACAATTCCAGACCCAAAGACTTCAGCAGTGAAAGTGAAAGTCACTCGGTAATGTCCAGCTCTTTGTGACCCCATGGACTATACAGTCAATGGAATTCTCCAGGCCAGAATATTGCATTGGGTAGCCTTTCCTTTCTCCAGGGGATCTTCCCAATCCAGGGATCAAACCCAGGTCTCCCGCATTGCAGGCAGATTCTTTACCAACTGAGCCACAAGGGAAGCCCAAGAATACTGACAGGGTAGCCTATGCCTTCTCCAGAGGATCTTCCCAACCCAGGAATCCAATCAGGGTCTTCTGCATTGCTGGCAAATTCTTTACCAACTGAGCTATGAGAGAACTAAACATATAAGGGAGAAACAATACAATTTTTACACAAACTCTTCCAGAAGATTAAAGAGGAGGAACTATTTTCCAATTCATTCTGCAAGGCTATCATTACACTAGTAACAAAAAAACTAAAGACACTACAAGAAAAGAAAACTACAGTCCAATATTTCTCATAAATATATATGCAAAAATTCAAAACACAATTTTAGCAAATCAGATTCAACAATATATAAAAATGATAAGACATCATAACCAAGTGCAATTTGTCCCAGGGATGCAAGGCTGATTTAACCTTCAAAAATCAATCAACTTAATTCACAATATTAACAAACAAAAAGAAAAGCCATTTGTCACTTCAATATATGTATAAAAAGGATATGCCAAAATCCAACCTACATTCTGATTTAAAAAAAAAAAAAAAAAACTTAGCAAACTAGGAATAGAAGGGAACTTCTTCAAATGGACAAAGGATATCTACAAAAAAAAAAACCTAGAGTCAACATCACACTTCCTCTAACATCAAGAACAAGACAAAAATGTCTATTTTTACTGCTTTTATTCAACACTATAATGAAGGATATAACCAGTACAATAAGGTAAGAAATAAAAATTAGATATATAAATATTAGAAAGTAAGAAGTAAAAGGAAGAAGATGACATGATTATCTGTGTGGAAAATCTGATGGAATATACAAAGAAGCTACTAAAAAGAACTAAAAAGTGAGCTAACACAGCAAGGTTGTGGCATTATAATACAATGTACAAAAAATAATTGTATTTCTACATACAAGCAATAAACAATCAATATAAATTAAAAAAAAACACCATGCATAACAACATCAAAAAATACAGAATACTTAGGAAAATAAGAAAATATTACTGACAGAATTTAAGATCAAAATAAATGAAGAGCTGTATCTTGTTCATGGATTGGATGAGAATATTAAAGGGAGAAAAAAAATCATCTGAGAAGCCAGCTCTATGGAACATACCTCCCTGAATTCCTTAACAGAAAAGTTAAACAGCAGACCAACAAACTGCTAGATTACGATCCCCCATTTTGGAGAAAACCGCAAATCCCCATCCTTAGATTTAACCTTTTTTGGAAGCCCACTCCATGACCACACTATTAAAATATGTCAAATGGAAGAAAAGTAGGTGGATTTGTAAACATATATCAAGATCAGATCAGATCAGATCAGTTCAGTCGCTCAGTCGTGTCCAACTCTTTGCGACCCCATGAATCGCAGCACGCCAGGCCTCCCTGTCCATCACCAACTCCCGGAGGTCACTCAGACTCACGTCCATCGAGTCAGTGATGCCATCCAGCCATCTCATCCTCTGTCGTCCCCTTCTCCTCTTGCCCCCAATCCCTCCTAGCATCAGAGTCTTTTCCAGTGAGTCAACTCTTCGCATGAGGTGGCCAAAGTATTGGAGTTTCAGCTTTAGCATCTTTCCTTCCAAAGAAATCCCAGGGCTGATCTCCTTCAGAATGAACTGGTTGGATCTCCTTGCAGTCCAAGGGACTCTCAAGAGTCTTCTCCAATACCACAGTTCAAAAGCATCAATTCTTCGGCGCTCAGCCTTCTTCACAGTCCAACTCTCACATCCATACATGACCACAGGAAAAACCATAGCCTTGACTAGACGAACCTTTGTTGGCAAAGTAATGTCTCTGCTTTTGAATATGCTATCTAGGTTGGTCATAACTTTCCTTCCAAGGAGTAAGCGTCTTTTAATTTCATGGCTGCAGTCACCATTTGTAGTGATTTTGGAGCCCAGAAAAATAAAGTCTGACACTGTTTCCACTGTTTCCCCATCTATTTCCCATGAGGTGATGGGACCGGATGCCATGATCTTCGTTTTCTGAATGTTGAGCTTTAAGCCAACTTTTTCACTTTCCACTTTTACTTTCATCAAGAGGCTTTTGAGTTCCTCTTCACTTTCTGCCATAAGGGTGGTGTCATCTGCACATCTGAGGTTATTGATATTTTTCCCCGCAATCTTGATTCCAGCTTGTGCTTCCTCCAGTCCAGTGTTTCTCATGATGTACTCTGCATATAAGTTAAATAAACAGGGTGACAATATACAGCCTTGACGTACTCCTTTTCCTATTTGGAACCAGTCTGTTGTTCCATGTCCAGTTCTAACTGTTGCTTCCTGAACTACATGTTTTGTACACTTTGGATCACTGAAACTTAATGTTTTATCTATAGACTGCTTTTGTGTTCACGGTTTATTTCAGTCAGCAAATTTTTTATTGATTTCAACAGATCAACTCATCAAGCAGTTCCCCAGTGCCTGTGCATGCCAGACTCTGCTCTAGACACAGGAAACAAAGATGAAGGTGTCATATTGAGACATGAGTGCCCCAGCATTCACGGAGCCAAACCCTGTGGTGACAACTGTGGCTAAATGAGGACCTCCTGAGGTGGTCCTGGTGGGAACTTCTCATCAGATCACAAACTCAAAGGAACTTGTCGGGGGGGGGGGGGCGGGGCAGGTCAGTAAATGCACGTGCACACGTTGTCAGAAGTCCCTCAGCTGGCTTCTAGACAGGGTGCATGTACTAGGTGTGCTCAGTTGCCAGTCATGTCCGACTCCTTGCAACCCCATGGCCCGCCAGGCTCCTCTGTCTATGGGATTTCCCAGGCAAGAATACTGGAGTGGGATGCCATTTCCTTCTCCAGGAGACCTTCCCAGCCCAGGGATCGAACCCACATATCCTGCTTTGCAGGGGGATTCTTAACCCTGAGCCACTGGAGAAAGTCAAAGTGAAAGTGAAGTCCCTCAGTTGTGTCCGACTCTTTGCGACCCCATGGACGGTTGCCTACTAGGCTTCTCCGTCCATGCGATTTTCCACGCAAGAGTACTGGAGTGGGTTGCCATTTCCTTCTCCAGAGTATCTTCCCCACCCAGGGATTGAACCCAGGTCTCCCGCATTGTAGGCAAATGCTTTACCGTCTGAGCCACTGGAGAAGCCCCAAAAAAACCAATACCTATCATCAGCTATATATGTGTTTATAATCCTGCAGGCTGCAGGCACTGATAGCTCCAGCAGGAACTTCTTCCCTTCTGAACCAGAGTCCCAGGACTAATGATAAATATGGGGCTACAGTTCTCTCTCAGGGTCAGACCGAGAGGAGATGGCAGAGTTTCAGTGAAAAATCTGCTGATGTGAGTGTGCCGATCACACACTTTGATGGATGTGCACGTGCACATCAGCCTTTTAGGGATAGGTTCCCTCTCTTCTATACCTCCAGCTACCAGCATCATCCCAAGTCTGCATCAAACTGATGGTGGTGCTGCTGCAGAGCATGGCATGAACCTAATCCAAGCAAAATACTCCAAGAGGGAGGTAGGGAGTGGAAGGCTTTCCCCCTGGGGTGCAGGAGTTAATGAAACAGTGGAGTCAAACGCTATGCAGTCAACCTCTGATCCCAGACTGGGAGGAAGTATGCCCCTGTAGTGACTCAGCAATCCCATCCTGAGGACAAGTACTCAGCACACAGACGGCAGGGCGTGCTCATCAATAAGACCACTAGTTTGCAGGATTGGTGGTTTATGTCATCACCAGAGTAATGACACTATGAGAAAACTACCTAGGTTGATACTGTCAGCCTTTCCTCTCCAACTGCAAAAGCAGACATCTCTCAATCTCCTCAGAAACAGAAAGAAAGCATCCCCGCCCCAAGAACACCCAGTAGTGCATATGGGAATGATACAAGGCTCAGCTTCTCCAGGGCTCTTCATTACACCCCACCCATGCCCTCCCACCTGAATAGGCAAACACCTACCTCTACTTTCATCCCCAAATTAGACTACAGCCCAATCGCCCATGTGAAGCATCTCACTGCTAGGAAAGTAGAGTTCCTGCAGTTCTCTCAGGCTTTACCTTCTTATTCTCCAGAAGCTTGCAGGGAGCAGGAAACTGGGAGAGCTCAATACCTCGGGAGTACTTACTTGCAGGGAAGGGAGCGAACATGGGCACGTATAAAGCATACGCACATATAAACTGTGTGCCTGTAAAACCGTCATGCTGTTAGAAGAGACCAAGTCAGAATTTGGGCACAAAACACGAATTTTTAAACCTCACTTATTTTCATTAGGTTTCTGGGCTTTTCTTTATTCCTTTTTTCTCTATTTTCTTCTCTAAATGAACCAAGAAAGAATGGCATTGAAAATGTGTTTGTAAAGAGGCTTCTCTAATATTTGCACCTCCTTGGAGATGAAGCAGGAGAAGGAAGGAAGTTGGCTTACTTCATACCAGACCTTTAAAAAGTCCAATATCTTCGTACGTCATGAGCAGATGTGAACGGTAATGGTGCCAGCATCCTGGACTAAGATACCACAAGTTTCCTCTGATGCAGTCAATCTCCCACCCCACCCCCACCCTCAACTAAAACAGACCTGAAACTCAGAAAGCCTAATTATCCCTGCGTTTAAAATTTTATTGGCAAGTCATCCAGGGGCTTTATTTCCTTCCTCAAAAAAAAAAAAAAAAAAAAAGCCTCTGATTTTATTTTGTGAAAAAATAAAGTATCTTTTCAGCATCCCTGTAGTCTGTAGATGACTCCCAAACCAAATTGAGGCAGTCATTACCATTGGAAAACAGCACTGTGACGCCTGTAAGGGTGAATTCACGTCTTTCTTTCCCTTCAATATGAAATGAAGATAAATAGTGGCAGTGGCATTGTATTGGCTTGTTTAAACACTAGGCTCTCCTCTTAAAAATACTATGTTACTATGAAATATTTCTGACGTGATTTTAAACCCCAGTGCATACCCTGCTAGCTCTGAACACCAGAAGGTACTGTTGACTGCCAAGAGCCATTAATCAGAAGAAGAAATGGATGCACAGGGCTGAAAATGCTGTGGGGATTCTGCTTCTCTGCAGACAGGCTCCCCTCCTCTGCCTCATTTCAGTCCAGGTCCCATCTGAGGACACAGAACCCCAAACAGAACACATTAACTTCCCTGCGATGGTGGGAGCCATGGGGAAATAGCAGGGCTCAGGGAGACCCTGTAGCATTCTGAATCCACACTGACATAACTGCGTGTCACCACAGCCTGCGGCTAACAGTGGAAGGGCAGAAAGGGGCATAACCTGCGCTTACACTGGTCTAAGACTGGGCAAGCTCCGGGGACGCTCCCAGGCTGTGTGCCGTGGCTCAGAGGCATCGTGTCCCTCTCAGCACTTGGGGCACGTGCACAGCCACACCACTGTGGTTGAGGTAGACACCCACCCAACAAGCCCAGGCTGCTTTCCTGACAACTCTTTATTCTTTCATGACATCTGAAAGGCAGAGCAAAGGAAATGGTCTTAGAAGGTAAACAGGCTACTTTCATTTACAGGCTTGACACTTTAGAACAGTCTGAATTATTTCAAGGTCTTAGATTTAATTTGTGCCATCAGTAACCAAACATATTCAAGAGTTAGTGGGTGTAATGAACTGAAAACTAAGACAAACACACTATCAGCATTCAGACCACTTAGAGGGTGCAGAAGAGAGAGCAGTTAGAAAAATAACCAACCGGAATACAGTCAGACCATCCTTCCAACCTTTGCATTTTATACCTGGGGTAGGGCACGGGGAGAGGTGATGTTGGCTTTCGGTTTTTTGCTTGCAAAAGCACATTTCAGTTTTCGAGCCAGGCTGTGCCAGTTAGTGACATAATGTCCACACGGTAATATGATATGGTAAGCACAAACACGGCGCACAGACCAGACTGCGGCCTGGGAAAGACAGGCTCTGTCCATATATCAACGGGAATGGCCTGGAACTCAGGGAGTGAGCATTTTGAAGCAATCGCACATGAATTCACCTTCAGGAGATTAGAGGCTGATGTCACCAGGAGAGTGAAGTCATCAGAAATGACCTAAACTGATGGGACGTTGCCAGAACAAAGCCGCACTGTGCAGACACACAGCTTAACTCCTTCTAGGCTTAAGAGTTCCCCTCCAAAGAGGTGGGTTTTTTTGTTGTTTTTTTGGTGAATGCGAGGAGCTTTCAACAGAGACACATAGCCAGTATGACTTTCACTCTCTTTAGCATTAGCTGGTGTTACTTGATGAAAGAGGTTTGAAAATAAATAGGTCCCACTAACCAAATGTCCTAGAGGTAAGCCTCCATCTTTTCATCCCAGAGTTCTACCGTTTATGTATAGATCCCCAGGGGAAGAGGACTAGCAGGCTCTCAATAAATAGCAACTGAATTGGAGGGAGTAGATTGCTAGCAATAGCAGGATCCCAGAGTGGAATAGTTGGGCCCCCAGAATGGTAGTTTGACAACACTACAACAAAACCATCCCTCTAAAAAACAGCTGGCTGCTTGAGTTTGTAGTTCTCAGAGGAGTCCTCCATTAACCAGTGAGTAATGAGCTGCTGGGCCATCCCTGCCTACCTGGAGTTGCCTAGCATCCAGACGCCATCCTCTTCCGCTTGTGACCTTCATGCTTGAAACCCAGTGCCACGTGCTTATTTCACTCCCTTCTGATATCACCTCTTGGTTACTAGAGATGTCATAAGCCCAATTATACCTTAAGTAATAGCAACATAACTTTAAAAGTTAAGAGTTAATCAGACATAGGAAATAAGGTTACACAAATGAATCGCCTCCTAGGCAGTGGTTATATTAACAATGAATCATCAAAACAGGCTAGAGAATATCCTGCCGGAGGACTCAGAGGCAGGAAGTTGAACCTGGCCTTCACTTGGGGATGAGCCTAGCTTTTAGAATCTAGAATCCATAATAAAATGGGATGGAGTGGACAAAAGCACCTTACAGGCATAAAGGTACTCACTAAAGGATATTTTGATTTCATGATGGTCCTCTACAAAGCAGGGATAAAGAAGCAAAATCAAAAGGTATGCCCTGAATGAGTAGGCAAACTGGGAGGCTGGCTACCCACATGGAGTGGTGGAAGTTACGCACAGAAAGCCTCCTGTCCCTAACCCTCCCTCTCCTTCCTAATGCCTGCCATATGCCTAAAAACCAAACAGCCTGCCTTAAGTCTGTGCGTTTCACATTCTTCTCATTACTACCCACATAAAGAATACAAATTTTATAGCACTTTTCAGTACTGTCTCCTACATGAACAATTGAAACAAAAATTTTGCAAAACCAATACTTTCCCTGTTGCCTAAGAAGTGCTCTAATATCTTCTACTCTGTTTAATTCTACTTCTTTTTTCAGTTCTGGTTTGATTCATGAATTTAACTTCAACAACCACTAATGGGTCAAAGTTCACAATTTGAATAATACTGAAATTTAAAGCCATTTGGGGACGTAACAGATAAATATGAATTAAGGTGTTCAAGGTGAAAAATAGGATCCTTAGGAAGGAAACCCCACAATGCTTTAAGGCAAAGTAGAAGGCTGGGATCACTACATGAATTATCTTGGGCTCCCAGTGGACACCCTCATCAGAGCCTATCAATCTTCTGATTACATACCTCCTCTATCAGTCAGTCAGTTCAGTCGCTCAGTTGTGTCCCACTCTTTGAGACCCCATGGACTGCAGCATGCCAGGCCTCCCTGTCCATCACCAACTCCCAGAGTCCACCCAAATCCATATCCATCGAATCAGTGATGCCATCCAACTATCTCATCTTCTGTCGTCCCCTTCTCCTCCTGCCATCAATCTTTTCCAGCATCAGGGTCTTTTCAAATGAGTCAGCTCTTTGCATCAGGTGGCCAAAGTACTGGAGTTTCAGCTTCAGCATCAGTCCTTCCAATGAATATTCAGGACTGATCTCCTTTAGGATGGACTGGTTGGATCTCCTTGCAGTCCAAGGGACTCTCAAGAGTCTTCTCCAACACCACAGTTCAAAAGCATCAATTCTCTGGCACTCAGGTTTCTTTATAGTCCAACTCTAACATACATACATGACTACTGGAAAAACCATAGCTTTGACTAGACAGACCTTTGTTGTCTCTAATTTTTAATATGCTGTTTAGGTTGGTCATAACTTTTCTTCCAAGGAACAAGCATCTTTTAATTTCACGACTGCAGTCACCATCTGCAGTGATTTTTGAGCCCCAAAAAACAAAGTCTGTCACTGTTTCCACTGTTTCCCCATCTATTTTCCATAAAGTGATGGGACCAGATGCCATGATCCTCATTTTCTGAATGTTGAGTTTTAAGCCAACTTTTTCACTCTCCTTTTTCACTTTCATCAGGAGGCTCTTTAGTTCTTCACTTTCTGCCATAAGGGTGGTGTCATCTGCAAATCTGAGGTTATTGACATCGCTCCCAGCAATCTTGATTCCAGCTTGTGCTTCATCCAGCCCAGCATTTCACAAGAAGTATTCTGCATATAAGTTAAATAAGCAAGGTTACAATATACAGCCTTGATATATTCCTTTCCTGATTTGGAACCAGTCTGTTGTTCCATGTCCAGTTTTAACTATTGGTTCTTGAACTTCAGCATTTCTCAGGAGGTAGGTCAGGTGGTCTGGTATTCCCATCTTCCATCTCTTTCAGAATTTTCCACATTTGTTGTGATCCACACAGTCAAAGGCTTTGGCATAGTCAATAAAGCAAAAGTAGATGTTTTTCTGGAATTCTCTTGCTTTTTCAATTATCCAACTCCTCTTTCACCCATTCCCAAACTTATCCACAATCACAGAAAGATAACACACCCTCCTGGATAGAACCTATCGGAAATCATTGGGCATTATTTAGCTTAAACCACTTCAAACCAGTGAACTAAAGATCAAAGAGATAATGGCAAATGAATGGACTGAAACCATTATGAAGCTGAGACTGAAGTGGGCCCCAGTTTTCTGGATATGAGTCAAATAACACAGAGGTGAGGACATTCTTGCATCTACTTGATAGTAAATGGAAAAATTAGTTCTACTTTTTCACTTTAAAGTATCTTTGACCAGTCATCAGCACAGTTGGCTTTGGAAGCTAGAGTTGGCTTTCAAGGCCATTGAAACAGGTGGAAGCACCATGAAATTTACGCTGACTCAGTTTTGGACTATTGTAAACACTAATGCAACCAAACATTTTAGACACTGGGTCAATTTTTAAAATACAGTAAATATTTACTGAGCTCTTACTAAGCTGGACAGTATGAAAAATCTGGGGAGTCTTTAACCTGGTTGAATAATCTAGGTGTTTGAACTAACAGAACTGAGTGCTGTGATCGTGCTTATTGTCATAGCTCTGAACCTGAACAATGGTCAAGACAGCACCATTTGTGGGTTTCTTAAATACTGTTCAACATTCACTGCACTGCAACCAAATGTTACTATACATCCTTTAGATGTCCTTTACTAAAATATCAATAACTTTCAAACATTCAAATCAATGTCAGAATAATGCATTCTGCCAAAGGAAGCAATTCAGGTATCTTTAAAAGGGGACCCAAATTGGTCAGTTTCACTTTCTGCTTCCACTGAGACTACTTTCCTATGTAATTGCCTTAAAACCTAAAATTAGTGATAAATTTAACCTAGTTTTAAAATTAAAACCCAGGTTTGTTTGCCTTTTTTTTTTTTTTTTTCTGAAGTATTGCACCAGCCAGCAGGAGAGGTAGTATGCAGGCCCATCCCTAACAGTGTTAGATCCCAGCAAGAACACACATGGAGACCAGGTCCGGGGCACCCTTTTCTTTGCTCTGAGCTGCACCTGAGGAACTCTGATCACATGCATGTGCAGGCTCTGACCCCTCTCATTCCACCTTCAAATGTAGCCATTCTTCAGAACGAAGTATGTGCACACCAGGCTAGACATAGAAGTCTAGGTGCTGGTCTAGAAGTGGGTTGTCAGGGTAAGAGTGAGGGGTTGGTCAGAGGTGGATAGAACAGGCCTGGAGTCCAGGGAAGGAGCCCTGGGTGCTCAACACCTAAGGGAGGAAGGAGGAGCAATCACTGTGCTAATATTAATACATTCAAATTAACACATTCACTGTGCTACTAACTGCACATGCGACATCCATGGCCAGTTAATGAAACTCCATCATGACATCAACAGAGCAAGCATGAAGGTATACCTAGCCCTAACTCAGAAACCAAATTCTAGTGTATTCACTCTTAGAAAACAAATAAAAGTAAAACCAGATCTGTTTTTACCCAACTAGCATTTTTACTTTTTGTTTAAAAAAAGCTAATATTTCTCATATACTCATTTTTTTTAAACAAGACATTTCAGTTTGGAACCCATTTTAATCTAAGCCTGCTTTGAGCAAGTTCATAATCTTCACCTGACATTCTCTTTTGCTGCCGAGGTATCCTGCCCGTCTGCAGGGGGCAGGGCACGGGGAAATGCAGAGAAAGCATATATTTTTCAGCAGGTCCATATGTGAGATGAGCACGGGAAGAAGTCAGGCACTATTTAAGCTCATGTCTCCCGATGTCAGCTGGTATATCATAATAGCTTGTCTGTTAAGAGTGTCAAGTAACCCGTAGGAAAGAAAACATTTCTCCAACACCTGTAAGTCCACTCCAGGGGGCAGATATGGCATCCTCTCCCACCAGGGGCCACTGCAAAGTTAAAGTCAACAATTAAGAACAGCTGCAGCCTTGCAACCAGCTGCCCTTGCTAACCCCCTTGGAGGGAGGAGAGGGAAAGTTCTAAGAGTGGTAATCAGCAGAGGAGACTGAAATTACTCTTTCTTTGCATTACTTTCTCTTGTAAAATGTGTTGAAACTGCCCCTGTATACTGAAGGGAGTCGCAAGGCTGCTTTTCAATTTACCAAATGCCCTGTAGTATTTCCAAGCCTTATAGACTCTGGTGATATCTAAGAATCCATTTCACAGAGTTGGAGCTCACAGCTTCAAATTGCTGCAGGAGAAGATTCAAATATGCAAGGAAATACTTTTGCATTTGAATAAGTTCCTTTGGGAAGAAATCACAAAAAAGTGCCATTCAGTCACAAGCTGTGGGACCTCTCAAGAGCTAAGAAGGGCCCAACAGTAAGGGTCCAATATAATTGATAAAATTATATGTTTGGTAAATTCTCTCAAAGGATTCGACTTGCCCACAAGGCAGAAAAGAAGAGCCATAACCAGGTGATGGGAAGGTTAAAAGGATGAATAGTGGTTCACAGGTATCTTGGGAGAATGAATGAAAGGACAAAAAGAACTTCAGAATTATTCTAGATTAATGCAACTAAAAAATCATCAGAGAAAATGAAAACCATCTGAGAAAACTGTTTGATACTGATGGCTTTTTCTTGAGGACTAGCTCCCTGAGGAAACGGCAAGAAAACTATCAGCTAGACCACTTACAGTAAAGAGGGAGAAAAGAATCAGAAAAACAGGTTATTTAGAACATTCTCCTCTTCTTCTAGGTCTTCCCGGCTGCAAAATGGTGAACCAAGACTATTTCATGTGCTTTCTCATCTCTCAGTCTTGACCAGAGTGAAAACCTGTTTCAGGCTGCATGTCTCCCACCCTCTGCCTGTAGTCTTTCTGCTAATGGGGATGTTCAACACATAAACCCAGGATCTGCTCAATTTTTATTGAGCTTCTCCATTTCACTTTTAAGTAAATTAGGTCATCTTATCAGCACAAATTGTGATTTAGAGAGAAGACAGAAGAATAAATCAGGTTTGAAAGTCCTTTTGCTGTGGATATCACATGCCTGTCTGGGCAATGTTTTGGTGAGCTTAGTGTTTGGTGCTTTCTTATGCTTGCCCACGCTAGGGCTTGATAGTGTAAAAAAATCAAAATAAAACTACTACAAAAAGTTGATTCTGAGATGTCTGATATCTTGCTTGTCTGATGCCCAGATTGTCTGTTTTTCACACAAAAGTGTTCTCATCTGTAAATCTATCAACAAGTCAGAGGACACCTGTCCTCTTTGTTTCGCTCTGTCGCTGCATTCCACATGTCTGGTACAGATGATTCTGCACCTGAGAAGTCAACCTATTCGAAAAGTTTTTGTTCAAATTTTTAAGAAAGCTAATGGCACCTAATCAAGAAGACTCAGTCGAACTTAAGAAAATAATTCAGGAATCACTCAGTTCTAATATTATAGACTTCTGAAGACTTCCAATATACTTTATCCCTTCTCTTTTGATTCACCATTACTTCACTTTTTTCCTAAAGTAATTCATGGCAACAGATGTCAACCAGTTTGGATTTCTATATTTCACAAAAGTAGGCGGCATCCAGCACTCTCTTTAATTTCCAGCAAAAGCTTATTAAGGTTTTGAGAGTGCCAGGAGACTGTGCCTTGCAGATCTCCAACCATAGGAATATCATAACCAAGGTCCCTATCTGCTGCACCCTGATACGGACTGTAACCTCTGTACCAAGGCCACACTTGCCACAGGCTGCTCCCAGCCAATCACAGGGTATGGCAGGCAGTCCTGTTCTGGGGAAACAGGCTCCTCTGGTAGCCAACGCTGGCTCAAGGATTCCACAGTGGCTCTGCTGAACCTTTATTAGGCTGCACGATGGTCAAGGTCACTTCTACCCAACCTTCCTTCCTTCTCTCTTTCATCTGTGGTTAGACTTGCATCATAGTCTGATGGCTCTGCCAGCTCCCGCTCCATTTTCTCTCATACAGGCATTCCCCCTAATCAAAGCCTTGCACAAATTCCCCTAATAAAAATCCTTGCACCATCCCGGTATCTGCTTCTCAGAGAAACCAGACTAATGCAGCTTGATTTTTCATTCTCAGTCCCTTTCAACAAATATAGGAAAGCTAGGGTCTTAGTATACAAACGGAGGCTCCTTCATCTCTGTACAGTCTAGAAGAAATAGATAAAAGTATGGTACTCAAGAGCAGAAGATCTCACTAGAAGAGTTGCTAGGCTCTTCACTCCTGTTCAGTCTAGTTCAATCTAACAGACAAGGGAATAATAGGAACCAGCAATTCCCCGAGTTGTGGCAATGTGATTCCAGCTGGGACAGCAAAAGCCATGGAACTCTGTTCATTTGATAATTGGAGAAGGTATCACTTCCTCTCTTCTTTCTTCATCTCCAATAATTTTGGAAGAATTAGCAACTAAGAATTTGCTAGCTGCCTATACAATGTCCATTCTCTCCTTTTTTCTTATGAGGAAAATCTCAATTTTATTCAGAGTACAGTATGTCCATATACATTTTCCAGTCACTCTTGCTGCTAGAGATGGTTATATGATGTAGTTCTAGCTAATGAGATGTAAAGAGAAGTCACTAGTTGGCTCTTACAGGAAACTTCTTTAAAAGAAAGTCAACTGGGACTTGCCTGGTAGCGCAGTGGATAAGAATCTGCCTGCCAATACAGGAGATATGGGTTTGATCCCTGGTCCTGGAAGATTCCACACGCTTCAGACAACTAGGCCCCTGTGCCACAACTACTAAGCCCGCACTCTAGAGCCCACGAGCCACAATTACTCAGCCTGCGTGCTTCAACTAGTGAAGCCCACGGGCCTAGAGGCTGTGCTATGAGACAAGAGAAGTCACTGCAAAGAGAAGAGCCAGCACGGCCAAAAATAAAAATAAATAAATAAAAAGTCAACTAAAGGGTTTTGCATATGGAAGATGATAAATTGATTCTAAAATGTAGATAGCTTCTCCAACAAACTCACAGCTAACATCATACTCAATGGTGAAAGATTTGAAAGCTTTCCCTCTAAAATCAGGAACAAGACAAGGGTGCCCACTCTCACTATTATTCAACATATTAATATTACTGGAAATGCTAGCTTTAAAATTAGGCAAGACAAAGAAATAAAAGGCATCTAAATCAGAAAGGAAGAAGTAAAATGGTCATAATTTGCAGATGATATAATCTTATATATAAAAAATCCTAAAGACTCAACCAAAAAACTGTTAGAACTAACGAATAAATTCAATAAACTTATAGTATATAAAATCAACATACAGAAATAAGTCAGTGCATTTTCTATGCACTAACAACAAAACATCTTAAAAAATACAGAAAACTATCCCATTCACAATAGCACCAAAACAATAAAATACTTAGGAATAAATTTAATCAAGGAAGTGAAAGATCATACAAAGAAAACTATAAGACTCTAATGAAAGAAATTAAAGCAGACACAAACAAATGAAAGATATTCTATGTTCATGGATTTGAAGAATTAATTGTTAAAATGTCCATACTTACCCAAAAGAGGAGACTTCCCAGCTGGAGCTACTGGTGAAACCCACCTGACAATGCAGGAGACGTAAGAGACAAGAGTTCAATCCCAGGCTTGGGAAGATCCCCTGGAGGAGGAAATGGCAACCCACTCTAGTATTCTTGCCTGGAGAATCCCACAGACAGAGGAGCCTGGAAGGCTACAGTCCATGGGGTCACAAAGAGTCAGACATGACTGAAGCAACTTAGCATGCACACCCAAAGCAACCTATAGATTCTATGTAAGTTCTATCAAAATTCCAATGGCAATTTTCACAGAAGTGGAAAAAACAATCCTAAAATGTGTACAGAAACACAAAAGATCCTGAAGAGCCAAAGCAACTCTGAGAAAGAAGAACAAAGCTGGAAGCTGAAACAGGCAAAGAGTTCAGACATCAGTATAATACTATAAATGTATATGAATCATGCAAAGAAAATAAGTAACTTAGGGTTTCCCAAGTGGCGTTAGTAGTAAAGAACCTGCCTGCCAATGCAGGAGACATAAGAGATGTGGGTTCGATCCCTGGGTTGGGAAGATCCCCTGGAGGAGGGCACAGCAACCCACTCCAGTATTCTTGCCTGGAGAATTCCATGGAGAGAGGAGCCTGACCCAGTCCATAGGGTCGCGCAGAGGCAGACACAACTGAAGTGACTTAGCACACACATGCATGCACACGTGAGTCTGCCTACTAGCAGTGGGGTGTATAGCTGAAATGCTGTAATACAAATCCAAATGACCAATGGCTTATATATGGTAAGGACCCAACCCCACTTACGTTGCTGCTCCACCATCCCCAGGATGCTGCCTTAATCGGCATGGTCCAGGATGGCTCGCCATTACTACTCTGCATTCAAGCAGCAGGGTGGAGGGATGACGGCAAAAGGACACATCTCTCCCTTTAAAAGCACAACCAGGGGTTGTACATGTCACTTCTGATCACATCCAATTTGCCAGAACTTGGTCAAGAACATTAGCAAGAAATGTTAGTAGTGGTTAGCTGAGTAGCCGTGATCTCACTTAAAAATGCAATTGCTATAAAAGAAGAGGAAAAGTGGAAACGGGAGAGATCGTGACTAGCAGTCCTGCTGCTACATGGAGTAAATACATTTCTACATCCATTTCATCTACCAAGAATCTACATACTACAAGAAGCAAATTTCTTATTTTGTCAAAACAGATTTCTTATAAGTAAGTATAATTTGAAAAACAACTTAATTTTTTTAATGTTAAACTAATTCTGGCCTCACCATATTTTCCAATTCTCAAAGAATTCTGTTCAAAGTTCACCTTTCCTGCTAAGCTCCCCAGATGAAAATACACCTGGTTCCAATTGCTCTAATTACTTCCCCAATTTCACCAACAGCACATATCTGTCTGTGTGCAGCACTAAGTGACTATGCATATGTGTAGACATTTTTTATTGAGCTTGAATGTATTTTTCTGTGATGAGGTAGAAATAATATGGCTTTTGAAGTCTGGCACTCATTGACTCAAATCCCAACTCTGTGGCTAAGTGGCTACATGACCTTGCTACAAACCCCCCACACATACTGATACCTTTGGTCTCAAAAGAGGAGTCTGCTCTGGTTCAACCTGTTTCTTGACCCCATCCCTCCCACTTACTCCAACAATTATCCTCCCTGTGCCTTCAGTCTCTCTTTCCCCACTAACTTCTTCCCTTTATCATATATACAAGCTCCTCTCCCGCTAATTTTTTCAAAACTCGCTCTCATCACTGTATCCTCTTCTAGATAACCCTTCTCTGTCACTTCACCACATGGTTTCTTAAAAGTCTATGTCCCATTCCTTGCCTGCTGGCCGTCCCTATGCTGATTTCATTCCTAAGAACAAAACGACTCTGTCATTACAAACAGCCCTGTGGTTGCTGGTGCTGCTCCTAAGTCATTTCAGTCGTGTCCGACTCTGTGCGACCCCATACACGGCAGCCCACCAGGCTCCCCCGTCCCTGGGATTCTCCAGGCAAGAATACTGGAGTGGGTTGCCGTTTCCTTCTCCAATGCATGAAAGTGAAAAGGGAAAGTGAAGTCACTCAGTCATGTCCGACGCCTAGCAACCCCATGGACTGCAGCCTACCAGGCTCCTCCATCCATGGGATTTGCCAAGCAAGAGTACTGGAGTGGGGTGCCATTGCCTTCTCCAACAAACAGCCCTGACTACTTCCAAAAGCCAATCTAATCGTCCGTTTTCTGCAGTCTTCAACACAGTTGACTATTTCTTCATTAACAGAATTTTTCCCCCGTTGGTTTTCACAACCTCATCCCCTCAGATCTCTGCCTCTCTAGGCTTTCCTTCTGAGCTCCTTCATGAATTCCTCTTCCTCTATTATTTGTCAAAGGTTGGTTTCCTCAGGAGCTATCTTTGGTCACCTTTTCTTCTCACTCTCCACTTTCCCTATGGATGCTTATTCATGCATTTGGCTTTTGTAAATTCCACACCATTTTTTCTAGCCCAGACTCTACTGATCTTTAGGCCATTCCAGTTTCCTTGGGTCTGAAGGATTTCTTGAGACTTGGGACTTTAAGATTGAGAAAGTCTCAGGCAAACCACAATGAGTCAGTTGGCCTAGAAACTCAAAGCACCTACCAGACATTTCTACTTTAATGTCCTACAGGCACCACAAATTGAATATGTTCATTCCTGATAGCACTGTCACATCCCACCCAAACCCACTCACCTTTCTGTTTTAACCTTTTGAAATCAGACTTTTTAATGGATTTTTTTTTTTTACTGAATGAAAGATTTCTTAAATTCTATAGTGCTTTACAACTTCCAAAGTTTCACACACATGATTTCATATAATACCAAAATAACTCTTTTTTATCCTCCCCTGGTATTGCCCCTCCTCCCTCCCCTCTGGTAACCGTTATTTTGTTCTCTATATCTGTAAGTCTGCTTCTTTTTTGTTTTATTCATTAGTTTGTTGTATTTTTTTTTTTTTGCTTCTACATATAAGTAATATTATATAGTACTTATCTTTCTCTGACTTAACTTCACTGAGCAGAATGCCTTCCAGATCCATCCATGTTGCTGCAAATGGCAAAATGTCATTCTTTTGTATGGCTGACTTATCTACCATATCTTCCTTATTCATTCATCTCAAACCTGCTCACCTTTTATTCACTTCCTTGGTGAATGATGCCTAAATACAAACAGCTCCCTCAGCCACTGTGTCCACTAGTCACTAAAACCTGAACAGAACTGCAATGTACCTTTGTTGCCTCTGCCTTTCTCAGCTCTTACTTGAACTATCATTACTACATCCTAACCTCCCTACTCCCAGCCTTGTACACCAATCTATGTAGGCATCAAAGTGATTTTTCTAGAGTCAAAATTCAACCAAGTTACTCCCCTGCTTTGCTGAAGGCTCCCATAAGTTCACCCTCCTTTCAGAGGACTCCTACTAGTTCCACACGATCTAACCCCCACCTGTGTCTCCAAAAATTCTTCTTCTGATCCCTGCTCCCACCCCTTGTAATATCCCTACATCAGATACTGCCTCTTTGCACTTTCCTGAGAAAAGGAGTGCTGTTTCTCATACCCATGACTTTGCTCATGCTGTCTTCTCCACTTGAAGTGTCCCTTCCTGCTACCCACCCAGCTCTTACTGATCCTTCCAAGCTTGTCTCATGTGTCTTCCTCCATGAGAAGCCATCCCTGTATCTAGAATTTACCTCTATCATACCTCTTAACACATGAAAATGCAATTACAGTTGTATTTAGATCTGTTTTACTTGCGAGGCTGAGTATAAAATTCTTGAGAGCAGGAACTGTGTATATTCATTTTGAATTCAGTGTTTGGAACACAATCAGAACTAAAATATATTTTTAGTTGACTGACAACTCTCTGGGTCTAGATCCCCATTTCTAAGAGCTCAGATGTTATACTTCTTTTGAAGGGTATATTGTGGGGATTAACACACAGGAAAGTACCTATCACTCTTCCCTCATGTTTCTCTTCCCCTTTTCTGTTAAACTGAGACCTGTATTTTCTATATGCTTTATGTCCATGGGTAAAACCTAGACAGCATATTAAAAAGCAGAGACATTACTTTGCCAACAAAGGTCTGTCTAGTCAAAGCTATAGTTTTTCCAGTGGTCATGTATGGATGTGACACTTGGACTATAAAGCTGAGTGCCGAAGAATTGATGCTTTGGAACTGTGGTGTTGGAGAAGACTCTTGAGAGTGCCTTGGACTGCAAGGGGGTTCAACCAGTCAATCCTAAAGGAAATCAGTCCTGAATATTCATTGGAAGGACTGATGCTGAAGCTGAAGCTCCAATACTTTGACACCTGATGTGAAGAACTGACTCATTGGAAAAGACCCTGATGCTGGGAAAGATCGAAGACAGGAGGAAAAGGGGACAACAAAGGATGAGATGGTTGGATGGCATCACCAACTCAATGGACATGAGTTTGAGTAAGGTCTGGGAGTTGGTGATGGACAGGGAATCCTGGTGTGCTGCAGTCCATGGGGTCTCAAAGAGTCAGACAGGAATGAGTGACTGAACTGAACTGAAAGCCTGGTAGATATTTCTAGGTGACTGACACGCTGGTTTGGATCTGGGAGTGAGGTAAAGGCTTTATTCCTCCTTGGATTATTTCAAGAAGTCAATTTAGGGGTTAATCAATATTTATATCAGTATTGATTCCCAGCAACAATAGGTCATCTCTACATAAAGTTAGCAAGTATATATGATGTCATGCTGTTCAACCAGGTTTACATTCATGGAAGAACAATCTTGTTTTAAAATAATTCTTGATAGGGATTGCATTGAATCTATAAATTGCTTTGGGTAGCATACTCATTTTCACTATATTGATTCTTCCAATCCATGAACATGGTATATTTCTCCATCTATTAGTGTCCTCTTTGATTTCTTTCACCAGTGTTTTATAGTTTTCTGTATATAGGTCTTTAGTTTCTTTAGGTAGATATATTCCTAAGTATTTTATTCTTTTCGTTGCAATGGTGAATGGAATTGTTTCCTTAATTTCTCTATTTTCTCATTATTAGTGTATAGGAATGCAAGGGATTTCTGTGTGTTGATCTTATATCCTGCAATTTTACTATATTCATTGATTAGTTCTAGTAATTTTCTGGTGGAGTCTTTAAGGTTTTCTATGTACAGGATCATGTCATCTTCAAACAGTGAGAACATTATACAGAGTGAAGCCAGAAAGAAAAACACCAATACAGTGTACTAACACATATATGTGGAATTTAGAAAGATGGTAACAATAACCCTGTATAAGAGACAGCAAAAGAGACACTGATGTATAGAACAGTCTTTTGGACTCTGTGGGAGAGGGAGAGGGTGGGCTGATTTGGGAGAATGGCATTGAAACATGAATAATATATATGAAACGAGTCACGAGTCCAGGTTCGATGCACGATACTGGATGCTTGGGGCTGGTGCACTGGGACGACCCAGAGGGATGGTACGGGGAGGGAGGAGGGAGGAGGGTTCAGGATGGGGAACATGTGTATACGGGTGGCAGATCCATGTTGATATATGGCAAAACCAATACAATATTTTAAAGTTAAAAAAATAAAATATAAAATTAAAAAAAAATAAAATAATTCTCATTGGTGCACCATATACATTGCAATTATTACCATCGAATGTTCAATAAAGATAACTGAGATTAAGTATTTGAAAAGAGAGTGTTAGACCATTTCACACCCACCAGATGTCCCCATCAGGGGGCAAAATTTTTCAATGGGATTGCCAGATGTCAGCAAAGATGTGACCTGATGGAGGTGTTCATGCCCTGCCAGTGGAAGCACAACTTGGGAGAGCACAATTTTAGAAAATAATTGAACACTACCTAGAAACTTGCAAACACCCTGTAATCAAATAACTCCACTGTATGTAGATACTGTGTACAAACTCCTGCATGTGTGTACCAGGAAACGTGCACAAAAGTTCGGAACAGCAGAGTGTGTAGAAGAAAGAAAGAGAGAGGGAGAAAGGTACGGGAGGGAGAGGAAAGAAAGGAGGAAGGAATAAAGGAAGGAAGGGAATAAAGGAGGAAACCCAAGGCCCATAAATGGGAGTGAAACACTTTTACGATGATGGAAATGGATTAACTATAGTGATGTGCTTAACATAAATTAATCCCAAAACTTAAAGTCTGGAGGAAAAAATAAATCAGTGAAATTTCACCTACATAAAGTTTAAAAATCACACCAAAACTAAACAATACCTTGTTTAGAGATCTACACATATGATAAAGAAAAGCAAAGGAATAATGTAAACAAATTTTCAGTTCAAGATAGAGTGAAGGAGCACCCAAGAGGGGCACTGAAGGCTTTCAAATGTTGGAGTAATGTTGAGTCTCTTAGATTGTATGGGTAGTATGTGGCTTCTTATTCTATTTTCGTGTTACTATTATATATTATTGTTCTTCAAACTGGACATGTAAGCTATACTCTTTTCTGTATGTAAGATTTACTTTGAATTTTTTAAGTACTTTTTTAAGGAGAGACTAAGAAACTTTTTCATGATCATGCTAAGAACAAATGGAGCCACAACTGGAACCCAAGTCTGTCTGACCATAAATTTTGTGGTGTTTCTACCACCTCACATACATACTGGCTCCCAAAATGGTGCATTCATATACAAGTTGCACATCCTTAGCTCGAATGTCTATGGAAGGATAATTGGATAAACAAAGTGTAATCTAGCCTTAAGAGGGAAGAAAATTCTATCACATTCTGCAACCTTGAGGACATTATGCCAAGTAAAATAAGCCAGTTACAAAAAGACAAACACTACATGACTCCACTTATACAAGGTACCTAGAGTAGTCAAGTCTATACAGACAGAAAGTAGAATGGTGGTTGCCAGGGACTAGAAGAAGGCAGAATGGGTTTTTTTTTTTTTAATCATTATTGTTTAATGGTATAGTTTCAGTTTTACAAGGATGAAAAGAGTTCTCAGGATGAATGATGATAATGATGATGTAAGTGTGAATGTACTTAATGCCACAAAACTGTACAGTTAAAAATTATTAAAAGGGTAATTCTGTGTTACATGCATTTTAACCACATTTAAAAAAAAAAGTTGTCTGTTCTTCTCTGAATATTAATCAAGGCGAGTAGAATTTAGTGGCAGGGCACAGAAAAAAAGTGATTTTCTAAATCTCAAGACATGGCCTAATCATGCACTGTTGACCTGTTATCCCGGCTGCACCATCGCCTGAGTTTCTGGGCCATGGACTCCTGGAAAGTTGGTCTATCCACGAAGGCAACTGCCATTTCAGGTTTGCCCCTGGCTTCATCCCCTTGGTGATGGAATGGAAGGTAGAGTGGCTGCCAAATGGCAGATGAATGAAAGGGCAAGATCTGAGGTCGAGAGAAACAAGAAATAAAGGAGGAGTAGGTGCCGCTGAAGCAAGCCTGGAGCTCAGGGATCTGTGGGCCTCATCACTCCAGCCCATCAGCCTCCAGCCACAGGATAAGAGGCATAAGAACAGAAAGATATGAGGCATCAGAGGAGGAAATGAGAAACAGAAATCAGCACCTGCAACACTCGAGCAAGAGAACCAGCGTTTGCCACAAAGCTAAGCTGTGAGCCTGAACACATCTCTAGAAAGAATGATTCGGCTCACTTAAAATTTGGCAACTCACACTGGACAGAAACACAACACAATGCACAAGCAGACATACACAGACATATTCCAAAACGGGATGTTGAGAGACACAGTTTCATCATCTGGATAATCTGTCTACACAATATCAAGAAGCCAGAATCTAGATGACTGACTCAGTGCTTTGTGTCTGACTTTTTGCATCTGCTGGCCCAGCCTCAGAAGTCCAAGTACAGGCTAAACTCTTATTCCATGGCATGAAATCGACCACATATTTATCTTAAGAATTATCACAGCCAGTAGACAGCATATATATTAAACTAACATTTAGAGATGAAACATCACTGGGCTAACAATGCTCTTAAGCACTCATGAAGCATCTGATGAGTGAGGATGCTTAGGATCCCATCTTCTGTTAATCCTCTAGGAGAAAGGGAGCTATTAAATGATCTCTTGTCCATGAGGAGAAACTGAGGCACAAAGAGGTGCAGGGACTGGTCAGGACACCATGCAAAAGTCTCATTGCAGAGCTATGATGAAGTCTCCTGCTGCCCCAAGCTCGGGGATGGGCTTGGTTGGTTAGGTTGAGGTACCTCTCTGAGCCAGTCACAGAAGACCCACAGAACTCTGGCTCCTGACCTTCCCCACTCAGGTGTAATCTGAAATACCCAGTACATGTTTCACAGGCATCTTCAAAGGTCCTTTGCACACCAGCTCCCCCTAGTCTAAACGTCCCCCAAATGACCAGATCCTCTAAGCCTCATTCAAAGAGGTATATTAACCTACTTCCAAGTGGTCTGGACTATGCTGACTCCTATTTCCACTCCAGCACAGACCAAAAACACCAGATTCAGCCTCAGAAAAAAAAAATCAGCCTTACAAGAGTCCCAGGATGCAGTTTCATGTCTTCTACTAACTCCAAATTCACCTTATCATTCCCATCTCTCAACTCATGTACCTTCAGATTCCAGAGTTAGTACAGGAGAGTACACACCTAGACAGCCTGTATTTTCAAGTGACACACTCAGGGCTGTGTTGAAAGGGAACTGGTCCATGTGAGCGTGTGTAAATGGGGAAAACAGGAGTTAGTAATAGTCATTAGTCCTGCTATTTTTTCTGTTTACCACGTTAGCTCCTCTTGGGTAGTTCTCAGTTGTGAGTGTTTGGCAAAGGCCCAATGCCGAATCTTTACCGTCAGTCATATCAGGATGAAACTTCCTCCATAGGCAATCTCCTCACTGAATATCTATGCTTTGGAGAAAACCTCAAAGAACAACAGAAAGTGACAGAAAACTTCAGGTGATGCTAAGCATCTCTAAAACATATTAGTGTGCCAGATCCATACAGATCATTAGTTAACCAGTCCTTCAAATCCACAACAAGGAGTCATAGATGTTCTCAATATCCAGCTTGCAACTGCTATCCTGAAAAGGTCTCTAAAATTAAAGAAAACAATTTTAAACATAAAATGTCAAGAAAAACAGGAATGGAATGCCACATGGCTGTCCAGGTGCCAGCAGCCCCACCATGTACTGGGGTTACTGGTATTCTGACTATGGTTTTCATCACGCTTCTCACAGTCCTGTGCATTCCCTTAATTGTTTACCAACATGGCTACATCCCAGCTGTATAAGGCTGCATGCACCAGAACTGTATCTCCAGAAAGCTGAGGGCTGCCTTGTTTCCATCACCACAGAGAAGTGACTCAAAGAGGAAGCTATTTAGCTGTGTGGTCCTCCTATCCAGGATAGCACTGGACACCTTCTTAATAATAGCCCAAAGCATGAATCACTAAAAGCAAATTCTCTTGATCAAAGGCCACAAATCTCAGGTTTGCAAGAACGCCATTCTGCTTTTCCATCTCAAACTCCAGTTCACAAATGGCAGAACACATAATCTAGTCAATTCCAGATAAATAAAACCTTCAGGGTTTTCTCAGTCATTGCAAGTTTTGTTAAGTCAGCTCCAGATTTCCTCCTCTACTCTCCTTCTCCCCTGGACTGACCTCAGTTCTAGGGTGTTTACAGAATGTCTTTGTGCCAGTGTTGGGGATAGAGGTGTTTTGGGTGTGGGATTCTCCTCTCTCCTCCCCGGGATACCTGAGTTGGTTAGTCGCATCTGGTTTCCGTGTGTGAACATCTTCCCAGGCTGGGACTATGAACTGTCTATATCCCCACATTGTCCTTGACTGCAGGACCAGTACTACCTTCAGCTGCAAAGACCTCTAGGCAGAATCCTAAGACCCATTCAGTGCCACTGGCCCTCCTGCTTTCTGGTGCTATTTAGTTTCTTCCTTCCTCTTTCCCTCAGCCAACTTCCACACCTTCCATGGAACATGGGAAAACTCAGTTCTTCTGAGAGTAAGAGAAAACCACATGGGCAGCTGTGGCCTCCTCTCTGATGGTACCCAGTGAAGCCATCGTGACTCTCACTCCCACTCCCGGCAGCATGGGGAACCTGTAGGAGGAAGCCTCCTCCCAGCTTTCAAGGAGAATGAGGCACACGCTGTCCTCTTGCACATGAACTTCTCCATGTGTTGTATTCTACAGAGAGAGACGGCGGGGCAAGACACACAGTCCATTCTCAGAAATCCCACCACTGCTGCTGCTAAGTCGCTTCAGTCATGTCTGACTCTGTGCAACCCCATAGACGGCAGCCCACCAGGCTCCCCCGTCCTTGGGATTCTCCAGGCAAGAACACTGGAGTGGGTTGCCATTTCCTTCTCCAGGGGATTTTCCCAACCCGGGGATCAAACTCATGTCTCCTGCATTGGCAGGTGGATTCTTTACTGCTGAGCCACCAGGGATGCCCATATCATAAATTTTACCTCCCTAACTTATTATAATTCCATAGATTGATACTTTAATTCCCATTTTGTATGTGAAGATGTCTAGATTGTTAAAAAGGGCTCCGTGTGATACTAGGTAATTTACTTACCTTCTATATGCCCCAGTTACCTCATCTGTAAATTAGGATAAACCTAGGACTATAATAATTAGGTCACTACTTATAAGCAACTACAGAGTTCCGGGGACAACAGTGAAGTAGAAAGAGCAGTGCTGAACAGGACATTAGGCAAACTGGCCACTAATTCTCTGTAAACCATGAACACATCACCTTAGCTCTCTTTAGCAGAATGGGCTTCCATTCTGCCATTTGTAAAACAAGCATGTTGAACTTGTCATTGTTTTTGTCTAGTCGCTAAGTTGTGTCCGACTCTTCTGTGACCCCATGGACTGTAGCCCACCAGGTTCCTTCTGTTCATGGGATTTCCCAGATGAGAATACTGGAGTGGGTTGTCATTTCCTTCTCCACGGGATCTTCCTGACCCAGAGATCCAACCCACATCTTCTGCATTGGCAGGCAGGTTCTTTACTACTGAGCAACCAGGGAAGCCCATCTCACGATACACTATCTCACAAATTTCACCTCCCTAATTTCTTATCATTCCATAGACTGATATTTTAATTCCCATTTTGAACTAGATGATTGCTAAACAATCTTCTGTCTCAGAAATTCATCATTCCTGAGTTCATCCTATATATCAACTCCATGCCAGATTCCATGCGATGGGACAGTTACCAAGATGCCTAATTTCCCTTGCTGTCTCAGTTCTCAAATGGGGCCTAGTCTCTCTGCTCATCAGAATAACAATTTGATAGGATACGTTAAGCAGTGAAGCATGAAGTAGGGATGCTACCTAGACAGCACCCCCATGATCATTTTCACCAGAAAAAGCAGGACAGCACAATCAGAATGGCGTGAGTCAAACAATAAAGCCCCCAGGAAAGAGATGACAGGCAACGGGGCAGGGGATGATCTCCAATGAGAAGCTTTCAAAGGGGGCAGACCCTGGAGGTTCACCATGAGTTTGCACCATTTAAGATTTGCTTTAGTTTGCAGGTTCTATTTTTGCCAACATCACCATGTCATACTGAAGGAGTTACAACTATTAAAGTCACAAGTTGACTCTGAGATCTGGAAAGAAGAAAAGGGAGAGATGAAACTGTCTTCACTCTGCAGAGCTTCCCAGTGGCAGTAATAGACAACGGATGGATGAGTTTGGGGGGAGAGAGACAGGTCAGAGCCTAGGAGAGACAGTCAAGAAGGAAGTGCCCAGCGAGCCGAGCTGTTCACTTGGGAATGCTCTATCCTCACTGCACTCTGCTCCCAGCTCCCAGCCGTGGGCAGTTCCGAAAATGGAGCGCGAGTGACGCCCCCCCTTGTGCTCCCACAGCACTTAGCACATACCTTTACTGCACCACTTCAAATGCTAGCTGACCACAGTCTGCCTCCTGCACCAGCCTCCTGAGGGTCCCCAGTGCCTGCCCTGTGCCTCAAGCCCAGCAGGTCCTCAGTAATGTTTATTTTACCAATGAAGGCAGCAATTAATTCCAGCAGAGAGGGAGGAGGACTGGGTAAAGTTCCACAGAGCTTTTAGTCTATGAACAGGATCTTTTTTTTTTTTTAATAAAGATTTTTCCAAATGAGAAAGCAGGCACACTGGTGCTGAAAACAGAGAAAAATTAAAAGAGAGAGAGGATAAGGCTAGTGTGAAGAAAGATAGGTCTTCTCAGGAGGGTCAGGGGCAGTTGGTAACCAAGACAGAGAACACAGTTAGGACAAGGGAAGTTTGAGGAGCTCCTGGACACCCAGGAGAAGATATCCCAAAGGGGGCTGGCTGTGTGGGTGTGGGACTGAAGGCAGGAATGTGGATAACCCACAGACAACATGTGGAGGAAGAAAGGATAAGAGCCAAGGAGATGGCTCTGAAGACAGCTACATTTTAGGAACTGGGGAAAGTCAGCATTAAGGGAATAAGAAAGCACATACAGAGAGAGAAGGTAAAATAGATGGGCTTACTGGCAAAGCCATGAGGGAAGAGAGTTTCCAGAAGTCAAAGAACATGGGCAGCTGAACTGTGGTTTCAGATTTAGCCCAAGCACTTCAGCAAGTGGCTCTTACTTCAAATCCCAGAAGCAGCTCTGCTTCAGTGGTTCCAGGCCATCAGGGTCCCACCTCGCCCCTGACAGTTTTCATGGAGACTGAGCAAATCCACTTTAACACCAATGAATGGCCTTGTGTTCCAGACTTATCGCAAAAGACTTGAAGTTCTCAGAACTGGTGTCTTCGGGGGGGAAAGGGTGGGGAAGTGAGGCCTCTTCTAATGCATGATAAAGGAAATGCAAGAGAATGTTCCCAGTGTTGGCCTGAGGTGAGGGGTAGTTATTTTCCCATCTGTAAACCTCTGTGAAACAATCCGGGACTGTCCTTCCTTAAAGAGCTGAGCCTGCTGGCAGTGGTCGCCACCGAGGAGCACAGGTGTGGTTGAAAAGCGATACTGACAGGCCTTGCCGTGCATGCATGTGCAGAGGCTGGGTGTTTGTTTAAACACTGCAGCTGCTGCTCACCGATCCTGAAGCTGTTTCTAGCTATTAGAATCCTGGATTTTTTTTTTTTTTTGGTAATGTCTTTAGCTCCACAAGACCCATCCCAATTCTGTTTGCTACATAATGCGTATTTGTGTTTCACAAAAGTGCTTGAATTTTGCAAATGTTTTGCATGGCTCCAAGGATTAAGTTGGTCTGCCCCAATACTTTCTCAGAAACTCACCCAGAGGTGTCACCTAAGTTTGTACCTTAAATGATTCCTTAGATCCATCCAGAATTCAGACTGGCGAGTTGACACAAGCCCCTGTCTGCCAACTAGTGCCTGAAAATCCTAAGTACAAATTCTTTGAGTTGGAGCTCTGTTCTCTGGGACAAAGAAATGCCCTTGGGCTTCTGGCTTAGAAACTAGAGACCATTCAAAAAACCTTCCACCAAAATCGCTTACGTGAACAAAGAAAATATGAAATAAGAAAAACTGTCCATGCAGTAATGTGGAACCTTAGAAATTACAGCACTCTGGATTCCAATGCAAAATTAAACAATCCTCCTTAATACACAGCAGGCGACCAGCATCTGTGTTTATTTCACTTCAGTGCTTCAGGCTCTGGAGTGGGTCTTAGGTCCCGTGCTACCTGAGACCACTTTGCTTCCACATTGCCACGGAAAACATTTGTACTGACTTCCTTCTACCTATGTGTTTGCCTCTGCCTGCTCCCAGCTGATCCAGTTTGTTTGTGGGTCCAGGAAGCGGTCATTTGTTGACTAGGGGCAAACCAGTGAGTCTTTTCTTCTAGGAGCCACTGCACTTTGTGTCAGGGGGACTCAGTTTTCCATGAAATGAAATCTCAGAGTGGGAGCCACTTTTTCCAGCAACACCAACATTTGGTTGTCAATTCAGTACCTTTAGTCTTTTTATCTAATCCCAAAAAGGATCTTTTGTATCTTACTTAAGTGAGGCTATGCACTACTGGGTAGCTTCCATGTCTTGAACATTGGTCCTTCATAGTATAAGTAAAGAGAAATAAACCTGGGCATATGAAAATATTCTAAAGCATACAGATGAGAAGAAAGACCAGTGTTCAAAGTTTGGGGTTATAAATAATTATTTCATTCTTGTGATAAGACAGCTTTTTTGGGGTTAAGTTTTGTTTCTTTAAGGTATATTTCAATAGAATGAAAAAAACAGAATGTTTACATTTGGAGTAAAATGCAAAGCAAATGGTATATACAGCATAAGTCAGAATAAAAGGGAAATATAGAAACAAAAAGTATAAATCAAACCACCCAAAAGAAAATTTAGTTTAAAAGATATGGGAACAAATGTAAATGGATCAAATGGCTGTACAAAAAAAACGCTTTCAGACTAGATAAATAACAACAAGCTATCTATAAGAGAGTTCACATCTTATTTTTTAAGATTGGCAAGGTAAGCAAATGCAAGATGGAATTCAAAACAAATTACATTAAATTTTAAAGGAAGCAAAAATTGTAAAGGGATAATAATAATATTATGGATAATATCTTGCAGTAGAAATCTTTTATATATCAAAGAATAAAACACCAATATATACAGCTAATTCTAAATTCAGAGATACCAGTACCAGCCAGTACCAGACACCAGTACACCACAGAATAACCCTGGGATATTGACATCATTGATGGCCTCATTTTATAGGTAAGGAAATAGACTTAGGAAAGTTAAATGATTTTCTCAAGGTCATACAAAATAATAAGTAGAGGAGTTCAGAACCCATTATCAGATCTTCTGACCAGAAATCCCACTTACTATACCACCAGTTTCATGTCATCCACTAACACTTTGTGCTTTTGTGTTTTCGCCTGTCCAGTCAGTGTGGCGGGCGTTAGCGGAGTTCAAAAAATGGTGGCTCTCTCCTTTCGGACACAATTTGCACACCTGCACACTGGATTGAGTGTGGCTGTGTGTAGCCAGCGACGTTCCAGACGATGACTACAACAAAGGCACAGAGCAAGATCCCCATCTCCCCAGGAAGGACTGGCAGTTTGAGAGAAAAGCCAACCTTTATTACTTTTGGCCACTAAGCTTGGAGGGTTGTTTGTTATTTCAGCATGGATTAAAGCCCATCCCAACTAATTCATCATTAATAAAATTTTTCTCTACGATGGTGTCAAGGACAAAGACTAGCAGCATTCCACAGCGAAGCATTTCAGAGGCCAAAAGCCATTGATCAGTAATTTCTGGCTTCAGCCATTTAACCAATTACTAATCTACCTAACTGTATAATACAATCACGTAGACCACAAGGCTATCAAAAGAAACCTCCCATCAAAGATTTACTGAAATCCAAAGATACGACATCTGCTGCATCGTCATTATTTGTCAGAGGAACAGTAACGCAAAAATAAAAAAGGATGATGGGACTTCCCTGGTGGTCCAGGAGTTAAGAATCCACCTGCCAATGCAAGGGACATGAATTTGATCCCTGATCCAGGAAGATCCCAGATCTTTAGTTGCTGCAGAGCAACTAAACCCATGAGCCACAACTACTGAGCCCAAGTGCTGCAATTACCGAAGTTCACGTGCCTAGAGCCCATGCACAAGAGAAGCCACCACAATGAGAAGCCCCCTGTCCGGTGACTGGAGAGTAGCCCCCACTAGCCACAACTGGAAAAAGCCTGCTCGCAGCAACGAAGACCCAGCACAGCCAAAAATGAAAAAAAAATTTTTTTTGCTTTAAGGAAAAATGTTTTTAAAAAGAAAATATGGTTTTTAAAAGAAAATGATATTCATGTGGAATGACTTCTTTATCAAAATCCACACAGGTTACCGGTAACCCCTGCTTCCTTTCCTAAATGTTCACAACCTCTTCTTTTTTTTTTTTCCTCAAAAACCTGTCCTATGAGCTTGAGGAAGGTAACATTTGATCTGAATGTTAAAACACAAATACAATTTTTACAGTCAGAAATTAAGAGGAAAGGACATTTCAGGTTGGACGACAGAAAGAACAAAATTGAGGGCTAACCAAAGTGCGCACTGACAGTTAACCATCCCTTTGCTTCTATTTCAGACCAGGAAGCAGAGGTAGAAAAAGTGACTTCACAATAAATACAGATTTTCATTCTGTGCAGAGTTTCAGAAACAAAAAGTGACAGGACTGAGAAAATTTCGTATTTAAGCCTTCGGCAACCTGAAACAACTAACATAAACTTTGTCATTTTAAATTTACCTAGAAGAATTTTAAATTCATTAAGAATTAGATATTAACCTACATCTTAAGACTGCTTCTTAAAAATAACTCATAAATTTTCAGTAACAACAGCTAAAACTCCTTAAGATTGCTTGCATGCTAAGTCGCTTTAGTCATGTCCGACTCTTTGTGACGCTATGGACTGTAGCCTACCAGGCTCCTCTGTCCATGGGATTCTCCAGGCAAGAATACTGGAGTGGGTTGCCATGCCCTCCTCCAGGGAGGAGGAATCCCAACCCAGGGGTCAAACCTGTGTCTCTTACGTCTCCTGCATTGGCAGGCGGGTTCTTTAACACTAGCACACCTGGGAAGCACAGGGAGATAAATAACAGGCTTTTAAAAGCTTTCCATTTGAGGAATGAATTCTCTCTGCTCAATATTTTTTCCTAAAGTAAATTCATTTCCCATGCACTTGGTGACTCTACTCAGAAACTTCATGACAAAAAATAATAGAAAGCATCTGCAGAGCAATTACAGGCTCTCGTTGACTCACAAGGAGCCACCACACCTCCCCTTCATGCTGTTATCCCTGAGATCAGAGGTCTCCTGTCTAATACATAAAGCTGGAAATTTCCAAATAATCTAAGAAAACACTAAAACTGCTTCAGACAGTTTTTTTTTTCATTATTTATGATGCAATCCATGATAAGATGGGAATTTTCTTAGGGTCGCATGATAAGCTTCATGTAAGCAAGACGCAGCTAATGGCTTGAGGAGTGGAATTCCGGTGCTTCCTGAAGAGGAATCTTAAGTACAATCTCCCCTTGACAGGGTTAAGCTGCTTATAGATTCCTTTGATAAGACCGGAAAGCAGAAAGTAGAATGTAGATCCAATTCTTCAGCTATGGTTTTTCCAGTCATTATGTATGGATGTGAGAGTTGGACCATAAAGAAGGCTGAGTGCCAAAGATTGATGCTTTTGACCTGTGGTGTTAGAGAAGACTCTTGAGAGTCCCTTAGACTGCAAGGAGATCCAATCAGTCACTCTTAAAGAAAATCAACCCAGAATATTCACTGGAAGGACTGATGCTGAAGCTAAAGCTGAAGCTCCAATACTTTGGCCACAGGATGCAAAGAGCAGACTCATTAGAAAAGACCCTGATGCTGGGAAAGAGTGAAGGCAGGAGAAGAAGGGGAAGACAAAGGATCAGATGGTTGGATGGCATCACTGACTCAGTGGACATGAGTTTGAGCAAGCTCCGGGAGATGGTGAAGGACAGGGAAGTCTGGTTTTCTGCAGTCCCTGGGGTCACAAAGAGTCAGACACAACTGAGCTACTGAACAACAACAGACCCAGTTCTAATGCTTCAAGACAAAAATGACAGAAAATAGTAAATTAAATAACAAAGAGCAAGGCTCTCCCAAAATGCAAGGCATCCTTCAGTTTGTCTGCCCCCAGTGAAGACTAAAATGACAGAAAGCTAAACTGTTTCAGTATGTAATTAGCCACAGAGCTAGGCAAGCATTTTCAAACTGACTGAACCAAACCCCAAATTTTACCAAAATTGCCAACGAATTTGAACCACAGTTTTTAGTTTTTTGTTTTTTTTTAATTTCTGATAGCTGTATTTAGTTTACTACATGGCCATCATTTCTGAGCATGTCTTCATTTTGGTTTTTGGTCACAAGACAGCAGGATGTAATGATGATGCCAACGATAAGACACACTGAAGAAGTAAGAGGGCTTGCTTCTGCTGTCAGTTAAACAAGCCTCACCTTTCGCATCAGAAACCTATTCCATTCTGCTGACCAAGCAGCAGGCAGGAGCTCCATTCTGACATTTCTTAAGTCCCCTCTAGCTCGAATTTTATTGGAGAAGGCAATGGCACCCCACTCCAGTACTCTTGCCTGGAAAATCCCATGGATGGAGGAGTCTGATAGGCTGCAGTCCATGGGGTAGCTAAGAGTTGGACATGACTGAGCGACTTCACTTTCACTTTTCACTTTCATGCATTGGAGAAGGAAATGGCAACCCACTCCAGTGTTCTTGCCTGGAGAATCCCAGGGATGGCGGAGCCTGGTGGGCTGCCATCTATGGGGTTGCACAGAGTCAGACACGACTAAAGCGACTTAGCAGCAGCAGCAGCAGCAACAGCTCAAATTTTATAACAGGAAGTAAAAATCCTAGAAAAGTACAAGTTCCTGTTTTCACATTTCTCAGGCTACTTTGGAGTTTTGAAACACTAAGCTGATGTTCAAGCGGGTTTTAGAAAAGGGAGAGGAACTAGAGATCAAATTGCCAACATCTGCTGGATCATCAAAAAAGCAAGAGAGTTTCAGAAGAACATCTATTTCTGCTTTATTGACTATGCCAAAGCCTTTGACTGTGGGAATCACAACAAACTCTGGAAAATTCTTCAAGAGATGGGAATACCAGATCACCTGACCTGCCTCTTGAAAAACCTATAGGGAGGTCAGGAAGCAACAGTTAGAACTGGACATGGAACACTAGACTGGTTCCAAATAGGAAAAGGAGTACGTCAAGGCTGTATATTGTCACCCTGCTTATTTAATTTATATGCAGAGTACATCACGAGAAATGCTGGGCTGGATGAAGCAAAAGCTGGAGTCAAGATTGCTGGGAAAAATATCAATAACCTCAGATATGCAGATAACACCACCCTTATGGCAGAAAGTGAACAAGAACTAAAGAGCCTCTTGATGAAAGTGAAAGAGGAGAGTGAAAAAGTTGGCTTAAAATTCAACATTCAGAAAACTAAGATCATGGCATCTGGTCCCATCACTTCATGGGAAATAGATGAGGAAACAGTGGCTGACTTTATTTGGGGGGCTCCAAAATCACTGCAGATGGTGACTGCAGCCATGAAATTAAGAGACTCCTACTCCTTGGAAGGAAAGTTATGAGCAACCTAAACAGCATATTGAAAAGCAGAGACATTACTTTGCCAATAAAGGTCCATCTAGTCAAGGCTATGGTTTTTCCAGTAGTCATGTATAGATGTGAGAGATGGACTATAAAGAAAGCTGAGTGCCAAAGAATTGATGCTTTTGAACTGTAGTGTTGGAGAAGACTCTTGAGAGTCCCTTGGCCTGCAAGGAGATCCAACCAGTCCATCCTATAGGAGATCAGTCCTGGGTGTTCACTGAAAGGACTGATGTTGAAGCTGAAACTCCAATACTTTGGCCACCTGATGTGAAGAGCTAACTCATTGGAAAAGACCCTGATGCTGGGAAAGATTGAAGCCAGGAGGAGAAGGGGACAACAACAGAGGATGAGATGGTTGGATGGCATCTCCAACTCAATGGACATGAGTTTGGATAAACTCCAGGAGTTGGTGATGGACAGGGAGGACTGGCATGCTGTGGTCCATGGGGTCACAAAGAGTTGGACATGACTGAACAACTGAACTGAAGCTGATACCTAAAGCTATGAGAATAGAGAATTTTTAAAGCTGTAAGAGACTTTAAAAATTATCTAGTCCACCTTAATAGGCAAAAGAGCTGTACTCTGAAATCTATAAGAAACACTGATGAAAGAAATCAAAGATGGCACAAAGTGATAGAAAGATACACTGTGTTCTTAGATTGAAATAATCAATATTGTCACAATGATTACACTGCCCAAGGCAATTTACAGATTCAATGTGATCTCTATCAAATTGGCATTTTTCACAGATCTAAAACAAAAAAAATTTTTTTAATTTGTATGGAGTCACAAAAGACCCTGAATAGCTAAAGCAATCTTGAGAAAGAAAAACAGAGCTGGAGGAATCAGGCTGTCTGACTTCAGACTATAATTAAAAACTACAATAATCAAAACAGTATAGTACTGGCACAAAAACAGAAATATAGATCAATGGAACAAGATAGAAAGTCCAGAAAGTACAGAAAGTACAGAAAGTCCAGAAAGTACAGAAAGCACTTATAATGATAAAGAAGTAGAAACTCTCAGAGGAAAACTAACTATTAAAGACGGCAATGCTGGTGTCAGAGCCAAGGTCCTCATTCCCAAACTGGAAAGTATTTCCTCTATGCTGTACTGCCATTTTTGTCCACAATTAAAACCCGTAAAAGCCCAGAGGTGGAGTGGACAAATCTTACCATTTAAATATTTCTTGACTCTCTCTGATGCTGGAAGGGATTGGGGGCAGAAGGAGAAGGGGACGACAGAGGATGAGATGTCTGGATAGCATCACTGACTCGATGGACGTGAGTCTGGGTGAACTCCGGGAGTCGGTGATGGACAGAGAGGCCTGGCCTGCTGCGATTCATGGGGTCGCAAAGAGTTGGACACGACTGAGCGACTGAACTGAACTGAACTGAACTGAACTGACTCTCTCTAGCCCAAACAACACTACCGTCCCCATTTCTTAAATATCATTGATAAAGGTAACATTTTCTTTCCTAAGGTTGTCCAGATTCAAATCTTATCCTCCCAATCCTCTTCTCTGCTGTTTAGAGTAAACAGAATAATTTACCTGAATTTCTCATTGTCAGTTTATTCAGTGTTCCTGTCATGCTTAAAACCTGGTGATTATTTTCCATCTTTTATCATCCTTCTCCCTGTTGTTTGACTGGGTAATACTTCCTCCTCTTTCAAGAGGTGGCTTGACTAATGTCTACTGAGATCAAACTATTAGCCAAACATGAAGTAAACAAACCTTATATTCAGAAGTGCCATGTTAGGCACTGCATGAGTTTGCTGAAATATCTTATGAGCCCCACAATGAAAATTCACCAAGATCAAAAACACATAGACAAAATGGTATCTGATTAATAAGATAAGACTTTCCAAGCATAAAAGCAATAGAAACCATGAAGAAAAAATAAGTAAATCTAACTACCTGAAAATTAGAAAACTTCTGTAAGCAAAACAACTTGAAAAATTTTCCACAGGACAAAAGATTGGTATCCTTAATAAATAAAAAACTCTTACCAAGCAATAAGAAAAACACTAAAAACCACAGTAAAGGAATGAATAAAGAACATGAACCAAGATTCATAAAAGATGTATAGATGGCTAAAAAACAGTTCTAAAAATTAACCCCATTGCTGCTGCGGCTGCTGCTAAGTCGCTTCAGTCGTGTCCAACTCTGTGCGACCCCATAGATGGCAGCCCACCAGGCTCCGCCATCCCTGCGATTCTCCAGGCAAGAACACTGGAGTGGGTTGCCATTTCCTTCTCCAATGCATGAAAGTAAAAAGTGAAAGTGAAGTCGCTCAGTCGTGCCCGACCCTCAGCGACCCCATGGACTGCAGCCTTCCAGGCTCCTCCGTCCATGGGATTTTCCAGGCAAGAGTACTGGAGTGGGGTGCCATTGCCTTCTCCTAACCCCATTAGTAGGCTAAAATAGCAAATTAAAATAAAATATTTTTCAACTATTTATAACAATGATCATATTCAGTGATGATAAGTGTAATTAGTAATAATAATCACTCTCGTATTTTGCTAATGGAACTAGATTTATATTATCTATCTGTAAAGCATCACAGACCTTATAATTTAACTCTTTTGACTGTGGTTTGCTTTCTGTCTCAAAATCTAGCCTGAGAAAACCATCATAAATTACAGAGAACTGTACTTCATAGTATTATTTATGGTAGCAAAATGAGATATATTATTGTGTACAATAAAGAAATAAAAAAATAAATTATGATATAAACATAGGACACAATGCAGTAAATAAATGGCATGAGAAATGCTTACAATTCAATGAAAAATCTCTTTTAAATTGAACTGAAAAAAATTTTTGCAATATGATCCAAATTATATTTTAAACATATGTATGTCTAGAAAAAGGACTATAAAGATACATATCAAAATGTTGGACCTCCCTGATGGTACAGTGGATAAAAATCTGCCCGCCAATGCACAGGACAGAGGTTCAATCCCTGGTTCAGGAAGATTCCACATGCTGCAGAGCAATTAAGCCCGCGCACCACAACTACTGAGAACTGCACTGCCTAGGGCCCATGAGCCACGGCTACTAAGCCTGCGTGCTGCAGTCATGGAGCCCGTGCACCTACAGCCTGTGCTCCACGGCAAGAGAGGCCTCTGCAAAAAGAAACCCATGCACCACACCTAGAGAGTAGCCTCTGCTCTCCACAGCTAGCGAAAGCCCACGCACAGAAATGAAGAACCAGTGCGACCAAAAATAAAATAAATAGATAAATTATTTTTTTAAGTGTTAACACTGATTATTTCCGGGGAATTTTTATTTTTCTCTTTGTACTTTTTATGATTTTCCAAAGACTCTTTGACAACTTTACACTGCTTTTATAATCAAGGAAAAGAAAGTGAAAGTGACTCAGTCGTGTCTGACTCTTTGCCACCCCATGGACTATACAGTGCACGGAATTCTCCAGGCCAGAATACTGGAGTGGATAGCCTTTCGCTTCTCCAGAGGATCTTCCCAACCCAGGGTTTGAACCCAGGTCTCCTGCATTGCAAGCAGATTCTTTACCAGCTGAACCACAGGGAAGCCCAAGCATACTAGAGTGGATAGTCTATGCCTTCTCCAGCATATCTTCCCCACCTAGGAATCGAACCGGGGTCTCCTGCACTGCAGGCAGATTCTTTACCAACTGAGCTATGAGGGAAGCCCCTAATCAGGGAAAGATACTAGTTTAAAAAAAAAATTAAATGTATATAAAATTTACATATATATATACACACACACACGCAGAGATATATTTTTTCTGTGTGTTTGTGTTTAAAACTAGTTCAGTGCAGTAGTCCATTTACAAACTATATAATTAATCATTTTTTTAGCCAGGATATTCCTTTTAATTCCTCATAAAAGTATCTAGGCTTCCTGACATTTGTAAGAAAATAGGGTACAGCAATCCCACCACTGGTTAATCCTTCAAACAAAAAATTAAGTCTTCTCTAACAGCACCATAAACGTCTTCAGTCACTCAGTTCAGTCACTCAGTTGTCTCCGACTCTTTGTGACCCCATGGACTGCAGCACGCCAGGCTTCCCTGTCCTTCAGTCACAGTTTCACAATATTTTGTGTAGTTATTTGATTAAAATCCATCTTCCCTACTAGACTAGAGAATTCCAGGAGAGCAAGGGCTACCTACGTTCTTAATCACTAGCATGTGATCTGAGGTGGTATGCCTGGCTACATATGAGGTACTCAATAATTGGTTTTTAATTGATTATGAAAGACACAGGGGGAATAAAATCAAGGCTATCAAAGGCCATGGAGTCTCTAAAAGAATGTGACACTTGCCAGGAAAGCTCTTAGTTCTCTCACATCCAACTTCCATGTTGTCACAGTCACCACCCAGAAGGAAATCCTAGGAAATATGGAAATCCAATTTGTCTTCTCTTTTTCTCAAATTTATTCTCAGTGAAAGTCCTTTTCACAAAGACAGATTCCTTCTAGATATTCTACCTAATTAGAGCCATGGACAGATAACCATCATTGACACTTGGCAAGATGCCTCCAGGAGGCTTCTGAACCCATAAATAGGCTCTTACTCTCTTAGAATGAAATCCTAGTTGACAAAATGATGAGTTAGGGAAGGTCTTTGTGGGCCATGTGCATGCCAAGTCGCTTCAGTCATGTCCAGCTCTTTGCAACTCTGTGGACTGTATAGCCTGCTAGGCTCCTCTGTCCATGAGATTCTCCAAGCAAGAATACCAGAGCGGTTGCCATGCCCTCCTCCAGGGGATCTTCCCAACCCAGGGATCAAACCTGCATTGCTTATGTCTCTCTGCCATAGGCCTTCTGACAACCCTCGGGCTATATTTCTCACAGCCAGCAAGACCTGCTCTGATCGTCTTAAGTGAGAAAAAGTAAGAGACTAAAATAAAGAGACACGCCAGTGCTTATTAGTCAGTCTCCCATCCCAACCCATCCTCTCCTAGAGGTCCTCATCTCTGAAATTTCACTTTATTTCTGCTTCTATTTAACTATGGTGATGATGGCACTCAATTCATTTAATTTGTCCAAGTCTTAATTTCTCAACTTCAAAATATGGGTCTGGGTAAATGCAGCCACTGATAGCTAAAAGAGTATCGCAAATTGGGCCACTGGAAATGAGAAAAGAGAATGCGTTGGGAGGTTCATCTGGGTTTCTCAATTCAACAGTTCCCTCAGGGCAAGTGAACAATTAGACCAAGAGAATAGTAAAGAAAAAAGATGTTGTTTTACTGTTTCTGAGACTTACAAGCAAAGACTGAACTGATAAACAAACATTTCTGCTTGTTTATAAGGATTGCATGATGAGAATAAATTCTATACAAAGAATGAGTGAATAAAGAGAAAAATGAAGATTTTTCCAATGCACCAAATGATGGCTAACTTCCCGTGAGCCTCCAAAGTGTGAGACTTATTGATACTATCTGAAGTTTATATTCAAGACAAAAAAATATTATCTAAAGTTTTATGAATCCTCTCTTGCTCTCAATTTGCAAAACACAAAACAACCACCACAAAACATTCACTGTTGCATAATAGTCTTTGCAAGTAGAAGGGGTGCTGACTCAGCCTTCAAAGAAATCTGGTTTTCAATCTGGCTCAGACACTAGACAGTGATGTGACATTGGCCAAGTCTCTGCCATCTCTCGAAAGGAGAATGATGGCAGCCACCTCAAAAGAGACACACAGTAAATTATCCTGAACACCAGACACACAATAAATGGTCAGTATGCAGATCTAAGCAAGAATAAAGCCATATAACACAACATTTATTAATAGAGACTGACTGCATTATACATAGGGCTTCCCTGGGGGCTCAGATGGTAAAGAATCTGCCTGCAATGTGGGAGACCCGGGTTCAACCTGGGTCAAGAAGATCCCCTGGAGAAGGGCATGGCAACCCCCTCCAGTGTTCCTGCCTGGAGAATCCTGCGGACAGAGAAGCCTAGTGGGCTACAGTCCATGGGGTCTCAAAGAGTGGGACACGACTAAGAGACTAACACTTTCTTTTCACGAAGTATGTATAGACCTTAATTTAGATCATTTCCTTTTCTTGAATCTGAATTTTAGTGAATCTCCTTGCTTGCAGCAACATCTTCTCATTTCACTTCACATCATGACTGAGAAGTAGCAAAGGAATACATTTTGAAGTTGAGAAATTAAAATTTAGACAAATCAAATGAATCATCTGTCATCATCACCATAGCTAGAAAGAACCAGAAATAAAGTGAAATTCCATGAGTTCAGAGTATTTTAAGTACTTTACTCTTTCCCCCAAGTAGCATGGTTTCTAGATAAATAAATCTGAGCTACCCACTGGACAAACACAGTCAACTAAACAATTAACTTTAGGAAAGGTTCTCAAAACAGATGATAGAGACATAAAAGCCATGTGCAACAGGATGTCTAGCAAGAGCACCCCTGCTGTTTGTAGTAAAGGAAATATGTATTGGAAAGCCAGCCAGCTCAGCAAAGAGCAACAGATAGTAAGATCATAAGTGAGGTGGGAGAGCAGTACATGGAACTTCCAGATAGAGGAATTACTTCATTTATAACCAAAAAGGATGTTGTAAGAATATATGTGTCAAAAAGGACAAAGATGCTCCAGTGACTCTAAAATAATATTTTAAGTTGAAATAACATTTTTAGATTAATGCCACATCTGATACAACTCAGTGAAGCAAGATGAGGAATTGCTCATCAGTAATTTCTAAATGCTTTGAAAACCAAAAGTTTATTTCCTAAGTTTGGCACAAAAACCTCATATGGTGAGCTAACATGAGGTTCCACATCAGATTAGCAGTATTACCCTAGACCCTGACTGCGGAACTATGTAATATAGCCAGCATATTATCTCTATAATATCTACAAAAGTTTTAATTCTTTTTAAAAAAATTTTATTGGGGTAACTGATTTATAACATGTAAGATTCACATGTACAACATTATATTTCTACTTCTGTATACCCTACAACATGCTCACCACCAAAAATTTTTTTCCATGCACCATCCATCATAAGTTGAATTCTTAAATATATGTGGCTCCAAAAGTTTCAGACAAGAACTTGAAGACCTGTGTTATTATCTTCATTTTAAAACTGGGAAGTGGTTCAATCTCAAATTAACTTTTATGCTGCTTTGTGTGTAATAATAATCTCTAAGTAAGAACACTCAAAATTACTTAGTAGAGAATCCTGCTAAGCAGAGAATCCATATGACTGTCATTTTAAAAAATCCTCATGTACCTGAAAAGAAACCCAGGATATGTCTATAAAACAAGAGCAATTAGTTCAAAAAGGAACTAAATCATGCATAGAGTTCCCAAGGTTACATCTTAATGACTGTAACATGACTGCTAAAGAAAATGTTTTTATCAAACTGTGTTGTTAAAACCATTGAGTTCTGATGTAAGAGGAAGATTTCAGCCAAGTCATCTGAGTGGTGTTCATAAAGACATCCCAGACCATTTGCCTCTATTTTCATCTCTGTCGTGATGTGTGTCCTGGGACAGGCCAAGGACTTCAGACCTCTCCTCTCTTGGATAACTGCCTGGAGACCAGGCTTGAGAAGAAAACAGAAGAGTTACATCCTGAAAACAGCAACATAAAAAGATCAAACAAAGCCACAAAATTCCTCTGTTTGAGGAAGATTTTTTAAAAGAGTTATGAGGCTTCTGGGTGGGGCTTGGGTGAGTTCAGAGTTTGTGTGTCTGAATTGTTTGGGGTTGTCACAGAGAGGTGGAGAAGGGGCAGGCTCCTGGGGGTCTGCTGAAAGTCATCTGCTTCAGATCAAATGACTGGCTCAGAACTAATCCCTAAGAGGACCAAACCTGAAAGCACAACGTATGAGTGCATTTAGGGGGCAGGGAGGCGAGAGGAGACAAGGAAGGGATGGAGAAAGCATTACACCCTGAGCCCGCCTCTCCAGAGTTTCCCTGCTTCTTCATAAGCTAAAGATAAGCCCTGCCGGGAATCCTTCCTGCTTTCTACCTCCCAGTAACGAACCCTCCCTAAGACACCAAAAACAATATTGCCTCTGCCTGGAACATCTTCCCTCCTCTTCATCACTCAGCTCGACTCATCCTCCTGGCCTCAGTCAACAGTCTCTCTCTGTAGGAAGCCATCCTTAACATACCCTCCGACATGCCCCTGCACTATACTAGATCTTCTCCTCTATAATCCACAGCTCCTTATATCCTCCATCAGAGTACTTTGCTTTGTTATAATTGCTTTTTCTCCTCTGCCATCCCTGTTAGATAGAACCTCCTTGAGGGCAGGGGCTGCATTTATCTTGTCACTATGATATTTACAGCACCTACTATAATGGTCAGTCCACAGTATGCGTTCCATAAATGCCTATTAAATAAATGAATGAATCAATTAATAAATTGGGGTTTGGTGTGCATTTAACAAAGCTCCAAAACTGCAAAAGTTGAACCAGTTGGAGTCTCTCAGGTACTGGTAAGATAGAATGGACTATATAATACATGGCACCTAGAACTTCAAGAATCAGAGTGCTTCTTCCACTGCAAATGAGGAAGAAACACGGAGGAGCAGCAGGAATATGCCTGGTGTGTTCCAGAGCAATGATGAACCTAACTTACCTTCAACAGAAGGTCTGTGTGAAGGAGTAAAAGGAGGAAATGCTGGCATGAAAGTAAGGCTCAGTCCCAGAGCATGGTAGTTATGAAGCGAAGATGTCTGAACTTTGTCCCATGGTTAGTAGAGAACCGAGAAGTGTATTTGACCTGGTAATAAAATGTAGAGATGAACTACAGGGGGACTGATGGGCAGAATGAGGGCTAATTAGGAGACAGTTTAGTCATAAGACAATGAGACCATGAGAATCTGGACTGCAAAGATGAGAATGAAAAAAAGAAAATATTAAGAAGTATCCAGAACTTCTCTGGTGATCCAGTGGTAAAGAATCATCTGGGGGCCTTGTTCACTGAAACTTGGTCTCCCCATGTCGCTCTCTCTCTCAAATTCTGGCTGAGTCTCCATCTGGAGCGCGGAATCCGCCATGCTTCCTAATTTTGCCTGGGCTTCTAAAATCCGACCAGGGAGGCCTTAGTAAAAAAAAAAAAAAAAAAGAATCATCTGCCAATGCAGGGAGCAGGGGTTCGATCCCTGGTCCAGGAGGGTTCCACATACCAGGGGGCAGTTAAGCCCATGCACCACCACTACTGAAGCTTCAGTGCTCTAGAGCCTCTGATCCACAACAAGAGAAGCCACCTCAATGAGAAGCCTCCACACTGCATGGAAGAGCAGCCCCTGCTCACTGCAACTAGAAAAAGCCTGCACATAGCAACGAAGACCCAGGGCAGACATAAATAAGTGCCATTAAAGAAGCATCCAGACTGAGTGATTAACTGAGTATGCCTAAGAAAAACAGCACAGTCTAATCAGGAAGTTAGTTTGAAAAAAAGATTACAAGGAATAATAATGATTTCAGCTCTCACTTGCTGAGTGTGTACCACATGCCAAGGGCCTTATATTTAACTTTCACAATAACTCTCTTGGGTAATATTCTGTGTTGTACCCATGAAAAAATTTTAAGTATTTTTTAAAGCCTGTTGCAATCACATAGGCTAGTAGTTTTCAAACCATAACATCTTCTAGTACTGCCTCACTGGGCTAAGGGGGGTTGCTCCAAGATCCCTTCCCTCACCTTCAGTCAAAGAAGCTCCTCTTCACTTGCCTTACCTAACAATTCTCTATGTAGGAGTTCATCTCTATAAGCTTTCTCTAAAAAAAGAAGTTTGGTAACTACAAAGCTAGGCAATAGCAGTTGTGCATGCTAAGTCACTTCAGTCGTGTCTGACTCTGAAACCCCATGGACTGCAGCCCACCAGGCTCCTCTGTCCACGGGATTCTCCAGGCAAGAATACTGGAGTGGGTTACCATGCCCTTCTCCAGGGGATCTCCTTGACCCAGGGACTGAACCCACATCTCTTATGTCTCCTGCATTGGCAAGTGGGTTCTTTGCCACCTGGGAAGCCCACAACAGCAGTTAGGAACATATAAATCAGAGGGAGAGACATTTCACTTGCATCAATTGAATTTGGTATTACTGAAAGAGGAAGAAAGGGGTGGAGGATGATCTTATGTCTTGGGCTTAGAACCTCCCAACTGGGCAGTAGGGAACTTTACTGAGAGCAAGTAACAGGAGAAAAACATTTAGGAAAGAGAATCCCTTTGGTTTGAATTGGGCTGATTTTAAGAGACCTCTTGGAAAACTCCTGGAGTAGGAAAAGGCAACCCACTTCAATATTTTTGCCTGGAAAATTCCATGTACAGAAAAGCCTGGCAGGCTACAGTCCACAGGGTTGCAAAAGAGTCAGACGTGACTGAGCTACTGAGCACGCAGAGGATAATTCCATGAAGATAATCAATTGGAAACACAGGTCTGGATCAGCATATTGATGATAGTGAAGCCATGGAGTTGGATAAGATCACCAAGGAAAAGAGGGAAGGAGAAAAAGAGAAAGGACCAATAATAGAACCCTAAGGAAAACTAACATTTCATTCATTCCTCCAACAAGTATTTATTATCTACAATGAATTTGTAAATAGAAAGAGAGAAAAGATAGTAAAAGATACAAAAAAGAGAGAAGAGTAATAAGAGAAACAGTGAGTAAGTCACAAAGAAACGAAGAAATAATTTCCATGATAGTGTGGTAAGCAGAGCCAAATATGACAGAGTTCAAACAGGACAAGATTAGAAAAAGAGGGGGTGACAATTTGAAAGTCACAAGTGACCCCTGAGATAAGAAATGCCACTTCTCTTTAACGAGTATTTTCTGAACATCTCTGAAGTGCCAGACACTGGGTCAGCCTCTGGCATTTAATGACGAGCACAATCACACAGGTTCCCGCCTTCATGGAGTTTATATATTAGTGAGGGAGAAAAGACATTAATCAAACAATGACACAAACTATATGTAAAATGGAAATTATGATAAGAGCCAAGGAAAAGACACATGGCAGGCCTTAGAAGTCTACAGCAGAAGAATTGGATCTTGCCTGGGAAGGTTTCCCTACTGAAATGATGCTTGTCAGGAAAGGTTTCCATATAGAAGTAAACTAAGATGGCAGAGATGAGGAAAGAGGAAAGAGCTCATGTAAGGCCGTTTACTAGAAGGAAGCACAAGATGTGTTTAAGGGGTTGAAACTCCAGCGTGTCTACAGTATAGAGAGAAAGAGCAAGCAAGAGGCAAGAAGGCAGAGGCATGCAGAAGCCAGGCTGTGTAGGGCTTGGAGGCCACATTGAACAGTTTTTTCCTTACGATATCCTAAGAGGAATAGTTAAGAGCCAACTCATTGGAAAGGACCCTGATGCTGGGCAAGATTAAAGGCAAAAGGAGAAGGGGATGGCAGAGAAGGAGGTGGTTAGGTAGTACCACCAATTGTATTTGAGCAAACTCTGGGAGATACTGAAGGACAGGGAAGCCTGGTGTGCTGCAGTCCATGGGGTCGCAAAGAGTCGGACATGACTTAGCGACTGAACACCAACAACAAAGAGTAACAGTGGCCCCTGAAGTGTTTACGCACTGGGGGACAGGGAGGAAGGCATGGCAGGGTCGATCCAGGTAGAGTGATTGCAGATGTAACAGAAGCACGAGAGCCAAACAAATTTCGGAGTGATGCAAGAGGATCAGCCAGAATAAGAGTAAGGGGCAAGGATAATTTTGGAAAGGATGCCTCGTCCTGAGAGATAGGAAGGCAGAGCTTAAGATGTGAGGAAATGACCTTACTTCAAAGTAAAGAGGACATTTTGTTGAAAAGCTGAAATTTTTATTTCTCTGCTAAGAATGAATAAAACATGAAAATAAGGTGGGGGTACAGTGTCTGCTACAGAGAAGACTGCAGTCAAAATTTATTGGATGTTAATGAACGTAAAGGTTTGGAACAGCTGCTGTGGCAAAGCCAAAAGGGATCCAGCCAGAATGACTCTAAGGATTGCCTAGCAACCCACGGCCCCACTTCGCTAGCTCTGCTTAGCGTGCACCATCCATGCCTAGAGGGTAAAATGTGCAGGCTTCAAAATACCATAAACTTGGAAGCACTGTGGACACCTGCACTAAGAAAATCTGAATCGTGGCATCATATTGCTTTTAAAATGCTCAAAATTAGGGGGAAGGTCTTTAACGTGCTTGATTACCACCTCACAAGGGAAACGCAGGTCATCCTGAGATTGGTGTGATTAGTCATAGGTGGTCTGAATATTTTGGAAGTAATTATTGCTGCTGGCATTTTCTAAAGAAGCATAAATTATGACTAAATCGCTCCTGTTTATATGCATTGCCGCTTCTTCCCACAGCTTTCATCAACAAATAGCAATCAGAGCAATATGGCTAAGAAGTAGTAGCTGAGCCTTGTTTCTAACATTAGCCAAGCCAGGCTTCCAACTGCTGTCTTATCTCGTCTCTCCCCCAAGTTACAGAGGCTAAGAGGTAAATGGCTGCTCCCCTGGAGACCAAATTTGGAAATAACAGTACACGATACAGTTTTGATCACTGAGAGGAACAGGTGCGATGTTTTAATCTTTTGTAGCACCGTAGAGATCAGCAGTCCTGAATATTCATTGGAAGGACTGATGTTGAAGCTGAAGCTCCAATACTTTGGCCACCTGATGTGAAGAACTGACTCCTTGGAAAAGACCCTGATGCTGGAAAAGACTGAAGGCAGGAGGAGAAGGGGACGACAGAGGATGAGATGGTTGGATGGCATCACCCACTCGATGGACATGAGTTTGAGCAAGCTCCGGGAGTTGGTGATGGACAGGGAAGCCTGGCGTGCTGCAGTCCACGGGGTCGCAGAGTCAGACACGACTAAGTAAGTCACTGAACTGAACTGAGAGGTAGGGATTTTACCAGTGTTTTAAACAGGGAGCATCATTCCCGATACTGATGCATTGAGGCATGGGAAAAAAATATTAGAACTTGATTTTTAATTTATTTTTTAACACAAAGAATTAAGCTTTACTGGTGTTAAATTTACTATACAAATCAACACTAGTATTTACTTAGTCTGAACTATCAGATGCCGCATGTTGCCCCAAGGAAGGGGAGGAGTTGGGAGAGTTTGGCTGTGGTGTTGTCTTTCATTGTGCCTAATTAAGTAGATGGGTGAGCAACCTCAGAAGATGCGATTTTGTTAGCCTGTCCGGTCTCTCCTAATTGACTTACTGATTCAGTGCAATTTAAATCAAAATTCAATTTTTTAAATAGCTGGTAGCCAACTTTTCTGAAGAATCTAATTCTTAAATTCATATGGAAAATGCAAAGTATTTCAACCAGCTAAAGCAACTTTGAAAAAGAAGTGTTGGAGGAATTCCATTCTTTAGTTTCAAGATTTATTATAAAGTCACAGTTATCAACACAGTGTGGTATCAACATAAAGACATGCAGATAAATCAATGAACAGATAAATCACTGGAGAGTCTAGAAATAGACCCACACATACATAAACAATTATGAACAAAAACTATAAAAGTAAATTAGTGGAGTAATAATGATAGTCTCTTCCCACAAATGATCCTATACAATTTGATATCCAAATACAAAAACATAAATTTTATCTATACTTTGCATCATATACAAAAATTAACTCAAAATGAAACACAAACCTAAAATAAAAATGTAAAACCTAAAACATTTCTACTAGAAATCAGTGGAAAAAACCTTTGTGACACTAGGTTAGGCAAAGATTTTTTAAATATAACAAAAAATGCACAATCCATAAAGAAAAAAAAATTACAAAACATTAAAGTTTTAAAACTTCTGCTCTTGAAAGACTCTGAAATGGATGAAAAGATAAACTATAAACTGAAAGAGAATATTTATAAATCACATCTGATAAATAATATATAAAGAACTCTATAATAAAAAAACAAAAATCCCAATTTAAAAATGGGCAGGGACTTCCCTAGTGGTCCAGTGGTTAAGACTCAGGCCTCCACTGTAGGGGCGCAGGTTCGATCCCTGGTCAGGGAACTAAGATTCCACATGCCATATGGTGCATCGCAGCATGGCCACAAAAATAATGGGCAAAAGATTTGAACAAACACTTCACAAAATAAGATATACAATTAGCAAATAGGCATATGTAAAGATGTTCAGCAACTTGAGTCTTTGGCAAAATGCAAATTAAAGCTGCACTCTGTCACACTTATTAGAATGGCTAAAATTTTAAAAAACTGACCATACCCAGGGTTGGCAAGGAAGTGAAGCTACCAGAACTGTCATAAACTGTTGGTGTGAATGTAAAATAGTGCAATCACTCTATAAAACAGTTTGGCAATTTCTTAAAAGTTAAACACACCCTTACATAAACATATCCAACAATTCTACTCATAGGTATTTGCCCAGAGTGGGAAAAAAGTATATGTCCACACAGTGTTGCTGTTGTTGTTTGGTTGGTAAGTCCTGTCCGACTCTTTGCGACCCCACGGAGAGTAGCATGCCAGGCTTCCCTGTCCTTCACTATCTCCCAGAGTTTGCTCAGATTCATGTCCATTGAGTCAGTGATGCTCTCTAACTATCTTATTCTCTGTCACCCCCTTCTCCTTTTGCCTTCAATATTTCCCAGCATCAGGTCTTTTCTTCGCATCAAGTGGCCAAAGTACTGGAGCTTTAGCTTCAGCATCAGTCCTTCCAATGAGTATTCAGAGTTGATTTCCTTTAGAATTTGCTGGTTTGATCTCTTCGCAGTCCAAGGGACTCTCAAGAGTCTTCTCCAACACCACAGTTCCAAAGCATCAATTCTTTGGTGCTCAGCTTTCTTTATAGTCCAACTCTCACACCCATATATGACTACTGGAAAAACTATAGCCTTGACTAGATGGACCTTTGTCAGCAAAGTAATGTCTCTGCTTTTTAATATGCTGTCTAGGTTGGTCATAACTTTTCTTCCAAGGAACAAGTGTCTTTTAATTTCATGACTGCAGTCACCATCTACAGAAAACAAAGTTTCTCACTGTTTCCACTGTTTCCCCATCCATTTGCCATGAAGTCATGGGACCGGATGCCATGATTAGTTCTCTGAATGCTGAGTTTTAAGCCAACTTTGGCATGCACCTCTTTCACTTTCATCAAAAGGCTCTTTAGTTCTTCACTTTCTGCCATAATGGTGGTGTCATCTGCATATCTGAGGTTATTGATATTTCTCCCAGCAATCTTGACTCCAGCTTTTGCTTCATCCAGTCTGGCATTTCGCATGATGTATTCTGCATATAAGTTAAATAAGCAGGGTGACAATATACAGCCTTTTCCTATTTAGAACCAGTCTGTTGTTCCATGTCCAGTTCTAACTATTGCTTCCTGACCTGCATACAGATTTTTCAGGAGGCAGGTCAGGTGGTCTGGTATTCCTATCTCTTGAAGAATTTTCTACAGTTTGTTGTGATCCACACAGTCAAAGGCTTTGGCATAGTCAATAAAGCAGAAGTAGATGATTTTCTGGAACTCTCTTGCTTTTTTGATGACCCAGTGGATGTTGGCAATTTGATCTCTGGTTCCTCTGCCTTTTCTAAATCCAGCTTGAATGTCTGGAAATTCACGGTTCACATACTGTTGAATCCCTGAACAACCATCGACAGGAGAATGTTGGATCCCACCAAGGGCCAAGGAGAAGTCCCAGCAAGATGGTAGGAGGGGTGAAATTGCGTTTAGAATCAAACCCCATACCCAGCCAGAGACGCTCAGAAGGCTTAAATAAAACATTATGCATACCAAGAGATGCCACAGAGACTGAGCCAGACCTGCCTTTGAGTGTCTGAGTGTCTGCTGCAGAGGTACAGGTCAGCAGTGGCCTGCCGCAGGGGTAGGGGCTCTAGGTGCAGCAGACCTAGGTATGTAAGCCCTCTTGGAGGACGTTGCCATTAACCCCACTATAGAGCCACCAGAACTTACACCGGACTGGGGAAACAGACTCCTGGAGGGCACAAACAAAACCTTGTGCAAACCAGGACCCAGGAGAAAGGAGCAGTGCCCCGACAAGAGACCCACCCAGACTTGCCCAGAGTGTCCAGGAGTCTCCGGCAGAGGTGTGGGTCGGCGGTGGCCTGCTGCAGGGTAGGGGCCACTGAGTACAACAGTGGGTGCACTGGACCTTTTGAAGGAGGTCGCCATTATCTTCACTACCTCCACCATAGTTTGGACTCAGGTCAAACAACAGGAAGGGAACACAGCCCCACCCATTAAAAGAAAATTGGATTAAAGATTTATGAAGCATGGCCTCACCTATCAGAACAAGACCCAGTTTCCCCCAGGTCAACCTCTGCAATCAGGAAGCTTCCATAAACCTCTTATCCTTATCCATCAGAGGGCAGATAGAATGAAAACCACAATCAAAGAAAATGAATCAAACTGATCACATGGACCACAGCCTTGTCTAACTCAATGAAACTATGAGCCATGCCATGTAGCACCATCCAAGGCGGATGGGTCATGATGGAGAGTTCTGACAAAACATGGTCCACTGGAGAAGGGAATGGCAAACCACTTCAGTATTCTTGCCTAGAGAATCCCATAAACAGTATGAAAAACATACACTATAGCTATGTGCAATTTATTGTATGTTATTTATATTTCAAAAAAGATGTTAAAAGAAATTATATCCTGTCCAACAAAAAATTATCTGTAGATTCAATAAAATGTCATGAATGCTACCTCACCCACTACAGTACTTAGACAGGTATGAGGGATCATCTAGTAACCTTGCAAAGATTCCAGTTATATATGTAAAATGAAAATAACACCTCACTGAAGAATGATGAAAATTATTAACTAGTATTGACTGGGATCACTGGAAGTGCTAACTGTCCTGCAAACTGCTTCATTTTTAGTTATAAAATATGGCAGTTACTTTAGGTCATTAGATCTAACTAAGCATCACTGACTCGATGGACGTGAGTCTGAGTGAACTCCAGGAGTTGGTGATGGACAGGGAGGCCTGGCGTGCTGCTATTCATGGGGTCGCAAAGAGTCGGACACGACTGAGCGACTGAACTGAACTGAAGCATTAATTATCCATTTAATTCCAGGTATAGAATTGTTTATTCATAGTTTAAATTTCTTATCCTTTCACAATAGAGACCTCATCTGCAGAATGTTTTTCCCATTTTATCTATTTTTTATTGCTCAAATACCCTGCCCTTAACAAACAAGTTAAATGCTACTATTTCTGAACAGTCATTTTTGTACATAAAAACACGTCTTAGACATTTTACACATCCCACCCTTATCCTATGAATGTGTACTCACAGAAAGTTTTGGAATAAAAATGAGACTATTCAGAGGTTTGCTTTGGTTTTAAAAACTAATATTAAATGTGTTAAATTTATTAACATTACCAACCAAATAAACACTAGGCATGGACTAATGATGAGGATGTGTTGTGAGCCAGGGATTCCAGTTGACCCAATTCTGAGTACCTGATATTCATTTGATTAAAAAAAAATACATAAACCTCATTGTTCCCTAAACTTTTAAGTTTAGTTTACAAATATTTCTATATTTGGAACTCTAACAAATTCTAGCAGTCACTTTTAAGAACTTTTAGGTGATACTGACTCTAATGTTCAAATGTTTTAATATACCCAATTTACTTTTTAAAGTACTTCAATTATATTTAGCCAACAAATTATCCCATGAACTTTAAATAATTCTTATATCTTGATAAATTAAATTTATGAATATAGTGAACCTTCAGTTCAGTTCAGTTGCTCAGTCATGTCCGACTCTTTGCAACCCCATGGACTGCGGCAGGCCAGGCTTCCCTGGCCATCACCAACTCCCGGAGCTTGCTCAAACTCATGTCCATTGCATCAGTGATGCCATCCAACCATCTCATCCTCTGTCATCCCCTTCTCCTCCCTTCTTCAATCTTTCCCAACATCAGGGTCTTTTCCAGGGAGTCAGTTCTTCGTATCAGATGGCCAAAGAATTTGAGTTTCAGCTTCAGCATCAGTCCTTCCAGTGAATATTCAGGACTGATTTCCTTTAGGATGGACTGGTTTGATCTTCTTGCTGTCCAAGGGATTCTCAAGAGTCTTCTCTAACACCATAGTTCAAAAGCATCAATTCTTGGGTACTCAGTTTAGTGAACTTTATCACTCAGAAATAATGAACCTTAATTTCTCTTAAATATTCTAATAGTATAAAGTAAAAATTTCATATTAAAAATCACAGCTCAAAATCAGCTATTCAAAGATGTAAGATCTGTGTCTTGGGTCACTTTTTTTAACATATGAACTTGTGATTGTTCAGCACCATTTGTTGAAAAGGTAATAGCTTTTATCCTCTGAATTGCCTTAACTCCTTTGTCAGAGAGCAGTTGACTATATTTGTGAGGGCCTGTTCTGAGTTCCCTACTTTGTTCTGTATCTATCCTTTTGCCAGTATCATGATGTCTTGTCTTGACTATTGCAACAGTACAATAAACCTTGAAATCAGATAGTGTAAGTCATCCAATTTTGTTCTTCTTCAGTAGTATGCTTACTATGCTTAGTTTTTTGCCTTTCCAAATAAATTTTAGAATCAATTTGTTGATGCCCACAAAACAGCTTGCTGAGAATTTTTGCTTACATTTTGTTGAGGACTTTTACATCTAAGTTCATCAGAAATATTGGTATGTAGTTTTCTTTTCTTGTAATGTCATCACCTGGATTTAGTATCAGGGTAATGCTGCTTTCATAAAATGAATTAGGAAGTGTTTCCTATGCTTCTATCTTTCTAGAAAAGATTATGGAGAATTGGTATCATTTCTTCCCTAAATATTTGGTAGAATTCACTAGGTCTGGTTGCTTTCTTTTTTGGAAGGTTATTAATTACTAATTCAATTTTTTAGTAAATATAGGACTATTTAGGTTATCTGTCTCTCCTTTCGTGAGTCCGGATAGTATCTTTCAAATAACTGGTTTTCATTTCTTCTGAGGTATCAAATTTGTAGGTATACTGTTGTTCATAGTATTCCTTTATTATCCTTTTAATGTCCAAGAGATGGCCATGTATGATAGATAAACATATTTTTCATTTAAAGAACCTTGAAGCACTCCTATATACTTTTCATATGTTTCCTATATCTTAGGACCATATAACTTGAACAGATGTTAAAATGATACCCCTTTGAAGTCTAGATATATCTCATTGATCTGTCCGCCTTGTTCAATTCCCAAGGTCATTTCCCCAAAAGAGTTAGGAGGTGTCTGAGTAGTCTTATAGTTTGTTTAAGCAATTTTGGCCTAAACAAGCAATAGGTCAGCCTTGTTATTCCAACTAAAAATTGTTAATTGAGTAACTGAGAAAGACTTGTGATTTGTAAAGATAAATCTTACTCTAATTACGTATACTATAGAATATTTAAGAGTACTTAGGAATCAGCATATTTAGAAGTTCTTTTATAGATTTATAAACATTACTTAAATCTTCAGAAAAGTTTTGTTGTCAGACAACTAATGTACTTATAAAACTCAAAATATTTAATTTTAAAAATAAATAAAGTGAATTTAAGTTTGCAAATTAAAACCTTATTCAAGGCATCTTATGAGTAATTATTAAAATTTATTGAAAAAGAGTGATAAGATCTATAAGCTAAAAAAGGGAGCCCTCTGACACTGTTGGTGAGAATGCAAACTAATACAGCCACTATGGAGACAGTATGGAGATTCCTTAAAAAGCTGGAACTAGAACTGCCATATGACCCAGCAATGCCACTGCTGGGCATACGCACCGAGGAAACCAGAATTGAAAGAGACATATGTACCCCACTGTTCATCACAGGACTGTTTACAATAGCCAGGACATGGAAGCAACCTAGATGTCCATCAGCAGACAAACGGATAAGAAAGCTGTGGTACAGTGGAATATTACTCAGCTATTAAAAAGAAGGCATTTGAATCAGTTCTAATGAGGTGGATGAAACTGGAGCCTATTAAACAGAGTGAAGTAAGTCAGAAAGAAAAACACCAATACAGTATATTAATGCATATATATGCAATTTAGAAAGATGGTAACGATGACCCTATATGCGAGACAGCAAAAGAGACACAGATATAAAGAACAGACTTTTGGACTCTGAGGGAGAAGGCAAGGGTGGGATGATTTGAGAGAGTAGCATTGAGACATGTATATTACCATATGTGAAATAGATCACTAGTCCAAGTTCAATCCATGAAACAGGGCACTCAAAGCTGGTGCACTGGGACAACCCTGAGGGACAGGATGGGGAGGGAGGTGAGAGGGGGGTTCAGGATGAGGGACACATGTACACCCATGGCTGATTCATGTTAATGTAAGGCAAAAACCACTACAATATTATAAAGTAATTAGCCTCCAAATAAAATAATTCTGTAAAAACGCTAAATTTTAAAAGTAAACCAAGAACCAGGTTTTCAAATGAAACTTTAAAAATTAAATATTAGTTTTAAAACCAAAGTCAGTCCCTTTAATTGCCTTTTATGGGAAACAACCACCTTGGAGGTGACCAAAACTCACATCTCGTGGATCTAGCATTTTGGGGTCAGAGAGTTTGCAAGTAGAAAAAGTCAAGGCAGTACAGAAGAGTATGTTTCACAAGTGCTTGATGGGAGTTGATTCTTGTCAAAGTGCCATCCCTGAAGATAACCTATAACCAAGAGTTAAAGTAGCTTAGTGCTCAAAAAGACAAGCCAACTCTATACTCCATGCTTTTACTCTTCAAAGGCTGAAAATGAATGAGGAGGAGGAAATGCAATATGGGTTCAGAAGAGAGTGGCCCTGTTTCTTAATTGTGTGCTTTAAAATGCCTGAAGGAATACTGTACTTGTTAGCACAGGAAGCTGAAGGTGTGCACTTTCAGCAAGATCAGAAACATATTTGGGGGCTTTAAAATAGAACCTAAGACATTTCAACAGCTTAACAGACCATTAACCAGTGCCTCCAAGTGTGTCTAACAATCATAGTAGCAGCTAGAGATGCCAGCAGGCACAAAGCTCAACCACAGACTCATTCTCCAGAGAGCCAAAAATGGGCTCTTCCCTTTTAGACCTCATATGACTGATATTTGTCAAGCTCTTTAACCTTTTGGATGAAAAGTACCACACAGGGACAGACTACTTTCTCATGATCCCAGACAGTTCTTTATAAATAACATAGTTACATTTACTAGCAGTAAACAAAATGCACAAGGAAGAGAACCAACATTTGTCAAGCACATGTTATGCGCCAGGTATTATTTCAGCCAATCCCTGTGAGGTAAATAGTATTAGCCCCATTTAACTGGATACTGGAAACTGAAGCTTAGAAATTTTTAATAATTTATCCAAGGTCATGAGGCAGAAAGTGTGTCAAGACTTGAATTTCCTATGTGCCTGTTCTAATCGATACTTCAACACCATCCAACAGAAATACAGTGCAAGCCACAAATGTGAGCCACACGTATACTTTTAAATTTCCTTGTAGCCACATTTAAAAAGTAAGAGGTAAGATGAAACAGATGAAATTAATTATAATCACATATTTTAGTTATCCCAGTAGACCCAAAATACAATTTGAGATATAAATCAATGTAAAAACTACTAATGAGATAGTTCACATTCCTTTTTTCATACTAAGTCCCCAAAACCCAATGGGCTCTTCTAGCTCATCTCAATTTGGACTAGCCGCACGTCAAGAACTAACAGCCCATGTGGCTAGTGGCTACCATATTGCACAACACAGATCTATAACCTCTAGGTCACCCTACCATAGTGTTGTACATCACTGGATTAGAACCAGCTGTCCTACACCTGCAATAAAACTGAAAAGAAAAATGCTACAGATTAAAAGTCAAATTACTAGAAAACTACACATCTTTCTGGTCAAAGGACAAATAAAAAAGGAAGTCATTCATCAGCTGCAATCCTCTGTACAACAATCATAAATGCACCAACTGCACTGAGCTATTTACTTCAGTGGGACTGGAAACAAATGATCTAAAACTCATAAATCCACACATTCAGAAAGTGTAGACTGCCAGAGAGGATAGTAAACCCAAATGAGTCCTATATGAATTCTAGGCTGTTCTTTTTTAATCGGTTTCAGAGGAATCCCCCACAAATTATACAGTCCTACAGGAATTTCATGCGTCCTCCCACCATCCACTCTAAAGAAACTCCCTCAAGGGGCTTAGTCCGGGTTAAGGAATTTCCTTTATTTATTTTCCATTTCCTTCTTGTTGTAACTGTAGTTTTATCCATCCTGCTTCCACCACCCCACCCCACCCCACCCCACCCCACCCCCACTTCCTTTCCTCTCTTTTCTAGTTGGTCTCCCAGATTCTTAAACCTGCACTAGGTTTTTTGTTCTATTTTGCTTTGTGTTTTAACCTGAATCATATTGTTTTGCTGCTGCTTTTCACTGATTGCCTGTCATGTGCATCATGTTCCCCCCCCAGCCTGGAGGGAAAAGAGAAAACCTTTCCAGCAACCATCACCAGGGCTGCTCCGGCCGCCACCTGAAAGGAGCAAGGGATGGAGGGATGGTGGAGACTTCCGCAGCACGCAGTCCCTGGTGGGGGACAGGAGTCAGGTGGGATGTGTCCAGCTGCCAGTGCAGGCCTTCAATGAAATAAAAGAAATCTTAATTGTAAAACTCATTTACTTTGGTTGTTCTGGATTGTGTTTATAAAACAAAACCAGCTTAATTTTTTCAGAAATAATACAAAAAAGTAAAAAGAAGAAAGTAAAAAGGCACCTGAGATTCCACCAGCAGAAAGAACCACTGCTGGCATTTTCTTTTTTAAAAATCTCCACTTCGTTTTTAACCCACAGAAAGTTAGTCAGCTGCCTCCTACCCCCACCCTAGGGTGAGAGGGGGAAGAAAGTAGTTCTGACTTAGGTGTGAAATGATATAACTAATGTTTGTCTGAAATGAGTACAAAACTTGAATGAGCTATACCTCACTCAAGTTGCTAGCAATCTTTGTCTGAATATTTGTCCTTCTGAACCTAGTTATGGGATAATAATAACACCCATCATTTACTGAAAACTAGCCATGTAACAGGCATTAAACTGCATGCTGGCCATACGTTTTCCCATTTTAGTTTGTGCCACAGCTCCATGAGTTATGAAGTACTTTTCTCCACTACACAGGTGGGGAAACTGAGACTCAGAGAGGTTAGGCCAGCTACTAAGTGACAAGAGTTAGGGTTTGAACTTAATCCTGCCTGGTTCTAAAGGCTGTTCTTTTTGCGATAGCCAAGTGCCAGAGTTAAGGTCATCATAAAACCATGCCATCCCAAGTTGAGTGTTTATTGTTTGTAAAGAAAAAGTAATTTATTAAATTTTCCTTTACCAATTTTAGAAACTCAAATTTGGGCCTAAGAACTTGAAGTCCAGTAATGAGGTAATTTACTTCAGGCAGAAAGATTCCTAAAATTTCCACCATACAATTCTCCAGCAGAAGGGTTTCCTCACTGCAGGAACCCCACAGTCTAGTAACTTTGAAATGGAAGCACATACCCACCAGCCAATTGCCATCCCTTTCAGGGCCAGGAAAACTCTGAATTCCAGTTGCCAGGCATTTTCTACAAAAATCAAGAGGAGTCTCAAAAAAAAAAAAAAAAAAAAAACCCAGCTAGTGGGAGAAACATTTTGTTTTTGATCAACAATTATCTGTCACTGTAATGGCCATGTGGCTTAAGCTATTTTTCCAAGGGCAGAATTGAGGATGGAGTGAATTAAGAAATTCACATTTGCTATCCACGATCTCTATCTCCATGCACCCTAACAACTACTTTGATTTACAAAAACTTTAGAGCAAAATCTGTTCATAACATAAAGAAAAGACATAAGGAACTCTTGGCAAGGAGTTAAGCTGAGGGATTCAGACACTAGCCAGCCCCCTGAAAACTTGATGACAAGACAGGTAGTCAATGACTAATGTGACACGCTCTTCTTTAAAATCACTGTTTCCCAACATTGTCATGTTATGGCGCTCGGAGAAAATGGCACAATGGTGAAACTGCAGGAGACCTGAAGGGAAATCCTTTCAGTTTCCTTATATTATGTATTTATGACTTTAAAATAAAGTAAAAGTATTCGGGAAGATAGTAAGTATTAAAATACTTAAAATTTCCAAATAAGATCTTTGCAGATTTTTAATACAAAATCTGTTTGCTCCTTTGAATGTAACTTTTTCATATAAGATTTTATTAATAAGTTAACTATATGTGCTTTCTGACACAGGCTTTTTAAACCATGATATCTTCAGAATTCTTGGTCACCGTCAAAGAGAAACTGCACCATCAGGTGATTAAATTTTTTAACATTTTATAATCATTCAAAAATGTATAAGCACTAAAGCTATTTCAGTGAACCTAAGCTCTTCCTCTTATTTTAAATTAAAAGGTCTGCTTAGTATGTGTTTCAAAACCAACAAAACTTGTTCATATCAAGAATTTCAAAATGATGATGAAATTCTAATTTTCAGAAAGTACCTAACCTGTTGGTGCAGTTCTTCTGAGGATAGTACAAATGCCACCAAAAGCACATAAACAGGTCTACTGACAGCTCTAGGCAGATTTACGGTGGCCATCCGGAGCTATACCTTCTACCAAGGGGACTAAACCAGACCAACAATTCCTTACTTTAATCCATTCACACCACAACCACTGGTAACTTCTATCCTAGGTGAAGATTACATACCCACACAGACCTATTTTCCAAAGTTCATTCTCTGTTTTTCTTCACTATACATGTTATATTGGCCTGACCAGAAAGTTAGTTTGGGTTTCCATAAGCTGTTATGGAAAACTTGAATGAACTCTTTGCCAACCCAATAGTTCCTATAGTCAAAACAGCCTTTCTCTCTTTGCTTACCTGGTACCATCCCTTAACTCTCACTGCCTGGATGTTCCATTTCACTGAGCTCTATTTACAGAGGGCACACTTAAATTTGCCTTCATACCTCACAAGAATCACAAAGAGATTTCAAAATGAAACTCCCCTAAAGGATTTCAAACACTAATTTAAAATAGTCTCAATTAAATGCAACTTTTTTAAAGCTTTTATACTTTACTTTTTAAGAGTTTTTAATAGTCCTATGGGGACTTTCACTTACATCATCTTCATATCCATAGGATGATGCTTTAAAGAGACCGCGTATTACTTTTCCCATTTACACGAGAAACTGATACAGAGAGACTTAAGAAACTGGCCCACAATCACTGTACTTGTAAACAGTGAACTAGGAACTCCTGACTCATAAGCCATTGCTCTTCTTTGTCACATAACTTATCTACTTGAAGTTAACTACTCACGCCCTGCAGGCTCCCAAGAAGCAGAAGGTTATAGTATAAACCAGCAGTCCCCAACCTTTCTGGCACCAGAGACCAATTAGGCAGAAGACAATTTTTCTATGGACAGAGTTGGGGGAGGATGGTTTGGGGATAATTCAAGAACATTTCATTTATTGTTCACTTTATTTCTATTATTTCTACATGAGGTCTACCTCAGATCAACAGGCATTAGATCCCAGAGGCTGGCAACCTCTGGTATAAAGAGTAGCTGTTACCTTTGTGTCTGCAGGGTCAGGGTCTGAAGTCACTGGCCCAAACCAGACAGACTTCAAGGGTGCTCAGGACTGTCTAGGAGGGATCCTGCTAAAAAAAGGTCTGGATCCAGGGCAGAGTGAAAAAAAATCATCCCCTTCCATTTCCTCAGCTCTTTTCCAGCTCCTGTTTCTCCACTCCTCAGCCTTATCACAATCCTGCATTTTCCTTTGTCCCGTGAGTATGAAATTAAAATAAACTTGATCGAAAGCAACTGCATAGACAAAAGGAAACCACAAAGGACAAGAGTCTACATGTGAGGGAAACCAGGACAATCCATCTATGCCTCCAGAAGGTTAAAAAAGAGAGAGAGAGTGTGGTTTCCATGCCGCTGAGCCAGAGCCTTTAATTTGCTGGCAGGGCTACCTCCTTTACCCTAACTTCCTCCAGCATCTGTTACTTGATGGACCTCCATCATGGACAGTGCTGTACTCCAGGGATGACTATGCTGCCGGCTTTCTCTGTATGGCCAAAATGGCTCTGCATGCTCAGGAGGTGTTAAACTCTTAGTATGGGGAGCCAAGCACTCTCATAATTTGGATGGATGCAACAGCTATGCGACCATATGATTCTAGTATAGCGTTTCCTATGCATCATTGAAAATATGGCAAAATGTCAGCATAAAGACTACAGGCTAAAGCTTAGTTCATTCCCAGCTGTCTCTTAGCAGACATAACCTGCTTCTCAGAAAGGACAGCACTGTATAATCATCCAGTTAGAATCTGTCTCTCTAAATGGTTAATTGCCATTGCCTCACATTCCTCTATAATTTTTGCTTTAGTAAATTTCTTTGGCAATTTTTGCCTCCATGAATTTTTTTCCTCATGTGGATATCCTCCTTCTGTGAGGTAAGAAAGGAAAGAAACGCCCTATTGAGTAGCCTCTTGCCTTCAGCTGCCTTCTCAGCTCTAGCTCTTGCCAATCTCTCTTTATGCCCTTCGCACCCTGAACTTCTAGCTGAACCCCTCAAGAACTTATAAATCAAGACTGCTGTCAAAGTTGTTTATACTGCATTACTATTTAAATCCTTCTATATACAAATCAAAATGAAATTACACTACTATTTCAATTTAACATTTCCTAATGAAGGGTTGATGGTTGTTACTTCACATGAAAACCCAACTCTGTAAGCCATTTATAATTAATTCAAGTAACTCAATTGTTGCAAGAGTTTGCCTTGGTTTTTCCATTTTGGCAATATAAGAATGCTTCACAACTTCATCATATGGGTCAGCTGCAAATCTCAGAGATCCTTTAGCCATGAACATTAAAGATGGTAGTAAAAATCTTTTTACAAAAATATGTAATGTTTTACAACAAAAATTTCTGGAGCAATAAAGATGGTGACTATCTAAGAGGTAAAAGGTAATGATGTGGTTTGATACCTCTGACCCAGCGATATGTCAAAATAGTCTAAGTGAGTCTTTTCATTTTTTTAGTCCTTTAAACTTCTTTTTAATGAGTTGTTTTCAGTTTTGTACTTCTTAAACTGAGAAACCTATTAACTCAGGAATAAGTCAGGCAAAATGTGTTAAATGTTAGCAAGTTTTTGCATGGCTATTTTTTCTGATTCCAAAGTCAAATTCCCATAGTCCTTGAACAGTACTTTATACTCAACTCAGCTTTCAGTAGGATTAGGAGAAGGAAATGGCAACCCACTCCAGTGTTCTTGCCTGGAGAATCCCAGGGATGGCGGAGCCTAGTGGGCTGCCGTCTATGGGGTTGCACAGAGTCGGACACGACTGAAGCAACTTAGCAGCAGCAGCAGCAGCAGGCATAGGTGACCTTTCCTTCCCCTCTGAAGCACTTTTCTCTCTTGACTTCTCTGACCATACATTCCCCTGGATATCTTTCAACCCCATTCGATGTTTCTTCTCAGCTTCCTTTGCTGGCTCCACCTCATTTTTTCCCACCTTGAAATTATTGGTGTTACTCAGAGCTCAATCCTAGAATTTCTTTATCTCATGCATTCCTAAGGTAAACACATCCACTCCTGAGACCTTTAGGCTATTTCCTACTTGAAATCCAATACTGTATCTCTGGCTTAGACATCTTCTCTAACTCAACGTCTGCACTTGGATATGTTACAGAAAGCTTAATGTAACATGAGAGATATAAAAAAGCTAAAATTCAAGTGTTAAGTTTAGACTCAAGAACTGTCTAGAAGGGCGACATATTTCTATTTATCCTTTGCTATAATATCTCTCCAAGAGCTTTTTAAAAAAAATCCACTGAGGTCTATTGAAATACAATAAACCACACATAGTTACTGTGTATAAACTGATTAGTGTTGACAAATACACCATAAAGCAATCACTGCAAAGATAATATTTTATCACCCTAGAAGTTTTACCCCGTCTTTTGTAATCCCTCCCTCTCTCCACTCTTTTTCCAGGCAACCATTGATTTACTTTCTGTCACTATAAATTATTTACATTTCCCAGAATTCTATATAAATGAACTCATACAGAATACACTCTTCTGTGCTTAGATTCTTTCACTCACCATAATGGTTTTTTATTGACATATAGTTTATTTACAATATTATATCAGTTTCAGGTGTACAGCATAGTGATTCAGTATTTTTATAGACTATACTCCAGTTAAAGTTACTATAAAAATGGCTGTATTTCCCTGTGCTATTCAACATAAACTTTTGCTTATTTGTTTTATACACAGCAGTTTCTATTTCTTAATGCCCTACCCCAACCTTGCCTCTCTCTCTTTCCTTCTCCCCACTGATAACCGCAAGTTTGTTTTCTATGTGCCATGCTGTGCCAAGTCACTTCAGTCATGTTTGACTCCTTGTGACCCTATGGACTGTAGCCTGCCAGGCTCCTCTGTCCATGGGATTCTCTAAGCAAGAATACTGGAGTGGGTTGTCATGCCCTCCTCCAGGAGATCTTCCCGACCCAGGGATCGAAGCCACATCTTCTGCGATGGCAGGCAGATTCTGTACCACTAGTGCCACCTGAAAAGCTCTTGTTCCCTATATTTTCATCATAATGATTTTGAAATTCATCCATGTTGCTGTGTGTATTCACAGTTCATTCCTTTTTATTGCTGAGTAGTATTCCCTGGTAGCTCAGCTGGTAAAGAATCCACCTGCAATGCAGGGGACCCTGGTTTGATTCCTGGGTGAGGAATATCCCCTGGAGAAGGGATAGGCTACCAACTCCAGTATTCTTGGGCTTCCCTGGTGAGAAGAATCCACCTGCAATGCAGGAGACTGGGTTCAATTCCTGGGTTGGGAAGATCCCTGGAGGAGGGTATGGCAACCTACTCCAGTATTCTTGCCTGGAGAATCCCCATGGACAGAGGAGTCTGGTGGGTTACAGTCCATGGGATCGCAAAGAACTGGACACAATTGAGCAACTAAGCACATCATACAGTATTCCCCTGTACTATATATACCACAGTTTCTTTTTCCATTCTCCTGTTGTGTTCATTTGGGTTGTTTTTATTTTTGTTTGTTATGTATAAAGCTGCTATGATCATTTATGTATAAATCTTTGTACAGACTTAAGCTGCTACTTTTTTTTCTCTTGAGTAAACACCAAGATTGGAATGACCAGATCATACAGTAGTCATATACCTACAATCTTTAAGAAACTGCTGGTTCCAATTCCAGATGGCAACATAAGAGGTTCCTGAACTCACCTCCTCCCATGGACACAATGAATCTATAGTCAAATAGGGAAGAATAATCTCTGAAAGAAATTCAGAAACAGGCTGAGGGACTCCTACACATTGGGTGGGCAAGAAAAACCGCATAATGAAATGAGTAGGAGAAGCTGATACACAATCTTGCCATAAACCCCAATCCTGACAGGGCATCACACAACTGAGAGGGAACTCACAACTCCCACTTTCTTCCTGAGGCATGAAGAGCTTGGACTCCCGTATCTGGAGCCCCAGCTTTTAAGACTTCCTGAGAGAAGGACATTCAAAACATTTCGCTTTGAAAGTCAACAACTTGCATCCATTAGACACATAAGACTATTAGCAAATTCAGTGACCGTTCTTAAAGGGCTCACACAGACTCACCATGGCTATCCCCGCAGGACCCAACACAGAGGCAGCACACAAAGCCTCACACGGTCTTTTTGTAAAAGAGGTCTATTTGCTTATCTTAAAAGCTATAACCTTGGACTGACCTGATGGTCCAGTAATTGAAGATCTGCCTGCCAATGCCAGGGACACAAGTTTGATCCCTGGTCTAGGATGATCCACATGCCACGGGGCAACAAATCCTGTGTGCCACAGCTACTAAATCCGCTCTCTGGAGCCTCTGCTCGGCAACAAAAGAAGTCACAACAGTGAGAGGCCTGCATAACACAACTAGAGAAAGCCCACACCGCAATGAAGACCTAGTGCAGCCAAAAATTAAAAAAAAAAATTTTTTTCTAATTTTTAAGAAAGTTGTAGCCTTGTGATTAAAATTATGTCTAAGGACCCTGACTGCAATAATCTCCAAAGACCACAGAGGACAGCAGGCATCATCTTCCCATTCTCACTCTGCCTCACTCCAGGTCACTGATATCTCCTGGAAAAGAGCTGGTGTGCAGGACTTGGAGTTCTAGGAGTTTTATGGTTTCAGGTCTTACATTTAAGTCTCCATGCTAGAGTTTTCCCTCAGTCTCCAGCCCCCAAGGGTTCCTTTTCCTGACTTCTCTAGCTAGAAGGACTGGTTTTTCATTAAGATTTTATCTGCCCCTAGTGCCATAACAGTACCCACCACTGGTATAAAGCTGTAAGAAAGAAGGGGGGAGGGGACTCTCACCACCACTCGGTGACTAATCCAAGTGTCCCCCTCCCCCAACAATCTGTCGGCTGAGATTTAGTTTTCGGAGTCCTCAAACAGAGTGGGGTTTTTTGCCTTTTTTTTTTTTTTTTGGTTTTGGTTCATTTGTTTGTATTTTGTTCAGTGTTTACAGTTGTATGTAATGAGTCAGGAAGATGGCTGTACTGAGAGATGACTTACTACATGCTGGAACCAAATTCCTTGGTTTAGCTTAATAGGCTGAAAACTGGGGCCATTTCTCTGCCATCCCAGTTATTTAAATTGAAAAATTCCAACAGGGACTTGGGCACGTACATGTGCTTGCATGTATATGTGTGTGTGCATGTGTGATAAGCACTTGATCTGCATATGCACTAGTATAAATTCTTATCTCATAGTATATATTCTTATCTCTAATTTCAAGGCTTAAATAAGATAATGGCAATAAAGTGCCCAGTACAGTGTCTAGTAAATTGCAAACATAGGTAAATATTAGGTCCTTTTACTGCTACTGACTATAAAGTACACTGAACTGCAATGACCAGTGTTTTCAAACAAAAATAACTATCATGGAAAGTTAGGTTACTTAGACATGTAATTGGCATCTAATGATTACAGACACTGTTTCTCTTTCTGTTCTTTATCATATGCTACCTTGTCATTCTCTTTTGTTTACTCTTTCTCTTTGTTGACAATAATCAGTTATGTCATTGGGCTGACAATGAAGTCATGCACACCTATAGTATCAACTAAAGAAGAGCCTGTTTCCACAGTTCTGGCCCATCCTAAAGACTCAAGTCAGTCCTCTGCCTGCTTTGCATCATTATCACATACAATGGAATTGCCTGAAAGGAAAACACAAAGAAAACAACTAACTTCTAGATCCAAACTCACTTCAAAGTGAAGAAGTTCTCCACATGTAGCTGTGAATACCAAGGTGCAGCCCCTGAGTGGCACACAATATTCCATGACAATTAAGAAAAGATTACTGCAACACAGTCTCCAAAAAGGGGACCCGAAGGAAATGGAAGAGAGATGGAATGGGGGAAAAGTAAAGAAAGACTGAGTGAGAGAAAGAGAGAAACTAAAGCTTCCCTGTTTCCTAAAAGTGTAGGAAGAATACTAGTCAAAATATAATCATTCAAATCCTTTTTAGTCTTGCAGCTGTAACAATATGACCCAGTCCCACAGAAGTCAAAGCCATTTGCCATAAATAGAGGTGTCCCATCACCCCCAGGTCATGCACAGAACAGCTTTTCTGAGGCCCCTATTTCTGGTACTCCGCAAGCAAAAAAATAAAGAGCGTTTTTAAATGGAGAGTTGAAATGCAGTCTGCACAGAATTTAAACCCCTCTGATTACCCTCTAAATATAACCATATCCACCAGCTTTTCTAGTGGCCTGGGTTAGACAAGTATGGACCCCATAACCTACCCTCCTCAGCCTATTTCATCCATTTTTTCAATAAAAGCAATTCGAAAACACTGACCAGGGGAAAATCTGTTTCCATAGATAGCTCTGCTCCGTTCTAAAGCTCTAAGCCAGCTCACTGCCTGCTTTGCATCATGGTCACACATAAGGAAACAGCCTGAATGGAAACCATGAGAAAAACAATAACCTTCTAAATCCAATCTCACTTCAAAATGAAGAAGTTCCCCATATGCAACCAACTACAGAGCTGACATCTTTTCATGCAGCTCAGTTTTCCAATTGGGCCAAATGTTTGGAGCTTCCAGACTATGGGCCCATAGGGGCAGACCTCTAAAAGAATCATTTTGCAGATAACAAGGTCTATTTTTGGTCTGTAATCAATCAGAAACTGGAGGAAAGCAGGCCTATGTGATTACTGATTGCCAAGTGTCATAGAGCAGGTCCACACCAACTGTGAGTCCATATAAATGTGATCCTCACTCTGATGTCATAAAGGTCAAATGTAACTAAAGACAGAATAGAGGAGGATGTTCAGAGCACATATGCAAGTATTTTTTAAAAAGAAGTGAATTACACTATTGAAGCATTTTGTTGGCTTCTTTATTTCATTTTGTTGCAAGTCAGTAATAGAAAAAGAAAATTTAAGAACGTTTAAAAAAACACCTTCTTGGAAATTTTTATTATTCCTGGATAGCGTTATAGAAAAATCATGCTTGGGATATCACATTTAGTCACTGCTCTGCTCAAGCACTCTGCCAAGTATGTTTATAGTAACTTCTTTCAGTTTCACAAACACTGTGAAGTTAATCTCCATTTTAGAGATGAGAAAACTGAGAATCAGAGATAGTAAGTGACTTGATCAAAGTCACAAAGCAAATAAGTAGTAGAACTGGGATTCTAACTGGATCTCTCTGACTGCAAACGTCCTTACATTTCTACTGTGGCTAATGTAGAAGCAGCTGAGTGCTGGCCCTGGTTATTCATTCACTAACTCACTGAGTGACCATGGACAAGTTCCCCTATTTCTCTGGGACTTGTTTTCCTCATATGAAAATGGTGGCTCCCAAGGCTCCCTTCTGTACTACCTCATATGCCCCCACTGCACGGGACTTCCCAACCCTTCCACTACCAAGGACCTTCTCATCTTTCTTACATTTTTCCTCTTGGAAGACATCTTTAGAATGATGAGTCTACCCAAATTTGTATCTCTTAAGGAATAACGGATTTATTTTTCCCACTGTTATTAACAATTTTTTTTAAAATTTTAAAAATTAAAAAAATTTTTTAAACTATGTATTAGTTAGGGTCCAGTGAGGAAAATAGAAAACACGAGGTATTCTAAAACAGAGAAGATCCGACAGGAGGCATTTATTGCACAGATGATAGGAGAGCTGAAGGAGAATCCAGGAAATGGTTCTCAGAACACAGAAAGAGCAGGAAGTCACTGCCATTCTATGGTTGATGAAACAATGAGAGGGGATGTTGTTGTTAAAACAGTCCAAAGCTGTGACCATCTAGCAGCAACCAGAACCACAGTGGAGGCTGCCTAGTGAGATGGAACTATAGACAGAGGGACTATCCAGTGGAAGCTAGAGCCACTGAGAAAACACAACCCATGAAGGAGACAGCGCCCAAGGCAGAGCAGAAAGGAAAGATCCCTTTCTGTTTCGGGATCTTTCAGGTTTCACCCCCTCTTCCACCCTCCAGACTTTCTTTGATGTCTACCATTGGCTGAACCTAGGGGCTTCCCTGGTAGCTCAGTTGGTAAAGAATCTGCCTGCAATGCAGGAGACCCTGGTTCAATCCCTGGGTTGGGAAGATCCCGTGGAGAAGGGAAAGGCTACCCACTCTAGTATTCTGGCCTGGAGAATTCCATGGACTGTATAGTCCATGGGGTCGCAAAGAGTTGGACACCACTGCGTGACTTTCACCTTCACTTTACTCATAAAGTAAGTTTGCAAGTAAACCTGGGAACTATAATTCCCTTTGATACAGAGCAGAGCAAGGAAAAGTGGACAATGAATTTGAATGAAAGCAGGTAAATGATCCACATTACCCCCCATTTAACTGGTAATCAGAGCTTCTGATCAGTATTTAACAACAAAGTAACCCAAGGGACTAGATAGAACTCTGGCCAAAAGCAAAGGAACTTTACATCTTATTTAGCCCACGATGTGTTGCCTCAGATTAAATGTACACTCTCCATTTGGCTCCCTAAAATAGTTTTGATATCTCTTGGAACCTTCACATGACCAGGGACACCAGTTTGGGAATCATAATTTACATTTCACCAGAATGTGATTCTTATAAAATGGTGAGATCTAGACTCAAAAAACAGTGAGAGGGGAAACTGCTTCCTATATCTAACTCTGCCTGAAGTGACTTCCTTTTCTTTGCATCTCAAATTTTCAGTTCACAAATGAGTAGTCAAAAATTACTACTAATCTCTAGAATTAAAAATCATTATGAAATCATTACTGATCTCCAGAGTTACTAAATGAAATTATGTAGCAGAGCTCTAAATTTACTCACACCACACCCAGAAAATGTACCATATTTCTGAGTCTAAAATGTACTTTTTATGCATTTTAACATCCTAAAATTGAGATATGCCATTCCATAACCTTCCATGGGCTTTCCTGGTGGCTCAGACACTAAAGAATCAGCCTGTAATGAAGGAGACCCAGGTTTGAACCCTGGGTCAGGAAGATCCACTGGAAAAGGAAATCAGTTCAGTGCTCATGTCCGACTCTTTGTGACCCCATGGACTGCAGCACGCCGTGGACTGCAGCATGGAAAAGGAAATGGTTACCCACTATTCTTGCCTGGGGAATTCCATGGACAGAGAAGACTGGCGGGCTACAGTCTGTGGGGTCACAAAGAGTCAGACATGACTGAGCAACTAACGTTTTCACTTTTTCATAGTGAAAAAGTGACCTGCCACGGTAGCTGTGATGGTCAGTTTTATGTATCAACTTGGCTAGGCTACAACCATCAGGCATTCATTCAAACACTAATCTAGGTGTTACTATAAGGTATTTTATAGATGTGATTAAATAATCAGTTGACGTTTTTGTAAACTTTTTAAAAAATAAATTCATTTGTATCTTTTTTAACTTTTTATTTTATATTGGAATATAGTTGATTAACAATGCTGTTAGTTTCAGGTACATAATCAAATGCTTCAGTTATATATATAGGTATCTAGATATATATAGGTGTATATATATATATAGGTATATAGATATACATACATGTATCTATTCTTTTTCAAATTCCTTGCTGAAACTCCAATACTTTGGCCACCTGATGCGAAGAGCTGACTCATTTGAAAAGACATTGATGCTGGGAAGGATTGAGGGCAGGAGGAGAAGGGGACGACAGAGGATGAGATGGTTGGATGGCATCACCGACTCAATGGACATGAGTTTGAGTGGACTCCGGGAGTTGGTGATGCACAGGGAGGCCTGGTGTGCTGAGGTTCATGGGGTCACAAAGAGTTGGACACGACTGAGCGACTGAACTGAACTGAACTGAACCTGTGCTCTACAGCAGGTCCTTGTTGGTTATCCAATTTTAATATAGCAGTGTGTACGTGTCAATTCCAAACTCTCTATCTCTTCCCCCAACCCTTCTCCCTGATAACCATAAGTTCGTTCTCTAAGACTGTGAACCAGTTTCTGTTTTGTAAAAATAAAATTAGAATATTATTTAACACCTTAAACAAAAAATAAGCTCAAAATGAATTGAAGACCTAAATGTGAGGCTACATATCATAAAACTCATAGAGGAAAACATAGGGAGAACACTCTTTGACATAAATCATGGCAGTATCTTTTTTGATCCGTCTCCCAGAGTAATGGAAAAAATAAACAAATGGGACCTAATTAAACTCAAAAGCTTTTACACAGCAAAGGAAACCATAATCAAAACGAAAAGACAACCTACAGCATGAAAGAAAACATTTGCAAACGATGTGACTGAAAAGGGATTAGTCTCCAAAATTTACAAACAGCTCATGTGGCTCAATATTATCAAAACAAACAACCCAATCAAAAAATGGGCAGGTCTAAATAGACACTTCTCCAAAGAAGACATACAGATGGCCAAGAGGCACATGAAAAGATGTTCAACATCGCTAATTATTAAAGAAATGCAAATCAAAACTACATTGAGATATCACCTCACACCAGTCAGAATGGCTGTCATCAAAAAAATCCATTAACAATAAATTCAGAAGAGCATGTGGAGAGAAGGGAACCCTCCTATACTGTTGGTGGGACTGTAAATTGGTTCAGCCACTATGGAAAACATCATGAAGATTTCTTAGAAAACTAAAAATAGAGCTACCATATGACCCTGCAATCTCACACTGTTTACAATAGCCAAGACATGAAGGCAACCTGAATGTCCAACAACAGAGGAATGGATAAAAAAGATTTTATATATATATATATATATATATATATATATATATATATACAAACATAATGGAATATTATTTGGGCATTAAAAAAGAATGAAATAATGCCATTTGCAGCAACATAGATGGATGTAGAGATGGTCATATGAGTGAAGTAAGACAGAGAAAGTGAAATATTGTATGATATCACTTATTTGTGGAATCTAAAGAAATGATACAAATGAACTTATTTATAAAATCAGTTGACTTTAAGTAAAGATTATCCTAGATAATCTGGGTGGGACTGATTCAATCTCTTAACAATATCTCCTACTAGTTCTGTTTCTCCAGTTGAATGCTTACTGACATAATAGTTTTATTTTTTTATAATTCATAAAATAATGGTTCTTCTATTAATCAATAGCTTTGATAAAATATAGGAATTCCTACTTTCTTTCCATAACCCATATGATCATCCTCATAAGCCCCTAAACTCTAAGCCTGGGGAAAAAATTAAAGGACTTTCCAACTGGCAAACGATCTGATGCAACAATTACTGCAGTTCCTTTAATAAGTGCTTAATCTATTTGGGTAGAATCTCCTCTCCTTCCTTATTCTCCAACCCAAGATGATGGCTGGTTCATATATGATGATGTGATAGAGAAGGAGAGGGGATCCTCAGTGCCATATGGGGTCATCTGGATTCTAAAGAGTGGCTGGACTAAGCTTCTCCATGAACTGGTGACCACAGAAGTACAAAAGAGTCTGCCTGGTCATGTGAGGTCACATGCTGGCACTCACTGCTGGAGCCCATGGTTTACGGTATTTATCCTCTTCTTTAAGTTCCCATCAAATATGAACCCCTGTCCCATATTAGGGCCTCTGTTAGTTCACCAGGACCCTCAGCATCTCTACCTCCTCTCCCTGGGCATAAAGTAACTTAAAAGGCCCAGGGTATCCAGAATAAAGGCTTAGTTCTCAACACCACTTGGGTTTACTCATATGCCACACTGGCCACGGTACCAACCCCACACCTGCAACTTTCCTGCAGGGCTCAGCCTTCAGTATACTAGTCCAAAAGAGCAAAGGTTTCTTTGGATCCCTTATTCCAATATGAATGACACTTTCTAAAGCCCCTCCGCTTCCCTATCCTGTGTTGGACCCTTAAAGAAGAAAAACAAAGACCCTGACAACTGACTTTAAGCCTCCCAGTCTGGAAGAGCAAACTTTGTGTGTTGTTCTCTACTTCATATCTTCCTTCTACTCAAGGACAGCAAGGTCCCTGGATCAACCTACAGAGATAGCACAGGAATCTTCTAAACACTTCAGGAAGAAACTAAATGATCTGAGTACTCCAAATCATATTCTTGATAAGCTCCAGATATTTAGAAAAGCCTCTTTCACTGGTCAACTGAGTTTATCTCAATAAGTAGTGATGTGTGTGTGTTAGGTCACTGCAGAAAGAAAGTGAAAGTCGCTCAGTCATGTTCGACTCTTTGAGACCCCATGGACTGTACAGGGGGACAGATTCTCCAGGGCAGAATACTGGAGTACTGGGTAGCCATTCTCTTCTCCAGGGGATCTTCCCAACCCAGGTCTCCTGCACTGCAGGTGGATTCTTTACCAGCTGAGCTACAAGGCAAGCCCAGGTCACTGTAGGAAACCCCCCAAATATCAAGATTTATAAAAGATGGAAATACACCTGGAAAAAATTTTAGTATATCATCTACATTACAAATGCTTTTGTCACCATTAGGATCAAGAGTCTACATGCCACAGATGAACACAATACCCATAAATCCATTAAACAAATCCATTAAATCAGAAAGACTTGGATTGACTGAGTGAGTTTTACTGAGTCAGTAATGGGTAACACACAGAGCAGCAAATCCAGGTCTTGCCACTTAAACATCTGAGCCCTGCCACCTCCTCTGCAAAACCCTTTACTGCAATGTGAAAATGCTTTATAAATTTCACAGTGCTATGTGCATACAAGGTATTAGTATTACTCTTTTTGAAAGCATTAAAATCCTTGTTTCACTAGTTTTTAAAATGATATTACTCAGATTAAGTTCTTAAGTACTACTGGTCTATAGCCAGTTTTCCCAACTAAAGAAACCCATGGTCTCATTATGCTGTAACATAAGGTATTAGAGCAGCACTACTGTTATTGTTCGTAGAGTCAAAGCTATGGTTTTTCCAGTAGTCATGTATGGATGTGAGAGCTAGACCATAAAGAAGGCTGAGTGCTGAAGAACTGATGCTCTCAACTATAGTGTTGTAGAAAATTCTTGAGAATCCCTTGGACAGCAAGGAGATCAAACCAGTCAATCCTAAAAGAAATCAACCCTGAATGTTCATGGGAAGGGCTGATGCTAAAGCTGAAACTCCAATACTTTGGCCACGTGATGCAAAGAGTCAACTCACTGGAAAAGACCCTGATGCTGGGAAAGATTGAGGGCAGGAAAAGAATGGAGGCGACAGAGGACTAGATGGTTGGATGGCATCACTGACTCAATGAACATGAGTTTGAGCAAACTCTGGGAGACAATGAAGGACAGGGAAGCCTGGTGTGCTGTAGTGCATGGGGTCACAGAGTCAGACAGGACAGAGCAACTGAACAACAATATTGTTATTGTTACTATTAGTACTAGTATCTAAATGAAATATGTTTCTTGTTTCAGCTAGGCATCTTGATATTTCTTCTTCCTTTTTCTGTTTATTTCCTAATAATCTGAGAAGGATTGAACATATTTTTTAACCAAATTTTATGCAGTGTCACAGGACAATAATTCTATCTAATTTGTTCAGTTTGCCATTTGAATTAAAACGTGTATTGCCTCATTTTTCAAATACTGCCGATATTCTATGGTTTTCAAGAATTTCAGCAAAATCTGGTAAATACAAAGAAATTACAGAAATTCAGATTGTCCTGAATGTTGACTGTAGGTTACAGGACACCTAGTGGCTTGTAGTATTAGGAGAAGTCACATACTTCCTGAACTTGATGACGCTGACAAAGCCCAGAAGAGTTAGCTGATAAGAGCAAAAGCTGCCTCCAGTCCAACAAAGTGGTGCCTGTGTCACTGCAACTCTTAAGAGCAAACAAATCCTAGACTCCAAATTAAATTCATTTGTCTGCATTCTCTGAACAACCATCACCAGCTACACTGAACGTGTGCTTTTAAAAAATGTTTGCTTTGTAATGTTAGCTCACACCACACCCACAAGCGCTGGGAGCTGCCTTTCTGAATCTAAGACAGGACCCTTTGCTACGACTGCTAAGGACTGTGGTTGTGAAATGCTCAGGCCTGTCTAACACCAGCTTTCATCTGAGTTTGCATCCAGGGTGGTTACTGTAACTGTAACAGTGGCTTGGAGCACCCCCTACCCCACCCCCACCAAGACCACCCCCCCACCCCACCCCTGGCTCATCACAGCAGGTGGGTTTAATTACTTTTCTGACCAACTAGATAAGAGAAATACTTCATTTGGGTTCTCTATAGAGTGCTTTATTTGGTAATTGGTCTTAGAATAGAGGAGGAAAAAAATATTTTTTGGCAGGAGCTAGGACCTCCAGACAAAACTTCTAGGAGTCCTGTGTTTAAATAAAGAGGGTGCCAGCAAGGCCTTGATGCAGCTTATTTTGACCATTCTAGCAGTCAGTGGCTCCAGGGGCCTGCATGGGGACGTTTGTCAGTCTGTTAAATTGTCATCTTTGAGGACAGCTGATTTTTGGAGATGAAAAAAGGTCACATGGAGCCAAGTCCACTAAACTAGAACTTTGGGGTTAAAAAAAAGCTCCACTGAAAATAGAACATTCTCCTGTGTGGTTCGCTCACTGGATTTAAAAACCATTCAAAGGTAGAAGTTTAAAAATGTATCCCGGCACTAAACTCAGAGTAGGCAACCAAAAAATATTTTATTGTCCTAGCAACTCAAAAAATGAGACATCATCAGACTAAGTACGTAATCTTTCAAGGTTATTGATTTAAAGAGCAATACTGATTTGAATAGATAAATTCTGGAAATCTTAGTTTTTAAAAAAGTTTGATGATTTTACAATCTCATTGTCTCCATGCCCAGAGGAAAATAAAAACTCTTAGAAAGTACTTTCTAGACCTTCAGACATGGGCACTGTCTCATCCTGCTTTTGGTCTACACATATTATCAATAGTTGGTCACCTGGGGAGCATCATTCAGAAGACCAGATCATAAAAAGACTTAGCAACCATATGAGAAGGACAATCCTAAAGGATTTCATTACCAACTTTGGATTACCATTATTAAAGGAGTACCATTATCAACTTTGACTGAAAGTTCCATAGGTGTCGACAAAGTGTCACGGTTACCAAAAAAGTCAATGCAGTCTCAGGCTTCAGGAATCAAAATACAGTGTTTAGCTTAGTGTTTGCCAGGGGCCTGCTCAAATTTGTACTGCTAAGGGAGCCTGGAGTGATCTGATCACTTCCAGAAAAACTGAAGAACAACAGAATAAAGCGACAGGCATGAAGAGGGGACATAGAATCCTAAAAAAATGAAGAACAATTGCCAGGTTTAAGGAAACTTCACCTGGAAAGGAGAAGTGCTGTGGGACTCGATGATCCACCTACATCTACAAAGACTTATTGCATCTTCCTCTTCATCAAGAGGAGGAATTAGGACCGTAGACAGGAGTTATAGGAAAGTAGATGTGGATTAGTATAGAACTTTATGAAAATTAAAATGGTCCCAAAATGAAATGAGCTGCTGCCTAATGAGATAAAAAGGGGCCATTATCAAGAGGTGTTTAGGTAGAAAAGACATGACTATTTGTCAAAAATATTATAAAAGGATTTTTGCACCACAAATGAACAGATGATTGTCCGGGAAGACATCTGAGCAAGTTTAGCAATTCTCATAGCTCTTAATTCTAAATATTATCTGTGATCCTTACTGCATATGCTATATGTATGTATATACTTTACATGGGCAGTGGATTTCTCTACACTCATTAAAAATACTGTGACCTTACCACTGAGAGGAAAAAATAATGTTACTCATTTCCTGACATAACTGCTATTAACCATTTATCATTATGAAACTTTCTTGCATTTTTTCAGTTCAATCTTACTACTAGCTAGGAAGTCTAACTGAAATACTTGCTAACTTGAGTGCTTAATATTCATAAGTGGCCAGCAAACACTTACTTAGCACATTTACGTGTATGGCATTGCATTCAACACCTGCAAGAATGATAAGGCACAGTCTCTTCCCATATGGTTTCTACAGTCTAAAAGATCAAATTACGTCTGAACAAAAAATTTAATATATTCAGTAGTGAGCAAGAAGCCACAGAACCTATAGAAGGAGCCCATGGTTTAAGGGAAGACTTTCTGGAGAGAATGATGGCTTGTCCAGTAAAAGTGAGCCAAGCAGATGAAAATGGGAAGGGTATGCCAGAGAGAAGGATTGTCGTGAAATGCAAAGCAGCACAACGAGAAAGGATCACAAGTGCGTGAAAGGTCAAATGTAAAGCAGGGCAGGGCAGGACATCAGGCTGTGGAGACAAAGAGAAGGAATGCACAAAGGGTTCATATCAAAGGGTTCATATCCTATTACTTAGGAGCTTGGAGACCAGCCACAGCAGGACCATAACCATGGCGGCAACGAGGTGAGATCTGCATGTGAGGCAGAACAGCCGTGGGGTCGCTGAGAGTCGGACACGACTGAGCGACTTCACTTTCACTTTTCACTTTCATGCATTGGAGAAGGAAATGGCAACCCACTCCAGTGTTCTTGCCTGGAGAATCCCAGGGACAGGGGAGCCTGGTGGGCTGCCGTCTATGGGGTCGCACAGAGTCAGACACAACTGAAGCGACTTAGCAGCAGCAGCAGCAGTCCAGCTATAATGACAAAGAAAGCAAACTTAAAATGTGTAAATGAGAAAACTCATTTGAAAGATGATTTATTCACACATAGTGTTGAAGGTTTAATTTCGAAATCCCACTAGATTAAATCCTAGGTTAAATATAGTTAACACCCTAGGTTAAACCCACACAAAAGCACAGATACAACACGATGGTGGTAAAAGCAACTGCTCACATGGCTCTTTCTATGATCCACCTCTCCCTCTACTTCCCACTCCCAGGAACAGGAGAGTCAACCAAACATAGCTCTTTCTTATTCAGCTTTTTCAGAAATACATCTGGAAACCACCATTCATCATCATCTTTGTCCTAATAAGCTGAAAAGCAGAAATATAAATCTGCCCTTGAAGAAATAAATGGGGGAGATCTTTCTTTTTTATTACTGATGAAAAGTCACCTTTAGCTTTTTTTCATATCACCATGGACTGGTGTAAAGGAGAAACCTGAAATCCAAGTTACATTCAGAGATGACTGTTCTCACCACTGATCATTCTTTTGAGGCCAGAATGAGAAAATGATGATCTTTACAAACCTTAAAGTTCATCTCTGGGAGTCTCTGAGAGCAACCTGGCTTTACCTGGTGAGGTGCCCCACCTGAGATGGGACAAATAACACTCCTGATCTGCTCTTATTTCTTCAAAATGAAAATCTCCTGTTCAGTGTATACACCACAACTCTTTTATCCTCCTGTCTCCATACTTGAACACCCAGTATTAGTGACAGAGAGTCCCTTTTCCAGCACCTCTTCTAACACAGGTGTAATCTCCCATAAAAGTAAAGGAATGTTAACAGTAACATTCTAACAGTTTGGTTTAGAGTAGCTCAGTCTCACCATCCACACTGCATTTTTCAAATGTGTGCATGTGTGAAAAAAACTATTTCTTTTTTCAAAAGCAAAAACTAACTTCTACTTCCTTATAATTATAAAACAAAGCCACAAAAAAAACTAAACAGGAAAAAAAAATTCAGCAGCTTGGAGGGCTGGAGTTTTGCAACAATTTGCAAATGCTTCATGCATCTCACCAAAGACGTCTCACAGTCAAAAGTGGTCAAGAAGAAAACCATTATATGGCCATCAGGTAAAGAAAGATGCTTCTTCCTTTTTTTAATCTCTAATCCCCAAATTCTGTTATTTTCCACAGAAAAGTTTAATAACATGGAGCTATGAGAAGTCCTAAAATTTTGCTACTCTATTTATCCAACCTAAAGAAGGGAAGGAACAGGGGTTCTGAAATGGAGAAGCTGGGGAAAAGGTTAGCTCAAAACAGTGCAGGAAAAACCAGTGGACATGGTAAGTGATCCTTTCTGGGTGAATGACCCCAGTGAATCTAGCATCCCTCATGGCCCCCGATTGTGTACAGCTGCTGTTGGCAATGCCTGGGTTTCTATGATTTGTGCTTTTACTTACCTTTCCTTGGTTCTGCCCTGCCTTCTCCAGAAAATTGCAACGGTGGGTTTTGTAACTTCAACTTCTTCTGAAACTACAAACAACTAATAAAGTGCTCGCCACATATGGGGCACATGAACAAGGCCAACTGTCTTGACGACAAAGTGAACTAAAGTGGAACTTGCCACTAAACGTGGAAATTCCCTGGAGGAGAACCAGTCTGAGGCTCCATCCACTCCATCAGGAGTTCAAGTCTGATGCCTTCTGAAGACATGTATACTTTCACTGCAAATGAATACCATCCCCCTGTGAACAATGGATTTCACAGTTCACTGAAACAGTGAACAATGTTTGAGTTACAGCTAACATTTTAAAACTTTACCAAAACTTGAAACTTACATGGTAAGTCATTTAGGTCTCAATACAAAAGTCACTTCCTCAGAGAGGCCTGTTCAAACTACCAAGCTAAAGCCACGTTTAATGACTCTACCTTATAATCCAATTTTTAACCTTCTGCTTAGTACTTATCTGTACCTGAAATTATCACACTTACTTATGGTTTACTAGCTTAACACATATTCATTTATCAGCTTACTGTCTATCTCCACTCACTAGAGTGTACAAGATCAGGAATGCTGTCCTTCTCTGCTTTATCCCCAGCCTCTAGAACAGGGTCCCACATACAGTATGTACTGATTAATCTTTGTTGAATCTCAAATATTGGTTACACCTCTTCCTGTCTGGTGTATAGGCTTGCTCTGGCTGGGTTTTTTTAAACTTAGAGAACACATAGACATTAAAATTAAATAGAGATTGGAGACCACTTGGGACATGAGCATAGTAAAACAAATAGTTCCATTAGATGAATGCTTGGGTGAAACCGTTTTCTCAGAAAATATCCATTAATCATTTAAAAGATAGTTTATTGGAAAATACGCAGCTAAAAAATAAATGTGAAGTAGTTTTTTGAGAGCTGCTGGCATGGAGAACAGATTCCTAGGCTATAGGAAACAGGTACATCATGCAGCAGGACACTTAACCCTTGACTGGGACTAGTTACATGATCTGTGGTGCCCAGTGCAGAATAAAAATCCAGAGTGACATGTTCAAAAAGAAATAAGAACTTAAACATGGCAACAGCAGAGCCGTAAAACAAATTCAGGGCCCTTCCGAATGTGGGGCCCTGTGTCCCCTGCCCATGAACTGGACCTGCTCCTTCTTCATCCACAGTAATAAAATGGGCCAAGCAGGGTGGTAGAGACGCTAATCAGAACGGCAGCTTTCTGAAGTTGCATGTAACCGGAGACCAGAGACTTCTTGGCTCATCATTCACATATGTGTGGATGTGTGGGGGTGTGAGAGACAGAGAGAGAGAGAGTTGCACTCATGCAAGAGCAAACTGCCATTCCATTACCTAGTAGTAAGCAACTGTCACCAGAGAGTGAGAATCTGGTCAGGAAGAAGGACTCGCGGAGAACACGATGTGTCTATGCACAGAGGAGGGGAGACTGGGAGAAACCAGGGAAACCAACCAACCTCCAGTAGCAAAAAGATGTGTCATGGAAAAAGGGGAAGTTGCCCCAAACTGGAATAAAGTAATTATGGTCTACTTTCTAATTTTCCCAAAAGCCACTTTTGCTCACTTCCAACCTCGTAAGAGCCAATATATTTATTTCCCTTGAGATTTATTTTTTTAATTGGAGGACAACTGCTTCACGACGTTGTGCTGGTTTGTCATACAACATGAATCAGCCTAAGTATACATATATACCTCCCTCTTGAGCCTTCCTCCCGCCCCTCAGCCCACTCTGCTAGTTCATCACAGAGCACCGAGCTGAGATCCCTGTGTTATACAGCAGCTTCCCACGAGCGATCTATTTTACACGTGGTAGTGGATATATTCCAACATAACTCTCTCAGTTCGCCCCACCCTCTCCTTCCTCTGCTTTGTCCACAAGTTCATTCTCTATGTCTGTGTCTCTATTTCTGCTCTGAAAATAGGTTCATAAGTACCATTTTTCTAGATCTGAGTTTTATTTATGCTATAAAACGTACCAACTGATGGTTAAAGGGGACATCAGGCCCAGTAGTGTGATGCTGGTAGATGCTTTTTAAGAAAAGAACATTGTCCTTCACCTCCCCCACTCCAGTTCCTCCTGCTCATGGCCCACAGATCTCATCTGGAAAACTGAAGTGAGTCTGTGAGGGTCTCCAGCTAGGGTCCTGCTGCAGGTGGGTGGCAGGGGTTGGGGACACTTCTCCTGGCTCCCACCTGCTGGTCAGGGCCTTGAAGAATTTGCCTTGCCTTGAGTTCCACCACGACCTATTCAGTGCTCAGATTCTGCTCTGAGCATGTGTAAAGGGGAGAAGTCAGCCCTTCCAGATCTTTCTCTCAAGTTATTTTATCATGGACTAGTGTGTGCTCTTAAAAAAAAAAAAAAAAGAAAGAAAGAAAAAAAAAGGATCTTTCCTACCAGGAAAAATAATTATAGTTCAGAACGAGATAGCTGAGCTTTTCAAGGGCCTGCTGCTACTGCTGCTGCTGCTGCTAATTCACTTCAGTCATGTCCGACTCTGTGTGACCTCATAGACGGCAGCCCACCAGGCTCCCCTGTCCCTGGGATTCTCCAGGCAAGAACGCTGGAGTGGGTTGCCATTTCCTTCTCCAATGCATGAAAGTGAAAAGTGAAAGTGAAGTCACTCAGTCATGTCCAACCCTCAGTGACCCCATGGACTGCAGCCTTCCAGGCCTACACATACCAATTTTAAGATCCATCTCTGACCAAGCAGCTTCAACCTTGCAGAACCTCTCCTAGGGCAAGGAGGGGCTCCAGGGCCCCCTCAGGAGTTTTGGTTGATCCTATGCTGGGGGATCAAAGAATGTTCAAACTGCATTCATTTCATATGCTAGTAATGCTCAAAATTCTCCAAGCCAGGCTTCAACAGTACATGAACTGTGAACTTCCATATGTTCAAGATGGATTTAGAAAAGGAAGAGGAACCAGAGATCAAATTGCCAACATCCGCTGGATCACAGAAAAAGCAAGAGTTCCAGAAAAACATCTACTTCTGCTTTATTAACTATGCCAAAGCCTTTGACTGTGTGGATCACAACAAACTGTGGAAAATTCTTCAAGAGATGGGAATATCAGACCATCTGACCTGCCTTCTGAGAAATCTGTATACAGGTCAAGAAGCAACAGTTAGAACTGGACATGGAACAACACACTGGTTCCAAATCTGGAAAGGAGTATATCAAGGCTGTATATTGTCACCCTGCTTATTTAACTTATATGCAGGGAACATCATGAGAAATGCCAGACTGGATGAAGCACAAGCTGGAATCAAGATTGCCAGAAATATCAATAACTTCAGCTATGCAGATAACACCACCCTTATGGCAGAAAGCAAAGAAGAACTAAAGAGCCTCTTGATGAAAGTGAAAGAGGAGAGTGAAAAAGTTGGCTTAAAATTCAACATTCAGAAAACTGAATCATGGCATCTGGTCCCATCACTTCTTGGCAAATAAATGGGGAAACAGTGGAAACAGTGAGAGACTTTATTTTGGGGGGCTCCAAAATCACTGTAGATGGTAACTGCAGCCATGAAATTAAAAGACGCTTACTCCTTGGAAGAAAAGTTATGACCAACCTAAACAACATATTAAAAAGCAGAGACATTACTTTGCCAACAAAGGTCAGTCTAGTCAAAGCTATGGTTTTTCCAGTAGTCATGTATGGATGTGAAAGTTGGACTATAAAGAAAGCTGAATGCCAAATAATTGATGCTTTTGAACTGTGGTGTTGGAGAAGACTCTTGAGAGTCCCCTGGATTGCAAGGAGATCCAACCAGTCCATCCTAAAGGAGATCAGTCCTGAATATTCATTCATTGGAAGGACTGATGCTGAAGCTGAAACTCTAATACTTTGGCCATCTGATGCAAAGAACTGACTCATTTGAAAAGACCCTGATGCCGGAAAGATTGAGGGCGGGAGGAGAAGGGGACGACAGAGGATGAGATGGTTGGATGGCATCACCGACTCAACGTACACGAGTTTGAGCAAGCTCCAGGAGTTGGTGATGGACAAGGAAGCCTGGCGTGCTTCAGTCCATAGGGTCTCAAAGAGTCAGACACGACTGAGCGACTGAACTGAGCTGAACTGAACTGATGCTGGGGGGGTTGGGGGAAGAAGCACAGTTTTGGTCTTTCAGGTCATAGAAATCAAAATCACCCCAACCTAATGAGTACACAGAAATTTTAGGGCCAGGGAGGAAGTGGAATATCTATAAGCATATAATTGAATGATACAGTTCAGTAGAATAGATTCACAGCTAGTTATAAACAAGCATAATCCAAGTGTTAATTAATTACTTGTTATCAACCTGGAAGAATGTCTCTAACAGAGTACTACAGGCCTCTGTCTTTAAATCTGTTCTTTAATTTACAGGAAAAGTTAGCAGCCCATTTATCAGATCTACAGATGACCCAGAAATGAGCAGAATAACTAATATGTTAAAATACAGAATCAATATTCAATCATATCACAACTAGTGAAATGTTAAGCTAAAACAAACTTAAGAATTACTGTAAAGACCCTTTCAGTTCCTAAAAAGTAAATTTCAAAATTGAAGAATATTACCAGAAGTTCAGTTTGAATAATCTAAAAATTCTAGCTAACCAGAAGTTTTTTAAAATGCAGTTAATATGACATGCCTACCCTAAAAGAGTAGGGCTGGGGAGATTCTGAGACTGCATTAATAAATAAATTCACAAAAGCCCAGATCACAAGATAAAATAATCCTACTTTGTCTTCATTGAGCATATCCTCAAGCGGGTTGCAATACTTATTTTGTGCAATATTATGATTTTACAGAATGTAACAACACTTGCATATGGCCCACCACCACAAGGCTTATAGTGCAAAGCCAGAACTAAGACCCAGCTATACCTAGACCACCAATTTTCCCCACCGTATTATACCTCTTGCAAGCCATATGTGGTGCCTCGGTGGTAAAGAACTTACCTGCCGACGCAGGAGTACCAGAGACACAGGTTTGGTTCCTGGGTTGGGAAGATCCCCTGGAGAAGGAAATGGCAACCTATTCCATATTCTTGCCTGGGAAATTTCATGGACAGAGAAGCCTGGCAGGCTATAGTCCATGGGGTCACAAAAGAGTCAGGCATGACTGAAGCAAATGAGTTGTTGTTGTATCTAGGATTAGAATGTGTTCAAGAACATAATTTGTATTCACAAATTTTCTCCAGCAATTTGACCCATATAGAAAAGAATGGCTTTGGAGAATCCAAATAGGATTTAAGAATGCAGTAAATGGCAACCCACTCCAGTATTCTTGCCTGGAAAATCCCATGGACAGAGGATTATGATAGGCTACAGTCCATGGGGTCCCAAAGAGCCGGACACGACTGAGCAACTTCACTTTCATTTTCAACTTATGCAATACTCATATAATCAGTTTGCAAGGCATTTATGGAATTCATACCAGGTGCTTGGCATCGTGGGGTGGGGGATGGGGGTGCTGACACTACTTAATAAGACCATTCCTCCCGCTCTTGTCATTCACAGTTCGATGGAGGAGACAACAATGTTGATAACTGAATTCTTATTATCCGTCATAATATATCAATAGTTGTAACTAGAAGGTACCTACTATGGTCTGAATGTCTGTATTCCCACCCCCAAAATTCATATGTTGACAACCTAATACCCATGGTGACAGTATTAGGAGGTGAGACCTTGGGGAGGTGATTGCATTGGGCATAGGGGTTAGCGGGGAGACCTCACAACTGGGATTAGCACCCTTTAAAAGAGGCCCCAGAGACCTAGCTCACCCCCTCCCCTATGTGAAGACACAAAATTTCTGTGACCTGGGCCCTCACTCAGCCATGTTACCATCATGATCTCAGACTTTTAGCCTCCAGAACCATGAGAAATTTTCGTTGTTTATAAGCCAAGCGATTTGTGATATTTTGTTATAGCAGCCTGAACAGACGAAGAAGCAGTAAAATGACAGCAGGTATCGAGACTAAGAGAGCCAAAGAGGCTTCAGAGAAGAAGGGATATCCTACTTATCTTTATATCAGACCCCGGAGGGGGTCCTGTGTTATGTCAGCAAACTAGCTCTGCACTTTTGTGGAAAGAACGTGAAAAGGAGGCAAGCCTTGCTGAGGTGCACTTACAACATGACTCAAGTCGTTACCAAACAGGATACAAAGAGGGTAGAACCATATGTAAGAATGACAGAATCATTTAAAATAAATCTCACATAACAAAGGGATAAAGTAAAGAGTCAACTTCAGCATCCACCCTACAAAGTTCTTCAAACATGAAGACTCCAGAAATGCACTGACAACACCGCATACTAGGGAAAGAAATGTGAGGAAAAGCGTACCTTTCGCTTTCATTTTCGTTCTTTCTCTCAAAAACCATCTGGTTATGCCTCCAGGCACTGTCTCCACCAGAATAAACTCCCCTCAAACTGGCTGGCTTTGGTCCATTGTTGTCTTATTCTTTTTCAGATACAAATGTCACCGGGGTACCTTACCCACTGAGGTCCCCGGGGAAAAAATAAGATAGAATTAACTTCCACTTGCCTATAGGGTACTGAGTGTAGAGGTCTTGTACCCAGTACTTCAGACCAGAGTTACTAGTGCAAGATGGCTGTGCCCACACCTCAGCTGGGCCGTTGCAAGCTGCACAGGACCCCACGATTCAAGATGGCGGCAGCGGCCATGTACAGAGATGGTGACTGCGTCACTCAAAGTGGCGGTGGCAGCCGTGTACAGACTCGGTGACTGGACCTGGAGCGGCAGCAGCACAGCTGCACAGCTGCACCCAGTCCCACAAAAAGTTTGCTTCCTCCGCTGCTGACGAGACCCTATAAGGCAGTCCTGTCTGTGGGAAGAGCGTGTGCTCTGGAGTGCAAGCTCGCACCTCTCCATTCTTTGACCAAATAAGCTTTTCTTGCTTCTGAGCAGAATACTGTCTCATTCAATTGCCTCGAGTCACACCGAATAGAAGGACTCTTATTGGGGCCAAACTCAGAAGGATAGGTAACACTGAAGCAGTAGTTTTTATCTTTTAAACAGACTATGGGCTGCATGCTTACTAAGTCTTTTCAGTCGTGTCCGTCTCTTTGTGATGCTATGGACTGTATGTAGCCCACCAGGCTCCTCTGTCTCTCCAGGCAAGAATACTGGAGTAGGTTGCCATGCCCTCCTCCAGGGGATCATCCTGACCCAGGTATCGAACCCACATCTGTTATGCCTCCTGCCCTGGTGGCATGTTCCTTACCATTGACCTATCTGGGAAGACCAAACAAACTACATCTTGCTGAAATTTTCCCGGTGCTGTCAAAATGACTCCCACTATATTTCAAAAGGAATATTACGTGAAGCACACTGTTTGTTCTAGGGTATTTTCTCTTACAGGGCTTCCCAGGTGGCACTAGTGGTAAAGAATCCGTCTGCCAATACAGGAGACACAAGAGACAGGGGTTCGATTCTGGGTCAGGAAGACCCCTGGAGAAGGTAATGGCAACCTACTCCAGTATTCTTGCCTCGGTAAATTCCACGGACAGAGGAGCCTGGTGGCTACAGTCCATGGGGTCACAAAGAGTCAGACATGAGTGACTGAGCACATTCCTTCTCTCTTACGTGTGAGAAACGGTGAAGTACCCATGTTTAACTGCTTGAGAGTATCATCGGGAGGCTCTTGCTTGGAAGGTACTGATTATTACTGCTGGTTAGGAAGAGGGTTTTGTATTTTGGAGGCTCTTGTTTTCTTGTGTAGGGTCTGAGATGTGGAGGTTAGAGAGGGCTACACGTTGACAGTAACCAGATAACTTCAGAATACTCAGTGTTTGACCTGCAAGTTCAGCCTAGTTCAGCCCCTCTGGTGCCTCCTGCCTGGGCATGAGAGAGGCAATCACATTGAGAGTCTCTCCCCTCACTTCCCTTGTGGCTGGGCTTCCCTTGTAGCTCACCTGGTAAAGAATCCACCTGCAGTGCAGGAGACCTGGGTTCGATCCCTGGGTTGGGAAAATTCCCTGGAGAAGGGAAAGGCTACCCACTCCAGTATTCTGGCCTGGAGAATTCCATGGACTGTATAGTCCATGGGGTCACAAAGAGTTGGACACGACTGAGCAACTTTCACTTCACTTTCACCCCTCACTTCTTCTCCTATTATAGTATTAGTATCCTTCCTCTTCTTCTGTGAAATGTTCCTCAAACCCTGCTCTGAAACTAGTTTTTCTTTCTGTCAAGTTCCCATTTCACTCAGCTATTACAGCCCTTATCTCATTCATTTGTCTATTACAGTTAAATGTTTCTACATCTGTCTCCACCACTTCTTAGGAGTAAGAACTGTTATAATTCATCTCTGATTTTTTTCTGTGTTGGCATGGAACACAGTGCTTTACAGTTAGTAACTCTTTGGTAGGTTGAATTCTATTAACTTCCATCTTTGCATGAAACAGACAATCTGATCAATTTATTTTCAGCAACATGTAAACAGACTGCTTTAACTTTCCACTAAACTTCATCCTTTTCAGTGTCATGCCCTAAGTTCTTGTATATGTGCTATCAATCTAAGAAGATCACAGGGTGACTAAAAGTGTAGCCCACACATTAGTGCAGCTCACACTTCTGTCCTAGGTCGTCCCAGACAGTTTCTTTTCTCATTTTTCCCTCAGTGATCTTACATATGTCCACAACATCAACTACCACTCAGAGACCAGTGACTCCCAAATCTCACACCTCTGGCCCTCAAGCTTCAAAACTATACCTCTAATTATCCATCCACATATTCATCTGAATGTCTCACAGATAACTCAAATTCAACATGACAACCATTCCCTTAAAAAATCACACCAGTTTCTTGGGGCCAGCAGATGATAACTACCATGTGTGGTCTGAAGGATGCTAAAAGCCTCTACACTTCGCCTAACATTTCTACTATAAGAGCTATTCCTTTGGATCAAGGTATGAGATTCTCATAGCTCTCCACTGAAAGCAATGTAGTATATAAATTAATGCGATCATTTTGCTATGACTCCCCTTATTTGTGATGCAAGAAAAGAACAAATTCTCATGACCTTATTTTACCTTCTAATGAGATAAGACTGATGGCAAGCTATAAAAGAGAAAACAACATGTGTTTGGTCCCATATTTTGTTTAAACCTAGAGAGGGCCCATTTTATTTCCTTGGTAAATTTATAATTGATGCTTTTGAACTGTGATGTTGGAGAAGACTCTTGAAAGTCCCTTGGACTGCAAGGAGATCAAACCAGTCCATCCTAAAGGAAATCAGTCCTGAATATTCATTGGAAGGACTGATGCTGAAGCTGAAACTCCAATACTTTGGCCACCTGATGTGCAGAACTGACTCACTGGAAAAGACCCTGATGTTGGTAAAGATTGAAGGCAGGAGGAGAAGGGGACGTCAGGGGATAAGATGGTTGGATGGCATCACCAACACGATGAATATGAGTTTGAGCAAGCTTTGGAAGTTGGTGATGGGCAGGGAAGCCTGGTATGCTGCAGTCCATGGAGTCACAAAGAGTCAGACACAACGGAGAAACTGAACTGAACTGAAATTTATAAGATGGACTTTCCCAATGACACAAGCAGTAAAGAATCCACCTGCAATGCAGGAGGTGCAGGTTCAGTCCCTGGGTGGGGAAGATCCCCTGAAAGAGGAAATGGCAACCCACTCTAGTATTCTTGCCTGGAAAATCCCATGGACAGAGAAACCTGGGGGGCTACAGTTCATAGGGTCACCAAGAGTCAGACACAATTGAAGTGACTTCGCACACACACACACGTGATCTAAGACCTTTGTGCATGTGGGGTGTGGTCTTACCTCCCAGCCTGTGGTTTCACCATGGATCCCCAGGAGTTTTCCCTGGAGGCTTGAGGTAGGCAGGTGTCTGACCAGGACACACTGAGTGCTCAGGGTTAATGTGTCCTCAGGCCAGCTCCCAGCTATAGCCTCATGAAAGAACTATAGAAGGGTATTCCAGGCTGACAGTGGTGTCCAAGCCTTTGCTGGTCAAGTTCCCTCCTAGTTTGAGTGGAGAGAAAACCCTCACACAAGTGGCAGCTTTGATCTTCCAGATCCCAGAAGGTCATTTCTTCTTTCCACTTTTCCCTACCCTGGTTGGGACTGAATAATATATGCAGACGTGTAACTCAAAGCTACTGGAGAAAAAGTCAATGTCTATAAATAAAACCATATTTATCCTTGATTTTCATGAAGTTATACTCTCATAAAATAAACATTTTGTACCTAAAGACATATAGTTAAATAATATGACAAACCATTTGAAACTGTATATTTAAACAAAACATCTTGACAAAACATGAATAATGATAAAAAAAAAAAAACAAAACTGGCACCATTCAAATGTATCAAACCATTCTTAGATAAAGTCCACAGAACAGACAGTGAATATTGGTTAATAACCTTTTAATGTCAGTTTTCATCTCATCCTAACAAAAACAGGCCCATTTCAAGCTCTAAACATAGCTGTCACTGTTCCTTCTGGGGAATGTTTGATTTATACAATAGGTAGATCTAAATTGTGTGTTTCATAGCTCATGTTAGGGCTCTTACAGTTCTCCATGTGTTTATTTAGCAACTTTTGTCCATTTTTCATGGAGAAATTTGTACCATTGTGCACACAACTTAAATAGTTATTGCCTTGTCTTAATTATGACTAAGAATGAGAAGGGCAAAACTTTTCCCAGAACGAGATTTTTTTTTTAATGTGAGATCATTCAGGCTGTCCTAATTTTGTAATATCTTTCAGCAGCTGTAATTTTTTTTTTTTTTTCAGTTTTAAACCATTCGGTGGAAAACACTAATTGCTAACGTATTTTCAATCCACGACTGCCTGTGCTTACAGTCCTCTTTTGCAACTGTTGTTCATGACCAAGCCTCACACCTCAGGGCCTCCTACCCACCTCTGCTAATAAATAAAGCAAATTTTTTATAATTTAATAAGAAACAAATTGAAAAAAGAACTATTAGGAAGCTTTCATTGTTTGTTTCAAACCCTGGTTATAATCGAAAGGTTAACTTAAATTCTCAGGCCACAAGCTGATGGGAAAATAAAGGCGATGAAAGGCATGTGTTTTATGTACTGTCATTTGGAATGTTTAAAGCCTGAGAGCTCTAAATGGGGAATTCGGTACTCATCTGCCCATCAGGACTGAGGATCCAGTCTTGAGGCATTAATCAGGGAAGGCTGTGGAAGTGAACCTTATTACCTTACTCAAATAGAAATCCCTTTGAAGGCAATGAAGACATGCCAGGCAGAGAATCTTTACAGAAGTGTGGGCTACAGAAGCATCTGGGAACCAAACAATTGCACCTCTCTCCAGATGTGCCAAATAACCATTTTCTTTAGAAAAAGAAATTTCTAATCTCATTGCTTTTCTTCCACCACTCTGCCCACTTCCAAGATAAAATGCCTACCGAGCTTCCTCTGCTAAAACTTGAGGACAAAAGTGGGAGTCATCTGGATTGATAAACTATCAGGCTTAAATCGCTTTCAGAGAAAATCTTACTCCTTTGCTCTAGGGGGACCCTTATCTAGACTTTTCAGGAATTCATTCTGATTAAAGGGTGATTGAAGCAAGATAAATCTTGGGAGGCTGCATAGTTTTCTATCACCACAAAGATAATGGTGAAAAAATATCTGAGCATGTTATAAATCAACTAGAATAAATTAATGGTTCCTCTGACATGCTCAAAAGAAACGTGTGCTTGTCATAAATGTAATTAAATAATTCAGTGGAAAAGTTAAATGCTGAAACAATTACCCACATGGTTTAAAGCATTATGAAAATATTATGGAAAAGAGAAATGGGAACTGTTATTAATAGAACATGGGGATTTTTGTGTCTTTGGCCTTTTTTCCTGCTCCTTCTCTCTTAATGAAAGGAAAGAGACAATACTATTTATGCAGTACTTCATATGTGCCACTAAGTATATTCATGCTCATCATCTCTCTTGATTATGATAACAGCCTTGCAAGTTCATCCGACAGATAAGGTAAAGTAACTGAAGCTTGAAGATTACAGGTAACTTGCCCCAAACCACATAGCCAACCAGCAGGTGAGTTAGCACTCCAGTTAAAGTTCGTGCAACCACAAAATACCAAACTCTTTCACTTCTATCACTCAGGGTCTCACCCCAGCCCTCTGTGCCACACTGTCTCTTTGCAGAAGCCAAAGACTTCAACCCTCACCACTTCCATGCTGCTCTGTCCACTGCTCAGCCTACAGCAAGTCAGGACAAGTAGATTCCTCTTCCTGGCCCAGTGACTATACCCTTGACTTTTATTAAATGTGTCATCTGTAGGCAGAACATATGAAAAGTAATAATTAAAAGAAAACAAGAGGCAACTAATGCATTTGGGGCTCTCTCTCAGAGCCTACAGAAATCTGCCTATTAATATAAGTCCCTAGTGGTGAGAAGGTACTGGGAGGGCAGCCAACAGTAAGTGGGAGTGGGTGTGGGAAAAATGCAAAAGAAAGAAGGAAAGTTGCTAAAAATGACTGGCCATATGTAGCGAATTATAAATTCTCTGGCTGCAAAAATAATTTCTGCAAGTCCAGGGCCTCTTAAGGGAGCACACCTCCGATACACGGCAAGAGCCAGTGAGTAGAAGTCAGTGGATGTCCAGACAGAGCCACCCAACTATACTAAGATATGCACCTTCCCAATGACCCATGTGGCTGAGAACAGCGGAGGATCTGGAGACTGACAGCCTGGTGTTAACAGAGATAATAAAGACACTGTCTCAGGGCCATCCCAATCCCAGCTCAGCTTCAGCCTATGAAAAAGCCGACACCCTAACATAATTCAAACTTTGGAGGTTTCTGAAAATGTACAAAAAGATTTCATTAACCTTTCACTCAGCATTACGGTCATCAAGGAGCACAGACTTAGTGAAGGGAATTTCTGCGTTCTGAGTAATAAGGAGCAACTTATGCAAGAGCATGCACCGTTGGTACCTCTCCCCTAAGAATGCTTTCTGCAAAGTAAAAGCCAAGGATGGTTTGGGTGGCTTGAAAATCGCTTATCCACAAACTACTTCCTCCATTCTCCTAAACAGCCTGAAATTCCCATATCACATTCTCCTTTGGAATAAAACTCTCAAAAGATCCCTTTGAAGATGTAAATGTTATCTTGGAAAAGTAAACCAAAGAACTAGTGCCATCGATAAACACCACAAGTCAAAAAGTTTTATTAGAATGGCTCACATACTAAGCAGGGGAGAGACACAGGAATGAGAGTAAAAGACACCACCACGACCCCAAGAGCAAATCAAGTTGGGTTGGTTTAGTGGCTAAGTCATGTCCGACTCTTTGTGACCCTGTGGACTGTAGCCTGCCAGACTCCTCTGTCCGTGGAATTCTCTTGGTTAAGACTACTGGTGTGGGTTGTCATTTCCTTCTCCAGGGGATCTTCCTGATCCAGGGATCAAACCCAGTCTCCTGCATTGCAGGCAGATTCTTTACTGACTGAGCTCCAGGGGACCTAGTGCAGCCCTGTTGTCGTGTATGTGTTGTCTTGGTACCAGTTTTATTGAGATATAATTCACATACCATACAAGTCAGTCATCTAAATTGTACAATTCAATGATTTTTAACATATTCACAAAGTTGTGCAACCAACCAAACCACAACCAGTTTTAGAATATTTTCATCACCAAAAAAAAAAAAAAAAACACATGTACCTTTCAACTATCACACTCTTATTCTCCCATTCCCTCCCCAGCCATAAGCAACCAGTAATCTACTTTCTGTCTCTATAAATTAGAAAATTCTGGATATTTCATACAAATGGAACCATACAATATGTGGTCTTTTGTATCTGGCTTCTTTCACTTAACACAATGTTTTCAAGATTCATCTATGTTGTAGCATGTGTCAGTACTTCATATGTTTTTTCTTTTTCTTTTTCATTGAAGTATAATTGACATGATATTTTATCCCTCAGCTTTTTTCTGTATTTATCTATTTTAGATTTTTTGTCTGTGGCTTGAGGTTCATATATAACATATCAGTTCAGTTCAGTTCAGTCGCTCAGTCGTGTCTGACTCTTTGCGACCCCATGAATTGCAGCACGCCAGGCCTCCCTGTCCATCACCAATTCCCAGAGTTCACTCAGACTCACGTCCATCAAGTCAGTGATGCCATCAGCCATCTCATCCTCTGTCGTCCCCTTCTCCTCCTGCCCCCAATCCCTCCCAGCATCAGAGTCTTTTCCAATGAGTCAGTTCTTTGAATGAGGTGGCCAAAGTACTGGAGTTTCAGCTTTAGCATCATTCCTTCCAATAACACCCAGGACTGATCTCCTTTAGAATGGACTCGTTGGATCTCCTTGCAGTCCAAGGGACTCTCAACAGTCTTCTCCAACACCACAGTTCAAAAGCATCAATTCTTCGGTGCTCAGCCTTCTTCACAGTCCAACTCTCACATCCATACGTGACTACTGGAAAAACCATAGCTTTGACTAGATGGACCTTTGTTGGCAAAGTAATGTCTCTGCTTTTCAATATGCTATCTAGGTTGGTCATAACTTTTCTTTCAAGGAGTAAGCGTCTTTTAATTTCATGGCTGCAGTCACCATCTGCAGTGGTTTTGGAGCCCAGAAAAATAAAGTCTGCCACTGTGTCCACTGTTTCCCCATCCATTTCCCATGAAGTGATGGGACCAGATGCCATGATCTTACTTTTCTGAATGTTGAGCTTTAAGCCAACTTTTTCACTCTCCTCTTTCACTTTTATCAAGAGGCTTTTGAGTTCCTCTTCACTTCCTGCCATAAGGGTGGTGTCATCTGCATATTTTGGTATTTCTCCCGGCAATCTTGATTCCAGCTTGTGCTTCGTCCAGCCCAGCGTTTCTCATGATGTACTCTGCATAGAAGTTAAATAAGCAGGGTGACAATATACAGCCTTGATGTACTCCTTTTCCTATTTGGAACCAGTCTGGTGTTCCATGTCCAGTTCTAACTGTTGCTTCCTGACCTGCATATAGGTTTCTCAAGAGGCAGGTCAGGTGGTCTGGTATTCCCATCTCTCCAAGAATTTTCCACAGTTTATTGTGATCCACACAGTCAAAGGCTTTGGCATAGTCAATAAAGCAGAAATAGATGTTTTTCTAGAACTCTTGCTTTTTCTATGATCCAGCAGATGTTGGCAATTTGATCTCTGGTTCCTCTGCCTTTTCTAAAACCAGCTTGAACATCTGGAAGTTCACGGTTCACGTATTACTGAAGCCTGGCTTGGAGAATTTTGAGCATTACTTTACTAGCGTGTGAGATGAGTGCAATTGTGCAGTAGTTTGAGCATTCTTTGTCATTGCTTTCTTTGGGATTGGAATGAAAACTGACCTTTTCCAGTCCTGTGGCCACTGCTGAGTTTTCCAAATTTGCTGGCATATTGAGTGCAGCATTTTCACAGCATCATCTTTCAGGATTTGAAATAGCTCAACTGGAATTCCATCACCTCCACTAGCTTTGTTCATAGTGATGCTTTCTAAGGCCCACTTGACTTCACATTCCAGGATGTCTGGCTCTAGGTCAGTGATCACACCATCATGATTATCTTGGTCATGAAGACCTTTTTTATACAGTTCTTCCGTGTATTCTTGCCACCTCTTCTTAATATCATCTGCTTCTGTTAGGTCCATACCATTTCTGTCCTTTATCGAGCCCATCTTTGCATGAAATGTTCCCTTGGTATCTCTAATTTTCTTGAAGAGATCTCTAGTCTTTCCCATTCTGTTGTTTTCCTCTATTTCTTTGCATTGATCGCTGAGGAAGGCTTTCTTATCTCTTCTTGCTATTCTTTGGAACTCTGCATTCAGATGTTTATATCTTTCCTTGTCGCCTTTGTTTTTCGCTTCTCTTCTTTTCACAGCTATTTGTAAGGCCATGTTTACATATTATATGTATAATTATAAAATTATTTTAAATTGATAATCTCTTAAATCTGAGTGATTTTAATAATCCTGCATTTTTATGCACTCCCTCCATGTTTACTATGTTTAACATCATAATTTACATATTTTTGCTTTATGTATCTCTTAACTATTTACTATTGATAAAGATGATTTTACTACTTCTGTCTTTTAATCCTTCTATTAGCTTTATAAGTGGGTGATCTACTATCTTTATTGTATGTTTGCCTTTACCAGTGATATTTTTTCTTTTGTACTTTTCATATTTCTAGTTATGGTCTTTTTTGCTTAGAGAAGTCCCTTTAACATTTGTTGTAAATCAGGTTTAGGGTACTGAACTCTTTTAGCTTTTGCTTGTCTGTAAAACTCTTTATATCTCCTTCAAATATGAACAACAGCCTTGACTGGTAGAATATTTTTGGTTGTAGGGTTTTGGTTTTGCTTTTATCACTTTAAACCTTCTGGCCCATAAGCTCTCTGCTGAAAAGTCACCTGATAGCCTTATGGGAGTTCCTTGTATGTAATTAGTTGCTTTTCTCTTCCTGCTTTTAAGACTCTTTAATTTTTGCCATTTTAATCATAATGTGTCTTGGTGTGATCCTCCTCAGGTTCTTCTTGTTTGGAACTGTCTCTGCTTCCTGGACCTGGATGTCTGTTTTCTTTCCCAGTTAGGGAAGTTCTCAGTTACTTTTTCTTCAAATCAGTTCTCTGCCCCTTTCTCTTTCTCTTCTCCTTCTGGGACCCCTATAATGCAAGTGTTAGTATACCTGCTGTTAATGAGGTCTCTTAAACTATCCTCATTTTTAAAAATTCTGTCTTTTTTTCTGTTCAGCTTCAGTGATTTCCTCGACCCTGTTTTCCAGTTTGCAAAGAAGCTCCTCTACATCATCTACTCTACTGCTGATTCCCTCTAGTATATTGAGTTATTGTATTTTTGAGCTTTGTTTGGCCCTTCCCTATATTTTCTAACTCTTTGTTAAACTTCTTACTGTGTTCATTCATTCTTTTCCCAAGTACATTGAACATCTTTACAAACACTTTGAATTCTTTATCAGATAGATCACTTATCTCCACTTCACTTAGTTCTTCTTCTTCGTTCTTCTTTTGTTTCTTTATTTGAAACATTATCTTTGCTCCTCGTTTTGCTCAGTTCCCTGTTTATTTCTGTGTATTAGGTAGGTATGTGTCAGGTAGGTTGGTTGCATTTCTCATCTGGAGAAGTAGCCTTCTGTAGAAGATATCCTCTGGGACCCAGTAGCATACTCTCTTCTGGTCAACAGAGCCATATTCTCTGAGAGTGAGCTGTATGGGGCCCTCTGTTGCGGTGCAGCTGATGACTATGAGCGTGTTGGTAGGTAGGACTGACCCTCAGACAATTAGCTGCCCAGCCCTGCTACCCCTGGTGTCTGCCAGCCTCTTGGCAGGTGAGACTGTGTCCTGGGGTGGCTGACTGCATGGCCTGAGGGGTCCCAGGCTGGTGCTGTCCCACTGGTGGGCAGAACTAGGTCCTGAAGTGGCTGCCAACCATATATCTCTACATGCAAACATGCTACCTACTATGTAGCATAGTGGAAAGCACACTGGGATGGGAGGTGGGGGCTCTGGGTCCTAGCGGTGACCTGTCCCTACTGGCAGAGCTCTGAGGCCCTCAGGGCCTGTGCAGTGAAGGATGCTGAGTGGGGTGCTCTCTGAGGACCACTCCAGATACCTGGGTCTACATCTGGAAGGATTTACTAAAGGGCATTTTGTCATCTTTCTCCTTCCTCTCCAGAAATCTTTTTCACCTAAAGTATATGTCTACTGACATATGTAAACTAGATAGCCAATGGGAATTTGCTGTATGACTCAGGGAACTCAAACCAGGGCTCTGTGACAACCTAGAGGGGTGGGATGGGGTGGGAGGGAGGTTCAAGAGGGAGGGGACATATGTATACCTATGGCTGATCCATGTTGATGTATGGCAGAGACCAACACAATATTGTGATTATCCTTCAATTAAAATTTTTAAGATTTTAAATAAATAAAAAATAAAGCATGTGTCTAAAATGCAGAGCAGAGACAAGAGGTGATGATACATTTTGCATCGGGAAATACTGTGAAAAGAGAGCTGAACAGACGTTGGGGGCATCATAAAATGTGGAGCCACTTTCTGACTTGAAATCATTCACAAACAGATCTGTCTGACCACAATAAAAGGTCTCATCTCTTTGAACCTACAACTATCTCCTTTCCTCCCCCTCTTTGTAATTATCAGCCCAAGTATAAGTTGATTGCGGTTGTACTGCTGCATGGGAATGTGGTTGATAAGCCTGTCAATGAATGAGCTTGGGTATCTTTTCCCACACCAGGCAAGATGTTGAAAATGCTGAACAGCCAGAACAGGCTCACAGTTAACATCACAGACACAGGCTGGCCTGCCTCGCAGGTGTGTCCCAGCTGGGTGTCAGCTGTGCCCTGCTTCCACTCATAGCCCTGTTCAGAAGGAGGGGTACCCAGCGATGCAGTCAGGTGGTACTGGGCCTGTCATTCTTGGCCCTGGTGACCCCAGCACTTCCTAGTGACAGGATCCACTTGTAAAGTGCTATAATCAGCAAGATGGGCGACTTGAATAGGAGACCAAAGCCTCTTTTTAAATATATGGCCTGCGGGGACTTCCCTGGTAGTCTAGTGCCTGAGACGCTACACTCCCACCACAGAGGGCTCAGGTTCAACCTCGGTCAGAGAACTAGATCCTACATGCTGCAACTAACAGTTTGCATGTCATAACTAAGACCTGGTGCAGCCAAATAAGCAATTTTTTAAAAAAAGATCCTTTAAAATAATGGCCTATACCTATCTATCTATTTACCTATCCATTCATCCATCCTCTCTCTAGTACTAAAAGATTATTATTTTAAATTATTAAAATAATAATAAGTGCCCACAAAACAAACAAAAGCTAGATTCATTAACAATATTCTGTAACTACACAGGTTCCCATTCATCCCACTGTCTTCACCCACCTGAAATAACTATCATTCTTAGTTCCATATTCAATACTCCCTTGTTTTTCTTTCATGTAGTTGCATTGCTTTATACTCTTCACAAAAAATCATATTTCTATTTTGGTTACTTTGGATACTATTATAAACACATCATGTTATTTGTTCTCTTTTGAAACTTTTCTAGCTAAACATTACAATGCTAAGCTTCACCATATTGTTTTACTGAAGGCTATTTTTAAAGTGACCTCCATCTTATAATAAAAATTAACTCATTTGGGGAAAAAAAATTCAAGAAAGAAAGTAAAACATATCATAACCCTGTATTTCTTTTGGTTTTTGCCTTTCCTATGTACATATATTTTTCCTCACAAAATAGGGATCGTGTTGCATAAACAGTAGACAATCAAGTAAATGGGTAAGTACAAATTTTGGGAAGTGCTGCTGCTACTGCTAAGTCACTTCAGTCGTGTCCGACTCTGTGTGACCCCATAGACGGCAGCCCACCAGGCTCCCCCGTCCCTGGGATTCTCCGGGCAAGAACACTGGAGTGGGTTGCCATTTCCTTCTCCAATGCATCAAAGTGAAAGGTGAAAGTGAAGTCGCTCAGTCGTGTCCGACTCTTCGTGACCCCATGGACTGCAGCCTACTAGGCTCCTCCGTCCATGGGATTTTCCAGGCAAGAGTACTGGAATGAGTTGCCATTGCCTTCTCCTTGTAAGTGCAATAAAGGAAAAAAACAGAGCATACTTTTTTTTTTTTCCAAGTGTTAGTCACTCAGTCGTGTCCGACTGTCTGTGACCCCATGGACTGTAGGCCACCAGGCTCCTCTGTCCATGGAATTCTCCAGGCAAGAATACTGGAGTGGGTTGCCATTTCCTTCTCCATTTCACTTCAAAGCAGTATTTTATTAAGTAAGACGTGTATGAAAGCCCACTGGGAATGCAACTACACCGAGGTTGGCACCAACATAAAAAAGAATGAGAAGAAGAGAGGCTCCCATCGCCAAACCAACTGGCGGCAGGAACCAGGTGAGTGGCGACTTCCTGCAGGCTTGCACACTCACCCTTGTTATTTTTTGTTGGAGGACTTTAAGCTGCCAGCCGGACACCCAGAGAATACTTTTTTCTGTGTAATAATAATGGGATATAAACCACTGAATTGTATACTTTTACAGGTGAATTTTATAACATGTATTATATCTGAACAAAGTTATCTTTCTATAATAAAGTCAAAGGACAGATGAGCAAACTAAGGTAGATAAGAAAATGTTCTAGTATACACTGTGCAGAAAGAGAGGTTGGAAAATAATTTGGCAAGTCAATTTAATACTTGAAATATATGTGATTTGTTGGTATACACACTGTTCAGAGACCTTAACAACTTGCTTTAACAACATGTTATGTTATACCATTTGTTCTTGGCATTATTTTAAAAACTGTCTTCTTTAAATATTTTAAAAATTGCCACACCAGAAGTCTAGAATACCATCTAGCAACATTTCATAAATAAATCATATTTGTAACCCAAGCAAACAGAAGAATAAACTATGTGAATTTTTCTCAGATTTTATCCTGAAAAACCAATTTTGATAAATCATTTTAGAATCAGATAAAGTTTGAGAAACTTATATTTTGATCAACTAAGAAATTAACAGGCGTCTTATAATGACAGTAAAATCACTTTTGCTACTATGTGGTGGTGGTTTAGTTACTAAATCATGTCCAACTCTTGAGACCCCATGGACTGTAGCCTGCCAAGCTCCTCTGCCCATGATATTTCCCAGGCAAGAATACTGGAGTGGGTGGCTACTTTCTTCTCCAGGGGATCTTCCCAATCCAGGGATCGAAGCCATGTCTCCAGCACTGCAGGCAAATTCTTTACTGACTGAGCCACCAGGAAAGCCCCTTTGTACTATACTTAAATATAACCAGGAGCCCTAAAGGGTTTATGTGAAGTACTCACCCCAGGATGTCTATGAAGTGAGTAATTTCATCATCATTTTACAGGTAAGGGCCCTAAGCCCTAGGAGGCAAACAGTTTGCAACAGTAAATCATTCGCAGCTAGAATGTCAGTACATTACTGCTGGTTTATAGGTGTCCACACAGTACAAGCTACAGATTTAGTAAGTATCAAGTTCAATGAATCAATACACACAGCCCAGTTGGATAATTCAAGTTTATCACCATCTGTAACCTGACCAAATGTATGCAGTTTGGCAGAAAAAGTACAGTTGGTGGAGGTCAGTACAATTATATTAGTCAAGGCTCTTTCCACTGCAGGTATAAAATACCATTAAACCAGCACTTTTAAAAGGAAACTATATTGGAATCCCATAATTAGAAAGTCCAGGGGCAATCAGACCAGATCAGTCACTCAGTCGTGTCCAACTCTTTGCGACCCCATGAATCGCAGCACGCCAGGCCTCCCTGTCCATCACCAACTCCTGGAGTTCACTCAGACTCACGTCCATCGAGTCAGTGATGCCATCCAGCCATTTCATCCTCTGTCGTCCCCTTCTCCTCCTGCCCCCAATCCCTCCCAGCATCAGAGTCTTTTCCAGTGAGTCAGCTCTTCGCATGAGGTGGCCAAAGTACTGGAGTTTCAGCTTCAGCATCATTCCTTCCAAAGAAATCCCAGGGCTGATCTCCTTCAGAATGGGCTGGTTGGATCTCCTTGCAGTCCAGGGGACTCTCAAGAGTCTTCTCCAACACCACAGTTCAAAAGCATCAATTCTTCGGCGCTCAGCCTTCTTCACAGTCCAACTCTCACATCCATACATGACCACAGGAAAAACCATAGTCTTGACTAGACGAAACTTTGTTGGCAAAGTAATGTCTCTGCTTTTGAATATGCTATCTAGGTTGGTCATAACTTTCCTTCCAAGGAGTAAGCGTCTTTTAATTTCATGGCTGCAGTCACCATCTGCAGTGATTTTGTAACCCAGAAAAATAAAGTCTGACTGTTTCCACTGTTTCCCCATCTATTTCCCACGAAGTGGTGGGACCGGATGCCATGATCTTTGTTTTCTGAATGTTGAGCTTTAAGCCAACTTTTTCACTCTCCACTTTCACTTTCATCAAGAGGCTTTTTAGTTCCTCTTCACTTTCTGCCATAAGGGTGGTGTCATCTGTGTATCTGAGGTTATTGATATTTCTCCTGGCAATCTTGATTCCAGCTTGTGTTTCTTCCAGTCCAGTGTTTCTCATGATGTACTCTGCATATAAGTTAAATAAACAGGGTGACAATATACAGCCTTGACGAACTCCTTTTCCTATTTGGAACCAGTCTGTTGTTCCATGTCCAGTTCTAACTGTTGCTTCCTGACCTGCATACAAATTTCTCAAGAGGCAGATCAGGTGGTCTGGTATTCCCATCTCTTTCAGAACACAATACTAAGATACAAATAATATCACTGGGAATCTGCCTCTATTCCTCCATCCCTTAGCCCTGCTTCTTTTGTGTTGACTCTCAATCTGTCTCTTCCTAGGAGTAGCAAAGAGGACCATTTGGCAGCCCCCCAGAAAGACTGTACCTCTTCCTAGCCAGCTCTAGCAAGAGCTCCAGAACAAACTCAGATAGGGGGACTGACTCAGTCCCTCTGAGCCATTACTACAGCCAGGTGAATGGAGTTCTTTGATGGCCCAGGCCTGGGTCGTGGGCCCACTTCTGGATCCAGAGGTTGGAGTCAGCCCCATCAGAACCTCAAAGCCCACGAATCATGAAGGAATGGTGACCACAGAGATATTAGGCAGACAAACAGCTTGCTGACCACAGTGACTACACCCCATGGTTTACTACTCTGGCAATAAAGACTGCAGCCTCAGGCCTGGGAAATGTATCAAGTGCCACGCTTCTACAATATGGACAGTGCTATTCATCTGAGATTTAAGATGGTTAGTCTCGAGTCATAGCCAGAGGGCAAGTTTAGGGAAAGCCTGCAGGGGCCACCTAGGCTTTAAATTTAGATGAGAAAAGTCTGGGGTGGGATACATCTGAGTGCTACAGTCTTGACTCCTCATTTAGCATCTGTGTCAGCATATGCATGTGCTGGCATTCTGCGCCGGGTATCAGCACAACTCTGCTACAGCTTCCTGACATGGGATGCAAAGCTGTGAAATTCAATGAAACAGACTAACATCTTGGAAGCATTCATATTCTTTTGATGTACATGTGAAAACATTAAGATGAAACATCTCTGGATATCTTTTTGGTAACAATGTCATATGAAGGACCAAGATTTATGCAGGCTTAAGAACTAGTTGATAGTCTTAACATTTTATATAGATTTCTCTGGGTTTTATATTATTTGTTTTCTTATTATATCACCAGCAATCTAAAGCCAAAAAAATAAAATTCATGTCAACAATTATGTTTCTTTGAAAATACAGTTCAGAAAATAACTGTGTTTATTTATTTATTTTTTTTAATTTTTTATTCCTTTATTTCTCATGTGTTCCCCATCCTGAACCCTCCTCCCTCCTCCCTCCCCATACCATCCCTCTGGGTCGTCCCAGTGCACCAGCCCCAAGCATCCAGCATCGTGCATTGAACCTGGACTGGCATCTCGTTTCATACATGACATTTCACATGTTTCAATGCCATTCTCCCAAATCTTCCCACCCTCTCCCTCTCCCACAGAGTTGTAGCATATAATCCAGTATTTCGTGTAATACCCCTGTTATAAACAAGGTACCTTTGGAAATAAATATTCTAGAAAATCAGAATATCTCTGGCTAGCACATGCAATACCCATGCGGTGCCTCCATAGCTAGAATTTTCATGCTCACACAAGGAAAAATGTACTGCTATTCATCAGTGAACAGTGTAATACCATGACAGATTTGAATACCTAACCCCTCTAGTGGGAGAGAAGGCTATGATGAGGGAGAGGGGTTTCACTTTGAGCCTAAGCTGTTTCTATGGCTAGAATTCAGGGTGGGGGTCTTGTCTGAAGAGTAAGTGGAACAACTCAACTAGAAGGCATCAATTTAAGGAACTGATATGAGCAATCAGTAGAAAATAACTCACTCTGAAGTGGAAACATTTGCATGAGCTTGGCCTTACATTAGTGCTCCATCTTAGGCCCCAACCCACATCCCCACCCCAACTCCAGTCTTAGCAGGCACAGCATGGTGTCAGCCTAGCAATAAAAAGCTGGGAGGGAGAAACACAAATAAAATCTCTGTAAAAGGGTTTCTGTTTAAAATGATAGACTGGTTCAAGAGGAAGGGGACATATGTATTCCTATGCTTGATTCATGTTGATGAATGGCAGAAACCATCACAATATTGTAAAGCAATTATCCTCTAATTAAAATTTAATTAATTAAAAAATAATGATGGGCTGGACTCCCGCTGTTCCATCCCCAAACTTTACCAAAATATCCATTAAAAGGCATAAGCCCTTAAAGATAGGTGTGAAGATGGGAGAGGTGATAACAGCAGCAAAATCTGGAAGCTATAAAGCTGATGAAAAAAATGGTAATGACATCACAGAACAAAGACAGCTGAATTCTAAACTGGCAATTTGGAGAAAGCCAGAAGCAACACAATTTATACCTCCAAATCCCCAAAAGGCTTGGGCATCTCTGGAAATAGGGACAAAGGACAGGCTAAAAGTAGGTTTCTTTAAAAGTCTTCAGATCCCCCAGGGTCCCTCAAGAGGACAAAGGTTTATTCTCTAGAAAGAGTCAAACAAGTCTCTGGATTTCGAGGCAACAGGCACCAGTGAGGGTGGGTGTGCTGTACTGACACAGGAAGATGAAGTAAAAGCAGGAAGATGCTGAGATTCCCAGGCTCTTCTCTCATTCAACTCCCTTAACACTAGCAGTGAGGTTTATATCCTCTGACAGGAGCTTGGAGCTGGAGGGCATAAGCCGGCCCAAGAGAAAAATACCTAAAGTTATTCACATCAGAAATTCACCCTATAAACAGCCCAGCCAGATCGCCTTCAAGTGAGGCGCACGCATACACACACACACACACACACACACACACACACACACACACGGGTTTCCAATCTGTTGCTGGTGCCCCATTTTTGCATATAAGTAGGCAATTAAACGGAGAAGGCAATCTGCAGCATCCCACTCCAGTACTCTTGCCTGGAAAATCCCATGGACGGAGGAGCCTGGTAGGCTGCAGTACATGGGGTCGCTAAGAGTAGGACACGACTGAGCGACTTCACTTTCTCTTTTCACTTTCACGCATTGGAGAAGGAAATGGCAACCCACTCCAGTGTTCTTGCCTGGAGAATCCCAGGAACGGGGAAGCCTGGTGGGCTGCCATCTATGGGGTCACACAGAGTCGGACATGACTGAAGTGACTTAGCATAGGCAATTAAAGAGATGAAATATTAGAGGAGAACTTCCATTATGAAAGACAAATACAAAACAAACAGAAAGAAAAGCATACTCTGGGGGAAACAGAACATGGAGGGAAAAGAAAGCTTAAAAAAATTATCAGTAATAACTTAAGAGAGATACAAGAGACGACTGCACTTATTTTAATTATTTAATTATTTTAAAAACTTGAATTTTAATGTAGTCAAAGAACAAAATAAAGCCTTAGAAATTTTTAAAAATGTGATAGCAGACATGAAAAAACTAAAAGGGCTAGAAGTTAAACTTCAAGAAATTTCTTGGAAAGTACAACTGAAAAACAAAGATGAAAAATAGGAAAGGGAACATATGAAAAGGTATTTATAAATATAGCAATACATATAAATATTTAAATACTTCAGTATATAAAATACCAAATATATCACTGAACACATATGTAAATATACATATGAAACATCTCTTCTGACTCCACACACCAAGAAATGTGTGGGATGTGTATGCATATATATATGTCGCTCAGTCGCTCAGTCGTGTCCGACTCTTTGCGACCCCATGAATCGCAGCACGCCAGGCCTCCCTGTCCATCACAAACTCCCGGAGTTCACTCAGACTCACGTCCATCGAGTCAGTGATGCCATCCAGCCATCTCATCCTCTGTTGTCCCCTTCTCCTCCTGCCCCCAATCCCTCCCAGCATCAGAGTCTTTTCCAATGAGTCAGCTCTTCGCATGAGGTGGCCAAAGTACTGGAGTTTCAGCTTCAGCATCATTCCTTCCAAAGAAATCCCAGGGCTGATCTCCTTCAGAATGGACTGGTTAGATCTCCTTGCAGTCCAAGGGACTCTCAACACTCTTCTCCAACACCACAGTTCAAAAGCATCAATTCTTCGGCGCTCAGCCTTCTTCACAGTCCAACTCTCACATCCATACATGACCACAGGAAAAACCATAGCCTTGACTAGACGAACCTTTGTTGGCAAAGTAATGTCTCTGCTTTTTAATATGCTATCTAGGTTGGTCATAACTTTTCTTCCAAGGAGTAAGCGTCTTTTAATTTCATGGCTGCAGTCACCATCTGCAGTGATTTTGGAGCCCAGAAAAATAAAGTCTGACTGTTTCCACTGTTTCCCCATCTATTTCCCATGAAGTGGTGGGACCGGATGCCATGATCTTTGTTTTCTGAATGTTGAGCTTTAAGCCAACTTTTTCACTCTCCTCTTTCACTTTCATCAAGAGGCTTTTGAGTTCCTCTTCACTTTCTGCCATAAGGGTGGTGTCATCTGCATATCTGAGGTTATTGATATTTCTCTCGGCAATCTTATACAGATATATAAATATGTATGTGAATATATATATGCATATATATATATACAGATATGTATACAGATCTCCCTCAAATTATGATGGGGTTGTTCAGTCACTAAATCGTATCCAACTCTTTGCAATCCCATGAACTGCATGATGGGGTTACATCCTAATAAACCTACCATACGGTGAAAATATCATAAGTCAAATGGATTTAATATACCTAACCCACCAACGGACATGACTGAGCCACTGAACTGAACTGAACCCACCAAACATCTAAGCTTAGCTGTGCTGTGCTTAGTTGGTCAGTCGTGTCCAACTCTTTGCAACCCCATGGACTGTAACCCACCAGGCTTCTCTGTTCATGGGGATTCTCCAGGCAAGAATACTGGAGTGGGTTGCCATTTCCAAGGGCTTCCCTGGTGGCTCAGATGGTAACGCGTCTGCCTGTAATGTGGAAGACAAGTGTTCAATCCCTGGGTCAGGAAGATCCCCTGGAGAAGGAAGTGGCAACCCACTCCAGTAATCTTGCCTGGAAAATTCCATGGACAGAGGAGCCTGGTAGGCTACAGTCTATGAGGTTGCAAAGAGTCGGACACGACTGAGCAACTTCACTTTCTTTCTTTCTTTGCCATTTCCTTCTCCGGGGGATTTTCCCAACCCAGGGATCGAAACCAGGTCTCCCACATTGCAGACAGATTCTTTACCAGCTGAGCTACCAGGGAAGCCCCCAAGCTTAGCTAGCCTACGTTAGATGTGCTCAGAGCACTTATGTTAGCCTAGAGCTGGGCAAAATCATCTTATACAAAGCCTGTATTATAATAAAGTGTTGAATACTTCATGTAATTTATTGGATACTGTACTGAAAGTAAAAAACAGAATGATTGTTCGGTTACAGGATGGCTGTATGTGTATAGGTTGTTTGCCCTCATGATCACGTGAGGACTGGGGGCTGTGGCTCACTGCCCCTGCCCAGCATCATGAGAGGATACCATACCACATATCAATAGCCAGGGAAAAAATCAAAATTCAAAAATTTCTACTGAATGCATATCAATTTCACACCCTTAATAACATCAAAAAATCATATGTTGACCCATTTCAAGTCAGGTACCATAGATCAAATCATCTACATATTGCTCTGTTCGTGGGGATTCTCCAGGTAAGAACACTGGAATGGGTTGCCATGTCCTCCTCCAGGGGATCTTCCCAACCCAGGGATCGAACCCAGGTCTCCTGCATTGCAGGCAGATTCTTCACCAGCTGAGCTACCCAGGGGGCCCTTAGATACTGCAAGCGCCACAGAAAATCATACAATTTCTTCCTCTAAACAGCTAACCAAACACGCTGCACCAAATGGACACGGTACAGAGGGAAAAGAGAGGTACTACAAAGGATGTGAAGATGGAAGCAACTGCCACCTAAGGACTGTCATCGAATCCTCTGGAAATCTTGACGGTGATGGCAGAGAAACTGAAGAATCAACAAAAATGGCTGAAGTAATCCTCTATTTGGTGACCACCCTGGGTCACAGTTTAGGGGTTGACTATGAACTTCAGGAGGGCAAGAATGCTGCCTACTTGGGAGTCTTTACTGAGAGCATTTCCAGCCCCTGTGTCAAGGAAGCTGAAACTGCACCAGGCCACTCAGAAGATAAAAACATATAGTGAGGAGGTGGTTCCCCTCCACTCACACAGGGGTCAGGTGTTAATGACAGCACATAGCTTGAAGAGTTGAGAAATGTGTATCAGTATTATTCTCTAGCACAGTTCCAGGGAATTCTGCAGGAGGCACAGACCAGAATACGAGAGCAATCAAGGAAGGATAGCTCCTGGGTCTGCAGTGGTGAACCCCAACCTGAAGGATCAAAGTTCAAGGCACAGGCCAGGTGAGCCTTCCACCCACTCATTCCTACCAGCACCACAGCAGGCATTTACACCCTGCAACTGTGGTTTAAATGAACATCAAGGACAGACACAACATATATCTCTATAAGGTTTATAAGACAATCCATCCTTGTATCTGAATCCCAGTGCATGTAACCAAAAATAATTTCAAGATAATGCAAAATCATGAATGACATCCTTAGAACCCATTTATACTTCACCTCCTTCCTTCTCCATTTTCTTCACATATTAAACTGCTTCCAAGCTTCTCTCCCCAATACATAACCCCAAATGCTCTTTTGGCACCTTGTCCACAGGTGCTCCTTGGACAGTTCACCTTCCTTCCCCCAGGCCTACTCAGGAAGGGAGACAAGTTTAAAAACTACAAGTGTTCTTCAGAGGGGGGCAGGAGAGGGTGGGACAATTGGAGAGAGATGCATGGAAACACACACACTACCATATGTAAAATAGATAGCCAGTGGGAATACGCTATGTGATTCCGGGATCTCAAACGGTTACTCTGTGACAACCTAGAAGAGGGAGACGGGTGGGAGATAGGAGCGAGGTTCTGAGGTTCCAGAGGGAGGGGACACACGTATTCCTACCATTGATTCATGCTGATGTATGGCAGAAACCAACACAATATTGTAAAACCATTATCCTTCAATTAAAAAAATAATTTTTTAAAAAACTGCAAGTGTTCTTATATTAATAATCTTTATTCTATCATGTCCTAAGAAGGAAACATGAAAGACATTAGCTAAAGTGTTCTTCTAAATGTGTATATGTGTGTGTGTGTGTGTGTGTGTGTGTGTAACACAAGAGAGATTCAAACGAACCTGAAGATAGGTGATGTTGTTGGGTATACCTGTACTCTATAAACTGGACTGAGGAAGAGAAATTGTGAAGAATGAATAGTGTGTAATTCATAACCTGGTCAAGTCTACTCACACAGACAGCTACAATACTGCTGTCAGCACAAAGAATAAATATATTCAACATCAATAAATTGAAGCTGAAGTTAAAAGGGAACTTGCAAAATCAAAAATCCTGTCATTTGGGATACATTTCCTCCAGGAATTGAAAGCCAACTTTGGGGACAGCCCACAGAGGGAACAGATGGCTAGAGATATGACCACAGGCTCATACTGGCTACTTCAAGCTTGCCATGAAAAACTTAGAGAAGAAAAACCATAATAAAAAGGACTGGGTTTATTACATTTCACTTGTAGTTCTTTTGTTTTGGTGACGTTTTCCTTCCTTTAACTTGACCACACAAATAACATGTGGTTTTGTTTATCATGTTGTGAAAGGAAAGAAAACTGGAGCAGAGGTGCAAAGCAGAGAGGGCAATGGTGTGAGATACTGCTGCCCTGCATCAGCATGAAGTCAGCCCCCAGGAATACACGCAGCCCATTAAAGACACAGCCTCCATGAAAGGGACACTCTCCACTTGTTATTAAATGGTCTTTTCCAAGTTGTCTGCAATACTCAAGTGTCACTTTTAAAATCACTTTTTTCCTTCCTCTTTCTTTTTTATATTTTAAATTATGAAAGCATAATAACACATTGACAGGAGGCTTGGAAAATACAGAACAAAGTTACATAGAATTCCACTATATATTACAATTTTTTTAAGTAGATAAAGATTTTTAGTTGGAGTTTAAATATCATCACTTCCAATTTTTTTAAATATTGAATGGGCCCTCCTTCTTTGCTTCTTGAACTTCTCAACATTGTATGTATGCAACACTGCTTAAAAATCCCTTGTTTCAAACGTGCAGGTCAGTGAATTCCCTGATGACAAAATCAGCATTTGAAAGACTTTAAATGGTTGTGTGACACTGTTTAGAGGTATCATTGGGTACCTGGGTTCAGCTGACTGACAGCACGCCTGTCACTGACTTAGCAGACTAAGGCTTCGTGCCCAGAAACTCTTGCAATACTTGACATCTGACCATTCAAAGAGAGAATACAAGAGCAGCAGGTGGTAAAAGTGGTAGTGAGAAGAATAAGAGTCCATCATGCTGGTGGTTGTGGTATTTTCTTTGAAAGGATACTACTTCGCTCTTGAGAGATTTTCACTCCAAAAATAAAGAATGCAAATAGGAACACACAGTCCAGAATGATGGAAATGTTCAGGGACTGAAAACTAAATATAGGTTGACTTTTATTCTATTGGGCCTATTGTCAAAGCACTCCTCAAGATAAGACTGATCTCTCTCTCTCATTAGCTTCCCAGTTGCTCTCAAAGAGTCAGAAAGGGGCCCGACCCCAAAGCTTTTCTAAACAATAATTTGTTGCAAACTGAGGGTGAGCTAACCGGCAGGACTGCCTCCAGTGAGCCTATAGGTGAAATAAAAGATTCTGTTGGGTCTTCCCTGGTCTTCCAATGGCTAAGACTCTGCAGGAGGCCCAGGTTCGATCCCTGGTCAGGGAACTAAATTCCACATGCTGCAACTGAAAGATCCCCATGCTGCAACAAAGATCAAAGATCCTGTGTGCCACAACTAAGACTCAGCACAGTCAAATAAATAAATACTAAAAAGAAAATAAGATTCTGTTGACTCTTACTCTCCTTTTGAACAACAAAACAATAGCCTCCTTAGCTTGAACTTTTTATGTCACATTACCATGTTTATATATTCTTTATTTTTCCAGGTCATCAGTTCTTTGTGTGTGCAGAGTTATATTAGAAGAGGGAATATATGTTCACTCTTTGATATGGTTTGGCTGTACTCAGTGGTGAATATACTGAGTTCACAAGTTTTGTGTGAATGAGAGTAACATTCAGGGTCACAGCTATGCTAGTCCGGTTCAGTGTGTGCTCTGCTGCTGCTGCTGCTGCTAACTCGCTTCAGTCGTGTCCGACTCTGCGTGACCCCAGAGACGGCAGCTCACCAGGCTCCTCCATCTATGGGATTTCCCAGGCTCTTTGAGACCCCATGGACTGCAGCCCACCAGGCTCCTCCATCCATGGGATTTCCCAGGCTCTTTGAGACCCCATGGACTGTAGCCCACCAGGCTCCTCTGTCCATGGGATTCTCCAGGCAAGAATACTGGAGCAGGTTGCCATTTCTTCCTCCAAGGGATCTTCCCGACCCAGGGATTGAGCCCGTGTCTCCTGTGTCTCCTGCACTGCAGGCATATTTTTTACCCACTGAGTCATCAGGGAAGTCGATACTATAGCAATGCTGTATAAGGTTAACACATGTTAGAGCTGGCAGATACATGCATTATGAAGAAGCCAGTGATTAGCGCCAGGCTGCCTGCTTGAAAAAGCTGTGGCTAGCATATTTTCCTCCAGTGAATTACATCACAACATGCACTGAATTTTGACAACTGGCTATCTCAAGACTACTCAAGATATCTCAAGACTATCTCAATGGTTTGAACAGCAAAACCATTTTTTTCTATAAGAGGTTCTTTCATTTCTTGGGAAATGTCTCTGAAAATGGACTTTAAAGACCCTTTACTGAATCTGCATAAATCTTAATTCTTGGGGCTCTGTCTAAAGAGCATTCTGGAGGGCAGCTCCACGCTGTACTTCAGAGAACAGATCCTTGGTCAGAGGCCATACATACAAACCTGGAGAACAAGAGAAAGAGGGGGCCTGCCAGTCCCAATAACTGTGTCCTAAAGCCTCTGAGGGTTTCCCAGGTGGCTCAGTGGTAAAGAATCCACCTGCCAATGTGGGAGATGTGGATTTGATCCCTGGGTCAGGAAGATCCCCTGAAGAAGGAAATAGCAACCCAATTCAGTATTCTTGCTTGGGAAATGGACAGAGGAGCCTGGTGGGTTTACAGTCCATGGGATTGCAAAGAGTTGGACATGACTGAACAACTGAGCACACACACACAAAGCCACTGAGCTCTCTAGACTCTTCCATCTAACTAATTTCCACATAGAGAACAATGCTTCTACATGTGTTTCTTTTGAAGAGGCTGAGAAACATCATAAGCTGCAAGTGATCAGAAGATAGATACCCCTTCAAAGGGCAATGGATAGACTGGGCAAGAGTGGTCGGATATATTTAAACAAAAGAGTTTAAGGAATATGCTCCTTACATCAGGGAGGACCTTCCAAAAGTCGTGTGTGGTCTGCACCATGTTTTCCCAATTTATTAGTAATGCTCAAATATAACAGTAGAATCAACTCAGTGTGTGTGCTGGAAATTCCAGCCCCTTTTCCAAAAACACTCACTTGTCGTCACCTCAGACACTGCCATTGCAATCAGTGTCGTGCTCCAGACGATAAAACGGCAGAGGACGAGGAAGAAGAAAAACTACTGCTCAGAAACCTAACCACTACCAACACCAACATCTCCAAATTAGGGTTCTTGCAAAGTTACCCAGCTCCCTCTGGGGTGAATCACTCCAGTTTGGGACTCATCTGCATGTCTGGGTGAGGACATTTTTCAAATGTCATGTCATAGGACACATCAGCTGTCTACGTTTCTTCACCTCCCACTCACTCCCCCAATTCATTCCAGTCTGGCCTTACTACCCCACCAAAACAGCTTTCACAAAGGCCACCGAGACCTGAGATGACCATGTGTCCACTCCTCATCTCACTAGGCTTCTCAGCAGCATCTGACCTTAGTGACCACTCCTCCCTTGAAGGCTTCTCTTCCTTTGGTTTCTCTGACATCACTCTCTGGATTTTCGTCTCAGTTCTTTGCTGCTCCTTTCTCTCCCTCTCAATCTCTCTCTCTCTCTCTCTCTCTCTCTCTCTCTCGATAGCTCCTCCTTCTCTGCCTGGCCTTTAAATTTTGAAGTAATTCAATATTTGATCCTCAAAGCTAAACTTCCTTCTCGCTCCATATTCCCTCAATAGGTCATCCATGGCCATCACGGTGCACAATTCCAGGAGACACTAGGCACACCACTGTCTGTGTAACTGGCTCACCCTCAATCTGTACAATGCATGGCTTGTGTGGCCAAAAGGGCAGTTTCTATCCACTCCTGTGGCTTTAATTACCATATACATTAGACCTTTACCTGGGGCTTCCCTGGTGGCTCAGCTGATGAAGAACCTGCCTGCAATGCAGGAGACCTGGGTTCAATCCCTGAGTTGGGAAGATGCCCTAGAGAAGGAAATGGCTCCATTCCAGTATTCTTGCCTGGAGAATTTCATGGACAGAGGAGCCTGGCAGGCTACAGTCCTTAGGGTTGCAAAGAGTCAAACATGACTGGCTCCCATCAAGTTGTACAGTATATGGCTTGTGTGGACGTAAGAGCAGTTCTATCCCCTCCTGTGACTTTAATTACCATATGTACATTACAGACTGCAAAATGTTTATCTCAGACCTGGCAACACTGAAACTTAAACCCACATATACAACTGACTACTTGAAACCCACTTGTTTATCTCACAAGCACTTCACATAGCGTATCAGAAACAAACCCATGCTCTTCCTGGACAAGTCTGTTCCTCCCTCAGCATTCCTTGTCTTGGTGAATGGGCCCAGCATCCACCCAGTTGCCCATTCTAGAGCCCAGAGGGCATCTTGTCACTTCCCTCTCTGGCACCATAAACAAATGATCTATTTGCATGTGTGTTTGTGATCTGTCTCCCTCCACTACAATGTAAGTCCTGTGAAAGTTGAGATCTCTTTCATTCACCATTATGCTTCCAGAGCTAGAGGTATGTCTGGAATAAATATTTGTCTAGTGAAATAATAAAGTCCTATTGACTTTACCTGCTGTCTGTTTAAAGTCATCTCCATAACTACCAAGTAGTCTTGCCCAGGTTGCTCCCTAAAGCACCCCTTCTTTTATTTTAGTTAATGCCTGTTTATCTTTCAGATCTCAACTCAATATCACTTCCTCAGGGAACTTCCTCTGATGTACCAGCCTGGGCCAGACCCCCTTTAGATTCTGTCATAGCTCTTCTTACTTAACACTTCTTTCCCTCTCTTTTCTCCATGACATTTTTATCTTTTGTACAATCTCTATCAAAGGCATTCTTCACTTTTCCATTCCCTGAAAACTGTTCCTTAATTCACCGCCCCGCAAAAAAGTGCCAAATCCCAGGTATTAAGCTGGGTGCTGAAAATACTAACAGAGGAAGTCTGAATAAGCAGTTCAGAAAAGGGTAAGAGATGAAGACATACAAAAAAAAAAAAAATATATATATATATATATATATATATATATATATATATAAAATACATTATGTGGGGCTTCCTAGGAGGCATAGTGGTAAAGAATCCACTGCCAGTGCAGGAGACATCAGAGATGTGGGTTCAATCCCTGAGTCAGGAAGATCCCCTGGAGGAGGAAATGGCAACCAGCTCCAGTATTTTTGCCAGGAAAATCCCATGGACAGAGGAGCCTGGCAGGCTACAATCCCTAGGGTTGCAAAGAGTTGGACACAACTGAGTGGCTTAGCACACAATACATTATGTAATATCTGCAAATACAGAGATATATACAAAGTAGAGAAAAAAATGGTGATTAATCCTATACAGGTGAGGGTGGCCAGAGACACCTCATTGAGAAGGTTCCGCAAAGATCTTTCACCCTACTTCCTCAAAGACTATTCCTATATTTACAGGATTCATGCATACTGCTTAAGTTTTCAACATTTTCTCTTAACCCAGCTCTCAGGGTCAGCTCCAGGCATTTCCCTGGACTCTGCTTCCCCTCTCTTCATGCTTGGCGAACTCATCTCCTTCATTCAGCCTCAGATTGAACCCTTCTTCGTCTTCTGACTCTCACTGTGGCCTGCGCCTCCCCTTTCAGAATACTTATACACGTGTAGCTATTTCATAATGGTATGCCTTGTTTTATGTGGATCCCCCAGGGCTTCACATCATGCCTAATACATAGAAGGTCCTCAAAGCCAGTATTTATTGAATCAAATTGCTATTAATATATCTGTGCCCTCCACATACTTCTGTTGCTACAACCATCACATATATTGTAAGTAATTTGTTTTCATGTCTGTCTGCTTCCTTTTATAGTAAGTCTCTTCCAGGAAATCATGAAGTATTAAATTTTTAATTCCTAGAGACTAGCACATTTCCATGGCCCTCAATAAATATGGAAAGAAGTGAGGGAGGGAGGGAAATCAAACTGGTTGTCATTTATACAATTCCAGTAAAGTCTTAATAATAACAAACCTTTATGTCTGTAGGGAATCACAACAAACACTGTAAAAGCGAGGGGTCAAGCTCTCAGTGTTTGAAGACTCAAAGACTTCAGAAATAACTCCCAATTTTCTGAAAGGGTTGTGAGTCAGCATGTTTGCCAGTACCAACAGCATTCGGATTGCCCTCCTTGCAAAGAAGAAAAGGAAGACCTACTGAGCACCTCCTATGTGCCAGAGCTTTGCATACAGCATAGGTGATTCAGCAACAGCCTAGCTGACTATTAAGTTGCTATTAGGTACCATGCATGGGACCTGGCAATCAGAGATTTGTTATTATCCACTTAAAAAATTTGACTTCTATATACTCAGTATATTGTAGTAACCTATAATGGAAAAGAATCTTAAAAAGAAATACATATAGTTGATTTACAATGCTGTTATATACATATATAGATGATATGATACAATCACCTTGCTGTACACCTAAAAGTAACACAACATTGTAAATCAACTATATTTCAATTTAAAAAAATTTTTAAATATGACTCCTAGAACTGAGCACAATATTTCTGTTGTGTTCTGACCAATTCAGCTTAGGATACTCTATCTCTATTACTTCAGCCTGGGGTTCCACTAGAGCATTTCACAGCTACAGCCTTTGGGTTACCTATAATAGTGCTTGTGGTTACTTAACTCATCTCTAAGGTCTTTCCAACTGAAATAACCTCAAGTCAGGTTTTCCACAGCTTGGATTGAGTCAGTTGATTTCAAAATCTAAATTTGATACTTTACACTTTTTGCTTTACATTAATTTCACCATCTCTCGAGTCTACCAAAAATGTTTAATTCTTGGGGAGGATGGGATGAATTGAGAGACTAACATGGAAACATATACATTACCATGTATAAAATAGACAGCCAGTGGAAATTTGCTCAGTTTGAGCTCAGGGAGCCCAGGGAGCTCAAACTGGTACTCTGTGACAACCTAGAGGGGTGAGTTGGGGTGGGAGGTGGAAGGAAGGTTCAAGAGGGAGGGGCCAAAAGTATACCTATGGCTGATTCATGTTGATGTATGGCAGAAACCAACACAATATTGTAAAGCAATTATCCTCCAATTTAAAATAAATAATTTTTTAATGCTTTTTTTTTTTTTTTAATGCTTAATTCTTGATTCTGTCATCAAACATATACGAGTGGCAGCCTGAGATCACATCACAAAGCAAACTCCAATAGATAGCTTACCTTCTCTAAATGGGGCTGCAAAGTTGAACAATTCCAGAAACCTCATTCATATCACAGTCTACATGAGTGGTATCATCTGAAGCCATTCAGTGGCCCAAGCTCAGGATCTGCCTTTGTGCCTCTGTAAAATCAATGGGTTCGGCCAAAACTTCCTTCTATGCTTTGGGCTTACTTACATTTTTGATAAACGTTTCTTCTCTGCTTTAATTCTATTTAATGATAAAATGACCGCCTAGAAGCAAAATGCCGAGGAACATGTATGTACCCAGGTCTCATTTTGCATTCTTGGGAGGTTAAGCTAAGTAGGTCAACAGTCATCCCTCACTTCCTTTACAGCACCATAGGCCGTCAAGAGTGTGGAAGAGAGCAAATTGCCACTTCCTTGTCACACTGAGCAAAGACCTCATGAGCTACAACATGAAACATATATTCTGAAAATCCCTTAAAGAAAAACACTGACAATCTTATTAACCAAGAGAAAAAAATAATCGATCTGAAAGTTACTGATATTTGGGATTGTGATCTATTATGGGCCTTTCTCTTTTGGTTCTGCTAGGCAAACACCCATAATCATGAAACACTAATGGATGTTCCTGGAAAGACAGGGAATTGCCATGCACCAGAATGCTGGTAGAAGATGAAACCAATAGTGCTCTATTTCTCTAAGTTACTAATTATGTTTCCTGAAAATATTGGTAGTAAATTAGTAAATGGCTCAATAAAAGGAAATAAGATAAATGTGCTGTTATATATAAAAGTCAAAAAGCAGCATGTAAAAAAGTTCTACCTGCGATGGGAAAGGGCCTAGTGAGTTCAAGGACTAAAGGAAACCAAAGTGGGAGGACCACAGAAGTCAAGCAGAAGAGCTACGGGAGTTAAACCAAGACGGACCAGATCTCACATGTTTATAGCCCATGTTAAGGATCTTGGGCTTTATCACAAGTGTGACTGAATACCTTTGTCCAACAGTAGAAAATCGGGCTAGTAAATTATGTTATAGCAACACCACAAAATGGGGCTTCCCTGGTGGCTCAGCAGTAAAGAATCCGCCTGCCAATGCAGGAAGATCCTCTGGAAAAGGAAATAGCAACCCACTCCAGTATTCTTGCCTGTAGAATCCCACGGATAGAGGCGCCTGGAGGGCTACAGTCCATGGAGTCACAGAGTCAGATACGACTGAGCACTAAACAACAACACAGAATACGACCCATCGTTGATTTCCAAAGTGTGTTCCAAACACTTATTTGTGGAACAGACATTTATTTTATTGTGTATTTTTTTAAGTTTTCATGTTAAAATTAACATGAAGAAAATGTGCCATATTATCCTTTTTTTTTTTATTAAAGCCTCTGACAATATTATAGCCTTTGGGAAATCCTACAGTAAAAGAATGTGTTTACTTTTACAACTTACCAAACTTATTGGCTCTCAGAGATATTTTCTTTTCCCCAAGTTACATCATTGAGAATCTAGAGATTTTAGCTAGTTAAAGTTTTCTAGCTAAAGAAAATAGCATTTGTAAAAATATCTCTTGGTAAATATTGCTATATATCCATTTTAAATGTCCAGATATAGACAATCTTCAGACAAACAAAAAACATCCCACAATTGCAACTGCCTGAAAATAAGAATGTATGTGAAGGTAACATGAAACAATTAAAATATCTGTTGCTTACAATGACAGATATTACAGTGATCTTATTTCTCTACTATGTTTTTCTTTAATTTGGATACTAAATCATTTTTTCAATTAAAAATTGAAAAGTAGTAAAAAATTAATGACAGCCATATTTTTTACTGTATTTGAAGCTTTGCCAACTCAATCAATTCACAGACTGCTGCACAAATTTCACTTCATTAGTGTGTCTAGAGACTATGCAAGCTGCATTTTATGATGGAGAAAAATCAATCATCATAATAACAGTTATATTCCCCTTGCTAGTAGGTTAATATAATTAACATCTCTTAGTTGGATGCATTAATTTAAATAAAAGCAAAACTTGATTCATGCCATGTTTAACTACAGACATCCTTCATAGGATTCATAAAATCCTCTCAACTTACCTTTCAATCCTGTGACTACCCAGAAAGCCATTTGAAAAAGTACTTCATATACACAAATCAGGATCGTTTTGTAACTTTGGTTTTGGGGCCAGAAATTAAATCCTATGTATTCATTCCTTCCTTCATTCATTCAACAAACATTTATGGAAAGCATTAGGCTATGCCTAAGAATATAAAACTTGAAAAGACAAGTCCTTATCTACAATGAATTCTCAATAAGTGATACAGTCATGCAAAAAACTGTCAGTCCAGTTCAGTTCAGTCACTCAGCCATGTTCAGCTCTTTGAGACCCCATGGACTGCAGCACGCCAGGCTTCCCTGTCCATCACCAACTCCTGGAGCCTACTCAAACTCCTGTCCATTGAATCGGTGATGCCATCCAACTATCTCATCCTCTGTTGTCCCCTTCTCCTCCCACCCTCAATCATTCCCAGCATCAGGGCCTTTTCAAATGAGTTAGTTCTTCACATCAGGTGGTCCAAGTATTGGAGTTTTGGCTTCCATATCAGTCCTTCCAATGAATATTCAGGACTGATTTCCTTTAGGATGGACGAGTTGGATCTCCTTGCAGTCCAAGGGACTTTCAAGAGTCTTCTCCAACACCACAGTTCAAAAGCATCAATTCTTCTGCATTCAGCTTTCTTTATAGTCCAACTCTCACATCCATACATGACTACTGGAAAAACCATAGCTTTGACTTGATGGACCTTTGTTGGCAAAGTAATGTCTCTGCTTTTTAATATGCTGTCTAGGTTGGTCATAACTTTCCTTCCAAGGAGTAAGTGTCTTCTAATTTCATGGCTGCAGTCACCATCTGCAGTGATTTTGGAGCCCAAAAAAATAAAGTCTGACACTGTTTCCACTGTTTCCCCATCTATTTGCCAAGAATTGATGGGACCAGATGCCATGATCTTAGTTTTCTGAATGCTGAATTTTAAGCCAACTTTTTCACTCTCCTCTTTCACTTTCTTTTTTTTTTTTTTTTTTCTCTTTCACTTTCATCAAGAGGCTCTTTAGTTCTTCGATTTCTACCAAAAGGGTGGTGTCATCTGCATATCTGAGGTTATCGATACTTCTCCTGGCAATTTTGATTCCTGCTTGTGCTTCATCCAGTCCAGCATTTCTCATGATGTACTCTGCATATAAGTTAAAAAAGCAGGGTGAAAATATACAGCCTTGACATACTCCTTTCCCGATTTGGAACCAGTCTATTGTTCCATAGAGAATAAAGACTGTAATTTTGGTATGTATTGGCATAATGCTAATATAAAGGAGAGAAAACTAGTTCTTCCCAGAATAGGGAGAGAAGGTCAGAAAGGCTTCAAAGAGGATGAGATGTTTAAGCCACATCTTCAAAGGTGTGAGCATGAGTTTGCCAGGCAGGTTGGGCTGGGAACATTCTAGGCAAAGAAGCGAGTATACAAAGCATGGATGTGGGATTCAGTGCAAGAACGAAGTAGGACATAGTAAGAGGGCAAGGGAAGCCTGTCCTGGATCCATCAAATAAGATACAGACTAACAAATGACTGCAGGCTTGGCGTTTAGATGGCAGCACCTACTTCAAAGCAAGAGGGGGAACCTAGGGGTAGCGAATTAAGAAGCACAGACTATTATGTATCAAATAAGCTACAAGGATATATTGTACAACACAGGGAATATTGTCAATATTTTATGATAATTATAAATGGAGTATAACCTTTAATATTTGTGAATCACTATATTCTACACCTATAACTTATATAGTACTGTATTAACTATACTTCAATAAAAACTAAAAATTAAACATTGAAAAAAAAAGCAAGAGCAGGTTCAGAGAACCAAGAGAAGGGTTCAAACTGCAATCAATTGAAGAGTGAAAAAAGGTGTCAAGAAGCACACTCAGCAGATCCACTTAAACGTGGGGTAACTTATCTCATGTAGTAACCAGGTGCTTCTGGTGGGATTATGTAGTGCATTAAAAATTTTAAGATGTATTTGTAACTCCAGACTTCTAACATGTGGCACTGACAGAATCTAATGTATAGATGACCCTCAAGAATTCAAGCAGTTCATCCCCTTACTTCTTTATAAACAATAACACTTCATGACAGATTGTAGAGAAACATTGATACCCTCCAATGAAAATGCTATGTAAATATAAAGGGTGATTTGGTAAATCCACTTCAAGTACAGAGACTCCTAAAGCGCATGGCAGAGAAATGTGTGATTGGAGATCTTTGATGAAACAAAGAGACGAGTGGTGCTATTCACAGGGATCCTACACTTCGAATGTTTTCAGCACTTGGTTAAAGGTTGCAGAACACCTTGCAAGTATGTTTACTCTCGTATGAAGAGAATAATCTGTGCTCACATTCAAAGAAAGATAAATAGGTGACATGATAAAATGCAAGAACTGCAAGGGACCTTAAGCATCATCCAGGCATCATCTTCATTCTATGGAAGAAGAAACAGAGTCAGGAGGTTAAGTAGGTTGCCCACAGTTCACACAGTGAGTCAGAGTTGAAACCAAGACTGCAACCCAAGATCCCCGCGCTAGCAGTCAGGTGCATTTGTTTTTACTGTGCCCTCCTGGCCCGTGCCAAAGGCCAAAACTAACTCAGAAACAGAACTAAGCGAGTTAAAAGTTAAGAGTCAACAATAAAGTGATCCTACTACCCCTGGGCCTATAACTGAGCCTGCATTTTAGAGTGAACAGGGGAAGGGAGAGTCTCTGTGAACTCCTGCTACATGCCAGTCACTTTGCTGACCACTTGCATACACACAAAACACAAGATGCAGAAGTATTTTCTCATCATTCCATAGTCAGTGAGTCAAGAAATATTTCCTGCAGGCTTTTTGTGCCAAGGACAGTCCCAGGCCCTAGAGATCACATCACTGAACACGACAGTGTCCCTTCCTTCCTATTATTACATTCTAGTTGGAGGAGACAGAAAATAAACAGTCAACTAATGACTACACTAGAAAGTATTAAGTGCTAGACAGAGAAATGAAAATGAAATGATGCAAAAAAGAAGGGAAGTGGAAGAGTGGGTACTACCTTACCTAATCAGGTCTTTTCCTTCCTGGATGATAAGAAGGACTTGAAACCAGCAGTCAGGCATGAACCTTCACACAAGAAGATGTAAAGATGGCCTAGAACCTAATGTCTAGGGATAAAATCAAGTCAGAAGTCAGGGCGGGGCAGATGGACGTAGAGATTATCGAACTGAGTGAAGTGAGACAGACAGAGGAGAAATATCAAATGACATTCCTTCTGTGTGGAATCTAAGAAGAAATGATACAAATGAACTTACAAAACAGACTCACAGACTTAGAGAAGGAATTTAAGTTTGGTAGGTAGAAGGATGGGGGGAAGGGAGAGTTAGGGAGTTTGGAATGGACATGTGCACACTGCTGTATTTAGAATGGGTAACCAATAAGGACCTACTGTATAGCACAGGGGAATCTGCTCAATGTTATGTGGCAATCAGGATGGGAGGGGAGTCTGGGGGAGAATGGATACATATATATGTATGGCTAAGTCCCTTCCCTGTTCACCTGAAACTATCACAACATTGTTAGTGGGGTATACCCCAATACACAATAAAAAGTTTATTAAAAAATCACATCAGGGCGGGACATGTGTGTGGAGGCACATGTCTGTTCAAATACAGCAACAGTAGTAGAAGAGAATGGGCTGAGGACAGCTCAAAAGAATTTTCTGTAACAGTTCATTGCTGTTTCCTGTGACTTTTACTGGGCTGAGCAACTTAATATGCAATGGTATTCATCCTATGGCCTCCCTTCCTCAAGACTTTTAATATCTAATGCCCCCCTTTCTCTCCATAATACTCCTTTCCTCTTTTAACTGGATAAAACTGTTTCATAACTGATGGGTTGAAGGTGACAGAGAATGACTATCAAGATCCCCATCTCCAAGACCAGAGAGAGAGAGAGTGGTGGAAATGCAAGTCTAATGAGCACTGCAGTAAGCATAAGCAGATTGAACCCTAAGTCAGTGCAATACCTTCAGGATTTCTTAAGGGAAAACAGCAATGAGATGTTGGGACTAACTGGAAGCCTCTGACACTGACAGAGCTGGAAGCAACACGAAGCTCAAAAAGTCAATCTGCTTTGGGAATGTTAAAAGGAAACACTTGCTTGGAAAGAATTTTTAAGTGTGAAAAAGGAAGACTATTTTCGGTGGAATTTGTGAGCAGTGAGCCTGACCACACACTGAGGGCTGAGAGAAGACGTATCACTGAGGGAACCATGGTCCAGCTCCCAGCAGTTGTCGTGCCCAGCACCCCACTGAGGAATCATGTGCTGTGATTAACGTGTGCAGCGTGCCAAGTGACTCCACTGGGAGTGAACTGGACTCTCGAATCCAACCTCTGCCTTATTTCCATGCTTCCTTCTCCTCACCCCAACATCCTCTGTGTTTCTTCATTCTGTGCTGTGTACCCTGTAAGAACCACACACCTAAGATTTAACTGTTTCATAAATCACTTCCTCATTCTCCACTGTGTAAAAACAAGTTCACACAGAACATTCCACTCCAGTGAGAGGGTTCCAATTGAGTCCACTAGACCATACTTCCTGTAACACATGCCTAAGACCAAATTAAACTCCACAAAGCTAAAGGACTTCACACCTCGAGTGAGCCTACCTCCTCCATGTCTGGGCCAGTTGGGGTGTGTTTTATGACATCTGTCCCTACTCTTAGTGTCTGGATGGACACTCAATCTTTAATTTGCCTTGTTAGTGTGATATTCAGGAACATTTTGGATCCCAGGAGTAAAAGAGTATCATTGTTCTGATTTATCTTCCTGGATAGCTTTTTTTTTCTACCACTGCCTCAAGCACCAGTGGATCCTAAAAAGTACCTTCCTCACAATCAACATGCATTAAAAAATGTCCAGTCATCCCCCAAATTCCATCATCAAGCTACATTCGTGAAGATGAGGTAACAGTGGTATAAGCACCCTACAACTGAGGTACAAGAGGCTGACTCCCAAGACCGGGGAAGCAAAAACACACCCACTAGCTGCTTAGAGTTAGAAAGCCTTCCTAGTCTGAAACCTCCATTTTTCTATCTCCTGATTTGCTAATCCAGAAAGCCAAAATTCTCCTCTGCTTCTCAGTGAAAGGTCCTAATATATTGCATATGACCATGACCCTTGGAATGGGTCATTTTCTACTTAAAGCTACTTTAGTAGCAGCTTTCCCGTCATAATATCTCAAATGTGAAGCTTCTCTGTCCTTCAAAGATACTAGAGACGTAAATTTAGAAATGATTTTTACAGAGTGATAATAACAATAGATGTCTCCTACTGATAATTCCTCACCAGGGTGAAGGACAAAAACTTTCAGATTAGACTTACAGTGTTTAATACAAACTACTATGTATAAAATAAGTAAGCTACAAGTATGTATTTTTAAATGCAGGAAATATAGCCAATATTTTATAATAATTCTAAATAAAGTATAATTTATGAAAATACTGAATCACTATGTTGCACCTGAAATTAATATAATATTGTAAACCAACTATAATTTAAAATAGATGTTAATATATTCTTTAGGTATAAACATGATATTTCAGGTAATCACTGAAAATTGTCTCAGTTCAACCTTTTCCACTGCAATAAAGGAAATTTTAAGCTAGTGAGCTATACAGAAGACAAAATATGACATAATATAATATAATAACCACCTAAAATATATATAAATATATAAATAATATCTATAGCCTAAAGGTTTAAAGCTTAAGATATCATATAAATCTTTAAAAATTTTTTTAGCTCACCTTATAATCTAATTTTCTCATTCCAGATCTCCTGGATCAAAGATATGGAATGAAGAACCATGATTTTACATGACTACATATAATATTTTGTAACACACATGTAATAAATTGCATGTTTTGTTTTATTAAATATAATGACCTACTGCACAAACTTCATGGATATACAGTCAATCCTCATCTCTCACGGATTCCATATTTGCAAATTCTTCTACTTGCTAAACTTTCTTTGTAAGCCCAAAAGCAATACAGCACGTTCATAGTTGTCTGAAGACACGAGAAGCAGTGAAAATTTTGTATTGCCTGACGCACACATTCCCAGCGGGGGTCAAACAATGTCACGCCCTGCTTTCTTGTTTCAGTTCTTATGGTATAAACGAGTGCCCTTTTCAAGGTCAGCTAAGTGCCAGGTTTTCACATCGTTGTGCTTTTTATTGGTAATTTTGCTGTGTAACATGGCCCCAAACATAGAGCTGAAGTCCCCTCTAGTGTTTCTAAGTGCAGGAAGGCTGTGATGCAGCTCCCAGGCGACAGATCTGTGTTAGATAAGTTGTTCACACCTCAGTTATAGTGCTGATGGCTGTGAGTTCAATGCTAATGAATATAGTAAATAAGGCCTCTAAACACAAACACAGCTAAAACAAGATTTTGTATTGATTGATGACAAAAATGTTGTGACCACAGACAGGTAGGAACCAAACCCCATGTTTCCCCTAAAAGCAATGGTTTAGTATTCACTAATTCAGCATTCAAAGTGACTTTACAGAACAGAACTCCCATGAATAACAAGGATCAACTGTATTGCATTTAAAATAAGTCCGTGTGTTACCAAAAATGCTCTCCAAAGTTTCCATGCTTCCCACCTTGAAAACTCAAGGATGGTGACTATGGAGTTCTCTTTCCACAGACCCTATCTAAGAACTATTAAAATGGGTCTCTTTACACTGCTATGATAATGCTTCCCAAGGGGCAAGAGGCTAGGAGGAAAATCCTGACCAATAACCCTGGGGGCCTGAACAAAGTTTCCTACAAAGGGAAGTCCTCTCAACAGAGCTATCACAAGGAACCATGGGCAGCTCCCAGAGGCCGTATCCCACGTAAAGTCACGTGAGCACTCAGGTGTATGTTCCATGGCCAGGTTATTACACCTGAATGGGGCAAAACGAGAAGGGACAGCCAAGAGAACTGACAGGGCTGGGGCGTGATCTGGGCAGAGGTCCAAAGGGAAGACTTCGTCAGGGCCAGGAGTCTCCTGAGACCTTAGAGGAGGGGATGGTGACCTCTGGCCTGAAGAAAAGGGAGCTGCTAAAGTGCTGAAACAGGGAGTGGACAACGCAGACAGATACCTGAGTAACCTCCAAGGGAGGCAGACGAATCACCTCCAAGGTCCCTTTCAGCCCCTCGGGTGTATGATGACACGGTAATGATAAGAAAGAACTGTGCCAGCTGACAGATCAGCTCTGTCAATTTTTATCTAAATTCTTGCTTGCCATCAGAATCCTTAAAAGAGAAACAAATGTCCTTTGGGGAACACAGTTTCCCCAGTCTCTAGTAGTACTGTAGCATATATTAAAAACGTTGCATATGTTTTAAAGTATAAAATGTCTTTTTTACTTTCTTAAGCTGTAACAAAAAAAAAAAAAGTTTTTTTAATGCCTGGTTCTGTCCAATTATTACACCAGTCTAGTCTCTTTTTTCAAATTACTTCCCTGGTGGCTCAGACAGTAAAGAATTTGCCTTCAGTGTGGGAGATCCAGGTTCGATCTCTGGGTCAGGAAGATGTCCTGGAGAATTTCATGGACAGAGGAGCCTGGCGGGGTCGCAAAGAGTCAACTAACACTTTCACTTTCAGTCTCTTTTTTTACATTTTATTATAAACTCAATCAAACAAAAAGTAGAGAGGCTCATCTAATAGATCCTTGTGTACCCATCACCTAGCTTCAATTATTTTCAACATTTTAGCCCAGCTTTTTAATCTTATTTGACTAACAGAGCTTTCATATATTTTCTCACTCAGCAAGTATTTACTGAGCAGCTGCCATGTCAGGCACTTTTCAGGTCCTGGAGCTACATGAGTGAAAAGAAGAAAACAGGCAAAAAGTACCTGCTGGGTCAAGAGCTTACATCCTAGTCAGACGAATAGTAGCAGCTAATTTTACTGAGAGTGACAGGCCATCACTGTTTTGGACATTTTTCAAGTATTTCATTTAATCCCCACAGGAATCCAATGACATAGGTGCTTTTGTTATCCTCTTTTGCTGAGGAGGAAACTGTAGCATAAAAGGTTAGGTAATTTGCCCAAGGTCACACAGGCACCAAACATAGCTGGGGCTGAGATCGGCTCTAGAGTCTGTGCTCTTAACCACCACGCCTACAGCTTCTCCATGCCTCAGCAGGCCCTGCTCTCCCAAAGGTCACTTCTCCGTAGAATCCTGGGCTTCTCTGACGTCTTCAGTATAACGAAAACTACAAGAACAACGCAGATGTGTGCTTCATAACCTTTTTTCCTCATTCATGTTGACTTGGTGGAATCTTTGGATTAACAAAACTGTGGCCATCTGTCCTTTGTTCATTCTGCTTCCTCTTAAAAGAGATGTCTTTTGTAGATTCCAATTCAAATATTATAGCAAGCTAAAATACTTTATTTTCTATATTTTCTATCCTAATATTAAGAATAACTAACATTTATTGAGTCTTTGTGAGAGCCAGGCATTGGGCTGAGTTCCTTAGGTCCCTTCATATGGCCCTCATAACAACTCTACAAGATAAATATCATTATCCTTATGCTGCAGGTGAAGAAATGGAGGCACAAACGGATTGTATAACCTACCCGAGTTCTCATGACTAGAAAGAGGCAGAACCAGAACGTGACTTTAGCCCACATTCTTAAATACACTATTCCACCTCTACCTTAGAGGAATTCTCTATACTATAAAATCTGAACTCTTCTGATGGTTCAGCAAAATATTTTACATGTATCATATAATACTATTCTTCCAAACAAAAATTTTCAGCTTTTTATTGTACCACCCTACATTTCAAATTGCATTTAAAACTCTAGTTAGTTCTCCAAAGGGTCCTGGGAGTATTAATATTCTGATTAATTAGCTCATTCTATTTTATCATTCAAGACTGGGGTAAACCAACAGAACAGGGTTTTATGACTAAGCCAAGCTCTCATATTAAAGGTATCTGTAGAGATAGCAAAGAGACCCAGAAATAGGATAGAAATCACATATGAAGGAAAATATTCAATAAGGCGGGCCCTATTTCAAGCCATAAATCACCAAATAAAAAACAGTAGAATAGTTGCTGTGCTCAGTTGTGTCCAACTCTTTACGACCCCATGGACCATAGCCTGCCAGTCTCCTCTATCCGTGGAATTTTCCTGGGAAGAATACTGGAGTGGGTTGTCATTTCCTTCTCCAGGGGATCTTCCCAACCCAGGGTTTGAACCCAAGTCTCTTGCGTCTCCTGCATTGCAGATGGATTCTTTACCACTGAGCCACTGGGGAAGCCCAGAGTGCTTGTTGACTTTGGTTCAATTCATTAGTTTTTAAGTCATGTGCAAATAAATCAGACTCTGCTTTTAAAAAGTAGTCCTGAAATCCAACAGCAAGCTATTTGTTACTAGCAAGGTGGAGTTGCTTAAAATGTTTCACTGAGTAACAGAAACCTCCCTAACCTCCACTAAGATTAAATGCATCTATTGGATGCTCTTATACTTCTCTACATGTCTAGCGGATCTATACACATCTTGCTGCTGCTGCTGCTAAGTCGCTTCAGTCGTGTCCGACTCTGTGCGACCCCACAGACAGCAGCCCATGAGGCTCCCCCATCCTTGGGATTCTCTAGGCAAGAACACTGGAGTGGGTTGCCATTTCCTCCTCCAATGCATGAAAGTGAAAAGTGAAAGTGAAGTCACTCAGTCGTGTCCGACTCTTAGCGACCCCATGGACTGCAGCCTACCAGGCTCCTCAGTCCATGGGATTTTCCAGGCAAGAGTACTGGAGTGGGGTGCCACTGTCTTCTCCGATACACATCTTATCATATAGTAATAATTTGTCTACATGCTTTCCCAAGAAAACTATAAGATCCATGAAGATAACTATTTCTGGATCATGTTCACTGTCATATTTCTAATGCATAGCATGGAGCCACAGTAATGAAAGATAGATAAAAAATTTCATTGAAAAGAGTGAATGAGGGAGGGAGGGAGGGAGGGAGGGAGTGAGTGAATCAAACAGGCACTCTAGTACTAGAGAGGAAATGAGGACTATCTAATTCATTCTGGCACCAGCTTTTCTCAGGCCACAAGGAAATTCAAGTACACACTTGTTCTATGCACTCAATCAGAATTTCCCACACCCAGGAGTTCTCACTAATGTTCTATGATCCTCTCCTTTTTCCTTTCTTCTTTCTAGTTTTTGTCTTGAGTTCATCTGCTTTAGTTTTAAAATATCTGTTTTATCTATACCACCTTAATTCTTCTTTATAAGTTAGTCGCTCAGTCAGGCCTGACTCTCTGCAACCGTATGGACTATAGCCTGCCAGGCTCCTCCGTCCATGGGATTCTCCAGGCAAGACTACTGGAGTAGGTTGCCATTCCCTTCTCCAGGGGATCTTCCGAACCCCAGGGATTGAACTCAGGTCTCCCGCACTACAGGCAGATTCTTTACTGTCTGAGCTAACAGGGAAGCCCTCAGTTAATAAATAGACTATAAATACTGCACATTAACTTATGATTTGCCTACTAGAGAATTCCTATGCATAAAGAAATGTTCCAAATTCTTATTTCTGGCTAAATACCAGTGTATTATTTTTACTTTCCCAGAAAATTACCTTTAAGCTATAGAATTTTTCACATATGCTTAGATGATTTGCACACTGATGACTTGGGAATTACACTGACTCTCAGTTAACTATTTTCTACCTAAAATTAAATTTTGCAGCTACCCCAAAATGTTTGGAAATTCAATGCTCCCAAGGACTTTGCAATTCAAGTCATAACACAAAGGTTTAACATTTATAGAGTCTCTCTCTAATTTTCCAGACCCACTTTTTATAAATGGAGTGAAAAAAGAGGAAAGGAAGAGAAAAGCTGATGGAATGCTGTCAGAATCACACTTTCCTGACATTTCTCGACGTTACCGGCAACTCCTTTTCATTCCTTTCAGCGTAGTCATGGGATTCTGAAGTTCAGTTGCAGCAAAGCTGTAGAGAGGGCTCTGGGCTGGAGTCACATCTCCCCCGTCAGTGACTCTGCCTGGCCCAGGTTCAGGTAGAAACCTCCCTCACAGCCAGGAAATGAAAACTCACCTGGCTCAGGTGCTATTACTCCAGCCATCTCTAGCTGACACTGGTCCTTTGGACCATGAATCTATAATATCTGTCATTCCTGCTATTTTGCAGGTTGCCAGCAATAGGCTCATCAACTGGGGCCCAGGTCTGAACACAAACCTATGAACAAGGTCATTTGACTCTGAGGATGTCACACAGTGAATGGGTGATGTGCTCAGAATCTGAGACTGGGGTCCTAATCCCAGTTTTACCACTAACTTGTTGTATGACAAAAGGTGCGTTCCTTTACCCCTCAGGACTCTGGTTTCCTCCCTTGTAGGGAAAGAATACCTACCCTGCCAACTTTGCCCATACATTGTGAAAACACGTCAGCAGATGACTTGGTGCTCTGAAAAGTTAGAGAACCTTAAAAATGAGCACATTAGAATGTGGTACCCTCCAACATCATCTCTCTTCACCTCATTTGGGATTTCTCTTGCTGATCCCCCAAAACCAACCCCAAAGAAGCCGTCTTAGACCATGAAGGACAAAGCCTTTCTCTTCAGCACCAATTCTGTGACCTCCCAGGGTGTAAATGGGAAGGAGAAAAATCCCCTACTATGTTAGTGGCCTATTCCTCCTCCTTTTCCTCCCTGCCAACAAAAAGAAAAATAGTAATAACTACAACTGTTACTATTTAGCCTTACACCACGCATTTGGCTCGCATTGTCTCATTTGATAGCCACAAAACCCACTTTAATAAGAGTCAGTAGCCCCATTTTAAGTACTAGTATCATTTCACCAATTACTGATCATTTATCAGTAACTATCAGCAGCCCCATTTCAGTGATGAGACAGAAAATGAGCTTAAATAACTAGCCCCACTGAAATATCTTCAGGACTTCCCAATCCCAGTGTTGGGGAAGAAGAAATCCCTTCAGGTCAGAACTTCAGGAGTTGTGGCACACCGATCAGAAAGATCATCTTTGTTTGAGGACTGGAAGATTAGTATTTCTGAATCATACTTTCAGCCTCCCTTCAGGGAACATCTATGAAAATAAGGTAGCTCCAGAGTTCTCCCAAGTCACTCTCAGAGTAGAGAGCCCTGGATTCCAAAACAAAAGGACCTGGTGCGATTGAAAATGAGAAGGGGCACAGGAGAAAGACGCCCGTCCCAGGGAGCGCAAACAAGCTTTCCCTCCACCACCAGGCACATTTACAAGTGACCACGAAAATTGTGATTTAACGGTCCAGCATGTGGTATAAAATGTCAGCAACTTTCACAGTTTTGAAAACTGGTGCAAATAGAGAAGCAGAGAAAGAAGTCTGCTCTTTACACCCACACAAGTACTGTACACTTGATTTGAGCGCCCCAAAAATTCCCCTAAGCATTTTTATCGTTACGTATCATTTGTATCACTCCACAGTTTAGTCAGCCAAACCATATCCTTTTCCAGCTTTAGATAAATTGCCTTTTGACAAACTGCACACAGACAAAATATCACGAAGTCCCCAAGTTGTAATCTTTACCCTGTTTTTCTACCGAGATGAGTAAGATTTTCCTATTTAGTTTAAGTACATAAGCACCAGATGCATATAACAGGCGAGCATCATCCTTAGCATGTTTACTCACGCTTCTCTGCTGTGTATCTGAGTTTTATCACTACTCTTCCCAGATTATGGTACCTGCGAAATGTAATATAGAAAATTACTGTACAAGGATATATTGGTTTGAAAAAAGAAGTGGTCACTCGACTTTCCTAACTCTCCATTATGATGGATAAAGCTTTAGCTGTATTTGGGGGGAAAAAGTGGAAATTATCAAAAAGTGCAAGATGCTTTGTCACTTTCACCAAATTTATCATCAATATCTAAATAAACCTCTTAATATACTATAGAGAAGCCAAACTTTATAAGCCACTACAAAATGTTTAAGCATAATTCATCTTTGCCAGAGTCAAATAAAAGCTCACCTTGCAGCTGCTGTAACAAGGCTATGTTTATTTTGAAGAGAATACAGTAACTAATACTTTATTCATCCAGCTAACATTAAACTTACGTTCAATGGCCATCCAAGAAAATACTTTAGATTAGATAAAGAAAAAATGCACACAGTTCCCAGTGGCACTAAGCCTTTTAAGATCATTAACACATCAAAAAGGCCTTTGTCTATAAATACGTGGATGCAGCACTTTGCCAGGCTAATGAAACTGTTGTGCTATTCAACACACACACCACACACAAATATACATACTTGGAAAGACTAGCAACCATTAGTCGAATTAACCAGTGATTACTCCAAGAAGAGCAGTAGAAACATAATTCTGATACCTGGTGTACATGGCAAGATCTCAGTATTTATGGTCACGGATACTGATGGGTATATAGGCTTCTCCTGTGGCTCAAATGGTAAAGAATCCACCTGTAATGCAGGAGACCTGGGTTTGATTCCTAGGTTGGGAAGATCCCCTGGAGAAGGGAATGGCTACCCACTCCAGTGTTCTTGCCTGGAGAATCACATGGACAGAGGAGCTGGGCAGGCTACAGTCCATGGGGTGGCCACGAGTCAGACACGACTGAGTGACTAACACAACTGATGGGTATTTAACCCTCATGTAAATTTCTTACATGAGAATTGTAAAAATATTGGGCTCTGAAAATAAGTTAGAGGCAACACTGTTGAACATTTTTAACATCTCAGTTTTGTTTTGATGTTTTTTTCCTAAATGTCCTACTTGAAATTAATATACTACACCTTGAAATTAGTGTTACACAAGTTGGCGCATTTATATTCACATTCTAAAGTATACGAGTTTTACTTTCAGTTTTTACCTAATGAAACGTGTTTCTTCATCAGTACACATTAATTCACACAATCCTCTACAAAGCTAAGTGCTTTCAAGATGATTGTACTCTATATTTGTAGAGCACCTCAGAGTTTTCGATCACTTTCATGCACTTTATCTCATTTAACAGCGAATAACTACCACAGGAGAGATGCACAGCTTCACTGGGCCGTCTTTACCAAGGAAACAAGCTCAGAGCAGTCAGTGTCTGCGCCGATATCACAGAACTAGCTAGTGACACAACTAGAACTGGAATCCAGGCCGCCTGGGTTTTCCTTCGACATGCCACCCACGCATAGCACAACAAAATTACAACCATAAAACTCATCATGCAGAAACTATTTCCACTATGCCTTCGTTCGTTCAACAGAATCTATTTACTACCTACATGTGCCAGACACTGAACTAGAAAGATAGATAAAAGCTCAACACCACTGCAAGCTTTTCCAGAAGTTTTGTCTGACTCTTTTCCTTCTTCTTCTTGCCAGGGTAGCCTGGGTTTTCCCCCCTTAAACTGTCCAAAATAAACATGGCAATGGCTAAAAGCCACAGCATGCAATTGTGGGCACTGTGATAAAGGCATCTACAAGTCCATGTGAGGGAGCGTTTCTGAGACCTTTCTCGAATTTTCAGTCTCCTGAACACTTTGGGGTAAAGCAGGGAGCCATGACTCTGTGCTGCTTGAAAACTATGATTCTGTGCCAGAGGAACATGCTATGTTTAAGGTCCCACTGATTTTTGTCCCCATCATATCTATGGCGCGATCACCGAGGTGAGTTGGTAACCTCCTTCTAGCGACTATCTACCACTCTAGCTGCATGTGGTTCACTGAATCCCCCACCCACTCACCTCGGTCTGCACATCTAACCAGGATTCTTTAGGGAGGTGCTTTCTGGAGACCTGAGAGAACCATAATTTCTTCTACAAAATTTCTCCTTCTTGTAATGCTATCATTCAAGTTTTATTCTTTTTCATTAAACATGCTTCTCACCATTCAGTCTGTTTTTCAAATGTGAGTGCTGCCAGAAGAATGACTGCGGGAAGTTTCTATAGCCTTAATGTGAATTTGATGACTATGAGCTTTCTAGAAAGGTGGGAGGAACTGGCAATCACACGTAACTGGGGTCCTGAGAAAGGAGCTGCATAGAACATTTAGAGGCAGGGAGGAAAAAAACAAGGGAAGGACACAGCTCCCCACCAGTTGTGCCAAAAGGAGCTCTGAAATAAGAGGTGTATCACTGGCTCCTGAAGACATTAGAGCCATAGGGCAGTTTTTCTGCCTTTGGTCTTTTTTTAATAAAAATTAATTTTTAATGTAAAAATAGAACTCTGGTTTCTAAGGAGAAAATGGATAAATTATTTTGAGTATGAAATTTTCCAGCTGCCTCCAAAAATTTCTACTCAAGCACATCACCAAATCATCAAATAAATCATCATCCCCCAAAACCTCCCCAAACACTTCCTGATAAATGGTCAGTTTTTCTACAAATCCACCATTTATTCTAAGATAGTGGGAACCTCTTTGATACACTCTGTCTTTTTACCCATATCTAATCTATCACTGAATGCTGACCCATGTCTCTCTCCAAACGAAGCAATTTGTTTTATCCCGTTGACTCCATTCCTTCCCATTGCACCCCTGGATTACAGCAGTGACCTGGGGACTGGATTACCTGCCTGGAGTCCAGTGGTTCTCTACTTTGGTTTAAGCCTAGAGAAAGTTTTAAAATACAAAGCCTGAGGTTCACTCACAGAGATTCTGATGTGATTGGTCTGTGGTAAACCTGGGCATTAGAGGGTTTTGTTTGTTTTTCTTTATTGTGATAAAATAAACTTAATATAAAATTTACTATTTTAATTACTTGTAAGTGTATAGTTCAATAATGTTAAGTATATTTAGACTGTGCAACCAATCTTCAGAATTCTTTTCATCTTACAAAACTAAAATTCACTACCTTATTAAACCATAACTCCCCATTCTCCCCTCTTCTAGCCTGTGGCAATCACCATTCTACTTTCAATGTACCTCATATAAAAGGAATCACACAGTATTTATCTTTTTGTGACTGGCTTGTTTCATTCAGCAAGATGTCCTTGAGGTTCATCAAGCTGTAAGCTGACTAATGTTCTAGGATATGCTCCTCTGTCCACGGGATTTCCCAGGCAAAAACACTGCAGTGGGTTGCCATTTCCTCCTCCCGGGGATCTTCCCGACACACGTCTCTTACATCTTCTGCCTTCGCAGGCAGGTTCTTTACCACTAGCACCACATGGGAAGCCCATGTCTAGCCTATCTTTTGGTAATCCACTCATCCATTGACGGACACTTAGATTTGTCTCCCACTCTTGGCTATTATGACTAATGCTGCTAACTGTGCAAATCTGTCACTGGCAAAGCCCATTAACCATTCCCAGAAAATAAAAAGAGAATCTGGGTGACTAATAAAGTCGAACCTTTCTTTCCTTTGTGCTTAGTCTAGTTTCACTTGCTCGTAGGTCGCCACGTGCAGAGGACTTAAACTTGCCAGTTCAGAAGAGAGTTCCTAAGGCAAAATGGCTGCACCCACACCTCAGCTGGGCGGGCACGCGCAGAAACGACTCAGGACAGTGCAATCCAAGATGGCGGTGGTGTGCCGTGTGCAGAGATGCTGCCCCCGGCACTGGATCCAGAGCCCAGAGCAGCGCCTGCCTCGCGAGAAGTCCCACCCTTCCCCACCGACGAGACTCGATAAAGCAGCCTGGCCCACAGTCTGGCAGGGAAAGCATGTTCTCTAGAGTACAAACTTGTACCCCTCCATTCTTGGCTCAGAGAATCAAGCTTTCCTTTGCTTCTGAATCATATGCAAATGCTATACCATTTTATATGAGGGACTTGAACACATGAGGATTTAATACCCTCAGGGGTCCTGGACCAATGCACAGTACTGAGACACACATACACAGAGACATGCGTGTGTGTGTGTGTGTGTGTGTGTGTGTGTGTGTGTGTGTGTGTGTATCAACTATTACACATATATCAAATTCTAAAATTTTTCCAAGACATTGTCTTCTTATTTGAGGGGTCTCCTTGCCAGGACCCATAGCCATGTTGACCGTGTCATCTGGGTCACTCAACACTGTCCATCCGTCTGGCAAAGACTAGGATTGGGTCCAGAGCCAACTCAAATAAAAGCCTGTGTCACATTTCCTGCCCCCGCCCACGCCAACATACCCAGCAGGGTCTGAGAGCAGGACATTACAATCCAGTCCGAATGCTTTACACCATTTAGTGACAGTACATCACTAGATCCCATGGGGCGGAGGCACTGTGCTCTCACGTATTTATAGACAAGGGAGCTGAAACCCAGTCTAAAGTCACACGACAAGCCAGTGTTTCAGCCTTCTGTCCTTCCTGAGACAACTGCTCTTATCCACGGCTCTCCTAGCATGCATCCCCCCAGCTCTTGCTCTCTTGGTAATCTAAGCCCTAAAGGAAATGGGAGCCCCAAACCCTCTTCCCAGGACACTTGTCATCCAGAGAAGAAGAAAGGATGCACATAATGAAAACAGACAGGAACACAAATTGTTTTAAATATGTAACCATATACAAAACCAGCTGCAGCTGGTGCACAGGGCTGTGGGCGGCTGATGGAGGAAGGGGTGGAGCTGCTCAGGAAGAGGTGGGCTCTGAGCAGAAGAGGGTGAAGGGACAGGGAGAGAGGGCCGTTGCAAGAAAAATGGCTGTCATGTAGGAAAGTTCCAAAGTTTGAGAACATGGAGAAAAAAGGTCTGGGAGTCAGAAGGGGCCATCTTACCAGAAAACATGATAATACAGGAAAATACAGGCAATTGACAAATGTTACAAATCTATGAATGAACTTGTAGGTTTGTTTTTTTGTGTTTTTTTTTTTTTTTTTTTCTAAAGGCAACCAGATGCCAAGGACACAGCAGCTTCCCTCGGGAGTGTACTGGGCCTCAGTTCCCCTATGAGCTCTGCACACCCACCCTCACTACCTCATTTTCTCCTAGAATAACCTGTAGTGAGGCCATAATTTGAAGAAATGCTTCAGTGTAGTAAAGAATAGGGTAATGATAGGAAGGATCTGAAAACTGCCAGAACAACCTTACATGAAAGAGAATTTTGATTGATTCAAATATCTTAATAGGGCAAGAAAGCAGGTCACTTCAAAGGCATCATTACCTCTCTTGTAACTCTCCACTAACATTCTGAAAGACCAGATGAAGTTCTCAACAGGACCCTGCACCTCCCCTTCCTAAAATTCTTCCCATTTGTAGCTGTTTGTTTTCTGACTATCTTGCTACTAGATAGTAAGTTCTTCCAGGGTAAGAACTACATCTGTCTTCTTCTCATTCAAATCCCCAGGAGGTTCCACAAAACTGGCTTATCATAAGTGCTCCATAAATATTTGTTAATTGTCTTCCTGGGGAACTGTGGAAATCTGAGTAAGTTACACCCCCTCTTTGAGCCTCAGTTTCCTCATTTATCAACTCACAGGTTTAAATTAGCTCTACAGTAAAAAAAAAAAAAAAAATCTAACCATGCTTGTGGTTGGCATTTCCCAAAAGGAAATGGGCTGCGATGAGGCATACCCAATGCAGGGCAGAACCAGAGGTCCTATCTCAACCTCCACTGTGTATCCCTGGTCCCCAACACTGATCTCAAGGGGCAACCTAAGGTGGGAGCTGGAGAAAAGGCTGAGGATGTGTAAGGGGGCAAGATTCGATGGGAAATGACTGACCTGGAGTTTCAAAGACCTGGTTCTAGTCTCACTTGTGACTCAGAGAAAGTCACTGTGGGCTTCCCATTTGCTAATCCGTAAAATAACTGGGTAGGCACCAAGGAAAGTTCCCTTCAGATCAAAGATCTTTTTTTTTTCCTCTTCAAAGCCAAAGGTTGCTCAGCCAGAGCTGGGCTCACCAAAAAAGAGACTTGAGCCCAACATTATTGCTAATATTCCCCTGATCTGTGGTCCTTCAGATCTGCACAGTTTCTTAGGTGTATGGATGGGAGACTGAATCAACAAAAAGGAAAGAGATTCAGTTTCCCCTAACCTAAGCCATATCAGGCTACTGGGGGGGAAAAAATGTAAAGGCTATCAGTAGGAAAATTTGGAGCATCAGTGTAATCCCTCCCCAAGTTAGAATAACTGCATTTTTTTCAGTTTCTGCATCTGTGCTGTCACTGGGGAGTTAGCTGGCTGTGTCTGTGTTTTAACATCTGTCAGCTAAATCAGAGACTTAACTGCAAAAATCGTGGGGCTCAGAAGCACCATGTGGTTTGACACTCCCTGGATGACACAAGGTCAAGAAAGCAATAAATGAATTGCCATGAGACCCAATATAACATTTTCATCAGTAACACAGCCCTTGTTCCAAAAAGCCTTTGCTCCAAAAAGAAAGCACTTGTACCCATTTTCCCCAGAACCATATTTGGACATTTCAAAGGAGCAAACCATAACAAACTAGAAGCATCTGGGGCAAACAACTGGCTTTCTATTTAAAGAGTGTCGTGTCTCTCAACATAACAGGACTGACATTGCCCATCAGAACCTACTCCAGGTATGAATAGTATCGCCTTGAAGCAAGATAGTGATACATGTGCTTTGCCATCTGCTAAACAAAATCCGAGCCGTGTGGGCATCTATTCATGTAGAACTGCTTCCTAAGTTCTATCGCTTTAACCAAAGGTTTCTCTTTGAACATCCTTTGTTTTGCAGATAAAGAAACTGATCCAGGTGGTAGTGAAGTGATAGGCAAGCTCAAACAGCCTGATTTATACTAACACCAGAATTCGAAATTACAGAATTCTCAAGATTTCATAGAAAAATTGAGTTACCAAATCACTCTGTCCTGCACAAAGCACAGTGTGGTATCAGTGTTTCAGAAGACCAGGTAGCCCACCAGCACGTCCACAGAACGTGTCTTTCACTGGGGCTGGGGAGCATCTCCTCCCCTAAAGGGGTCCAAATTTTTAGTACCTACTAATTCCAAGCAAGATTTCTCAACTACAGTTGTGGTCATTGAAGCCCTGTGGAAAGAACAGTCCATGAATTTCTATACTGCCTTTCCACTTAGCTTTTTTTTCAAATTAATGTTTGCTTAAATGAGAGTTTCTGAGCCCCTTTGCTTTTCACAAGTTTTGAACTCCACACCCAACAGCCACATGCAGCGGAAGGCCTCATCTGAACCCTTGTCTGTACTAACCAGATGCATGAATGCTTTCTTGCGCTTCCCTTAGACAGCAGCTGAAGCTCATTTGATATGTAACTGTTAAGATTTAGTTCTTACTACGGTACATCCACCATTGTAAGTTCTTTACATGAAATACCTCATTTAATCCTCAAAACAACCTTTTGAATTAAGTACCATTTTGTCATCCCATTTTACAAATATGGAAACCAGAGGCACAGAGAAGTTCACTCATTATTGACTAGGGGATTTTGGCAGAAACTAATGCCTCTGTCCATGGGATTCTCCAGGCAAGAATACTGGAGTGGGTTGCCATGCCCTCCTCCAGGGGATCTTCCTGACCCAGGGATTGAACCTGCGTCTCTTATGACTCCTGCATTGGCAGGCAGGCTCTTTACCACTAGCACCACCTGGGAAACCCACAACTTAGCACACACTTGCAACACCTGTGGCCAGCGATTTTTCTCTTGGCCAGCCAAAAACAATTCTGTTATTTCACTAACACTTTGCAGATTATTACATTCAATAACTAAACCTGAAATACCTGAAAAATCTTCTGATTTTCATGAAACATTGTCTTCAGTCCACTCTTCTGTAGAAGCAAAGGAGCATGCTTCAGCATCGTGAATTTCATTTTCACTTTCCATATCAGAATGCATCACTAACGTTTTTTGTCTTTTTCGTGGTCTAATGTTCACATTGTCTGAATAAGAACTATATTCTGAAAACCTATCATCTTCTGAGCTACTCGTATATATGTCACTCAAGCAGTCAGAGAAAGTATCTGCTTAAAATTCACCCAAAAATTCTTCTCCACTCAAAATTTCATGATGCATCATTTTTGAAAATTTTATGTCTATAATATATGCAAGGTTGGAACCAAAACCTAATGGAGCAAACTGTGAATGATAATGACAATCATTAACTGTATATGGAACTTTTGACCAATTTTAAGCACTGCACAGTCATTTTAACTGTATCACTCCCTAGAAACACAGATTCATCTCCAGTCAGTAATTACCAGATAACAAATGACACACTAATACATCCCCAGTCAATAATGTGTTAGTCAAAGCTAAGTAACCCAACAAGCTAATAACTGATGGAGTCAGGATTTGAACTCAGGCTTTTCTCTGCACTAGTAAGCAAGCTTCATGAGAACAGAGACTCTGCTTTATTCACTGCTATAGTCTCAGCCATCTCCATAGTATTTGGGATATAGCATATGCTCAATAAATATTTATTGAATGACTACACCAAACATCCTCCACAAACCAAGAGAATGACCCAGCATCACAAGCACCAGCTTGAACCAAGAGAAATTTGCTTAGAGCAGCATTTTGGACAAAAATTCTTCATGCAACCCCTGGGCTTTGTGTAAAGAATGCAAAGCCCATTGTGAGTGTCTGAGAAAATCTGGGAGAAAGCCATCTGACCTATTTTGTTCAAGCTGCTCTCCAAGCCCCCCTTCTCCTCGGCCACCCTGATTTGGTCACTGCTGAAACTGGGTCAGTGTCGAAACACCACAGTCAGCTTACGACGCTTTCACCATTAAAGTTTACTCTATCATCTGCACATTAAAGAAAAAAACTACCACACCAAATCACAATGCCAGAACCTCCTTTAGGTCTGGCTACAGACTCGTGTTAAGACACAGACTTAGAGTTTGCCTCTAGTGTATCACAAAATAACCCTTCCAGAAACGGATGGAAGCCTGCGAGGCCTCCAACTCCTCCACTCCCCAGCCCTCATCGGAGGGCCACCTAGCTCCTGTCCTCTGCTGTTCTCCCAGGCTCCTTCCTAAATTAAAATTTTGGATTACCCGGACTCTAATGCCTATTTAAAATAAAACCTAAATTACTACCTTATGTTTGGGGCAAGTCAACACTCTGTCTGGCATCTCTCATTTCTGTGTGAGATTCAAACAAACCCACCAGCACAAGTGGAAAATTGGTCTTGCATCACATACACTGTTGGGATCACCACATTTGGAATTCTAGGTTTATTCTCCCACAGAGTCAAATTTAGCCGAACCCTCGAGAACAGCTCCGTGCACTCTGACATTAAAAGTAATATTTGCTAAAAAGCGTGGGGGGTTTGCAGGCAACTTGAGCTGCAGCAAGAGGCATGTTATTACTGACTTAACTCCTACATGGCTTCCATCTTAGTCATCAGGCACATGGCTGGGTTTCACAACCTCCCCCTTTGTTTCACTCCAACCTCAGAGGACCCAGGTAGGTTTTATGCAGTTGGTGTTTTGTTTTGTGACAGCCAAAGAGTAAGCCATAACAGTTATAGTATTTTTAAAAGGAAATCTCACCAAAGGAAAGACATAACATATATACGCAAGTATGCTTTGAATGAATGGAAGTGATGGTGGTTGCCCCAGAGTAACCTGGACTGAACAAGGAAGTAGCCATCTTTAAAATATTATGTGATTTAAAACCAAATTTTAAAGCTAAATTCGGTTCCCAGTGGGAATTATTTATCCCTCATGCTGCTAGTTTTCACTGTTCAACCAGACAGGCAGATGTCATTGTGAAAGATAATCTCTCTTCTAAAGACTGAACCACATTCAGATGGCCTCAAGGAAAACTTAGACTCATTTTAAAGATAAATGAGCTATGACTTCCCTGGTGGTCCAGTGGCTAAGACTTCACACTCCCAATGCAAGGGACCTGATTCGATCCCTGGTCAGGGAACTAAATCTCACATGCCCCAGCTAAGAGTTCCCATGCTTATCCTAAAGACTGAAGAATCTGAGAGCTGCCACTAAGACCCAGCACATCCAAATAAATACATATAATAATAACTAAATAAATTATGAAAAATAAAAATAAATTTCTAAAAACCCAGGACATTTTTGGAAATTGTACACTCTCTAGCAACTTTGTGGGAATTTTTATACAAGCAGTGTTTTATGAGTTATATAAAATGTTATAAAATAGAAAAAAAAATTGTTTCCTATCTTTGATATTACTCTGATTTTTAACCCTCCCTCATGTTTCTTTCTAATGGAGATATAATTGACACACAATCCATCCTCTCTTGTTTTTAAAAATCAAACTGGACAAACTGGGCAAAAACTTTAGATGGTAAATGTGATCATAATTGGAAAAACTCTGAGAGACTTTGATTCATGTGGAATAATGGATGAACTCTCAGCTCTATCAGAAAGCTATCTGTCAGGGAACATCATTATTCCCCTTCAAATTATCCCAACCCAAATTATTCAGTTCTTATCACCAAGAACCAAAAAAAAAAAAAGGATGCACACAATTTGAAGGAAAATCAATAAACATCGGTTTCTGTCACCATCACTGCTTTTCACAAGCAGCACTTGCCCCTTGTAGCTCATCGGTGCTCGGAAGAGAGTTAAAACCAACCACTGGCGATTCTATTCTAGTTTTTGCATGCCACTTCTCGACACTCTGCCCAGTCTTTCTTTGATATTAAGAACAATGTTTACAATGTGATAACAACACAGTCCCTGTGCAAATGGAACCAACAGTCATAAAAGCCACCACCCAGGACCGTCTCTGTCTAATGTGCTTTACAGTGAGCGTCCCCCTGGGATAAAGGCGCCCGGTGCTTGGGGAGGGAACTATGGTGCAAGTGTCCACTGACCTGCAGCTGAACTTACCACTTGCTGTCTTTCTCTTATAATCTAAATCTGGAAATGCCCTGTCTGGTCAGCAGTGCACTACAAGTCATTCAGCAAAATGCTCCAGCTGCCATAAAAGCGTGCCTGTGTGTTAGAAAACGAACTTGTAAAATATAGTCTAAGGATTGTGTGAAGGCCGTTATTTCAGACAGCCAAAATGCTTCTGCCAAGACACCTTTGTAATGCAACCCGGCGGCAGCTGTGGGTATTGTAGACGCTGTGGGTGTGAGTCTGTCTGCAGTCACAGCTGACCCTGCCCCGGGGCCTGTCTTGTCACTGAACACCCTCGCTGGGACCGGGTCCCCAAGCTGTCTCACTGGGCGCTGACCCCATCGGCTGGGCCAGGCCTGCCTCAGCAAGTTCCTTTCACATCAGCACTCTCTTCAGTCTAACTTCGTAAGACACATCACGACTCTCCAAACCACTGGCAAAGTGGAAAACAGACACAAATCATATGTGACAAATTTCATAATTTGATAAGGAACAAGCCAACTTTTTGAAAAACACTGTTGTGTCTATTTTGAAAGAATAATTGTGCCTTAAAAAAAAAAAAACAAGCATTTCATTATTCTATCTGGACTTCTGGTTTTTCAGATCAGAACAGTGGTTTTCCTTTTTCCTTGTGTTGTTAGCTGTTGCTTTGTCTTTTGCTTTTTAACAAACACGTGGTGTTGATATCTTTTAGTAAAACTGTATTTGTGTTTTTTGTATGTATAAATTATGTTCTTTATCACTGCATAATCTTCTCGTTGATTCCACCTCCCAGTTTTTTCTCAGCTTGATTCACTGTTCCTGACCACAGTCTCCCTCTCTGAGCCCCTGTATTAGCCTCCTCCCCAGCCTACCCACTCCACTGTTGCTCCCCCATCCATTCTGTGCACTGCAAAGAGAATTATTTTTTGAATCCACTTCTGACCAAAACACCTCCAGGCTTAAAAACTTTCAGTGACTTCCTAATGGCCCCTTCCTACTTCTCCAGCTTAATCGTACATCAATCTTCTCCCTCCACCCTGGCACCTGCGCCCACACCTCAGGATTACAGAGGTCTTCTTTCAGTTCCTCCCAAGTCCTGTGCCCTTCAGACACCTGCCAATGCCATTCCCTCTGCCAGAAATGCCCCTCCCACCTCTTCACCCCCAAGGACTCCCCCTGATCCCTCCTTGCAGCTAAGATGCACTCCCTCTATATTTGTCAACGGGGTGAGATCCTGCTACCTGCTCTCAAAGCACCCTGTCCATCATGCTTATAATCACAATGTACGTAATTACCATGTGCAACTAGCTTCTAATATGTGGTTTTGTGCCTGTGTTCACTTTGGTCTCCCCCAGATGCCTGAAATAATACCTCAGCAAATACCTGCCATATGGTGAGTGCATCACCTTTACACGCTATGATAGCAGCTCATAAGAACAACTAGAGTCACTTCCCTAGTGGCTCAGTGGTAAAGAATTTGCCTGCAATGCAGAAGACATGGGTTCAATCCCTGGGTTGAGAAGATCCCCTAGAGAAGGGAATGGCAATCCACTCCAGTATTCTTGCCTGATAATCCCATGGACAGAGGAGCCTGGCAGGGTACAGCCCATGGAGTCCCAAGAGGTAGACACAACCCAGCAAGGAAACCACCACCACCACGAAAGTTGCACAGAAGGCAGGGGAGGGGCGGCTCTGAGAAGGTGGCTTTCCACTGATGGGAACAGTCTTCCCTCGGTGTTTCTGTCTCCCTGGAAGTCTGGAAGTTCTGTCTCCCTGGAGTCTGCGAACAGATGATTAATTCAAGTCTGGCTGAGAAGCTGGCTGGTGAAACTTATAGCCCAAAATTCAGTTGGCCAAACTGCACAGGAAATCACATTTCTAAATTTAGAAGGACCTCCAGATTTTATTTATCTCTAGGAGTTAATGTCTAATAATCCAATAGGCTCTGAATTACATTTTTCTCCTATTACTTACTTTTTTCCTTGACTTACTTTTTATTTTCAAATACTTTAGATTATTGTGACATTAATACAGTGAATTTTCATACACCCCACACCCAGTTTCTTCTATTACTAGCATCTTCTCTACAATGGGATATTTTTCACAATTAATGAGCCAACATTGATATATTATTATTAACAAAGACCACACTTCCACTCAAACTTCCTCAGTTTTCCTGTTATGTCCTTTGTCTAACTCTAAACACATTATATTTAGTAGCAGATATCCTTAGACTCTTATTGCTATGACAGTTTCTCAGCCTTGTTTTTGATGACCTTGACAATTTTGAGGATTACTGAACAGTATTTTGTATTCTGTTCTTCAAATTGCATTTTCTTAAATTGAGATATAATTCACAAACTATAAAATCCATGCTTTCAAAGAGTACAATTCAGTGGTTTTAGTACATTCACAAAGTCGTACAACCATCACCACTATCTAAATCCAAAACATTTTCACCACCCTAAAAAAAAAAATCTATCACTCATTAGACATTATCTCTAATTTTCCCTCCCCCTCCCCCACAGTCACAGCCAACCACTAATCCAGCTTCTGTCTCTATGGATTTGCTGTTCTGGACATTTCTTCATACCGTGTACCGTGCTGAAATTTTTCTTTACTTTCTCTGAAAGTCTCTGAACAACACTTTACTGAGGCTGAACCTCATCCTGATTTCCAAAAAGATTTTCAGAAAAAGAATTTACCAGTCTCCCATTGCTCTAAAATAAAGTGGACTCTTTGTAACTGGACTATGTTTCATTTTAGAACAAAAATACCTGGATTCATGGCCTAGGACAGAGTTCATGCCATTATTCTGTTAATAGATATGAACTCCTAGTTACTCAAATAGACTCTCTAATCTCAGAACACTTTCTATGTCTCTTAACATGTTACACTCATGTTAAACTGAAAAAATCCTTACATGGACAAGAGAGGCTGTTCCGACAGACACCCACTTCATATGGCATTGATTAATAGTTTGGCTCTATCTAGAGCACATGCGGAGAAGGCAATGGCACCCCACTCCAGTACTCTTGCCTGGAGAATCCCAGGGACGGGGTAGCCTGGTGGGCTGCCGTCTATGTGGTCGCACAGAGTCGGACACAACTGAAGCAACTTAGCAGCAGCAGTAGAGCACATTCGGATCTCCAGGGTATTTGAATACTCCATTACCTGTGGTGCTCAGTGACAAAAGAGGAGCCAAAATGTTTGCTCCTCATTCCTGAAAGAAGTTCTCCCTGGTGGCTCAGATGGTAAAGAATCTGCCTGCAATGCAGGAGGCTTGGGTTCAGTCCCTGGGTCAGGAAGATCCCCTGAAGAAGAGAATGTCTACCCACTCCAGTTTTTGTGCCTGGAGAATCCCATGGACAGAGGAGCCTGGTGGAATACTGTCCATGGGGTAGCAAAGAGTCAGACACGACTGAGTAACTAACATTTTCTCAACAGAGGCCTGATGAATCACATACCACACCACTGAGAGATGCAATATGGCTTAAGCTATAATCAACTCCCAGGAAAAGCAATTCCATGTTCCCCATAGAGGAGATAAGGACACAGGAATCGGACCGTTTCTTCCAAGGGGCCTTGAAAGAGCTACTGCTTCGGAGCTCCGGCAGTATTCAGAGGCTGGAGTACAGCTGGCCTTAGTCACCATTCAGAGCCAAACAAGAGGAAATGAGTCTAAACCTCATCAAAAGAAATCTAGGTTAGACAAAAGGAAAAATCTGTGAAGACTGTTAGCAGGATACAATGCCCAAGTGTCCAGCATTTTTTAAATTAGTCAACTGTCCTCACCAGTGGCTGTGACTAATTAAAAATCGTGTCACCACATTCAGAAATGCAAACTGGCTGTAGCAACAATCAACTACAAGAATACAACACTATGCCTCATGAACTGATATAAAAATCTTGTTCAACCCAGAAAGTGTTCCTGGGATATTTCTATATGATGTGAGAATTCAAGAATTTAGTTTTAAGTGACTACTGAAATAAACTCTGTGACATAAGCTACATGAAGATAAATAAACTGGGGGGGGGGGGGAGGGGAGGAAGGGGGGAAGGGGCTGGGGGGGGGGGGTAAGTGTGTTTATTCAAAATTGGAGAAAAGCTACATAATTCACTATATATCAAGCCTGAACTTGGAAAGATCCATCATATACCAATCATGTGGTAACCAGTTTTTGCAAAACACTGGCTAACTTCCAATCAGTAATAAGGAATCTTTGAATTCAAAAGTGCACATTGTTCCTTGGCTAAAAATAGTAAAAAATCTCAGTCCTTATCATCTCTAATTTAATGCACTTCCTGCCACCAACAAAAACTTACTGAATACCTATTATGTGTCTAGTTTTTGATAAACATCAAACTGAAAATTTTAATATGAACAAAAAGATGTTTTAAACCGTTTAAAAAAAAACCGTTTAGCATGTTTGGAAAATCACATTATACATTTTTGACAAGATGTAATTTAGTCTGTATTTTTTTTCCTTCTCACACGTAGTAGCTATATTTCCTCAAATCTCTGAGACCTCTATAGAATTTATTTTCAAGTGCTAAAGATTTTAAGCACAGATTTCAGAACTGTGAGACAAGTTTACAGAAACAAACCCAGGAATACCACAGCAATTGTGCTCCTTGCCCCCGACGCCCTCTGAGTTCACAGCCCCCACCACCACCACCCCTCTCCACCCCCGCCCCTGGGGACGTCTGGAGCTCCAGTCTGGGAAAGCAATGCGCCTCCTGCACATCCTCTCCCAGGGTCTCTGCCTAGGCCCGCGTCCACGAGCAGAAATGCTGACTCATAGCCTCGGCGGCCGGCTAGCAGCTCTCACTTCCCCAGCCCTGCTAGGCGGGACCAGGGAGCGCAGCGCAGCGAGCGGTGGGTGTGGAGGCGTGGAGGGCTGTGGGAAGAGTGTCTGGCGGGCGCTGGGAGCTACAGCCAAGACCTGGAGTCCCGGGATCAGAATGCTGGGCTGATCCAGGGAATCGCAGAAAAGGAAGAAGAAAAAAAGAAAGGAAATAAAAGGTCAAGAGGACAGAGAAGGCCAAGGCAGAAAATGAGGAGAAAAAAAATAGAAGTGCCTAGGGTCAAGCGGTCGAGAATGGGCTGCCCACCCTTTTCCTGGGTTCGCTCTTTTTCCCCTGGCCCTCCCCCCAGCTGGGGGCCTCGAGGCAGGATGTGTCCTTGTCCCTGGGGGCAGCCAGCCAGCAGAATGTCTCCGTGCTTTGAGCTGACTTAACAAATAATCTTTGGCCAGACACCTATTTGGGTGTATTTGATTGCTCACTAGGCTCCCTTCCAAAAGGGCCACAAGGAGAAATTTTAATGGAAGCTATTTGCTCCAAAAGGGGATTCCCAGCTGGCTGGGTGGTAAAGAATCCGCCTGCCAATGTAGAAGACATCAGTTCAGTCCCTGGGAGGGAAGATCCCCTGAAGAAAGGAATGGCAATCCACTCCAATATGACAACCCACTTGCCTGGGAAATCCCAAGGACAGAGGAGCCTGGTGGACTACAGTACGTGGGATTTCAAAGAGTTGGACAACTGAGCGACTGAGCACCCACTCTCGCACTTGCCCAAGAAGATAGTCCAAGCTCTCTCTTGTCCACCATATTCAGCGGTAAACTACTGCTCTGCACTGGATAATACCTCACTGATGATAATCTATGATTTTGTGTACTTTAGGACCCTGAAGGCCATATGTCATCACCCCAGAAACTTAATTAGTGCTAACAATAAAAGAAACACTCTTTTTTATTCCCAAAAGCAGTTGTATAATTCTAGTTGTAAGTTCTAGAATAGGCAAAACCAATCTATGATAGGAAAAAATCAGGACCATTGTTGCCTTAGGGATTTGGGCATGGGGATGGACTGGGGAGGAGCATGGAAGGAACTTTCTGGAATGATAATGTTCTATATTTTAGTAGTGATCTGGATTACACAGCTATATGCATTTATCAAAACTTTTCCAGTGGGTATGTACAGTTTATTGCAAAAAGGAAAAAAATCATAGAAAATATTTAACTCTAGCTGAAGACATGTATGCTAAAGTGCATACGTGTCTTCAACTGGACATGAAGGACAACAAAAGAGAGTGATTAAAAAGTCATCATATGAATTAACAAACAGTAACAAATAGCTTTTATTTTATCACATGCACAAGCTAACTTTTGTTAATGCAAAATAAACTTTATCAGCTGATACATGGGAAAAGCACGCACAGAAGTATTTAGGGCATCAACCTATGGATAAATATTCTCGGGAACTGCTAGGAAATGTTCTTCATAGGGTGATAGAAAAGCTCCCCTACAGTTCTTGTTGTGTGTATCTCTGTGCGATATATCCACATTACCAATCCCTTTAGATGATAAGAACCAGCAATTTTAAAACTAACTTGAAGTAGACAGATGGAAAGGTACATGTTGAGTGGGCTGAGAAACTCTTGTTGAACATCAACAATATGGTCTTTATTTATGACTGGCTTCCCTTCTCAAGATTTTGAGGTGTTTCCAATAAAAATGCATGTGATCATTGATAAAACTAAATAAAAAGAAGAGCATAAGGACTAAACACAAGTAGTGGTTTTAGACCAACAAAAAGAAAAACACAAATGCACAACATAGGAGCCTAGGATAATAGCTACAGCAGAGCTTCATATTTGTCTCTGAGCCACCAAGAAAAGTAAGGATCGGTTATATTTTTATCTTCTAATCCAACATTCAGCACAATGCTCTAAAGCGATTCTGTCATCTGAGACTCTTCCAGGTGGTGCGGTGATGTCCCCGACAGTCAGCTCAACACCACTCCCACCCCAAATGTACTAAGTGATTTTCTACACCTAGTTATTGTAGTCAGCTCAACACCACTCCCACCCCAAATGTACTAAGTGATTTTCTACACCTAGTTATTGTCGTATTCTTACATTTTATTATTTTTTATAATAAAAATAGTGCTGTAAAGTGTAAATATTATTATACACTGCACGGCTTGCAGGATTTTAGTTCCTCGACCAGGGACTGAACCCCTGACCTTAGCAATGATAGCACTGAGTCCTAACCACTGACCACCAGGAAATTCCCACATTCTTCAGTTTTAAAAATCTGCAACATAAGAAAATAGTTATTCCCAAAGGAAGGACTTCTTTCTAGTAAAGGGAATTCCAGGTAATAAAGTATATATCACCTCCAAAGGTGATGGAATAGATAGAAGTAGATAAGACAGAAGTAAATAAAATAAGGTTTTATGTCATAGTCTATGCCCTATATGAGCACCAAAGAATTGATGCTTTCGAGCTGTGGTGTTGGAGAAGACTCTTGAGAGTCCCTTGGACTGCAAAGAGATCCAACCAGTCCATCCTAAAGGAGATCAGTCCTGGGTGTTCATTGGAAGGACTGATGCTGAAGCTGAAACTCCAATACTTTGGCTACCTGATGCGAAGAACTGAGTCCTTGGAAAAGACCCTGATTCTGGGAAAGATTGAAGGCGGGAGGAGAAGGGGATGACAGAGGATGAGATGGTTGGATGGCATCACCAACTCAATTAGTCACACCGTCTCCTTCCCACACTATGTGAACAAGTCTGTTCTCTATGTCTGTGTCAGCCCTGGAGGAATTCTTTCAGAGAGTTCTGTGAGACAACAGCACTGTATCCTTTTGGTAAACTTCCTATTTTTCTAGGATAATATTTAATGAATATAATTTTATAAGAAGCTTAGAAAATACATTCCAAGAATGGAAATTTCCATTGGTTTGGCTTGATTCAAGCACAGAATTTGTAGCATCTAGAGGAAAAGATGAATTCTAAACAATCTCCCATAAATACCACTTTTCTCAGCCAAGCTTTGATGAAGGTGATGAACAGCAGACAATTTGAGTTGGCATGCTCTTGCAGGGTCTGGAATGCTCTTCTCTGAGTTGATCCATATGCTTCAGAAACCTCACAAGCAGATGGTGAGGTGTTGATGTTTTTGAAAATGGGGTAGACTTTTCTCTGGGCTCATCCAGATGAGCTCAGACTCATGAGGTTAATCAAGGTCAGCAAACTAGGGAAGATCAGAGCTCATCAGGTAGAATGGGTTTTAAATAGTTTTAGTAGCAATAAGCAGTCATTGAGCTTTGATCAAATATAAGGCTTTTGATCAAAAGTGTGAAGGTTTATAATATCAGAATCTAAAGGAGGCCAGTTGTGCAAGAACTATGGAGTTGGGAAAAGCAAAACTTTCAGATGTTAAGTGACCATCCTGAGCATCCAAAGGCAGTTTTCATAGTTTTCATATTAATTCATTGTTATTTAAGTATGTACTGTTGTTGTTGTTATTGTTTAGTCACTAAGTCATGTCCAACTGTTCTGTGACCCCATGGACTGTAGCCCGCCAGGCTCCTCTGTCCATGTAATTTCCTAGGCAAGAATACTGGAATGGGTTACCATTGCCTTCTCCAGGGGACCTTCCTGACCAAGGGATTAAATCCACATCTCCTGCATTGCAGGCAGAGTCTTTACCTGTGAGCCACCAGAGAAGCCCAAAGTATGCATACTTATTGCAAAAAATTCAGAAAATATAGAATAGTATTTTAATAGAAGGTAATTAATAACTTGGGCTTCCCTGGTGGCTCAGTGGTTAAGAACCTGCCTGCCAATTCAGGAGACACCGGTTTGATCTCTGGGATAGAAAGATCCCCTGGAGAAAGAAATGGCAACCCACTCCAATATTCTTGCCTGGGAAATCCCATGGACAGAGGAACCTGGCGGGCTACAGTCCATGGGGTTGCAAAAGAGTCAGACACAACTTAGTGACGAAACAACAACAATTAATAACTCAATCTCTCAGGATAATCACTATTAATATTTTGCTATATATCCTTCTATACGTTTAACTAGGCTTAAGAAAAAATCTCTCAACTATATATTATAAATATGTATCAATGCCAATAGATTCTACCTCATCTCTTCAACTACGTAATATTCCAGTAAATGGACAGACCACCATAATGTATTCAATTGGTCTCCTACTCATGCATGTATGTGTGCATGTTAAGTCATATCTGACCCTTTTGTGACCCCCACGGACTGTAACCCACCAGGCTCCTCTATCCATGGGATTTTCCAGGCAAGAATCTTGGAGTGGGTTGCCGTTTCCTTCTCCAGGGGATCTTCCTGACACAGGAATCGAACCCATGTCTCCTTTATCTCCTGCATTGTCAGGCAGATTTTTTTACCACTAAGCCAACCTCAGTTTAGTTCAGTTCAGTTGCTGACTCTTTGAGACCCCATGGACTGCAGCATGCCAGGCTTCCCTGTCCATCACCAGCTGGGAAGTGACAATAAAATCATGTTGTTCTAAACCACCCAGTCTGTGGCACTTTGTTATAGCAGCTCTAGAAAACTAATAAACCTCTCTACCCACCTTTAACACCAGAAAGCATAAAGTGTGAAACACTAAAAAATAAAAGGATTTGATTTCTCAAATCCTGCTCCTCTTCGGTGATATAAAATAGTAATAAACCACAAAAATTAAGTTGTAACATCAGATACTTGACTAGGGTCCCAGAAAGAAACACTGCCCCACCCCCTCTGCCCACCCATTAGAGAATTAAATAACTTACTCTCAGAGCTAGTAAGTGAAAGATCTGAGGTCTGACCCAGGCCTGTTCTAAAATAGTCATTCCATCCTGTACAGTCCTGGGCAAGCTCTCATCTCTCTTCTGAACCCTAATCCATCTCCTTGTTACCTCTCTTTGGCCCTCAGATACCCAAGGCCCACATGCCACCTCTGGTCCCAGCCCCCACTGCACTCAACCCAAACCACCCCTCCTCTAGGGAACTGTATTCCAAAATGCACCTTCTTTGCTCCCCCTCACTCCCCAAATAAAACTCCTAGGCCTTCAGAATCAGACCTCCGCTAGATTTTCAGAAAAAAAGCCGTCTGAATATCTAAAGCAATTTATAAAGCATGTACTTAAAGTGTACACCTGCCTGAGGAGTCTGTAAACCAAAGAATCTCTATTTGGCAGAAAGAGTGGGGCAAATAACTTCCAGAAGGTGCATTTTGGGTTTTACATGATGACTCTGGGCAACTTCTCTTACTCCTCCCAAACCCCCTTCTCAAACTGTCTGAATGCTGGTCAGGGATATAGAAAGTATTAACCAGTCTCCCAGAGTCCTTCCTCAATTCCATTCATCTGTTTATACTTTGTTAAAATGCACAGGTCCCTGAGAAATGTACAGCTCAGGGCAGCTGGCCTCTCCTGAGAGCCGCTGAGGATTGCGGGGAACCAGAGTGGCAATATCCCAGGTCAGAAACAACAAAATTCTGTAAAGCAATTATCCTTCAATTAAAACATAAATAAATTTAAAAACTTATTCCAGGTCACAGATGGGGGAGAGATGCCTGCCCCGCCATCTTGCCCACACAGAAATAAACACTTCCTAAGAGCTTTGCCCCTAAAGTGCCTTTGAGATGTCATGGAAACAGCGTCTTTACTAAGCACTTTCGCTAGCCGTTTCACTACCCTCAGCACTTTTTAGGCATTAACTCATTTTGTCTTTACAACAATCCTAAGAAGTGAGTGCCTCTACCCTTCTTTCATAAATAAAAAACCAGGGGCACCAAAAGGCAAAAAGAAAGTGAAAGTGACACAGCTTAGTCATTAAGTCGTGTCCAACTCCTTATTGACCCCGTGGACTGTAGCCCACCGGGCTCCTCTGTCCATGGGACTCTCCAGGCAAGAACACTGGAGTGGGTTGCCACTTCCTTCTCCACCAAAATGCAAAACTAGTATCCAAACCGAGGCAGGCTGACCCCACAGGCTCCTGCTCTAACCACTGTTCTACACAGAGAAATCATGTATGTGATGTGGATTATTATTATTTCAGCAGAAATGAATAGTAGTAAATTTAAAAATCTGCCAGGCCATTTGAGATCCAGCAAATGTTCCCACTTAGATGCTCAAATCAGACATCAACAGCTCTAATGGGCCAGCCTTGCAGAGCCACCTGAGGATCCCACAGGTCCTGTTTGAATGATGCCTGGGAATGACAACCAAAGGCCTGCCCCGGGAACCAAGTTTAAGTAACTAAGCAAGTCTGAAAGCATGTCTCTGGCCTGAGGACTCAGGCTATTCCTTGCGGGTCAGTTTCCAACGGCGCCTTCTGAATGTATTTCGCTGGAGACGGCTGAGCGGAGACCCCAGCACAGCCACCCCTTCATCATGGAACTGAGAGGCCTCTCTCCTGCCTGCCCACCTCTGGAGCATTCCACAGTGGCAGTCCAAACAGCTTGTCCAGACTGTCACACTAAGGGAATTTATTTTCAAACAGAACAGAAAAAAAGAAGAGGAGATCCCAAAAGTCTGCTCTCCTTCCAAGATTTAAAAGGCCTGATGCAAGAAAGTAAAGATAACAAATTTCGAAGTGTGGGATTCTAGTGAGTATAATGCCTCCAGTAGTTCATTTTACCATCAATTCTTTTTTTATTTATTTTTAATTGAAGGATAATTGCTTTACAGTGCTGTGTTGGTTTCTGCCGTACATCAACATGAATCAACCATAGTATACATAAGTCCCCTCCCTCTTGAAGCTCCCTCCCACCTCCCACCCCATCCCATCCCTCTAGGCTTTCACAGAGACTCAGTTCGAGTTCCCAGAGTCATACAGCAAGTTCCCACTGGCTATCTGTTTTACATGTGGTAGTGTATACATAAATTCTTAATCTGCCTTGTCTTTTCACTGCGATAAGGAAGAAGTACGGGTTTCCCAGCGGGTGCTTGGGGTAAAGAACCCACCTGCCAATGCAGGAGATGTAAGAGACGCAGGTTCAACCCCTGGATTGGGAAGGTCCCCTGGAGCAGGAAGTGGCAACCCATTCCAGTATTCTTGCTTGGAGAATCCCATGGACAGAGGAGGCTGGTGGGCTAGAGTCATAGGGTGGAACAGGATCAGACACGACTGAAGAGACTTAGCACGCGTGCAAAGAGAGAAGTATAGTGTATCAGTGCCTGACTGTAACAAAACTGTAGCCAAATCAAAGGATGGCTCTATCAAACTGGTTTTGATTTCAGAATATCAATCTGAGCTTGTGATGGCTTTCAATTTCAATTTTATGGGCAGCTCTAAGAATTTCACACACACCCACCCGTGCACACACATGCTTCTCTTACAGAGTGATCCTAGCGATGAGAAACAACACACGGCATGCACAGTGAAGTGAATGCCAGGACAGGGTCTGCTCAGCTTTTGAGGGAGCGTCTGAGAGCTGCCCTAGTTCTCGAAGTTGTGCTCAGCCAAGCCCACCGAATCCCAAGGGAGAAGGGACTGATGGGTTGCCCACTTCTAGAGCCCACAAGCCTCCTGCAGACAAAAAGACCCAGGTCTACCCCTCCCCCAGGAAGGAAGTATCTGCCAACAAGCTGATGAGCTGAAGTGTGTAACATACAAAAAGGGATGAGGGGGTGGTCCAGTGGTTAAGACTCCATGCTTCCACTGCATGGGGCATAGGTTCCATCCCTGGGGAGGAAGCTAAAAACCCATATGCTGGTGCAGACTGAAAAAAAAAAGGAGGAGAGTGAGGTAGCAGACTCTCCTCCTCCAGAGGATGGGAGGAGGAGGAGGATCCAGTGGGAGCAAGAAAGGAGAGCAGGAAGGAGGGACGCTGCATTCAAGACGAGTGGTGTGTGTTCTCCAAAAAAAACACAACATTCGTGGGGAATGACGTAATGAGTATGTTGGATCAAGTCACAGCCTTTGCCTCTTTTTCTATATTGAGCAGGTAAATCAACCTATCAAATCCATAATTGTCCTGGGTGGATTCTGCCTGAGGAAGGTGGTCCTAGAGAAAGTGGGTAGTGGTCACCGTGTCGTCATTCAGGGTCCTTCATCCATGGCAAAGACTGACCTGACTCCTCCTGTGAAGGAGAGCTGGAGACCTGCCTCCTAGCTGCAGGGGCAGGCAGTGGGGGAAACTTTAGTCCTGCAGGAGCCAAGATACCCCACACCCAGGAGTAAGAGGCAGCAAGACTGCACTTGTGGATGTTCACCATCTACAAGAGTTTGAAAATGAACAACCCAGAGAGAGAAGGGTGGGGCCCCTGCCACCGGGAGTTACGCTGCTAACTCCTACGTTTGTTCTCTTGCCTCTCTGTCTGCTCCTCTGCAGCAAAGAGCTCTGAAGTCCTTAAAACAAAAATGGTATTGGCCAATTCACAGAGACGGAAAGTAGGGTGGTGGTGGCCAAGGACTGGGAGAATGGGGAATGAGAAAGTTTTTAATGGGTATAGAGTCTCAGTTTTGCAAGATGAAAAGAGTTCTGGAGATGATGGTAGGTGATGGTAACACAACAGTGTGAATATGCTTCATACCCTGGGACTAGACACATAAACATGGCTGAGATGCTGAATTTTAAAGACATCCCTGATGGTCCAGAGGTTAAGAATCTGCCTTGCAAGGCAGAGGATGAGGTTGGGGAACTAAGATCCCACATTCTACAGGTCAACTAAGCCCTCTCGCTGCAATGAAAGATCCTGCATGATGCAACTGAAACCTGATGCAACAAAATAAACATATTTTTTTAAACTGAATTTTTTAAATGGTAAATTTTATGTTATGTGTGTTTTACCACAAGTTTTAAAAATTAATATTATTTGCTGAGCTTCAGGGACTTCCCCTGTGGCTCAGTGGTAAAGAAACCGCTTGCAATACAGGAGACACAGGAGACGTGGGTTTGATCCTAGTCAGGAAGATTCCCTAGAGAAGGAAATGGCAACCCATTCCAGTATTCTTGCCTGGGAAATCCCATGGATGGAGGAGACTGGCCGATTACAGTCCATGGGGCCACAAAGAGCCGGCCACAACTGAAGTGACTGAGCATTTATTGTTTGTAGATTTTCTTCATGATAGCCATTCTGACTGGTGTGAGGTGATACCTCATTGTAGTTTTGATTTGCCTTTCTCTATTAATGAGGGATGTTGAGCATCTTTTCACGTATTTGTTGGCTGTCTGTATGTCTTCTTCAGAGAAATTTCTATTTAGGTCTTCTGCCCATTTTTTGATTGGGTTGTTTGTTTTTTTGATATTGCACTTCATGAGCTGTTTGTATATTTTAGAGATTAGTCCCATGTCAGTTGCTTCGTTTGCAAATATTTTCTCCCATTCTGAGGGTTGTCTTTTCATCTTATTTATAGTTTTCTTTGCTGTGCAAAAGCTTTTAAGTTTCATTAGGTCCCATTTGTTTATTTTTGTTTTTATTTTTGTTATTCCAGGAGGTGGATGAAAAAAGATGTTGCTGTGATTTATGTCAAAAGAGTTTTCTTCCTAGGTTTTCCTCCAGGACCTTTATAGTGTCCAGTCTTACATTTAGGTCTTTCATCTATTTTGAGTTTATTCTTGTGTATGGTTGTTAGGGAGTGCTCTAATTTCATTCTTTTACATGTAGCTGTCCAGTTTTCCCAGCACCACTTACGGAAGGGCCTTGTCTTTTCCAAACCACTGCTGTTCTATCTTTCCTCAAGGCACTCTTCCTTTGAAGCATGTGCTATCCATCGTGTAATGCCATCTTTTTCCACCCACTCCCCCAGTGGGCCTGAAGGTCTTGGCATCTGGCTCCAAGTCTTTCTCGCCTCTGGACCCCTGCCAGCATCCGAGTAACTTCAGTGTTCTCCTTGATGACTCGGCCAATCCGACTTCCCAGATAGTGAGTGGGAATTACTCTACCAGTAATTTCACATCGTTATCTATAACTCTCACAGCAAACCAAAAGCTCAGCTATAGCACCCTTATTTGGAGACAGCAGGGGCTGGGATTCTAAACCATGCTGGTCAGACTCCCAAGTTCACGCTCACCTCTGCATCAGATCAAGAGACGTCATACTACCCTGCATCAGAATGCACCTAAAATGTAAGCCTAAAAACCCTGCTCCCTGCCGTACACTCTTCCTTCACCCCCTCTCCCACTAAATCTCTTTCTCCGCCTCACCAGACACCCAGCCCCTCAACCCTTCCTTGGCTCCCAGTTAATCAGCCCTGCCTGACACCTCTCCCTCCATCCCTGTGGCCAGAGAAAACGCCAGGAACACCCCTCGTGAGCCTGTTTCTTTGGCCCAGTGCCCATGTTATAAGCCCTCTCCCTTTGATCACCAGACTACTGATTAAATTAGCAAAATCCGCTAGGCCTACAATTGTAAGCAATGTTATGGTGGTGATATAAGTGCCGGTTTGAACTTTCAAAAAGTGTGCTAGATTGGTTGGGACCAAGTAGAGAGAAAACAGCTGATGGCAGGTGGCAACTGATAAGAACCATGGCTACTGCCAGCTAGCCCCATAAACCAAAGGGCCTGTGGTTCTGCCTGGGGCTCTTGGCCTAGCAAGAGCACTGTCACCATGAAGTCACTCCTGGCATCTACTAAAAGACATGATATCTCCATCCATCCTTGAGACAGTGACTCAGCACTCTACGGGTCCCACGGGCGGCTGGAAGAGATCCTCACTTCCCTTACCACCCGTCAACATATACCCACCACTATTGACTCAGATGGCAAAGAACCTGCCTGCAATGCAGGAGACCCAAGTTCAATCCCTGGGTCAGGAAGACCCCCTGGAGAAGGGAATGGCAACCCACTCCAGTATCCTTGCCTGGAGAATTCCATGGACAGAAGAGCCTAGCAAGCTACAGTCCATGGGGTCTCGAAGAGCTAGACGCAACTTAGTTAGTGACACACACAGAATGATAAAACGTACTCTTGAGTAAACACCTCCCTTCCATCTTCTCCGGGACCAAATTTTGTAGGGAAAGGTGAGAAGTGAATTAAGTGGACTTTGGTTGTTTACTGTGAAAACATATTTATGCCTGTGTATTCTTTGTCTTTAAGCATATCAAAAATGCAAAGTGGGCTTCCCTGGTGGCTCAGTGGTAAAGAATCCACTTGTCAGTGTAGGAGACACGGGTTCAATCTCTGATCCGGGAGGATCCCACATGCCGAGGAGCAACTGGGCTGCTCTGCCAAAACTACTGAGCCTGTACTTTAGAGTCCACGCTCGGCAACAAGAGAAGACACCACAATGACAAACCTGCACACATCAATTAGAGAGTTGTCTAGTTGTCTAGTTGTCCTGTCTTGCTGCAACCAGAGAAAAGCCCGTGCAGCACCGAAGACCCAGCACAGCCAAAAATAAAATTAATTAGTTAATTAATTTTAAAAAATTTAATGTAAAAGTATATGAGACATATCCATGACAAGTCCTGAACTCTTGGTCATCAATAATACAGACAGTAATACTTGGCAATCACATCAACAATGTCCTCATCAACATTTCTGTTCTCTTGCCCTGTTATCCTGACCTGTTTCCTCTCGCTGACAGTCCCCTTAGAACTGATTTCCAGTTCTAAGTTTTTTGGTACTACTAGAGAGAATCTCAAAACCCTGTTGATTACCTAAGGTATAAATTTAAGAGCTCAGCTCTCCCCTAAATATATCCCTCTATTGTCTTTCCCTATAGCAGCACTTCCAAACCCTTCCAGGTTCTTTGAGCCCCTATCCTAACCCTAGCCAGTAACTTCCAAATGAAAGAGTCATCCAAAACGTCCATGCGTTTCACCTTTCCAGTTTTATTTCCACTCATCTTCCCCACTTCTTTCTTGTCCAAAAAGAAAAGTACCCTACTCCTTTCTACACCCAATGACTCCTGCATTTTTATTCCATCCTCATTTTCCTCTTCTAGGATGCTTCATCAGTTACTGAGTTTTTTCCACCCAACCCATCAATCAATAACACCAGGCTTCCCTCTATTCCACCTACCCCTCAAACCACTACCCTGCGTGTCCTTTCATTCACCACCAAGTCTATTTGTGGTCCGCGGGCCCTCAGCTGCCTCAACTCCCATTCATTTCATACTTCCTGTAATTTAGTTCCCAGTCCTACTTCTATATTGAAGTTTCTCTAGCAAAAGTAAAAAAATTCCTATTTGTCAAACCCAGTCTTCAGTTCTCATCCAGCTCTCCTTTCTGGAGTTACAGCACGGCTGTGAGGCAATACCACGTGGAATTAATAGCAGGAATCCTGGAGTCAGTGGTCTGGGTGTGGCCAGTTTCCACGTGGTTACAACTTGAGTTGAAGTATTCAACTTATTTGCACATCAATTTCCTCATCCCTAAAATGGAGAATGTGCTAATAGTAGCTCCTAGCATTTAAGGCTTATTAGCTAGCTTAGTCAATGAGGAGGTGCAATCTGAGATAGTGAAAAGCCAGATTGGGAATCAGGGGAACAGGGATTTGATCCCAACTCTAGAATCTTTGTAATAACAAGATCTCTGGGTCTCATTTTTTAAATAAACTGGGTGATCGTGAAAGTGCTTTCTGGCCCTAAACATTTCTATGAGACATTAAACAGTTTGGCAATAATTTGAGAAAATGTACAAATGAGTACTAAATGAACAACACATGTAATAAGGGGTTCAGGGAAAGGGAAGAATACTGTGAGCAGGATAGTTGAACGTTAAATGGGCAAACTTCAGTGGACCCCAAGAGACAGGGAGGGTTTTGATCGATGTGAAAGAGGAGGGAAGGTTCTGAGTTTGAGAAGCAAAACAAAGGTATGCAGTGATTTTAGGCACACCAAGAAGACCGCCCTGTCAAAACTAACTTCCCCATGACTTGTCTATGTGTCTGTGTGTTCAATTGCCCAGTCATATCCAACTCTTCGATAAGTTCTGGATGTTAATGGTTAATGGTCTGAAGTTATTGTTAAACCACAAATAAACTGTTGTTTATAACTGGTAAAAATGAAAGTGACCTATATCCTGGAGCCACTTAAGGCAACTTGTAGAAGAATAATTAATTAGGGATGTACACCAAGATAGGCTTCCCAGGTGGCACTAGTGGTAAACCCACCTGCCAATGCAAGAGACATAGAAGAGCGGGTTCGATCCCTGGGTTGGGAAGATCCCCTGGAGGAGGGCATGGCGACCCACTCCAGCATTCTTGCCTATTCTGGTCCATGAGAGAATCCCATGGAAAGCAGAGCCTGACGTGTTACAGTCCATGGGGTTGCACAGAGTCAGACTGACTGAAGCGACTTAACACACACGTACACCAAGGTATTAGTGGTGGTTGTCTCTAGACAGTGGTTGCAAGTGACTTTTATTATGCTTATCTGTGTTTTCTAAAATGCACATGAGGGACCACCCTGGTGACACAGTGGCTAAGAATCTGTGCTCCCCATGCAGGGTTAGATCCCTGGTCAGGGAACCAGATCCCACGTGCCACAGCTAAAGCTCTTGCACGTGCTTTGTTGCTCAGTCATGTCTGACTCTTTGGCACCCATGGACTGCAGCCTGCCAGACTCGTCTGTCCAAGGGGATTCTCCGGGCAAGAATACTGGCATGGGTTGCCATTTCCTTCTCCATAAAGATCCTGCACGCTGCAGCTAAAAGATCCCACATGCTTCAACAAAGATTGAATATTCTGCATGCTGAAACTAAGACCTAAGGCAGGCAAATAAATAAATTCTTTAAAAGGAACGTGAATTGTCGTTTATAACCAATATGAACAAGAGCACATTTAAGTTTTTAAATGCAATTAAGGAGGTTGTGACATCTTAAACCAAATTAGCAAAGGAAATGACTGCTTGACAGATGACTGGGACTCAGTTGAAGTCACAGAGATGCCGGGGCACTGAAAGAATTGTTGCAAGTGGGGACAGTGAAGCACTGGCAACAGTCATTGCCTAGAGCCTAATTTGCCCCTGCAACAGTATATTGCAACCTCTTAAAGCCCATTTTATTTTTGTTACACCCACTTTTATTTCTGATACCCAAAAATATTCAAAAATTTTATTAATTACAACAGATCTCTGGGAATTCCCTGGTGGTCCAGGGTTAGGACTCTGCACTTCCAGTGCAGGGGCCCCGGGTTCAATTCCTGGTCAGGGAACTAAGATCTTACAGGCTGTGCAACACAGCCAAAAAAAAAAAATCTCTTTTCAAGTAGTGATACACAAAGGGTAATACAGCTACTCGGCATTTTTCGGTGCTTTTTCAGTGACAAATGCCTGTCAGGTATTCCTCACCTCAGTCCTTATTCTCAGATTTGTGATTACCTTAGAGAAGTTAACAGAGAAGGCAATGGCACCCCACTCCAGTACTCTTGCCTGGAAAATCCCATGGATGGAGGAGTCTGGCGGCCTGCAGACCATGGGGTCGTGAAGAGTCAGACACGACTGAGCGACTTCACTTTCACCTTTCACTTTCATGCATTGGAGAAGGAAATGGCAACCCACTCCAGTGTTCTTGCCTGGAGAATCCCAGGGACAGGGGAGCCTGGTGGGCTGCTGTCTATGAGGTCGCACAAACTCGGACATGACCGAAGCAACTTAGCAGCAGCAGCAGCAGAGAAGTTAATGGAGTTCTGAAGAGTAAAGTTTTGGGCAAGACAACTCATAAGAATAAGCATGATGAGGATCATTTTTTATATATTAAGTTGTTGTATTTTTAGTTCATTCTCTCCTATAAATCAGATTTTCTGCAGCCTTTCCACCATTATGCCCTCAGAGAAGGGGAAAAAGCAACTCCACAGAAAGGAGGGAATGACTTAGAAATATTTCCTCCCAGTCAACAGGGGAAATTAAACTTTCCAGTAAATCGTGACTTCAAAATAAGAGACATAAGCAGAGAAACAAGTGTGGCCTGGTTCCTTTGCCTTGGGCCCACATCTCAAAGTAAGAGGTCGTTAGGTAAAAGCTGAGGGAAAAGTCCAAAGTTGAGGGGTTCCTGCCCCCACTTCCTATTGGGGCTCCAAGAAACCTCATCCCAGAATAATTTCCTTATCAGTATAGAGGAGTCTCAATGGGGAGCTGGGAGGGGAAATGGTATGATTAGAAAGAGATCTGTGGGAATTCCCTGGCAGTCCAATGGTTAGGACTCTGCACTTCCATTGCAGGGGGCTCAGGTTCAATCCCTGGGTGGGGGGCTAAGATCCCACATGCCACGTGGCATGGCCAAAAGTAGAAAGAGAAAAAGAAGACAAAGGTCTGAGGTAGCACCCCAAAGTCTTCCTCAGCTCCCTTATGAATAGAAAGGATCCAGAAATTCCCATGTTACCCATGGAGGGCTTCCTGATGAATTTCCATGGAGGTTGCCAGGATAGCAGTAGAAAGATCCTGTGACCAAGGACCGCAGAACAAACCACCCAGTGTGGGAATAAATAAGAATCCCAACAGACCTCAGGAGCATGTGTGGTGTCAGCAAGACATTAGGTGAGTCAGGTGATCTAAAGAACAACCATGAAGGCCGGACCAGACTTCGGGAGAGGCCCAGGCTCATCAGAAGCTGATACCAGCAGATAGTCAGTGACCCACAGAGGTGACACTGACGTACGGAAAGGAGGCAACACAAAGGCCTAAGCCTCAGCACAGACCTGGAGGCCACTTACCACCAGTGATGCTCTAATACATTAAATATTTACAACAGACTCTCCAGAGAGGAAAAGCCCTGGTTTGTGGTATTTAGAGATATCCTTGGTGTAAAGACTGCCACCAAAGAAGATTTCATCTTTGCACCATCGAACATAGAGTTGGGAAGAGATGAGGTTCATAGAAGCATACAATTTTATAGTATTTCCACTTACAGATACAATTCATAGAACTTCAATAGCATAGATAACAGTAAAATATAGTCAAAAATTAGGAAGTGGTGAATTCTGAGTATTACTTTTCTTGTCAGTATTATTTCTTTCATGGTAAGTTTGTGCAACTTAGCTATTATTGAATATTGTATTTAAAAACTGACTTGCAAAATTCCCCAAAATTAATCAGTTCTGGTAAGCTGATGCAAGCCAGCTAGAGCATGCCACTGCTTAAGAAACCCTACCCATTTTTTTCCAGATTTCATCTTGGAGAGCCATACAGGTAGAGGAAGAAAAATCAAACCACTGGGTCATCTACCCCAAATAAATTAAATTATCATTAATTAATAAGTGTCAGTATCTACTATCACCTCCACCACCATCATTTCCAACCTGAAAGCTGGGGAAGAAGATGAAATCAGTTATAAAAAATTAAATAAACTATATTTTCTTTTCATATCTCCATTTAAGTGTGTGTCAATTAAAAATTTTGTACCCATTGAAAAGATGCTCAACATCACTCATTGTCAGAGAAATGCAAATCAAAACCATAATGAGGTACCATCTCACACCGGTCAGAATGGCTGCCATCCAAAAGTCTACAAGCAATAAATGCTGGAGAGGGTGTGGAGAAAAGGGAACCCTCTTACACTGTTGGTGGGAACACAAACTAGTACAGCCATATGGAGAAGAGTATGGAGAAAGCCACTACAATATTATAAAGTAATTAGCCTCCAATTAACATAAATAAATTTGTATTAAAACATTTTTTTAAATAAAAATAAGTGGATCCAGAGGATCTTCCTGACCCAGGGATGGAACCCTGGTCTCCCGCATTGTGAGGAGACACTTCACCGTCTGAGCCACCAGGGAAGCCCATAGTGCAAACTTAAAAAAAAAGTCTACAAACAATAAATGCTGGAGAGGGTGAGGAGAAAAGGGAGCCCTCTTACACCGTTGGTGGGAATGCAAACTTGTACTGCCTCTATGGAGAACAGTGTGGCTGCTGCTGCTGCTAAGTCGCTTCAGTCGTGTCCGACTCTGTGCGACCCCATAGACGGCAGCCCACTAGGCTCCTCTGTTCCTGGGATTCTCCAGGCAAGAATACTGGAGTGGGTTGCCATTTCCTTCTCCAATGCATGAAAGTGAAAAGTGAAAGTGAAGTCGCTCCGTCATGTCCGACTCCTAGCGACCTCATGGACTGCAGCCTACCAGGCTCCTCCATCCATGGGATTTTCCAGGCAAGAGTACTGGAGTGGGGTGCCATTGCCTTCTCCGAAACAGTGTGGAGATTCCTTAAAAAACTGGAAATAGGACTGCCATATGACCCAGCAATCTCACTGCTGGGCATACACACTGAGGAAACCAGAATTGAAAGAGACATGTGTACCCCAATGTTCATCACAGCACTGTTTACAATAGCCAGGACATGGAAGCAACCCAGATGTCCATCAGCAAACCAATGGATAAGAAAGCTGTGGTACATATACACAATGGAATATTACTCAGCCATTAAAAAGAAGGCATTTGAATCAGTTCTAATGAGGTGGATGAACTGGAGCCTATTATACAGAGTGAAGTAAGCTGGAAAGAAAAACACCAATACAGTATACTAATGCATATATATGGAATTTAGAAAGATGGTAACAATAACCCTGTATGTGAGACAGCAAAAAGAGACACAGATGTATAGAACAGTCTTTTGGACTCTGTGGGAGAAGGCGAGGGTGGGATGATTTGAGAGAATAGCATTGAAATATGTATATTATCATATGTGAAACAGATTGCCAGTCCAGGTTCAATGCATGAGACAGAGTGCTCAGGGCTGGTCCACTGGGATGACCCTGAGGGATGGGCTGGGGACGGAGGTGGGAGGGGGGTTCAGGATGGGGACACATGGACACCCATGGCTGATTCATGTCAATGTATGGCAAAACCACTACAATATTGTAAAGTAATTAGCCTCCAATTAAAATACATTAATTAATTTTTAAAAAATTTTGTACCCAGTAATGGAAGGCAATGACAGTAGCTTCTGTGGGTGTAGGTTTATCATTCTCACATAACAGAGTCAGGCCTGCTTGTACTCCATGGTCACAGAATAGCTGCACCAGCCCCATGCAATACACTTCCAGTCAAGTCCAGATAAAGGGGAAAAAAGCCCAGCAATTTCTGTACCCTTTTATCAGGAGCACAAAAATGTTCCCCAGAATCTGCCTTCTCTTGCCCCTCCCCACTCACTTTCTCTCAGTGGACTTCTGTTACTTGAGTCTTGCTGCTCTGAACTAGGTTACTCAGCCACCTCTACCTGCAAAGGAGACTGGGAAAGATACCTTAATTAGCCGAGACCAGTCAGGATCCACTGCCCGGGGTTGGGCATGCTGCTGTCAATAAGGAAAAAAATCAGGGTTCTGTTAGTAAGGAAAAAGGGGGTAATGTAGAACAGGCCAGCTGAAAGCAAGTAGGGCATAACATTAGTCAGTATTTCTAACCCCGATATACACAGCAAAGTGGAAGAACAATTTTAAAGGGGAAGGAGACAAGATTTGGCATTTTTTCCCCAGAGTTTAAGATGGAAATGCAGGAAGAGCCTGGCAGTATTAGTATCTAATCAGAGACTGTGAAACGTGAAAGTAATAATCACTCAGTTGTGTCCGACTCTTTGTGACCCAGGCTCCTCTGTCCATGGAATTCTCCAGTCAAGAACACTGGAGTGGGTTGCCATTTCCTTCTCCAGGGGATCTTCACGACCCAGGGATCAAACCTGGGTCTCCTGCATTGCAGGCAGATTCTTAACTATCTGAACCACCAGGTAATCAGAGGTTATTAGGGGTGCAAACAGAAGGGAGGCTTGGAGGGTTTAGCCGCCCAAGTACTGGTCCCCCTCAGATTCCTAAAGGAAAACCACTTCCTTTTAGCAGGAAATGGGGTAAAGACACTGAAGTTCAATGTTAAAGAGGCTTCCCCATCAGGGAGAAGTAGGAATAATAGACTCTTGTTGCTTAATAGTTTAGGATGCTCAGAGCTTTTACCAAGCAGTGCCTTCTACGGACCTGAGTCCCACTTGTTCTCTGCTGAGTACAGACTTCAGGTGTCACTCACAAAGCCAGGGAGAGCAGCAGGGCTGAGAAGGAAAGTGAAAAGATCCTTTCTCCCCTGCTTCTGATGAACCTCTAGACTCACAAAGGTTAATTGCTCAAAGGGTTGGGGCTTATTCCTTGGGAAAGGAGCTAAATAACTAAACATCTGTGGGTGCTGAGTCACACAGCCCATCAGCAAATGGAGCCTGCCCTACTGTGACTGGCTGCATGACCATCACTGGCCAATTGCAGGAATCACACTAGGTCCAGGAAAAAAGCAAGTCACAGATGCGCAGGACAGGATCTAGAGTAGGTGAAAGATTAACTCCTATGTTAAATTAAAAGTTCCACATTTTCTGATACAAAATGTAGGCCCTTTAGTTGAACAAACTGAATAAATGCAACAAATTTCAAGCAAAAAACATCTGAGACTCATCGGGCCACACTCCAAAAATTACACATGTGCATTAAGTTCCTTCTTCTAGTGTAGCATAGCCAATGCTTTTCCCCTCTCATATAGTATTAACTTGTTTAAAGAACACGTATACAACAGCATTTTTAATTTTCCGTGTTTCTCAATCATAGTTCTCTCCCTGAAATCTTTATTTGTGGGAAGGAAAAAAAAAAGTTTCTGCCTCTTTAAACAAGTACTCAGACCTGAAAATGCTAGCTAATTTCATTTTCTTGATACAGTGTGTCTGTGATCAGAACTGAGTCATACCAAAAATACTTCGACAAGATTTGACCTTTTACTTAAACCCCACATTGAGATAATCTACTTAAAATCGTTATCAATAAGACCTTTGTTTTTAAAAGCACATTTAAAATAAATCACTTTTTTAAAGGAGAAAACTGTTTTCAATTAAGTTCTTTACAGGCAAACAGCTTGAAAGTTATGTTTGCTCTTTTATTTTCTTTATATATAAATTATGCCCAAGAGTGCCATGATAATAGTACTACACAAACTATGCTTTACCTTTGTATTTACTTCTTGTCAAAATAAACTCTACAGATTAATTTGTTTTTAGAGTGCTTTATGACCAGCAAGCCCCAGGGTAAAAACAATGCAAGCCACCACCATTTTTTACTATGAATAAGCAAAACCAAGTCCAGTTATATGAGCATAATTAATTCTTAATTCCTTCTGACAAACAGTTTTCTTGCAGTAGAAAAATTTTATTCAACTATAACAATGTTTCATTATTTAGAAAACTTTGGAAGACAGACTTTTTTGCTTGAGTGCCTGAGCAAAGTAATATTGTGATACCTAAATAAGGCTAATTACTAGGATTGGTTTCCTGTATGTTTTAGTCACCTAATTCTTTTGTCATCAAACTCCTGTTGCTCCTCAAAATGCTGGGAACTTACTAGATAGATACATACCCTAAAAATTATCCATTCCAAAATAGATATTTCTCAAATTTCCTAATTTTCTCCCTTTGGCTTCGCCCTCTACTCCATCCATGTTTAAAGGCTGCTTATTAGTGGCAGATTTTACATTTCCCTTAGTGATTTACTATTAACGTTCTACAGGAGTAAAATTATGACCTGAGCAAGCACAAGTCTGGAAAAGAAAATAATCTAGGAATGAAATAATTATATTTACTTATTTTATATATAAATTTAATCCAAATCTCTGTGTGTGTGTGTGTGTGTGTGCACACGCAGTCAAGTTCAACTCTTTGCGATCCCAGGTACTGTATTCCACTAGGCTCCTCTGCCCATGGAATTTTCCAGGCAAGCACACTGGAGTGGGTTGCCGTTTTTTTCTCCAGGAGGTCTTTCTGACCCAGGGATTGAACCTGTGTCGGCTGCATTGGCAGGCAGATTCTTCTACACGCCACCTGGGAAGCTCCTTAAAAACAAAAAAGCACTCTAAAAACAAATTAATTTGTACAGTTTATTTTGACAAGATGTAAATACAAAGTGAATATAATGCTCCCACTCCAGTATTCTTGCCTGGAGAATTCCAAGGGCAGAGGAGCCTGGCGGGATACAACCTATGGGGTCGCAAAGAGTTGGACACCACTGAGCGACTAACACTGTCAATCCAAACCACTATAAAATGATTCTGCTTCTAAAGTTACTTCTTAAGTTAGCTATGGGGTTAAGCGCAGGATTTTTTGAAAATTGGACATCATCAGGTATTTCTTGGATTTCTCCTCTTTTACCCCTCCCACCATGGCCTAGGTAAGGAAGCACAGGGTGAGGCCCCAGAGTCCAGAGTGTAGCTGGAAGAGGTGTTTATTTCAAGGATTTAGAAATGAGGAGAATTAGAGAATAGTCAAGAAGAGAAAGAAGCTGAAAATCTCATCAACCAAAAGGGGCAAGCACAGAGCTAGAAATGAAAGACAATGGTCAAGTTTGAGACTCTGAATGAGTACAAAGAACAGCCCAGGAGAAGATCTGGAGCAATAAGCTGCACTTGTACCAGCCACAAACCACCACGAGGAAGGGACATGGTGAGAAAGGGATTGGGTGTGACCAAGAAGTCTGGTTGGAAGACACAAAGGGCAGCAATAAGAATGAACACAGACTCTAGTAAAGCCAACAGTTCTCATGAGTCTTTCTTTTGGGCCAGGTGAAAGTGAAAGTCTCTCAGTCAGGTCCAACTCTTTGTGACCCCCATGGACTATACGGTCCATGGAATTCTCCAGGCCAGAATACTGGAGCGGGTGGCCATTCCCTTCTCCAGAGGCTCTTCCCAACCCAGGGATCAAACCCAGGTCTCCCACATTGCAGGCAGATTCTTTACCAGCTGAGCCACCAGGAAAGCCCACTGGTCCAAAGATCTCTGAGATTTACCACAAAGATAACAACATTACAGCATATTTTGCCTCCCAGTTAATTGGACTAAGAAAGTTAGGAGCTATATTTCCACCTCTCTTTTGAAGCCACCTCTGAAAGAAAGAGCCCCATACCCAGAAAGCCTGTCCTACCCGAAAGGTATTTCCCTGCACTGTGGCCCGAATAACTCCACCAGTCTGTTGACAGACTTGTCTCTCAGAAAAATTCTCAGATGAAGAAAGCTGACAATACAAAACCCAAAAGGCATCATACTGAGGTGAGTCAGCTTAAGCAGGTTTCTCTGAGACAACACAAGTTAGATGAATCAAATGGGGAAAAAAACCACAGGCTTTCTTTAAGCTATCATTCAGGCAGAAACTCGGGTCTAACTATTCCTTTTGAGGTGGGTAAACCATTTAGAGACTTTATGGAGTGGATATAGCACCTTCTATGGTGAAAAAGAACATCATCTTTTCATAGAACAGAGAAAGAACTATCATTTTCTGATGTCAAGGACAGCAATATATGTACCCTAAATTGTTACATGGAGTGGAAGAAAAGATATCTCTGGATCAATACAACCCTTTGAGAAAAACACATGAGATAAATAATTTTATTACAACTTTCCCATGCCTTTCCTTTTACTGAACTCTAAAAACATGATCATATCCATCAAGGGGGGTTTCCCTTGTAGTTCAGTTGGTAAAGAATCTGCCTACAGTGCAGGAGACCCAGGTTCGATCCCTGGGTTGGGAAGATCCCCTGGAGAAGGAAATGGCAACCCACTCCAGTATCCTTGCCTGGAAAATCTCATGGACACAGGAGCCTGGTGGGCTGCAGTCCATGGGGTCTCTAAGAGTCAGGCACGACTGAGCGACTAACACTTACTTACTTACTTATCCATCAAGGGATACCCATACATGAAAGTGTGAAAGTTGCTCAATTGTGCCCAGCTCTTTGCAACCCTATGGACTGCGGCCTGCCAGGCTCCTCTGTTGTATGGAATTCTCTAGGCAAGAATACTGGATTGCATTGTCATGCTCTTCTCCAGGGGATATTCATGACCCAGGGACCAAAACTGGGTCTCTGCATTGTAGGCATATCCTTTACCATCTGAGCCCCATGCATGTACATGAATGGAAATTGAATTGTAAATTATATACTCCTACAGTCTTGTAAATACTATTATGGATAAATTTATATGTCAACTTGACTCAGCTCCAGAGTACCCAGATATTTGATCAAACATTATTCTGAGTGTGTTTGTAAAGGTGTTTGTGGATGAGATTAACCTTTGAACGGATAGCCCGAGTAAAGCAGATTGCACTCACTACTGTGGGTGGGCCCCCATCCAATCAGTTGAAGGCCAGGATAGAACAAAAGGGATGAGTAGGAGAGAATTTCCTCTGCCTGACTGCCTACAAGCTGAGATATCAATTTTCTCCTCTCTCCAGACTTGAACTGAGACATCATCACAAGCCTGCCAGCCTTCAAACTAAAACTACATTATCAGCTCTCCTGGGTCTTCAGTTTGCACACCCATCCTGAAGATCTTGAAATTTGTAAGCCTCTACAGTCACCTGAGCCAAATACATACATATATATATATATATATACACATATATACATATATACATATATATATATATATATATATATATATCACATCCTGTTTCTTTGGAGAACCCTAATACAGATGCTTCTATAAATTTTATAGCAAACTTGTATAAAAAATAAAGATATATCAAGTAGCCTTAGCTGTTTTCCTCTCCCCTGGACCCATAGCCATATATTCTGTTCTGGCTCAAAGAATGGGAGTAGAAGTCACACCCAGACCTAAAAGGCACTAGCCACTGCCCCCACCACCACCATCGTATTTAGAGCTGCCACATTCAGTCTAAACCTACCACTTCATGGGCTTCCCTGGTGGAACAGTGGTAAAGAATCCTCCTGCAATGCAGGAGACACAGGCGATGCAGCTTCAGTCCCTGGGTCAGGAAGATCCCCTGGAGGAGGGCATGACAACCTACTCCAGTATTCTTGCCTGGAGAATCCCATGGACAGAGGAGCCTAGAGGGCTACAGTCCATGGGGTCGCAGAGTCAGACATACTGAAGCGACTGAGCACGCACACATGCTACCACTTCATATGACTTTTGGGAGGCAGGCCGTTTTAAACAACATAATTTCTAAAGACAGAACAAGAAAGGAAGTGAGGAGTGCTGCTTCGAGCCCACTGTCTGGTATATACTGTAACTAGAACTGTACACCTCCCCTTGTAGTGGCCCCACTGATTTAATGAAAGAGTGAAGGCAGGTTGATCTGGTTTGCAGGGTCTTAGAAGACTTGACTGAACACATTATATCAACTTAAGAACAAGCAATGTGTCTCAAGCCAAGGTCAAAGAGTAAATGAGAGCAAAACATTCAAAATGATATGAAATTTTCATTCACCAGAATTCTGGGGCAAGGGTAGCTTATGTTCACAAGGAAACCCACCAGAGCTAGAGAGTACACATTCTAGAGGAAATGAGTGTGTGGTGTGGGAGAGCACACCCAAAAGTGCACTCCACATGGAACAAGAGAGATTTTCACCATTGTCTTGAGTGAGAAGCTGGTGGAAGGAAAAAGGTGCAAAAGGAAATTTTAGGAAGCTTTCTGTATGATTTCACTATGTGAAACTGCTATATTGATATATTTTAAAAATAAACCTTAAGGTAAATATTTACATTATTGTTCAAGGTTTCTTGAGTTACCTTTTGTTGAAGGTTGTACTTACAAGAGATTAGAGCTATGCAAGGAAGCCTGGCTTTATGTGAGTTTCATTTAGACAAAGCCCATCTTCAGATTTCAACGTATTTCCCAAGCCCCTGTCAGGGAAGACCTTTCCTTTTATTATAACAACTGATGATCCATGATAAAGAGAACATGAAAAGATAGAACTCTGGTGAAATCTTAGCTTATTTTTAAGACTTTTAGTGTCTTGTGGCATAAGCATTCATCAATCAACTCTAAAAAAGCAACGTGGAGCTTGTCCGATATTTTAACTCGGGGCATGGCTCTAAGTTTCCTCCATAATGTACCAGATCAACAGTAAGGTTCTATAGACTCTATACAGCACATGTAGAGAAGGCAACAAATACCAGCTCCAACTATATTCTCATCACCTAGGAAGACTAGAAAATATTTTACATTAAAAAGGGAACACAGGGGCTTCCCTGGTAGCTCAGTGGTAAAGAATCTGCCTGCCAATGCAGGAGGCACAGGTTTGATCCCTGATTTGGGAAGATCCCATGTGCCATGGAGCAACTAAGACCAAGCACCACAACTACTGAAGCTGCGCTCCAGAGCCCAGGAGCCACAGCTGCTGAGCCCTTGTGCTGCAGCTACATGGCACAAGGAACCTCTAGGAAGCTTGCAGCCCTAGAGCTCATGCTCCTCAACGAGAGAAGCCACCGCACTGAGAAGCCCACTCACCGCAACAAGAGAGTAGCCCCTGCTCACCACAACTACAGAAAGGCCTGTGCACAGCCAAAAGATAAATACACAAAAATTATTTAGAAAAAAAGAAAAGGAATACAGCATGTTACCAGCCTGAATTATATCACAAAAGGCACCAGAAAGAGAAACCAGACGTTACTATAGTGTAATATCTTAGGGGACAGATTCTAAAATCAGCTGCTGCTGCTAAGTCGCTTCAGTCGTGTCCGACTCTGTGCAACCCCATAGATGACAGCCCACCAGGCTCCCCCATCCCTGGGATTCTCCAGGCAAGAACACAGGAGTGGGTTGCCATTTCCTTCTCCAATGTATGAAAGTGAAAAGTGAAAGTGAAGTCGCTCAGTCGTGTCCAACTCTAAAATCAGCACTTAGGGTTAAAATTACATAGGATCAAAATGACCCTAGAAAATCCCTAAGGAGGGCACCATGTAAGGAACACACAGTCCCTCAGTTCAGGCCAACACACCCGGATTTTCCTCCAAAGGTAAAACAGATGACCACGGTTTTGGTTAAAATCAGAGACCTGGCTTCTGTTTAGAGACTATATGGTAACAACAATATGTTATATCAATCAATATCAAAACCCCACTCAACAGGAGGAAAAATTCATAGCACGAGCAGCACACGGGAACTAAGACAACTGAGGGAAGGGCAGGCTGTCTTCAGTCATCTCCTGCATGTCCCAAGGCAAGCACTCACTGCGTGGAGGAGGGAGCAAAATTTTCTAAGTATAATTCTATTTGTTTAAACTAAACATACAGTTGATATGATTCCAATCTATTCAGAAGAGAAAACATAGTGGGAAAGAAGACACATCAAAGTGGACTTGACCCTAATTAAAGCACTGAATTTGACCCGACAGCTGAAGACTCAGCGTCACTCACACTAAGTTTGCATGAATGTTTAGTCTCGCCAGCAAATACACTTTTTTGAAATCCAAAAGATACCGAAGTTTCTTTGAATTCTCAGAATTATCCTGAAGGTGGAGAAAAGAGAAACCACCTCCAGAGTAGACCCTGGCCCAGAAGAGTTTAAGAGAAGTCACGCTCTGTTTTCCACTAACTTAACAGAGTTGTGGCCCCATGAAAACCAGCCATGACGCAACATGACAGACACAAAGCATGTTCTAAAAAGCTGAGAAGCAAGAGAAGAACACTTCCCAGTCCCAGAGTCACCGGCATGCGAGTTATCCAAAGATCGCCGGAATAAGATGTACTGTGAACACAGCTGATTTTAAACCCCCTGGGTTACAAAGCATGAGAAGCCCATCTCGGATATTCTATGAAAGCCCTGTGGCCACTGATGACCATCCCACCTACCCAAGCATCTGGACAGGAAAGGCTAAGCTACAGCCAGTTGTCTATGTCTGCATTTGAGAGAAGCTGCATAGGGATCTGATTCTTTTTTAAGTTATGTTAATAGTTTAATCATCATCATCATCGTTATTACAATTACCACTAATTATCTCTTTATTCCCACTGTCCACCACAAAGCCCAGTATGCAGTAGACTCAATCAAATAGAACTGTGGTTAACATATTAACTATGATTCGTCCAGAACTCTGCTGTCCAATACAATAGCCACTGGCTATATGTGGCTATTGAGCACTTAAGACTGTGTCTAGTCAAAATTAAAATGTTCTGTAAGTTTAAAATACACATCTGAGGTTGAAGACTTAGTATAGAAAACAGAAAGCAAAATATCTTATAAATAATATTTTATATTGATTACGTGTTTAAATGATATTATTTTGAATCTTTCAGGATAAATAAAATGAATTCTTTTTTTTTTTTAACTTTACAATATTGTATTGGTTTTGCCAAATATCGAAATGAATCCGCCACAGGTATACATGTGTTCCCCATCCTGAACCCTCCTCCCTCCTCCCTCCCCCTACCATCCCTCTGGGTCGTCCCAGTGCACTAGCCCCAAGCATCCAGTATCGTGCATCGAACCTGGACTGGTGACTCGTTTCATACATGATAGTATACATGTTTCAATGCCATAAAATGAATTCTTAAAAACAATTTTGCCTGTTTATTTTCACTTTTCAAAATGAGATTGCAGTAGAACTACCATATAATCCAGAAATTCCACCTCTGGGTATTTACCTTAAGAAAACAAAAACACTAATTGAGAAAGATATAGGAATTTCCTGGCTGTCCAGTGGTTAGGACTTGTGTTTTCACTGCCAAGGGCCCAGATTCAATCCTAGCAGATCTGATTCTGAAGTACCCTCATTTTTGTGTCCTTTAATTACCATCAGTCAAGTCCAGCCTAAGAATTCGATTCCCAAACCAGTCCTTGTCTCTTCCCCTGGGATAGAGAAGAAAAGGCAGGGCAACGATGGGACCAGCAGTGATGAGGGCGCAAGGGATGAAGAATTAGGGTCTGAGAAGATAAACAGAAGTGGAGGCTGCCACTAGAGAGGCTGAGCCAGCAGTAGCATGACTGCTGTCCTCGGCTGCCCCAAGCTATCCATTCAGCAAACACTGGTTGAGCGTCTATTGTGTGCACAGTACCCTGCCATGCATTTCTCATGTTTGACTGTCTTAAGAGGGGATTGTTTTCAGTGTCTTTTTTATTGACGCCTCCAGTTTACTGGCTAAGTAAGCAATGACCTTCCCTTTCCTTACGGCAGGCCACAGTTCTCACCCCACCTTTATGCAGTCAGGCTCCTGACCCCAGAGGCAATGAAAAGAGGCCAGACACAGCTGTAAGCCAGGGGAATTGCCTCCAATATGGTTGGAGCTTCGAAATCAAAGCAGGGACTGGGTTCACGAAGTGTTCAGTGGTAAAACAACGCTTCATTTTCACTGCAGATCCCTGGAGGAACATATTTAGCACAGAAATTTGAGAACACTTGGATTATTCACTAGAGCTCAAAAAGGGAAGCCAATGAGGGTAATTTACAGTATTACAAGAGATTTTCAAGTTCAGAGATCAAGGATGGAGTCTATAAGATTGCAACACAAGTTAACATAAAGCAAGGGTTGTATGCGGTGAGGCTGACAGAGGATCCACTTCATCTTCTGAGGGAAGAAAGATGCCTGCAATCCAGTTGCCATTTCTCAAAAAGACCGTTTCCTGCCTGCAGTTCAGGAATTGAAGAAACCGTTGTTCCTAAGCCACAGAATTCATCTTTTCCTTGATCTAGCATAAATGTGCCCATCTGTGACAATGCACTTTTGGGCAATTAGAAAACAAGATCAAAGACAAGGAAATCCCAGTCACTGTCTTCTGAAAGCTCTCCTCAAGACTGAGACCATGGTCTTTGCTCTCCTTGACACTGTTTATTGATTTTTCTTTCTTTTCTGTTAAAAACTATAATTATTAAAAGAAAAATAAAGTAACCATGAACATTGATAAGCTATTGTCCCGATGTACTTGTACCTGCATGAGACAAAGCTGAAAGCAGATAATTTAAAATACATTATTGACTAGAGATGAATTAATATGTCTTTTGCTACCTGAACATTTTTGACCAGAGATGTATCAATATGTTTTTAGAGAGTGATATAATTAACATCACCATGAGCAGTTGTTAGAGTTTAAAATTGATCAAAGATTCATTATACAATTCATTATTGTCGTTATCATTTACATTTTGCTCCATTAGGTTTTTATTCCAACCTTGCATATATTATAAACATAAGATTTTCAAAAATGACGCACCACAAAATTTTGAGTAAAGAAGACTTTTTCAGTGAATTTTATGCAGATACTTTCTCTGCTTGACATATATACTAGTATCTCAGAAGATGACAGTTCTTCAAAATATAGTTCTGATTCAGACAATATGAATACTAGGCCAACAAAAAGATAAAAAACCTTAGCGACTGATTCTGATACACGAGGTGAAAATGAAACTCACAGTGTTGGAGAATGCTCCTTTGCTTTTATAGACGAGTGGATTGAAGACAATATTTCACAAAAGTTAGGAAACTTGACAGGTATGTCAGGTGTAACTATGGTATGTAATAACCCTCAAAGTGTCGGGCTCCCAGGTGGCACTAGTGGTAAAGAACCCGCCTGCTAACGCAGGCGACGTAAGAGACATGGGTTTGATCCCTGGATCAGGAAGATCCCCTGGAGGACGGCATGGCAACCCACTCCAGTATTCTTACCTGGAGAGGAGGACAGAGGAAACTGCGGGGGGCGGCTACAATTCATAGAGTCGCAAAGAGCTGGACACAACTGAAGCAACTTAGCACACATGCACACAACTCGTAAAGTGTTAGTGAAATAATCGAATTAATTTCTGGCCAGCCAACATAAAAATCACTGGCCACAGGCATTAGTGTCTGCAAAAATCCCCCAGTCAGTAATGAGTTAAAAGCTTCTAGACAGGGACTGCAAGAAAGGGAGAATAGAAAGCAGAATCCAACTCCTTTCTTACCTCAGTAAATGTTTTGGTCCAAAACCATCCCTCTCAGTTAGTCTGGTTATTTATCTCATTAAATGAAGCAATAAGCCACAGTAAAACCATCAAGCACAGCATAAAATAACTTATCAGTATTATTACTCCCTAGCCTTGAATCTAAAGAGGAAGAATAACTTAACGGTGCTAATACTGAGAAACAAAGAACTGCCAGCTGTCTAACTAGAACCTATAGTTTATTTACCATCCGATTACAGCAGAGGAAAAAGACATCGTAAGCCCAGTCCAAAAGCCTAAAACAGAGAGTTTGAGGTAAAGAGAAAATGAGCTTTGGGATAAGAGATGAGAGGATTCCAACCCCTTAAATATGGATTTCCGTGGAAAAGACAAAGGAAATATAAAAACAGAGCAGCCGGTATCAGAGTGGGAAGGACTGGGAAGTAGGGAGGAAGCATCCACTGTGAGAACTGCTGAGGAATGTCTGAGGGACACACGTCCAAGGTGCCAGATCTGCACCCTAACTCCCATGCCGGCACACAACTCCTTCCACACACACATCCAGAAGTAAGCAGAGGCGACCCTGGCGGAACACCATGAGCACATCCTTTGAGGAGGGCCAGGGCAGCCAGAGGGCGGGCAGACACATGAAGCGAGTCTGCCTCAGAGGGGGCCGGGGTGCTTGGTGGAGGAGCGCAGGTCCTGGCAGACATGGTCGGTATGAAAAAATTTCCTCTGCCCAGAGATAACGTGGCCAGTTGTGACAGCCTAAGACCCTGCCTCTTTGTCACCCTCCACGCTTGGATGCTGGGTCTCTGTGTAAATTTACATCCAACAAAGGTTTCCTGTTCCTATTATTTGAACAGGAAGGATTTGTGCATCTGAACCAGAAGGAAATTCACCAATTCTGTACAGTTCTACTGTACACAAATTCTACCAATTTCTGACAGATCCCTCCTCAGCTCTTACTTTATTATAAGCTAGTAAGGTGGCTCAGACGGTAAAGCATCTGCCTACAATGCGGGAGACCCGGGTTCCATCCCTGGGTCGGGAAGATCCCCTGGAGAAGGAAATGGCAATCCCCTCCAGTATTCTTGCCTGGAGAATCCCATGGATAGAGGAGCCTGGTGGGCTGCAGTCCACCAGACATGACTGAGCGAATACTCTTTAAGCACACACACACCATTGTCTACGTGTGTGTTAGTTGCTCAGTTGTGTCCGACTCTTTTGCAGCCCCATGGACTACAGCCTGCCAGGCTCTGTCCATGGAATTCTTCAGGCAAGAATACTGGAGTGGATTGCCATTCCCTTCTCCACACCATTGTCTATAAGAATAAACAAATAGGGACTTCCCTGGCAGTCCAGTGGTTATGACCTCTCCTTTCAGTGCAGGGGGTACAGGTTCAATCCCTGGTAGGGGAGCTAAGGCCCCACATGCCTCAAGGTCAGAAAACCAAAACATATAACAGAAGCAGTAGTATAACAATTTCAATGAATTTGTTAAAAATGGTCCACATTAAAAAAAATAAGGGAGAAGGCAATGGCAACCCACTCCAGTACTCTTGCCTGGCAAATCCCATGGACGGAGGAGCAAAAAAATAATAACAGAATAAACACAGTAAAAGTCCTTCTAGCCAACCTGCCCTAAAGACTATATATTTAACAGGCATGAAAGTCCTATACATACAAAAGACATAGAGCTCTACGTCCTCGGGAAAACATACAGGCGGACACCACAGCATCTTTAGTTCTCACAAGCCTGCAGGTTTCTTCTCCTACCAATTTCATGGTAGGCTTTCCAAGTATCAATTGGTAGTGAAGTTGTGCCATTTGTACTTACTATGATGATATAATTCAATTAAATATTGTATGAGCTGGTGAAATATGAGTAGAGAGTTACATCTGAAAAAGCAAATCAAGTTACTTTAAATAATCAATAAAGATGAGTTTCTAAGAAAATCTGCTCTTAAATTGGCTGTGAGTGATACAACTATCAATGGCAGAGAAGTAGCATAAAAGTACACAAGGACTCTGCACTCATCACATCACAAGTATCTTCAAGTTCTTGCTCCTGTTTAAAGAAACTGAAACCAGAAATCATAAGTAATTCATTTTGAGTATGATTTATGTAAGAGAGATGATATGAATAATTAGCAGGCCCATTTTCAAAGAAAATGCCTTGACCTTATACTAAAAGGTTGGCTAACTGAATGTATAGGGCTATATTTTAGTTTAAAAGATGCGTCTGCATCATTTTCTGAAGTCAGTTCCATGAGGAGAGACACCAGGTCTATTTTGTTTACTGTTGCATTGACAGCACTTATCTCAGGGGCCAACATATACCAAACATTCAAAAAATATTTGCTTCATAAATAAGTGTTGAAGATGAATATTCTACGTCTAATATTCTATCTATAGGTCAGGACCCAGGTAGGGGAGAGCAGTGGATATAGGCTGTGAAAACTGCACCTGATTCTGTCTGTAAGAAGGAATTCATCGAAGACGTCTGAGCAGTTGAGTAACATGACTGAAGTAAGGAGTAGGAAGATTAACCTGTCTGCAATTAGTAGGATATGTTAAAACAATCTAAATGTCCTGTCCGTTGATGGATGAATGGATAAACAAAATGTAGTTATATACATAAAATCTGTGTGCATGTGTTCAGTCATGTCCAACTGTTTGCCACCCAAGACTATAGTCCACCAGGCTCTTCTGTCCATGGAATTTTCCAGGCAAGAATACTGGAGTGGGTTGCCATTTCCTTCTCCAATATACATACAATGGAATATTACTAAACCTTTATAAAGAAGGAAATTCTGACACATGCTACAACATAGGTGAACCTTGAAAACATTATATAAGTCAAACAAGCCAGGCACAAAAGGAGAATGGATATACTAGGAGTTTGCATTTTTCCACATGACTGGAGCAAAACATTTGACATGTACAAGATTAGAGTTAGAGTGGTTACCAGACAGAATATGATGAGGAGACATGGCAACTCTGATAAAGAGTTGGGACTTGGCACTAGTGTTTGAATGAGTCTAACTAAAATGTTCACAGTCATTCATGGAGTTAAAAAAAAAAAGAGGAGAAACTGATGACAAGATGATCCAAGAGGCTGATTTATAAACAAAGGGTTTAACAAAAAGAAAACGTCAAAGTTTTCAGCCTGGGACTGGAAAGATGATGGTACCATTAAGAGAAAAGATAGGACCAACAGAAAGAAGTAGTTTAGAAGTTAAAATGATTTCCCTCTTTATACACAAAGTTGGAGGTGAGAAAAGAAAAAAAGCAAGATGGGAATGTCCAGTAAATAGTTAGAGATTTCAGTAAGAGATTTAAGTAAGTGATACAAAAAAAAGACAGCTAGTTCAGTCTACCAAAGGATGCTGAGGACATCGCCCTCACTACGTAGTGGCTGGTGAATTAATAATGACCTCCAGGTAAAAGACCCATATGGGTACAGCGAACATACTGCCTCCTTTGCCAAAGACTGATCACTACCACAGAAACAAGCTATTGAAAGGTTATGAAAAAACAACAATGCATACATCCCCTGGTCTAAAATCAAGCACATTCTATTTAGATTATAATATGCTGAAATAATTTTTTGAAGGAATTGCTGTGCTGTGCAAGCCGTGTCCAGCTCTTTGAAGGAAATAGCTATTTTATTTAGTTTCCTTTCTCTATCAATTTTGGCAGGGAATCTTTGCATTAAGCTTCTGGCATAGCAGAAAGAGAGGAATCCTTGTAGTCAGACTGACCTGGGTTCAGTATCTCTGCCATGTACTGTCAGTGAGAAGCTAAAGTAAATGACCACCCCATATCACCCCATCCAAATTCAGGTTCTCATCTGGATGTCCTGTCAGGGTTGGGGGTACTGTGGGTAAAATGTGTAGCACGTACTATTTAAACAGTTCATAGTTATTTTAATGAAATATGCCCATTGTCTATACATCTTCTAGAATAAAGAAGATGAGGGTCTGAGTTGGAATGTGCCAATGCCAAAAAAACTTTGGGTAGTGGAACATGAACTTGGCATCCTCTGGGCCAAGGAGATGTTCAGATTTGATGTTTATTTGGTTCTTCTTGTGATTGTTTTGGGAGGTTTGGGGAAAATGGGTGTCAAAAACATGAGAAGGTGTTTGAGAAATAATTTTTGAGACAGATTTCCTTGGGTGGACTAATAGAACCAAAGGAGAAAACTTTAGAATCTATACTCTCAACTTTTCAATCCAGTTTTCTGAATTACTCATCTGAGATTTCTTAGTCTAATAGCAACATACATTCTAGCACCATAATGTATGAAGGATTGTCAGTATCCTATTCTTTGGCATTATTATTATTCACCTAGCCATTCAACAAACAGGTACTGATACAGAATTAGAGTAGCAGGAATGCAAAGAGGAATGCCACGTTTCCCATGCCTTGGAAGAACCCAGAGTCTAGAGCGGAAAAATAGAACAGATGAAGCATTGCTCCTGTCCAGACATTAATACTCTTACCAAGGCTCCTGGTGTAAGTCTCCTGATAAAAAAGCCCACTTGTAGAGTCTACCGTAGCTTTTAGAAAAATTTGGTCTTATTATCAGTTGATAATAGCAAACTATTACAACCAATTACTATACCCTTGGTTAACCGATGCATATGTAATAATTATAATTATCACTTTCAGTGTATGGAGAAAGATGGGTGGTAGCAGTTAGCAAGAAAGGAAAGAATGAGGAATGAGCCGTCAAGTTACCAAATAATTCTGAAGCTCCGCTCTACTTAAACATGTATTCTTCAAACAGAATTCTTTGAAGAACCGAGAATCGACAATACTACACAGCCGCTCCAGCAGGAATTGTTGCGACTTTTACTATCTATGCATTTCAATCGACATGTTAAAAAGGACCAACTCATTCTGCTCACTATTATTTCATAACTATACCCTTTTTTCCCCAGATATCATGCCAGCTCCTTAAGGATAAGAATTATGTCTTACTTTCCTTTTGAGACTCCTATGAGCCTAGAGTAGGTTTGAATAAATGCTTGCTTAACCTAATTAAAATAAATTATGTATGTGCCTTGAAATCCTGTGTCGGTTTCATTATATTGTAGAACACTGCCAAATTAGTAATTAAACATGCCACCCTTGGTTAGTACCAGATGATTTCTCTTCGTTGTTTTTTAATATCCAAAGTGCTCCTTTTCTCTCTTATAGCCAGTTCCTACAACTTTGGAATTTACAGTATTTTCATATTTCCATAATGACACCTGCTGGTAGGAGAAGAACGGATGAACTGCAGGAATTTTATTCAACTAGCTGTAGCCAGTCATGCTGCAGTCTGAAGTAACTAACATTCCTGAACATACAAAGAGTAGAGCTCAGTGACTTCAAATACTCAAGCACTAAAAATTTGACAATATAAGGTAAGTACTATTTCTTTTCCAACCAGAATTAAAACTTATCCCAGTAACCTCAGCTCAAAGCAAAACTGCTGCAATCGAGAGTAGTTATTATTAAGGGCCTTAAAATTATCAATTAACTTCTGTTCCATAGTCAAAATTTAAAATATGGCTGTCTGAAACAATCATTCTTTTAAATTTTTCTGTTGTTTTATATGAGTAATTAATAGATCAAGGTTTAAGTGGCCCAGAAGACAACGAATGGGGCATTTGTCTCTGGTAACCTGCATGTCTTGTCAGTTGACAGAGCAAACCCAGCAACCTCTGGACACACTGCTGGAAGCTTAGCATTAGCCCCAGGTCTCCTACAAAACCCAATAAAGAGATATGGCTGCATGGTCCTATCTTCTGATCAGGGCCACGGTGATGTCTGCTCACGCCCGCAGTCCTCCGCACACCCTTGCCACAAGGTGTACATGGATAAATATTCTTAAACAAGTGTGTGTCTGTCTGTGTGTGTTTAGCAGCCAAATAGACTAGATCCCAGGTAGATCTCACCCAGACACCATGTCAACCAGATTAAGTGGGTTGACTTTGACAACCTGAGTGAGTTTATTTCACTCAGTAGTTCAGAAAACAGGAAAATTAACCAAGATTGTCTCAAACAAATTTGGATAAGCTATATGCACCCAGCTTTCTTTAATATGCAGAGGGTAAACAAATAATCCATTAGAACATATATTACATAGACTCTTTCTTACTTGACCAACAATTCCTCTTCATTAGAAATCAGTCATGTATGACAGTTACAGGGGGACAGAGGTAATCTCAAAAAACAAGTTTCCTTTCTAACTGCCAGCAGGTTAGAGTCCACACTGCTTTTCACTCAGCTGAGAGTCTACTTGTGATTTTTTGGTCTTTACAAGTATGCTAATTTCTCAGACGACCCTGGACTTGCTTATGTAAGAAAAGATGGTTTCTTTTACACCAAGAAGGAAGAGCTTATCAGCAAAATGTGTAAAGTAGACCAATTTTGATTTCCCATTTGAAAAATATTCCCCTTCTTCAAAAATATCATGCCAAGAGACATAATATTCATGCTTATTAATCAAAAGCTGCAGTTTTTTTTATTTTTTCAAAAAGGGAAACCCTTTGGGCACTTTAAAAGTCTTTATTTTTAATTCTACTGTGTATAGATTATAAATCGATCCGATAGATACTATGAACAGCTACTATGTTAGCCCTGGTAGGAACTGCAAAAAAAAAAAAAGGTATTCTTGGATCTTGCCCTTGAAGAAAACAGTTCATGGTCCAGCATGACAGACATTAGTCAGTCTGCTCTGCGGGCTGACCGGTACCCTGACAGCAAGTCAGGATTCAGCAAACTTTGTGTTTCCACTTCTCACTCCCACCACCCAGAGACTGTCTGCATGTATGTGGCTGAAGCAAACCTATCAGGAGGGTTGTGCTGTTTGTTCCAGGGCACACCCCAGAAAAAAGCTATTTGATCATGAGGACACCCCGCAAACTGCAAATCCCAGTTCCCAGATTCCTATATCTCACGAGAACCTAACACATGGTTTGGGGCTTCGCTTATCAATATTTTTTGATTGACAGATGAAGTTTTTAAGAAAAACTTCAGTGATTCAGAATCATCTAATCCTTGAGCCATATCAAACAAATATGAGAAAGAGTGTGTGAGTGTGCAAGAGTGTGGTATGTGTGTGTATGGTGTGTGTATGTGTGTGTGTCAGACACACTGAATTGGAACTTTCAGCCCAATACTCTTCACAACTGATGAAAGCACTTCATTCTTTGCTTATACTCAGAGAAAATATTGTTGTGATTCATTTTGTCTCAGGCTTGTTAAAGACAGGAATCACAGGGGAAACCCCAGAACTCTTTTTAATATCCTTATATCAAAATTCATTTTGAAAAGACAAAATATTTCCTCCCCTGAGTCCCTGACCTCAGATAAACCCATGAACCATTCCAGAGAGAGAGAGGGAAAAAGGGGAAATGAGATTTATTGAGTGCTGATCACATGCCCCACACTGTGTTAAGTATTCTTTGAAGTCTTACAACCATCTTGTGAAGAAGGATCATCCAAACATTACAGCTGAGGAAACTGAAGTTCAGAGAGGCTAAGAAACTTGCTGAAGCCACGAGCTTGTAGGTGGTAGAATCAAAGTTTCTCCTTCTATTTCAGCATGGAGCCCCCCGCCACCCCCACCCCCGCGCCACACACACACACACACACACACGTACTCCCAGATCCCACTGAACACACACACATAGGAGTGAAGGGATGGAGCAGAGTGGATCCAGGCTCTACAGGGCCTAAAGCTCATACGAACGTTGTGACCCTGTCAACTCCAAACTGACACTTGCCATCTACCTCAACAAGGGGTAAACCATGCTGCTGCAGCTGCAGATCCACAACACCCCCTGCAAGGAGTTCAGGGTGCAGAGAAGAAACGAGGCATTCTGTCCTCAGGGAAGGGGGAGGAGGGACTGGCAGGACAGGTCTTCAGATAGTCCGATATTTTCCGGAGCTGATTTTATGAGCTCAGTTCTTGTGTCTCCTCCTAGAAAAACACTAAAATCCTTCATGGTGATGACTGCTCCCTCATGACTAGCAGAAATCTTCTGAAAAAAAAAAATGTGTCTGATTTCATGGGCTCCCCCTTCACCAAAATCACATATATACTGACCGTCTCCCCTGCCTCTTTGTAGCAGTTTGTCAGAGCCATCTGAGGTGCTGTCTTCTAGGCTGCAGTCCTTCTTTTGCCCCAAATAAAACTTAACTCTCACATTGTGCATTTTTTAAGTTGACACCCTCTTTAAGGAAAATAAAATACAAGATTCAATACAAAAATGAATTATGGAGAATGAGTAATTACACATGTTACAATTTTTTAAGCTTTTTTTTTTTCCACATGGACCATTTTTAAGTCTGTATTGAATTTGTTACAATATTGCTTCTGTTTTATGTTTTATTTTTTTGGCCACAAGGCAAATGGAATCTTAACTCCCCAACCAGGGATCCAACCCACACCCCCTGTGCTGGAAGGCAAAGTGCCAACCACCAGTCATCCCACCAGGGAAGTCCCTACAATTCTTTTAAACAATGACAAGTACCACAAATAATTTCTTTCAATTTCCACTTTTGGATTTCAAGACACATACATCTTTCTGGTCACATCTGAATTTTTGTATGAACAATAATACTGGCAAAAAATACAAAACTAATCTGAAATTAAGACAGACACAAGAACAATTCTAACGTTTCTACATCGCATTGAGTTATGTAACAGAAAAATTGAATTCCTCTTATGCCACGTACTGTGGCTTGTGTGTGAGATGTGTGCGATGAATGTGTGTGAGAGTTTTGTCACCTGAACACTAGTTTCTCAGAGTGTTTCTCTTGCTTTGGTGGCAGTTTTGTGCATCTTTCCCCACAGAAACCAAGTTTTGTTGGGACAAGATGCAATAGATACAAGAAGATGAGACCCAGAGTAGGATGCAGGAAACATGCACCTTCTCCCACAGACATTCTTGCTGTACTGCCTACAGCCTGCGCCCTACAAGCACAAGTGTTCTAACAAAATCTATTCCACACTATTCATACACACAGTGAGTTCATAACTGGATACTCAACATAATCAACTATTTTCCAGACAAGAGAACATCAATCTTCTTCTCACAACTTTTTGTCTGCTGAAGGTAAGAATTTTCCGCAACTGAACTCAAACCTTGCTTCCAACCTTCTTTTCCCTCCACGTGCCCCTGTACTTCCTGTGATGACTGCTGGAGGACTGGCTCATAGCCTTAGGACCTCTGGTGCTCACCTTGGCTCCCCATCCATGCTGGTGAGCATCCAAGGTGGTAGGAGTATTCATAGAAGCCTTTCCTCACCTAAAGTAAAATAAAGTGAGATCACTCAGTCGTGACCTTTGCGACCCCATGGACTGTAGCTTATCAGGCTCCTCCACCCATGGGATTTTCCAGGCAAGAGTACTGGAATGGGCTGCCATTTCCTTCTCTAGAGGATCTTCCCGATCGAACCTGGGTCTCCTGCATTGTAGGCAGATGCTTTCCCTGAGCCACCAGGGAAGTCCCATCTAGTTCCTCACCTAGTTGGTTATAAAAGGGACTGAAAACTACATAAAACTATCCCACTAAATGATCAATACTTGGATCCCCAATTCAACTTCCTCTTAGCCAGATCCAAAATACACCCATCACTCAGATGGCAGCTGACAAATGGTGACAGAGAGGAAGTCAGAGTGGAAAGAGAAGGTGATCTTGAGTAACTGCATTTAAAACATCTTGCTTTGCAGGCTTCGCTGGTGGCTCAGTGGTAGAGAATCTGCCTGTCAATACAAGCAGGAGACGTGGGCTCAATCCCTGGTCCGAGAAGATCTCACATGCCACAGAGCAACTAAGCCCGTGCATCACAACCACTGAGGCTATACTCTAGAGCCCGGGAGCTGCAATACTGAACCATCGTGTCACAAATACTCACGCCTTAGAGCTCATTCTCTGCAACAGGAGATGCCACTGAAACAAGAAGCCCACACACCACAACCAGAGAGTAGCCCAAGCAGCAACGAAGACCCAGCACAGCCAAAAAGAAATAAATAAATACTTTTTTTTTAATCTTGCTTTTGCAAAACTTAGAAACACACATAATCCTGTGGACACACTGGTAGCAGCTTTTACAGAGCTTTCATTATTTGATTGCTGGAGCCTGGCCACTGGTATGAAATAGACCGTATTATAGAAAAACAGAGTTGGAAGAGAAGCAATCCAAAGATAGGACATTGATGAGTCTAACAAAGCCTCTGGGTGTCTCTATACACCTGTAAGACTTGGTTCAAAGTAGACGACAAGTAAGGAAAGAAGAGTAAAGGTCCAGCAATCGTCCATGCTTCAGTGATTTTAACTCATCATTGACCAGAGAAATGTTTGCAAAAAGTAATGCCTGTGGTTGGCAATTTTTATTTTGGTCAGTCAAAAATTAATTATGTTATTTCTCTAACACTTTGTGGGTTATTCCATTCAGTAGTACTTGTACACCTGACACACCTCTAAAGCCTTCTAACCTTTCTGAAATGTTGTCTTCCATCCACTCTTCTGTAGAAGCAAGGAAGCATTCTCCAGCACATGCATTTCACTTTCACTTCTGTATCAGAATCCATCACTGGGGTTTTTTATCTTTTTGTTGGTCTAATAGTCACATCATCTGAATCAGAACAATATTCTGAAGAACTATCATCTTCTGAGACATTCTGACACATGTCACTTGGACAATCAGAGAAAGTATTTGCATAAAATTCACCGAATTCTTCACTCAAAATTTTGCAATGTGTTATCTTTGAAACCTTTTATGTTTATAATACACACAGAGTTGGAACAAAAACCTAACGAAGCCAAATGTGAATGATAATGACAATCACACATTGTATAATGAACTCTTGACCAATTTTAAGCTCTAACAACTTCTCATGGTGGTATTAATTGTATCACTCTCTAAAAACACATTGACACAATGGAATATTACTCAGCCATTAAAAAGAATACATTTGAATCAGTTCTAATGAGGTGGATGAAACTGGAGCCTATTATACAGAGTGAAGTAAGCCAGAAAGAAAAACACCAATACAGTATACTAACGCATATATATGGAATTTAGAAAGATGGTAACGATAACCCTGTATGCGAGACAGCAAAAGAGACACAGATGTATAGAACAGTCTTTTGGACTCTGTGGGAGAGGGCGAGGGTGGGATGGTTTGGGAGAATGGCATTGAAACACGTATAATATCATATGTGAAACGAAACGCCAGTCCAGGTTCAATGCATGATACAGAATGCTTGGGGCTGGTGCACTGGGATGACCCAGAAGGATGGGATGGGGAGGGAGGTGGGAGGGGGGTTCAGGATGGGGCACACGTGTACACCCGTGGTGGATTCATGTTGATGTATGGCAAAACCAATACAATATTGTAAAGTAATTAGCCTCCAATTAAAATAAATAAATTTATATTTAAAAAATTATAAAATAAAAACATATTGATACATCTCTGGTCAATAATGGAAGCATAGTCAGCCAGTGAGATTGAGAATCCTCCCTAAATGTTGCCTCCACACTCCACTTTTAAAAAACTTCAGGCCAATATGGTACAGTTCAATAATTAAGATTACCTTTTTGGCCTTTTTTTCTCCCAGAGTGGTAGTTTCTTATCTTCCTCACATGCATGTAAGGATCACTTTGTAGAAACCTTAGCAGGACTATTGTCTCACACATTATTTTTAAGAGTCTGCTAGAGGACTTCCCTGGTGGTCCAGAGGTTAATAATCCACCTACCAACACAGAAAACATGGGTTCGATCCCTGGTCCAGGAAGATCCCACATGCTGTGGAACATCTAAGCCTGCGTGCCACAACTACTGAGCCCCTGCTCTAGAGCCTGGGAGCCACAACGAGAGAAGCCACCGAAATGAGAAGCCCAGGCACTGGTAGGTACACCCCAGTGAAGACCAGCCCCTGCTCGCAGCAACTAGAGAAAGCCCGTGCGTAGCTATGAAGAGCCAGTGCAGCCCCAAATAAACAATTCATTAAATTGCTCACAAATGTGTATACATATACATATATATATGTATAAATATATATAGAGAGAAAGACAGAGAGTCTGCTACAGACTGAAAGTTTGTGGTTGTTGTCTTTTTCCCCCTCTTGTCAGCTTATCAAAGCTTACATGTCTAGTTTCAGGGGAGGCAAATTGGTTTCCATCAGATTGGAAAAAACAAACATGATCCCTCACAAAAAGTGTCAAGTCCTTTTATTCCATTTGGTATTGTGTGAAGCGCTGATCCTTCAAAGGGAAATATCCATTAATTCCAGCTCCTAATGACACACAAAACTGACCCCACAGGACTTGAGGGCTTCATTTGTATGTCTTATATAAACAATGCCTCCCTCCCCTCCTGTTGCTACCTGAATTTGGTGTGATGGCCTACGGAGCTTGGGAATGCCTCTCTTCCCACAAATATTCTGCACGCAAATCTCACAGTCTTGCAGACTTCTCCTAACCGCCATAACCCAAACGCCTAATGCAAGCTTTTCTGACAGTTGTGAAATTGAAAAAAAAAAACAAAACAACAACAACTTGCCATGCTTGCTTAGGACTCTACAACAGAATCACATCACACTTCCTCTTGCCATAATGCTGGTTCACAAAAGAAAGGGAACACAAAATGTAGTTCCTGTCTACTGTCAACCAGAAACACACATACATGCTTCATGCATACCCTTTTGAGGAAATACTGTTATCCATATTTTTTAGATAAGGAAACTGAGGCTCAGAGAGATTAGAACATTTTCTCCAAGATCTTGTAGCTGTGAAGCAGCTGCGGGAGTATTCAAACAAAAGCTATCTGACATCTTTTTCTCTTAATTTTTTGTTTATTTTTGGCTGCACTGGGTCTTTGACACTGCCCAGTCTTCCTTCAGTTGTGACAAATGGGGGCTACTCTTCATTGCAGGGTGTGAGCTTTAGTAGTTGTGGCACATGAGCTTGGTTGCTCTGTGTCATGCGGGATCCTCCCAGGCCAGGGATCAAACCTGTGTCTCCTGCGTCAGCAGGCAGATTCTCAACCACTGGACCACTAGGGAAGTCCAGCATCTGACATCTTGTGAAGTGGTACCTACAGCGTGGGGAGACCATGGGCTCTGGGCTTAGCTCATGGCTCTGCACAGAACAGCAGTGTGACCTGCTGTCTCAGTGAGACAGAGACGGTGCCTCTTTGCTTGTCGTAAAATAGGGGTAAGAATAGCACCCACCCAGGTTGAATGGTGGAGGATGGAAAAGGCCAGCACTTCAAAGATATCCAGTAACTTTGCTACTTTCTCTCCTCAACTTTCTTGGAAGCAGAGGCAACACCTTTTTTTCTTATCTTGCATGCACCCAGCCCTTAGTAATTATGTGTGAAAATGACTCCTGTCACGTCTAGTGCTTTTTGGCATTTTCCAAGGCCACGCTGGTATCCCCATGCTCCAAATATTAAAACTCTCATTTTAATAGACTGATTGGATGAAACACCTCACGCGACAATGCGAATAAAGTATGAAATGGATGTGAGAAGCATTTTGCAATTTATTGAACTATCAGTTCCAAAATCTTTTTAATTTTTTTAAAAAATTTACTTGTATTTTTACTTTTTGGCCACCATCACGCAGTAGGGATGAACCTGAGCCCCCTGTAGTGGAAACGCAGAGTCTTAATCACTGAACTGCTAGGGAAGTTCCCAGCATCTCTTTCTCGTTAAAAAATATATTTTAACCCAGAGGAATGTAATAATCAAGTTGTCACACATTCTGAGCAGCATCAGGCCCCTACAATAGGCATGAATGGCTAGTAAGTGAGAATTACATCCAATCCAGTGCTGCCCAGCTTCTATGGTTTTAAATCAGCTAGCTGCTCAGACACTAACCTAAGAACATGAATGCTGAAGCTAGCCTCTAGCCATAAATAAAGGCTGCACCAGTGTGAGAAATAGGATTGGGCCTGCAAAGACACATTTTGGCAAGAATTGGTCCACTTCTCCCCATTTCTACTCCAAATAGCCTAGTCTAAGCTACCATTATTGTTAGCCTGGAATTCTGTAATAGCTTCTCAGAGGAGCTTCTCCTCATCCTGCCCTTTCATCGATTCTCATACTGCAGCCGTAACTTTTAAATACCAAATCAGACTCTGTCAGTCTCCAAGTCTCCCACAGTTCTTAGAATCAAAACTAAACCCTTTTGTTAGTTTGGAGAACAGTATGGAGGTTCCTTTAAAAACTAAAAATAGAGCTACCATATGACCCTGTAATCCCACTCTGGGCATATATCTAGGGGGAAAAAAAAAAAAATCATGATCCAAAAAGATACATGCACCCCAGTGTTCACTGCAGCACTATTTACAACAGCCAAGATACGGAAGCAACCTAAGTGTCCATCACAGAGGAGTGGATAAAGAAGACGTGGTACATACATGCAATGGAGCATTACTCTGCCATTAAAAAGGATGAAATACTGACATTTGTAACAACATGGATGGACCTAGAGATTGTCATACTGAGTGACATAAGTCAGACAGAGGAGAAATATTGAATGACATCCCTCATATGCGGAATCTAAAAAGAAATGAAAGAAAACTAAATCCTTCATTATGACCTATAAGGCCTAATGAGATCTGGCTTCTACTTATCTTTTTATTCAGTGAATGAAAGAATGTGTAAGATATAGCAATGCACCATTTATCTAGCACGAAGTTCAGAATGTCTTGTATACGATAGGTGACTTCATTGCTCTCAATTAAACTTGATGGAAGCGGGGCACTTCCCTGGTAGCTCAGACGGTAAAGCGTCTGCCTGCAATGCGGGAGACCTGGGTTCGATCCCTGGGTCAGGACAATCTCCTGGAGAAGGAAATGGCAACCCACTCCAGTATTCATGCCTGGAAAGTCCTATGGACAGAGGAGGTTGTTGGGCTACAGTCCATGTGACCATAAAGAGTTGGACACGACTGAGCGACTTCACTTTCACTTTCAAACTTTATGGAAGTCCATTGTTCCATGTCTGATTCTAAATGTTGCTTCCGGCTTAGACAGAGAAAATGGCATGTAGAGAGCCATGAAGAGTTGGGAAAGAGAAACTAGGAATCTAGGGAAAAGTAGATACAACCACTAGGAGGAAGAGAGAAAAAGAAATCAGTGAAATGATAAAGAATGGGGCAGGGAGGTGAGAGAAGGGAGGAAGTAAGGGGGAAGCCATATGTGGCTCTTGTCTCTCCCTGCCTGAAACAGCTGCTTAACTGGAAAAAACAGAAATTAAAGTAAGTCCCTGTGACCTCAGACAGACCTGTGCATCCAGGAATGATCTGCAGTACCTAGAAGAGCATATATGTGTACTCAGTTCTCTGGGCTGGTGGACAGAAAGAAAGAGCTACTGTTGGTTAATATTCCACCATCACTACCTTCATCTGCATTTCTGAAAATGATTTTCCTGTCACTCCCCAAATTTCCATAGACATTGACTCACAAGAGCAACAGTGCATGAGCAAAGAAGTAAGAGATGAGCAAGCCTTCTTCCATTCTTCTCATCCCCTCTCTCATAGGGCTTGAGTCACTAAATGAGAGGAACAGACTATAGGTATATTAGCTATTTAAATAATCCCACTGTTCCTTTCTCTAAACTACTAAATCATTAGGAATATATGTATTACATGTTGTTGTTGTTTAGTTGCTCAGTCATGTCCAACTCTTTTGCTACTCCATGGACTGTAAGCCGCCACTCTCCTCTGTCCATGGGATTTCCCAGGCAAGAATACTGGAGTGGGTTGCTATTTCCTTCTCCAGGGGATCTTCCTAACCCAAGGATCAAATCTGCATCTCCTGCATTGGCAGGCAGATTCTTTACCACTGAGCCAACCTGGGTTTCCCCATATGTATCATATACTATCTTATTATTTCCCTGATTCAAGGATGCCTTGTCTCTAATACCAAATGGTCTTACCCAAATGTGGAATCTAAGGAAAACAGAAAAAAAAAAAAAACAAGCTTACAGATTTAGAGAACAAATTAGTGGTAGCCAGAGGTGGAGTATGGTGGAGTGAATGAAATAGATAAGGAGGATAAAAAATACAAACTTGCAGTTATAAAATAAATGTCATTAGAATATAATAAATAGCATTGAGACTATAATTAATAACACTGTGTCACATATTTGAAAGCTGCAAAGAGCATAAAAGTTTTCAATATAAGAAAAAACAATTTTGTAACTACATATGGTAACAGAGGGGCTTCCTTGATGGCTCAGCAGTAAAGAATTCGCCTGCAGTGCAGGAGATGCAGGTTCGATCCCTGGGTCTGGAAGATCCCCAGAAGAGAGCATGGCAACTCACTCCAGTACTACTACTGGGAAAAATCCCATGGACAGAAGAGCCTGATAGGCTACCATCCATGGGGTTGTAAAGAGTTGGACATGACTGAAAAGTGACTGAGCACGATGGTGACAGATGTTGACGAGAATTACTGTGATGATCATTTGCAATAAATACAAATATATAATCATTATGTTGTACACCTGAAACTAACATAATGTTGTTTGTCAATTGTACCTCAATGCTCTTAAATAATAAAAATAAAACAACCCATCTTTTGAAAAAGTGGGCAAAAATTTTGAATAGACACATTACAAAAAAAATAAATAAAAGATACCTTTTCTCTCAATAAATTATAAGTTCCTTGAGGTATTCTCTTCATTTCTATGGTATTCACCATAGCACTCAGCACACAGTGTCAGAAACACAGCAAACATTCAAGAAAAAATCATTGCACTAAAATGTCATTTAGTGTTCTGTTGTCTTTAAAAATCTTCTCTCAAGAACATAAGAATTTACAGTCTGACATTTGAGAAAAAAAATTAAGAATTACAGCTAAAATGTCAACAGTAATTCCAATAAATCAATGCACTCAACTTTTCTGGGAAAAAAAAAAAATCAAAAAACAATCTGTATAGCTGGTCTACCACAGCAAAATACATTCTGATACCCCATTATGTGAGCAGTACTAATAATAGCTCATCCCGTTGCCATGTAAACACTGAAGAGCTAGCCCATCAATAAATGTGCTGGAAATGCTGATCCAAGTCTAAAAATATCACTTCCTTTTCTCTTCAAGAAGCAATTTTCCAGGTTTATACAAATACGCAAGGAGGATACTTAGGGCATTCCGTGCTCCTGTAGAGTCATAAACTCTTGTAGATTCATTAACGACATCTCCCAAGCTCTTCTCACTCTTGTCAGGACTGGACTGGGTTGTCACTGTCACTGCTGATCTACTTAATTCTCAAAAATGCAGCAGAATCTATGGCTGCAATGACTGACCGCTTGTTCCCCTTGGACCTGTGGCAGAAATCATTAAATGATGGAATGCCTTCCCCTGAGTCTGGACTTGGCTTCAGAACTTCTCCTTGAGCCAGCACCCCAACCCAAGCAACCTCAATCAAGCAGAGTAAAGACTTGAGATGCCTTTTCCCACACACAGGCAAAGGTCTTCTAATCTCCCATGAAGAGCTATTGTAAAGACCAAATTCCAAAAACATATAGTAAAAATGGAAAATAGAGTTTAAAAAGAGATTTTTAAAAAAACAAAGAAAAACAAAAATAAAAGCATAAAAAACAAACTTTAAAAATTGAAAGAATAATAGTAAAAAGAGCAACAGAAAAAGAAACAAAAAATAATAGTAATAACATTAATAATGTCTTCCTGATGTTCAGCTATCAATGTCCTTGCCCCCACAGTGAGTCATAGCCAACCCCTGCGAAGTGGCGATGGCATGAATGGGGATATTGGGATTGACATATATACACTATTCAGTTCAGTTCAGTTGCTCAGTCATGTCTGCCTCTTTGCAACCCCATGAGCTGCAGCACCCCAGGCCTCCCTGTCCAACACCAACTCCCGGAGCCTACGCAAACTCATGTCCATTGAGTAGGCTATGCCATCCAACCATCTCATCCTCTGTTGTCCCTTTCTCCTCCTGCCCTCAATCTTTCCCAGCATCAGGGTCTTTGCAAATGAGTCAGCTCTTCGCATCAGGTGGCCAAAGTACTAGAGTTTCAGCTTCAACATCAGACCATCCAGTGAACACCTAGGACTGATCTCCTTTAGGATGGACTGGTTGGATCTCCTTTCAGTCCAAGGGACTTTCAAGAGTCTTATCCAACACCACAGTTCAAAAGCATCAATTCTTCCGCGCTCAGCCTTCTTCACAGTCCAACTCTCACATCCATACATGACTACTGGAAAAACCATAGCCTTGACTAGACAGACCTTTGTCGGCAAAGTAATGTCTCTTCTTTTTAATATGCTGTCTAGGTTGGTCATAACTTTCCTTCCAAGGAGTAAGTGTCTTCTAATTTCATGGCTGCAATCACCATCTGCAGTGATTTTGGAGCCCAAAAAAATAAAGTCTGACACTGTTTCCACTGTTTCCCCACCTATTTCCCATGAAGTGATGGGACCGGATGCCATGATCTTAGTTTTCTGAATGTTGAGCTTTAAGCCACATCTATAAGTAAATAAGTGAAAGTCACTCAGTTGTATCTGACTCTGCAACCCCACGGACTGTACAGTCCATGGAATTCTCCAGACCAGAATACTGCAGTGGGTAACCTTTCCCTTCTCCAAGGGATGTTCCCAACCCAGGGATCGAACCCAGGTCTCCCACATTGCAGGCAGATTCTTTACCAGCTGAGCCACAAAGGAAGCCCAAGAATTCTGGAGTGGGTAGCATATCCCTTCTCCAGCAGATCTTCCTGACTGACCCAGGAATCGAACCGGGGTCTCTTGCATTGCAGGAAAATTTTTTACCAACTGAGCTCTCAGGGAAGCTCAATTATCTATAAGTTGATAACTAATGAGAACCTACTGTATAGCACAGGGACCTCTACATAATGTTCTGTGATGACCTAAATGGGAAGGAAATTCAAAAAAGAGAATGCATATGTATATACATATAGCTGATTCACTTCGTTGTACAGCAAGAAACTAATGCATTGTAAAGCAACCTCAATTAGAAAAAAAGATTTTCTTTTCTGGAAAAATTAAAAAACAAACAAAAAGACCAAACTTCAATTCAGGTTGTAAAATAGGTTGCATTTGTCTTCAGGGATCTTTAACCTCCTTATCAGATTTACTCCATTGTTTCTGTCATCCTCTACCCCAACAAAGCCCCCACATCTAGCACGTGTATGCTAAATCAAGCTGCCAAATTTCCGTGCTTTGTGCTTACCCCTGGCCTCCCTTCCACAAACGTTATTATATTCTCAGGACCTTTATTCCTCCAACTTCTTTTCTGTTAACACCTGGATATCTATCATCCTACTCCTCCCGGACCTTTCTTTCTTAGTTCCATAGATAACTGCTTAGTTAGTCAGACAAAATCACCTCAGTTAGTGTGCTAACACTACAAAGGGTTAGTTTGAGTTTTAGCAGGGTTCTTCTTGGAAATAATGCCCTGGGATGGGGTATTTTTAGAGCTTGGTGTTAACTAATGGGGCAGGTTTTAGAGCTTAGTGTTAACTGGCTGGAAGAGAAATTTGGGGGCCTGCTCCCTCTCATTCCTCTTTGATTTTCTGAGTGCACTCAAGAACCGTTTGTCAATCAGTCACTGCCCTTGGTCTTTTCTAGATCTATTTCAGCAAGTCAACTTAACCACTGCATAAGTACATAGCCCATGATAGGATATATAATACTAGGTAGCTATTAAAAATCATGCTCTAGCACTGAATTTGTTTCAACAGTAAACATTTGTTAAATTACTAATGTGCCAGCTATTGTGTGAGACTGTAGGAATAAAAAAGTGGATACAATACACTGCTCTCCAAGGAGGCAATCACTCATGAAAAGAAACTACAATGAAACAGTATTGATTATGATCCATGTTCTAACTAGTTATAATTTTGGCACAGAGGAGAAACTGATTCAGGGAGGGTGGTATGTCAGGGAGGTCTGAGCAGAAGTGATGATTCTTACAGGTACATATGTGCATGCTAAGTCACTTCAGTAGTGTCCAACTCTTTGCGCCCCTATGAACTGTAGTCTGCCAGACTCCTCTGTCCATATGATTCTCCAGGCAAGAATACTAGAGTGGGTTGCCATGCCCTCCTCCAGGGGATCTCCCCCATCCAAGGATCAAACCTGAGTCTCTTGTGTCTCCTGCATTGGCAGGCGAATTCTTACCACTAGTGCCACCTGGGAAGCCCCAGTTCTTACCTGTAACTCTACTCTATCCTCTGTAATGACCTATATGGGAAAAGAATCTAAAAAAGAGTGGTCTTATGTATATGTATAACTGATTCACTTTGCTATACAGTAGGAATATAACACTGTAAATTAACTATACTCCAATAAAAAACAAATTTTTAAGAACCCAACCCAGGAAACATGTAAAAATTCCTAAGAAAACTTTAAGTGATTGGAAATTTTAAAAAGCACTTGATTTCTGTGGGCCTTTGGGCATGTGCTACCTAGAAGACTGCTAGCACCTTCCCCCATCCTCTCAAATTTTAAATCCTGTCTCTATAAGCATCAACCTGCCAGAAGCTGAATAAATTAGCTATCCAATACCACTTAGAGTAAGTGGCTTAATGTTTTCACCAGATCTGAACAGGCCTAGACAACAAGGAGTGGGTAAGGATGAGCATGTATTTTCATTTCTTTCATAAGCCTTATTCTCTGTGGACTGGTTGTTTCTAAAACTACACAGAGAAAGCTTTAACTGCATGAGTAATTTTTGTTTTGTGGTATATTATTCTTCACTTTCAATCATGCGACTCAAAACTGACTTACAGGATTACAAGAGAGTAGTATAAAGTTTCTAATAGAATTCAATGGCTCTTAAGTAAAAACATGAACACCATCAACTGCCGTTATCCTGTGCAATGGCAGAAAACTGTCAAGCCCAATTATGTGAAAACGCCAGAGAACTGTTCAGACAAGCTCCTCACCAAGCCTTGCCATTGCTCATACGATGCAGGATGCTTAAGATCAAAACTTTAATGATGTTACATTGGTTTTCTGAATATAAAACAGCTTTTCAAGTCAGTTCAAGGTAGCATTCTCTGCCCTGGTACATGTATTAGGATAAACATTCTAATAGTTACTCCTAGAAGGAAGATCATAGAAGCTACTTTCCAATCAAGATCTGTACATTTCAGGTGAAGCTGGAGAAAATTTTTGAGGTAAATTCACTAACGAAGAGTGATTTGAAAATGCAAAATATTTGAGACACACACGTGTATCCCCAGCTATCCATCCTGTTTTATTAAATGTAAATCCATTTCTTTGTATACTTGTTCAATTGAAATTTAGGAAAACTATTAGATTAATATTTGGCACATAGTAAATGCATCAAAAAATGTTTGATAAATGAATGACTTTTTACACATTCTAAAGAGTTCCAATAGATGTAGAAAATTCACACATGGAACCATATCTCATTTTCCTCAAAAATGTTATTACTACTCTTCCGTGTTAATTACTCTCCTTAAGGAAGTTTCTCTTTTTGAAGTGTTTTAAGGCATTTATCTTCCCAGAAATGAATTAAATATTAGTTAAGCATCTGCACATTTATAGTATTTAGGTATAGCATCTATTTTTTCCCTATTTTACAGGTTTCCTAAAATGTAGCCTGCCAGTGTTAAATCATTAGCAGACAAGGATAAAAACTCACAAGTTTTGTGCTTTAGTTTATCTCATAGTCTGCTTCACAGCCCAACCAGGTCTCATAATGAAAACCCCCCTCAGCCAGTGCCTCCAGCACTTAACTTTTCAAATACAAATGATTTGGCCAATATCACTATGATTTAGAAATGTTTTCCTCCCTGTTGGTCTCAGCCATGATCTCCTCTGGATATAGTTCAATTAGATGCCTTTTCACTTTTTTCACAAGCAGCCTGTTTTTGTAAAAGTTTGAAAAACTTTGAAAAAGTACTATAAAACGTTTTCACTGTCAATAGGAAAAAAAAAAAATGGATTGCTGGAGGCAGACACAGCTCCCCGTAGAGCTAACCTTTTGATCCTGGAATCCTTTCATGCACTTAAGTCTTCTCTAGAGTCAATGGGAGTGTTGTGTATGCAAGGGCTGCAGGATCAAGTTCAGTCTCTTCTTTAGTACTCTGTAGCCAAGTGGGGTAGCCAGCTGAATCTGGTTTAGTTAAAAAAAAAAAGAAACTTTCCTGATGCTTTGAAGTTTTTTGGGCGGTGTAATAATATCAGGATTTGTAGGAGGTTATTTTGCATAATCCTTAATAAGATATTCTTATGGCTTCAAAAAGTTAGTGGGATAAGAGATGCAAGATGAAGTATTTTTTTTTTAAGTTTTCTGTAGAAATGACCCAAATGCATTTCAGGAAGATGTATAAAGTATAAGACTGTCCAACTGTGTGTCCAGGCAGGAATGCACCTAAAACCATTCCTGAAAAGATGGATTTCTACCCTCTTTTTAAAAGAAAGAGATATAATATCCCTCAAAAAGTCTCCATGAAGTAGAATGGTGGTTGCCAGGAGTCAGGGGAAAGGGAGAATGGGAAGTTTTTGTTTAGTGGGTACAGGGTTTCAATTTTACAAGATGAAAAGAGTTCTGGAGATGGATGGTGGTGACAACCACACAACAATGTGAATGTATTTAATGCCACTGACTTAACGCACTTAAAATAGTTAAAATAGTAAATTGTATGTTATGCATATTTAAATGACAATTTTAAAATATATTTAAAATTTAAAACTGACTCAATGGACACGATTTTGAGCAAACTCTGGAAGATAGTGAAGGACAGGGAAGCCTGGCCTGCTGCAGTTCATGGGGTCCCAAAGAGTCGGAACACCACTTAGCAACTGAACAACAGCAAACACTTATACAATTTAGAATCAGGAAAATTGGAACTCTGTTAACTGGACAGTTCCTCCATAGTTTGCATTCACTTGTTCATTTTTTTCCTTTTAACTAAGTGCAAAATACTCTGATGAGCAAAAGCAGTTTGCTGGAGGATTCTACTATGTGTAATGGATTAAGTATCCTTGTGACTAATGCAGTTATTTGAATTGAAACAAAGCACTCTTTCCTTTAATCCTTATCACCCTAAACCCACAAGTACTCACTGATGAGGATGTTTTTCCAAGCAAGGCGAGAGGGCTGAGCAAGGTGTGCCAAGTGGAAAAGGGAGCTGAAGAAGAGGGAAGTACAGGGGCACGTCCCAAGCTGCAAAATCTCTCTGCTGGAAGTGAGTTCACTCTATTATTACCGAGAAACCGAGCTTCATTTTCTGGCATGTTGGTCTGGAAAATTAAGAAATTAAACTAACCCCACTGGACATAACCTACCTACTGTTTTTAAAAACAAGCACTTTATTATCACTCTGTGGAAGGGTACTAAAACCCTTGTGATTTATTCATATTGGGAATTCAGCAGCAACTTCAGTCTGAAAAAAAAAAATAGCCTCACTCAAAAAGTGATTGTCTCAACACTATATATGAAATTAGGAAGGAGTTTCTCTCTAATTAAATACACACACACACACATTACAGAACCCTGATGATAAAGCTGAAAAAAACAAACAGAAGAAAAGTAAATTTTTTTCAGCAGTTGGAAATAAAGTGTTATTTTAATATGCATAAATAAGAAACTGATTTTTCCCCACTTTTTTGGAACCCAGATATTAAACAACATAATCTTTGCTCCAGATGACTACTGTCTCTTTAATAAATTCTTAAAACTTCAATTGTGGTCCTCAAAAAGACACTACATTAAGAAGTAAAATCTCCAAATTCTCTTCTTTGCTATCTCTGACAAATGAGGACTATGGATCTATATGTTCACTTACCAGTATACCTGACTAAAGAAAGTATTTTGTCACCTGTTTGGGATACAGTTTAGGATTATAAAATTAGATGACTTCAGCAGAATAAAACAGGTCTCTCTCTTTCAAGAAAAACCACTGGACAAAGAACACACAATGAATAATGGCCAATAATTATGCAAAGACATATTCATATTCAGTTTTGCTTGTGATGTAAGCTGTGCAAATAAATCCAGTAGAGCAATTTTTCTATCAAGACGGCAAATTTTAAAAGACTGACAATCAGAGCATAGGGGAGAATGTGTGAAAACAGATACCTTTGTGTACTATTGATGATGGTATCAGTTCAGGTCAGTTCAGTCGCTCAGTCGTGTCCGACTCTTTGTGACCCCATGAATCACAGCACGCCAGGCCTCCCTGTCCATCACCAACTTGAACAACTTGAGCATAAATTTAGTGACTCAGCAAGTTTATCACTATCAAACTGTAAAATATTTCCATCTTTTGACCCAGCAATTCTAAGCAATTTGACCCGCTTCTAAGAAGTTTCTTTAAACAGATCATTGTACATGGGAACAAAGATGATACAAAAAGATATTCATTGCAGTGTAATTTACTATAGTGAAAAATTGGAAATAAACCATGTCTATTAACAGGAGATTGGTTAGGACTGCTCTGGCGATCCAGTGGTTAAGACTCTGTACTTCCAATGCAGGGGGCATGGGTTCAGTCCCTAGCTGGGGAAAACTAAGATTTCATGTGCTGAGTGGCATGGCCAAAATAATAATAATAATAAAAATTAAAATTAAAAAACAGGAGATTGGTTAAATAAATTATTGTTCATCCATTCAACAACTATTGGTTAAGGGCCTATTGAATGCCAGGCAGCATTCTATACACATTATATACATAAGACATCCAGTAAAATAATGATGAGATCTGTAGTTATTAGTATAGGAAAAGATTACAAAGCAGTTTTTTGGTATTATTTCATTTATGTAAAAGGGCATGTAAAAGTACATATTTATATGTGAACATAAGTATATTGAGAAACATCTGTAAGGATGATCACGAATGTGTTACCATACTACCAGCATTATCTCGGGGTCTTTTTTGTTGTTAACCTCCATACTTTCCTATACTGTTTGAATATTTTCTAACAAAGCTACTTTATTTTTATAATCTAAAAATATTAGGAGTATATTCATTTTGAAAGGATCAAAAGAGAACCATCGGTACAATTTAATCATATTAATATGCAGAAGAAAATACCAGACAGCCACAGAATTCCAGAATCCAGCTGCAGTCCTAAGAAGTAAGATGAAAAAGCAGATGCTTGCCCACAAGGATGAGGTAAATAGGGATGAAGCACAAGGGGTCCATAGAACTCAAATGCACAATGCAGCTGAATGTACTCTACTAAACTAGAAATCCAGGCCAGCAAAGTCCCCAAAGACTATAAAGCCTAAAAACTAGTAACAATAAACATATCATACACAGGGCTTTTATATAACTTGCATGTTATTTGTGTTGAAACGATGGTCCTTTAGCAGTTTATAATACTGCTTTTTAACTTGATATATCATTCTTTTTTCCTTTAAAAGTGATCTCTCATGAACCCTCCCCTTCCCTTTAATCCTCCAAAACAGTGTTTAGGCTGGGCAGGTAGGAAATATATATCTTAATTAAAAAGCTAAAATATTCTTGCCTTTACCTGCCTTTTCAGTATCTTAGACAAAGTATCAATGTATATCAACAATGCAGCCATATTCCAAAATAATTCCTTTTTACCTTCATGAGCAGAATCAACAGGATGTGAATCATAAAAACAGATAGAGAAACCATAACACAGAATAATATACCAGAACTCCTGCTAGAAATTCTCCCATGAATCTACTGCATCTGAATATATGAATAGCAGGCCATATGAATAAAAGGACAGGAACATATGAGCCCGTCAGATCTATTAACTGTTAGGGACCAACATTCACAGATATCTCATGTTATATGCATATTGCAGTTACTTAAAAGTCTGGGCTTCTCTTGTGAGGTGTTCTAAGTATTCAACTTGGGATTTTTTTGTTATTGTTATGTTGCTTTTTACTCTTACTGGGTTACTTTGCATTTTTATACCTTGTACTACACATGCATCATAAAACACCAGCTTTCTGAAACCTGTATAAAACTTCTGCTCCAGGTCTTTAAGATGGAATCAAATCCCAACAGTAAGCAAATACCTTGCCTTCACAGTTTTTACAATAAAAATTGAAAACGAAACTTGAAGACGTTTAGTTCAAACAAAACAAACAAGCAAGTACTATAGTCTGGTGTTCTGGGCCAACTCTGAGTTCTGAACAGCAAGCTTTCTTGACCACAAAGAAGTCTTAAGAATAAGTGTATGTGTGCACAGGTGTCAAATGCTACCATGAACCCAGAAGATGTATCTAACAGTCTAGCTCTGCTCAAAAACTGTATCAAGATAACCCACCAGCAAGTTTTGAAGAACTGAAAAAGTATTCTGTAACATATGACCTTTCCAATTAGAGAGAGGGCACATACGGACTACTGACCAAACCCAAGCTTCTGGCTGTCGCTGTTAGCAAAGCTGAAAGACTTGCCGACTTAACTAAGTTACCTGGGCTGGAGGCATCAAGCTTTCTCTGACTTCTTGCCCTTACTTCCTCATTTGTTATATTCTTTAGATGAAAAAAATCCAACTTTAAGCAGCCTGCTGGTGTTCCTGAATAAATCAGGTTTTATAGACCTAAATCGGAGAAGGCGATGGCACTCCACTCCAGTACTCTTGCCTGGAAAATCCCATGGACAGAGGAGCCTGGTGGGCTGCAGTCCATGGGATTGCTAAGAGTTGGACACAACTGTTCGACTTCACTTTCATTTTTCACTTTCATGCATTGGAGAAGGAAATGGCAACCCACTCCAGTGTTCTTGCCTGGAGAATCCCAGGGACGGGGGAGCCTGGTGGGCTGCCGTCTATGGGGTAGCACAAAGTTGGACACGACTGAAGTGACTTAGCAGCAGCATAGACCTAAATATCTTGCAAGAACAAAGAAAATTCAGCAAGCCCTAAGACTATTAGGCTGACCGATTAAATTTTTTTGGATGCTGACCATGTTAATATGAATAGGTCTGGTTACCCTTATCGGGGAGAGAAAGGAAAGAGTTCAGGTTTCTGGACTTTATATTGACAGTTCCAAGCTAGGCAGTGGGGTGGGAAATTGAGCACAAGTCCCGCCTTGCCTGCCAAAGCATGTCCATCTGCAGTTGCTTCTTTATGAATCTTTGTGAATGGGGCATTAAAGGCAATGACTAAAAGAGAAAGAATAGTTCGTGTTCATTAGTCTGATGCTGCACGGTAAAATGTTACTTTCATTTTCTTTAAAGACATTTTTGTAAAATGATGTCAGAAGGAAAGTTTAAAACACAGTTTTAATCTCAAAACTTCTTAAAACAGTTGAAAGAGAGAAATCTCTAGGCTAAAAATGCAGTGGTATAATCTTTCATCTGAAGTGTTCAGTTTACATTTGATTGTGTATGTGTGCACGTGTGTGTGGTCGTAATCAGTTATTAGTATTGATTCAATCTCTTATTGTAATTCTATAGCAATAACTGTGTTTGAAGCAACCAAGAATATTTTATTAGCCAGTATACAAAATTTTAGTACTTAAAACTGAATAAATATTGTCAAATCTCTTAAGTTGTGTCTAAATGATAAAATAAATTTTTAAAAATAGAAAAATTCAATTCAGTAAAAGTATCATCCTAGCAGTTTGGTTAAAAATAGCACACTGAGTTATTTTGGCTAATGTGATTTTACTTAAATTCTTATGGTAATATGTGTAGTATTTACTACTGTCATGGCAATGCAATTTAGGGATTATTAATAAGCTTAGAAAAACCCTTCCACAGTTTTAAATGAGATAGCCACTCCAAGATTTCAAGCAAGCCTACAAATCTAAAATTCTAATAAGTTTATTAACAAGAACTACATGGAACGCTTCTTTGGAGACACACACATATTTCTGTATTTCAAAAATTTTAAGAAAGAAGCAGTTTTAATGAACACACAGAAATTATATTGCGGAGGAAAAAATAGTATTTGAGGCAAAGAAAGAGAGAAGAAAGGAAGGAAAGAAAAAAAGAAGTTACAAGGGTCCCTCACACTTCATAGACTTTTCCCTTATTCACTCAGAATTCTTTGAAGGGGGCTAATGTATATTTTTGCCTGTGACAAGGCAGCATTCTTTACCTCCTTCCACTCCTGGCCCAATCACTACTTCCCACCAAGTAATAATTAGATACCAAGAAAATCAAGCCTGTGGCAGTGTGAACACTGGCTCAGCATCCGCTAAAACAGTTGAAGGCAAGAGCTAACCTGGCACTCTTCCATACCTTGTCAGACTGAGGTCCAGCTGGCTTGGTGTAGGGACCAGCAAGGGGCAGATCATCTGGTTGATTCTCCAGGGCCCTAGGCAAAACTCCACCTCTTTAAACCATTCCTCCCACATCAGTTTCTGACTTATTTGCAAACATCTCCAGAAAGAGATTTCACGGTAATCCATTCCAATGCTTAGCAAACCTCACTTTAGGGAAATGCTTCCCTGTGTTCAACCTAGCTCCCCTCTGCTGAAGTTAGAGACCTTTTCCTTTTGTTCTCCTCTTAGCAGCAAAGAGAACAGCTGGTCACCAGTTTCCATACAGTAACCCTTCATATGCCCGAAAAGTTTTATTAAGCCACCCACAAGTTTTTCTCTTCTAAGCAAAAATAATCCTGGCTCCTTTAACCCTCATATAGTCCTATTTTGTCAAACTTTTGATTAATTTCTTCTTTCATCTGTATTCTCTTCCTGCTATAACTTATACAATAAATTCCTAGAAAACAGAAAGTGAAATCTGATAACATATACATACTGTGTGTGCTGTGCTTAGTCGCTCAGTCGTGTCTGACTCTTTGCAACCCCATGGACTGTAGCCCACCAGGCTCCTCTGTCCATGGGGATTCTCCAGGCAAGAACACTGGAGTGGGTTGCCATTTCCTTCTTCAATGCATGAAAGTGAAAAGTGAAAGTGAAGTCGCTCAGTCGTGTCCTACTCTTAGCGACCCCATGGACTGCAGCCTACCAGGCTCCTCCATCCATGGGATTTTCCAGGCAAGAGTACTGGAGTGGGGTGCCATTGCCTTCTCCAGAGTTACACACTACTATATATAAAAGATTGAAGACAGAAGGAGAAGGGGGCAACAGAGGATGAGATGGTTGGATGGCATCATCGACTCAATGGACATGAGTTTAAGCAAATTCCAGGAGATAATAAAGGACAGGGAAGCCTGGTGTGCCACAGTCCATGTGGTCACAAAGAGTCACACACGACTGAATGACTGAACAGCAACAAATATATAAAAGTTAATTAATAAGAACCTACTGTATAACCCAAGGAATTCTATTCAGTGCTCTATCTATAATGATCTCTATGGGAAAAGAATCTAAAAAAGAATTGAGATATATATATATATGTGTGTGTATATATATATATGTATGTGTATATATATGTATGTATAACTGATTCACTTTGCTGCACAGCAAAAACTAACACAACATTGTAAATAAATAGTACTTCAACAAAAAAGTAATTAAAAAGTAAATAAGAAATAAAAATGAAATCTGAAAAGTTGAGTCCATTAAAGTGGACTGAGGAGTGAGTTTGAGGATTGTAAAACAAGGTGTGGGGATGGTCAGAAGGGGTGACAGACAGAAAACTGGAGAAAGATACTGAAATGTAATTCCTAAAGCCAAGATAGTCTTAGAAATGTCTTAGTCATTCTAAATTTTCCACCAATATTTTTTAAATAAACATATAAATGTTCCACAATTGCTTATAGAGTCACTGCATTTTCAAGACTAGCATTGGATAACTTTTCATTCATGTTGCAAGTTTTGTGAATGTCAGTCTTGGCCAACACTTGGAAAACATGCTGTCTGAGGCACCCTTCCACACCATGCTAGACTGCAATTAAACAGCTAGATAATATCGGCTGTCCAAAAGAATGCCAATCTCCAGTAACTCATCAGCTAGTAAATGCTGAATGCAAATGTTAAATCACACACTGAAATGCATGGTTTGACTCTATCCCAGTCTTTCATCAAGACAGATAGCATGATTGATGCCTGACATGATCATTCCTTGTCCTAAGGTGGTCAATGTGCCTTGCAATTTTGATCTAAATCCCAGATGGCAGAAAATGTGAAACTGTTTCTTAGAGCACCCTGGGTGTGTCTCAGAGAACGTGCCATACTTAGTACCCCGAGAGTTCTCTTTACAAGTCTTTTTCTCAATTTTTATTAAATAAGAATACAGTAAATGCATTCAAGTATACAAAGTTAACCTTTTTATTCTTGATTATGACAGGATACTTAAAAAAAGAAAAGCAGTTTTTGAAAAATTGAAAATGAAACCTGCCTTACTTTGTGGCCTCAATAAAGTGAAATAAGGAGCTTCCCTGATGGCTCAGTGGTAGAGTCTGCCTGCCAGTGCAGGGGACATGGGTTTGAGCCCTGATCCAGGAAGATCCCACATGCCGTGGAGCAATTAAATCTGTGCACCACAACCACTGAGCCTGTGCTCTAGAGCCTGGGAGCCACAACTATGGAGCCCACGCACTGCAACTACTGGAGCCTGTGTGCCTCGAGCCCCGTCCTCAGCAATAAGAAAACCCACTGCAATGAGAAGCTCACTCACTGCAGCTAGAGAGTAGCCCCCGCTCTCCACAACTAGAGAAAAGCCCTCTCAGCAACAAAGACCCAGAATAGCCAGAAATAAAAATAAATAAAATTATTAAAAAAAAATAAAGTGAAATACAGATTATGTACACTTTGTCAAGATGCTGCTTCTATCATGCCAGTTTTGACAAAGTGTGGTGTTCTGCACGTTCTTGTTTCTCAAATATCACATTTCTGCCTCAGAACTGTTTTTTTCTTAAGGTGTAATTTTTCCCAAAATAAACGTGGTTCCATTTGTATTCCCCAACTGTAAATCCAATTCTGTTCTCAAGAATCAGTAAGGCAGGGCACTTTAATAGTTGTATGCACACTCCTGCATCCATCAGTGAATTGTGTATGTGAAAGTGTTTTTGGAATGTGTCTTTAATTTACCATACTGTTGTGTGGACACGTTGGTCGGTCACTGGTTGAGAAGGTATTGAGCTACTCCTCAAAAACAAATTGTTGCCATCTGTAAAATAAGTGACTAAAGATATTAGTTCAACAATGAAATTCAGGAATTCAAAATCTTTGAGGCAGAGATACTTTTAATATGCAAATTTGGCTTTTTCCCCCCTCCCCGCTTCCAATCTCAGCATACTGAAGAAGGATCAAACAGCAATAACTGCAAAGATGAGTTCATACCTCCCTCGGGGAAGCCAGCGGTGAAGTTCTCAAGAGGCCAGCGCATCTGCAAGGCATGCAGAGCCCAGGGGTGCCAGAAGTAGGGTGGGCTCCTTCAACGTGTGCCTTCCGGTCAGACCCCCCTGACTCCCACCGCTGTGAGTTTAAGGGAGTAGCACAGGAGCTGACACATAGTCAGAGTCAAGAAATCTGCACATGTATACCTGTGATGGATTCATTTTGATATTTGGCAAAACTAATACAATTATGTAAAGTTTAAAAATAAAATAAAATTAAAAAAAAAATCTTTGCTGAATAAATGAATGAAAAAATAAAGTCACAGATTCTAAGCTATATCTCACTGGTACCAATATTTTACTATAGTGGAGAAACTCAGGCAAAGAAGAAGAAAAGGCCTGTCTGTATGGGCAAAACTGAACTTGGTGGTTAGGGGTTTTCTTTTCCCACTTGTATTTTGACCACCGAAATTAGTGAAGATACCATGGAGTGTTAGGACCCTAAACTGAATTGCTCATTCACATGTTATTTATTAGCTGCCTATCCTGTTATGGGGGCTTCCCTGGTAGCTCAGCTGGTAAAGAATCCGCCTGCAATGCAGGAGACCCAGGTTCAATTCGCGGGTTGGAAGATCCCCTGGAGAAGGGATAGGCTACCCACTCCAGTCTTCTTGGGCTTCACTGGTGGCTCAGACAGTAAAGAAACCACCTGCGATGCGGGAGACCTGGATTCGATCCCTGGGTTGGGAAGATCCCCTGGAGAAGGGAACAGCTACCCACTCCAGTATTCTTGACTGAAGAATCCCCATGGACAGAGGTGCCTGGCAGGCACAGTGCATTGGGTGGAAAACAGTTGTACACAACTGAGCAACTAAGCACAGCACAGCGCAGCACGTCCTGTCATGAGCTACGTTACCTGTCCAGAGTTATGCGGGTTATTTAATTCCTCCAGGGCCAGGAGTCAAACACAAGTATCCTGGCTTAGGGTTGAACCTGCTCCCCATTACACCACGACCTCAATTCCTTTGTGACTAGTTACTGCATTCCATTGTCATAAACAGAACCCCCATGGAAGAGTGCTATATTAAAATGTTGTTGGCTGTGTTTCAAAACATTGCCCATTTGGGAGCTCTCTTTTCTAGGAAAAAGGCATAGCAATAACTCCAGTGTATCTCCAGTCACAAAATCTAAAGACCAGGAAAATATTCAACTAAAATGTAATGCATTTTTTTAAAGACTGAATGAAATTGTGGTTTGCAACTAATGGTTACAGCTTGCTAAAACTTAAGTGCTAACGTGTGTTGTTTAATGCAAATAAAATATGGTTACCTTTACTGTTAATATTTTTAAAAGGCTTTGGATCTTGGTAATTTTTAACTCCAATGTATTTAAATTGCTATTCATTACACCGGCTCTCCATTGGTCCCCTGGCCCTCCAACAATGACCCTTCCTCTAGGATAAAGTGCCCTGTCCTCCAGTCTTGGACTCTCTTTCCCTTCTACTGACAAAGATTTTTAGAAGCTCAATCAAACCAGAATCTAGTTCTAAAATATGAATGACAATGTCCTTTAACAGGTTTCATTTCCAAAGGACTTTATATTTTAATAGAAGAGGAAACCTAAGCCAGCCAATTTCAAAATTTAAAAGAAGAAATATATAAATTATTAATCTATGAGTCCTTCATACTAAATAAAAATAGAAATATAGCATAGTAAAACTTAAAATTCCCAAGCGTCTTTTACAAAGTCTCAACAGAAGAATCAAAGATGATCAAGACACCAGAGATTTTGAATTGCTTTTTTTTTTCCTATACTTTTTGTTAACTGACACTTTTTATTTTATTTGGCTGCACCACAAGGCATGCGGGATCTTAGTACCCCGACCAGGGATCGAACCAGCATCCCCTGCATTGGAAGCACAGTCTCAACAGCTGGACCGCCAGGGACGTCCCTTTTTTTCTTTTACTTTGAAAAGAATGTCCTGAACTAAAATTGAGGTAAAAAATGGCATAGTGATGATGAAATATTTGCTTTAAATTTTGACAGGTTCTGAATTGGAAATGGACAAAGCTTCTCATATATGGTTTTCAGGAATATAAACCAAAATGATCTTTCTGTAGGAAAACTGTCAACAAGTGCCAAAAATCACAGGGCCTTCCTGGTGGCTCAGACATTAAAGACTCTGCCTGCAATGTGGGAGACCCAGGTTCAATCCCTGGGTTGGGAAGATTCCCTGGAGAAGGGAATGGAACCCACTCCAATACTCTTGCCTAAAGAATCCCATGATTAGAGGAGCCTGGCAAGCTACAGTCCATGCGGTGGCAAAGAGTCAGATACACTGAGTGACTAACACAAATCAAAATGACCTTTCTGTAGGAAAACTGTCAATAAGTACCAAAAATCACATTTGACCCAGTCATTTTACATCTAGGAATTCATTCTAGGGAAATAATCAAAGATGACCCCAAAATTTGGGTATAAGATATTTATGCAACACTTTTAAAAGCAAGATAAAATAATTTAAAATCAACCACAATGTCCATCAATAGGAGACTGATTAAATAAAATTGGTCAACCCCATGGATGGAATCACTGTGAAGTCACTGTGGTAGGGTAATTCTGGCTATACATACTCTAGAAAATATCCACCCCGTTGACCATTTTGAAATGTATAGAAATACTGAATCACTATGTTGCATACAGGAATTAGCATAGTGTTGGAGATCAATTATATTCCAAAAACAAACAAACTCACAGAAAAAAAGAGACCAGATTTGTGGTTACCAGAGGCGAGCATAAGGGGAAGAGAGCCTGGATGAAAGTGATCCAAGGGCACAAACCCTAGTCATAAATATACACTAGGATGTAGTATACAACATGATAATTAACACTGCTTATGTTACATACAAAAGTGATTAATAGAGTAAATCCTGAGAGTTCTCATATCTCAAGGAAATCTTTCCTATTCCTTTACTTTTGCATCTATATGAGATGATAGCTATGCACTAAACTTACTGTGAAGATCATTTCACAATGCATGTAAGTCAAATCATTATGCTGTATACCTTAAACTTTTACAGTGCTGTGTGTCAATTATACTTCAATAAAGCTGGAAGAAAAAAATAAAGAAACCATGCACCCATGATGCTGCCAGAAAACTCACAAAGTGTAAAGTGGCTTGAGTGAAATGACCTTATTCAGAAAAAACTCACATACACATACATTTATATACTTACATTTTTTAATGACCATAAGAATATACCCCAAGCTTTAAATAGAGTTACCTCCAGGGAATATGATGGAGACAAAGTGAGACGGCAGTGTGTGAAGAGAGTTTAATTTTCTGCTTTATGAAACTAGTTATTGCTTAAATCTTTATATCTGGCAAATATCTGTTTTATAGTTCAAACATGAAAATAAACAGATTTCAAAAATTATGTTTCAGAATAAGGACATGGGAAGCAACTCACAATGTTTTCTCAAGTGAAAAAAACACAAAACAGCATAACCAATGTAAAAATACTTTATAAACTTTGTAAAAATAAATCATATATGGCATAGAATGTAAGAGAAATAAAAAGAGCCGAAGGAATGAAAATATATCAAAATATTATTGGTTAGTTCTGAGTAGTGATATTAAGATTCTTTTTTTTTATTTTTCTGAATTTCATAAATGTTCTGCAATGAACACAGCATAACAGAAAAAAGTAAATGTTATTCTTAATACATTAAAATTTTTTTCAAACTGTCAGTTCAATAAGTTAATGGTATTTGCTTTTCTAATGCTAAGATGTATACACTCTGCCAACACTGACACTCACTTTAAAAGCTAAAGCAGTGCTATTCTGAAGCTTGAGATGTCAAATTTCTACAGATAAGCATCCTTGTAGCTCACTACAATGTGCTTGTTCTAATAAAGACATAAAATATTAGACAAAAGAAGTGACCTTACGTGGCTGACCGACATGCAGCTAGCGTAGCTGAGGTCCAAAGAGTTAAAATGGTTTTCCAAAAGCTCAAATCTTTTTGTTTAATGGAAGGACTGAGACGAGAATTGATTCTCCCAGTCCAGTGTTTTTCCATGACATGAGACTGCTATGTTTTTGGATGAGAATCACTAAAACCACAACAAAAATAGCACTTTAAGAAATATACAGCAAAAGGGCAAATGTGTACGTAGTTTCAGGGAGAACTGTTAAATCCAGCAAAACTCCAGGTTCCATTCTCAAAATGCCATTGGCCTTTCTGAGAATTCTATCTAGGAAAAAAAAAAAAAAAGATTAGATCGGACCTAGAAGAATACTTAAAGGAAACTTGATTTTTATTTTAATAGTAACACAAGTCAAAGCTTAAATGAAAACATCTGGTTTCACTTTCTTTACTGATTATGATAGCTAGAGATTCTGAGACATCAAGCATGACTCTGTCATTTATTTGATATGCAAATAAAGTTCTTGGCTTGAGTGTAAATCTCATACTTTCAGTTGTGCCCCTTGTAGCTAATTATTTTTTATATCCCCCCTTGGGTCCAAAAAAGTTAGAGGTAGAGTTAGTCATTAAGAAATGCATCCTTCCCACAAAATGCCTACAGGCACTATTCCCCCCTACCAAAAAAAAAGTAGACTTTAATTAATTAGAATCCAGATCACTGGGATAACTGCCAATTCTACTTTTTTCCCACCCTTCCACAAAGGTTGTGACCCAGATCTCAGGAGGAAAGGCCAAATTTGGGGGCAGAGGGTAGAGACAGGGAAGAGGCAACCACATGGCAGAGGCATCAGATTATACCACAGCGAGGAAACAAGTCACTCGTTAGGAGCCGAGTACCGTGCTAAATGAGGGTCAAAGATTACCAGGTTCAGATGAGAAACTTGGGGTTGTTCCCAAAGGGATCAGACCCCCGGAACTGTTCTCACACTGCCTGGCTCTCACCAAACACCCTCTACACATACACACACAAGAGAACAAACAAAAACATCCAAAACTATCAGCCCTCTCATTAACCAGATAGGTTTGGGCACTTTCACCCGGCTAGTGAAAACCTTGCTTTGGTTCTGTGTATCACAACACAAAATGAGTAATTCTGGATCTCAGTGATGAACTACTACTTTTGGGACTTGTTGCAACACATCCTCATACTTCGAGAGCCTTAGGCCTATCTTTTTCTCCTAGTTGGGATCTGTGCCTATATTCACTGACAGTCACAGGGTACAAGAGTATGACTGTGCATTCATTCACATCAGGCAACATGACATTTCAGAAAATGGGGGCCTAGAAGGGCCCTCTTCCTCAGTTTCTATTTCACCAGACCTAGATATAAAATGGATAATTCCATCTGAACCAGAAAGAGACACTGAGAAGAAAACCCAGATAATAGAGTACAAATACCTTTCCATAGTCAGTCACAGTCTCACTTCACAATACTCCTCAATTTAGTGTAAAGGAGGAAATGGCCAAAATATTCCTTTATTTATTTAAGCAAACAGATACTAAAACAATGGGGGGAAAGAAATGACCCACAAATCACAATTATTATTTAACTTTTAAAAAATAAACTAACCAGTTCATGTAGCTAGAATTTTAAAAAATATGTCCTTCAACCTCCTTTTATGAGATAAGGGCAAATGAATAGTATTTCAACTGGCAACAGGATATTATAATAGGCAACTGCCAGCTTATACCAACTAAATTTGTATGTATTAAGCCCAGTCCCCACATTTCCATGTCTGATGCTGCACAATAGCAACTGTTGCTTATAACCCATTGAAGTTCACAGGAATAACTGTGATGTGCTAAAATGGCTACTAAATAAATCAACTAGATTAAATCCTATTAGTATCATCATGCTGCTTGAGAGAACCCATATTTTTTCTCAGATTTTAATTGATCATAAACTGGCAAGCCACATACGATAACAAAGTCCTATTAGTTTAAAATAGCCCCGTCCTGAACATTTAAAACCACACTGACTTAACCTACTACGAATATGACAAGTAAAACAGAAAAGAGACCAAACCACACTGACAAACCAGGAAGCTCTATTCACTGCACTGTCTCATCATCTAATATTACACGCTGAAATATTTAAGAATGTCCCGACTTTTACATCTGTCCAGATCTCATATCCGTAAATAGACATAAACTATTTTCCAAGTGCAGAAATCAAGCTAGTTTCCTTTATTCTAGCTTCCTGAGAATTCTGACCACTACTCCCCACCTCCCTCGACTACTCATACATTTTCACCACTTGAGACATTGCAGGGTGAGGGAAAGAGAAAGAAAGAGAAGTCTCATGACTTCTGAAATTGGAAAGAGGAATTAAGTTCTAAAAAGGAGAAAGAGAGTGGCAGTTTTGCTTAATTCAAGGATTGAGTAGAATATTGTTGTTTAATTATTTTTCAAAAGATACACTCCAGTGTAACAGATAACTGAAGTAATTACTTTTTTATTTCAATGACAGTACTTTTCATTTCTAAGATTTATAATCAATTCTATTTTGTATTTACCTATTTTTTTTCATTTTTGTCTGGTGTCGATTAATAATTTGTTGGTGTTTAAAAATGGGGAAAACAAGATACACTCTTTTTGGCCATCTCTTTATTTGATTTATAAGAAATGAAACTGTAATGTAATGAAACTTGACCACACAAAAATCACTTTGCTTCACATACCTGACAACATCCTACCCCCCTTACCCCCCAAATCATAGCTCGAGTGATAGAACCTCCTTTGTACTCCTAAGTATGAAGCAAACTAAATGTTAAAATGAAGAGTCTAACACGGTGGAACTGGGAAAAACACAAAGTGGAAATCTATCCCGCTTGCAAAACTAAGTAAAGTATATGTTAAGGAAATGGGTAATTCAGGGAACCAGAGTATTTAAATAAATTCCCAGATGTTTGTGCTACTGTCTGAACATTTTAAAAAGGAAAGAGCTTTTCATGACTTCACGACTCCTCTCATTCTGAAGATGATTTCAAAGGCCCCAGCATTCAGCAGAGAAAGTCTGTTCTCAGAGCCGTCAGGTTCCTGCTGCGTCTCAGGAACCACGAAGTTTCCAAGAACCCACAGAGAAAGCTCAGGCCTGAAAAATGTCTAATTTTGACCTCCCAATCCCCAGGTCTGTGTTTATATAATTCACGATTAAGGTGGATTTATGAAGCTCAGATAAAGTCACATTTCATATTTCCCCAATCGATATTTCAAAACAAAACAGTACTTTTAACATTACCTGCATGGACAGGACAGTCATAAATCCTCACACCTTCCCCTGCACCTCACATGCCTCCACTGGGAAGCTTTAACTACCTCTGGCATGCCAATGGATGTGGTTAAAAATCAAGCAGAAAACGCCCAAGTGTGCACACTCAGCTACATGATGTTCACTGTCTAAGACTGAAAAAATTTTTTCTCAAACAATTTTCACCCAATTGAGCTTGCCTTTCTTGCCTGTAAATTGCAATACTGCCAAGTTACAAGTTAAAGGTTCTGCCAATTTTTCAGTTTTGCAAGCAAAAAAAAGAAAGTCAGTGTACTTTCCCTAAATGGGTAATGTGTGTATATTGAGTTAACACTTGGTTATAGCAGTATACCACAACTACATATGGAAATCTTGTTCAAATTTTCCAAAATAACACACACACACACACCACTTTTGTGTACAGATCATTAAAAAAAAAGTCAAACCCAGACTGAACTGAGAGGACTGGGAAAGATATTGTTTGTAAGCTGTAAGTGATAATATCCACTGCCATCATTGATGCAATTTAGGCAGAACAATTTACCACCCTCCTAGAGCTTTATTCTAATGTGACTCATATCACACATGTGGTCAAATGACTAGTTTCAACCTCCACACAAACAAATTTAACTTCTAGAGAAGTCCCCAAAGCAAATTCACAGCCAAAGACAGACTCAGTTCAGAAGTGGTGGTGGTCATGGTGGAAGAAGTTCTTCTGGGGTAATGTCCCATTTAGGCCCAAGCATGAAGCTCTGAAATCAAGATGAAAACACTCAGAACACCCTGCAGGCATGAGGCAGCAGCCAGAGCCAGCTAATCAGCCTTCCTCAGACAATGCTGCATTTTAAGAAAAAGCAAAATATTGAGATAGATTTTTAACTGTAAATATCTGAAAAATATCTATACTACATCCAGAGCTTTAATACCCTCCCTTTCTTCCCAAAGTTAGGAGAGTGGTGTGCTCACTATCAAATAACCAGTACAGACCATAAATAGCCAGACTGTCATTATAGGGTGAGTAGCAAGAACTTGCATCCATTGTCAGCAGGAGTCCAACCATTCCGGGGGGTCAAAAGCCTTATAAAATATGCATTCCTTAAATACTGAGACACAGACACACAAAGATTAAAGGATACTCAGTGTCACGCTCTTCAGACTAGTGAAAAAATGGAAAGCAATCCAAATGTTCAACAATAAGAAATTAGTTTGATAAAATGTGATACTTTCTTCCATAGATTATAATGTAGAAATTTTAAAATGTTATAGAAGAATACTTAATGACATAGGAAAATATTCATGTACATTATTTAATGATAAAAGCAAGTTTAAGATACATTAGGATGTGATCCTAATTTAAGAAAAAAGACTACTGTATAGGGCTTCCCTGGTGGCTCAGTGGTAAAGGGTCAGCTGCCAATGGAGGAGACATGGGTTTGAATCCTGGTCCAAGAAGACCCCACATGCTGTGGAGCGGTCAAGTCCGTGCGTCACAACTACTAAACCTGTTCTCTAGAGCCCATGAGCCCCAAGTACTGAGCCCATGGGCCCCAACTACTGCAACCCAGGCACCCTAGAGCCCCTGCTCAGCAACAAGAGAAGCCACTGCAATGAGAAGACTGTGCACCACAACTAGAGAAAAGCCCACACAGCAACAAAGACCCAGCAGGGTCAAAAATAAATTAATTTAAAAAAATGTTTAAAGACTACTGTATAAAGATACGCTTAGAATGATAGATACCAATAATAGCATTATCTCTGGGTAATGACAGGAAAAAGTGATTTTTTATTTCCTTCTTTGTGCTTTACTGTATTTTCCAAACTTTTTACAGTGAAAATATATTATTTTCATCATCAGATAAAAAACAAATTTTATTTTTAAACTTAATCACGTGAGATTCTTACAGAGAAACGGTCTCCTTTTCCTTTCTGTCCTGCTACTGCCACCGTTGTATACAAAGCAGCCTGCATTCGGCCAGGTTTCCTGACTTCACCTGGTTCTTTTCATGACTAAGTCAAGTGGGAACAGTCCTAGAGGAAATTAGACTGTAAAAACCAAATGCTTCATAAATTCATGTTCAAAGAAGGCAAGCGGGACCATTACGTGGCCAAAAGAATTTTGCAGATGAAAATGAGCCACTACATGGATTATTTACTTTAGTCTTTACTGATTAAAAAAAAAAAAAATTGGCAAGATTTGCATTTCTCAATTACATTTTGAAACAGAAATGATGACATTTTACTCATTTATTCACTCAGTCATTGTCTTAGTCCATTTGGGACTGACACAGCAGCATACCAAATGCTGGGTAATTATAAACACAAGAAATGTATTTCTCACTGTTTTGGAGACTGGGAAGTCCAAGGTCTTGGTGCCAGCAGAGTCAGTGTCTGGTGTAGGTCAGCTTTTTGGCTCATAGACAGAAGTCTTTTGACTGTAGCCTTGCCTGATGGAAGGAGCAAGGAAACTCTCTGGGGTCTCTTTTACAAGGGTACTAACCCCATTCATGAGGGCTCCACCCTCATAATATCATCTCCTAAAGACCCCATCTCCAAAATACCCATACATTGGTGTGGGGTTAGGTTTCAACAGAGGAATATGACAGAGAGGATACATTTAGTCCATAGGAGTCATCAAACACTGTGCACTTATGTGCCCACACAGTGCCAGGGCTTGGAACACAAGCCCAGTCCTTGGCTTATGTCCCTCACAAGCTGCTGAATTCACAGCTGCACTTGCGGTTTTCAGAGAACCCACCTCTTCCTCACCCATCCTTTTCTTCAACCACAGCAGTTCTTTATACGTCAGCCTCCCATTACAGTTTCATTGGAATAAAAAGATTCCTTGACCTAAAAAAAAATAAAAGAGCATTTGGAACTCTCTACTCTTATTTAATCAACTAGATGGAGTTGAGTGGCATCCACTCACAAATTTTAAATGAACTCACGGGTAAAACTATCAGCCAAAATGTTCCCCAATATAATGTGTTATAATTGTATGTCATCATCATCATCTGTTTTGAAAATTTCCTGTCAAACTTTCCTATGCTTTAGCACACTGAATTCCCTAAGTGGGTTTGAATTCTTAACTTTTGATGGTAAGGTATAACCACATCCCAGTTAGGCACTGGGGGACTATTTTCCTTTAGGGCACTTTGACTGTAATCAAGTGGTCTAGTTATTTTCTCCAAATTCTGGTCTAGAACTAGAATAAGAGCTATTGGAGAATTTGTTTAAAATGAAGCGTCAGGCCCCACTTCCAGAAAATCGGGTTCTACAAAAGTGAGTGGGATTTTATGTTTTTAATGAGCCATTTCAGTATTCTTGCCTAGAGAATTCCATGGACAGAGGAGCCTGGTGGGCTACAGTGCATGGAGTCACAGAGTAGCACATGACTGAGCAACTAACACTTTCACTTTCACTTTTCAATTAGCGGCCCAGGTGTCTTCTAGATTGACAAACACTTTGGGGAGACAAAGGTTCTAGCCTTGGTGAGGGAGGTGCAGAATATTGTTAGATCTCAAGAGACCTTGGGCCTCTCTTCTAGCACATTTTCATAATCTACTGCTTATATATTCTCTCTCACCCACTAGATTTGAAGCCCCTTTCTGAAAAGTAACTTGCCGCAGTTTCTGTGTCTACAGGCTCAAGGCAATTGTCTATGTCCAATAAATGTTTGGCATTACAGTAATTAATAAAACAAAGAACAGCAATAATTCATCAGATTCTGATCCTATTAGGCTAGAAGCTTTTTTTTCCCATCAATAGACTATTAATAATAAACTTGCTATTAGAGTTTCTATTTTTCTCTTGTGAGAGTCAATTAAGCTTAACAATTAGGATTAGCTTTAAGAAAAAAAAAAAAATTCTTACAGTGCTTTTGAGTTTTAAGAGTACTCCATGAAGTAAACAGGATAAGAATAGTTATCCAGCTGTTTTAGTTGAGGACACAGGCCAAGGAGGGATAAAATGACTAGCAAGTACTCACAATTTTTAGTATTTGCACAGTCAAAAATGCAGTGTGTTTTAGTGAAAATACATACTCTTCATTGCTGTGTTTGAACTGGAGCTCTGCCATTCACTAGCTGTGTAATCCTGAACAAATTATTTAAATTTTCTGAGCCTCTATTTTTTGTGCAGATACACTACACACAGGGGCAAAGAGCAGGCTTGTCTGAAGGAGTAACTATGTCTAGGAGAGTGCTGGGCGCATCAACCCAGGGAGAGTGACCTAGAAACTACTAACTGGGGAACAAAAAGAGAGTTTCCATTTAAATACAAGATAGAAGACTATACATATGTGTTTCTCTGTATAATAAAACAAAGTTAATACATCAGCATCTCTTTATTCTGAAATTTTTCCAGCAAACAAAGATGGTAAAAACAAATTAATCACATGTGTGAATTCAATCTGTATGAAACATTCCTACATATTGTAATCTCCTTAATTTTTATATTGGCAACCCTGTAATAATTAATAGATACTATAAGTTCACCCAACCCTATTTTTTTCCACAGGGATTGAAAGCCCTCAGATGTGAATTCTCTTAATATGATTTTCTTTTCAAGGCTCATCACCTTCCGGGTTGGAAAAAGACCTCATGAGAAGAGTAAACAGAACACAGACTTGAAGTTAGGTAGCTCTGCAACTTACTTGCCAAGTGACCTTGCATAATAAACTCACTAGGCCTCAGTTTCCTAATCTATATAATGGAAATATAAACACCTACTTCATGGAGTTGTTATGTGGGTTAGAAAAGGCAATGTATGTGACGTGCCTATGAAACACAGTAGGCACTCAAAAAGACCGTGATGCTGGGAAAGATTGAGGGCAGGAGAAGGTGATGACAGAGGATGAGATGGTTGGATGGCATCACCGACTCAATGGACATGAGTTTGGGTAAACTCTGGGAGTTGGTGATGGACAGGGAGGTCTGGCATGCTGAAGTCTATGGGGTTGCAAAGAGTCGGACACGACTGAGCAACTGAACTGAACTGAACCTGCCCCTGCCAAAATGCTATGAAAGGATTCAGTAGCTCCAATTAAAGGTACAACATCTAGGTATTTTCATAATTAAGCACGGGAACATTAATGTAACATTTCTTAAACTCTAGTTAGTTGCAAGACTTTTCCTTTGTCCCTCTAGAGCAGAGTCATTAGCTTCGAGCGGTCCTGAGACTCCCAAATGTCAGGAAGGCTCCAACATTTTCTGAGAGGAAAAGGACTGTGTCAATCCATGAAAGCTTTCTCTTTCCTATGAATATTATCCAAATTTCTCCATGGGACTTCTCTGAACTACTCCAAGCTAACTGCCCCCACTCCATGATCTGGTTTCTGAGAGTTTAAAGCCTGCCCTGTCTGCTGCCCTTTATATATCAGAGATGCAGAACAGCTTGTATTTATTTCTCTGTATCTTCCATTGGATTGAAAATTCATGTGGTTAGAACAGTGTCTTCCTCACTATTTTAGGGTTCACCTCAAATATAAATTTTCTAACTGCAATATTGTCACAAAATTTTATATTAGATGAGTTCTCTTAAAATCAGTTTTTAAGGGGAATTCCTTGGAGGTCCAGTGGTTAAAACTCAAAGGCCCAGGTTCAATCTTTGGTCGGGTAACTAAGATCTCACAAGCTTCAAGGCATGATCAAAAACAATTTTTAAAAAATTTTAGTTTTAGGGGCTTTTTCTTTTCAAGGTCTGAAATATTAACTATGCGGCAGAATAGGCATAGATATGTTTTATTTATCTATATATGCACTTATATTGGGCTTCCCTGAAGGCTCAGATGGTAAAGAATCTGCCTGCAATGCAAGAGACCCAGGTTCAATCCCTGAGTGGGGAAGATCCCCTGGAGGAGGAAATGGCAACACACTCCAGTATTCTTGCCTGTAGAATCCCATGGACTGAGGAGCCTGGCAGGCTATGGTCCATGGGACCACAAAGACTTGGCCGTGACCCAGCAATTAACAGTTGCACTTTCACTTGCCTCAGCAGATGGTAGCACAGAATACCAGGCCCCTTAATAAAATAGAAGTGAATCTTTCAAATCTTAACACCAGAAGGGAAATGTAGAGGGCATCTGATCTAAAGCAGCACCAAGGCCTCCGAAGCATCATTTCCTGTGCCACCACCAGGAGGGCCCAATGATGCACTGCTCTCCCTTTAAACTCCTCTCTTGGGTCCAGGCTAATCACCCACCCAGTCCTCTTCTCTCTATGTTCCAGAAATGTTGAATTTCTTGTTGCTGTTGTTCAGTCACTCAGTTGTGTTAGACTCTTTTGTGACCCAATGGACAGTGAAGCCTGTCAGGCTCCTCTGTCCATGGGATTTTCCAGGCAAGAATACTGGAGTGGGTTGCCATTTCTTTTTTCTGAATTTCTTACAAACAGCCCTAAATCGTCCTGCTCCCTTCATCATATATGCGCCCACGTGTCCCTTTTCACAGCATATTTTAATTGCCTATTTTTTCTCTATATAGAGAAAATTGGATGGTAAGCCCTGTGAGGACAGGAACTGTCCTATTCATTATCCCATTCCTGCTCCAGGCATATAGTAGGCTCTCAATAACTATCTGTTTAAACGAATGACATCCTTTTGGCAAGATTTTCAGAAACACTTGACTAAAGAGTAAACAGAAAACAAATGGGAAGGGATTAAAATACAAGAAACAGCAGGAAAACAGAGATTTGCCATCCTGGTTTGGTCTCTGGGATCTGGGGCCTCGCCCCACCCACCTTTAGACTGGGCATATCCACCTTGTCTTCCTAGTCCAAGCAGCAAAGCTCCACAGGCCTCTTTTTCTCTGGGAGGAGGCTGCCCTTACCACTCCCAGCCCTCCACACACAGCTCAGGCCCTCCCCCTCCTCGCCCTGCCTCCCTGCTGTCTTCCAGGTAGGCCTCTCACTCGCATCAGACATCTGGCAGAGAAGCCCACTCCCCGCACAGTGCCAGTACCGGACCTCCCCAGCAGGCCCAGCAGCGTGTGGGACACACAAGGCCCCAAGAAGGAGGCACAGACCTAACGGGGCGAAGCGTGAACAGGCCTGTGGCCAGCTCACGTGAGGTTAAAGAGGAACAGCTCAAAATCACTTCTACAGGCAAAAAAACCTAGAGGATCCTAAGAAATCAGTCGGCCTGGAGTTCACCGCAGATCTGGGAAACTTGTGTCATTCTTTTTTGGTGGAAGCAGAAACCTGACTCTAAACTAACCCCTGCCCAGCGGCCACTGGGGCCTGGAAATACCCCTGTGAATTCTCCGCGTCTAGGCCGGGGCTTGGGGGTTCCCTGCCATCCGGCCATCTGCAGGGGCCTCCCTGAGAACCAGGTCGGCCGCGACTGGACGACCTGCGGCCAGACTGCGGCCCGCACCCCGAAAGCAGAGGCCGCCGCGTCGCCCGGGCTGGGAGCGCCTCGGGGTCGCTCGGGCCATGCCCGGCGTGGCCGCTGCAAACCCTGACGCTCCTGCGACCCTCACCCAGAACGCCTCCGCTTACCCTCCGGACCCGTGGGAACAGAGAGCGCCTCTCCGCCCCTCTTTCTCCTCCCCTCCAGACTGGCCTGCGCCTCGAAGTTCGAGAAGCGGTTCCCCCTGCGCGCCTCTCACTCCAGGCCGAGCTAGGAAGCGCCTCCGACTTTGCCGCGGCGCCGGAGCCCGCGTGGGCTGCCCTCGGCCGCCGCTGCTCTGTGACCCCGGCTCCGCGCGCGACGCCGTCCCCGCTGCCCCGCGCCCCTCAGTGCGAGGCCCGGCCGGGACCCCGGGGGTCCTGGGAGCCCTGGCCCGCCCGACCCCATGACCCTCCAAACCAGAGAGCCCTGGAGTTATTCCGGGCCGCGGGGGTGGTGGAGCATGAGGGCTCCATTCACGTCTCGGTTTGCAACAGTAAGGACCTGTCCACCCCAGCGAAGGCCAGCCAGTGACCCCGCCGGCCCTTCAGGCGCGGCGTCCAGTTTGCGCGAAGTCCAGTAACCATCAACTGCTACGTTCTGGGAAGGATTTTGAGTAGGTGCGGGGCTGAGCCCCAGACAGCAGCTCCGGGCCGGACTACAAATCTTTTTTATCCGATCTGACCTGGATCCGTGGCTCTGAACTTAACGTGACCTCGGCGGCTCGCCTTGGGCTCTGCACGAGCGGGAACCCCGGTGCAAGGGAGGGGCTTGCAGACCACTGGAGGACAAGTAGGGGAGTATTTGTATGGTGGGCTTCCGTACGGGGTATTTTTCTAGAACGAGATGTATAGATCTCAAAAGTAAAGACCTGGTCCCGAAGCACGACCGCGCTCCTAGGTCTCTCCACAAATCGCCCCTAGCGCTCGTCAGAAGAGGAGACTGGTGCCCCAAGTTTTCCTCCAGCGCGGCGCGTTGAACTTGGGCGCAGCGCTGCAGAAGCGCACGCTGTGCCCACGCGCTCACCTCGGCGCGAGCCACGGACCAATTCGGCCCCCAGGTTCTCCGGCTCCGCCGACGGGGCAGCCCGGCTCCAGGAGGCTGAGACCTGCCACAGACATCAAGGTCACCCGTCGTGACCCCCCTCGTCGTCATGTAGGAGAAAGGGCCAAAGAGCTGCTCGGGACACTTTTTAAAAATACTTAACAATTTGAAAGATGAGCCTGAAAGCGGTGACTAACGTGCGGGAATTCTCTGTTGTTTAAAGAGCAGTGCAAACTTGCTAGGAAACTCACTACGACGTGACTGTTTACTCCGGGCGAATGGGCCCCAAAGGAAATATGCCCGGACCAGATGACCGGGCGAGATCCCCAACGCCAGCCGCTCCCGGCGACTCTCCTCCCGAGAGTCAGACACCCGGGAGGGACGTGCGGGCAGGTGGGTTTCCTTCGCCCGTGAGTGCTACAGCCTTCTTTTCTATTTTCTCATTTTATTTTTTTAAATTAAAAAGAGAGAGAGAGCGCACAAGTCTTAAAAGTGGATAGCCGAGCAGCGTCCGGTAAAATTTGCGCTATGAAAAATATGAGGTCTAGATAGATTAGTGTGTGGGTGAAGGCTGCTCTAGCAGAAACGCGAGAAATGAGCAGGAGCCCACAATTTTCGTTTTTACTGTAGAAATCGGTAAACGAAATCGAATGGTAATGGTTTGCCTATTACGGCCACTGAGAAAGTTCGAAATAATTTAATGTTTCGGATTTATACGTATGTAATCACTATACTTTTTATTTTGTCTAGCTATTTCCATTAAGTTTTAATAAGCCGTTAAAGTTCCCTGGGTAAATTTTGTGAGGGGTTTTTTTTTTTTTTTTTTTTTGAGTGAGTGGAGATTTCATGAACCAGAAGCGAAGTTTGAGCATAATTTCCTTAGCCACTGGGAAGTCTGTATCTCCTGCCAAAATTTCCAAGGATGTGGAGAAGAAAAGAAGACGAAATACTCATTGAGTACCTACTATGCGCAGACACCCTGGTAGAACTGGCTTTACAAATTTTATTTCATAGTAATAATTGTTGATCACTAGGTGCTCTTTTCAAAAAGACCAAACCCTTTCTTCTGCATCCAAGACCTCAAGTGGACAGCTACCATAATTTTATTTTATTCGCAAGAATTTCGTTTTTATTACTTCCTTCTTCGAAGTGACATTATTGCCAAGGTTAATGGAGAGATCCATGTTTAATGATATTAAAAGTCTGTTGGTTTAACTGATTACAGCGTTTAGTGCTAATCCTGTGGGGGAGGGGGGAGTAAAGGTGAGTCAGCACTCACCGAATTTCTCCTAACTCTTTAGGTCCGTGTAAAAATAAAGAAATCTTTATTATGTTTGGCAGGAGAGGGAACTTGTAACTAGGAAGAGAGCGCCGTCACTGAAAGCAATGGGAGGTGGCGAGGGAAACATGCAAACCAACATTTTTCCGTCTCTGTGGATCAAAGGAACCGAAAACATGACTCGTTTTGTAAGGACGACGCAAACACTGTGGCTTATACTGACCATTGACAGAGGCTGAGTTAGACTAGAGGCTTCGTGTGTTACAAAGGATATGATGAAGTTGAGTATCAGGAGCTTTAAAAAAGAGAGAGAGAGAGAGAGAACCGAGTTGACAACCAGATGAAGTGGGAAAGAAGGGGAGGAGAATACACCCAGGAGCCTGAGCAGGCAGGTAAATCATCAAAAATTCAGTTCCTGCAACTAATGAAAAAACCAATCTCACTGTACTCCAGGGGAAATGGTTCGCTGACGCAAGGCTCGATGGTGAGTCTATTTGTCGTGCTTCTTTTCCGGACTATCAAAAAAAGTTATTTCGAGATTCAGCCAAATGTTTTGACTGGGAGACTGAAAACGGGACGAGGAGTTTCCTGCCGTTACGTCCGAGCCCGCAGCTGGGCCCAGCGCCGAGCGCGCCCCGAGCCGCGCGCCTGCCGCCCCGGGCGGGTCAGAAAGGGCACTCCCCGCTGCCCTAGGAAGAAGCGAGCCCGAAGTCAGCCGGCGGGGGCTGCTCGGTTTCCCCGCGGACCTAAACTGCAGCCTTCCTCCGGAGGAACGCTCCTCTAGTTTTGTTCTGGAAGGGGAAATGGGCTCAGCTCTTGGAGAGCTCTCAGGATTCCTTGTCGCTGGACAAACCTGGAAACTTTGGGAAGTACTATACTGAGCTTCTCCGGTTCCTGAGTCCCTTTCTATCTTCGTTTCCAGGGCTAAAGGGCCGCTTGCGGAGGAGGGGTGCTTCTTTAGTTTTATTTTTTTTTCCACGTAGACTGGAGAAGCGCCGCCGCCCGCTCCGAAGGCGACTTGCCGACCTCAGCGCCCTGGGCTCGCGCGGCGCACCGCCCGCCCCTCCGCGCCCGCCCGGCCCCGCTCGCGGAGTGCGCGCGAGGGGGAGTATCGTCTCCTCGGGCTGGAGCTCGGTGCCAGGACGCTTTCCTGACATAACCCTGCCCCAGGGCGGGCCAAGACGGGCACTAACCATTGCTTAGCTTCCCTACTGCCGCTCAGGTCCCCACTACGACCGGCAACTGCCTTGAAACCCACCCCCAGTGGCAGACACTCTGGCCTCACACCTCCCCTTGATCCCCGCTTTCCCGGCCCTTTCCGGGGATCCCACACCCTCACCCCATTTCTCCCGCCCGTCGGGGGCGAACACTGGCACCTCTCCTCGCGCGCATTCCGCCGCGCCATTTTAACCCCTTCGACGTTTCCGCTGCGGAGGGGGCGGAAACGGAGGAAACCCATCCTCCCCACCTCACCCCACCCCGCCCCACCCGCGCGGGCCCTCGCCTAAGGCAGCCCGGAGGGGATTGTGAAACAACCCGGTGGCGGGCGGGGGTGGGGGACACGCTACCTCCGGGCTCTCCAAATTTTGGCAAAATCTCGGGAACACTGGTGCTCCCCCAGGACAGTTTTCTTCGCTTCGCGGCAAGCGCGAGGTATCCGAGTTTCTCGGCACCAACGGCGAAGAGCCTCTCCCTTTCCCCAGCCCCTTTAAGGACATCTGATCTTCAGTCTCTTAACTTTCTCCTCGGGTCTAACAGCTTCGTCAGCCGCGGAGAGCGACCCCAGGCGAAGCCGGAAAGGGAGAAAGCCAGGGTGTGGGGCTCATCCAAACCCGGGCGCCCCGAGGTTGGCTGAGGCCCTGCGGGCCGAGGCCCCGCGGGCTCTTGAGCAGGAGGAAGCCCCGGGGGATCTGCGCGGGGCACGTTGCCGCGCCTGAAACAGGCGTTCCCTTTTCCAGATCATATTCCCCATAAAATCTAAAGCCAGATGCATCGCTTGGGCAAGTTCCCATTTCACCGCGAAAAGCACGGATTTGTTTCCAAACTGGACTCCAAATCGAGGTTTCTGGTGCGGGTTCCAGTGGCCTGCGCAAGGTTGGGGTTTCGATGCCTCAAGGGACTGCCCGGGCGAATAACGTTTTAGATACTCTACCCCAGGCAAAGCATCATTTGCGAATGCGGCGATTTAATTTTAAAAAAAGGCGGGTGGGGGTGGTGCGAAGTAAACACAACTACGGGCTTTCAAAGCCGTGTGTGTACTTTTTAAGTGAGGTGGAGTATATAAAAGATCAATTTCATCTATAGACGCCCAGTTTAGCAAGATAACCTGATGGAATCTCTGTTTCACAGAAATAAGTTACAAGGGGGGAAACTTGCAAGAAAGTGAGAACAGTGGCCACATATGAAACCAAAGGGCGAGCATGGTGAAAGCAGGCATTTTAATCACCCTGTTGAGTCAAAAAATAGCTTTTGCTGAGTTGGCTTTTTTTTTTTTTTTTTTTTTTTAAGAAATAGACTCCTTCCCAAAGTAATAGCCTACGGGTCTATTTCACCTGCAAGTTTCCTCTCATTGTATAAAGAAATTCGGGTGGAGTGGGCCATGTTTTTCACAGAACTTTCTGGTATTTGCAGTTGTGGTGAACAGGAAAGGAATAAAAACGAACATAATTAGTCTGGGATTGACTACTGCCTATTACCGGCATAACATCAGCAGGAAATTAAGACTGCCTTCCCGAGGTTCGCTTATAATAATTCAATTTTGCATCTTTTAAAAGTATAGCCGTTTTTTAGTCCTTTGGTGAAATGAATAACCAGCGATGCAGGACCTAAACAATGCACACAAGCACACAATTCCAAGTCTACTTATTTAAGGAGTGAAAAGGTGCGGCGCGAAATTGCCCCTGCACGGGTTGAGGTGTCACGGCTGTGGGCTGCGCCGTGTATTAGGTGCCAGTGAGAGAAAGCACAGACCCAAACTACTCACACAGAAAACTGTTTCCACGTTTGACTCATTTAGGATCAAATGGTATTTTTAACACTTGCCAAAACCCACAGCTATTGCGACAAGAAAGGTGCCAGGCAAGAATGAAGTTAGTTGTTTATTAGGGCAAGGTGGGGCTTTTCGCGCTTTTGGCTACATAAGTGTACCCGAGTGACAGGGTGAGCATCTTGCAGGCCACTGTCTCCGTGTTGGTTCATTGCAAGGGAAGGTAGGGGGAACGGGACGCCTTTTAGCAGATCAGACTCTGGCTGTCACCCGTGAGGGGTGGTGGGGGGGGGGGGGTGGTTAACTTCACTTCGTAAAGATACTCATCCTCTTCTTAACTGAAGAAGTCTGAGGCCGCGAAGGCCGCCCACAGAGGCCGCGCCTTGTCCAAATCTGCTCAGGCCGCCTTTGTCCCCGCAGTAACTACCGAGAGGGAGGGGGGCGGGCGCGGAGGTTGTCACCAAAGTTTCCTCAAGTCTTTATACGGCCGAGAACTCTGGGTTTTGCGGGTAAGCAAGCTGCCTATCCAATCTGAATGGAGCGACAATTCCGTGGGCCTCCGGTCCCCGGAGGCCTCCGCGCGCCCTCGCCCGCCCCGGCCTCTCCCCTGGATCAATCGCCAGGGGCCAAAGCTCGCCCCCGCGCCACACTCCTGGGCCTCTGGGTCCCCTCCGCTCGGTCCCAATAAGTCTCGAATTTCAACCCAAGACCCAGGCCAAACTTTCCCTTCGGGGCTGGTATATTCTCACACGCGGACGCCTTTCCCAGGGGGAGGAGGAGCGATGGCGCTCCGGGCAGCTCCCGGGGACCCTGCGGGGACCACCCGCCACCCGGTTTCCACGCAGCCCCCGTGCCCACCCTTGCCTCCCGACCCCAGACCTTGACCTCCCACGGCCGTGCTCAGGGAAGCCGCCGCGACTGATGCGCCCCGGGTGCTTTCGTTTTGCTTTCACTCCCTTCTCTCCGCAGCTGGGACGACTGCGGAAGAACAAAATGGGGGTGGAAAACTCGTGTCCTGACAAAAGTGATGGGGACACCGCTGTTCCGTCCCAGGCTGGGCGGGGAGAGGGGGAGGTTCAGGCTGAGGCCTGGGTACCCGTGTCCCTTGCATGGGCGAAAAGGGCCAGGAGGCCCTGGCTTGTTTTTTTCGTGTAAAGAAACGTGATTTGTAGATACTGAAGCAACAAAGTTGGCGCGGAAACGAATTCGCCTGCTTAGGAGGACTGTGTCTTGCAGATACAGACGAATAGGCAGGGTAGAAAGGCCGGAAGAGGGGCGGCCGGAGCCTTTCACTAAATTGGAAGGAAACCGAGAGAGAAGGTTCGAGAGCCGGGATCCGGCTCCCACCCCAAGCTCTGAGTACCATCAGGTGTGAGGGGGCACTAACGCCCCGTCCCATTTGCTGCTCGTCCACTCAGCTCTGCGCTTTGGAAAAACCCAGCAACCACTGCACAGGCTCGCTTCACTTTATCTCGCCTCTCTCTTTATGGTGAGCAAAGCACATGTATCCTGAACTGATTAACTCATGGCCTAAGGTCTCCCGCTTTAAAAAAAAAAAAAAAGCCAAACCTGGAAAGATTTCTCAAATAGAGACAAACTTGTTGCTACCCCGAGTGGCCCGTGCGAAAGCTCTCCTAGGTTTGCACGCGCCCAGCGCAGGGCCGGGAAGTGCCGCTGCCGGGCGAGGGCCGGGGCAGAGTCCCGCCCTCCTCCCCCGGCGGCCTGCACTTGAGCCGGAACGAGGGTGAGTGCGAGGGAACAGTCTCTCCAAACTCCTTAGAAAAGAACTCTTGCAGACTGTTTACCACACTGTCCAGCTGCCCGGAAAGGTCCGACGCGTTTCCTGCACTCGTCCCAGCTCAGTTCGAACTTTTCTCCACCCGTGATCTGAAGGCTAAATTATTTTTATTCCGACTCTGAAAAGTTAAACTAAGATCTAAATAAATCACTAAGGGAAATGACCGGAAGCTGCGAAGGTAAATTACACTCAAACCAGCTACTTGCACTTGTTTTTTTTTTTTTTTTTTAAATAAGGCCTTCCTCTAGTATTGACCGCCCTCCTTGTTTACATCTAGTTCAGGAACAGAAGCTTTAGGCCAGCAAGGGAGCTCAGTTTCATTTCGGGGCGTATGGCGGGGCCTATCACTTCGTCATGAGGTTTGAGAAGAAAGTTCGAATGTTTTTTGTCACAGATCTAACTTCCAGTAACTCCTCAGAAACTCCAGTACCCTCACGGCGGCTCAGATCTGCAAAACTCCTCGGTCCGCAGATGTCCGGGAGGCAGTTAAGTTGAGCTCGCGCGACGCCCTGCTGCACCTGCGGAGGAGGCAGGGCGTCTCCGCGCGTCTCGGAACGGCCGCACCGTACTTCCCGCGCTCCGCCCGCCAGCCTTCGGGCGGCCGCCAGCCACCCCGGCTTCCCTCGGTCACCCGCCCGCAGCCGATCGTGCGGGGGAGAAAAAGGGAAAGGGGGACTGGCATCCCCTCGTCTGGGGAAGCGGCAGCGCGAGGGCCCAGTCAGGCCCCCGGCTCGCAGCGAGGCCCGAACGCGCGCACACTCGGCGACCAGGGCGGTGGCGCTCCAGAGAACGGGCGGGGTGGTGGTGGCGGGGAGGTTTGAGGAGGGCGGAAGCGCCGATGGCTGGCGAGCACTCTTGAGAGTCGCGGACCCCGGGTTTCCCCGGGTGACTAGGGTGCGGGTGCCCACGCTGTGCGCGACGCCTGGGTCACTGGCTGGAGCCCACGAGCCAGGCGCACAGCTGAGCTAGGCGGCCGCCGCCACGGAGCCTGGTGGGCGGCGCGGAGCCCCGGGGAGCTGGTTTTCCCGGGCGGGCACGTGACGGGGTTGGCAGCGCTCTGGCCCGGGCAGGGAGGAGGGGGAGGCGGCGAGCGGGAGGCCGGGGGCGGGCGGGCGGCTGGCGCGCTGTGTACTTAGGTCGTGTGCTGGGGCTTTTCTCTCCCAGGAGCCGGCTGGAGGAGGGGAGGGGGGAGGGGCCACCGCTCCGCCTTCTCCTTTTCGCAATGTTGACGCAATCTATAAATAGTGGAACAAAAGGACCAACTTCCTCGGAGCTTTGCTGAAACTGCACAAAAAAATCGAGCTGGGGGGTTCCCTGATCCCTGGCGATGGGGCGGGGAGCGCGGCGCCCGGGGGAGGGGGCGGGCGCGGCAGCGCGGGCCCGGCCGAGGGGGGACACCTGGCTGAGGCATTGCCGCCGCCGCCGCCGCCGCCGCCGCCGCCTCTCCGCGCGAACCCAGGGCTCCGGTCCCTGCGCGGGCTCGAGAGCTCGCCCGGATCGGGGGGTCTTCCTCCTCCGCCGTTGACAGGTCAGTCCGCACCGCCCCTTTCTACACTGGGTTTTCTCTTCCCTCCCCCAAGCCTCTACTTTTAGAAGGGAATAAAGGGGGAAAAAATTAGAGCGAGGCGCAGCAGTGACAGCCACCCAATCTGGAAGCCCAGCAGTGCACGGCGGGGTGGCCGAGGGGCTCCGGAGACAGTCAGCGCCTGGCCCCCCTAGTCGTACAGCCGGTGGCCGCGCCGCGGCCGGAGACGAAGCCAGGACTAGCTTGCGCCGCCCAGGCGGCGAGGAGTGGAGGCGGGAGCGCCGCGGGGGCGCGGGCGGGCGAGCGAGCGAGCGATCGACGGCGGGCTCCCTGCTGCAGCTCCTGCCTGGGATACCGAACCCCCAGGGACGACGGGCCAAGACCAGGGGGCTCTGAGCCCAGCTCGCCCCCTCGGACCTCGGACCTAGCGTCCCCACCTCGTCCCGCGCAGCTGCCGTGGGAGGGCTGAGCGGAGAAGCGCTGTCGCCGCACGCCACCGCACACCCCTGGCTCCGGTGCCCACGCGACCCGCCGCGCCGGCGATTGAGGGGAGGGGGGGCGAGGTGAGGACAGAAGGCAACGCTTTCCTCCGGGGCGCCCGGACCCGAGCGCGAGCGCCCGCCGCGCCGCCGTGGCGGTTACACTGGGCGCGGGGGAGGGGGCGGAGCTGGCGCTGTTGACAGCCGTGCTGGAGCGGGGAGGGCGAAAGCTGGGGAGAAGCGAGTGGGGGAGGGAGCGCGCGCTCGCGCGCGCGGGGTTCGGCTGGGATTGGGGGGGGTCACGTGATGGGCAGACGCCCCCGCTACAGGCTGACAGTAGGGGTGACGTCACCATCCCCTGACTGCAGGGGGTGGCACTTCCGTTCCCCCCCCACCAGCCCCCAAGCGGCGGCTGCAGCCATTTCGAAGTGTGGGAGTGGGCGGGCGGGAGACGGGCGGAGGGGGTTTTCGTTGCCACCCCAGCTCCTGACTGCGTCCCCAGCTGCCCGGAGCCCCCGGCCCGGGCCCAGAGCGGTGGCTGAGGCCGCCCTCCCCCGACGCGCCCCATTGTGTGAGCGGGCGGGCCGGCACCGCGCGGAGGCTGGTGCCGGCCCCCTGCGGCTCCCAGCTCCGGAGGGGGCGGGGACGGCCCCGGACGGTCAAGGCCAAGTCTTGCCGCGTCCCGAGAGCGCCCGGCGCGCTCCTGAGGTCCGACTCTGAACTCCAGGCTGGGACATAGGCTGCCGTGCCCGCGTTCTCCGACAGCCAGGTGTTTGGGGACCCCGCTCAGCGGCGCAAGCCTAGCGTCCAGCCTTGCGGGTGTGTGACAGGCGTTTGTCACCGTTCTGGAGGACTCGATTCCAGCAGTCGTTATAAAGCTATTTGGGGAAACTCCGGGTTTTGGTGACTCAGCGCGGTAAGCGCTATTTATAAGTTGATGCGTTAGTAGCAGGGAAATACACTTCGCTCAGATCCGTCCACCCGAGGAGGGAAAAGAGCTCTTGTTTCGAGGCAGCAATTAAGGCTTTACTTTTTCTGAACGAGTAAAAGGGTTGACTTTGAAAAGCCTGTGCTGTGAGAGAAAGCAGACCTCACAAGTACACAGTGTATCTCAAAAAGTAGGAGCGTCTTCCTGGGTAGATGGAGAATTTTAAGGACACTTCACGATGTGTTAGACCTTTTTGGGGGGCGGTGATGTTGCGTGAACCAAGGAGAAACAATTCAGATAAATGACCCAGCAATCCTAGTAGATGGCAGAATATCAGAACTGTTTATTAATTTCAGTATTTGTTAAATACACCATTTGTGGCTGGGCATAAGATAAAGGAAAATGGGATGATGCTGAAAATTCCTGTAGGAAATTCTCTTAACAGGAAGGTGTCTGTTGTATTTATCATCAAAACTCTGGGACAAATATAAATTACATGTTTGCTACCCAATCTCTCTCTCCTAAGAAAGCACTACAAAAGTGTATACTACAGCCTGGAATGATTGTTCAGTGTAAGTGCTGCACAAACAATTTTATTAGTCACTGCTTGTTTTACAGGTTTTACTTCACGGTTTTATTTTCTTCCCACCTCCACCCCAGTTTGGAAATCCAAGAGGTAGATGCTAAGAGAAAGAGCAGTTGCTAGCCTGGCTTCAGGAAGGCAGGAATTCACACCCAGCTTGCTTGGCCTGAATAGCTTTCTGTAGGTAGCTGACCTGAGGTGCTTCTTAAAAGAAAGAAGACAGTTTCCTGGATGGGCAGAAGTTAGACCAGCTAAGGAAAGAGTTTTCCCAAGCTGAATAAGCAAAGTAGCAGGTACAAAGGCCTGTAGTGAACAACTACAGCCAAGTAAGAATGGGTGGGCTGTGAAAAGGGAGAGAAGGGAGGCTGGACGAAAGGCCAGGTCACACAAGACTTTGTAGTCCAAGCTGGGGAGTTTGGAATGTAGCTTGAGACCTACAAGTTTTTAGCTTTTGGGGGCACGCATACCCTTTTGATGGAAAAGGCAATGGCACCCTACTCCAGCACTCTTGCCTGGAAAATCTCATGGACTGAGGAGACTGGTGGGCCGCAGTCCATGGGGTCGCTAAGAGTCCGACACGACTGAGCGACTTCACTTTCACTTTTCACTTTCATGCATTGGAGAGGAAATGGCAACCCACTCCAGTGTTCTTGCCTGGAGAATCCCAGGGATGGGGGAGCTTTGTGGGCTGCCGTCTATGGGGTCGCACAGAGTGGGATACGACTGAAGCGACTTAGCAGCAGCAGCAGCATACCCTTTTGAGAACCTAGGGAAAGCAATCTGGTCTCTCTCCAGAGTAAAAAGCACCTACAGACCTCAACTACAATTCAGCATACAATCTCAAGTGTTTACTCTGTGTGTAAATGATTGGGCCTCAGGATTTAAACCTACAGAAAAGGGAAAACCATAAAAGGATTTTGTTTTTTTAATGGAGATGCATGGTCAGGTATGAAAAGAATACAGGTCCTTGAAAAAAATTACACCAGTTGGGGTCCTGGAGACAGGAAGATGGAAAACAAAATAGCCTGTGATCTAAGAATCAACTAGGACCACTGCTGTATACCCAGTGGCAGTGGGGATAGGAGAGGCGTTCAAGAAAGCTAATTTGAAAGAGTTGGTGGAATGGGAAAGTGACTGACAGATCAAGGGATCCCCATTCTGGTTTGGGCTGTGGACTGGGAGAAATGGGCCTCTGGTGCAGGAGGAAGAACTCTGTTTTGCTTCCTTGAAAAGGAATGAAAAGCTGTGGCTGAAAATCCACTGAAAAGGCTGTGTACCCTTCCAGCGAAAAAGCACCTTCCCAAAGATTTGAATTCAGAAGGGACATGAGGGCAGGAGAGGATAAAATCTTGCTTTCCTCTCTTTTTAAAAACTGTGGATAGCCAGAGAAGAAGAAAAGGAGAGATAGATGGAATCAAGCTTTGTTTTTGCCCTGCTCAACCACTAGACCTTCAAAGAAAGAGACATGAGCTAGAATGAATTCCCATAAGGGTGGTATTTGTTTCTCATGGCCCTTCGAAACCACACTTAATCATACACAGTGAGTACCCAGAAGTGCTTAAGATCTCAGTCTGGCTAGGGAAACAACAAAAAGTGAGGGGGAAGGTTTCCCAGTTGTCACAGCTAACCTGAGCTAGAGATTTAATGGAAGCAGGAACTCAGATACAAAACAAACCACCCCCAGAACGTAATGGTTTTAAAAACAACACTTGCTCATGAATATGCAGTTACGGGTAGGGCTCTGTAAGACAGCTTGTTTCTAGTCCACAGGGAGTCAGCTGGGGCAGCTCATAGGCTAAAGGCTTGCATCATCTGAAGGCGTGTTCACTTTCCCATCTAGCAATCCCTGGTCACAGATGGCTAGGATCTTAGCTAGGGCTTTCAGCCAGAACACCTGCACATGGCCACTCCCTGTGGTCTGGGCTTCCTCACAGCATGGCTCTGGGCTCCAAGGGTCCCAAGTCAGAGCCAAGTGAAGCTGTAGAACCTAATCCTAGAAGTGCTATCCATCACATTCTGTTCATCTGAGGCGTAGCACTTAAGCCATACAGATTCTAGGAGAATCAGACTCTGCCTTTTACTGGGAAGAGCGTCAAAGAATTTGCCATGTGTTTAAAATCACCACACATTTTAACTTCAGATAAACAGATTTAAACAATACGTTGAATATAAAAACTCTTTAAACATATCAAATAAATATCCTTTTTTGATATTAGAATGGAATATAAAAATCCAAGTATTTCATCATTACAGCAAAGCTAACTGAGAGCCAGTCTGAGTGGGCAATCTCATAATCTTCCCCCCTTTTTCTCCTGCATGACCATTCCCCTCCCCTCCAGGTCAGGCCTCCATATACAGACTCCTGTCTCTGCAAAGCTAGGTAGGACACTCCCAGTGGCTGCACTTTTCAAAGAGATGATCAGGTCCTAAAAGTTTTCCACTGCCTCCTTAAACTGTCCCTGACTGGACATTACTGGCTCATTGGCAAGACCATCAGTGACTTCTCAAAGTTTAAAAGCAAAATGCTATGGAGATTATTCCATTAAGTAATTTTATAATAAATTCATGTTATATAATTAAGACAGAATGACAGTTCTTAAAAAGGGTTATACATTTTTAGATATCAAGATCTTTTTTACTTGGGCTTGTTGATTCATAAAACTCAGTATAATTCTAAAGCGATGGTTGAGGTTTTAGGTATAAGAATCTGCATGTTTCCTTGAAGTGACAGAAAACTTGATTATGACCATACAAAATTGGAATAGCTCCTTTCACTTTTACAATGCCTACTGCCTGAACTGCATGACATACTGTTATTTGGTTGGTAAAGGAGCTTAAGAGTTCTCTAAGGAACTGAAAATACCTTTCTCTATTTGATCAAGATAAAATAGTCTTTTCTTATAACCTGGTATCTTTTTAAATTCTCCCAAAGCTGATATTATTACAGTTTATATACCTTTGATGTTCTCATAGAAAACCTCATGACTTAGAGAAGGAATAGTGCTTAGGCTGTTTTAATAATTCATACTCTCCTAAGGGGTGTGCTCTATACATTTAGGTAATTTTGCATAATTATTTATAGTTCTATTGGGTCAAAATCACACTGTGAATTCATGATGTACAGATTTTAAAATAAGCACATTTAGGTAATGAGCAAATATACATTTATGATTGCTTTGTGTTATATTTCATAATTTTTGAAGTAGCAAGCACTTTTAAAAAGTAAAATAATCAATATCTTTGTTTTTAAACTTCCTTATATGGCAATGATAAAAAAAAAATTGACAGTGTTCACATTAAACTAATAGACTTTGTTATCAGGCTCCAAACTGTTCCTAATTCTCAGTGACTTCATAGCTACCATGGAGGCAGCCCAAAGGAGCTTAAGTAAACACTTTAAAATTACGTAATGCAGTTCCGAAGGAGGAACAACCCCAGCCAAACTGTGCCATATAGTTTTACAGATGCAATTTTGCTGTTTGCCAGAATGCTTATTAACCTATCTACAGAATGACTTCATAGCAAAGATAACAAGTAAGGAAGCTGGAAGTGAGCCAGTCTGTTTCTAGGCCTCTTGAATGAAGGCAGGGTTGTGGAAATTATTTCAAAGTAGTTATCCAGAGAATGTTTTTCTTAACCGTATAGACTAAGTATTTCGAAGCATTCTGAAAAGTTCTATAGTAAAAATGGCACCTTAAGCAATAAATTCAATATGATTTCCATAAATAAAATACAAGTTTTTATTTTACAACATAATACAAGATGTTGCTGGTTGATAGTAATATTGCTCTACTACTACATTAAGAATTGAAGACTACATGTGTCTCTTCCCTCTTGGACCTCCCTCCACTCTACCCCTACCTCCAATCCCAGCCATCTAGGTCATCACAGAGCATTGTTTTGTGGTCAGAATATGGCCTGTACAATTTCTCCTTTCTTGTACTGTGTTGAACTTCCTTTATGCCCAAGAAATAATTAATTGCATATATATTTAATGGAAATGTAAAAAGAAGCAGTATTCTCCATTTCTATAATGGAAAATCAGTTTATATACCTATTAAGCTTCTTAAATGATCATAATAAAACTTTCCTGTTTCTAAAAAAAAAAAAATACAATCTTTTTATTAAGTAAAATAATTTGGATCCTTTTTTATGTTCTTTTTTCCTCACCTTTCTGTGTGTTCAAAATATAATTTATCTTAAATGCTGCCAAAGCCAATAACAAAATATATTTTCTTCAATATCTTGGCAAGGCTCTATAAAGAACTGTAAGTCCCTAAAATGGTAAAGTTATTAATATGAGTGTATGAGCAAAATGCAACTTTATCTAAATTACAGAAAGAGTCTTTCCATCAGATTGGCAGAGACTGAAAATAAGTGCTAATAACTGTTACTAAGAATGTAATTTACACACCCATCTATTACTATATTACCTTTCTGGAGTCAAAAATGTCTAAATCTTTGATACAGTAGTTTCACTTACAGGAACCAATCCTGAAAAAACAAAAAATCATATGAAATCGAAGATTTATATATGCTTATGACAGTATCTCTAGATGGGAGACCATCTGAATATTCAATAGTAAAGGAGTGATAAACCAAGGTACATCAATCTAATGGCATTTTTGTAACCACTAAAATACTGAATACCACAGAAAAATGCTAATGTTTAATTTAATGTACAGATAAATCTTTTAGGTTATAAAACTATTTCTCCTCAAGGGTTGGGGGAAAATATACCAAAGTATAGTATGTAATTATGGTAATTTTTACCATTTTTTTTTTGCATTTTCTAAAATGAGCATATATTTTAACCATCAGAAAAAAATCATTAAAAGATTTCTTCCCAAATACATAAATCAAATGACACATATTTACATTCTTATAACACGAAGATATTTAATAGTCATACAACAGTTACTTTTTACATGCATCTTTTTATTTTGCATATATATAACAACATCTGCCAGTGAATGATCTCTGTTTCTAAAACTATATCAGATAAGATATAAGCAAATAGTATTATTTGAAGGGTATAACTTGAGGAGTAATGTTTGGTGGAAAAGTTTATTTGGGGAGAACTTTGGATAGTCAAAATCCATCTGGAAAGCCATAATGGCTGGACCAATTTTATATCATAACTTTTATAACAATATTTTTTATTTTCAATTGTGGTAAAAAAAATACAGTTAAACACATAACGTAAAATTTACCATCTTAACAATTTAAAAATGTACAGTTCAGTAGTATTAAGTGTACTTGCAGTGTTGTATATAATAGTATTTTAAGGATAGTGTTTCTATTGGTTTCATAAAAACAATACATGTTCTTTTATAAATAATTCAAACAATACAGAAAGTTACAGGAAGATTTTTAAATCTCTTCAGATCCCAGACTTTACCATCAGTATTAAGTGATCATCATGGCAGGCATATTTCTATGCACTTATACAAATAAATAATCTTATTTAAGATGAGAATGTGTACACTTTTAAAATATTTTAAATATTAAATTTAAACTTATTTGAATATGGTAGTACTATGATAAACTGAAGGAACTGCTGAACTTCCAGAAAATTTGTTTCTTTGCAACAAGAGATCTTATTTCCTAAAATATCCAGTTTAAAAAATTAAGAGTTTGGAGACTTTTTTATCTGTATGTTTTCAATTTAGAGACACAAGTTGACTGCTGTGAAAAAATGTATTATTTTGGTCATTATTTTAAGTGAAGGTTTTAATGTTTCTGTTTTGTAACTTTAACTTCCTTTGGTCATTTGGTCATGACCTCTATTTTAAAATCCAGTGGTCACAACACACCTCAATTCTTAATTCCTACTTACTAATTTTGATTCATCACTTATCTGCTCTTCAATAAGTAGTTTTGTTCTTTTTCCTACCAGGGATTCATGGATGCTGTATTTGCCTTTCTCAGTCGATTTCCGAATGACACTTATTTAGATATCATAGTTTGGGGTCTTGCTGGCTTTGCCTTAAAACTGCAAACATTTTTGCTTTGAATATTGCTTAGAGGAAGTCTAAGGCCAGCATGATTTCCTCCCTCTTACATGTTACTTAGTTTTCTAGCCTAGAGGTCTGAAGTTCTTCCTTCATTCTTCATTGTTAATAGCTTAACCAGTATATATCTTGATAACGAATATTTATGTCCCTTTTTCTTTGAATATGTTATTCTGCATATTCAGTTCTTTCATAATTTTGTGGAAATTCTCTTCTGTTAATCTTTAAGTGGTTTTTCTGATTCACTTGTTGCATTATGTACTCAGGGAGTGGAATCCAGCCATATTGTGTTGTCTTTGTCTCAGTTGCATACTATCTTCTTTGCAATTACCTTGGTCCACTTTTCTTCTGCATTTTCACTGCAATTCACTATTAAATTCATTTGTCAACTGGAATGTATTGAGTGCCAGCACCAGTGGTAAATGAGATCACATCCCATCCTTAGTGTGAAGCAATGGAGCTTTTACTTGAGAATAGGGAAGGGAGAAATAAATATAACAAAATCAGGTAATGATCATAATAAGAAACCCAAGTAAGGAAAGGGAGGGTTGTGGGCAGGAATCATGCATTTTAGATAATGCAGTGAGAGCAGGTCTCTCTGAGATGACACTTGAGAATAAACGTGAATGAAGCAAGGCAGTGAGCTAGGCAAAGACCTGGGCAATGCAGAGGCAGAGAAGAGCAAGTGCAAAGGCCCCATGGAAATGCAGAGTGTTCAAGACAGAATGATAAGAGCCAGATGAGAAATCAGAAACTGGTGAGAGATGAGATCAGAGAATCACACTAGGTCACAAAAGAGGCCGGAGGCCTGAGAGAGGAGGCTGAATTTTGTTCTGTGACAAGGAGAGGGGGACCATATGTGCTTTAGAGCAGGCATCCCAAACCTCTGGGATCTAATGCCTGATGATCTGAGGTGGAGTTGATGTAGTAATAATAGAAATAAAGTGCACAGTAAATGTAATAAACTTGAATCATCCCCAAACCACCCCTCACCCCTGGTCTGTGGAAAAATCATCTTCCACAAAACTGGTCCCTGACGCAAAAAAAGTTGGGGATCACTGCTTTAGAGGAGGCACTCTGGCCTTTTGCTAAGTATTTCAACAACAGTAAATTGAGCATAAAAAATTTATCAAGTGTTGTCTAACCGAAAAAGGAAAAGGGGAGCACTAAGATAAGAGAGTAATAACTTCAGGAAGTCATCTAGTCCTGGATTAACCGAGGAAGACCTGAAGTTACTAGAACCCAGCTTCCCAGTTGGTGCTAAGGTAAAGAACCCACCTGTCTACACAAGAGACGTTAGAGATGCGGATTTGATCCCTAGGTCGGGAAAAGCCCATGGAGAAGGACATGGAAACTCAATCCAGTATTCTTGCCTGGAGAATCCCCATGGACAGAGGAGGCTGGAGGGGGAACAGTCCATAGGGTCGCACAGAGTCAGCCACGACTAAAGCGACTTAGCTCGAGCATGAATGCACAGGAACCAGAAGCAGGGACTCACAGAGCTGGAACCCTGGCCTGGGGTAGGAGGTGTTGCCCACTTACTAGTAGCTCTGAGAGGGTACGCTGAGGCTGCTTCCAGGAGAGTGGAAGATGGTTGAAATTTGGGGCTAACTGCTGCTGTCAGGTGAAGGTCTACAGTGGGCAATGCCGGCAGGTATGGAGAGTCAACGAGGAGGAGCACATTCTTTTTCTGTCTTCTTACTTTTAGTCTTTTATCTAATGCCTCTTACAGACTATAGCAAGAATTCAGCTGAAAAAAGTAAAAATGTAGCTTGCAGAGGCCCAGCCACAGCAGCACAAAGCAGAGTAGGGAAGGGTTTATTGCTAAAAGTTAACAGTCTAATAACTGGAACAGAGAGAAATTCAGGATGACCTCTAGGTTTCTGTCTTGAGCAACTGGATGAAAATAACGCCATTTATTGACATGGGGAAAACTCAGGGAGAAGTAAACTGAGAGGAAAAAGAAAATCAATGTTTGGGTATGTTATTGCCAATTTACTATGTAAATACAAACAAATGCAAAATTTATCATTTTCCCCAAATCTATTTCCTTTAGCCAGACTATTCAGATCTCTCATTCATTAATCTTTGTATTCCTTTGCTTTTGTTTTTTAATTTCTTCAGTTTTTGACTGGAGGATAATTGCTTTACAATGTTATGTTGGTTTCTGCTGTATAACAACATGAATCAGCTGTTAAGTATACATACATCCCCTCCCTCTTGAGCCTCCCTCCCACCCCCACCCCCATACCCTCCACCCCCACGCACCCCTCATCACAGAGCACCAAGCTGATATTTCCCACAAGCTACCTATTCTACACATGGTAGTTATATATGTCAAGGCTACTCTCAATTCATCCCACCCTCTCCTTCCCCACCCCGTGTCCACAAGCCCATTCTCTACCTCTAACATGTTTGTTTTGAATGAATTAATTTTGAGGTCCTTATTAGATATATGAGTGGAGTTCCTGGGAAGGGAGTTGGATATGAGTTTGGAGCTCAACAAAGGTATTAAGGATAGAATACAAATTTAAGGAGTCCTAAAAACACAGACAAACAACATTTTAAAACCAGAAAAACTGAATAAGATGACTCAGGGAGGGGCAGGGAATGAAAATTGATAAAGAAAAAAAGAGGGGTGAGGAATATGCATGCCTGGGAGTCCCAAACATTTGGGAAGAAGAACATGATCTGGCAAGAAGGTGATTGGTGATCTCAACAAGAGCAGTTTAGGTGGAGCTATGGACACAATAATCTAATTAGAATGGATTGAAGAGATTATATACAGTGAGGAAGTGGAAACTGCAAGTACAAACAACCTTTTAAAAGTCTACTATAAGGCACAGCAGAAACAAATGGGCTCCTACTCACCATGAAAGCAGAGGGGGATATGAGATCTAGGGTGATAGTATTTTTAGAAGGGGAAGTAGTGTAGTATGTTTGGAAGTGGTGGTTTAGTCGCTAAATTGTGTCTGACTCTTGGACCCGCCAGGCTCCTCTGTCCATGGGATTTCCCAGGCAGGAATACTGGAATGCGTTGCCATTTCCTTCTCCAGGGCATCTTCCTGACAAGGATCGAACCTGTGTCTCCTGCATTGCAGGTGGATTCTTTACCGCGGAGCCACCAGGGAAGTACTGATTGGAATAATCAAATAGAGAGAGAGAAACTGAGGATGCAGAAAATGGAGGGGATAGTCACGGGACACAATCCTTGACTGTGTAAGAACGGGTGGGCTTCAGGACACTAGTGGAGGGGCTTGCCTTACTTAAGAGCAGGGCTCGCTAACCCTTTACAGAAGACAGTTTATTTGAGTACAGATGAAGGCAGGTCGATAGGTACAGTGTGGGAAAGATGAGTTTATCTTGTGAGAGCGTCTATTTATCAATAAAATCAGAGTTTGAAGTGAGGAGCAGGGAAATGTGGGAGACGTAGGAGAGAGGAGAGGAGGCACCATCATCTTGATGAACTGACTAGAGGATGTGCTCCAGCTGCCAGTCTGTTTTTGGTGATTCTGATTTCCAACCATGCTTATTTCATTTCTTGCTGTTCCAAATTTATTTATTTTGAAATGACAGTATTACTTTGGCCTTCATTGGCTTAGGTAGCAGACATTTTCTTTTTCTTGCTACTTCTGGTAATGCTTTTAAAGGAGTTTTTATTGTTCTTTCTTTTGCACAAACTGTTTTGTCAGGTATTTGGGGAGGAAGATTTTGTGATCTGCCTTCACTCCCCCATCTTTATCCGAAAGTCTAGAATGTTTTTAAGTAGACTGCACTTCATGTTTTTTCAATTCACCCTATATATAGTAATGTGACATAAGAAATCATAGTAATATTATATATTGTATTATTATAATAGCCACTGTTTACTGAATGCCTGTGTGCCCTGTACTATACTGGGCATTTACATACATGATTTCTAAACCATAACAACCCTACAAGGTAGGTATTGTCGCCAGTTATTTCCACAAGAAACCTTTTTTACTGGTGGTGTCAGATCACAGAATCTTACTTAAAACTCATAGCTAGCCAGTATAAACAAGGTAAGAACCAATTTTTCTCCCTTTGTGTCTGTAAAAAATTAGCACTTAAGAGGCTGTTCTTTTTGAAGTACAAAATAATACTTTGCAAAAGCGCACCACACAAACTAAGGGAGATTTTATGGACAGCTTTTTGACACCAGACTATATCATTAATCTCTTGGTGGGAGAGTTGCTAACTGACAGATTCAAGGAACTTGGTAAATCAATTGAGGTGTCCCTTCTCTAACCATATCATCAGCAAACATACTGAGAGCCTGCTATGTTGAAATAACTAGTAAATTATACTAAACCACTATAATTTTACAAGTTATAGGATATGTATCAGTGTTTGTTTTGGAAACTCCATTATTTGGATTTAAGTAATATCAAACTTTTCTTCTGGCAACAATATTTATACTCATGTGATGATACTGAAAACATATCACTGGGACATAAACATATCTATGCCAAGTAATAGGTTTCTTTTTCTGATTATAAAAGTAGTACAAGTAAATAAAAATTTGAAATTATGTTTAAAGAAAAAATATTTTTCTTTATTTTAGGAAAATATAGATAAAATAACCAATAATTCCTTTATTTAAAGGTAACTGACTTACAGTTGACATATTTCCATGAAGTTTTTTAAGCATATGAAGTTTAAACTTTTTTCGTCAGTCGCTGACTTTTTTCATAAAAATTTATCAGAAATGCTTCCTCAAGTCATTTAAAACTCTTAAAATTTTCAATGGCTGCATAAAGATCCTTATGTGGAGTAGGGTTTCGTTAGGTGGTCACTTACACTATTTTCCTTACTTATAAACAATGTTGCTGTGAACTTTTTATGCATAAATATATTTTAGCATTTCAGATTATATCTTAAATTAAGATCAATTCTTAGAAATAGACTACATGGCCAACATTTTTAGGCTTCTTCATCTATAAAAATTTTGCTGTTAAAAAAAAATCTCTTAATTCTCTACATACATATATATTGAAAATAAGCCTGAGGGAAAAATGTATGAGGCCTACCTTTTAAAATCGAGATTAATATTTAAATTTAGGCTCAGTGTTTTTGTTTTGCTTTGTTTTTAATATCTTACCTTTAAGGAAAAATCCACTCTTCAAAATATTATTTACTTCTTTTCATCAGGTTTAAAATTTACACAATTTGAGATAGGAGTTTAAATATTTACTTTTTTCAGCCTAATGCTTCTATTTTTCAAGGTATTACCATTTTTTTTTTCCTATTTCCAAATATGTTCTCCCAGCAGTGTTGCCTCCAGACTCATCAGTTCAGTCTCACATTTGACATTGACATTGACATTGACAAGTTGCTCAGTCATGTCCGACTCTTTGCGACCCTATTGACTATAGCCTACCAGGCTCCTCTGTCCATGGGATTCTCCAGGCAAGAACACTGGAGTGGGTTGCCATTTCCTTCTCCAGGGGATCTTCCTGACCCAGGGATTGAACCAGGGTCTCCTGCATGTACACCACTAATTCATGGTATAAGTGTACACATGCATCTGTAGATAAAAACCTAAATAAAATTACAGATCATGGTCATTCTCAAATCTAGCAAATTTGGCACAAGAGTTTAAGAGTACCAAAATTAATATTATAAAACAGTTCAAAGGTATTAGACTGAAATGCAGAGCTATAAATGGGGCACATTCACCCAATTCTAAAATTAATTTACAGTGGTGAAGGAATCACAAAATTTGGAAAAACCTCCAGAAGAAATCAAAGTAAATAAGGAGTACTACTTTTTAGTACTACCATTTATTAATTCACTTGACTAATTAAAGATGTTCAATACTTACTGAACATCTTTTATATGTCAAACAGTTGCTAGGAGGGAGCAAAAAGATACAGGCCTGCCTTCCTGGAAGATATATCCTAGTGGAAGAGACAGGCAAAAGCAAATGAACAAATAAGTAAAGGTCGTAAGTTGTAATCTAGTCGCTTCTGTTACTCAGTATTATTCCTGTAAGACAAAGAAGTGATCTGAGTTTCTACCCCCCAAAATTTTTAAAGCAGTACTAAGTTAAAAAATTGAAGATTTAGAATTATTAAGAAATGGATCTCTACAGATATTTTATGACTCTTGTTTATGATTCATCTTATTTAAAATATTTTAGATATTTTATGACTCATTCCCTTGTACCCTACACACTCCCTTGCCAAAAGTATCTAGTCTGACTCTACCTCAGTTGTAGCATATTACAGTAGAAGGTGTGTGTATGTGCTCAGTCACTTAGTTGTGTCTGACTCTTTGTGACCCCATGGACTGTAGCCTGCAAGGTTTCTCTGTCCATGGAATTTTCTAGGCAAGAATACTGGAGTGGGCTGCCATTTCCTTCTCCAGGGGAATATTCCCAACTCAGGGATCAAACCCACGTCTCCTGCATCGGCAGGTGGATTCTTTACCACTGAGCCACCTTTAAAAATGTGCCAAATTTGGGGAGCAAGGAAACCCAGGTTTTAGCAAGTAGCAATGCTGATACTGAGATCTTTGGTAAGATGTTTAATTTTCTGGTGTCAGTTTCCTTTGCAAAATGATGAATTTTGACTAAATGATGGCTAAAATCCCTTTTGGCTTTAAAATTCATTGTCTATGCATCTGTCCTTAAAACCTTTCTTCTGTTATGCTCCTATTTATACTGGGGATGGGGGAGGAAATAGCATGAAGAATACAGAGGTTGGAAAGAATAAGATTGATTCCTGTTTGATAGCAATAAAGAATCTATCTATAGTTTATAATGATCATTTCCCCATGTTATTTAATTTTTTAAAAACATGTTTATAACATCTGCACGACATTCCAACAAATGGATATACCAAAATTTATTTATGTATGCCTTCGTTTTAAAAATTGTTTTCCTAATTTCTGCAATTATCTAAAGATATTTAAAATCCATACTTTACTGGTACTCAAGAGTATGGCCAGCTCTCACTCTGTCTTGTTCCTTTTGCAGAAAATAAAGTTACTGTGATTCCTTCTCATCTACTCCAGCCTATACATGGCTTTCTCTTAACATAAAAACTCCACTTCAGACAACGATCTACAGCCTGTCCTTTCTCCTTTCTAAAACAGCATCACCCCTGAGTGAAGGCCGTATTTCTGCAGCTCTCCCAAAGAAAAAGAATGTGAATTAAAGCCAATTCTGTGCCTGCATCAAGTCTGGATAATGTGTATTTTTAGTTTTAATGAAAGCTTAGATCCATGAGATTAAAATCCCTACCAGCAGACAAACAGGTAAAGATTCATTTTTGTCAGCTATAACAAAAACATGATTTAGCACTAAGTCACATATGACTTAGTTAACTCTGGCAAAAGTTAACTGTGACTTGGGTGATTGGCCATAATCCTGAACTTGTTAAAGCATTAATTGTTATGTTGAAACATTAGAATGTAAGTATACAATTTGAAGTAAAACTTAAATTTTTAGCTGCTAAATTCAGCAAACAACTGCACAATCTGCTATTTAGGGTTGCTTTTTTTTTATAATATGGTATATATTATTTCAATAAATGTCAAATTCTGCACTGCTTTGATACTTCATCCACAGAGTAAAGGAATCAGAGAGGTGACAGAGTGCTTTATAATTACTCCAAAAAATATCCTGAGTGAGTTAAAAATCTTTCCAATTTAATAGTTTTTGTTTGGGAAAAGAGTAGAACCTCTGTTGTACCTCTTGGATTGTGAATTGCCACAAGTTAAACACCTTTTTTATAATTTTAAGTTACTTTTAAGCACCTATATAGTATCAGTTTGGAATCTGAAAGAATACTCACATTAACAATTATTTCTACCAATAGCTATGGACATTGTAGTTACAGATAGTAGAATTTTAGTGAAGGGATCTTTGGGGTCATATAATCCAGCTCTCATCTTACAGATAAGGAAAATGAAGCCCAGAAAAGTTTTTATAATTCGTAACAGTAAGCTTGGCGAGCAGAGGGAAAGAAGGCTCATAACACACTCTTTTGGCCTAATGCATGCCAGAGGGTAACAGGTTATAAGAAAGTCTGTAGTTAGCTACAGTTGAACAACTCTAGGAAAAAGACCTGCTTTGGTTCCTAAATACACATTTTCCCCTTAAGATTCTTACTGGATGATCCATTCCACCTTAATTTATTACCACAAACACAAAAGGGAAGTGTCTTTACACAAATTAATGCGCCTACAAAATAAAACCCAAGAGAGAAGCTGGAGTTAGTTTGGCAGAGCTACCGGGTTACACAATGTCTGGGGAGGACCTTTATACATATCCATATGTATACATACTGTAGCCTCTTAATTGTGCTTAAGGAAATGGCACTGACATACATTGTGGGTGTCAACGTTGCCCGCAAGAGTTGTACATCACACATGGACACTGCAAATATAAGTTTTGTATATTGAATTAATTAAGGAAGGCTAATTGCCAAAACAGATCATCAACACCAAAATATATCATGGCTCAAGGACATTTCTTGCTAAAATAAACAAGCACTACAGTAATTACTTTTCAAGGTCTTTCCATACCGTCGCTTTCAGAATCAAAGTTCCAAGGTCACCCTAAGGGTCTTTTCTCTTTCAGCCTGTAGGAAAGTGAGTTTTTTAGGGGAGAGTCTTCCCAGGTGACACCAGTGGTAAAGAATCTGCCTGCCAGTGCAGGAGATACAGGAGACGTGCGTTCAATCCCTGGGTCGGGAAGATCCCCTGGAGTAGGAGGTGGCAACCCACTCTAGTATTCTTGCCTGGAAAATTCCATGGACAAGGAGCCTGGAAGGCTACAGTACATGGGGTTGCAAAGAGTTGGACCATGACTAAAGCACACATGCGTGCGCAAGCACACACACACACTCCAAGTAGACCATGACTAAAGCACACATGCGTGCACAAGCATGCACCCGCACACACACACATACACACACACACTCCAAGTAGTACATGTTAACTTCCATTCTCATTCTATTGGCTGTAACTTAAGTCACATGTCCACAGCTAACTGCAAGGGAGGCTGGAGATAGACTTATGTGTATGGCCCAGAAGTGAGAGCATGGATTTTGATACTAGTTAACAGTCACTGCCCACTTGGGTGCTCACTCTCTCCACATATATACATACACAAATTCTAAAGTCGTCACCAAAATTAAATTAACTCATATAATTATGCTTCAAATAGAATAAGTTAGTAGTGGAAGAAAAGGCCTTCTACTTAAGAATTAGATTCATCTCTACCCTTTCCCTCCTTCAGTTCAGTTCAGTCGCTCAGTTGTGTCCAACTCTTTGCGACCCCATAGACTGCAGTACGCCAGGCCTCCCTGTCCATCACCAACTCCTGGAGTTCACTCAAACTCATGTCAGTGATGCCATCCAACCATCTCATCCTCTGACATCCCCTTCTCCTCCGGCCTTCAATCTTTCCTAGCATCAGGGTCTTTTCCAATGAGTCAGTACTTCCCATCAGGTAGCCAAAGTATTGAAGTTTCAGCTTCAATATCAGTCCTTCCAAAGAATATTCAGGACTGATTTCCTTTAGGATGGACTGGTTGAATCTCCTTGCTGTCCAAGGGACTCTCAAGAGTCTTCTCCAACACCACAGTTCAAAAGCATCAATTCTTCAGCGCTCAGCTTTCTTCACAGTCCAACTCTCACATCCATACATGACCACTGGAAAAACCATAGCCTTGACTAGACAGGCCTTGGTTGGCAAAGTAATGCCTCTGCTTTTGAATATGCTATCTAGGTTGGTCATAACTTTCCTTCCAAGGAGCAAGCGTCTTTTCATTTCATGGCTGCAGTCACCATCTGCAGTGATTTTGGAGCCCCCAAAAATAAAGTCTGTCACTGTTTGCACTGTTTCCCCATCTGTTTGCCATGAAGTGATGGGACCAGATGCCATGATCTTAGTTTTCTGAATATTGAGTATTAAGTCAACTTTTTCACTCTCCTCTTTCAGTTTCATCAAGAGGCTCTTTAGTTTTTCTTCACTTTCTGCCATAAGGGTGGTGTCATTTGCATATCTGAGGTTATTGATGTTTCTCCCAGCAATCTTGATTCCAGCTTGTGCTTCATCCAGCCAGCATTTCTCATGATGTACTCTGCATAGAAGTTAAATAAGCAGGGTGACAATATACAGCTTTGATGTACTCCTTTTCCTATTTGGAACCAGTCTGTTGTTCCATGTCCAGTTCTAACTGTTGCTTCCTGACCTGCATACAGGTTTCTCAAGAGGCAGGTCCCTCCTTCAGGCAGAACTAATTGTTAATTAATGCATAACAACAGTCAACTGAAATCTCAAAATGAGGGAAAAAAGCAAATGTTTGCAAGAATTACCTTTTTTATACATCTATATGTATCAAGACATATATATGTATGAGATATAGAAGGAGGTTGGCTTGGTTTCGTTATCCCATCACCTACTCAAATTCAGGACTAAGACTTACAACTGGGCTGTTTGTTTTAAAGGCACAAAGCCATCAAGTTCCCTTTTAATTATGAATAAATGATGTCTGAAGATATTCAGCTTTTTTTACACAACACAGATAGTAATTCTATAAATAGTAAATTTAGTGTGTGTTTTTTTTTTTTTTTTTTTTGAGTAAGTTGCCATTTTAATCCTCAAAACTGTTCCCAGTTAGTTTTTCACAGAAGCACTGCCTGGCTGCACTTCTGAAATCATAAACAGGAAGTATGATATGTAAATGTCAGTAAAACTAAAACTCAATCCTATGGTTTGATATTTTTCTTCCTTTCATATTACCACGTTAATGTCTGATTTTATGTGTATTGTACTTAGACCAATTACATGAAGGCAAACAGTAATTCATTACCTGATCAGTTTTATTTGGCAACCTAACTGTTTTGGGGGGCATGGAAAAAACACGTGGAATAACCTAAATGTTGTTCATTTTCATGGAGGAGGGAATGGAAATGACCGGAAAACTGCTGTTGATTTTGCATTGTTAGAAACTGCTTTCATGCATAGGTTGCACAACTTTATTGTTGCCAGAAGACAGTGTAGATGGAGGAGGAGGCCAGAGAGTGAATGAGTCTTTAAATACTTGAAAACCTATTACAGAAAGCATTTTTTACAGTGTGCACCATCTTATTCCGATCTTCAGTAACTCCTTGAATGTGTTTCCCTACATTAATTCTGTTGTGACACAACTAAGGAGTTGTTTAAGTAGTGCAAAAATTCAGGATATTATCTCTGACTTCCCTATGAAGAAACTATGGTTCTTTCTATAGTTAGTATTTTCTCTGTAACACTATTTCAGTGTGTCTGCTACCTGAACTTTTCTATGGAAATTCCAAGAAAAAGATTAAAATTGACCAGTCCAGTTTGTGTATTACCTTAAATATTTCTGGAGAAATGTTACCAACATATAAATGCTGCTGTAAGTCTAAAATGTTTTTCTTTAGGAAACCATTCCTGACCTTGTTCTTAAACCGAATACTGAAGGAATGAATTTACTCAAAGTCACACAATATATGAGAGAAAAAAAAAAAAAAAACCAGAACCTATGTATCTAAACTTCCTTTCAAGGCAGATCACACAGACCTAGAGAATATGTTTCACAAGGAGGCAGCCTGCCTACCTACTGAGGGTCTACCTTTCTGCAGCACACGAGGCCCTGCTGAATTGCACATATGGTATTTGACACTTGAGGCATTATCTTCTAGTTGAAAATACAACATACATAGAATAGATACAGGAATATGTGAAATGTAACATAATAAGAATACACTAATCAAGTACAAGCTACAAATAATTGCTATGGGGATGTGGAAAAAGAAGTAACTTAAAACTAGATGGCTAATGGACAGAAGTTTAGTGGAATCAGAAAATCTTACATAGATGTTTGAAAGTGCTGATGGGTTTGGATTCCCAGAGAGAAAAAATAACCATTCATTTACTCATCAAATACCATATTTACAAAGTGCTTCCTGTATGTTATATGCTAGGCACTGTTCAAGGCACTAGAGATGCAACACTACACAAAACTGCTACAGAGCAGGACCAGGCAGGTCATCTCACAGACATGATGGGAACAAGAACACAAATATGAGAGTAGCGAGAAATTAAATACTGGGTCTGAAATACTCAAGTAAAAAGTGTTAGTCACTCAGTCATATCCGACTCTTTGCAACTCCATGGATTATAGCTGGCCAGGCTCCTCTGTCCATGAAATTTTCCGTGTAAGTATACTGGAATGGGTTGCCATGCCCTTCTCCAGGGGATCTCCCCAACCCAGGGATCAAACTCAGTCTCCGGCACTGCAGGCAGATTCTTTACCATCTGAGCCACCTATGTGCTTAAAGTCTCCAGCACTGCAGGCAGATTCTTTACCATCTGAGCCACCTATGTGCTTAAAAAAAGTGAAGTTGCTCAGTAGTGTCCGACTCTGTGACCTCATGGACTGTAGCCTACTAGGCTCCTCCGTCCATGGAATTTTCCAGGCAAGAATACTGGAGTGGGTTGCCATTTTCTTCTCCAGGGGATCTTCCCGACCCAGGGATTGAACCCAGGTCTCCCGCATTGCTGGCACACACTTTACCATCTGCGCCACCTGGGAAGCCCAAGTATTTATGTGCTTAAATACTAGGATGTTTCTAAATGGGAGAAAGATGTTTGGTGCGCCTTGAACTCCTTTTGTCATTATGGTCAGAACGAACTGCTTTCCCTTCTCAGTTGGTCAGCTCTCTTAGCCTCTTAGATATAACTTTATTACAACCAGAATAACACAAGTCAAATAACTACTACCTACATAAAGATTCCCAGCTGAAGTGTGCAGACAGCAAAAAGGGAAAGAATGGCTAGTGGAAGTTCAATTTTATGGCTCCTTTTATCTTTCCAGTGGTTACTATCATATATTATCAGTCTCTTGCCAGAAACATCTCCCACTTGGTGTTTGTCTGAGTTGTGATTCAATTCCTGAAGGTTCTGCTCTCCTCCTTTCAGGTAGAATCGCTGAAAGGAGACTCCATGTAAATTCCTTTTTGCTACTGATACTTAAACAGGTTTTCTTTATTCATCCAGCAATACTTCTTTACAGACTGTTTGATGGAAAGTATTCTGTGTTTTATGTAAGCTAGTGGGGAAGAGGATAAGATGGGATGGGGGACTAGGGAGACTACAAGAGGCTGCAATACAAGAGGCTACAATATAAATGACAATTAAGAGCTTGGATTAAATGGGCAATTTTCAAAATGCAAAGGAACGTATTAAGTACCAATGTAGAGAAGTACTAGAAGAACTAACAAGTGTAGCAACTGTTTACCTATGGGAAGTAAAGAAAGAAAGACAAGGGTGCCCACTTTCACCATTACTATTCAACATAGTTTTGGAAGTTTTGGCCACAGCAATCAGAGCAGAAAAAGAAATAAAAGGAATCCAAATTGGAAAAGAAGAAGTAAAACTCTCACTATTTGCAGATGACATGATCCTCTACATAGAAAACCCTAAAGATTCCACCAGAAAATTACTAGAAATAATCAATGACTATAGTAAAGTTGCAGGATATAAAATCAACACACAGAAATCCCTTGCATTCCTATACACTAATAATGAGAAAACAGAAAGAGAAATTAAGGAAACAATTCCATTCACCATTGCAACGGAAAGAATAAAATACTTAGGAATATATCTACCTAAAGAAACTAAAGACCTATATATAGAAAACTATAAAACACTGGTGAAAGAAATCAAAGAGGACACTAATAGATGGAGAAATATACCATGTTCATGGATTGGAAGAATCAATATAGTGAAAATGAGTATACTACCCAAAGCAATTTATAGATTCAACACAATCCCTATCAAGCTACCAACAGTATTCTTCACAGAGCTAGAACAAATAATTTCACAATTTGTATGGAAAAACAAAAAACCTTGAATAGCCAAAGCGATCTTGAGAAAGAAGAATGGAACTGGAGGAATCAACCTACCTGACTTCAGGCTCTACTACAAAGCCACAGTTATCAAGACAGTATGGTACTGGCACAAAGACAGAAATATAGATCAATGGAATAAAATAGAAAGCCCAGAGATAAATCCACGCACATATGGACACCTTATCTTTGACAAAGGAGGCAAGAATATACAATGGATTAAAGACAATCTCTTTAACAAGTGGTGCTGGGAAATCTGGTCAACCACTTGTAAAAGGATGAAACTAGACCACTTTCTAACACCATACACAAAAATAAATTCAAAATGGATTAAAGATCTAAATGTAAGACCAGAAACTATAAAACTCCTAGAGGAGAACATAGGCAAAACACTCTCTGACATACATCACAGCAGGATCCTCTATGACCCACCTCCCAGAATATCGGAAATAAAAGCAAAAATAAACAAATGGGACCTAATTAACCTTAAAAGCTTCTGCACATCAAAGGAAACTATTAGCAAGGTGAAAAGACAGCCTTCAGAATGGGAGAAAATAATAGCAAATGAAGCAACTGACAAACAACTAATCTCAAAAATATACAAGTTACTCCTATAGCTCAACTCCAGAAAAATAAATGACCCAATCAAAAAATGGGCCAAAGAACTAAATAGACACTTCTCCAAAGAAGACATACAGATGGCTAACAAACACATGAAAAGATGCTCAACATCACTCATTATCAGAGAAATGCGAATCAAAACCACTATGAGGTACCATTTCACACCAGTCAGAATGGCTGCGATCCAAAAGTCTACAAATAATAAATGCTGGAGAGGGTGTGGAGAAAAGGGAACCCTCTTACACTGTTGGTGGGAATGCAAACTAGTACAGCCACTATGGAGAACAGTGTGGAGATTCCTTAAAAAACTGGAAATAGAACTGCCTTATGATCCAGCAATCCCACTGCTGGGCATACACACTGAGGAAACCAGAAGGGAAAGAGACACATGTACCCCAATGTTCATCACAGCACTGTTTATAATAGCCAGGACATGGAAGCAACCTAGATGTCCATCAGCAGATGAATGGATAAGAAAGCTGTGGTACATATACACAATGGAGTATTACTCAGCCATTAAAAAGAATACATTTGAATCAGTTCTAATGAGGTGGATGGAACTGGAGCCTATTATACAGAGTGAAGTAAGCCAGAAGGAAAAACATAAATACAGTATACTAACGCATATATATGGAATTTAGAAAGATGGTAACAATAACCTGGTGTACGGGACAGCAAAAGAGACACTGATGTATAGAACAGTCTTATGGACTCTGTGGGAGAGGGAGAGGGTGGGAAGATTTGGGAGAGTGACATTGAAACATGTAGAATATCATGTAAGAAACGAGTTGCCAGTCCAGGTTCGATGCATGATACTGGATGCTTGGGGCTGGTGCACTGGGACGACCCAGAGGGATGGTGTGGGGAGGGAGGAGGGAGGAGGGTTCAGGATGGGGAACACATGTATGCCTGTGGCGGATTCATTTTGATATTTGGCAAAACTAATACAATTATGTAAAGTTTAAAAATAAAATAAAATTAAAAAAAAATTTAAAAATAAAAAAAAAAAAAAGAAAGAAAGACATAACCTAAGATCGCAAGTTTGAAGGTTCCAAAATATGTGTTATCACCAACAATAGCCAAGAAATTTGGAAAAAATAGCTTGAAGGAAAAAATGAAACTAATGTCAGATCTAAGCAGGATATCACTAGAAGACAGAGGACTCAAGCTTTCCTGATAACCTATTGGGCCTGTTGATGTACATGTGAAAATCAGTATTATATAAAAAACAGATTGAAACCCTATGGGCTAAAAAGGGAATGCAATAAACAACATCAAATGGCTGTGTATGATGAGGTAGCAATTTCAAAAGAAGTAACCTGGCTTTGGAATCTTTCCTTCAGGTCAAAGATGCCCTTTACCAAACATTCTCTCCTTTTTAGCAGACCCCTTAGTGAGTGAGAATAATAAACTTAATGAATAAAATTAAAAGACTTTGTTTCCCTGGATTATCTGTAGATAGTAAGTAGGCAGAGCTAGGATTTAAGTCCAGATCTGTTTGATTCCAATGCTACTTTTCTTAACTAATAATCTACTTTGCCTCCAAAAGTTATCTAAAAACAATACATAAACAAATAAAAATTGTTTGGCTATCCTAGATCTTTTGCATTTCTATATGAATTAATTTTAGAATAAGCTTAACTTTTAAGCCTACTAGAATTTTGATTTGAATTGTATTGAACCTTTAGATCAATTTGAGAACAGACATATTAATATAAACCAATGAGTCAGGTAAATCTCTCCAGTTACTTAAGTCATCTTTAATTCTTCTTAGCGCTGTTTGCTCTTTTCAGTTTTTAGGACTTTAGTGCTTTTTTTCAGATTTATTCATAAGAACTTATTTTTTATGCTACTGTAAATGCTGTGTATTTTTCACATTTCCATTTTCAATTGTTTGGTGCTAGAATGTGGAAATATAAATGATTATTATATACTGATTTTATATCCCACTGTCTTGCTAAACTCAAGTTATCCTAGTAGCTCTTCATCAGTTCCACCAAGTGGAAGAGATGCATGATTTATTGTTGTTTAGTTGCTCAGTCTGACTCTTTGTGACCCTATGGACTGCAGCCTGTCACGCTCCTCTGGCCATGGGATTTCCCAGGCAAGAATACTGGAGAAGGTTGCCATTCCCTTCTCCAGATCTTCCCAACTGAAGGATCAAACCCGCATCTCCTGCATTGCAGGCAGATTCTTTACCACTGAACCACCTGGGAATCCTCCTAGATGGATGATTATATCAGTTTTATTTCCTCTTTTCCAATCTAATTTTTTTTTTTCCTTCCTGATTATACTGGTCAGAACTTCCAATACTGAGTAAAAGTGGTAAGGGCAGAAGTCCTTGTATTGTTCCTGATCTCAGGGAGAAAGCATGCCATCTTTCGTCAGTAGATATAAGGTTATTTCACGTTTTGTGTAGATACCTTTTATCTGACTGAAGAAATATCCTTGCATTCCAAGTTTGCTGAGTTTTTAAAAATCAGGAATGAATACTGGGTTTTGTCACACGTTTTTTCTGCATCTATTAAGATGATCAGTTTTTCTTTTTTAGTTTAAAATGGTGAATTATACTCATTGATTTTTGAATGTTAAAACCAATCCTACATTCTTGAGATAAACCCAATAATAATACTATCCTTCTTATATATGGTTGGATTTTATTTGATGAAATTTTGTATAGGATTTTTCAATTTATGTGTATGAGGAAGACTGGCCTGAGTTTTCTTGTTATGTCTTCATAGTGTTTGAGTATCAGGGTAATGCTGGCCTCCAAGAACAAGTTTGGAAGTATTCTCTCCTCTTCACTTTTCTGTAAGAGTTTATGTGTAACTGGTATTATTTTTCTTTTCCTAAATGTTTTGGAAGGATTTGTCAGTGAAGCCCTATGCACCAGTTTTCTTTGTAGGAATGTATATATATAAAGTGAAAAGTGAGTAAAGTGAAGTCGCTCAGTTGTGTCCAACTCTTTGCGACTCTGTGGACTATAGCCCCCAGGCTCCTCCATCCATGGAATTTTCTAGGCAAGAGTACTGGAGTGGGTTGCCATTTCCTTTTCCAGTATATAATTTATTTATTTATTTGGCTGCATCAGGTTCAGTAGTTGTGGTGTGGGCTTAGTTGCTCTGAGGCGTGCGGGATCTGACTTCCCCACTAGGGACTGGACCTCTGTCCTCTGCATTGCAAGTGGATTCTACCACTGGACTACCAGGGGAGTCCCTGTAGGAATATTTTAAACTAATAATTCAACAGAAAAATTACAATTCAGGTTATCTATTTCTTCTATTATATCTATTTCTTCTTGAGTAAGCTTGGTAATTTGTAATCTTTCAAGGACTTTGGCCATTTCATCTAAATTGCTATTGTTGTTTGCCTAAAGTTGTTCATAATATTCCCTTATTATCCTTTAAGTACCTGTAGAATTTGTAATGATGTCACGTCTCTTATTCCCGATTACCAATCTTCCTGATATGTGTCTTATCTTTTTTTTTTTTCCCCGACCAGTCTGGCTAAAGGTTTATCAGTTTTACTGACCTCAACGAACCAAGCTTTCATCACACAGATATTCTCAATTGATTTTTGTTTTCCATTTCATTGATTTCCACTTCAATCTAATTTATTTCGTGATTTTTTTTTTTTGCTTCTTTGTGTTTAATTTGCTCTTCTTAAGTTGAGGTCATTGCTTTGAGGGTTTCTTTTTTTGGTATACTCTAATACAGGCATTTCATTTATTCAGAATTCAATAATGTATTTTTATTCTCCTTCAGTTCAAAACACTTTCTGATTTCACTTTTGAGTCCTTTAATCAATAGATTATATTTGTTTCAAAATATTAGGGATTTTCCAGTTAGCTTTCTGTTACTGATTTCTTATTTAATTCCTTTGTGGCCATAATATACTTTGCATGATTTGGCTACTTTAAAATATACTGGGACATATTTTATGACCTAAAACAGAGATCAGAAAACTTTTTCTGTAAAGGGTCAGGAAGTAAATATTCTAACCTTTGCAGGCCAAAAACTCTGTCAAAATTTTTTTGTTTTTCCAAGAAACCTTTCAAAATATGAAAACCATTCTTAGTTCACAGGGCAATATAAAACCAAGCTAGATTTGGCAGTACGGCTGATAGTTTGCTGACCCCGGGCCTAGAATATGCTCACTCTGGGTAAACGTTTCATGTATACTTGAAAGGGAACGTGTATTCTGCTATTTTAAGTGGAATGTTCTAGGAAGTCAATTAGGTAATATTGCTGGATAGTGTTATTTAAGTTTATTACATCCTTGTTAGGCTTCAACTTTTTCAAGCAATTATTAAAAGAGGCATACTGAAATCTCTGACTATAATCGTAGATTTTTCTTTTTCTCCTTGCAGTTCTATCAGTTTTTGCTTCATATATTGTGAACCAACTGTTATTTAGGGAATAAACATTTAGGATTGTTATGTATTCCTGATTAACTGGCCCATTTATTATCATGAAATGACACTCATTATCTCTTGTAATATTTTTCACTTTGAAATCTTACTTCTTTTGCTATGTTAATCTGGCCACACCAGTTTTCTTTTGACTAATGTCAGCATCAGCATGGTATTTTCCATCCTTTCATTCTTAACATTGTTTTGTATATAAAGTGTTTTGCTTTTATCCAATCTGATAATCTTTGCCTTTTAATGAGGATTTTTAGATCACTTACATTTAATGTGATGATTGATATGCTTAGATTTAAGTCTATCATCTTGCTGTTTTCTGTTTGTTCTATTTACCCTATGTTCCATTTGTTTATTGTTCCTTTTTTCCTTTTTCTGCCTTTTTTCAGATTGAATTCTTATGGTTCCATTTTTTCTCATTTGTTGGCTTACTATCTAATATTGTTTTATTATTCTACTGGTTGTTTTAGGGTTTATAGTCTGTATATATAACTTATCAGTCTACTTCCAAGTGATATTACACTACTATATGTACAGCAAATATCATACTTTTATTTTTCCCTTCCTGGACTTTATGCTATTATTGTTTTCATATATTTCACTTGTGCATGTTGTAACCCCCATAATGTATTATTTTTTTTAAAACAATTGATTATCTTAAAAGAGAAGTAAATAGAAAAAAATCTTACGTAGTTACCTTTTCCAGTGCTCATCATCCCTTTGTGTAAATCTGTATTTTCACCTGGTATCATTTCTCTTCTGTCTGAAGGACTTCTTTAACATTTCTTGTAGTGTAGTCTGTTGAAATTTCACTCTGTGAATTTTCAGTTTCTGTAACACTCTCAGTTTCAATGTGGGTAAACATTAATTAATCGATTCCCTGCCATATACTACTATAAATAGCCTTGGCTAAACTGTAGGAGAAAGAACTGAAAACGAATGTATTGTACAACCATGAAATAGCCTAGAACCTTGCCTGTACAAGTCCAGCTTTGGGCAATTGGAACTTTAAGTATTCCAGGGTTTTAAAAGTTGAATAAACTTGGATCATCTTCTAAAATATCTATTTTACTCAGAGATTTTGAAAAAAATTATAAGCATTATATTTATATTAACCATAGGACTATTATGGTATATAATGTACTTTCATTTTAAATTTAAGACACAGTGCAAAACTAAAGAAAATTTAAAAAAAAAAAAAAGAAAATTCTATCTTGGGACCCAGATTTTGGGGCAGGTATTCACTCTTCTCTGCTATTAACCAAACTTTTGTGGAAAAGTCTGAGGAGCAGTGACTTTGATATTATTCGTGATTTTTTAAAACCTTTCCTAAAACTGGATGCTGTCAACAAATGTAGGTTATTCATAGAGATTTTTATTTAATTTGAATATGTATTTCTAAATTGACCACTATATCCTGTTATTCAGCTCATGAATCATTTCTTATTGTACTCATAAAAAGTATACTTGATTCCAAGTTTTTAAAACACCCATCACTATTCCCATGAAGGAGAACTTTTACTTACCAGTTCTCACTTTGGCTGGTCAGTGTGCCTGCATCAATCAGAACCTGCAACATTGTCCAATTTTCTGATTCCAGTCCAGGATAGAGTAAGAATGCACATAAACAAGCCTGTTAGAAATAGGCCTAAAATAAAGATAGAAAAAGTGTTAGTCGCTCAGTCACGTCTGACTCTTTGAGACCCCATGGACTGTAGCCCACCAGGCTCCTCAGTCCATGAAATTCTCCAAGCAAGAATACTGGAGTGGATAATCATTCCCATCTCCAGGGGATCTTCCCAATTCAGGGATCAAACCCTGGTCTCCTGTATTGCAGGCAGATTCTTTACCATCTGAGCCACCAGGGAAGCCCAAAAATAAAAAGGCTCATTATGAAGACCTACCAGAAAATCCAATTCTAAGATTGCATTCTAAGTAAATAAGTCAAAAATTTAATTATTTTATTGTTCCTTTTAGCAGTAGAGAAAAATTGGCAGGAATCAATAAAGACTCCCAAATAAGAAACTGCTTATTTTACAACCTAATATTCTATAACAGAATACTTATTCAGTCATTAAAGTATATTATAGTTGAATACCTTTTCCTCAGAAATACATATGAACAAAAAACAGGTGTGAAAATTTATTCACTCCAGGTACTCCCTTAACACCTGCTTTTTACCTTTTATAATCTCAATTCTCAACTATTCCATTTTCCTTCAAACCACAATCTTTCACGTACCTTCACATCATTTCCTATCCAGCCTAGATTCCCAGGCTCATCAATCTCTCCTGCTTATAACCTTGCTCCCTCTCCCATTCTTTATAGCATGTATTATATTTTTACTCAAGCTCACCTATGTGTTTATCTTTTTTGTATCCTTTATCAAAAAAAAAAAAAAAATCAAAAGTATCAGCCATGAATCTCCATTTCAGTCCCACAATTTAAGTTACACATGTAACCATCTTTGCCTCCTCTCTAATCTCAGAGGAAGAAGTATTCTTCCTTTTCTTTTCCAGCTCAGTTCCTCTACTTACACCCTTGATCCCGTTTCAGTATTGAATATTTCCTCATCTCTTAAGGTCTTGCTTTACCTTTATCCCTCCTATTTTTTTTAATCCCTTCTCTTTTTAATCTCTCCTCTCTGCTGTCTCTTCCTCACATTTTATAAATATGTTAAACTCTTTTCACTGTAGAATCTCCTCCATCTTTTAACTTCCTCCCTACAACTATCATTCTTTAATTCTATTCTGAATAAGAGATGAAAAGTTTTGGAAATTCCCTGGCAGTCCAGTGGTTAAGACTCAGCGCTTTCACTGCTAGGTCCCTGGGTTTGATCGCTGCTCAAGGAACTAAGATTCCTCAAGCTGCATGGCGTGACCAAAAAAAAAAGAGAGAGAGAGAGCTGAGGAGACTTGGAATAATATAAATTTAATATAACCTCTCTCAATTTTAATATACTTTTAAACTCAACACAAACAGAATTCTGCCTCCATCAGTACACTGAATGTGCACTGCAAACATTCTGGCAAACAATACTAATAACAAAACTGCCGTCTTGTTTTTCAGTTTATTCCACTCGTGTTTACTGTCTGACCCTCCTGACTTCTTTCCTTCTGAATCTTCTCGCCCATCGGCTTCACAAGCACAGCTCAGTTGGTGCTCCCTTCCCTTCCTCTGCTATTTCTTATCGGTTCTTTATCTTCCTCCTCTTAATTTGTCCATTTATAATGCTGGTTCTCATTTCCTCTCCATAAATTCCATCTCTGTGAGCAATGGCATCCCCTGATTTTAACTATCACCTATTTAATGATATCTGCCTTCAGCCAGGCCTTTCTCCTCAGCCTGAGACACACAGATGCCGAGCTCCCTAGTGAACTTCTCTAAGTGGATACCCCACTGGCATTTAATCTTCCATATTCAGTATGTCTTCACTGAGTTTCTCATCTCCCTCCCCTTTCCTAGTTTTCCATTTCACACTTTTACATATATACACATACATAGAAGCCCCATTCCTCCTCCATTTGTCTCTATTCCAGTAAAACTGTACTGTACAAACAAGTTGGGGACTAGGGAGTCGTTCAAGACTCTTATATCTATTCCAGGCATAACATCCCAGCACAAAATCTCATTATTTCCCTCCATGGCTATAAAACTACACAAAAATACTTCCATTTATTTAAAAAATAAAATAAAAGCACATTTTCTAACACTCCCTCTAGTATTTACACTATGGAACAACAATCATGTTATCTTAGTAGCAAACCATGAAGGTTTTATGTTGTTATTTAGTCACTAAGCCATATCCTTATCCTGGTGGGCTGCCGTCTATGGGGTCGCACAGAGTCAGACACGACTGAAGTGACTTAGCAGCAGTAGCAGCAGCAAGCCATATCCAACTCTTTGTGACCCCATGGACTGTAGCCCACCAGGCTTCTCTGTCCATGGGATTTCCCAGGCAAGAACAATGGAGTAGGTTGCAATTTCCTTCTCCAGGGGATCTTCCCAACCCAGGAATCAAACCCAGGTCTCCGACATTGGCAGGCAGATTCTTTACCACTGAGCCATCAGGGAAGCTCTATGAATGTTTATATAGAAATATATATAGCTGGCACTACTTCCAGAAAGCCTTGTCAATACCCCTGTACCTAATGGTAGTTAGCACACAGCAGTTATTGCTTAACTCTCTGTTCATTTTTGAATAAAGTAAATGTGACATATTTGAAGTTATCTATAGTAACGATTAAGCTGCATTTTACACAGTTCAATAAATGACAGGACTCATATACTATTTTATAATTAGGGAGGAAATGTTCAAAAGTAAGTTCCCAGATCCAGTTTTAAGGGCAAATAAAAGTTATACATAAAGTATCTTTACATCAAGTAATTTAGAAGAAGCTTTGAACTTTATTATAATTAACAAAGCAAAGAAGAACTAAAAAGCCTCTTGATGAAAATGAAAGAGGAGATTGAAAAAGCGGGCTTAAAACTCAACATTCAGAAAACTAAGATCATGACATCCGGTCCCATCACTTCATGGCAAATAGATGGGGAAACAGTGGGAACAGTGACAGACTTTATTTTGGGGGGCTCCAAAATCACTGCAGATGGTGACTGCAGCCATGAAATTAAAAGACACTTGCTCCTTGGAAGAAAAGCTATGACCAACCTAGACAGCATATTGAAAAGGAGAGACATTACTTTGCCAACAAAGGTCCGTCTAGTTAAAGCTATGGTTTTTCCAGTAGTCATGTATGGATGTGAGAGTTGGACTATAAAGAAAACTGAGCACCAAAGAATTGATGCTTTTGAACTGTGGTGTTGGAGAAGACTCTTGAGAGTCCCTTGGACTGCAAAGAGATCCAAGCAGTCCATCCTAAAGGCAATCAGTCCTGAATATTCATTGGAAAGACTGATGCTGAAGCTAAAGCTCCAATTCTTTGGCCACCTGATATGAAGAACTGGCTCATTGGAAAAGACCCTGATGCTGGGAAAGATTGAAGGCAGGAGGAAAAGGGGACAAGAGAGGGTGAGATGGCTGGATGGCATCACCAACTCGATGGACATGAGTTTGAGCAAGCTCCGGGAGTTGGTGATGGACGGGGAGGCCTGGTGTGCTGCGATTCATGGGGTCACAAAGAGTCAGGCACGACTGAGTGACTGAACTGAAACTGATATGTGCTAACATTTTTCACATCTAAGGATTAAACTTTAGGAATCTCAATTTTATATAATAGGAAAGGAAACTGAGTATAAGTAGAGATAGATGAAAGGACCGTTAGATTTAGCTACATGCTATAAGAATTTCTTGTCAGGAAAAGGTTTCCTATCTACTATACTCTATCAGTGGTTTTGCAGTTTATCAGAAGTACTGCAGTTAAGTCACACCAGTTTGGGGTTGTTTTGCCAACAGCATAAACATCTAATTGTAAAAACCTCGTGTTTATAAAAATACATTTTCCAAAAGGGGAAAAAAGTTCTTTGGTTAAGTATATGTGTACTACTTCTCTACATGGAACACTGACATGAATTTAATCTTCTGTTTCACTTCAAACATTATTTTTCTTTAAGGGTTTCTTTAAAATTAGCTATGTGGTCTGTATATACCATCCAAGTTCACTGGGTCAAAAGTTAACAGTATGGGGTCATCAAGTAAATTAAATGTTAACAGCAAAAATTAAAGGACTTAAATTAAAAACATAGGGCCTAATCCTATGATGAAGAAAAGTAAGGAAAAAGTGTTCCCATAAGAGCCATAAACTGTTCACCTATTTAAAATAAATTACTTCTTCAGAGCTGCCTTAAAAAGTTAATTTGTTTAAAACACGTAAGCATTTCTTTGCCAAAAGAGAACATGAGGCATTTTATTCTCCTTATTTCCCTATATATTTCTTCTATAAGAAATAATTTTTTACATATTAATAATAGAAATGTAGTATGAAGCCGAACTGGTCACATGGCCTCAGTCATATCTCCTAGAGCTCAGAGAGTTCTAATTTGACTTCTGTTTACTAGAAATGAGTAAGAAATGAATGTCAATAGATTCTTGTCCCCCTCAACTTCTAGGAAAAGGTTCTTCCCAAGTCAAGAAAGCCTCTGAGAAAGCCATGAAATTTTTTTACTCATCGTAAAGTTTACTTATCGTGTGTGCCTACTCAGTCGTGTCTGACTCTTTGCGACCCCATGGACTGTAGCCCACCAGGTTCCTCTGTCCATGGGATTTTCCAGACAAAAATACTGAAATAGGTTGCTGTTTCCTCCTCCAGGGAATCTTCCTGATCCAGGGATTAAACCCACATCTCCTGTGTCTCCTGCAGTTTCTTTACCACTTCACTCAATGTGAAGTTTATTTATTAAATCTCTTCAATTTTTCTTTGACACAGAGTCAAGGATATACCCATTTTTATTATTTACCAGTCCTTTGTATTATTTAAACTGTTCCTCAAATACACACATTTTAATGGCTAGACAAAAAGTTTACCAACCCCTGTATATTTCAGGCCATATATGGTATAAGATCTACCATTTGGGGTGTCACTTTTTAAGATGGGCTCTGTTAAACTGGAGAATAACCAGAAAAGGAAACCAAGAGTATGAAGTGTTTAAAATCATAAGCCACTAAAGAAACTAAGGATGTTTGGAGAGTAGAGGTTCAGTTGTCCTCATGGTTGAAAACACTAATGGTCGTACTTAAGGGGTTATCACATATAGATGGGAGTGAATTTGTTCTCAGCAGCTCCAGGGGGCAATTACAAATAGGTGTGCTTTAACTAATAAAAGTCTATGATTCCAAACATGAATAGGCTAACTTTCCTTTACTATGAAAATTTAAATTATTTTAAAACAATATTTCAGAACACTATATTTAATATATCATCTGAGGTCAACACTTTCACACTAATTATTTAGAAGGTAGATAACTGAAACAAATGGGTTTATCCCTTTCCAAGTATCCTTATTGTAATGGGTTGGGAGCAGGGTAATTCATACTTCTTTAATAAATATTACCACTAATGACTCTCAGTTCAGTTGCTTAGTCGTGTCCGACTCTTTGCGACCCCATGAATTGCAGCATGCCAGCCCTTCCTGTCCATCACCAACTCCCGGAGTTTACTCAAACTCATGTCCATCGAGTCAGTGATGCCATCCAGCCATCTCATCCTCTGTCGTCCCCTTCTCCTCCTGCCCCCAATCCCTCCCAGCATCAGGGTCTTGTCCAATGAGTCAACTCTTCACATGAGGTGGCCAAAGTATTGGAGTTTCAGCTTTAGCATCATTCCTTCAATGAACACCCAGGACTGATCTCCTTTAGAATGGACTGGTTGGATCTCCTTGCAGTCCAAGGGACTCTCAAGAGTCTTCTCCAACACCACAGTTCAAAAGCATCAATTCTTCGGCGCTCAACTTTCTTCACAGTCCAACTCTCATATCCGTACATGACCACTGGAAAAACCATAGCCTTGACTAGACAGACCTTTGTTAGAAAAGTAATGTCTCTGCTTTTGAATATGCTATCTAGGTTGGTTAGAACTGTCCTTCCAAGGAGTAAGCGTCTTTTAATTTCATGGCTTCAGTCACCATCTGCAGTGACTTTGGAGCCCAAAAAAATAAAGTCTGAAACTGTTTCTACTGTTTCCCCATCTATTTCCCATAAAGTGATGGGACCAGATGCCATGATCTTCGTTTTCTGAATGTTGAGCTTTAAGCCAACTTTTTCACTCTCCTCTTTCACTTTCATCAAGAGGCTCTTTATTTCTTCTTCACTTTCTGCCATAAGGGTGGTGTCATCTGCATATCTGAGGTTATCGATATTTCTCCAGGCAATCTTGATTCCAGCTTGTGCTTCATCCAGCCAGCATTTCTCATGATGTACTCTGCATATAAGTTAAATAAGCAGGGTGACAATATACAGCCTTGACATACTCCTTTTCCTATTTGGAACCAGTCTGTTGTTCCATGTCCAGTTCTAACTATTGCTTTCTGACCTGCATATAGGTTTCTCAAGAGGCAGGTCAGGTGGTCTAGTATTCCCATCTCTCCAAGAATTTTCCACAGTTTATTGTGATCCACACAGTCAAAGGCTTTGAATAGTCAATAAAGCAGAAATAGATGTTTTTCTGGAATTCTCTTGCTTTTTCAATGATCCAGTGGATGTTGGCAATTTGATCTTTGGTTCCTCTGCCTTTTCTAAAACCAGCTTGAACATCTGGAAGTTCACAGTTCATGTACTGCTGAAGCCTGGCTTGGAGAATTTTAAGCATTACTTTACTAGCGTGTGAGATGAGTCCAAGTGTGTGGTAGTTTGAGCATTCTTTGGCATTGCCTTTCTTTGGGATTAGAATGAAAACTGACCTTTTCCAGTCCTGTGGCCACTGCTGAGTTTTCCAAATTTGCTGGCATATTGAGTCCAGCACTTTCACAGCATCGTCTTTCAGGATTTGAAATAGCTCAACTGGGATTCCATCACCTTCACTAGCTTTGTTCGTAGTGATGCTTTCTAAGGCCCACTTGACTTCACATTCCAGGATGTCTGGCTCTAGGTGAGTGATCACGCCATAGTGATTATCTGGGTCATGAAGATCCTTTTTGTACAGTTCTTCCATGTATTCTTGCCACCTCTTCTTAATATCTTCTGCTTCTATTAGATCCATACCACTTCTGTATGGACATGCCATTCCTTTATCGAGCCCATCTTTGCATGAAATGTTCCCTTGGTATCTCTAATTTTCTTGAATGAATTTTAATTCAGTCCTACAATCTGCGGCCAAGAATACAGAAGCAAAACAATTTCTCATGTAGGGAAAAATCCTAACAGAATCAGAGTTGAAAATATGTATGCATCTGTCCTAAGCCACTTTCAGAAACTAGGGCTCAAAACCATGCAAAGCAAATTTCCCCAAACAGAAGTATATCTCCTGATCCATGTGTAAATTTTCTCCCATATAACTAACATGGATATACTCTAAAAAGAAACTACTCTAAAAGTAGTTTCTGTTTTTTTGTTTTTTTTTTTTGCCTTTGATGACTTTTAAAGGGTCCTCCCCAAATATTTATGTATAATAAAGTACTTATAAACTGATACCTAATTAACTAAAGCATATACTTATGAACCATTTAAGTACCTTCTGAGGAGGACTGTATCATTGTTTAATCAATTTAGTTACAGGGAAAGACTATCAAAGTTACTTCACAGAACAAAAATATTATCAATATCTGAAATAAAAAACATACTTGCATTTTAAAAAGGGAATGTAAATGGGTGAATATGTGGGAAGAACTCATCACATTGCCAACAAATTTCAGTGAATGTTGTACAGGTTTATGACTGGAGAACTAGATGCTATAACTAATGAAACAGCTGTTGTCCATTTTGAGGTCTGACACTTCACAGACCTAAAAAAAAGACAAACAGTACTTTCAATGAATTCGTTAAAAAAGTACAGAAAATTACCTAGATTTGGTATTTTTACCAATATATACAGTATTTTTATCAATGTATGTATATATACAAATATATATACACTCATCTGATTAGAGGCTTAATTTAAAATTTCCAGGTAAATATTAAATTTGAAAAATTAAAAGCTAATAGTAGAAACTAAATAGCCATGGATAGATATATGACACAGATAAGAAACATTTTCAAAGTAGCCATTATTGTTAAGCCTTATTCTCTTTTCTTTTTTTTATGAACTTTTTATTTTGTATTGAAGTATAGCCAGTTAACAGTACTGTGACAGTTTTAAGTCAACAGTGAAAGGACTCAGCCATACAGATACATTTATCCATTCTCCCCCACCGCACCCCATCCAGGCTGCCACATAACATTGAGCCGAGTTCCATGTGCTATACAATAAACCTTATTCTTTTTGCCTTATTATAATTCTTCTAGTTTACTAGTTATAATATTCCTAACATTTTTTAGGGAAAAATTCCTAAGCATAGCTATTTTTAGCATGTTTTAAATATATGATAATCATCAAGTACAAAACAGTCTTAGAACACTTTGTCCATAAGAGTTACTCAAAAAACATCAATTTATTTCAATTAGAAAACAGACTTCAGGATGGACATGTGCACACTACTATATTTAAAATGGATAACCAACGACAACCCACTGTATAGCACAGGGAACTCTACTCAACTCTGCTATGTTTATGGCAGCATAGATGGGAGGGGAGTTTGGGGAAGGATGGATCGTGTATGGCTGAGTCCCTTCACTGTTCACCTGAACTATCACAGCACTGTTAATTGGCTATACCCCAATACAAAATAAAAGGTTAAAAATAAAAATAAATTTAAAATAGAGCTTTTACAATCAATATAGAACAAATATTTAATATTTTATATCCTTACCATTTTAACTCACAGATTAGAAGAAGACACAGAACATAAGAGAGTAAAAAAAAAGGTAATTCTCAATTTGTTCAGGTGGCAGAATAATTGGTGCTAAGTACCATTCATTCCCATTAATCTTTATTAGGAGACACAAGAGACCTGGGTTCAATCCCTGGATCAGGAAGATCCCCTGGAGTTGGAAATAGCAACCCACTCCAGTATTCCTGCCTGAAAGAAATCCATGGAGAGAGGAGCCTGGCGGGCCACCATCCATGGGTTTGCAGAGTTGGACACGACTGAGTGAGTAAGCAGAACTGTGCTGCAGACACAGACAAGGACATGGTCTAGGCTGTCACGAAATTCTCAGAACCAGGAACTACATCTCCACGTGTGCATACTCACTACCACAGCCACATATCAACACACGCAAAGTCACTGTTTACATATAGCATTCAATATTTTCCTATTTGCTGCTTTAACAATTACCATAAATTTAGTGGCTTAAAACAACAGAAATGTATTATTTTTACAGTTTCAGAAGTCAGAAGTCCCAAATGGGTCTCAGTGGGCTAAAATCAAGGTGTAGATAGAGCCTCTAAGGAAGAAATTTGGAGCCTCTCTGGAGCCTCTAAGGAAGAATCTGTTTTCTTGGCTTTTCCAGCTTCTAGAGGTTGCCTTCATCCCTTGGCTTGTGGCCTGCTGCTATCTTCAAAGCCAGCAATGGCTGCTTGAGTCTCTCCCATCTTACCACTCTGACACTGACTATTCTGCTTCCCTCTTCCACATCTAGAAAAACTGTGGAATTATATTGGGTCTACTCAGATAATTCAGGATAATCTATTTTTAGGTCATGTGAGTAGCAACCTTAATTCTGTCTGCAACTTGAATACCCCTTGCCACATAACAACATATTCACAGATTCTAGGGATTAAGATGTGGACTTCTTTTGGAGAACTAGTATCCTGCCAACCATATAAATGAACCATTTTCCTCTGCTTTTCTTCAGGAACTCCATCGACCATCATCTAACTCTAATAAAATTACATGCAAACAGTTCACACGTGCACACAATTCCAGAGACGGGGGGCCCTGCAATTATAAACATATTCTGAACGTTTAAGAATCACTGGACTAGCTCATAGAATATCCATGTTCCAGAGAAGGATCGTTTGATAGTATCAAAATGCCAAATTTTAGACTGGCATTTTAACGTGTATATTTTTAACTTTGATCAGAAAACCTTGATATGGGTTGAAAGTTTTTTCTTGTATTTCCCCTCTATGTATTTTTTAAAAGTAGTTCTAATCATCCTAATTACACCTCTACATCTTGCACTTATAAACAGTTTTCCAGTTGGTATGCATCATTTTGTGATGATGCTAATAGTAAATCCAGTCATTTCCCCACAATTTACTTAATAATCTTACTACTATTGGACATTCCAACCCAATCCTCCCTTTCTGCTACTTAGTACTATATTTAATATTCTTGGCATCTTCCTATATAGATCTTTTCCCATAGTTCAGATTTATTTCATCTAGATTCCTGAAATTCGAATTTCTGGCAGGAAGATGAATATTTCTATCACCCTTTTTATTATTGCTAAATTACTTTTCAAAAGGCCTGCTTTAACTTACATTGCCACCAGCCTTTCCTCACTCATACCATCAATATGAGGGGTTTTTTAAATGGCTTTTGTGCACTGAAAAGAATATTCAGAGGTCATTTAAATTCTTATCAAAGTTATGAATTAAAAAACTTAGTTCTTCCTTGACTTTTAAATTCAACTTGAAGCTCTGGTTAGTCTTTGTAAATTTTACCAGCAATCACTTTCAAGGAGGCTTTTAAAGGTCTCTTAAATATTTAGCTTTTAGAATTTTATAACTTCTATAACTTCTGCTTTCCTTAAGTACTTAAAGCTGGATTAATAAACAAAACCTCTCCAAGAACTTATTTAAAAAAGAAAAACAAGAAAAACCTGTATTTATTTTTCTTCTTTCGCTGTGTATTTGTTAACCGTTCTGTTTTTCTTTAGACCTCTTATTAACCCTTTATCTGCTTTATATGTTAAAAAATATTTTTTGATTTGTCATGTGTCTTTACCATTTATAGCAAAATTTTTCCTGTGTATATACATTTTTTGTGTAGCTAACAATGTTCTCCAAGATTCTGTGTTGAACCTTTCTATCATTCTACATACCTCCTGCAGTGATCTCATTCAATCCCACAGTTTAAACTACCATCTACAACTACAATTAGTCAAGTTGTAGTAAATAGATAAAATACTAGTAAATCTACAGATAAGAGCGCACACCAGAACTTCCCCTAAAGTTCCAGACTTCCAAATCAAAACACCAATCCTAATATCCAGTTATCTCTCCAGAGGATGAGAGGATTGTACTTAACCCAGAGGCATATAAAAATCAACATTTCACACGTCAAAATCCATCAAACCTGTTCTGTTTTTTCCTATCTCAGGAAATGGTACACCAGAAACCAAGAAGCCCTACTACCATGCTTCCTTCTCTCTCCTCCATATACAAAGGCTCCTAAACCTCTCTAGTCTTAGCTTCAACTTTCTCCATCCTAGCTTACTCTGCTTTACCATATGGGCATTGAATTTACTGGTCCTTTTGGCACAGGACATTAACATATGCTCCTTTTTTTCCAATTTTTTGGCCTACCTAATTCCTAAGTCTCAGTTTAACTGTCCCTCCTTTGAAAGTGTTAGTTGCTCAGTTGTGTCTGACTCTTTGAAACCCCATGGACTGTAGCCCACCAGGCTTCTCTGTCCATGGGATTCTCCAGGCAAGAATACTGGAGTGGGTTGCCATTCCCTTCTCCAGGGGATCTTCCTGACCCAGGGATCAAACCCCAGTCTCCTGCATTGCAGGCAGATTCTTAACCATCTGAGCCACCAGGGAAGCCACCCCCCCCCCCCACCCTGCCCACTTAGAAAGGCCTTATAACTCCAGTGTTAAGTCCCCATTGTGTATGCTTTCATAGCATCCTATATTTTTCATGGCATCCTGTACTTATCACAATGGTAATTTGTGTGATTATTAATGTAATCCTCTTTTCTCTTAGTAGACTACACCACAGAGAGAGGAACTGTGGCTGTTTTTCTCACCCCTAGATGCTCAGGACCTTAAATAATACATAACACAGTGTTAAGTCGCTCAGTCGTGTCTGACTCTTTGTGACCCCATGGACTATTGCCCACCAGGCTCCTCTATTCATGGAATTCTCCAGGCAAGAACACTGGAGTGGGTGGCCATTCCCTTCTCCAGGGCATCTTCACGACACAGGGTCAAACCCGGGTCTCCTGCACTACAGGTGGATTCTTTCCTGACTGAGCCACCAGGAAAGCCCTACATAACAAGAATAGATGCTAAACACTTACCTGTAAATAGTTACACATTAAAACTGGAGAAGTAAATCCAGTTTTGTTTATACTTCATTTCACCATCATTTCTAATCTGTGCTTCAAGTACTTTTTATCTCTTGCCTGGATACTACTGATACCATAGCCTCTGTAGGACTTTCTATCACTGCTCTTGCACTTTCTAATCTGTTCTCCAGTACCCTTGTTAAAGTGAATTTCTAAAATATAAATGTGATATTACCTATTGGTTTCAGATTTTTCAGTTGCATCAATATAAAAGTGACATGTAAGGAATGGTGCTGCTGCTGCTAAGTCGCTTCAGTCGTGTCCGACTCTGTGCGACCCCAGAGATGGCAGCCCACCAGGCTCCCCCGTCCCTGGGATTCTCCAGGCAAGAACACAGGAGTGGGTTTCGATTTCCTTCTCCAATGCATGAAAGGGCAAAGTGAAAGTGAAGTCGCTCAGTCGTGTCCGTCTCTAGCAACCCCATGGACTGCAGCCCACCAGGCTCCTCCTTCCATGGGATTTTCCAAGCAAGAGTACTGGAGTGGGGTACCATTGCCTTCTCCGGTAAGGAATGGTAGAATCTACTAAATGATAATGTAGCAGAGAAATTCAGAATGAGACTGTAAAACTAACATAGTAACTCAGATGCTTCTTACATGTTAAGTGGAAAAAGACAAAACTATTTCACATTGTGACCTTATAAAATTATATTTATAGACATTTATTAAGGGAACATGAAAATTGCATGTGAATTGTGATTTGACTTTATTCAGAACTTTATAAATTGCTATATCTTCTCAGTTATAATAAATTTAAAATTAAGCCCATGTTATTAACAGATACATATATTAGTATATGCATATTTTAATGTGCATATACACATATATATTTCCTAACTCTGTCTCCTAAAAGGTCCAAGAAGCAGCAATGAACCTAACCTTGGTCTCTAAGACCATCTTCACTTAGAGGAAACAGGGTTATTTAGAGAAAAAGCTAACTCCAGGGTTATGGCAGGAGCTAGAATTGAAACATCTTACTATACCGGAAAGCAAGTAAGTATTCCCAGAAAATGATGTAGGCACACCACAAAGGCATGCTGCTGCTGCTGCTGCTAAGTCATTTCAGTCGCGTCTGACTCTGTGTGACCCCAGAGACGGCAGCCCACCAGGCTCCCCCGTCCCTGGGATTCTCCAGGCAAGAACACTGGAGTGGGTTGCCATTTCCTTCTCCAATGCATGAAAGGGAAAAGTGAAAGTGAAGTCGCTCAGTAGTGTCCAACCCTCAGTGACCCCATGGATTGCAGCCTACCAGGTTCCTCTGTCCATGGGATTCTCTAGGCAGGAATACTGGAGTGGGGTGCCATTGCCTTCTCCGCCACAAAGGCATAGGACCCAGAATAAAGGTGCTCCCACTAGCTGAATCTAGGACAATTCAAACACCAAAACTAATTAAATACAGACTTTAAAATAGAGGTGAAAGGTCATGATGTGTGTGACTTACCTTGAAATGGTTCAGAAAAAAATGTACAAAATATACACATACAAATATAGATAGAACACAAGGAAACAAAATACAGAAGTGGAAAAACACAGGAATTCATAAGTTAATTGCAGATAATAAACAGAGGAGAAGAAAGGGCCCTCTGTTTGCAGTAGAATGCTGTGGACTGACTGGTCAATATCAAAGGACTTAACAGATTTGTTGAATCATCTTACAACCATCATTGTAAAACTATATTGGCAGTAACATATCCTAAATTTAAATGGGAACTTTGATGAGTAAGATGTATCTTCAAGTATTTTCCGACAGATTGCTTATTTGCCAGGAAGAAAAAAAAAAACCCAATAAACCAAACATTGGAAAATTCTAGCCACATAAAGACCAGATAATCAAAATAAACATCATCAGTGAGGGACATATGGCTATCACATGCTTCCAGAAGTGGTACTCAGAAGGACGCAATATCACCTGTGCCATAGTCTAGTTAAGAATGCAAAACCTCAATTTAACTTAATGAGGATGCATCAGACAAAAACAAAATAAGGAATGTTCTCTCTAAAAGGAGGGTGGAGGGAGAAACTATATTCTTTAAGAATGTCAAAGTCATAAAAGATAAAGAAAGGCTGTGAGAGTGTTCCAGTAAAAGAAGCTAGAATCAAGACCCACTAAATGTAGTACCTGACCTCAGATTGGCTCCTATATTGAAGGCGGAAGTGCTACAAGGACCAACCTACAAAATGCCTATATCAATGGTAGATTGAAGTATTTTTTCAATGTAAATTTATGAAGTTGATAGGAAACACAAGTATTTAGGGATCAAGGGCCAAGATGTATGTAACTTAACCTCAAATGGTTCAGAAAAAAATTGCATATAAAGAAACATATATATTTGGAGAGAGACAGAGAATTTGCAAAAGAGAAGTAAATGATACCAGTGTTCTCTGAACTATTTCTATTTTTGCAACTTTTTGTAAATTTGAAATCATTTCCAAGTAAAAAAAGTTTTTTTAAAAAAATTAAGTCCACCTCAGAAAAACAAGACCAACAGGAAAATAAAAGCTATTTATGTAGCTTTTACATCTGTGCAATTTGCATCTATGCAAATTGTTTTTAAAACACCACCAGAGTATACTGAGTTTTCAGTTTACTGTTCACAGTGTTTTAAGAGGCTTCATTCTTCCTTAAAAGATGAACAGACCTGTAACTTTCACAGTTTATCTAAATAAGCTAATATGTTGAAGCCAACATTCCATCAGTTGCAGCTTAGGCTTAAGAAACAGCAGGAGAGAAAAAAAAAAAAAGCATTGAAATTACAAGACCTCTGCTCTCCACACTACCCATATTTACCATTCATTTGCTGGTGACTGCATGGCAGTTTCCAAAGTAAAACCTCAAATTTTAAATTATGACTTCAGTTTTATGACAAGTCAAGAAGAGTACGCAGAGAAACAAACTAGGTGGGTGAAAAGGGGTGGGCGTAGGTTGGCTAACTCTTCACTGTATTGAAGATGAAAGAAAGCTGCAAACTTCCGCCCCAATTGAGTCCCTAAATAATTGAGTCCATTCTTCTCATCAAGTGTATCACTGTGTGAAGTATTAAAGTTCAAGGAAGGTGTTCTTAACTAGTTTTTTACCTGTGAATCTGAAGATCTGAAGTAAAAGTGCTTTTTTTTTTGCTTTCAAGTTCAGTTCGGGAATTTGCACCCCCTTGTGGTCAAACATAAAATTATTCATTTTCAAAACCATTTTTTTTTTTTCCCCGTTTGGTTTTTTTTTGTTCAGGCGTAAGAACCAAGTTACTTGATTTTGTTTTCTCCCATGTTAGTGAATCAAGAAACTTTAATGAAGGATTTTAAAATCCTTTTTTGTTAAATAGGATCTGAAACAAACAGGACTTAATTCTTCTAAAACTGACCTCTATATAAACTTTAGTCTGTGCAAAATGGAGACAATAATTACACCTACCTCATGAGTTACTATGAAGATTCAAGGAGAAAATGGATATACATGCTTAGCTGACAAACAGTACCTAGTAGGTACTCAATAAATGTTGTTATTTATTAATATCAGCACTTTAGAATTCTCCTGACAGAATAAATCTTAAAAGTGGATGGACTGGATAAAAATTGTACCAATTCATGATGTTCTAGTACAGTCTTGCAAATGAGTTCCCCCAAATATACCACGTATCCAGACTGCAGCTAGTTGATTCTCTCCACAGGTATATTGTTAAATTACAAACAATATGTATTTATCTCTAGATGATATAAATTTGGATGGTTTTTATAGAGTGGCCTGATTTTTCCCCTTTTCTCCCTTTAATAATTAGAGCAGTAAAACTATTCCATTTTCATAGGTTACTCTTATGGAATGGCAAAACAAATTAACATCTTTATTCATCTGACAGAAATTATCACTCCATTTGGCAAAAATAATTTGCCTGGCTGATTTATCATTTTAAGAGGCTCTTGAACACAAATGCTAATTCCTAATGGCCCTAACTGTAATCTGGTCTTTGAAACACCTCTAAAGAAACCATCTTCAAAGATTAGTGTTAAAGACTGACCCACAACAATAGCTAACATTTACTAATATACCATGCACTGTTCAAATACCTTTAATATATTAGCTCATTCACATCCTTAAAACAACTGGATGAAGTATTAGCATTAATCCTTTTACAAAAGATCAAATGGAGAAAAAAGTAACTCTTGTAGGGTCACAAACCTAGTAAATAACAGATGAACTCCAACCCAAGCAGTTTGGTTCCAGAGTTCATTCACTTAACCAGTGCACAAAAAGTACCATAGAGATGTAAGTCACATACTATGCAGCCATGATACTACTTGATGATGTCAAATTATTAAATTATTAAAATCCATTTCTCTTCTGATTGTACCTCAGTAACGCAAACCATGCTACCTTCTCCCATTTCCTTCCTTCTTAGTACTTGAGGCATTTTCACACTCGTCTAATTTTAACTCTCACAATGATGTATGTCTTTGTATACTCAAAACATTTATGATTCATCACAAGTTGTTTTACAATAAAAACTAGGAAAAGGTGTAACAATGCCCCAGATTTTTAACTGTTGGATTCTTTAGAGAATTCATAATAACTTGGGATCAGGAAAAAAGCAACCAGTTTTAAAATAATCTTAAAATGTAATCATTTAAGATCAAAGGGAGTCTTTTTTTTTAATCTTAACTAGCCTGGCAACAGGTGAAATAATTCTCTCAAGCAAATGAATAGTTAAAAGGTTTTTAAAGAAGGTATTTAATATTGACAGCTTATCATCTTTTACCGTCCTACCACAGTGCCCAGTTTTTTTGACATTGGATAGATCTGCCGAGGTCTTGTGCTTCTGTTTAGTAGTTTTAAGACTTTGAGGAGAGTTTCTTAATCTGAATCTCAGGTATCCTCTTGTGTAAAATAAAGATAATGCCTACTTCACAGAGCTGTTGTGGGCAATAAACATGATCATTCCGTAAAGCGTTTAGTTAGCACCATGGCAGCCCAGAGTAGTCAATACAATGTATCTAGTTGTTATTACTTTACCAATGCGTGGCACAATAGAAACCCATCTTTGCTAGATTAAGCTCCCTTACCAACCTTTGAAAAAAAAAATCCCACTAAGTGATCCCCAAAACTGCCCATAACCCATTCACCTTTCCAAACTCCGGCAGAATGCTTAAGAACGAGAAGACAGTGAGAGACTAGATTCAATCAAATGTTGCACAGCAAGGTAGAGAATGACCCGGCCTCCAGAATCTGACAGATGCGGGCGGACTCGTTCACGTGCTTGCTACCTGTGCTACCTTAGGGAAATTACTTAAACTCTTTGGGCCTTGGTTTCCTGGTCTGCAAACGGAAAATAATAACAGTACCTACCTCACAAAGTTGTTTTGAGGCTTAAGTGCGATAGCTCCCGTAAAGCGATGACTTACAGCAAGAGCTCTGCAAACAGGCGGGGCTGCTCTAAAGTACACGTGTATCCATACACACGCTCCCAGACACATTCCGTTGTTAGGAGTTTAGACCCTGGCAATAAGCTGTTTCTCTTTTCACCTAAGCTGTACCCCTGTTTGTTTTCGTCAAACAGTAGAATAAATGTCTACCGACTGATAATGTCACCTATGGACCCTCAGGCCCACAGTCCCCACGGCCCCTCCAGCCCCGCGGCTGAGCACAGGAGCTGCACGCACGCGCAGGAAAAGAGGTAGGACTACCGCGGCTGAGGAAGCGAAGGGAGATCGGCGAACACGCGAGGATTCTGCGCATGTTCAAGGCGAGCGGGTAGGAGTAGGAGTTTGCGCATGAGCAGAAGTGTCGGGAAAGCTAGCGTAGTGGGGGTTAGGAGGCGGTATTGACAGCTGTGGAAGTAGCCCGCGTTCCCGGCATGCCCCGGGGCGGCGGGGTTGGCTCTAACGAATTTGAATGAGGAGCCTCAGCGCTTTCGGCGCCATTTTCGAGTGATGCCTGATCTCATCAATCTAGCGGGAGAGACGGAGTAACCTGTCCGAGACTACAGCGCCTTTAAGACTCGGCCGAAAAATCACTAAAAAAATCCCAAAAATTTACTTAGAGCAAAGGGCACTTGGCGGAGCCTCGTCAGGGTTGGCGCAGCGGGTAAGAGCCTGTAGAAGTAGCAGAGCGGGACTCGGGAGGTGGCAGTGGTGGGACCGGCAGGCGGTGGGGGGTGCAGGGAGTGGGGCAGTGGGTCCCCTTCATTTTAATCGCAAAAAAAAAAGTGCAAGGAGATAGGGTTGGGGGGTAATTGGGTTGTCTGAGTGGGCGGCGGCGGGCGGGATGTGGCGGGAGCGCGGAGAGTCGCGGGCGTGGGGGGAGGGGAGCTGCAGTTTGAGCGGGACGCGGACGCGCTGCGGCTCAGCGGCCGCCGCCCAGCGGATCTGTCAGCGGGACCCCCCGCCCGGGGCCGGGGCCGCGGCGCGCTGGGGCTCGGCCAGCCGCGGCTCCTTGACAGGCGGAGGGGGACGGGCGCCCCCTCCCCCGCCGTGGGCGAACCGAGCCGTCTTTTATCGCAGTTTCCCCGGCCCGCGGCGGCCGTCTTCCCGTGACAAGAAACTTGAGGTCGGGGGAAAATTGAGGACCCGGCGTAGCGGGTGCCTCCGGTCCGACACGCGGACAGTCCTCCCCGCGGGACCCAGCCGTGTGTATTGTCGTCTCTGACGCCAAAGCGGGAGATGCCCTCGCGATGTGAGTCTGTCCACGCCGCCCTCCGGCTCCGCGCCCCTGGGTCCCGGCAGGGGTAGCACTGACCCGGGTCTGGCTTTTCCAATTTGGGCAAGATGGGGCGGGGGCAGGCTTTTGAGGTTTTAGCGGGCTCCTAGGAAAGATGCTGGACTTTCGCTTTTTGCTCGGGATTTTGGTCGTTTGCTCTCACGGTGTCGTCCTTTCTTGGGGGGGGGGGGGGGGCGGGGGAGTGTTCTTGGGTGAGATGAAAGATGGGGCTTCGACCTTGCGATTTCCTTCTCCCAGCCGCACGTTTCTTAGAAGACTTTTTCCTTCTCCAGCCTTTGAAACATGTCGCAAGGGGAAAAAGGCAATCTTTGAAACTGTTGATGTTTTCCTCCCGAAAAGTCTTTCCCCGGAGAACTTAACGGTAATTTTGCAATCCCCACCTTTTCTTGGGAGCGCTCTTGACTTCGAGGCGGAGGGGAAAGGGCTGTTATTTGCCTTTCCCTTTAGTGATTTTTTCCTCCTCGTAGTTTCTACCAATTTTTGCTCGACTGCACTTGAATGATTTGAGCCAGTGACGGCTTTAACTTTAATACTTTATAGGTAGATAATGGCCTTTGTAAAATTCCTCATTAAAAATGTACTGGATCTTAAATCCTTTTCTGCGCTGAAGGCACCCTAGATTAACCCTTTGCTGGTGTGATGTATTGCGTATGGGGCGCGCGACTCTGGGTTGCGAATATGCAGGAGTTGATTTTTGCAGCAGCTATTCAATTGTTCGAAAAAGAGGAATAACGCTTTCAGTCACACACTTCTTAGGACTGCCTGCCTAAAGTTTACCTCCCCCACCCCGCCCCTGGAATTGATGTAACGATTGATTGAGTTCTTATTTCTGTGAAGATTGGGGGACCCGCCCTCACTTAGAATCTTTCCCCGAAGAGAATAGGAGAGCGCAATGTGATGTTTTTCAAATGGTGTCTAACGGAGCTCCCAAAACACCGAACTTGTTACCCCCTGATTGGCTGGAAGGAAGCGGGACTGGGGGGTTTGAATGTTGAACACTAGATTATAATTCTTGACTTTCCAAAAAATTACACTTTTAGAAAACCACGTAATGAAACGTTAAGACGAGGAATTCAAAAGCTGGTGTGTAGTATTTTTTTCGTCCATAAAGGATTTTCGAGTGATTTTTAAATGTATATTAAAAGTAAAACCTAGAGAAGACAATTTTCGCAAAATTGTAATTCTGCTGGCTGAGATTACAGGACTTTTATATATTTGCCCCTGTTCTCTATTGGTTAAAAACTGAGTTTGGGTGTTTTTTTTGTTCCTCTGACAGAAAATTTTCATCTTAAGCTACATGTATTTGTCAGATGCAGATTACGGAAGAATTGTTTCTTTTATTTCCATGAAAAGAAACTTTAATTTTCTTAATGTTAAGAACAAGCTTTTCCACATTTCCCACAGAAATTGAATACATTTTTTAAACGTTTCACAGATAATTTTAAATATATAGGTTTTGCTAATTTAGCCATTGCAATTGACTTAAAACCTTATTTACAAGAAATATATGTTGCTTAATTTAGGCAATACAACAGGTAAGTAGCACAGGTGCAGTGTGTATGATTTCATTCGTAAATTCATTATGAAGAAATGTATAGCATACAACACTGTGGATGTGTTGTATTTGATTTTCAGTTGATTTTTGTTTGATGTTGCTTGAGACAACCGTCAGTGTATTTCTACTTATTACAAAGCTTGTCATTCCGTTTAATTGTATCTTGATAAAAGGCGGGTGTGGTTTACAAAGAAAATCAGTTAACTCACTGATAAACAAGATAGCCATAGATGGGTTTTGAAATATTTTTTAATAGAAATTTATACTTTTTATGAATAGTAATTGAAATTTTGAAACTTAAAGAGTTTGTATTCTCACATTAGGTCAAATATACATTGTTAGAAAATATTCAGATGAAAAGATCCTAGGACTTTTTTTATAAGTCTGTGTAAATCTATAAATATAATTTATGTTAATAAGTGGAATAGCTGAATTTATAAATCATACTATTTTATATTGCCTTCAACACAGGGATTAGAACGACACAACCTATGTTCATTACTTTTTTTCAGAGCTGTTTATTTTGAATCATCTGTTGAAAATTTCATGAGATGCTAATTATCCTCTCTAAAATTTGCTTTAATGAAATTGTATGAAACTCTATTTCTATTTTTAATGTAATTTTACCTAAAATACCAGAGTCAGTAGGTTTTGCTGTTTTAGGTTTTGAGCTTTAATTTTCATTCAAATTGTTACGTGACTTGTAGAGTTTTGAGGGTGGGGTGGGGAAAGACTTTATAAATTCCGCCAGGCTGGTTAAATTTAACCATACTGTTTTGGTTTATGGGGTTTTTTGTTTGTTTTAGGAGGTGATAGGTGCGGGATTGTTACATTTAATACATCTTGAAAAGAAGTGAAGAGATTCCTTTATTGTAAATACTACACTGAAGCTTGAGAACACACTAGCACCTAAATAAAATCCACAGCATTCACAGTATTTTCCCATTTACGTGGTGCTAGTAAGAGGAAGATTTTGGTTTTAGGCTTGTGGGCATGTAGATAGTAGTTTCAACAGATGTATATTAAGTATATTAACTATATTTCTCTGCAAAAATGGACAGTTCTAATTTATTTTTTACTGTAAGGACTAGAAAAGTCTTACATTACCACAGGAAAACAATGGTGAGGAAAAGTGTTGATATGTCATTCAGCTCTTTTTAAAGCTATGTTTGCATGTTTTGGGGCAGAGGGAACTAGAGAAGGCAAGGTCTTCCTGGTAGCATTGATCTTCATTTGTTTGCCCTTCATTCTGTTTTATAAAAGTCCAGTTTTAGACTTTGTGTTAATGCTGATAAGTTGTCTTAGTTGTACATTTACAAAATGTAGCCTCAGGTGTTTGTGTAACACAGCTTTTTTCCTAATCAAATTAATAATCACTTTTAATGTTCATCTAGAGCTAAGGATGAAAATTTCAAAATAGCTTTCATATTCTGGAGCCCTTCTTTCATCATGCTTTGTATACTGCGTTTTTGTTTGTTTTTGGTTTTGTGGAGACATACATATTTTTATCTTTATGTAAAGCAATATGTAGTAACTGTTCAGAATGTCACAAAATAACTTCAATCAGAAATACTAGTCAGTTGATTTGGTTTACAAAAAGAAAAAGAATGCCCAGTGACTATATTAAATATTTCTTCTACATGATACATAAGCTTTCTCCAGTTAAAAATATCAGTATAAACTTACACACGATTTTGAAATTTTATTCTATAAAAAATTTGTCTACTCTAAAATACTGGCCTAAAATTGACTGTCCTTTTTTTTTCCTTTTGTTAAATGAAGCTTGAGTAATCGTCACTGATTTCTCTTTAACCCTTTTTTAGAAGAAACAGAGTATGTGTCTGATTATAACTAGAAAACACCATCTTAGAAAGAATTGTCAGAGTATTACTATACATGTAGTTTTACTTTGTTTTAATTCAGCAAACTTAGAAACACTATGTGCCAGGCAACAATTTTGGCATGTTGTTAAAATTCAGACTATGACTTTCTGAGATTTGGTAGCCTCAAATCCCTTAAGACCAAAGGAAATCAATAATAAACTACCACTTTTCTTTCAAATAAGTGTCAAAATGAGATTAAGCCACTTTTGCATTTTTTACAAGTGACAGTACTAGAACTTTAAAATCATTATTAATATTAACAGAAGTAAATCAGTTGTAGAGTATCACATTACTAATATGTGTTTATGGATTTTTCTTATTAATTGCATGAACAAATGACTCTAGAACCTTCCTAAGAACACTGCTTTCTGGTAGGGAAATGATTTTCTCTTGCCTTTTTTTTTCTTTGCCTGTTTTAAAGATACTTTAAAGCATCTTTCTTTTAGAAGGATAAGTTTAAAGTAGTAGAATTGATATTAAATAGATATGTGAATTTTAGTCAATATTTTTTATCAAATTCTGAGACATTAAATACACTTTTGTTTAATCCTGTCCCATTTCACTAAAGAGTCTTTGTACTGGAAAGACTTGCAGGTTCAAAGTGTAAAAAGCTGTGTTTTGTAATAGATTTGAATTTTACTATTTCAAGATTTTTTAACATCTTTTTTATCATAAACATTTGGTTTAATATTTGTCTTCTGTCTGAACCTCTTTGTACTTTATTATTTAGTATTTTTTCTTTCCCTGCTATTTAAAATCTTAACATTTGGCATGGAATACATATTGGCTTCTTCTATTATTCTGTGATTTTTAAAATTAAGATAGCTTCATTTTCTATATATTCATATATAGAAAACTGTATCTTTTGAGGAACACTATGTAGAAATTATTCTAGTATTTTTAAATGTCATGGTTTCAGGATTAGTGTTTGCAAGTTATATATGTGTGTTTTTTGTCATTAAACAATCAGATATTTGGCTTCAGAGGATTAAAGGATTGTTTTATTTTAAATAAAAGTGGAAAACTCAGTGTTGTGGTTCACATATATGTATTATAAGCCTTTTGTAATTAACTAATATTTTTATACAGTTGATCATCACTAAGTTATTAAGATTCAGGTAAAACAAATGAAAACACCCTTACATACATATAGTTACACCACCTCTACTTAGACACATTAAACAAAACAGTAGCTCAGCATTCATCTACTTATTACTTACAAATATTTTAATATGTCTTAAAAGTAAATGCTAAATTTTCTTCTGTTAGATTGTAACATCTTAAAACATTTGGAAATAGCAGTGTTATTATTCAGTCAGGCTTGACAAAAGACTAAAGTTAAAAATAGTGGTAATTTCTGTCATTAAAACATAATTTGGGAAGAAAAGTAGTTAAAATTTTGTCTCTATCACTTGAAAACTTTTTAAACTGTGTGGATTTTATGAGTTTAAGAAGCATAGACAAACTGTATTTCTATTTTCTTTATGGAGTCTTCTTGACCAGTCCCCTAACAACTACCTACATAAATACACACACTCATCTACACTGCTTTCAAAATGAATGCCCTAAAGAGAAATGAAAGCAGAAACATATTAATCTGATTTGTTTGAAGAGGCTTCGGATGATAAAGCATATCACAGGTGTTTCTAATCAAGATATTTCTATTTTTAAAACGTTATTGTCAAGTTAGGGTTTCTTTGAACATAGGCAAAATTGGGGTTGTTTTGAAGATCTTACCTCTGTGTTCAGGGATCAACTGTGAAACTGCAGGAGGCGGAAATCTGTTGAGTGTCTTCATGCTATAATACATGACATTTTTATTGCAGGTTTTGACCTTTAGGAGAGAGCCAGTTCTGGAGAACAAGCTAACTTCTTTGATTGAACATATAATGCATTGGAACATAATAGGAGATTAAGGTACACTAATGAATTTTAAAAGCATACAATTTTATATCCAATATAATTGAGCTAGACAGTTTGTAAAGCTAGAACTTTTTGCTAAGCTAAAATCAATAAAGATTTATTAATAGATAGAAATCATCCAGTGAAGTGGCCACAGTTGAGTTCTCTTGATTTATTAAAACTTCAGGTTTTTTTAATGTATATATAATTAATGTTCTTATCATTTGGTCTTTAGTCCAACTCCAAGTGAATTTACTTATTCTAAAAATGAATGTATATATATTTTTTCTTTTTTCTTCCTAAGGTTATTATGACATTGTTATATGTAAAAGACTTAAATAGTGGATTTTTCATATTATAAAATGGTAGATTTAAATCAGATGGAATTTGGTGCTTTGCTTTGCTCTTTGACAGGTATAGTAGTAGATGGAGCTGCAAAATCAGATAATGAGAATATTTTAAGAGATTTGAAGTATTCCAAGTACTGTCCTAACCAAAAGTGGCAATTTGGTTGAAACTGAAAAACCCACTTTCCTAAGCAGAAACTAGCCTCTTACTCATAGGACTCTGAGTAAAATACTTAAATTGTTCATATCAAAAGTTGCAAACGGTTTAAAAATAAACTGTAGGATTCCAAAACTTCCAGTGACTTGTTGTCTTTACCTCCAAAATACTTTATCACAGATAAAATGATTTATACTTTTCTAGCATGTTTATTTGCTTTGAAAGAAGATTTATTTTATAGTTTTAACTGAAATTTTCAGATACTTAGCTAATAAAATTTTGGCTGTCTTCTGAATTGTAGTCTGGTGTAGTGATAACTCATTGAACAGTATTACAGTGTATTCTTTGGTTAATTTTTGAGTAGTAAAGTATTACATGAAAAATTATTAGCCATAATGTTTTTTAAAATGCTATTTGCTAAATAAAGTGAGGTTTACTAAAAAAAAATTACACACTAATTTTTTTTTTAATTTTTTCACCTAAAAAATGCTTGCTTTATGTATTTAAGATACAGGAAATTACAAAGTAAGAAAAGTGTAATTTAGTCTTAAGAGTGAAGTGTATTTATCATATGGTCCTAGAACTGTTTTTATCTTTAAAAAGTGTTTTTTAAAAAATGTTTTAAGTATATTATCAGATGTGTGTTTTAAAATGTTTGAACATTGAGATACATATCAAAATAAAAAATCAGATATTTCTGTTTCATTTGATAATCCAGGAATGTGAATCTGTTAACAGTTATCTTTAAGTAAAATGTTAAAATTTGATAGAAATCAGTTTGATATAAAAGTGAAGTTCAGATATTGGTGTCATTGTACTGTAAAGTGGTTGCTTGAGATAAATACAAGATGCAGAAAGTCTTTATAACTTTACTTTGAGAATGTGAATTTTTAAAAAGCAGCTTAATTTGGATAGAATGAAAATGACTACAGTTTTTTCCCCTTTAACTTAACCAGTGTATTCTAGGTGAGAGAATATGAAAATGAAAAGTAAAAAATACAATTTCTGGGGAAGAGTGAAAAAATATAATTATCTAAGAGGGAAAAAAAATCCAAGTTCAGCTTATCACCTTCAATCAAGATATCTTTATACACAGCCTTAAAGGGGGGAAGAGAGACAGCTTTTGAGTTTATATTGTGAAAAAGATGTAAATCCACACAGTTATTCCTAATTTAGAGAATTTATGATTTGTGATCTCTGAAATTGTCAAAACTTACTGTTTGGATACAAGTATTCAGAATTAGAAAACTGTCCCATCTATATAGCTTATAAACTTCCAAATTTTTAGCTTAGTTAAGAATATCTAAAAGAATTGTGCAGATATTAACCGTTTTATTTGGTCAGTTCTTCAGAGTAAGAAACTTTAACATAATTAGTAGTGTGTGTTACTTTAGGAGACAGGTTAATAAGGGCTTTTACTGCTGTATGTGATTGGCTATCCCTTAACTACCCCTGAAAGGACATTTTGTAAGAATTTTGGCTGTTTTAAATTTACAAACCTGGTTATCTATCTAAACCTTAACATGTAGTTCTTTATAACAAGATAAGATGAAAAGGATTTATCCTGTTATATTTTTTCAGTGATTTGTCTTATTTGTGAAATATTTATATTTTTGGTTAAATGCATTTTCAGGATTAAATAACGTTTATTTTAAGGAAAATCCTTAGCTTTTCATAAAATACAGTTATACTGTCAGTGTTCTAGTTTTATTGAAAGAGTTATCCTTAGGGGAAAAGAATATTTGGATAAACTAGAATAGAGGCAATTTAACGTATATACATATGAAGGGACTTGAAATTATTCATTATTTGTTACTGATGTATAATGCTGGTATATAAGGATAACTTATATTTTAAAAAGTTTGTCAGCTGTAACCATTTTCTTTGAGGTCTACCATGTTGCCAAGGATTCATTAAAGAGTAGATAGAATTTCTTAATGAAAAAATTTTTAATGTTTATTTGAAGTAGTTTTTGTACATGTGTGTATGTTTTCTTTTTTGACTAGTAAATAGATCCTTAATCTGTTTATTTTCTTCATATAGACCTAATGTATCAGAATTGTATTTTCTGATGAGTATTTTCAAAAAGCACTGTTTAATTAATGTCTGGACTTAATTTTTTTTTAATAGCATTTTGAAGTAAAATTTCAGTTCTCAGCACCACAAACCACTTTTTATATTTCATTAACATATGTGATTTGGCTTAGTTTTACTTTCCTATTTTCATGGTTAGAGTCACTTGGAAGAGAAAAATGCAGCCTGATTCAAATGTAGTTACTAAGACTGATTGGGTAATAGTTTTTTTAATTTATTACTGTTTCTAAATGTCTTAATTTTTAAAAATTGTTAATATTGCTGTTATTCTTTTTTATTGAAAGCTTTCATACTAAACAAATATATTTAATAATTTTGTTATCCTGTGATCCTCAGAATTTTTTTAAATTAATTTTGTTATTAATATTGAGCTGCTGCTAAGTGGAAAAATTACTTTTTCTCTTTTGATAAAAATTAAGATTGAGGTTTTTAATAAAGTATCCAAATTGTAACTATTACTTTATCTTATACTTTTATTTTAATCTCACACCTAGCCTTCTTGACTAGCTATTTAAACTTACCAGCCCATTCTTGCATCTAAAAAATTTACAAATGTCCTAATTTTTCTGACTTAAGTATTTTTCAGAATCAGAAATACTTAAGATGTTAAAGAATAAAATTTTTTTTTAAATTTAAAATTATGAGTCCGTAAATAGAATCACATTTAAGTTTAAAGATAATTTGACAGAACAAATATTTCTGTTAGTCATCAATTGATATTATGTACTTACTAAGTTTTTAGCTTTGTATTACACATTCAAAGGTTAATTACATGTGGAAAGTTTTTTTAATAATTGGAGTTTTTGTAAAAGCTTCTGGGGTAAAATCTTACTTGCTGATAGTATCTGATGTCAAACATATGATGCTGATTAGATATGTGGAACCTGGGAGACTGGAGCTCTTTATAGGCATAATATAATTTCATCTCTTGATTAAAGTTTAGATACTTTCTTATATTCTAGAATAACGGGTAGGGGAGATATTCTTTATGAATTCACCCTGAAGCTTGTTCACACTCTTCTGAGAATTTTGATAATTGAGCAGTTAAATCTAAACTAGGAACTGAAGTGTCATTAAGGAAAAAAATTAATGATGTATGTAGATACATTACAGGTTCCCTTTCTAATCAAAACACCGATTTTGTCTTTAATTCTCTCTCCATCCCACTTTTTAAAGAAAAAATTGCTTCTTACTAATATTATCATGTAGTGATACAGGCAGACCTGCTAGATAGGTTGAGCTGAACCAGTTTTTCCTTCTGTGTGCTAAGTTGCATGTGCTTTTCTCAGCTTGCTGCTTCAGTAGCAGCAACAGTGAATAAGTATCACCAACAGCCCTTGTTCTTGCTCTTCACAGTTTGGAGCAGGGACTGGGAGATTGCTGCTGCTTGTCAGCTGTTGTACAGAATAGCATCAATATGTAATAATGGTGGCCAATGGAGCCTGCACCCACCAGCTTTTACAGACGATGTGGGAAGGGCCCAACTATCAGTGAAACCCATATATAGTAAAATGAATACATTCTTTGACAAAAAGGTATTTTCTTCCCAAAACAACTTAAATAGAACAGTTAGAGGCTTATAGTTCTCAAGACATTGTATTTTACTATTTACTCTGGTTTTATTTTATTTTATTTTATTCAGTTATTTACATGTGTTTGAATGGAAAACTGTCTTGATTCTGAAAGTATTTATGGTATGTTTCATGCTTTTCACTTTTAAGCTGGTAAGCTAGAATAAATTATTAATGGTTGTTGATAACCCAAGTTAGGTAATACACTGAGGAAAGAAAAGTTGACTGTGGTGTCATAGGAGTGTTTATTTCACTTTGGGACCATATTCTAAGCCCATAATGCCTATATTTTATAGCCCAGTCTAAACAAGGCCAATTTTTTTTTTATTTCACTGTAACTAAAAAGAACAACAAACTGTACTGCTTGGGCATTGTGTATACAGACAAGGTGGGCTACAGGTGGAAGCCCATAAATCTTTACTTTTTTGTATTAGTAAAATAATGTCTTATATCTGAAATTAGTATTTGGGAAGTTAAGATAATTCTCAATCTTTTGGAAATAAGACTGTAATTTCAAGTAGTATAGAAGAGTTGTTTTTACTTTTAATTATTTGAATTTGCAAATGTACATAATCTAAATGCTGTGTATATATTTTTCTCTTTTGTTTCCAAATTCCAGTAGGTTGTAGCTAAAGGGAAGTGAATATTGGATTTCTATTAAAGTTCAGATTTCACTTGTAACATTCTTGGAAAACTTATAAATGAAGGTTTTAGCATATAAGCCTAGTGCCCCAGTTCTTAAAGTCCAACATTTACATAGCATTCATTCTTTTGAAAAGATAATCATGGGGTGTCTTTTTGTTTGGTTGGTTGATTTTTGTTTTTTTTTTCCCCCTAATACTACAGTGTTTCATTAATATGCTGATGTAATTTAACAGATAACATTAATTACTGTTACCTATCCTTAACCAAAAAAGTGTGTTACATAATGTTTTATATTGGAAACATCTTGTTATTACTGCTAATTACTGTGTAAAGTGTCTGTGGACTACCTATACCAGAATAACCTAGAATAAAGCATTTTTCCAGATGTGTTGAACCAGAATCTGTGGAGCTGGACTTAGGGATCTGTGTTTTTTTTCAAGTGCTAAGTGAGATGTTTTGTCGGGGTTTTTGTTTTGTTTTGTTTTCAGAAGTATCACATGTGAGAACACTGCCCAAAATTATTTAGGGGAGGATTCTTCACACCAATGAGCCATTTACATTATCTGCTTTTTTTTTTTCCCTCTAAGCTCAAAAACTAATTAATGAATCTTATCATTTCTTACACAGTAGCTCTAAATCAAGTCTTGGTATTTCTTCCATTGTTAGATTATTCTTTCATATCATGAAAACTTTATTTTTGTTCAAGTACCTTGGGCCAAATTTTAAGTTTGTTTGTTGGTATATTTAGTATACTTCTATTTAACCCGTACTTGATGAAAACAGAAGGAATTGATCACTTGAATTTTTTAAATTTCCATTTAGGTAGTACCTGTTTATCTTAAATGTACTTCTAAATATGTATTGGAGAAAATTCAGAAAGGGAACCTTTCATATGCTGCTTGTGGGAGCATTTGGCAACACCCTGCTAAAGGATGAAAATATACATAGGTTTTAGCTCAACACTTTCATTGCTACATGTTTTATATAAACTCAGACATTTGTAGTAAAGGCTTATTTATTTTTACTTTTAATAGGAAAAAATTGAAAGCAATGTAAATGTTAAGCAACAGAGAATGGCAAATTGTGACATAGTCATGTGATGAAAAATGTTTGTTATCCAGCTATTAAAATGAGAGCCATGTGGATCACCACAGATGAATGTCTTCTAATACTTGAATTTGTAGTAATAGTGTAAAAGGATGCATAGGAATTAAATACCAAATTCAGGATTATGATTATGTCTTAGAGAGGGAATGGGATCCAAGGTATGGGACAAAAGGGACTCAGCTATATGTAAAGTCTTTTATTAAAAAAAATAAAAGCAAAGTAAGCGTGACCAAATATTAGAATTCAATACAGCTTCATTGGAAGGCCAAGGGTGGGATATGGGGATTCATTTTACTATTCTGCTGACTTTTCTGTAGATTTGAAGTATTTATTTTTCAGATAAGTTTTTACTATGTACAGTCATGTTTGGTGAAGATTCTCTATAGTAAGATGTACAATTGGAATTCTGCATTAAGAACATGGATTTGGGTTTATTGTATTCTGTGTCTTGTAAGTGTTTAACAGTTGGTGTATAAACTACAACTTATAACCATGGCCCACAGAAATCAAACATTCTAACCAACTTAAGCTGCTAGGATATTTTAAAATTCTTTTATTTTTAAAGATGAGCTCTACTGTTTCCTTTCTTTGCCTGCTGGCATTTAATCTTCCTACTCTTATAACTAAAGGACGACCATGGAAACAGTTTCTCTTTTTTTATCACTACTCTTTCATTTACTCTTTAATTCAAGCAATTTCATGACTCTGTTTTCTTTGGTTTTGACCATAGATCATAGCAGACTGTTTTCAGAAATTTCTTCATGCATCTTAAGCTCCAACTTAAGCTTAGCATTTATAGTGTATTACAGTAGAATTCTTGGAATTGGGTAATATATGGATTTGTACTTTTCATGTGTATGTGTGTGAGAAAAAGAGATTGTTAAGTGTGGAGGTATGGTACTGAATTTATCTTAAAATATCTGCAATTATATGATGTCCTCCAGAAGCCTCAGTGTATTCCAAGTTAGACATTAAAGTATGAGTTTTAGTTACATTTACAGATTCAACTTTTAAACTTCAAGAGGGTAATAGCAATAGAGAAATGAATTTTAAAAATTAGTGATAGTACTCTGAAATGAAATACTAATATATAAATGCTGCTAGGTATTTCTAACCTGTATTTGTCCTGTGCTACATAAGGACTGAAAAACGATGATTGTCAACTTGCTGAAAATTTTCTAACTTACATAATGTGATCAAAGTTTTTTGAGGCTTTCTTGGTTTTTTTTTCCTAGGTTATTAATAAAATGAAGACCATAGTATAACAAGCCCCCTACTTAGCCCTGCAGTTCTTACCTTGTAAGTATTAACTGACTGCCCTCCTACCATTGCTATAAAAAAGTTACTGTTTGGCATTATGCTTTGGTTTATTTCTGAATTTTTTCCTACTGTCCTAGAATGATAACTTTCTAACTTTTTCTGGCCCCCAACATGTTGAAGTTTGATACTAACTTTCTCCATTTTAGAGCACAAATAATGCCATTGCCTTGGGTAAGTTTTCTGTCTTGGAAAGGATTTTACAGCTCGGCCCTCCCATCTCTATATCTGAGAATCATAATTTTAAACCCTTTTCCTTCAAAGGAACTTACAAATAAGTAGTAGTTTACTTATTGTCATCATTATTCAGGTTTACTAACAGTTATTTTGTGGTTTTAGAAATTGGAATGTCCTCTCCACCTGAGAGTTATTTTCATTTATCTTACATTTCACTAGATTATACTTCTGACTTCTTGTGACGTGCTTAAAATTTAGCTGTTAAACTTCAAGAGGTGGGAAAAACAGGAAGGCAATCCCTTTTCCTTCCTTTTATATATACACATGTGCACCTCCTTCTTAGAATAAGAAACATTTTTACCTTGATTCATTTTACTTTTGGGAAACTTACAAATGCTAAGGGAATAATTCTAATAGATTAGCTAAAATTAATATCATATCCCTAGAAAAACTGTTGAAAACAAGGTTATGATAAATGCCCAATATACTTATTTCCTTAAATTTGAGACACTGAAATCAGTTACCAAAAAGGTTAGTTATCATGTATTCCTTCAGTTAATTTTACATTTGTAAACAAAAAATTCAAGTGCTCCTGGTTTTTTTTTTCTTGATATTGAGGGATGGCCCTATTTAAATGAAAACTAGTGCTTCAGATGCTTCTCTTACATTACCTCATACCATTGCATTAATGACCCAGTAAATAACGTGTATGTGTCAAGGAGTGACTTTTTATCATAGATCAGGCATTGAACTCAGTAAGTAGTTTTAGGGTGGGAATGAATTAAATATTGAAAATATAATAATAAGCCAGTTTGAAGAGTAGTAGCCAAATGCCATAGATCACTTCTTTTTCTAATTTTTTCCTTTTATATTTTTGTTTCTGGAAAACTAGAATGGAAACCGTTGCAAATCCCCAAAGAATCCTATATAATCCAGGCTTGGGTTTCATAATTGGTCCCTTGGAAGCCAGCTCAGCTTTTTCTTCAACTTAACTCTTAGGAAAAGAAATCTTTTCAATTGGTATTGCACTCTTACTGTAGACTGGAGGGCAGTACACTTTTCAAAAGGCAGTAGATAGCATTTAATTTCCAGTAGATTTGTAAGTACTGATGATGTCACATTCTTAAGCTCATTTCATCTGTTTTATTTATTTCTAAGCAAGCAGCTTTTCTTGGATACTCTCCAGCCTCTTTTAAAACACAGGTCATTTGCTATATTTCATAGTTGGAATGCTTTCTCTTGTTTCTTTAGGTAATATGCCTGGAGTTCCCTTTAGTCTTAGATACTAAAATAGTGATGTTTCCAATTAAGCTATACCCAGAAAAATAGGCCCATAGTGACAGTGGTCATTGATTCTTCATGGTGGTGTGTGTATTCCTTCTCTCTCTCATGTTTATTTTAATGCCATTGTTTCTTTAAGATATTTTTTTTAACTATTTACTTGTGGAACATAGATGTTCCAGAAGTTATGGAATAGTATTGTTTCATATGTTTGATACTGTAAAAAATGATAGTGTTTTGGATTCATTTCTACAAGTTGAGTAGAGATTAAATATTTTTCAAGTTTGGTTTTCAGTTTTAAACTCTTAAACTTCTGTTGCTTAACATAAAATATTCAGAAATAGTCACACTTCGTCCTACTTTTTTCCTTTCTTGAGCTATGTTTTTGATTTTTATATATTTCTGTTTTGTGAATTTAAAATAATATATCATTTGGTGCAAAATAAAATAGCATCTTTAGGTTCATTGTCAGCAGTTAATATTATTGCTTCTGTCTCTTTAATCTACCACAAAAAATTTTGACCTTGACTTCGTAAATTAGGAAGATCTCCTGGAGTAGGAAATGGCAACCCACTCCAGTAATCTTGCCTGAAGAAATCCCATGGACAGAGTAGCCTGGCAGACTACAGTCCACGGGGTCACAAAAGAGTCGGACACAACTTAGCAACTAAACAACAACAAATACCACTCATGAGGAAATTTTAATTATCTTGAATAATTTTGCAATGTGAATATTTCTGGGAGATGTGTGCCAAAAGAGGAAAAAAACAAATTGCTCTTTTGGCACTTGGATTAGTAAAGGATATTATAATCTGAAGCAGAAAATGTTATAGGGTGCTAGGTACTGTCAGAATTTGGTGGTGAAGAAAGATTTGCAAACTTAATAATATCATCAACTGATATTTAGTAAACATCAAATCTAAACTTTTAAAGCTATATATATTGTTTTATAATTTGTGAACAGAGATAGTTCATGATATGTAACAGCCATTTTCCAGCATTGTTCAAATAACTTTTTGAGAAGCAGACAATGCTTAACCAAATACCAGGTGTTCCTGTTCTCAAATTTTGTTTATTTGACATATATATGTTTAAGAGAATGGGTTAAATTTGAGCTTTAATGATTAAGGCAATGCTGTGTTTTTTATCTCGCTAGAATTATAGCTAAAATTTGAATTTTAACGCCAAAACTATAGAAAGGGAGTAAATACATTGTTCTCCCACCCTGAACAACTTCTCAGCTCAAGATGGATGACTCAAAGAAGAATAATAGAAAACATACTATTTATGAACTGACTTTGGATGTTTTCTTAGGAAATGAAGGCAAGGCCGAATTTAATAGCACAAGCCTTGATTTAAGTAAGAAATAAGTACACAAATCTAATGAACTCTATTAGTATAATAGCTAAAATATTAGCATAATAGGGATTTCAAGTTCTAAGCATAAATATAGTAGGTAACATCCCAGACTGTTCTCTGCAGTTTTACCATTTGCCTATTTGTCTGAAATTTGAGTCTACAAAATTACCTCTCTGTAAAAATAGGAATAAGTTGAATGCAGATTGACATAATCGTATATCCAGTTGTCTGCAATCACACCTGACTTTTTGCCTAGACTGTCAGTTGTACTCTTCCTGTTACTTCCGATAAATTTATTAAAATTGCTTTCAGTTTTATTTTCCTTAATTTGGTTCTACAAGTTGTTTCTTATGCTTCTGGAGTTTGGTGCTCTATAGTCAGAACTTAAAATTGGCAGTTTGTCCTCCAAATCCTTAATAAGACAGGTTAGTAAAATGCAGTGAATTTTTTTATAAGTCAGTTTTTAAATTGATCTGTATTCATCTTACTTTAGCCCTCAGAATATTAGAATTAGAACCATAATAAATAGACTTCTTCCTTAGTGTTATAAATTGTATTTATATCTGTAATAACTCTGTGATAATAGAAAATAAAAGTCTTGTAAGGGAGCAGGTTTCAGTTTAGCATATAACTTAATTTGGGGCCCTGATTTGTCTTCTAAAAATAGTTTTTGTATTTTGAGCTAAACATTCCCACGTCCTTACACTGGTTCTCACAATATGAATTCTAGACCATTAGTATCCTGAATATTTCACTTTGGATCTGCCACATTTGGGCAGTATTTCTTTAAAAATACTGTCTATAGAACTGAACCCAGCATACTCAGTGTGGTTTGAGGTACAAAATACAGTATGTGTCTTATGAATAGGATACTTAAATTATGTATCCTGATTCCACTTTCTGTTTGTCACAGTACTGTTGGTTCATGTTGAATTGTAGGCCACTAAATCCCTAAGTCTGCCAGAAGTGTATTTCAAATCCTACTGTAAATTTGGATTCAGCAGGTTTTTGTTGAATACTTGTTCACTTCTCGATGTGCTCATTAAAGTTTAAGATTTTAGAGTCTTAACACCAGGTTCATGAAGTAGCCATTAATAGGTCCGTTTTACAAAGAGGAAACTGAGGCTTTGTGTACTAAAATATTTTATCCAAGATCTTGACTTATAAGGGACAGAGCCAGAGTTCCATCTTGAGTCTTCTGGCTCCACATTGACCGTTCTATTTAGTTGCTGCCTCAATAAATTACTTCTAACTTTATCAATGAAATTGCTCATTTCATTGATAAAGTTAGAAATGTAGAAATTGACCAGTGACTTCTACTGCAGGATGATTTAAGAGTTTAGGAGATATGTTTAGAACTTTTTAATATCTTTGTTAAATACAATAATGCTTTATGTAAAAACTATATGAATTGAATTTAGAGCAGTGTCAGAAAGTAAATGTACCTAAGCAAAAATATTAATGAAAACAAAATATGAGAGGTGAGGGGGGAAAAATCATTAACTTATGTTAAAATACATAATTTTTGTCCTTTTGAAATTCTTGTTGTCTGTTATCTAATATTAAAAGAAAGCTAATTTAAGTTATGTAAATATTTCCATTTACTCAGATTCATTTTCAGATTGACTTAAGCGAGACATTTATTTTACCTCACCTTTCAAAATGACTTTTTTTTCTTAGAAGATCGTAAGAATGAAAAGTTGATACCTCAAAAGCCAGTAGAGATACTTAAGAGCCTGCAGGCCAGAATACAAACAACCAGACTTGGAACTGAGAACTATTGTGTAAAGATTAAAGGACAAGAACTGACTGGTTCTGTTTCCTGAATTTTTTAGATTTTTTTTGGTTCTAAGTTTAGTCATCAGAGTTCCTTTTGTAACTGCTTGGTGAGGATGTAGGCACTATGATGTTTCCAATGGCCTGGGATATAGGAGTGGAGGAATGGCATGGTTTGAACCAGCAAGCATTGCCACATAGCTAGTCTTAATTTGCAAGGAGGATAAGTATGAAATAATGAAACCAGTTATCTGCTCAGCACAGTATTCAGTCCTGGGAGTAATTGTCTGGATTTAAAACTTATTATAAATGGATAGTTCAGTTCTTCAGAGAGGCTGAAGAATCCACTAGAGAAGATAGACTTAAGTTGTCCTTAAATGTATGAATAAATGGAAGGGGGTTTAATAAGTATTTTAGCCTCCGTTAGTAGGTTTGATGAAGATTCAAAGAGCAGGTAGGAATATTCTCCTTAGTGGGGGAAAGAACTGGAAAATAATTTATTACAAGCATCTGAGTTCTCCCGGGAGCCTTCACATAGTGGGAAAGGATAGTCACTACTCAAATGATGAGTAATTGTGTTTTTTCCACTTTCTACTCAACTGGTGACCACAGTAGCATCAGGCTTGATTGGTCTTTTGTCTACTCAAATAGTTTGTATGCTTCTCTACTTATAGGGACCCCTTTCCCCTAAGTATATAGGCACCATACCTAGAACACACTAACAAAATTATTAATAACCTCTTACTGTAATGATACCTAGCTTAAAATTTCTGGTTATTTCAAAAATATCCACATAAGGCATTTGGTTGTCACGGCTCTTAAAAGAAATGTTTTAACTTGAATTGTGGAGTGTTTTCATTGGTGAAAAATAGGAAACACTGGAGAGGGCCTGGTTATACATTGACACTAGGCAGAAAAATGGGAGAAGGCAGTGGTACCCCACTCCAGTACTGTTTCCTGGAAAATCCCATGGATGGAGGAGCCTGGTAGGCTGCAGTCCATGGGATCACTAAGAGTTGGACACGACTGAGCGACTTCACTTTCACTTTCCACTTTCATGCATTGGAGAAGGAAATGGCAACCCACTCCAGTGTTCTTGCCTGGAGAATCCCATGGACGGAGAAGCCTGGTAGGCTGCAGTCCATGGGGTTGCACAGAGTTGGACATGACTTTGGCAGCAGCAGCAGGCAGAAAAGTACACACTCCACTTGGGAAACCACAGATACATTCTTGAATGTATGAGTTTTAAGAAGTTGTGTTAGGTAACCAAAGACAGAAAGTCAGGCTGAAATACAGTTGTAGATATCTTGTACCTAGACCTCATTTTAAGGTATGAAATTATGAATGGCAAAGAAATTGATGAACTATAATCTCAAAGAAAGAGCCAGTTAGTTTTATTGACCAACTGAATAGATTGACAGAGGATAAAAAAAAAGAATAGTAATGGGTAAATATTCATAATTTGAATGTAAAAGAGTAATGAAAGAAAGTTAAGATAAACAGCATATTTATTTGTGTTCTCATCAAACTTTTTATATTGCATTCTTTGGCTGACATGGTATATTTATAATTCATATCTAGGGAGTAGAGAGAAGTCAATCAAAAATTAAAAACTATTTAAGAAACTAAGGATATATAAGTATATAAGGATACTATTGTTAGTATAATGATAAAAATGATAATATTTTGAGAATACTATATATATGGGGCTTCCCAGGTAGTGCTAGTGGTAAAGAACCTGCCTGCCAGTGCAGGAGACATAAGAGACACAGGTTCAATCCCTGGATCAGGAAGATCTGAAGGAGAGCATGGCAACCCACCCCAGGATTCTTGTCTGGAGAATTCCATGGACAGAGAAGCCTGCAGGGCTACAGTCCATAGGGTTGCAAAGAGTCGGACATGACTGAAGCGATTTAGCGTGCATGCACTATATGTATATATGTATACTTATATATATATATATAGTTCTTGTATAAATACGTATATCTCCTGACTTTTTTGGAATAAATTATTTAGATTGAAATCCACTTCATACACAGTTTGTAGGTAATCATTAATTTCTTCATCGGAAAAAGGTGGCAACAGTACAACTTTATATTCACTTAAACTGAGTTTTCTTTGGATTATAAAACAGGCTTTCTGGATTATATTGAAGCAATATCTAAATATTGCTTCATTTCAAACCTGTTCTCAACACTGAATTTTAAATGTATCTTATCTAGTTAATAAAATCTTTGTTTTTAAGCATTTGTATCCAAAAAAAACAAGAAAAGCAAATTTTAATCTGTTGTCTGTGAATTTTATTTTCTCCAGGTATAATCTATATATCATACCACTTGTGTAGTATTCCACTGTCCTGAGCAGGAGAGTCAGTCTGTGCCCCAGGGGCTAAGTATCACCAGCTCCTTAGAGGTTTATATGCATAATCTGAAGCATACTTGAAGTAATTACTATTATAAATTGTGTTAATGCCAGATTAAAAGTAGAACTATTTGAAAAATCTAAAGTATTTTAGTGACACATAAAGAATATATATAAACAACAAAGTAATATAAATATTTCCATGACACGTATTAGCATCTGAATGTCCCTAACATGTGACAATAGAACCCAAAAGTAGGCAATTATTATAAATGGAAAGGAAAAAATCAGAGCTTATCAGCCTAAGAGATTATTGTTGCTGTTGAACACAAGTAAAGAGAAATGTACCTTCCCCTGCTGGAATTGCTTCACTGGAATCTTTCACTTTATTAATATGTTTAAATAAAGGATTTCCATCTTTTTCTGGCATGTGGAAAGAAATGTTTTCTAATATTTTAAGTTTTTCAGGCTTTCAAATAGAAAGCTGTGGTTTTTAATTATCTCAGAATTAAAAATAGATAGGAAAAGATCGTGTTTATTAAAACATCAGTGATAAAATTGCAGTATTTTCACAGAAAAGTAGTAATGTTAAGAGGTGAAATTGAGAGAAATTGCAGAGTTGGTTTGCTGATGGGAATGATCCAATAGAGAAAAAAATTAAAGATGTAAGGGAAAGTGCTACAGGAATATCTTTAAGTTATCAACAGAGGATAAAATCTATGAAAGGGGCAGGATTGGTTGTATGAACAGTGATTGTTCATCCATAATACAAACAAGAAAGAGTTACATGGGCACAGGCACATATATGTGTATTGCTGTGGTGGAAATTGGCAGAAATTCTCTTCTGATAGTTCCTGTTTTCTGAATGAAAGTGAGGATGAAAGGGAGATGTTGGAGGTTTGAAGGGAGAGACAAGACACCTGTCTGATGTTTTTTTAGAAGAACGAAAGGACCAAGATTACCAGATATCTGTGAACCAATTTTAGGTATAAAGAATTTAGAAAGTAAAATTATTTCTGTTCACAGATGACATGATATATGTAGAAAAACCTTGATCCTAACACACACACACACACACACACACACACACGCACACAAACCTGTTGTAATAAGCAAAATCAGCATTCAAAAATCAGTTGCATTGCTATGCACTAACAATGAATAATCCAGAAAGGAAATTAAGAAAACAGTTCCATTTACAATAACATCAAAAAGAATAAAATGCTTAGGAATAAAATTAACCCCGATGATGAAAGATTGGTATACTGAGAACTATATAACATTGCTAAAAGAAATTTAAAAGATACAAATAAATGAAAAGATATCCCATATTCATATATTGGGAGTCTTAATTTTGTTAAGATGAAATACTATCCAAAGTGATCTACAGATTCAGTGCCATGTGTATCAAAATCTCAATGACATTCTTTGCAAAAGGGGAATAGCCAAAATTTTGGAAAAAAAGAACAATGTTGACGCTCTCAGAGTTCCTGATTTCAAAACTTGATATAAAGCTATGGTAACCAAGCAGTATGGTACTGCTGTAAAGTCAGACATATAGACCAGTTGGAATAAACTAGAGAAACCCCTAAAAGTAAACTAGAGGCCCCAGACTCCTTGTACATATATGTTCAGGTGATTTTCAACAAATGTGCTGAGACCTTGTGGAAAAGGGCAGTCTTTTCAACAAATGGTTTTGGCAAAACTGGATACCCAAAAGAAAAATTAGATACCTCACATTATATACAAAAATTAACTTAAAATGGGTCAAAGACTAAATGTTATTAGAACTAAAACAATAAAACTCTTAGAAGAAAACGGGGAAAGCTTCATGACATTGGACCTGTATTTCTTGGATGTGACACCAAAAACACAGGTCTTATGCAAAAGCTAAATTGGGCTTTCATCAAAATTTAGAACTTCTGTGTGTTAAAAGATACTGTCTATAGAGTGAAAAGGCAACTGACAAAATAGAAAATATTTGCAAGTCATGTGGCTGATAAGGGTTAAATATCCAGAATATATCAAGAGCTTCTGCAACCAAAAAGATAAACAAAAACCTCAGTTAAAAAATGAACAACAGACGTGAAGAGACATGTGTTGGCAAAGATGTAGAGAAATTGGAACTTTTGTACAGTGCTGATGAAAGTGTAAAATGGTACAGCACTATGGAAGACAGTATGGCAGGTCCTTAAAAAATAAGAATTGCTATATGATCCAGTAATATATAATGGGGTATACACCCAACAGAATTGAAATCAGAACTCAGATATTTATATACCATGTTCATAGCAGCATTTATCGTAATAACCAGAAGATAAAGCAAATATCCATAGATTCAGTTCAGTTCAGTCACTCAGTCGTGTCCGACTCTTTGTGACCCCATAAATCGCAGCACGCCAGGCCTCCCTGTCCATCACCAACTCCCACAGTTCACTCAGATTCACGTCCATCGAGTCGGTGATGCCATCCAGCCATCTCATCCTCTGTCGTCCCCTTCTCCTCCTGCCCCCAGTCCCTCCCAGCATCAAAGTCTCTTCCAACGAGTCAACTCTTCTCATGAGGTGGCCAAAGTACTGGAGTTTCAGCTTCAGCATCATTCCCTCCAAAGAAATCCCAGGGCTGATCTCCTTCAGAATGGACTGGTTGGATCTCCTTGCAGTCCAAGGGACTCTCAAGAGTCTTCTCCAACACCACAGTTCAAAAGCATCAATTCTTCAGTGCTCAGCTTTCTTCACAGTCCAACTCTCACATCCATACATGACTACTGGAAAAACCATAGCCTTGACTAGACAGACTTATGTTGGCAAAGTAATGTCTCTGCTTTTGAATATGCTATCTAGGTTGGTCACAACTTTCCTTCCAAGGAGTAAGTGTCTTAATTTCATGGCTTCAGTCAGCATCTGCAGTGATTTTGGAGCCCAGAAAAATAAAGTCTGACACTGTTTCCACTGTTGCCCCATCTATTTCCCAGATTAGTGGATAAATAAACTGTAGCATTTACCCAATTGAATCTACTCAGCCATAAGAAGGACATAAAGTCCTTATAAAGGACATATGCAATATGGATGAACCTTGTTAAGTAAGTCAGACAGTAAAGGACAAATACTGTATGATTCCTTTTATACAGAGTACCTAGAATAGGCAAATTCAGAGAGACAAAAAGCAGTGGTAGTTTCCAGGGGCTGAGGTAATAGAGAAGTGAGCAGTCTTCAGTGGGTACAGTTTCAATTGGTTCTGGATGAAAAGGTTCTGGAGATGGATGGTGTGATGGTTGCACAACAAAGTATTGTATTGTACTTAATGCCACAGAAGTAAAATGGTAGAATTTATATTTAAAAGTAATTTTTAAAAATGATAAGTGAAGACATTGTAACTTAAGTTTTTTAAAAGGTTCATAAAACTGTTTACAATTTGCAGTATTCACACTTACATTTTTCAAGTTTGGCACACCTGGCTTAGTTTCAAATACATAGTTTTAGGGGAATTCCCTGGCAGTCTAGGGGTTAGGACTCTGTGCTGTCACTGCTGAGGCCCCAGGTTCACTCCCTGAACTAAGATCTCATAAGCCATGTGCAGGCCAGAAAGAAGAAATTAGCTACATATACTTTTAATGGGAAAAGATTCACAAAAAATGTGAAATATGTGATGGTTATGCTTTGTATATACAATTAGATATTATTGGGGAGGGGCACATTTCAAGTGCATATCACCTGTCCAGAATAGATGTAGTATGGCTTTAGCACAGACATTTTAGTGATTAGAAAACTGGAATAAAAGAAGTTGCCAGACCTTGAGCTAGAGTTTTGGTAGTTTTATGATATCTTTCTGAGAGAAGTAATTTCATATGTATGTGGAAACTGTTTAGGAGTATACTTCCTTACCTGGTGAAGAGTGAGAACCAGAGAATAGGAAAATCAACAACCACAGGTTTCCTGTTTTATTTCTCATCTCTGGATACAAAATGAACTTGTTTTTCCAAGACTTCATTTATTAAAGTTATTTCCTATATAAAATGTTATCCAGCTCTAACAGGATAACTAATAGATAAATATTCAAGGTAAAATAATATTTGAGTTTTTTAAAACAAATTGAAAGAAAGTTAGTTTTAGGCCTCCTATGTATTTTTACTGTATTTATTACTAAAATATTTCACATGATCTCCTTTTTTCTCTTTAAAAGTATATTTGCATTTGACTAGCTTAAGTTTATTGAAGCTTAGCTTTTGTGTGTCATTTCTTATTTTTCCTTTGACATGAAATCTTACTTACTTGATGAAGATGTCGTTTGAGAGGTGTACTGCAAGGAGTTAAATGCTGTTTGTAAATAATGCTTTTACAAAGGTAAAGACCAAATTTTATGAATTCGCTTCTGTTTATAAAAGAAAAATATAACTTCATATATTTTAATGCATTCAAAAATTTGACTATTTAACTGTATTGACTTAGTAAGTTGACACAGGAAAAAAAATGATTTTCTGTTTCTCAATTATACATCTTTGTGTTCCTAACTTACAGCAGTGTTCTTCGCATGTATTTGGCTTTCCTTAAATATTCAGTGTAGGAATAAGTTTTATTATGCTGCTCAAAAGCGTCCAAGAAATAACTATTTATATCTGCTATGTTAATATTAGAATCTTTAAACATGGCTTTTTCAATGTATTTATCCTCTTTTTCTGAAAGAAAAATTTTTTCGTATCTTTAGGTGCTCATGTGTTTAAAAAAAACAAAACCTTGGAGTAAAGTAGCAGCACATAATGGTTTGTGGATTTTGAAAAGGTGCAGGCCATATTGTGCTGCCTCAAAAATACAAGGATCTGATCTTCTGAAGAAAATATATTTCTTTTTATTCATAGCTTTTATGATAGCAATGTCAGCAGTGCCTTAGCAGCACGTAAATATTGGTGTTAAGATTCTAAAATTATCTCCAGTATTAACTGTGCTGCTGAAGTAAGGTTGGCCATACTCTACAGTCATATTTCAGCATATATTAATATTACCAATGTATTTTCAGCTTTATTGATAATTAATTTTCAGTATTATAGTCTTGTTATATTTCATATGATTGAATAAAAATAAGTTAGTACTTTTAGATGTGTATTAAAAGTGTTGTGTAATTTAATAATTGTGTTGAATGCCATCAAGAGTTTATTGAAAGCTCATACAGATTCAAATAAATTTGTTTTAATGTATATTTATATTCAGTTTAAATATTTTTATATTTAAATATTTTTACTTCAGAACAGAAATACTACTTTTCCCTTTCTCTACTTAAGTGAAATTAAGACATTTGCTTATCTCACAGATAAATATATATTGTAAAAAACACATTTTGAACAGAACTTAGAGGATAATTTTTAGTAATATATATTCTGTTATAAGGGAAAGGGGAAAGTATCCAAATATGTGAATTAAATTCCTGAAATCCTATGTTTCAAAGATGCACTTAATCATAACTTTAAAGGTAGGAAAGACCTTACAAATGACCAGTATATTTGTTGGATAGCTCAAGAAACGGAAACTCAAGTAATTTGCTACACTTGCAGATTAAGATATTAAACCTGTGTCTTCTGACTTTATACTGTCATATTGGTTTTTTCTTGTTTTTACTAAAAAATTTTGTTTATCCTTAACCACAGATTCTTATTTGTAAGTAAAATAAAAAACATGAAGGCCTTGTTTGGTCTTTTAATATCTAGTATTTAACTTTAGCATAAGACCTACAAAAATTATTATAGTTACTAATTTTATAGATGCAAACAATCAAAATTTTAATTAAAATTTGAAGGAAAATGTTTTCTTTACCTTGTTCCTTATTTGTTGATGTTTAATAAGTCATTAAACTAAAAACTGATGTTCAGGATAAGAAGAGTGTGTTTGTGTAGGTACCATACTCCTGGTCTTATTTTCTACAAAGAAATATCTCACTCCTTTAAATTGTAACCCAGCAGAAAATCTATAAAATACAAGCAGTTCTTAGAAAATCATTTCAATTTTAATTGTCTATTTTGGAAACCCTTAAAGTATTTCAGATGTAACTTAAGGAATTGTGTTTGAGCATCTTCTGTTTAAATTGTAATTTCAAGGTAAAGAAAATTACTTATTATAAGAGTTCTCATTTTTAAGAAAAGTCTCACTTTTTCTCAGCAAAAATTTCCCCCAGAATAAAGAAGTAATACACTACATTGGCTAGAATCAAATGCCAGCTTTTACATGGAAGTAATACTGCCTTAGGGCTTTTAAAAATCATTCACCAAGCTTTTAACCTGTTTCCTTTATTTCATCTCAGCCATTTCATGAAAGACTGTTACAAATATACAATTTTTGGTTCCATTAAAAATATTTCAGGAACTAATATGTAGATACTTAGAAATATTTATTGAATGAGTTGCAGAGTTGTTCTGTAACCCCTGGAATTAGATTTCTATTTTGATTTTATTTTCCTTAATGTATTTGAAGTCAGATTTTAGAAAATTGTATTTTGTCTAATCTGCCTTCTAAATGCATTTTACTTTTACTAAGTAAACCTTTATATCTAGGTGCTCAAGATGTGAAAAAGGATCATTTGGGGCTAAATAAAAACTTGAATCCTGAGAATGGATTAAAGAAAAAATTGAAATATTGGGAGAGTAAGAAAGTATAGAAAAACTGTTGCATTGAAATTTATTATAACAGTATGCAGCTCCTTTCCAGTCTCTTAATAGAGAACAGGAAATAGCCTGTCGATACCTAATGAAACACTCATTTAGGTAACTCAACAGGACTTAAAGTCTTATTTATAAGGGTTAATATACTTCCATCTTTGTGTAATTTTGAAATACGAAGAGCAAATGGTAAAATGAAAGTTATACCCTTTCATGTTAGTCTTAATATGGCCATTTATTTTGCAGAGAAGAAATAGTTATATATGGGTGTATATTAAGATTTCATTTTTTCTGTCTTCTTTGGGAAAAAATTCTAATCTTTTTTATTCAAGTTTAAGTTGATGCCAAATAATTCCAGTATTGAGCATCTTAAATCTGTTACTTGGATTATGGATTGAGTTTGGCGCTAACTCAGAGGACTACAGGCAAGTATTCAGGAGATAGCCAGAGGGATATTTTAGTAGGTGAACAATTTATTTCACATACTGTGTTCAAATTCAGGTATCTTAAAATCACATATATGTAACATAGAATTGAAAATTTGATCATAGACTAAATATCATATTTAACAGTAAAGATTTTCTTCAATTAGTTGTGTGTCCTTTTAATTGTTAGAATTAGAAGTGTTTTTAAACCACCAAGTATCATTAGTGGTATCCTTGGTTAGTCATAACTGGATTAAAAGGATTATACTTTAATAAACTTTGACCTCTAAGTGTTTTTATGTATTTAGAAGTTGACATTCTAAATCATTTTTTTTTTCCTTTTGCAGGTGGATATTACTAGCCCTTATTCATGGAAAAAGTTTTATGCTAAGTGTTGTTTTTCATTGAGTATTAGCAAAAAGGAGAAAAATTAATATCCTAATCTTTTGAGATTAGATTTGGCTGTAGTAAGTAATATTTAGACCAATTATTGGGTTGGCCAGAAAGTTCGTTCGGTTTTTTCCATACGCTGCCTCTAGTAGCACTTAGTTGTCTTTAAACTTCATTTGAAACAACTTCCCTAGATTGTATTGTATACAATTGTCATATCAGAGTGCATTTGAAAAGAAACTTAATCAAAATTGGCAAATTTTTGTGTAGCTATTTTAATATTGAAGATGGAAGAAAACATTTTCAGCATATTGTGCTTATTTCAAAAAAGGTAAAAATGCAACTGAAACACAAAGATTTGTGCAGTGTGTGGAGAAAGTGCTGAGGCTGATTGAATGTGTTAAAAGTTTGTGAAGTGTCATGCTGTAGATTTTCTCACTGGATGATGCTCCATGTTCAGGTAGACCAGTTAAAGTTGATAGTGATCAAATTGGGAACAATCAGTGTTATACCACGCAGGAGATAGCCAACATCCTGAAAATATCCAAATCAAGCGTTGAAAATCATTAGCACCAGCTTGGTTATGCTAATCATTTTGATGTTTGAGTTCCACATAAGTTGAGAGAAAAATCTGCTTGACTGTATTTCAACATGTGCGATTCTCTACTGAAACATAACGAAAACTGTTTTTAAAACAAATTGTGATGAGTGATTAAAAAGTGAATACCATACAATAATGTGGAATGTAAGAGATCGTGGGACAAGTGAAATGAACCATCACCAACCACACCAAAGGCCAGTCTTCATCCAGAGGTGATGTGTATATGGTGGGATTGGATGGGAGTCCTCTATTATGAGCTCCTTCCAGAAAACCAAACAGTTAATTCAAGGTACTGTTGCTAGTTAAACCAACCGAAAGCAGCACTCAACGAAAAATGTCCAGAATTAGTCAACAGAAAATGCATAATTTTTCATGAGGATACTGCAAGACTGCATGTTTCTTTGATGACCAGGCAAAAACTGTTGCAGTTTGGCTGGAAGGTTTTGATTTATCTGCTGTATTCACCAGACATTGCACCTTTTTGTTTTCCATTTAAAGTTTTTACAAAATTCTCTTAATAAAATTTCAGTTCCCTGAAAGGCTATGAAAGACAGCTGGAACAGATCTTTGCTGAAAAAGATAAAAAAAACTGGGGAAGAGGAAATTATGAAGTTGCCTGAAAAATGGCAGAAGGTAGTGGAACAAAATGAGGAATACATTGTTCAGTAAAGTTCTTGGAGAAATGAAAGATGAGTCGTTTTACTTTGAAACCAAAGGAACTTTTTTGGCCAACCCAAACACTTGCATGTCTGGAAGACCATCATCAGTACATTTCCAGCTAAACATTTTTATTTTCTTACCTCTTATCAGGGATTTCTTATTTTTGTTTGAGCTCCTTTAATGGAGAATTAATTTCTCCAGTAGAATTTAAGAATTTATGTTCTTACCTGGTTTATTTATAAAATGTATCCCAGAGATTTCTGATATCTTTTTTTTTTTTAGGCTATTTGCAGTGAAAAAAATGTTGGCAAAATAAATAAGTTTAAACTTGCTATGTTAAAATTACTGTGCAGTGTGATAAATTAGTTGATGAGTTTTTGTTTGTATTATACTGAAACTAAATTCAACATTTATAACTTCTATATGGGTCTGTTTCTTGATTATTAATACATGGGATTCATATAAAAATACTTGAATAATACATTTATATTAGCATATTGATGAGTATAGGTTCCCCTTAATTCTGTTTAACTTCAATAATCTGATACTATATTCTTATTATAAGAATATATTACTTATTAATAAGAATTATATTATTATATTCTTATGATTACGTTCATGTTTTGCAAAAATGTAAACTGCCTAGAGAACCTTGTTTATGCTATAGGGTTAGATTTTGAGACACTAAATGTTCTTCAATTTAATTAACTTGTTACTAAAGTTATTCTGTATATCATTTTATAATTTAACCGCTTAGCATTAATTAATCTTTAGGAAGTAGTAGAAATTTTAAAATCACTCCAAAGTTTTCTTATTTCCACATCTCATTATTTTATAATCTTTAGAAATGCTTATATTTATGAAAGTAATATTTTCAGAGATATTAATTCTTACAGCACCACTAAAACTTTTTTTTTCCCTTTGGACTTTAATACATATGCTAGTAAACTATAGGATAATTTTTTGGTTTTGTTTTTGTTTTTTAAGTTTTCATGTGATCACTTAAATGCCATTTTAGCGTGAAACAACAAAGCGTTGCCCTATAGTTAGAAGTAGAGAAAGAGTAGGTACATCGTTTCTTAAGATAATTTGTACATTTTCACATAGTCTGTGCAGATTTTTATATTGTATTTCCATAAATGTCTTCTGTCTTATGTTTAACAAAGAGCATTAAATAGATTTGAAGCATTTATATAGAGAGGACTACAAATTTTATTACAGGCACTGAGGATCAGCACTGAACAAAGCAGATAAATTCCAGCCCTTATAGAGCTTACAATTTGGGGAGTGAGGCATGAGTGATAGAATACATAAAAAACTGATAGGTGCTAATATGTGGTATGTCAGGTGGTGGTAAGTTCTATGAAGAAAAATAAAGCAAGGGGAGTGGGAGGAATGGGTTAAACAGGTTTGGAAGGCAGGAAGGCAGATGTGTTTTTCAATAGTGTGGTCAGAAAATTCCTCACAAAGATAACATTTGAATGAAGACCTAAAAACTAAAGGAGCAAACCTCTAGGTTTCTGGGAGAAGAGCCTTTCAAGCAGATGAAATAACACCTACAGAGACCTTGAGGCCGAAACGTTTTTGGTGTTTACTAAAAAGAGCGGCAAGAAGGTTTGGATGGCTATGATCAACTATACAAGAGAGAATAATAGCTCATAAATTAAAGTTTCTAGGAGCCAAATTTTACGGCTATTTAAGCTCTTAGCTTAACATACAGATTTAATTTTCCTTCCTTCTTTAAAACTACCTTGAGGGTTATGTGAGCCTCAGCCTATTTGACCTTCGTAGATAAGAGTATTTTCTTTAGATCTGACTCAGAACCTCCATCTGAGACCATTTAGAATGTAAAATGTTTAAATGGTTGGTTAATAGGTATACGTGTGATGATCAGGTTTTTATGAACTGTGTTTTTTGTTTTTACTTGCTCAGTTTAGCCTAGTCAAAGCTTAGCTAAATGAGTAAATGACATATTTGTAATTTACTTAAACGAACCAAAATTGATTCCTCCATTCTAGTAATTGCCCCCATTCTTCTCACTTATTCCAATTCTGTTAGCATTTTAGCTAAGGACTTACTTGCCTGAAAGTGTTCATCCCCTATGGTATGTCCCACTAATTTAATCTTCCTAATGCACTGCTTTTGCATATAGGATAAAATTCAGACTTATTGTACCTCATAATCTTGCCCTAACCTTCTTGAAGTTTTTCCCTTTTTTTCAAGCAAACTAGTCCTGCTCCATCTGTTTTTCTGTCTCTAATTTCAGTGCTCTTATTTATGCCGTTTCACCACCCCAATTCTTCCCCAATTTATTCCTGTACAGTTTTTAAATGCACTATGCTGAATGTTCCATGAGTTTAATAGTTTGGCATTATCCCTCCTTCCCATGTTACAAAAAATTTATCCCTGTAGCTCTTAACCTTTTTCTCTCACTTAACAAAGAAATACAGCATTTCTATCATTAATTTCACCTCATTTATTCATGTATATATACCTTTTATAAATGTACTGACAATATGAAGAAAAATATTTAAACTTAAGAAACAAAGTGAAAAAAATTTAAACTTAAAAAGCAGGTAGACTAAGACATCCAGAATTTCAGAACACCCAAAGTTCAAATATTAATTTTATGCTGACAAATGATACAGCTGATTTTTTTCTCAGTTATATGAAAATATATATACTACATACAGTGTGGACTAGTCATATTTCTAGGATTTTAGCACACTAAAAGAATTCTTAAAAGTATGGATTCTCTATTTCACTTTGCTAATATGGTAAGCGCTGTTGATAGAGCCATTTAAGAAGTAGTCCATGTGTTTGTTGTAGTATTGTTTATAATAATAGAGGATTGGAAGAGTTTTTAAAGTGTCCAGTAATAAACTGATTAACATGCTGAGTGGAATACTGTGCAGCTATTTAAAATAATGTAATGAGTATTTAATGAGCTAGAAACTTCCTGGTTATGTGAAAAACGTTACCACATAGTATGAATCATTAGAAGAATACATATGCTAAAATGTTACTACTGGTGTATTATGGTGTGAGGTAAATCTTGTTTTTTTATATTATAAATAAACATGTATGATTTGGGGGGTGGTATTGGGAAAAGATTCTTGAAAAATCAAAATACTTGAAGCAGCCTTACCACTTAATCACCTGCTTTGGAAGTCCATAAATGGAAAACCTAAGTTCTTATGGGTTCAGGAACTTAAGAAGTGATAATGAAGAATTAACTATTTGGGGAAGAACTAAACAGGTAATTTCAAATATCAAATAAGTTTAAAATCTGCCTCGGGGGAGCAGTCTGCTCTGTTTCTTGAAAAGCTTTGCTGTCATTTCTCCCGTCTTCAAGCCCCCAAAACCTGAAAAGGTAAGTATAAGAAAAGGAGTGGCTTTTAATTTTGGAACTATATTAATAAACTAAAGAAAAACAAATCTGGTTTATAGAGATTTAATAGCACAGCGAAACTGACTCTGATCTTAAAAGGATTTTGTCTTTTAAAAAGTTTTTAGCTTTTTCCCACCATAGAACTAATGTATAGGCATAGAAACCTCAAAAAAGGCAAAAAATTCTGTTTAAAAATTATATTTTTATCATCCAGTGAGAATTACTGTTATTAACAGTATGTTATTTCCTTCTAAATGTATAGTTGGATTAGCAAATTTATTTCCTAATTTGTAACTATGCCAGGAGCTGGAAAGAACATCACGCTCTAGAAGAGAGACGAGATAATGCTGCTGGCTCAGAAAGTTTTTCTTGACGTTTATCTAAAATACAGTTGACCCCCAAACAATGTGGGTTTGAACTGTGGGAGTCTTTATTTTTCTCAATAAATACATGCTACAGTATTGCACGATCTACAGTTGTTCGAATCTGAGGATGCAGAACATAGGTGTAGAGGCCAACTAGAGTTACGCAAGTGGCACTAGTGGTGGAGAACCTGCCTGCCGGTGCCGGAGGCGTGAGAGACGTGGGTTTGATCCCTGAGTCAGGAAGGTCTCCTGGAGAGGGGCATGGCAACAACACTCCAGTATTCTTGCTTGGAAAATCCCACGGACTGAGAGGGGAGCTTGGTGGGCTACAGTCCATGGGGTTGCAAAGAGTCGGACACGACGAGTGGCTTAGCACACGAGCACGTACATGGATTTTCAGCTACAAGGTGGGTCAGCTTCCCTAACCCCCTTGTTGATCAAGAGTCAACTATATAGGTAAAAACCACCAATCTTATCATCTCTTCCATAATATTTTACTGTAAAAATGCTTAAGTTTTTGAACTTCCTCAAGATACTTGAGAGAAAATGCATCTTGTTTGCCATCTGGCTTCCTCTTCCACACCTGCCTGTCATCCCCAGTACCTTTCCATTGTTTGAGAGCGTTTCTGAGACAGGGGAGGTCATTGAAGGATTTTAATTGGGAGAGAGAAATAATTACTGAAAATTGTACTGTTCAAGATTTGCTGAAGAAAGTCTAAGACCAGTATAGTAATTAAATCCTGTGCTGTTTATACCCCAATTATTACATCAAATTTATCAAAAAGCTGAGCTGGTGTTCTAAAATTATGGGATTCACATTCAGTATTCAAAAAACACTAAGAAATTTGGATTGAAACATGACTGGTTATCAGAATGTAAACATGACACGATATAAATTCATAATGTATGACCTGTTACAGCAACCCGTTTAGAGAGCAAAAATTGTCTCAGTCTGTTTTTCTCACATTTCAGTATTTTATAATTTAAAACTCTTAAAAGTAGTTTAGATTTAGAATATGACAATTTAGCTAATCAATTAAACTTGGAAGTTTAAAATCTGACTGAGAGGAGGGGTGTTTGTCTCCAGAACCCACCTGCTACAGGTGTCAAGTTAGACCCTCTGTTGTGCTAGTTTTGTCACCGCTTTAGTTGGCATTGTATCCTTGAAAAAAGGGAAAGCACCCAAAAATGCTCAAGTTCATCATAAGCCCTCAGGCCAGTTTTTAAAATACAACTCTTTAGGTGTATTTAGTTATAAAACTCAAGGAATTTGGATTTTTAAAAAGTTGACTAAATTTCCACGTAGTTATACTCTTCAGAAAACATTCGTGATGAGTTTACTTCTCTATTTCTCAAGATATTAAATTCTTAAGACAGTAATAAAGGGAATTGCAGACGTTTTGGGGGGTAACCAAATTAGTATGATTTGGAATTTAGGTAAAAGTCCAACAAGTTTCAAAACTAGCATGAAAATTCATTTATTTAGGCTTATAATTTATTGCTATATGCTAATAAACATTTGTTCCCCCAAACCACTGTTGATTTAAAGTCTTGGTGCGTGTGGCTTGCGTAGGCCTCATGCAGAGGTAGCAAATGTCCTAAGGGGTTTTTGAAGGTATTGAGAAGCTTGCTTGAAGAAGAACAATATTGAGACCTTTTTATTCTGTATTGCAAAATACAGAAGGGCAAAACTGAGGAGATGGAGTTTCAAGGGGGTGCAAATGTAAGCTCCTAAGTAAGGATTTTCTACCAACTATTGAAGTGTACATTATGGAAATGGACTGCTTTACCAGAGACCCCAAGAGGGATGAAATTGGAGGGAGGAGTAGGATTTCAACATAACATTTGAGATGAAGAAAATCAGTACATCAGCTTGAACAAACGTGCCTTTAAGAGCACATGTGCTGACTATCTTTGACTAAAGGACCCTAGGGAAATTTCTGGATTCTTTTTAGGACAGTTTTTACTGAAAACCGTTATCTTAACTGAGTATATAAGAAAAGTTGAAGATCAAGGTTTAGAGAAATGTGTCTCACTTGTCTTAAAACTATGAAAATGTTAACAATGAGCTACTAAAGTTGGAATATAAATTTTAAATACTAAAAACAAGTTGGCATTTGTTTTCAAGAAATACTTTATCAAGGCTGTTGAATAAATCCAATATAGAACTGGATCATTAAGTTTTCATTTTCCTCTTAAAACTTCAAAGGAGAATAAAGTTGAAGACGTTGGATAAACAAGAAGGGGCCAATTCTAGAGAAATTCTTAAATCACAGTTTTGAGAGGGCAGTTAACTCATAGTGTCAATGGAACATTCTTTGATGTTTATTTTCTAGGGTGCTTGGATTTTTCATAAGACTGCAGAGCCATAACTTGGGCTTAGAATCACTGCTTTTGGAATTCTTTATATGTAGCTTAAACTGGAGATTTTACTACCTTACCAGACACATAGGTGCTCAGTTATTAAGTGGAGTGTTCCTAGGAAGATCAGTCTCACTCTGAAATCGGCACTGGATTCAGTTGTCATCTGTCATCAAACATACAGGAAACAATTCTGTAGTATAGTTGCTAGTCTTTTGAGCCCACATCATAGTTGAGGCTTGAGTAAATAGTGCTATGAATTGGCTGAGATGATTTTTACAACATCTTTTAATGCTGGCTTCTTAGTTTTTACAATTCAATTAGCTTTCAGACTACTATGGTTCTCTTCCAAATTTATAGAGAGATTCTTCATAGAGAGTTAATACAATAAGTAACATCAGCCCGTGCACACTTGTTAATGCTTATTTGTCCCTCTGGGAAATAGGCCAGTAAATTTTTATCTTGAGTGGTTATTTTAGTAAAAGTAATCCAAATCAAATCAAAACATTGAAATATCTATCCCCTTGGGTTGTAGATATGATTTCTTTTTAACTGCATATGGAAACCACTCAAGCTTTAGGTGCTAATAGTGACAGAAATTACTGACACATTGTTTTTATCCTTTGCCAGAAACTTTTACATTTAAAAATCCTTTCAATTCTCATACACCACCTAATGGAGGAGATATATTGTTTCTCCCATGCTGTAAGGAAGCTGAGTCACAGGGAAATAGATTGCCTGCTGCTGCTAAGTCGCTTCAGTCATGTCCGACTTTGTGCAACCCCATAGATGGCAGCCCACCAGGCCCCACCGTCCCTGGGATTCTCCAGGCAAGAACACGAGTGGGTTGCCATTTCCTTCTCCAATGCATGAAAGTGAAAAGGGAAAGTGAAGTTGCTCAGTTGTGTACAACTCTTAGCAACCCCATGGACTGCAGCCTACCAGGCTCTGTCCATGGGATTTGCCAGGCAAGAGTACTGGAGTGGGGTCCCACTGCCTTCTCCAAGTAGATTGCCTACTGTCACAGAACTAGTTAAAGGGGGAGTCAGAATTGAAGTTCAGTTTGATTGCAGAGCTCATACTTAATGAACTACAACCTCTGTCCTATAGTTAACAAGAGATAGAGGAGACAAAGTGGAAGTTAAGCCCTAAAAGGCTCAAAATGACAGTTACACTTTCTGAAGAATGTTAAGATAGATTTGTATGTGGAAGTACTATACTAAGCACAAATTAACTTCTAAAGTACTCCATGATACTGCTACTATCACACTGCAAGGACACATTCTCTGAGAGTGGTGTTCTGGTAACCCTGGACCTGGGTTTTTGTGTGTCAGCCCTTAATAGCAGTGTCCAGCTCTGAGAAAACTGCCCCACCTAACTGTCCACAGCAAGTCTGCAAATCTATAGGTCATATTTGGTTGTACTGCTATTAAGGCATCCTAGCATCAAACAGCATTGTTATCTCACTTCATGTGTCTCTTGAGAAGCTAATCAAAATCTAAGAGAAAATAGAACTTTTGTAACTAGAAGGCTGCAGAAAAATCATACATTTAAATTGTAAACTTATTTTGCAGATTACCCTAAGCTGTGAAACATACCATTTTCTTTGTATTTCATGTCAATTTAAAGGGCTTCTGGCCGGCTTTATCATCATTAACTTCATTCTGTCCTATAGAGCAATTCTAGGCAGTATCACAGGTTCTCACTGAGCCTTCGGAAATACTCTGGGGTATTGTCTCTGAAGGGCGACCTCCTTCCACCCTCTTCACATACACACACACAAAATTAACAACTCCCTTTTCTATTGTCATCCCTATAGCCATTTCATTATTGCTTATGTTACATCATATTGTGATTATTTCCCTTATTTCTCTGATTAGCCTATAAGCCTAATAGGCTTGAGCCCAGACTATCTTAGCCCATTTAGTGAGCCCATAATCTCATGGAGCACTCAATATCATGTTAATTCCCTTCATAATTGTTGAATGCATTGATAGCAATAATGCATTGATACCAATATTAGGATGACTACTCAAAACAACTGGCTTGTTAGATAGCCAGAAGTTAGATCCTTTCAGTAGAATTTTCCTAAGATCAATTAGATCAAATGTATTTCCAGATCACCAGTATCACAGTTTCATTGAAGGATCACAGAGAAAGAGAAATGAGAAACATGAAATAGTTCTTCCCAGCTAATAAGTTTTATATTTTATACATAAAGTAAGTCTGTGAAGGCTCTTTATCTCTTACTGAGATGATGCATTAGTTAAGGCATAAAGAATTTCACAGAGTGTGTTTTGTCTTCTAGGTAATAAACTTTGACAGTATACCTGATGTAAGTCTTAGGAAAACTGTGTGGTAGGTTGAAGTGGCTTCTGAGATATTCTTCCTGAAGTGTTAAAGCATTATGGAGGTCAGGAATTCCAGTTAGCTCTGTTTCCATCTCAAGATTTGGGGTTTTATAAAATATTAAGTAATTTTAAAAGTATTAAAATTATTTGATGGCTATTTTCCCCACTTTATCATTCACCTGACTGACCCTACGCTCCATTGCTTAAGACAGCCAAATCCAAATCAACCTTGCTTACACCAATGAAGTTATATTAGCTTGTATGTAAGAATTCAACCATAACAACTATTTATGACTGTCTCTGTTTCTCATCAAGAAACAGTTTTCACTTTCATCTTTGCCACTGAGGTCATAGGGTGTGACCTTTTTTCCTAGCACTGTCTTCGTGTTCTTTTCTTGCTGATCTCCCAGACTCTAACTTTAACCAGCTTCCTGAACACACAGTACTCAGCCTCTAAATGCTGCCTGCCTAAATTCATGGCATTCAGCTGCTTGACCCTGAATTGGGAAATCATCTGACTTCTGGACTCTACTTTCATTTGGAGGACCCAAATATATTCCCAAATTAACTGAAGTTCTAGCCTTATAATACTCTGCTTGCTCTCAGATTGATTTTGCATAATGGTCTCTCACTCTTCATGGTTAAAATGCCTTCCAAACTAGGCATGACCTACCAAATATTTGGGTGTTTTATAATTAACAGACCTGTTCATCGATAATATTCCTGATAGGTCTGCACTCTGAGATTTATTTTTAAGATTTTTCTAAAATTAATTGCTCACTGCCAATAATACCCTCATTTTTAAATAAGGAAAAAGCCTAAGATACTGTTGCATTAGTTTAGGATTTTGACATCAAGATTCTAAATACAACACATGGCAACCGTCAGTTACCTTTAAATAGATAACTGCTCAATGGGATTTATCCAGAGACCTGCGAAAGGAAGCATGGGAATGATGAAATCAGCATATAACCTTGTCTTCAATCTAGTATGAAAATTCCTTATTTTGGCAAAGTTTACTTTTCATCTTGTTTCATTTCCTGTCTTAGTATGATAACCTTTTTATATGAAACTGCTATTTTAAATTTTTGTAGTTTTCATTTGTTCATGTGTAGAAATGTGTAATTTTATTATTTGTGATATCTGATGAATTTCAAGTAACAATTTCCTTATGCATATAAGAACTTTAAAATTAAACTGAAAACATACCTGACATGGAGTAGATTTCCCATAAACATTTAAATTAATATTGAATCAATCTGATTTGTTTAACATGGTGGTAAGTCAGAATTTTTAGAATTCTGTTATCAACAGTCTTACAACTTTACAACCTCTGTTTTCGAAATGTTTACTTTTAATATTCAGTAGTTTTGTATTTAATTTCTCATAGTTGAAAATATGAAACTTCTAGAAACAAAATTTTTCTAGAGTAAATCTTTTTAGACTATGTGTTTGGTTCTGTTACTGGCTCCTAAGGAAAAGAAATTGCAATAATCTGTCTTTCTAAAAAGAAATAATTCAGGATTAGGATTCCTATAAGAATTAAGAATAAAAAAAAAAAAGAATTAAGAATAATGTAGAAAATCAAGAAATAAGTTAGGGGTGAAAATGTCCATTAGATTAATTTGATGATTCTAGACATGAGAATCTGTAAGTTATTTTCTCTCATTTTGTCCTCATTTTTAAGTCTCAAACAATGAAACTTCTATCACTTGAATCTCATTCAGTAATGTATGTAGCGCTATTTATTCATTCAAGTTATTTTGTTCAGAGGCATTTGCCTCTGATACTAGTCTCTTCAGTATCATCAAAATGAATTTGATTTAGATGATAATTAAGCATGTAGGAGAAACATAAGTTTTCCCACTGATTTGAAGATCATGAAATGAAGCAGAACAAAAAGTTATAATTTAGTATAATAAAGTTCCTATTTGTGAATGTTGTCCTAAAGAAGTGTTTAGTATCGCTTGGTTATTTTGCCAGGGGAATGACAATGTAAACAGAAGCTTAAACTGTCCTATCCTAGAGAAGTTAAATGTGGTCATATTCAAATACTTAAAAATTGGCTTGGCTTAAAGTTGTGTGACCTTAAGTAAATTGCTCTCTTCAAGTCTCACTGTAAATTTTAAGTAAAAGGTCTGTCTTGTCCTAAATTTTTATAATCCTAGGACAGAGTCAGTCTACAATGTATTTATTTTATAAATAATTCTGTACACTGACATGTTACTCATTAATCTTGCAGACTTAGGTAGAAACCTCAGTTATCACCTTAGAATTTTGGATATTATATATTTACCTTTTCCATTCTAGAAAAAATTTTAGATTTTTTCCCCCACACTTTTGTCAGATTGTATCCTTGACTATATGAAACATAGCCAACAGAAAGAAAAACAGCTCCATGGAAACTTGGAGAAGGAGAGGCACACACTCATTCTTATTTTTAAAAAATAAGAAAAAATTTTAATGTTTATCAGATATAGCATTTAATTGAATTAATGGGACAATATGAAAGTACTGGATATTTATTCAACTGGCGTTTACAATGACCTTAAACCTTGTTTGAATATTTTGTAAAGCAGTAATAAAAATTATAAAATTTCAGTATATTTTGTCTTAAGCAATATGCTGAATGTTAAATTTTATGTAAGGATCAAGTCATATAAAATATTATAATAGGTATAGAAGTTTCAAGAGTAGTATTTAATGTGTTTTAAGCCATAATGTCCAAAGGGTGTTTGGTTATAATTTTTCTTAAAGTTGACTTTTTTCTTGAAGTAGAGTTCAAGAGACAAATTCAGGTGGATTCAATTTGAAGAATTCCAGTTTCCTTTAAGCAAAATTTCACTTTATTTCAAACTAAAAATTACATTGTATTTGTAATTTGACAACACACTTGAAATGTGTACAGTCTAAAGGATTCAAATTTCAAACCTTTCGATTTAATCTATTGGCTGTAAGCAAGGCCACAACCAAGTATTAATACTTGTAAATCTCCTATTGCAAGAAATTGTATCAGAAGGAATTGGATTATCAAGAATGGCTGCTATGTTTTGTTTTGTTCTGGGCTGTGTGGCATGAAGGATCTTATTTCCCCAATCAGGGAACCCATGGATCGAACCCGTGCCGCCTGCAGTGGAAGCGCAGAGTCAAAAGCACTGGACCACCAGGGAAATCCCAAGAATGGCGACTGGTTTTGATCATGGTTATGTACATAACATGTGTATGTATGTTATATACCTTACCAAAGTAGAGCAGGACAGTTTTATTCATATGCAAATCTATTTTTGAATAGTGTAAAAATCTGACATGGTGATAATTTGAGGTCTATGCTGCTGCTGCTGTTAAGTCGCTTCAGTCGTGTCCGACTCTGCGACCCCATAGACAGCAGCCCACCAGGCTCCCCCGTCCTTGGGATTCTCCAGGCAAGAACACTGGCGTGGGTTGCCATTTCCTTCTCCAGTGCAGGAAAGTAAAAAGTGAAAATGAAGTCACTCAGGTGCTCAACTCAGCGACCCCATGGACTGCAGCCTACCAGGCTCCTCCGTCCATGGGATTTTGCAGGCAAGAGTACTGGAGTGGTCTGCCATTGCCTTCTCCGTGAGGTCTATAAATAAGAGTGAATATAATTTCATCCCATCAAAAAGCTATTAAAATAATTCTTAAAATGCCTTAAAAGTTTTCTGTTTACATTTTTCAAGTGAGATGATCTTTTATTATTAAAGACCTATTCTATGCCCAGTACTTCACAATAGTCTAAAAAAGATGGTCACTGTCTGCAAAGAACTTTTAGCCTAGCTGGTAATATTGTACTGACTTACAGGAAACAACTAGAGAAGAGTGGAGTGTAAAGTCTGTCTTACGAACTTGAAGTGCGCAGTAGAACCTCAAAGAAAATGTGGATCTAGACAACGGAAAAGACTTCTTAGAGGAGGTGGAAAATAAGCTCCTATCTATTGAAAAATAGATAGGATTAACTCAATGAAATGAAAGAATTGGAGACTTAGTGCAGAAAACATGAAGAAAGTCATGATCAGGTAAGGAAGAGTAGTTGCAGTTTTAAAACAGATTGGTTCTTGGGGAGATGGTAGGGAAATAAGTGTACATGTTTGAGATTGTTTTCCTTCCTCTGCATAATGTGCCCTAATTTCTAATTGAAGAAAAAGAGAGTACTCAGATTGCCTGCAGTCTCTTGAAAAATAAAAATGTGATCTGAAGGAAAATAAAACATGAGTTGTAAGAAATATTAGAAGGAAGCCTAGGCTTAAGTTAGATCGGATTACCCTAAACATTGGGCAGTCTAGGCCTTTAACTCAGCAAATCAAATGAGAAATCTTGAGAGGAAGAGGTTGCATGGCCAAAAGCCTACTGTCAGGGATACTTTTTGCCCAGTTGAGATTGACCTTACCACTACAGAAATGATTATGAGTTAATACTGTAGTACTGTTGTTAAGCCAAATAAAAACATTACTCCTTTTCCAAACCTCTAATTTTCATCCACCCTTAGCTCAAATTATTTACTCTTAGGATGTGCTTTCCCTCATCTTTCGCTATCTAAATATTTTTAGGGTATCTAGCCCCTGCATGAAATTTTCCCAGTTCACTTTTCTCCTCATACAGAAATATTGTTTCTCTCTTTTTTGCTCCTATACCTGCCCTAGAACAATTAATACATCCTTCTTTATGGGTAGAGGGTTTTATTTTTTTTTAAGCACATTAGCACAGATTAGTTTATTTGGCACCTCTCCCAGGTAACATCCTAACCCAGTTAAAATGCCTAAGAAGTGATTCTAATGAAATCTGATCATGGGACGGTCCATCTATTTTATTTTTCATTATATACTCTGCAAGATGCTTGATAAATGCCAATTGATTGCTGAAAATCAGTAGTAATTTGGAGACAGTATGTTCTGGAAAGGCTGAATACCAGCTACATAAATATAAAAATGCCCAGGCTCTTACCTGGTAATTTAGAAGTTCTCCATCTTTAATTGTTTCACATATCAGAGCTCCTCTGTTCTATGCTGCCTATTAACATTCAAGCATTAATTAACTACCTTGAAGAAATTTCCTTTTAAAATTTTAAAGCCAGAAACCTATGCATAGGGGAATGAATAGTTGGAAAGCCTATGAAACTTTGAGGCTATTAGTGATCTAGCTGATCATCTAAAACTTTCCAAGAAAGTATAATTTAACCGTATCCTATTGGCTTTTATTTGTTGTCTCTGAGGAGATGGACTTCCCTGGTGGCTCAGCTGGTAAAGAATCCTCCTGCAATGCAGGAGACCTGGGTTCCATCCCTGGGTTGGGAAGATCCCCTGAAGAAGGGAACAGCTACCCACTCCAGTATTCTGGCCTGGAGAATTCCAGGGACTAGTCCATGGGGTTGCAAAGAGTCAGACACGACTGAGCGGCTTTCACTTCACTGAGGAGATGAGGCTCTCCCAGTGGCTCAGCAGTAAAGAATCCTCCTGTAATGCATGAGATGCGAGTTTGATCCCTGGGTCAGGAAGACCCCCTGGAGACGGAAATGGCAACCCACTCCAGTATTCTTGCCTGGGAAATCCCATGGACAGAGAAGCCTGGCGAACTACAGTCCGTGGGGCCTTAAAAGAGTAGGACACAAAACTGAGCCACTAAGCACACGTGCACACCCTGAGGAGACGGGAGATGCAAGTAGAATGAAAAGTCCTTACGTTAAAAGATACTTCTCAGAAAAAAAAATTCCGAGAGCCAGCATTACTATAATCACAAAAATAACTATTGAACATCTGCTACAATGCTTTAAAGTGATTAGAGTTAATGGTATGCTTCTGAATCCCTCTGCTTACTAGAGCTACTTTATTGACTGAAATGGGTTTTCTTATAAACTTTCTTGGACAATTTTATAAAAGACTATCCAAGTCACTTGAAAAAAGCTTTCAGAAATAAAAGAAAAAATTGTGGATCAAATATGGAACTTGTTTGTTTTCTGCTAGGACATTTAAGTTATAATGTGATAAGGATTTATTTTTATGTACCCTTAGAGCTTTTATATAAAACCTATAGGACATTTTTGTCTGATTTCCAAAACCTAGATATAAATTACATTTTTTTTGAAAAGTCTAATGTTGCTTTTGGGTTTGATTTGGCTTTGAGGGAGGTTGACATATTTACCAGACATATTTAGCCAGCAGTCAGGAATTCAACCAGCAATTAAATAATGATTCCCATGGTGAAGCAGTTTCCCCTTTATACTGATTTGCATTATGACCTGTTTTCTAGGCACTTATTTTGACATCACCACTGCCCCCATCAAAAAAAAAAAAAAAAAATCGTATCTTGTGTACCTAGACCATGTGGAGAAAGGACTGAGACCAGAAGCAGAAAACAGACATTGTCCATACAGAGCAAAGTGCCAGACAACAGCTCGTTCTAGTAAAAGGCAATAAAGGCCACATGTGATGATCTCCTCAGTTCAAAACTGTAAGTAACTAGGGAATTGCAGGGGCATTAGACAGATGTCTCTGCTGACTCAGTAAAAAATGTCTTCATTTTGTAATTTGTGGCCTGTACGCTTGTAAATTAAGATGCTTTGAGTTGTCAAGTACTGGACTTTTCTGGTTTGTGGGTAAGATCCTAAGCCAAAATAGAATGCAGTATTCCCCCAAAAGTAACTTGGGACCTTTGCCTTAAGACCCAAGGCAAAGGTCACATGAATTTAGATAACTAGGTTAGAACTAAGTCATTGGGCCTTGGCCTAGATATTAGGCAAATTAGGGGACTTTAGTCTTGATAGAGCAAGGAATAGGGAGATGTTATGGCCTCTTGAAACCAAAATAATAAAAACATAAAATAATGGAATTTTTAGAAATTAAATCCAGCTCTACTGTATACAGAAGGATTCTAAGAAAGTCTGTTGGCAACAAAACTGGGCATGTGACTACTGTGGTGATCTAGGAGTGAAGAAAACCTGAACAGAATACTGACAATGAAAATGGAGATAAGAGAATAAATTTAAGATATTTCAAAAGAAAAAAATTGCACAACATCGTAATGAGTTGAATAAAAGTGGGTGTCAAAAGTAACGTTTTCTGTCCTGGAAGACAACGATAGTATCACTGAAAGAAGAGAGTTAAGAAAAATTAATTTGAGAAGGAAAGACGTTGAGTCCCATTTTTGTAATATTGAATTTAAAATGATATCCAGGCATTCTTTTGGAATTGCTTTGATTAAAAGTCACTGAATATACAGAACTAGAATTCTGTGTAAAAGTCTGGCTGGAGAGGCAGTGTCAGTTACCCATTCAAAGCTGATACGGGTAGACAAGCTAACTAAAGATCTTTATTAAAGACAATATATCCCTTTCTTTTAAAAAGAAATACATAAACACCTACATTTATGTAAAAAAAATATTTGGGTATGTAGTCTTAAATAAACATTTCCAAAATGAAATTAAAACCTTTTTTTTCTTCGAGTGTCATATCTCAAGCTTCTGCCTTTAGGAAAATTCCTACACTTGTATCAGTTATGAAAGTCAATAACTAAAATGTGTTCATATTCTTGAACCTTCCCTTTGCTTCTATTTACTAAACAAAATCTTTCCCACTGTTACACTGAAGGAATGAAATTGAGAGCTTAAAGTGTAAACAATTCAGTCAGTTAAAACTGTAAAATTGACATAACTTTAATTTCTCAAATGGAAAAGCATGTAATTAAATTGTGGGAAATGTGCTGGTCTCCAATTTCAAGAAACAGTGCAGCACAAAGGCCTGGCATTCTGGCTGAAGAATTGTAATAATAAACAGAAATTTGAAAACCAGGAAGACGAGTTTTCCAAGACAGCAACTGTGGCATTTCAAAAGAGATATAACAAGAAATTCCAGAAGATGGTCAAAATAGGTTTAGATAATTGAGATTCCTTATTTAAATACTTGTTTTTGATGGAGAAAAACAGTTAAGAGGAGATTAAGCTAAGAGGTCGAAAACATTTTCTCCTTTCACCCTAAATTGGGTTTGCTTCTGAAGAAAAGCGTTAGCCAAAATAATCAAATAGAGATTCAATACTGCTTAAATTGTACCCAGAAATTTAAAAAGTGACCAAGCAAAAAAATTTTTTTAATTAACTGAAAGTAGTAATCTGGTTTTCTAGAAGTTAGACCTTGCTTTATAGGATTCCTATTTAGAAAGTCAAAGTGTCTTGATTGGTTTCCCAAGTAATTACATGCCCATCATGAGACAGAAATATATTACTCTACATTTTAAATTTCTAATATATTCTACTTTAATGATATGTAAGGAAACCTAAAGTATTAACATGTGCTTCCAAAATAGCCTTTTAAAAACTCAGTAATATGTCTTCTGAATATACTAGAATCTTTTAGACCCTTTTACCTAAATCTTTGAACCATTTGATTAATCCAAATTCAATGAACCTATGTCTTCAAGTCAAGTTATCCAGAACTGGGAACATTTGTTTCTATGTTTCCATCCTAGTTACATCTGACTTACATGCCAGGTCTGATGACTTCTACTATCTTTTCATGACTTCTAAATTATGGAGGTAAGTCAAGATTTAATATTGACTGTAGTCATGTAACATTCATTCTGAACTTGTATTCCTTTAATATTTATTTAATTACTAAGCATTCTTGTAGCATTACACTTTCATTAGCATATTATGGTATATCCTAGTTTGGCTTGGCTATTTTAAATGCATAATTTTGCATAACTTTCAACTACTTAGTATTTCTATATACATCTATATATATCTATATACATCTCGATTTTTGTGTGGTTACCCATATAAACTTCTCATAGACAAATACCATGGGTTTCTTTCTGTAGTCTTTAACTTGAATCAACTCATTCAGACTCTTCATGTAAAATATCACTTGTCTTTGAATCTACTGTAATTCTTGTTTTTCCAAGTGAATGTTTACTGAGACTATAGTGTTCCAAATTTTTCACTTGAGTTCAGTAAGAGTGTTAGATGTCTATCACTGCTGTTCAGTTGCCAAGTCGTGTACAAGTCTTTGCAACCCCATGGACTTTTGTTAGATGCCTCCTGTACAGTATTACAAACCTCTGTCCATTGTTCTTCAGGGACTCTGTTCACTGGATCTAATCCCCTGAATCTATCCATCACCTCCACTGTATATTCACCTCCACTGTTTGGCACTGTGGGGGAATATAAAGACCAGTATGAAGCACAATCCCAGTCCTCATCTTAAAAGAATTCATGGAACTGCAGACATTGCAACCAGACTTTCTTGGGGCGTTTTTACAAGAAGGGTAAGATAAACCTCTCCTATTTGGCTTCCAACTTGGGAACCCAAAGATACTCACATTCTTACCAGAGTGTGAAATGAGAAAAGTAACATGAAATACAAACACTTGGTAGTTGGTGTGTTTTACTCAACTGGCAGAGTAAAAAAAAGCCACTTTAAAACAATGATTTCTGGATTTGAGGTGTTGGTGTGAAACCTGAAGGTACAGAAAACTCTGTGATTAAGTCTTAGGCATATTTCAGTTTGGGGAATTAAGTCCTATTTATTCTGCTGTATTTTGTTGCTTATTTATTGTGTGTCATGCTTAATACTCATTTCCCATTCACCATGTAAGGGGTTAGCTTTTTATCTATTAAAATATTTGAGGGGTTGGATTGACCTCATTGCTTAGATAAATATTAAGGCATTTTCTAAGCTTAATAATTTTGAGATGATGAGTCTTTTGGTGAAATTTGTACAAAACTTTTTATCTCTAATAGACCCAATAGAAGACCTAACAATTCAAAAAGTGTAGTTCAGGGACAGAGCTGGTGAGCAATTATGTTTTTATGATATTGTTGATATTCCAGAAATTAAGTAACTTATAGTAATATATTTTCATCTCATCTCTTTACTTCTTAAACTTTTGCTTAAAACACTAAGTTTGATGTTACACTGGTGTTTTCCATGGGTTCAATAGCTCCAGGAAGGTAATAAAATTTCCCAAATTTCCTTTTAAAAATTTCCTCTTACTGCCTTCTGCATTGCTTAATGTGCTGTTACAGAGTAAACTTCCCCAACACAGAAGAAAAATAACAGTAGAATATGGGATATTTAAAAGTCTTAGCAAGTCTTTTATTATTTCACCAAGGTCTCTGGTAATGTGACCATTTCTGTTGTTCATGATAGAAAACCAATACAAAGATGTATATAACTGAGCTGATATTTGTTAGATATAAACAGCATACAAGACAAATTAGAAACAGCTTACAATTCCCTAAGTCATATATTTCTCAAACTGCTTTCCCTTGACCACTTATATTACTTCAGACTCCTGATTTCAGGTATATTTTGAAGTGAAAGTCACTCAGTCATGTCCAACTCTTTGTGATGCCATGGACTTTACAGTCCATAGAATTCTCCAGGCCAGAATACTAGAGTGGGTAGCGTATCCCTTCTCCAAGGGATCTTCCCAACCCAGGGATTGAACCCAAGTCTCCCACATTGCAGGCAGATTCTTTACCAACTGAGCCACAAGGGAAGCCCAAGAATACTGGAGTGGGTAGCTTACCCCTTCTCCAGTGGATCTTCCCAACCCAGGAATCGAAGCAGGGTCTCCTGCATTGCGGGTGGATTCTTTACCAACTGAGCTATTAGGGAAGCAGTTCAAATTAAGTTTGACTTTAACATAACTCAGAATTCTTTGCAATTATGACTTGTATGTTAAATTCAAGAATAAAATTCAACACTAGAGCTCCTTTTCAGAAAATCTTTTTAGGAAGAACTTCCAGCCACTTAAAAGTTTACATTGTTGAGATTCAAGAATAAGCTAAAATCCTTAGTGCCTTATCAGAAACGAAACTTTAGGTGATAGAAAGAGGCTGAAACAAACGTAAGTGGGAGAATGAGGGAAGCCCAACTAGATGGACAAACCATGCTTGGTGATGATTCTTCCCTATGTATCTGAGATGGACGATTACGAGTCTGTGATTTGATCACCAGAGTTTTCAGTTTGGTTGACCAACACAAACTTCTGCCATTATTTTCTTATAATTTCTTATGATTTTCTTATGATCAGTTCAGTCAAGAAGTTAAGTGATACCCATATGAATAAGTTAAAGTCTTCTATTTCCCCTAAATCAGGCAAGAGTTTGAATCTGTGGTGCATCTAACACATCCCTGTTTGCTTCCAACCGTGTGCCTGCCCCCCTTTCTAAAACAAGACCCAGTTTTTTGTGCATGTTGATGTCTTACTCATCATGCCCCACTCTTTGTTGGAGTGAAGACAAGAGACTTACTGAGATAATCTTGACAGACATGGCTCCAGATATCATCTTTAAAATATTTACTAAAATAAGAAACTCAATCCACTCTGAAAGTACACTTTTCCTAGTCAATAATATATAATTTTTAAATTTTGATAATTTATCTCATTCTAAAAACCGCCGGATTGTGAACCCATGTCTTTTGAGGAACTATTTAATTAAAAGCCTAAGTTAATTTAAACCCATCGTCAATGTTATGACTTGTACTTGTAGTAAGCTCTAGAAGGGAAGACCTTGTTTTGCTCCTTGCAGTATCCTCAGTGTCTGGAAGAGTATTTAGCATACAATGTCAATAAATATTTTCTGACTGAATTAATTAAATATATGTATATTACATGTTTCCATGGGTAATGTTTCTGTTCAGTTCAGTTCAGTAGCTCAATCGTGTCCAACTCGTTGCGACCCCATGAATTGCAGCACGCCAGGCCTCCCTGTCCATCACCAACTCCCGGAGTTCACTCAGACTCACGTCCATCGAGTCGGTGATGCTATCCAGCCATCTCATCCTCTGTTGTCCCCTTCTCCTCCTGCCTCCAATCCCTCCCAGCATCAGAGTCTTTTCCAGTGAGTCAACTCTTCGCATCAAGTGGCCAAAGTTTGGAATTTCAGCTAAAGAGAACATTTTATTTCTCATCTCAAGCTAGTTTCTACAAGTTTAATGACTAAGAACACATTAATAGCAATTTAAACATTTCCTGTCTTATTCTTTGCCAATCTGTAGTCACAGTATTTTTGCTTCACTATTCTTTTAACCAGTTATCAGTCTTTAATAATCTTCTCAGCAAAGCACTATAGAAAATTAAACAGTGTTACATATATAGCCATGCCAACTTTACTCAGCTAGTTAAATCACACACTCCCCAAAACTTAGCAGAATGGAAATATTGTACTCTAGAATATGCTAGTGAGAAAACCAGACCAGACATATCCCCAAAACTAAGATGGCAGACTAAAACAACTAAGTTGACTTTTCTGCGGTAAAGAGAAGAATACTACCAAAAACAAGACACTCATTCATAAGGCTTTTTTTTTTTTTCTTATTTGGGTCATTATTTTCAGTTGCTAACTTTAACATTACTTGTCTTGAAGTATTTTTCTCTTTTCCATTATACATAACCTCTTGAGGTACTACTAGGAGACTTCTGAAAAGATCTTTCTTCCCTATAGTTTAGTACACAAATCTATAAATAATTACTAGAAATTTCTGGAATGTAATTCCTTTGCTAAGTGTAAGGATTTCACAGGAAAGATGGTAGGGTAAAATTTGGATCAGTATGAGATAATAGGCCATCCTATGCCAAAGCAGTCCCCTAACCCTGGTATCTACACATAATCTTTCAGGCATGGCTTTTCTTCCCTTTTTAAAAAAGACCTACCTGATCTGGTGAAAAGTAAGTCTTCCTCCTACATTTAAACCACATTCACTTAGTTCTTTCTCCACAGGTGACCATATCTTTGCTGAAAATTCCTGAATATATATATATATGTATATTTTTCTACAAATGGAAACTACATACTGTACATAAAGTAGAAATATATTTTTTTACTTTATACATTGTCTTACACCTTGATTTTCAACTTATAAATGTTTGATAATCCTTCCTTCTTAGTTTATAAATTGCTGTCTCATTCATTTTAAAGGCTGCACAGTATTTCACTGTGGCCCATAATTTATCCATTGTCTATTGATGAACTCTGAGTTTATTTCTGATTTTTGCTGTTATGATGATACAGTTTCTCACTTGAATATAAGTTCATTAAGAATAAGGATTTTTGTTTTACCCTTGTTTTAAATCTGAAAACTTAGTGTCCAGCAAATGTTTAACAGATGTTTTTGAATGAATGAGTTTGTACTTTTTAAAATGGTGCTCAACTTCCACTCAACATTTTTTAACCCTTTTATGTGCAAAGTACTTGGTGCTCTATTTTTTATTATTTTTTTTTTTAGTGTTTAAATTATGAAAGTATGACACATTTACAGGAGACTTAGAAAAAGAACAAGTTACATATCAGTTCAGTTCAGTTCAGTTGCTCAGTCATGTCCTACTCTCTGCAACCCCATGAACTGCAGCACGCCAGACTTCCCTGTCCTTCACCAACTCCCAGAGCTTGCTCAAGCTCATGTCCATTGAGTCGGTGATGCCATCCAACTATCTCACCCTCTGTCGTCCCCATCTCCTTCTGCCTTCAATCTTTCCCAGCATCAGGGTCTATTCCAATGAGTTAGTTCTTCGCATCAGGTGGCCAAAGTATTGGAGTTTCAGCTTCAGCATCAGTCATTCCAATGAATATTCAGGACTGAATTCCTTTAGCATGGACTGGTTGGATCTCCTTGCAGTCCAAGGGACTCTCAAGAGTCTTCTCCAACACCACAGTTCAAAAGCATCAGTTCTTCAGTGCTTAGCTTTCTTTATAGTCCAACTCTCACATCCATACATGACTACTGGAAAAACCATAGCTTGGACTAGATGGACCTTTGTTGGTAAAGTAACGTCTCTGCTTTTTAATATGCTGTCTAGGTTGGTCATAGCTTTTCTTCCAATGAGCAAGCATCTTTTAATTTCATGGCTGCAATCACCATCTGAGTGAAAAAGTCTGTCACTGTTTCCATTGTTTCCCTCTATTTGCCATGAAGTGATAGGACTGGATGCCATGATTTCAGTTTTCTGAATGTTGAGTTTTAAGCCAGCTTTTTCACTCTCCTCTTTCACTTTCATCAAGAGGCTCTTTAGTTCTTTGCTTTCTGCTGTAAGAGTGGTGTCATCTGCGTATCTGAGGTTATTGATATTTCTCCCAGCAGTCTTGATTCCAGCTTGTGCTTCATCCAGCCTGGCATTTCACATGATGTACTCTGCATAGAAGTTAAATAAGCAGGGTGACAATATACAGCCTTGACGTACTCCTTTCCCGATTTGGAACTGCCTCTGTTGTTCCATGTCCAGTTCTAACTGTTGCTTCTTGACCTGCATGAAGATTTTTCAGGAGGCAGGTAAAGTGGTCTGGTGTCCCATCTCTTTAAGAATTTTCCAAAGTTACATATAGTTCCACTATATGTTATAATTATTCTTTTAAGTAGATAATTAAGATTTTTAGTTGGAGCTTCAGTATCAAACTCTCAAAAATTAATAGAATGAACAGACAGAAAAGTAGAAGGATATAGTAGACCTGAGAAATACTATGAACCAATTCAACATAATTAAGATTTATACAATTTTCACACAACAGCAGGATACAAATTCTATTCAAGTTCCCATAGACTATAAACCAGGAGACACTGGAACATATTCAGGGACATAAAACAAGGTACAAAAATTTAATGGTCTAAAAGTATTGAAATCATACAGAGTCTGTTCTCTTACCACTGAAGAATTATGTTAGAAATCTATATCAAGGGGGGTTCCATGGTGTAATGGTGAGCACTCTGGACTCTGAATCTAGTGATCCGAGTTCAAAAAATCTCAGTGGGACCTTTCCGCCTCGTTAGAAATCTATATCAAAAGATATTTGAAAATAACCCTCATATTTTCAAGTGTAATGTAACAATTACCGAGAGATCTTTGACTTAGCCATTGAAAGCCTCAATAAAGTTAAAAGACTGAAAAAACACAGAAGGTGATTGCACAGAAGAAAGCATTTAAATGAGAAATTAATAGCAAAATGAGTAACTAATATCAAAGATACTTTGATAACTCCATGTGTTTGGAAAATAAATGTCCACTTTTAAAGGATGAGTGTATCTAAGAAGCCATAACAAGGAAAATTGGAAAATATGTGTGACAGAATAAAAATGAAAAGAGAATTTGTTGCATGCAACTGAAGCTGCTCAATGCAACTAAATACAATGTGGAATCTTGAATAAGGAATGAAAACAAATAATGAACATTAGCATAAAATTGTGAAATTTAAACAAAATCTGTACTTTAGTTAATAATACTGTATCACATGTTAATTTCCTGGGTGTTTTATACAACATAGTATTTCTCTATATTCTCAGAATTGAATTAGAAGTTTCAAGCCTCATTCAAAAAAATTTCTTAAAGCACTAACATAGTAAGCTTTCTAGGCTTTTAGCAGTAGTACTAGATGCCACAATAAATGGAACTATCTAACCTTTGAGTGAATATAAATTAGGAACCTAGCATTCTATTCATACTTATTCAAACAATTGGAACCAGTATGTCATAAACTTTTTAGCCAGGCAAAAATTCCTAAGTTTTCTAAAATATGTATATTATATATATTATATAATGTATGTATATTTTATATATATATATACAAAAGAGCTTTTCTACTATACTTGATAAAGGCTTGAGAAAGAATAAGAGATGGAGAAGTTAGAAAACATGAACTAAATTATATGGGAGCACTGAAATAGAAAAAGTGAAACAAACTAGATAAAAGATCATATAGTTGTTTTTAAACATGGCTGCTCATTAGAATCACATCTAGAGCTTTAGGGGAAAAAAAACAATACCTGGGCATTTGTATTTTTTTTTTTAATTCCAAGATAATTCTAATGTGCATCTGGATTTTAAAAAATGATTACAGGTTTTTCTATTAGATGGTAGTTTTAGTGAGATAGAATTCTACTATTTCCTGTTGACCAATCATGATACAGTGGTATTAAGATGAGTAATAGTTACATAATCACAATAGTAAAAGATGTTTATCAGTTTTCAATCAATAACCAGACAAAAAATTAAAATAATTGCAATTGGAAGCCATAATGGAAGCATGATAAACCTAACAATATAAAATAATTACAAACAATTTAGCGAGTAAGTAGAGTGATGTGATAACTGAAGGTGCATACATGCACCTGTTTTCATCCACCCAGCCAGTCTGTGTCTTTTGGTTGGTACATTTATTCCATTTACATTAAGGTAATTATATATATGGATGATTTTATTACCATTTTCTTAATTGTTATGTTTATTTTTTGTAGGTCTTTCCCTTCTCTTGTGTTTCCTGCCTACAGAAGTTCCTTTAGCATTTGTTGTAAAGCTGGTTCGGTGGTGCTGAATTTTCTTAACTTTTGAATGTCTGGAAAGCTTTTGATTTCTCCATCAAATCTGAATAAGAATCTTGATGGGTAGAGTATTCTTGGTTGTAGGTTCTTCCTTTTCATCACTTTAAATATATCATGCCATTTCCTTCTGTCTTGTAGAGTTTCTTTCAAGAAATCAGCTTATAACCTTATAAACTTCCCTTGTATATTATCATTTTTCCTTTGTTGCTTTTAATATTTTATCTTAGTCTTTAATTGTTTTCAGTTTGATTATTATGTGTCTCATTGTGTTTCTCTTTGGGTTTATCCTGCCTAGGACTCTCTGTGCTTCTTGGACTTGGTTGACTATTTCCTTTCCCATGTTAGGGACATTTTCAGCTATTATTTCTTCAAATATTTTATCAAGTCCTTTCTCTCTCTCTTCTATTTCTGGGACTCCTACAGTGTGAATGTTGGTACATTTTATGTGGTCCCAGAGGACTGTTAGACTGTCTTCAGTTTTTTTTCATTCTGTTTTCTATATTCTGTTTTGCGGCAGTGATTTCCACCATTCTGTCTTCCAGGTCACTTGTCTGTTGTGCTGCCTCAGTTATTCTGCTCTTGATTCCTTCTAGTATATTGTTCATCTCTGTTTGTTTTTTAGTTCCTCTACGAACTAAAAAAGTTCCTCTAGGTCTTTGGTAATGGAGAAGGAAATGGCAACCCACTCCAGTGTTCTTGCCTGGAGAATCCCATGGACGGGGGAGCCTGGTGGGCTGCTATCTATGGGGTCACACAGAGTCGGACACAACTGAAGCGACTTAGCAGCAGCAGGTCTTTGGTAAACATTCTTGCATCTTCTCCATTCTATTTTTGAGATCCTGGATCATCTTCACCATCATCATTCTGAATTCTTTTTCTGGAAGGTTGTCTATCTCTACTTCATTTAGTTGTTTTTCTGGGGTTTTATCTTGTGTCTTCATCTGGGACATAACCCTCTGCCTTTTCATTTTGATTAACCCTCTGTGATATGATTTTTGTTTTGGCTGGCTGCAGGATTATAGTTCTTCCTACTTCTTTTGTCTGACCTCCAGAGGATTAGGCTAACAGGCTTGTGTAAGCTTCCTGATGGGAGGGACTAGCAGTGGGAAAAACTAGGTCTTGCTCTGGTGGGCAGGGTGTGCTCAGTAAAACTGTAATCTGATTGTCTGCTGGGTCTGTGCTCCCTCCCTATTAGTTGTTTAGTCTGAGGAGACCCAGCCCTGGAGTCTACAGGCTCTATTGTAGAGTTAATGGTGACCTCCAAGAGGGCTCAGGCCAGGGGCAGCACTTCCAAGGACTGCTGCTGCCAGTGCCCCAGTCCCTGTGGTGAGCCACTGCCAACCCACACCTCCACAGGAGACCCTCCAACACTAGCAGGTAGGTCTGCTCGGTCTCCTGTGGGGTCACTGCTCCTTTCTCCGTGGGCCCCGGTGCATGCAAGATTTTGTGCATGTCCTCCAAGAGTGGAGTCTCTGTTTCCGCAGTCCTGTGGAAATCTTGTGACCAAATCCCACTGGCCTGCAAAGTCAGATTCCATGGGGATTCCTAGGCATTTCGCTGGATCCCCAGGCTGGGAAGCTTGATGTAGGGTTCAGAACCTTCACAACAGTGGGAGAGCTTATTTGGTATTATTGTTACCCACTTTGTGAGTTGCCCACTCAGAGGACTATGGGATTTGATTTGATTTTGATTGCATCCCTCCTGTCTCATTGTGGCTTCTCCTTTGTCTTTGGATGGGGGCTATGTGTTTTGGTGGGTTCCAGTGTCCTCCTGTTGATGGCTGTTCAACAGCTAGTTACAATTTTAGTGCTCTTATAGGAGGAGATAAGTGCACATTCTTCTACTCTGCCATCTTAAATCAATCCCCTCTCTTTATTCTCTTTCATTTAATGATTTCCTTTCTAGATGTTTATCCTAATATTTTAAATGACATATATATATGAGGATTCCTACAAAAGGACTCATTAAATCAAAGTAATATATGAACATTGAATGTTAGTATTAATAGAAGTTATATTCAAAAGCTTTCCACCAGAGTAGGTGGTAATTGTTAACAAAGGTATTTCTTTGTTTAGCACCAAGTGTTTAGCACAATGCTTTTACACATAGTAGAATTAAAACTGAGTGGATCAAGCTCACATTCAAGTGAGAAAAATTTGTTTTTATGATGGCATGTAAGTCTATACAGAGAAAAGGGCTGCTTTCTACACCTAGGAAAAGAGGAAAACAGGCCTCCAAGAAGAGGTGCAATTGAAAGTGGGTCACCCATCTTCCATCATTATCATCACTGATAGTTATAGAGTGACTTCCATGTGCCAGGTAATGTGCTGAGTATTTTACATTATCTCCTTTAATTTTCACATATCCTGTAAGGGAGATATATTATCCTATCAGTTCAGTTCAGTTCAGTTCAGTCGCTCAGTCATGTCCAACTCTTTGCGACCCCATGAATCGTAGCATGCCAGGCTTCCCTGTCCATCACCAATTCCCGAAGTTCACCCACACTCACGTCAATCAAGTCGGTGATGCCATCCAGCCATCTCATCCTCTGTCATCCCCTTTTCCTCCTGCCCTTAATCCCTCCCAGTATCAGAGTCTTTTCCAATGAGTCAACTCTTCGCATGAGGTAGCCAAAGTACTGGAGTTTCAGCTTTAGCATCATTCCTTCCAAAGAAATCCCAGGGCTGATCTCCTTCAGAATGGACTGGTTGGATCTCCTTGCAGTCCAAGGGACTCTCAAGAGTCTTCTCCAACACCACACTTCAAAAGCATCAATTCTTCGGCGCTCAGCTTTCTTCACAGTCGAACTCTCACATCCATACATGACCACTGGAAAAACCATAGCCTTGACTAGACAAACCTTTGTTGGCAAAGTAATGTCTCTGCTTTTGAATATGCTGTCTAAGTTGGTCATAATTTTCCTTCCAAGGAGTAAGCATCTTTTAATTTCATGGCTGCAGTCACCATCTGCAGTGATTTTGGAGCCCAAAAAAATAAAGTCTGACACTGTTTGCACTGTTTCCCCATCTATTTCCCATGAAGTGATGAGACCAGATGCCATGATCTTCGTTTTCTGAATGTTGAGCTTTAAGCCAACCTTTTCACTCTTCTCTTTCACTTTCATCAAGAGGCTTTTTAGTTCCTCTTCACTTTCTGCCATAAAGGTGGTATCATCTGCATATCTGAGGCTATTGATATTTCTCCCAGCAATCTTGATTCCAGCTTGTGCTTCTTCCAGCCCAGCATTTCTCATGATGTACTCTGCATATAAGTTAAATAAGCAGGGTGACAATATACAGCCTTGATGTACTCCTTTTCCTATTTGGAACCAGTATGTTGTTCCATGTCCAGTTCTAACTGTTGCTTCTTGACCTGCATATAGGTTTCTCAAGAGGCAGGTCAGGTGGTCTGGTATTCCCATCTCTTTCAGAATTTTCCACAGTTTATTGTGATCCACACAGTCAAAGGCTTTGGCATAACAGAAATCAATGTTTTTCTGGAATTCTCTTGCTTTTTCTATGATCTAACGGATGTTGGCAATTTGATCTCTGGTTCCTCTCCCTTTTATAAAACCAAGGATATTTATTTATTATCCTCATTTGATAGATAAAAAAAAGCTGAGGCACAGAGAGTGACTTGCCCAAGCCATGTAGCTAGTAAGTGACTTAGTTGGGATTAGACATCAAGCAGTCTAGTCCAGCGTTCTGGTCTGTTCCCACCCAGCCATCTGCCCCAGACTCAGCGCCTCCATGTCCATGTGCCCCAAGTGTGACATGGAGGTATACTTTGGTGAGTGGGTGACCTCCCTGGGGAAGGACTGGCATCAGCCTTGCCTGAAGTGTGAGAATGTGGAAAGACACTGACCTTGGGGGAGTCATGCAGAACATGAAGGCAAGCCCTTTGGCAACCACCCCTGCTACACAACCATGTTTGGACCCAAAGGCTTTAGGCACAGTGGAGCTAAGAGCCACTCTTTCAAGTAGACCCAGGTTTTGAAGATCGTATCTTCAACTGCCTGCTGGGCTGGTGCCCTCCAGGCTGATAGCAGGCCTTCCCCACAGGCACCTGGGGCTCCCCTGCAGACCCTCATCCCCTCAGTAAACCCAGATATTTGGGAGGGGGGAAGACATCAAGCAGTCTGATTCCATAGCCCCATTTTTTTTTTTTTTTTGCTACATTGGGTCTTCATTGGTGCACATGGGCTTTCTCTAGTTGCAGTGAGTGTGGGCTACTCTCTACTTGTGGTGTACAGGCTTCCCATTATGGAACGTAGGCTCTGTAGTTGTGCTGCGTGGGCTTAGTTGCTCTATGACATATGGGATCTTCCGGAACCAGGGATCAAACCCATGTCCCCTGCATTGGCAGGCGAATTCTTAACCACTGGACCACCAGGGAAGTCCCTCAATAGCCCCTTCTTGAATGCTTTATGTGTTCATGAAGAAGAGAAAGGGAAAAGAGGCACTGACGGTAGAAAGAACATACACCAGAGCACCAACTGCACCGTGTTGTTTAGAGAGCAGCAGGTAGTCAGTGTGGCTTGAGCATTAAGGTACGCTTGCCCAAAGATGGCATGGTGGAAGGCCAGAAAGATAGACTGAGCACATATTTGACTAACATATGTTCCCTATATATGGAATTTCCAAACAGGAAGATGGCTATTGCTCTGGCATGAGGGTAGTCTCTGATTTCAGTGTTTTGTTCATGGCAAGAGCATCAGGCTTTTTTATCCTTTCGAAACTATAGCATTCAGTTCTGTCTTCAGAGGATACTGTTCTGGTGCCGACCAGATGGAAGCCTTCCATCAGTAAAGTGTCAATCAGTAAGCCAAGAACATTAGTTCCGTTGGCCAGTTTTCGGTTATCAGGTTTTATGGAGATATACCTAGGACACACAAAAATGTTCAGTTACGAAATATCCCTTTAATAACTAGCAAAACTAAATATATAAGTTTGATTTATAACTTCAAATAAAGGCATAATACCACTTTTATCAGGTTTTTTTAAAGACTTCATTTATAAATCTAAGCCAGTAATTTCAGGCTACTGAAAACAGAGACCCTACTGTAATCTCCAAAGTCATTTTAATTCCACATTTAGGAATATAGCTAACACTGATGAAGTCTCACTACGCAATTATTTCCTGGAGCAAACAATTACATCAAACAATTAAATTAGCTTTTGATTGTTATATAATTTAACTATTTCCAGTTTTTCTTTTTGACTTGCTAAATATTGTTTAGTTTAATTAATTGATTCAATCATTTTGATGAATACTTGATCCTTTTACAGTTTCCCCCTAGATTTAATTTTACTCATTATCAGCACTGACATTACAAATTTTCTCCTGTGACTTTCTGTTATCGAAAGCATTTTTTCAGGTGAGGTTTTGCAGATATTAAATGTCAAGATTTTATTGTCAATTTTTCTCAATAACTATCCATAGTTGAAGAGCAAAACAAAGGATCTAAAAGGACTCTAAAGTCAAAGTGACAAAACTTCCTATTTCCTAGAAAATTCAATAAAATCAATACACATAAATCAAGAAAAAATATATACCTTAACTTTCAGATTGTGCTGTGCTTAGTTGCTCAGTCATGTCTGACTCATTGTGACCCCATGGACTATAGCCTGCCAGGCTCCTCTGTCCGTGGGGATTCTCCAGGCAAGAATTCTGGAGTGGGTTGCCATGACCTCCTCCAGGGAATCGTCCCAACCCAGGAATCAAACTGGGTCTCGTGCACTGCAGGCAGATTCTTTAGCATCTAAGCCACCAGGGAAGATTTCTTTAATAATGTCAACATAATAATACGTTGCTTTAATAATGTCAACATAACATATCCACAAAGATACAGCTATATTGCCCCTTATCTACCGTCCAGGATGTTTTTTATGTCTTTGTGTCCTCCCACATGACATGAGTCTGAACAAGCTCCAGGAGTTGGTGATGGACAGGGAAGCCTGGCATGCTGCAGTCCATGGGTTCACAAAGAGTAGGACACGACTGAGCGACTGAACTGTCCTCCCACCATTTGTTTATGAAATGTGGGGGAAAAAAAAAAAGGCTAACTTAAATTAGTTCCAGGCTGCCACCTAAACTGTCTGTGGTTTTATGGGATAAAAAAAGCCTTGGGGACACCGCTAGCCTCCTTTTAATTATGATTGATAGACTGGTTACTGTAGTTCACATTTAGAAACTCGTTCTAGACAAAGAAAAGAATTCAATAATAAAACGTAAGAATTATGAAACTACAAAGTACATACCCAAAAAATGTTTATGTTTAATACAGCAAATTTTTAACATTAGTAAATGATTTCATCTACCCACAAGCCCCAGATCTTGATTGTAGAGCCTAGAAACATTTGTCAAAGAAAAAATGTTACAGAACATCTGACAAAATTAAGATGCAAGTAGTATTGTTGTTCAGTTTCTAAGTTGTGCCCAACTCTTTTGCAACCCCATGGACTGTAGCCCTCCAGGCTCCTCAGTCCATGGGATTTTCCAAACAAGAATACTGGAGTGGGTTGCCATTTCCTTCTCCAGGGGATCTTCCTGACCCAGGGATCGAACTCACGTCCCCTGAATTGGTAGGCGGGTTTATCACTGAGCCAAGTGGAATGTACTTGCAAGAAATCACTGGGCCTAAATATCAGATTCCCTAAGATGCCAAATTGAGAAATGGAAGATTTCAAGGCACAAGGAAAAGAGAAAAGAAACTAATGAGAAATGGAAAATCAAAACTTCTTTTAAAAACTTAAAAGGCAACTACGCGTCTCCATTTGAGCTAGTTTAAAAAGGAAAAGACAGACAGAATATGCTACCAAAACTCTAGAGTCCTGTGACCATAACTTGAGCTTGATAATGTGGTATCATGAATGGCCCTCTGCAAGATGCATGCCAAATATTTTTAGTACTATGAACTTAAGAGATAATAACTGAGCAACTTGCTAGGTTACCAAGACCTCAAAGTGATAAATCATATTAGTAGAACATAACTGAACAGCTGGATGATATATCAGGCTCTGAGGAGCCATTCAGGCTTACTTCTCCACTTTTCACCTTCAAAAAGAACGTCTGAATGGACATATTCAGACCAAGGAGTGAGCAGGAAATAAAAATGATTGCCAGCTAAGTGGGATATACCTAAGGTGGGCCTCTTAAGACCAAGAATTTTCATCCGATGACGTAAACTCCCAATAATGTCACCAGATTTGGGTTATCTCGGTTCGGTTCGGTTCAGTTCAGTTCAGTCAGTTGTGTCCAACTCTTTGCGACCCCATGGACTGCAGCACTGCAGCCAGGGGTCCCCGTCCATCACCAACGGCTGGAGCTTGCTCAAACTCATGTGCGAGTCAGTGATGCCATTTAACCATCTCATCCTCTGTTGTCCCCTTCTCCTCCTGCCTTCAATCCTGGGTTATCTACCTCTACTTTGAAATTGTAGTTACAGAAAAAAAAATCACAAACTACTTATCAGCTGAAAAAATTCTAAACTTCAAACACTGAAAAGAATACCAAATATGGTGATGCATTTAAAAATCTAATTTTAAAAATCGCTTCTAGTTTTAGAGTTATCTATTTTGGAATTTAAGTATAATGCCATTCTCTTATTAAGATGAAAAAAATCTGATTTGTAAAACAAACACTAAACGAGAAGGGAAACTACTGTCACTGTACACACACAAATATCCCAACTTGAGTTTGTTTTTCAAGATTACAAAAAGATTACATTTCAAGATTACATTTTCTCCAAATGTGTAGTTTTTAAAGATCATTTAGTATTTCCAGGATATCTTCTTACTTTGCATGTTTCTTCTTGAAATCAATTATACCATTTTTCCTTATGTTTTTAACTTTTTAGAAAGGGATCCCCAAAGATCTTAATCACACAAATTTTTAAATAAAAACTGGTAATTCCCCTTTTGTTTATTTTAGTGTCCTACCAATTGTGCACAGAGCTATCTTAAAACATTTTGAGGTGAAGATAGCGTCTTAGGTTTTCTCCACAATCAGCATGTTAATTTAACTGGATCCCTTTCCCCAAAATGACATTTCATGAAAAATAGATTATAAAGTGTGAAAACTTAAGAACTGTCATACTGCCCAGGGTTTTTAAGCTGGTATGCAGGACCCTGGGGTATGTTGTGGGAGAGGTAAACGTTCATTCCTGGTGTCTACTGCAAAAGTTAATATCCCAAAATATCTACCTTTACCCCCAAAAAAGTATATTTTATTTAAATACTATCAGTAAAGAACATATACAGACTCTTTCCCCCTCCTGAAAATTCAAGCCAGCTTTCACAGTTAGTAAAATAATAGTGGGACCACATTAAGACATTTTTAAGGGGGAAAAGACGTGTCCGTGACAGTAGAGTGAAAATCAGCCTGAGGGTCCAGCCAAGAATAACAGGGGGAGAAAGTGAATAACTGACTCAGAAGCAACTATCCTTAATATACTGACAGCCTATCCCAATATTTTGAGTTGTGCAAGAGTGCCAACGATGTAACAGGAGACCAGATTTGCCATGGGATATATCTGCCTTAATGGTGTTTAAGAAATAAAGTGAAATGGAGAAAAATTAGTAGCCAAATCAGAACGGCTGAAAGAACAAATATACATAGAGTGTAAGGAAATCAAGACAAACTGTTGAGCCTTTACTATACGCCAGCAACCAAAAGAAACCCGTAGGATAGAAAAAGGCATCTCATTCCATGGGGGTGGAACATAATCTATGAAAATTATTTCCTCCTACAACTTGAATGACCATAGACCCAGTTTTCCCTGAACTACTTTGATTTATTCCTGTTGTCCCATGTAATAACAATTCTTTCTTTCACTCTGAAAAGTACCCCAATCTGGACAATAATTATCTGGTCATTCCACCCAACTCTACTGATTCCCTCCCCCACTCCAAAAAAAATTATTTTCAGTCATCATTTTTTCTAAGAAAATTCAGGCATGAGAAAATTTCAGTTTTGAGGAGAAACATTAGGAACTGCTATAGAACAGAGGCTTCAAAGTACAAAATACCTGATTCTTGTTTGGTTGTCAGTAGTGCTGTCAGAGCCGCATTGGAAAACCAGGTCATGGTAAGATGGTCTTTGTGGAGGCAGTGGAAGTAAGGTCATCTGAGGGAAAGAGTTACTACTTGAGGCTGGTGCGGAAGGTTGTTCTATAAACACTGTAATCCTCCCAGTTAGCATCTCAATTGTTTTGCTGCAAGAGCCAAACACCCTGAAGAAAGCCTGAGTATTTCGGCTTAGGAAATGTACCTCCACAAGAGCAGGTCTTGGCTGTAACTTGTGTTCTTGGTTTAAGAGGTCCACCAGAGGATTGAGTTCATAGAATAGAGCCTCTCTCTGAAGTCTAAGATGGTCTGAAAAGTCAGTGGGTAGTAGAAGTTGCTGAGTTCTCAAAAAATCTAAGATGAAACTAAATAAAACACCATCTCTGTCCACAAAAATCTGGCCATCAACCATCTTGAATTCTTTGTCTCTGCCATCTAACATTCTCATCAACCGAGAGCCAGGAAACTGCTGTAAGGTGGAAGACCGTGTGGTGAATACCTTCCCTCCCACGTTCAAAGTGACCAGTTCCTGACCACTCATTCTTCTCTTGCTTCCAAGTGAAGGCCACAAACCATCAGACACAGCCTTAGGAACCTGTAAATCAACCTTAACCACAATGTTAGTTATATATGATTAAGAAATCCAGGGGAGGGGAAAATAACAGAAACAGAGACCTAAATTTCCAGGTAACTACTGTTAAAGCAAATAGTGTGTCCATAGCCGTGTTTACAAATTTGAGAGTTGCTTGGGAACCTGCAGTATACAAAGTGAAAAAGCAACAGATGAGAAACTGGATAGTTCAAGGAAACTGCCAATAGGCCTGAGAACAGGGGACAGTTACAGTATCCCATCTAAAAAGAAAAATCCTTCATAAAAACCTCTTATAAATATGTATTCAAATATATTCTGGAACCAGAAAACCATTCAGCCTCTCCACACCGCGTATCTACTCGAGTCCTCATGGCAGAGACACTTTCTAGAGAAACATCTTAATTTCTTACGACCCCTGTAGAAATTTAGTGGCTAAATTCTAGATTGACCGTTGGGGATGAGGCAGTCATTACCTCAATCAGCAGCTGAAGGTGACTCCTCTTCTCATAACTGCAAAGATTCTTCTGTACTTGAAATTTAGTTGCCACCTTTTTTGCCCATCCCTGCTTGTATTACCTCCTCTTAACCAAATTAATGTACTGGGGTGAACACCCTCTGGGCTGTCAAGGAATGTCTTGCCCCTTGACAGAAATAAGTTTGACTGAAAGAGGTTCTAAGTCACTTCCTGTTTTCATCTGAAGCCTAAACAAGGTGAGAAAAATTACGTATTTTTCTTCTGTGGGAGATAGGGCATCTTTACCTCATGTGAGCAGCCAGGGTAGTACTAGTGTTGAGCTGGTTTACTTTGTACTTTGTAATAGCTGATAGACTGCTTCATCTACTGTCAAGTGAGTCTCACTGAAGTTCTTTAAACAAGTGGACTGGTTGGTTGTACAGTTGCCATTATATTTTGGAACAACACTTAGTTGCCAGTAAAAAGGAGGTCTTCCCACTTCCTGCTTTTGCCATGTGTTCTTTTTAACCCATGCCTTGTCTTACACAGTCACTAACACTTCTGTAGTTTACCACCAAATTCCTTTGGTGATAAATTTACAAAACCTAAAAGCAGATAAAAGGCAAACTGAAATAAATCTCCACCCTCCTAAAAATGTCAGCTTAGCATAAGAAAATGCCAGTTTTTGTTTACATGAGATTTACATTGTATTGAAAAAGGAAATCAACCATCTGCAGAAAAAGCTGCAAATTCAATCCATCTTATCTTATTCCTTTTTTAAAGAATGTTCACTCTCAAAAAACAAAAAAGAGTTGTTTTACAAGAGCAGTCTTTATTACATGCTTAAAAACAATCATTACACTACCTCATCAATACAGTATTAAATCATGTACTCTCTTACCCCCTCCTTTCATAGCACAAACATAACCGATACTGGGGATAGGATGCTAATTTCAAAAGCACCTTAAAAAGGAAGGAGGGCTGGAGACTAAACTATTAAATTTCACTTTTATCTTTATGCTACCTAATTTCAACATGTATAAGACATTATTTTTGAAAGGAATATTTTTAGAGGGCGATATCTGACTGGAATTTTAACCAAATCTGAACTACCACTCTATTCTAACAAATTTCTAACAAAAGACACAGAACTATGTACTTGAAACAGATTTTATAATAGTTTATATTTGCACACAAATTCTGCCACATTGTTCAGCACCACCAAAGTAAAACTCTTCAATCTTTCACTGAAAATGAAAAGCCCATCTGTCAACTGTTCCCAGTAAAAAACTGATTGTTCTACAAAATCAGCTGATCTAGTCAGGTAGGAGCTAAAGTTTGAAAGATTATCTTTCCAAGTTGCGATTTCATCAAATAGAGACCATTCTAAGAACATGGTGGGACTGAAGAAAATGAGAAGGCCAAGCAGAATGACCACCACAAATAATGGATAAAGTCTCCAGGGAATCTTGCTAATGAACGTGCCAGTATCTTGAGGCAAGGAAAGTTTATCCACGTCCACTAGTTTTATGTCTTCCCACTGACTGGTATCAAAGTTCTTCATCAAAGGGCTTGAGGGCAAATTTGAGGGAGGCAAAGGAGTTTCCTTGATGACTTTTATTTTCTCCCTGAACTCCTGCATCTGCTGCAGAAATATGATGGGTTCTGACACATCTTTGAAAGCCTCAGCAATGTTAAAGGCCATTCGCTGTTCCTGCAAGATGGTGTTGAGTTTGTTGATCTCTGGGTCATAGGCCTGCATCACTGCAAGTTTCATGGTCTCAAAGTCAGACAGGATTTCATTCTTCTTCTGATCTAACGTGTATTGTAACTTCTCAAAAAACTCCTTCACTTTATCCGAATCTTTAGTCAGCAACTGTAGAGACTTCCTTTTGCTAGTTTCCAAGGTATCCAAGCGAGAAAGGGCATCTCCCCGACGCCAGGTCTCAAAGCTCTGGAAGAGGGACTCAAAGGCGTCCCTTTCCTGAGCGTAGGCATCTTCGATAGAACAGAAGACGTGCTTGGTGTGCTCACCCCGAGTCGCACAGATGCCACAGATCAGCTGCATGTCAGTCAGGCAGAAAATGTTGAGAGGCTGTCCCAAGTGTCCTTTGCACACTGGCATTTTGGGAGAGACCTTAATCTTGTTATACTTTTCCACAATACCCTTCAGGGAGTAATTAACCTGCAGGCTGTTGACTCCCGTCGCTGAAGTTTCCTTCCGGCACGTGGGGCACTTAAATGGAGAGGATCTCCACAGGGAATTCCGCACATTCCCCTCTAAGATCCCTTCTAAGCACTTTTTGCAAAAGTTGTGTGAGCAAGGCAAAACTCGGGGATCATCAAACAGACTGCAACAGATTGGGCACGTGAGGTCTTCTTCAAGCAGCTCCATCACATCTCCTACCAGAGAGAGAGAAACATTTTATTTTACGCTGGGAATCCCCTCCATTTGGACTATGAAATAATTAGAAGAAACTATCTTCACAGCCATTAAAAAATGCTCCTGTCACAGAAATAACTGGTCAAGCAAAGAAAATAAGAGAAATTTGGGACGGGAATGCACACCAAAGCAGATTTCATCTGCTGGGACTAGAACACACTCCTTATCAGTGGGGCTCCCTGCACACAAGGCCTTTGTGTGGGCTTTCCAACAACAGGCATTGGCTGAGACAGGGCGAGGACTGGGACAACTGCAAGTTGAGCCAGCAGGGCCCAAATGCTTGTTTTAAAACAGAGCTGACTACTAGCTGTCAGAAACAAAGCCACTCAGTGTCTGAGCAGAATGAGCTCTTTAGTCTGGGCCCACAATTATAAAATGGTATGCTATTTAAAGAAAGAAGCAGAGATATAAATCCAAGCATGTTCTCTCACAGAGACTTTTATTAAAAACTGGCACATTTTCCTATTTCAAAGGCAAGATTACAATTATTAAAATCAGGGGTAAAAACATAAAATGAGAGAGCTGCAATTCATTCTTCCCTAGAGAACTAAATGGATATTTTTTAAAACCACTGGGACAGTAATCAAAGCTGTCTGCACTGTCTGGAGCAATCAGTTCTCAAGGTGCAGTGGGGAGAAACCTGGGCGACCCTAAGCCTCTTCCAGGGCACCTGTGAGGACAATACTATTTTCATAGTAATACTGAGATGCTATTTACCTTTGGCACAGTGTTGACACTGCACTGTTAAAAAAGCAACGGTAAGCAGACACAGCTGTGGCCTTAGCAAGAACCAAACAAGACCACAGGTAGCCCCAAACTGGATTCCTAATGTATTCTTCACCACCACACACCCACAGCTGGGGCAAAGGTGAGGGCAGCCAGTTTCAGTTTAGAATGTTCTTGATGAAACGGTAAAAATTATGCATTGTACTAAATCTTAATTCTTCTGTACATGTCTTTGTAAATCTTTCATGTAACAAAATATGAAGTAACCACAAAGTATTTCTATTGCATACCAGCAGATACTGTCTGAAGCAAAAGCAATTAGGCAATTTAGCCACAAGCTAATCAGCTGCTTTTTCCAGGGAACGCCATTTTTATACTTGAAACAATGAATGACAAACTGTGGGTGTGGAGACTATCTGGCAGACATTTTTCTGAAAACAAACAAAATGAGCCCATCACTTCAAGGGAAACAAATGACAGTTTCTCGCCAATGATAAAAAGTTGAATTTTTAAGTGAAAACTGGATTTTGGCAAACATAGTTGCCACTTAAGAGCTTGACAGTTTACCATTAATTAAAGACTTTTCCAATGAAACAAGTGGTAATATTAACATGCGTATTGTTTTACGACAGAGATCTTTGTATAATGAAATATGTCACTGTTTGGAGATCTACTGGAGAAGGAAACGGCAACCCACTCCACTGTTCTTGCCTAGAGAATCCTGTGGATGGAGGAGCCTGGTGGGCTGCTGTCCATAGGGTCGCACAGAGTCAGACACAACTGAAGCTACTTAGCGTGCGTGCGTGCATTGGAGATCTACATTACACAGCGAATTAACTGGTTCAAATCACCAATGCATGTTACAGGTCATGCCTGGGTAAAAGATCAAAAGACCAATATGTTAAAAAAAATATGATTTCAGATTTCATACTTCAACCAACTATTAACAAACTACCACTTGTTGAGTTTTGGTATAGTATCAAAGAAGAGTGATAGTTTTCCGAAAAGGGCATTAAAATATTCCTCCTTTCACCAACTACGTATCTGTCCCAAGCCAAATTGGATTTTCTTTGTATATTTCAACCAAAATAACTGATTGTAATAGATGTAATGCAGAGATACAGAAAAGATTCCTGTTGTTGTCTACTAAATGGCGATTCTTGACAGAGATCTCTAAATATGTAAACCAAGGCCACCCTTCTCACAATTGTTCTGAAAAGTTATTTTTCACAAATTACTTATGTTAACATGTGATAGGCTTATCGTCATTTTAAATGAATTACCTTAAATTTTTTTCTCAGTTTTAATTTCAAATACACATGTAAATAAAAGTTCTTGGGAGCCTCAGCTTTCAAGTGTAAAGGGGTCCTGAGACCAAAATATTTGAGACCTTTGAACTAGAGAATACTAATTTTCATTTCAAGTTTATTCTTTTAAAATGTATATTTTAAAACTTTTATCCCTAAAGTTTTAGAAACAAAAATAGCACTAAATATGTCCCCATTCAGTTCACTAAGATAAATATATCCTTCAGTATTTATCACATTACCACCAAAGTAATATACAATTTATGAATAATAAATAAATAAAATAGGGTCTACTAATTTCTATGTCAAGGAACCAGAGATCAAATTGCCAACATCCACTGGATCATGGAAAAAGCAAGAGTTACAGAAAAACATTTATTTCTGCTTTATTGACTATGCCAAAGCCTTTGACTGTGTGGATCACAATAAACTGTGGAAAATTCTGAAAGAGATGGGAATACCAGACCACCTGATCTGCCTCTTGAGAAATCTGTATGCAGGTCAGGAAGCAACAGTTAGAACTGGACATGGAACAACAGACTGGTTCCAGATAGGAAAAGGAGTACGTCAAGGCTGTATATTGTCACCCTGTTTATTTAACTTATATGCAGAGTACATCATGAGAAACGCTGGACTGGAAGAAACACAAGCTGGAATCAAGACTGCTGGGAGAAATATCAATAACCTCAGATATGCAGATGACACCACCCTTATGGCAGAAAGTGAAGAGGAACTAAAAAGCCTCTTGATGAAGGTGAAAGTGGAAAGTGAAAAAGTTGGCTTAAAGCTCAACGTTCAGAAAACGAAGATCATGGCATCCGGTCCCATCACTTCATGGGAAATAGATGGGGAAACAGTGCAAACAGTGTCAGACTTTATTTTTTTGGGCTCCAAAATCACAGCAGATGGTGATTGCAGCCATGAAATTAAAAGACGCTTACTCCTTGGAAGGAAAGTTATGACCAACCTAGACAGCATATTCAAAAGCAGAGACATTACTTTGCCAACAAAGGTTCGTCTAGTCAAGGCTATGGTTTTTCCAGTGGTCATGTATGGATGTGACAGTTGGATTGTGAAGAAGGCTGAGCACTGAAGAATTGATGCTTTTGAACTGTGGTGTTGGAGAAGACTCTTGAGAGTCCCTTGGACTGCAAGGAGATCCAACCAGTCCATTCTAAAGGAGATCAGCCCTGGGATTTTTTTGGAAGGAATGATGCTAAAGCTGAAACTCCAGTACTTTGGCCACCTCATGCGAAGAGTTGACTCATTGGAAAAGACTCTGATGCTGGGAGGGATTGGGGGCAGGAGGAGAAGGGGATGACAGAGGATGAGATAAGCATCACTGACTCCATGGACTTGAGTCTGGGTGAACTCCAGGAGTTGGTGATGGACAGGGAGGCCTGGCGTGCTGCGATTCATGGGGTCGCAAAGAGTTGGACACGACTGAGCGGCTGATCTGATCTGATCTGATCTGAATCTCTATGTCATCTTATAACCAAAAGTAAGTAAACACTTTTGACAGTAATTTTAAGAATCACAATTGGACCTACAATGTAGAAGACTTAAAAGATAAGCTGAACTTGCAGGACTAATTGGTTTATGGTCTTCGGTTGTAAGAGATATTTGTATAATACATATATATGTGGAACTGGGGCTTCCTTGGTGGCTCAATGGTTTGATCTCGGTCGGGAAGATCCCCTGGAGAAGGAAATGGCAACCCACTCCAGTATTCTTGCCTGTGAAATCCAATGGATAGAGGTGCCTGGTGGGCTACAGTCCATGGGGTCGCAGAGTCAGACACGACTTAGCAACTAAACAACAATGTAGAACTAAAGTAGAGTATTCTGTCAAAATGTAGTGTTACATGGCAAAAATGGTGATGAGCTTATTTTTCTGAAAAATCTTTTGTGACATGACAAATCAAATAATCTTCGAAAAGCACTGGAAAGAGAATGGCTTCAGAGACTGAGGTCAGTGTGCTAAAAGGTTATCAAGCAGTTATAAAACACTCTCTTTAGAGCAAAGAAAGAAAACTTTTCATGACCCTCCACCACTAGTCCTGGTTCCATCACCTCCCCTGCTCTCTAACATGTTTCACCTAGAATTATATTTTGGAGTACGCAGTAGAAACAGGAAAGTAGCGGCGGCAGCATTCAATAAAGTAAACCTAATTTACTCTTCCTTGCCAGGTTAATATTTCCAGAGAATCCTATCTAAGCATGTTAAATAACTAAAAGGAAGAACAAAGGATACCAAGTTTTGTCATGAGAAGGAGAAAAAGGGACCCAAGACAAAGAAACTTCCAAGTATGATCAAAAAGAAAAAAGGAAAATGTCACACAAAGGAAAATTTAGAAATAATAGTCATCCCAAAGCCATAATCAATTTACAGCTCTTAAAATGAACCAGAGAAAAACGTTATTTGGAAAGTCCCTTTTCTAAAAAAATTGCATCAAAACCATAGTAGAACCTGTTATTTCACTTTTAGTGATACAACTTATAAATTTTAGTTCATAATTTAAAGATTTTCATTTTAATCCACATTAAAACAATTTTATTTTCTTAGCTTTATACTCAAAACCTTATGTCAAAACTCTGTGAGCAATTCCCTAGCTGACTTTTAGAGGAAACTGAGATATATTAGCCTAACAACCCAAGAAACCATGGCAAGTTTGTTGCCTTTAAAGTTTTAAAGGAAAACAATAAGGTTTTTAGCCTAACTAAGAGAAGGGTATGCTTCACAGTAAAGGAACTTACAGCTTCTTTTCTTAAAAGTGTGCTAACACATAAAAATCTAAATAAATCGCCTGAGCTTACTTCTTTGACAAAACTAAAATATACATCCCCTTTTTAGGGGGACAAATATAGATGTTAAGAAACTTTATTATGTGAACAAAATTTTTGTTCACCAGTCATAAAATTTCAACTTAATCAATCTCAAACTAAGTATATAAAGGCAAACAAGTTTTCCAAGATTCATTTCTTCTTTTGAATTAAAACTTCCCAAGTTGTTTATTTTGGCTGCTCCACACAGCTTGTGGGATCTTAGTTCCCTGACTAGGAATTGAACCTGGGCCTGTAGTAAGGAAATCGCAGAGTCCTAATCATCACACTGCCAAGGAATTCCTAAAAATCTCCCAAGTTCTATACCAACAAAGAAAGTAGCTGAGTATATAACTAGTTACCTACCACCTCCTCTGGTTTTCAACTTCATTTGTCTACTATATTTATACTTTAAAATATATTTTTTAATTTATGGAGAATAAAACTCCTTTTTGTACATAATTCTTTGAGTTTTGACAAATGCAGTTGTATAACACCACCACAGATTTATTTTTAAGCAAACTTTCAAAATATCCACTCAAGGAAGACTATAAAAACTGTTTGATCAATACTACCTTGAGTAGGTATATATTAATAGCAACAAGAGTCTTTAATACACCAACCAGAATACTTTTAAAAGATAGAAAAGCTAACAGTTACAAGCTTCCCTGATGGCTCAGACAGTAAAGAATTTGCCTGCAATGTAGGAAACCCAGGTTCGATCCCTGGGTTGGGAAGATCCCCTGGAGAAGGGAATGGGTACCCACTCCAGCACTCTTGCCTGGAGAATCCCATGGACAGAGGAGCCTGGCAGCTACAGTCCATGAGGTCGCAGAGTCGGACACGGCTTTAGACTAACACAACCCAAGGGAAAGGAGTCATAAAACACAATTAAAGTTGACTTCTCCCTCCTGGAAGCCTTTTTGTTTTTATATGCTCAACTCAAAATGATTATAAATGAAGAGGTGTTCATTTTATTCACTCTTAAAAGGTAATTTTAATAAAACCTTTTAATTAAAAGAACCTTTCCTATTAAATCTTGGCACTTCATTAGTTGACAACAATATAAAGTTCAAAATAATAGCCATGATTTTTTCCCCAAATCCCATTAGAGAATAAAAAGATTATAACTTGTATCTTAGAAATTTAAACCTGATTTCCATCCTGCTTTGATCTTTGAATTCAGAGATTTCAAAGCAGTATCTAAATACCTAACAAGTAACTAGATAGAAAATACTGAAACTCACTTCACAGACAAAACTAAATTATGTGAACTCTACTAAACAGCCAATCATCAATCAACCTTATTTTGGAACAAAGTATAGAATAAAAGAGCTCACCTTTTAAAAACTTATGTCCTCTAATCCCACTAGTTAATTTTATTTTCAAATAGTATACTGATAATTTAGTAAGAGATCCACTAAATGGTTTCTTGAAACTTACTGAAGATGTATTAACAATAATTGAGTCTAGGTGGAGGATGTAAGGATATCTATTGTAGTGTACTTTTAATTTTCAGTATATTTGAAAATTTTCACAAAAGTTGGAAAAAAAAAACTCAACAGTGAGACCAGTTATAAGAAAATCATATTGTGCTAAAAAGGTAAAACTTTAGAAATACTAGCTGACTATGATAAGCCTCATAAAGAGCTTAATCTGCTGTAATATTTTTTTATCTTTTATAAAATTAAAAGTATCTTATTGGAAATCTCTGGATCCAGGCCTATGAGTAGACTGACATACTCATTTTTGCTCTCAATCTATGACCCTGGACAAACCACTTACACATGTTAAACTGTGTAAAACCTCATTGAAAAACTGTTTTGAAAGTTATCTAATATATGAAAACTATTTACCAAGTTGTTTTTTTTTTAAGTACTCTTTCAGTATGTTATTAACACTTCATTCTGGCTTTTAGAGACTGTGCCAAAACATGATCCAAACAGGATAATGTGAGATTAAGAAAAAAACAAAATTTCTGATAACTTAAAAAAGGAATATGAAAATTAATATACCAAGTATAGTATCTAAAATAGCTTATCTAATTGTTACATGGCCCTTGCAAACACCGTATAATTTACCTTTGTGTCCATATAAGACATACCTTTTCTGGCACTGTCCTAGAACAAGTGGCAGTAATAAGTAAATAAGTAATAATAAGTAAAATTTCCCCCACAGTATTTCTAATAGGATTCCTGATTAGAGCAAAATAAACCTAGTACAGAAAGTCTAGCAGCTTAGAAGCCCTGCCTACTCACAATGTTCACAAGTTTTTGGACTAAGATGACATCTCAAAACCCAAAAACTAGGTCATTACCTTCATAGTCCAGACAAATTTGGAAAAAATTAGTTTTTTCCTTTCCTTCATTCTCTTCTCTATGCCACTCTTTTTCCTTGACTCCTTTGTTTATTCTTCTTTTATCTCATCTTCCCCATTCTACTTCAAGGAACATAATCTTTTTGATTTCCTCTTATTCCCTCCTTATCTCACACCTTCTCTCTCTTATGTGATAGTCACCCAAGATATTATTCTGTAATCCTGTTAATCAGTAGCATTAAATCAATAGTTCTAGGACTATGAGCTAGATCAGATATCACTATCCTATTTATGAACAACTATTTAGAAATCTATGAGGCCATCTAATGGTATGGAATCCCAGTCTCTCCCACCCAGATGAAATCAATTAGAATAAAATGAGGGTCTGAATTTCAAGGAAACATAATATATGGCCTAAATTATTCTCCTAGTCTGGTACCAACCAGATTCAGATTATTTATCTTTACCTGTTAAGAGTTAAAATTAACTTAAATTGGACTACCAACAAAGGTTTTATGAACCAGATGTGTCTGGTTTCTTTTCTCCCAAATAAATGTAAAGAGGTTTAAATGAAGGTGAAAAAATTTTAGAACAAATCTTTCGCAACAACAAACTTGGCAATCACTAGCCTAAATTATTATCCCCACCTGATTGGTATCTACTAAAAGTTTTCATTATCTAGCCCTGCATTTGAGGTTAATGCCAGCTTTCAGAAAAGTACTGTCAACTCAGTACACAGCAAGCTAGATCTGGTAAGTGAAATCACGTAGTGTGTAATACTGCGCCAAGAGAAAAAGGTTATTTTGTGGCTAACTGATCAGTACTACCTACCAATAAAATTGGTCTGAACCAAGTTCCCTTTGTTCAGTGTAGAATTACATACACATTTTATTCTAAGTAAAACTCATCTAGAAAATATTTCAAATAGAAAGCTGATTATGCTAAACTTTAAGCAATTTCCAGGTTGGCTATATTCTATCCACTATGCTGACACTCCGCCCTCCTATTCAGTATATGCACATATTCAGGGGAAAAAAGAAAGAGCTCCTCTGGGAATTTTAAAGGGTTGGCCAGGCTATTGCCAAATAGGATACACTTGTGCTTATTCCACAGGAAAGACAATGATTTAAACTACTGGCAAAAATTTTCAGTTCCACTCTTCCTTAGAAATGTATCTACACCTATAATGCAAATGAATTAGAAAGCATCCACATTAAGGGAATCTGCTTGGATTCCCTCAAGGGCTTAACTGGAGTGTAACTATTCTCTATGTCAAAGGACACCTATTTTTGGTTAACTGTTAGGGGTGCTATTCCTCTAGTACCTAAGAGTTTCAAGGCAAGGTAATGACAGTAGCAGTGTCTTTCATGAATACAAAAATGGATAATCCAACGATCTAATGCTGTTTTAAAAGATGAAATATTAAGTAAAAAATCAGTTCCTGCCCTAAATTCCAAAATATAGCACATTTACAGAGGTATTATCATACAAGATGTGATAAATGCCTTACAAAAGGACATAGAAAGCTGACACCATACTAATGTTGGAGAGGTTATCCATACAAGTGGATTTTGTTTTTCTAAAATTGTAATTTGTGATTACAGAAAATTCAGGAAATATAGGGAAAAAATTACCCATGGTCATATTGCCAAGAAATAACCATTATTATTATTTTGGTGTATTTCGTCTAACATTATTTTGGCATATTTCTTCCAATCTTGTGTGTGTATGCACACCATATTTTAACAGAACTGGTAGCATAACACAACTTTGTGTCCACTTTTTCCACTTATTTTATTACCTGCATTTCCCCTATTGTTCCCCTATTCTTTTAAAAGATGATCATCTATCTTATGGATATGCTATTTCCTACTGTTTAATTTGGGGGGATTATAACATTTTAATGAACAATGTAGCAAAGTCTTAGTCCAACACTCTAATTATTTCCTTAGATGGTTCCTTTAAGTGTATTGTCAGGTGAGTCAAAGAGTAGAAACATTCTCAAGGCTCCTGAAAAAACTGCCAAGTTTCCCTCTAGAAAAGAGTACACCACTTTCTGCACTCTGACCAATGATGTATGATGGTGCTCCACCTCTCCAAGTAGTTCCTGACCTTACAACAGAACCATACTTTTATAGAACTTAGTTAAAAAAAAAACAAAAACAAAAAGAAGAAAAAGGCATACTTTACCATACCTACCTAAGTTTAAAGTATAAAACAGTTTATGGCAGTTAATATTAGTATGTGTCTGCATATCACCAATACATAGTATACAGTGCTAAAAGTTATGGGATAAGAATAAAACAAATACTGGGCTTAAAAACATCTTGGCAGTCATTTAGCTAAACACCTAACTTTACAAGTGAAAACAGAGCCCCACCCAACCCTGCAACTGTACACAGCAAGCAAGGCATAGGACCTGAGTTGCCCAATTATGAGACCTTAGCACTATCCGAAAAGTGGGTCAAGAATTCAGGATCCTCACTCATTAAATGGAGACATCTAATCATGAGTTCTCTAAATCCCTTCTAAAATGCTATAATTTTTACAAAGTAGATTGTAACAGATTCTCCAGTGAAGAAGGGTAAAGAGCACTGAAACTGCATCTAACTACCTAGTTTTCCAAGCACTAGTTCTCCCCTTCATGGAATCAGGATTTTTACAATACCTACCTCATGTTCTTGGAAAGATTAAGTAACGTGTGACAATCTTGTAAACTATTGACCTACATCAGTGTAAGGTGATTTAATTAACATATGTGTGTATAGATACTGTAAAAACTATAACTACACATTTAGTGTTATGTTAGAGCATGAGTGTATTAACCAAGAAAAGTCTAAGACAGTTGGACTCTTTTGAACTATAATTTTAAGGGAGGGCAAAGTGTTACATAGCATAGTAGGTGCAAAGCACCGTTGATGGAGATGGGCATACCTGTGGGCATAGCTGAACAGCTGTGGCAGAAGTTAGGGCCAGGTAACCAATACATGTAGAGAATAAAAATAACCTGGTGTTACAGAAAGACTTGCCAGAGAGGCTTAGTATGTCAGCTGGTGCAAAAAAAAAAAAGACTATTTTTAGGGAAAGACAGGAGAGTATGAAGAAATAGATCTTCTTACTGTTCAAGACACAAGTATAACCAATTAATCAACAACTCCATCAAGTTCTACCAGAGGGACTGGCTATGTAAAAGAAATTCTGCTTTTAAAATACCTATTATATAAAGGTCTCTAGGGTCAGAAAACTCAAGCCCTATCGTACAAACCCAAGCAGTGACACAGGAAGTGGAAAAAAAAAAAAAAAAACAACCCTATTTAAAAGCAAAAGTGGTTGTAGCCTCTTTTCCTTTACAATACAAATCTTTGAATTATGTTTCAAATAACTGTCATATAAAGTGTCTAAGTATTTAATCTATTTTTCTGGGTTTTGACAAAATACGAAAAGAACAAAGACCATTTATGAGGATGGGAACACATACACTCAACAGAGTTCGATTTTGAAAGGTTCTGGGCCTGAAGACATTGGGTGCTTTTCTGCTTAATGTAGGGAAAAGTATTGTAGTTTACCTCTGTCAATGCAAGCCAGGAGTATTGGTCAGGTTACTGTTTCCCAAGGCAAAGCAATCAGGTTTTGGTTTGTTTTTTCTTCAGATCGTGACTGGTAATCAAAACGAGGCTACTGCAGAGAAAGAACAAAGAAAGAAGAGTGTTACGCATTTATCTGCACAGGATCCTTAGTCTTGACCCTCACTTTTTTTTTCAATCATCCCCAACAAATAAAGCCAGCCGGCAAGGACCTGGTGAAAAAGCCATGAGCCTGGGATAGCCTGGCGATCTTTTGTGCTAAGGAGCTTCACGGCTAGGGCGCCCTCCCCCGGCACCAGGCAGCCTCCCCACGTTCAGTGCCAGAGGGTGGTGGTCGCGCGCTCCGACTCTGGTTCATGGTCGCCTCTTCTTTTGTAGGCGATCCCGAGGAGCCTGCGGTGAAGCCAGGAGCGCTTGGTAGCGGAGCAGGTTTCCTGGAGTCCGGCCACACTGGCCCGGCCCCCGGCCGCCCACCCGCACGCCGTTCCCCCCACCTCCGGTAACCGGGCCCGGCTGCTCTCCGCGGAGACCAGAGCGCAGACCGAGCTCTCCGCCAGCCCCCACGCACGCAGGTGCCCGCCCAGCCAGGGCAAGTCCCCACCCCGCTTCCCCAGGAGAAGCCGGCCAGCGCGTACTTATCTCGGACCTCCGGGGCCGGTGGAGGGGAGCCTCCGGGAGCCGCGCAGTGGCCAGTCCTCCGGCCGCGGGTACCGCGCGTTTACGAGGCGGGAACGGCTGCAAAATGGACTCGCGGCGCCGACGGGCCCCGCCCCGACGCCCTCCTTCCCCAGGCACTTCGGTCCGCCTCCCCCGCCGAGCCGCGCCTTTGTTCCGCCTTCCGCGGCTCGCCTTTCCCCCGGGGAGGGAGGCCGCGGGTGAGGGCAGGCGGGAGCCCTTCCGGTATCTCCAACCGCCGCCTGCAACCGCCTCCGCGTGCGGCGCGGGGCCGAGGGGCGGGCTCCCGGCGGCGCGCTCCTCTCGCTTCATCAGGGCTGCGCGCGCCCGCGGAGCGCCGTGCCCAGGGCGCCGGGCCGGGGACGCGGAGCGCGCGGACCCGCGGGCTGGGCCCGGGCCGAGCGCGGGCGACGGGAGGCGGCGTGGTCCCCGGTGGAGCCGCCTGGGAAGGAAGCCGGCGCACAACGAGATGGTTGGGTTTGGATTGTTGTACTTTTTTTTTTGTTCGTTGCATTTTTAGGAACAAAAAAAAAAGCCCAACCCTTCACACCGCTTCATCTGCATCTCTCACGACCAGAAGCTCGCCTCAGCGGCTTGGGGGAAACTGAGACGGCTGTCCGCCTGCACCCCACATCCCGGGGTGGGTGGGACGGGCACTTGCGCTGAGACCAAAGCCAGGGCTGTAGCCAAGGGCTCCAGCCAGAGCACAGTCAAAATACTTAACTATTGCCGCCCCCGTCCTCCCCATCTATTTCTTTGCAGGCTTTAGGCTGAACACGAGGGACCCAATTCAAGGTTTCTTTTTAGAGAAAACACCACTGTCCTTTCTTTCCTTTGGAGAGAAAGAACTTAAATACAATTAGCCGCTAGTCTGACTCAGTATTCTGACGTCCAGCCCCCTGTATAGGGACATTGTCTAATAGCAAAGGCGTTAAGCACTTTCAAACGATCAATTACAAGATTACAAATGTGAAAGAATGGCTTCTCCCAAACTCGCTGCCTTGAGGGATGTGAAGCATGGACAAAAAAAATCACAGAATATCCCCTGGGGTTGAGTTTGTCTGTGCACTGGAAGTCTGTGCTTTGGAAGTAGAATTCCTGGAGAAAAGGGTTGGTGCTTGGGCCCAGTAACTAACACTGCATACTTAGCTCAATCGCTATAAAAAGCTCCTCCCCACTCCAAAATGTCCAGTTCCTGACCATGCTTAGGTCCCATAAAACCCAGTTTTGTGTGTATCTGTTAAACCCAATTTTGCCTTTGAAGAATATGTTGCCGTCAAATATAGTCACAATCTGAAAGTTGAGAAATATGATTTATTCAGTGGGAATTTTTAGGACTTCAAGCCTGGGAGACAGCATCTCAAGTGACCCTGAAAGAACTGCTGGGGGTGGGGGAGGGTAGGGAGGTCAAGTTATAGAAATTTGCAACAAGGGGCAGGTAGTCTGAACATCAGAAGAATTGTTGTGAATTAAAGAAAACCAAGGAATTTAGTGTTTTCTACATACCAAAAGATGCAAGCGTCTGGGCTCACTGAAATCATTCTTTTCATATGCATCTCAGCTATCTGGGGCCATATCCTGTTTTTTCTCAGTGCTCACCATAGGGAACAGCTGCAGCCCAATGACTGCCCTGCAGCAGGTATTATTTTCCTTCCTGGTTGCCCTGGATGGCTGGAATCACTGATAACTGTGACATCCTTGTTTATTGATATGGCAGGAAATACTCCATTTCTCAAAGAGTTCCTATATTTATGGCATTTTGTCTTCATAAGAACACTGTGGAATGGCTATTGTGATCTGCAACCTATAGATGAGGAAGCAGATGAAGTGATAATTCCAAGACAAAAAACAGGCAGAATTGAGTCTCTGAAGTCATATTCCAGGTACACAGTCTTTCTATAGCAAGGTAACTGTCAGTACGAAAACTGCATCCCAGTCTCCTACTAAATAAGTGTTATTTTAAAAACCCCTGTTTCTATAAACATTTTCAATTACCCTAATATTAAAATGATAAAAGAGTGAAAAGTTATTAATTCATAAATCAGAAATGATCCTTATGTAATTATATGATACTCATGTGTATCTGGTTGGTGGTGGTGATTTAGTCGTTAAGTCATCTCTGACTCTTGCGACCCCATGGACTGTAGCCCACCAAGCTCCTCTGTCCTTGGGATTCTCCAGGCAAGAATATTAGAGTGGGTTGCCATTTCCTTCTCCAGGGGATCTTTCCCACCCAGGAATCGAACCTGGATCTCCTGATTGCAAGCAGATTCTTTACCAACTGAGCTGTGAGGTAATCTCTCTGGTTAGTGGTAGATATTAATAAATAAACTTCTGGCCAAGTAAATGAACACATTGGTTAAATCTGTGTAGAAATGCTTGATTGTCTTAAAAATTAACTACTATGAAAGCATTGTGTATTAAACTCTCAAGTGTAGAAAAATAGGGAAGGAAGAATAACCTATTTTCCCTCCCATGGTCCTAATTTTGTAAAATAGACAATCAGGCAATCACTACATGTAGTACTACTAGAAAAAGAGAATTACTGTTGGATTAAAACCTGCATACACAGCACCATCTTTCCTGGAAGAGTACAATGTAACTAGATCCCACTGGAGATAGCACTAAGGGATTGTCAAAATGCTTGTCACACTGGAATTTCCTTCTATTGACTGTTTTTCAAATAATAGACTAAGCTTAAGATTGGAATTCTTATGTTAGCATAGCAGTAAGATAGAGTCTTATGTAGGTTGATCTTTCATGAAGAAAAAGTATTTTTACAGGTAGAATTCCTTTCTGGGTTTTTTTTTTAGTATTTTTATTTATATTTACTTTTTGGATTTTCGTTGCTGCATGGGCTTTCTCTCGTTGCAGTTGAGTGGGAGCTACTCTCTAGTTGCGGTGTGCAGGCCTGCAGTGGCTTCTCTTGCTGTGGAGCTGGGGCTGTAGGCACACGGGCTCGGTAGTTGTGGTGCATGGGACTGGGTGCCCTGCAGCACGTGCGGTCTTCCCAGACCAGGGCTCAAACCCATGTCTCCTGCATTGGCACGTGGATTCTTAACCGCTGGACCACCGGAGAAGTCCCTAGAGTTTCTAATGTTATATATTTGAAATATATAAATAGTCTTATTTTTTGTGATTTATTTCATGCTGTTGCTTTTGTCCTGAGCCTTGGCGAAGTTAAAATTCACCAGCATTCCTTACACCTTTCAAGACATGTGATCAGATGTTAGATAACAAAAGGGACAGCACCAAATTTGGTGTACACGAAAGTGTAAACTGTCAAGAGCTGGGAACATCTAACAGTTAAGACTGGAGCAGTTATGTGCAGGCGAGGGGCGCTGGTGAGCCTCCTTGGATATACTGGAACATTTCATTACTATTCTATCCTTCCCTTCCCAACAGCCACCGAAGTCATGAATGCAAGCCCCAACATTCCCCAGCAAGAATTCCTGGCAATACAAGGCACTGACATTGCAAGGTGTAGCAAAAAGAGCAGTGACTTTGGAATCAGTTCTGCATCCAAACTCGAGCTCTGCCATATACAAGTTATTCAAATTACTAAGCATCTCTAAGCCTCAGTTTTCTCTTCTGTAAAATGGGGGTCACATTTCACTTGATTGGGAAAATTAGACAATGTACAAAGCAACCAGCATGGTATCTGACATATAAGAGGTGCTTAATAAACAGCTGCTACTGCCATATGGAAGAAGAAAACCATGCCAGTTTTGAATAACAGTTACTTTGGATTTGTGAGCGTCAAGCACAGCAATCTTAAACAGAGGTAAACTACCTATACAGTAGAGGAAAGTAAAGCGTTAGTTGCTCAGTCGTGTCCGACTCTGAGGAAGCTGGCACCATAATTTCTGCTTTTTTACACCCAGTCCAGGATGGCCTTTTAAAGGCACAGATCTTTCTACTGTATCTTCTTCCTTGTGCTTAGGGAAAGGAGAAGAAAAAGAAAAAAAAATACCACTTAATGAAAGGAAGACTTTGCAGTGTTTTTTAAAGCTTTACAATTTCAGTGAAATTGTTGGAACATCCAAAACATTCCATTAAAAGGAAAAAAAAATCTACCTGTAAACATACATTTATCACCAGAGACAGAAACTTACCTAAGACTTGGGTGAAATTAAAGGAATTAGTCCTTGGTTGGAAGAGAATTCCAGGCTCCATGTATTTCAATTGCACAGTGAAGATGGTTTATTAAATGGAGCAAACACCAAGACCAGTTAGCTTTGGGAGAGAATGAGAGATACTTAAGCAACAGTAAACTTAGCTTGTAGTTGTGCCATTTCTTTAGATGGAAAGATAATTTATAAGAATAAAGTAAAATGTCAGAGGTAATTAAGATGATATTAACATTTATGGGCTTCCCTGGTAGCTCAATTGGTCAAGAATCTGCCTGCAATACAGGAGACCCCGGTTTGATTCCTGGGTCGGGAAGATCCACTGCAGAGGGGATAAGCTACCCACTCCAATATTCTTCGGCTTCCCTGGTGACTCAGCTAGTAAAAAACCTGCCCGCAATGTGGGAGACCTGGGTTCGATCCCTGGTCAGGAAGACCCTGGAGAAAGGAAAGGCTACCCACTCCAGTATTCTGGCCTAGAGAATTCCATGGACTGTATAGTCCATGGGGTTGTAAAGAGTCAGAAAGTGAGCAACTTTCACTTTATAATTTTATACTCAGGACTGTGCTGGGCACCAAAGGCAATAAATGAGGAATTTCCCGTTGGTTGAAGACACAAGTCTTAAAAGCATGAACTAGTATAGTAATAGTGGCTGCTTAGGAGCCGATGTAAGTGGTGAAAACAAGATCAGAGGAAGGCCTGGAAGCATCATAAAGATTTCAGAGGGGAGGTGGGAGTCCAACAGAACCTTTAAAGATCACAGGATTTGAAGATGAGAAAGAGGAAGAGCATTAGAGGTAAGGAACACTTCAGGGTGGGAATGAACTTCACTGATACTAAGTCAGTGAGGGGCATGGCTTAGTTTGGGGGAAAAAAAAATTCTGAGGCCAAATTGTGGAATCTTCTGATGTCAGAGTTGAACTTCATTCTGTAGGAAACGGGAAGCCGCTGGATAATAGTATATGGCACTAACAAGATGAAAACAGAATTGTAGGAAGACCCATCTGATAACAGGAGCCAAGACCTAAGGTAGAAGAAGTTTCCTTTATTTTAATACTTTTGAGGTTATTGAAAATTATAGATTTTTTAAAAATGCAGTTAGGTACAACTGAGTGACTAAACAACAATAACAATGTATATAAAAGTACAACATATGTTAAAAAAAAAAAGGCAAGTACAACATGTGTGCCTAGGTTAAATCCCATTGAACCATTTAATTTCAAATATATTGCTTATTAAAGTTCTCAACTTGTAAATAAAATGGAAGAAGAATTAACCATGACAAATATCCTCCTAAAGTCCTCTGAGGGGAAATTATATGTGTATATATATATATATATTTATATGTCAATTCTATATAATTTATCTTACTGTAATGACCTTAACTATATTGTATGACTAATGTTAGTATATTGTAAATATTAATTACACTTTAGAGTATTCCACATTAGAGCTTTAAAAATCATTACTTTGAAGCATAATGCTCTATTTTGATATTTTAATAATGATTACATTCAATTATGTTAATTTTTTATAAATTTAATTCCCATACATGTAGAATTTTTTTCTTGATAAAGAGTTATTTTATGGGGGCCTTAAGAAATGATTCATTCAGGTAAATATTTGCAGTTTTTAAGAGAACTTGATTTGCAGAAACTGTTCAGTTTGGAATTTTTGTGTTGAGTTCATTAATCATCATGTGCTCTAGTTTTCTCTTGAAAATGTCAGTTATAATAAGAAATAGGAAACTACTCTCACTCTGTTCTATGAGACATTTTTAGAATATGTCTTCCACAAATAAGGGTACAATAGCTTTATATTATAGTTTTAAATAACTGGTAGATTTCTATAGTTCCAACACACTTTCTTTATCTCAAGTAAAGGCAGTAGTACATCTCACAGAACTTTGGCTCTGAAGATCTAAATTTATCAGGTACCTACCTATATAGCACTGCATGAGAAATACATGCTTCTGTTTTTTAATGAGTCCAGTTGAGTCTCTCTGATATCAAAGCATGTAGTAATAAATGCCTTGTCAAAAATGTATTTATCTTATTGGTTTCCCTAGTGGCTCAGTGGTAAAGAATCCACCTGTCAATGCAGGAGACAGGGGCTCGAGCCCTGAATCGGAAAGATCCCACATGCCATGGAACAACTAAGCCCGTGTGCCACAACTACTGAGCCTGTGCTCTGGAGCCCGGGAGCCACAGCTGCTGAAGCCCACGTGCTCTAGAGCCTGTGCTCTGCCGCAAGAGAAGCCACCGTAACAAGAAGCCCGTGCACCACAGCTAGAGAGAAGCCCACGCAGCAACGAAGACCCAGCATGGCCAAAAATAAACAAATAAAATTATTAAAAAATATATATATACACATATTTATCTTATAATGGTCTTGTTGTTTACAACACTATCCTGGTTGTGGCTAGAATGTGGCCAGGTCTCCAGGAGCTTGCGCTGGATCTAAAGCAGCCCACACTCCTCCCAGTCACGGCAAAAGACACAGACAGTCCAGAAGACGCATGAGACTTGTCAAACAGTAGGAGCCCAGGGTGGGCATTTGGGGACGGTCACTGACCTCTGGGTTGTGAAATTGAACGGACAGTTTTTTCAGTTCTCATTTGCTTTGGTCTCTTGGCAGTTCTCACTGACTCTTCCTTAAAAAGCCCTCTTTCCCTGGCCTTTAGTAACATCATGTTCACACCCAGTTTTTCTTTTTCCAACTCCTGCTGGGTTGTCCTTTTGTATCCAGAATGTAAGTTCTAGAATCCTTTGAACATTCAGGTTCAGGACACTCTCCAGACTTCAGCTATCACCTAATGACTCTCACGTTCCCTGCCAAGCAGAGATCACAAACCGATAACCCTCAGTCTCATCTTCTTAAGTTTATATACACTTTAGGGAGGTGTGGCCCTTTTTCCTCTTCCACAGTCCTCCTCTCTGCAAGCGTTTGAGTTAGCCCTTGTGTTGCTCAAGGTTCCTTCTGTTCTTCCAGATTCACAGTTCCCACTCCCCCAGTTCCTTGTCTCCCTAACAAATGCCCCTCGCTGGGCCCCACATTCCTCCTCCTTGTCCTCATCCTTCAAGCACAGCACAATTGACACATCCCAGGTTAGGTCTCCAAGATTTTCCAGGCCAATGTCAGATCCCTCTTTTTTTTTAATCAAATTAACTTATTTTTGGCTGCACGGGGTCTTCATTGGGGCACATGGGCTTTCTCTTAGTTGCAGCAAGCAAGCGTTACTCTCCATTGCAGAATGGGGGTTCCTTCACAAGAAAAGCCACCGCGATGAGAACCCCAGCACCGCAACTAGAGAGTAGCCCTCGCAGCAACGAAGACCCAGCATAGCCAACATTTTTAAAAACAAAAATTTTTTAAGTTGTATCACAATATACAAGGATGCATATTTTTAAATATAACATGTCAATCATAGAAATACATGCTGTCAACTGCTAGTTGGGGATGAAACTTTCCAATCTGTCTTCCTCCTTTCCCCAGGAAGGGGTTATGATGAGGGGTGAGAGCTGAGACACTTGAGAGGCCTTGCCTGGCCTGGAATCCAGAATCTTCTAATCACCAGCAGTGGCACATTTAACAAATCACTTATTCTGGTCTTCAATTTCCTCATATGTAAGACAGAGGTAATCACAGTCCCTATTTCATAAAGTCATTTGAGTGTAAATTAAGGCCATGCCTGGGAAGCACTTGGCTAGTATGGAGAAGCACAGTGCCCAGATGTGTTCAGTTAGCGTTTATCATCATTGTTGTCATCTTTATTATTGCAGATATGAATCTAGACATCTCTGTCTCTTCCTATAATGAAAGTGTTACATATAACCAGGGCCACCTCAGAGTAGGGGAGGCTGACGGGTTTTCTGCACTCTCCCATTGGTGTGCCGATGAACAGTTAACATTCAGCTTTGGGCAAGGATAGGGGGTGGAGAGCCATACTTTATACTCTCTGCCATCTTCCATGTTGTAAATTCTCCCACCATGGCTGATTTCAAGCTGTCAATGTGAGTTCAGTGAACTCACATTGGGAAGAGTTATCAGAAGAGTTGGGGAGAGTTATCAGAATCAGTTCTCAAGTCCTATGAGCCTGCTTCAATACACCCATCAGAGAATTTATCATCTTTTCTGCTGCCTCTTCGTTCACTGCTGAAACTAGGATCTGATCCATCTCAGGCAGAGGACTAGACATACCTATCTGATGGGCTCCTGCAGAGGTAAGAATTTATTTATGCCTGGAAGATAGAGGAAGTCTTCAGATCTGAAACCCAAGCAGGGCTCAGACCCAGCTTACCAGGGTGCTCATAGCAAATGACACTTTCTCATTTGTGATGTTCCCTTTGTCCCTGGGAGATCTTGCGTGTGAGTGTGGGTGTGGCCACAGTCTAGGGTAATATACTGTTGTCTTTGGTCATGTGGCCATAATGCCTTCTTAAGAGCATCAGCACCTTACTTATTTTTTTTCTTTATTATTTACTTTTATTTTTAGCTGTGCTAGGTCTTCATTGTTGCTAGCGGGCTTTTGCTAGTTGTGGCAAGTGGGGGCTATTCTCTAGTAGTGCTGTGTGGGCTTCTCATTGCAGTGGCTTCTCTTCTTGCAGAGCATGGCTCTAGAGTGCAGGCTCAGAAAAGTTTAGTTGCCCCAAAGCATATGGGATCTTCCCAGACCAGGGATTAAACCCATGTCCTCTGCATGACAGGTGCATTCTTAACCACTGGATCACCAAGAAGTCCCACCTTACCTATTTTTAAGTTGTAGTATTTTGCATTGCACTCTTTCTATTGATACTTAAGATGTTCAGGTAATCATTTTATCATCTTTCCACAGTTTTATAGATACCTTCTGATGGCTGCATAATTCCATTAATACACCTAACTGTTGAGTTTATGAAAGGAAAAAGAACCAGGAGGCAAAAACCAAGAAAAGGAACATAGATGGAAGAAAAAAAAAAAAAGAATCTCAAGAACTGAGTATATTCATAACTCTTGACAAGAAAAGTAAGTTGAGCTCTGGAAAATAACCGTCAAATCTTACAATTAGGTTTCTAATGCTTTCAGGAAAAGAAGGTTCACCTCTGGATGAGGGGCAGAGGTGGGTAGGAAGAGAGTAAAGTGCCTTACCTTGTGTAGAAGGCGCAGTGGAGAAACCGAGGCTGGAGTGGTTCACTGACCTGCTGAGGGCCACACAGAGCAGATCGCCCAGCCAGGCTTCACCCCACCATATTCTGGAGTGAATGACAATTAAGGAAGTACATACAGGAGGTATGAATGATTCTTTCTGGAAGCAGGATGGGGAAAGAAGAGAAAGAGCAATAACTAAATAGAGTATAGGGACACGGAATCACTGCTTTTTAATAATAAATGTAGGGCTCACTGGGGCTTCCCAGGTGGCGCTAGTGGTAAAGAACCTGCCTGCCAATTCTGGAGATATAAGAGACATGGGTTTGATTCCTGGGTCGGGAAGATCCCTTGGAGGAGGGCATGGCAACCCATTTCAGTATTCTAGCCTGGAAAATTACATGGATGGAGGAGCCTGGCAGGCTACAGTCCGTAGGGTCACACAGAATCAGAGACCACTGAAGTGACTTAGCACACACAGCATGCATAGTGCTCACTTCCTCCTAAGTTGCATTGAAAAAGATCCCAGTGAGGGCAGGGCCAGAAGCAGACAGACCACAGAACCCTAAACCCTGTCCTGGAGATGTGTCTGTATTGGAAATCTCACCCTGATTGTCTTTGCTCCATCAGAGCCTCCTCAGATTCATCCCTCCTTTGATAGCTGAGGCCCAGACGTGAGATGACAAAAGGCATTTCTTAATATCTCGTGGCACAACCAAGTCAAAGCCAGAAAGCTTAAATGGCTTTTCTCAAGGCAAGAGCAATGTTTCCTGACCTTGCCGGTCACAGAAACTGTCCCAGACTCTCATTTAAATATACAGAATGTCAAGAGATTTGGATTCGGGTCTATGTTGGTGGAGGATGGGAGCGGGAGCTGAAAGTAAAGTCAGTTATCCTTAAATTCGGCAGTTTTGGGTATCACTGTACTGGCAAGTAACAAAGAGAAATAAACACAGTGGCATAAATCCCCATGGTTCGGCTCACAAGAAAAGGCTTACTCATAACCATGCTGGGGGTCCTCACCCTGCCTCTGTGGTCTGATGCTACCTTGGCACATGCTGGCTTAATCTCCAGCCCAATCTGGGCACAACAGAGGGAGGTTCGTTGCCAAAATTATAAAGTGGCAGGAGAGGAGGGAAATGGGGCTTCTTCTGTTCCTAATCTTTCGAACTGACTATTCGTTCCTAACCAGCACACCAATCCAGACAAGGCCCGTCCTTACCTACCTTGGGTCTCCCTGGTTGCTCAGCAGGTGAAGAATCTGCCTGCAGAGCAGAAGACCCGGGTTCCATCCCTGGGTTGGGAAGATCCCCTGGAGAAGGAAATGGCAACCCACTCCAGTATTCTTGCCTGGAGAATACCTTGGACAGAGGAGCCCAGAAGGCTACAGGACATGGGGTGATAAAGAGTTGGACATGACTGGGCAACTAATATCGCCTACCTCATCCCCTTCTTCTCTGTCCCTCCAGCAGGCACTGGTGGTGGCAGCCATCCCCTCCTACAGGCTTCTCAGTCTTCGGGAGGGTGACCTGGGAGAGTCCCAACCTACTCCTAAGAGCCCAGAGTTCTCTCAGGTTTGGTGTCCGCTTTTATATTCAAAAGGGCCCCAGTGTGGATGATAAATTCCTTGTTCATGCTGCCTGTGAACAGAGCAAGAACAAAAACACAAGTGCATGAAAGCAAGAAGGAGTCTGCTAACAGTTTACAATGACTTCCATTTATCAAGCAAATCACTCAGTCATCTCAGTTAATCTTCACAGCCACCCCATGAGGGAGCTCTGGGCACAGGGGTTTTTGCAGATGAGGAAAGTAACAGGGTTAAATGACTTGACCGGGGTCACCCAACTAGGAAGAGCAGAACTGGATTCAAACATCTATCTGTGCGACCCCAGCTTATGCTCTAAAAGGGGACTGCCTGCCTCCTCAGGCCATGTGGACACCAACCCACCAATTTCTGAATGTGTTAAGAAACAGAACTTTACCCAGAAAGTTGGTCGGTTGGTTTCAACATTAAAGGAGCTCTCTCAAGTTTCCTATTTTTCATCTTACATTTGCAAGTAGAAATCTATTTCTGCAGCTGTGTGTATAATTCAGCTCTTGTTTCTGTAACCTAATTTGAGAGAACACGTCCAAAAGCAGCAATGACATCTACCAAAGCACAGTTTGACTCAAGTGGATCCAACCAATTTGCAAATGGAAAATAACACTGAAGAATAAGTTTTACATCACAAATGTGGCTGCTTCAAGTCATCCTTCGTGAAACTAAAGATGTAAGTGTAACCCAGAAAATGGTTCAAAATCTTTGCTTTACATATGCATAGTTTAGTCTTCTAAACCAGTTGCTCTCCCAGAAAAGACAACTTAAAGTTGCACCCTTTGCTTTCACCACCAGATTGTCTGCAGTCTCCCTTTCTTTTTTCCTTTTAAAAAAATGGGTATTTTTTTCATTTTTAATTCCAAAGCACTGCCTTTTAAAATATACACGTATATATGTATTTTTTGCCTGCACCAGGTCAGAGTTGTGGCATATGGGATCTTGTTCCCAGACCAAGGATCAAACCCAGGCCCCCTGCATGGGGAGCTCCAAGTCTTAGCCACTGAGCCACCAGGGAAGTCCCAGCAAAAGCATTGCTTTAATGCATTTTCTTTGAAAAAAACAGACAAACTTCGATCAATACCCCAATTTCAGACCTGTACATTGTACATTGTTACTGGCTTGTTTTAGTCCTTCTGTTTTTCTATCCACTATCTGCTAGCCTACATATTTATTTTTTTCTTTTAATTGAAGTTTGGTTGAGTTACAATATTATGTTAGCTTTAGGTGTACAGCACAGTGTTTCGGTATTTTTGCAGATTATGCTCCGTTATAGGTTATTACAAGATAATGCTTATCGTCCTACATATTTCCTTGATTATTGCAAGCTCTGGACAGAAACAATTCGCCCAGCATTTAGAATAGTGCCTGGCACGTACGTAGTGAGTGCCAAGTCTCTTCAGTCACGTCTGACTCTTTGTGACACTATGGACGGTAACCCGATAGACTCCTCTGTCCAAGGGATTCTCCAGGCAAGAATACTGGAGTGGTTTGCTATGCCCCTCTACAGGTGATCTTCCTGACTCAGGGATCGAACCCATGTCTCTTGTGCCTCCTGCATTGCAGCCTGATTCCTTACTGTTGAGCAACCAGGGAAGCCCTCAATAATTCTTTGTTAAATGAATGAAGGCTTTGCTCATGGCAACCAGGAACCAGATCATGTAGGGCCTTGTAAGTCCTCCACTTTATCTTAAATGTGAAGGAAAGTCGTTGGAGAGTATGTGGTCTGACTTACAGTTTTAAAAAATTACTCTAGGACTTCCCTGGCGGTCCAATGGTTAAGACTTTGAGCTTCCAATGCAGAGGGCATGGGTTAGTCCCTGGTTGGGGAGCTGGAGAACTAAGATCCCGAATGCCATGGGCTGTGGCCAAAAAATAAAAATAAAATTAATTAATTAAAAAGACCATGCTGGCTGTAGTGTGGAAGAAAGATTATATCAGGGGTAAGAGTGACCTGGGGGCAGTTAGAGGCTAATGCAACATCCAAGCAAGAAAGATAATGAGGACTTGAGTTAGGGTGAAAAAAAGGTCAGATTTTTAGATATATTTTGGTGTTACAGATGGCAGAACTTGTTAATAATGAGCGTCTGGGAGAGGGAAGAGGAATTGAGGATAACATCTACGTTTTTGGTCTCAATACTTATTCTTCTTGAGCCTGTTTCCTCTTCGGTAGTATGAGGATAATTAGAGCATCTCTCTGTTGGGATTATTGTGAGAAAGAATAGAGGACCTTGATGGCTCACACAGCACATGGTAAACCCTCAGTAAATGTTAGCTCTTCTGTTGCCTTAAAGATAAGCATTTCCTAGGATTGCAAAAATATGCACCCCACAGAGACTGAGGGAAAACAAAATTGTTTTGTAGAGTGTACCCGCCCCTCCCAAGGGACAGATATTTATTTAACAGAATACTTAGCATCAGTGTTGGAATGGTTTACTTGTGCACAGATTCCTAGAAGAATTCCTCACATCTCAAACGGCTCACAATTCTCCTTTAAGTAGTGCTGTCCATTTAACATTTAGCAGAAAGAGTAAATAAAAGGTGAAATTACAAACCTCTGCTGATTAAAAAATCAATCAAAATATAACAAAAAGTACATCTGAAATAATAGTGATTAAAAAAAAACAAACTATTTGCTGCATTTTAATACATCAGAAACTAAAATACCACACTGTCCGGTTCAGCACAGGACGCCTGGCAACCCTCTTTGTCAGTTGTAACTTTCTGCAAAGCCAACAACCAACTCTTTTTGGCTGCATTGGCCTGTCCTTATTTCCCCCTGGAAAACTGTTTTAAACTTAGCACAGATAACATTTTGCCTCTATTACCATTAGCAGCTTCTCTCAACGGGTCACCTGGCTTGGCAAGTGCTTGTGTGGGGTGACCCAGTATCTTCTTTCAAAGCCTCCCAGTGGTGGCTTCCAGGTAACATGTGAAGAGATATCTGTGGGGAATTTAGGGGTTCCTTCATGCTCCTCAGGGACTTTCCTGCTGGCATCTTCTTCTGCCTCAGCAGATCTCCCTGATTATTGGTTATCTGAGCCCTCCACCCAACTAGAGACCAGCCTTTCTTCTTCGCAGACAGCCTCTCAGCCCTGCCCCCTCACAGCCAAGGCCTTTCAGGGACCCTTTTCTCTTCCTGAAGACCTCCACTCAGTCCTCTCCTCAGGTGAGACCCTAGGACATTTCTTCCATGTTTTCCTGCTTTATTGACTACTATTTATTTATTGGCGTACCAAAGCCTTTCACTGTGTTGATCACAACAAACTGTGGCAAATTTTCAAAGAGATGGAAATACCAGACCACCTTATCTGCCTCCTGAGAAACCTGTATGCAGGTCAGGAAGCAAGAGTTAGAACTGGACATGGAACAACACACTGGTTCCAAATCGGGAAAGGAGGACGTCAAGGCTGTATATTGTCACCCTGCTTATTTAACTTATATGCACAGTACATCATGCGAAATGCCGGGCTGGATGAAGCACAAGCTGGAATCAAGACTGCTGGGAGAAATATCAATAACCTCAGATATGCAAATGATACCACCCTTATGGCAGAAAACGAAGAGGAATTAAAGAGCCTCTTGTTGAAGGTGAAAGAGGAGACTGAAAAAGGTGGCTTAAAACTCAGCATTCAGAAAACTAAGATCATGGCATCCAGTCCTATCACTTCCTGGCAAACAGATGGGGAAACAATGGAAACAGTGACAGACTTTATTTTTTTGGGTTCCAAAATCACTGCAGATGGTGACTGCAGCCATGAAATTAAAAGATGCTTGCTCCTTGGAAGGAAAGTTATGACCATTCTCGACAGTATATTAAAAAGCAGAGACATTACTTTGCCAACAAAGGTCCATCTAGTCCAAGCTGTGGTTTTTCCAGTAGTCGTGTATGGATGTGAGAGTCAGGCTATAAAGAAAGCTGAGCGCTAAAGAATTGATGCTTTTGAACTGTGGTGTTGGAGAAGACTCTTGAGAGTCCCTTGGACTGCAAGGAGATCCAAGCAGTCCATCCTAAAGGAAATCAGTCCTGAATATTCACTGGAAGGACTGATGCTGAAGCTGAAACTCCAATACTTTGGTCACCTGATGTGAAAACTGATTCATTGGAAAAGACCGTGATGCTGGGGAAGATTGAAGGCAGGAGAAGGGGTGACAGAGGATGAGATGGTTGGATGTCATCACCGACTTGATGGACATGGGTTTGAGCAAGCTCCGGGAGTTGGTGATGGACAGGGAAACCTGGCATGCTGCGGTCCGTGGGGTCACAAAGTCAGACACGACTGAGCAACTGAACTGAACTGTTTTCTTGCTATCCTTCTACCCAAGTAGGGGGAGCTGCCTCTTCTGCACTCTTGGAGCTGCTTTGATCTGTCCAGCGACAGCCCCTGAGAGCTGGGCCTGACTGCCCCAACTTGGGCTTCAGCTGGATCCTAGTGGCCTCTCACGGGGCAGGGACCCCCCTACTTCTACTGGCTGACCCTGGAGTCCAGATGTCCCACGTGGCCTGGACAGACTATCCTTGATCATCTTTCCTGCCAGCCACTCCCTGCAGCCCCCACAGACAAGCCGAATACAACAGTGGCTGGCTCAGATAGAGACACTCAGGAACAGGGGAGGAAGCTGATGAAGAATCAGCTCCAGAAAGAAAGTTGTGGTTCCTCTGAAACAGCAGACTACAAGGGGGCAGTTACATTTAAAGTCTTCCAAGCACATGATTCTCTGAAGATTTGGGCATTTGAATTTGGGGTTTCTGTTTTGGGGTTTTTTTGTTGTTTGTTTGCTTTTTTTAGCCGCGGCACACGGCATGTGGAATTTTAGTTTACCTGACCAGGGATGGAACCTGCGCCCCTGACAGTGGAAGCCCGAAGTCCTAACCACTGAACCACCAGGGAATTCCTGGGGTTGTTTTTTAATTTTCCAAAATGAGAAAAAAAAGATTGTCAGATGACTTTTCTGCACCCTGGAAACCAGAGCCTCACCTGGAATCATAATGTAAAGCTTCAGACTCAATCTGGTGGACAGGTTCATGATAGATTTCCCCTAAAAAAGATATTATTAAAGGCCAACTTCAAACCTTTTAAAAAGTACCTATGAAATGTGATCTACATTCATGATTAAGATAGTGTTTTCAAAATTTTATGAATTTTATTTAACAATTATTATAGTACTTTTTTATGTACCAAGTATGATCCTAAGAGCTTTACAAAATTAACCTATTTAATCCTTAAACTAATGAAACATTTACTATTATTAACCTCATTTATAGGTGAGAAAATTAAGTCACAAAGAGGTTAAGTAACTTGCACAAGGTCATACAGCTAATAAGTGACAGAACCAAGAATTCAAACCCAGTGACCCTGTATGCTGAGGTCACTAGGCTATGCTGCCTCTATTAAGGGCCTGAAAAATAGATAGATAGGTAGATGTGCTGTGCTGTGCTGTGCTTAGTCACTCAGTCACGTCTGACTCTTTGTGACCCCGTGAACTGTAGCCTGCTAGGCTCCTCTGTCCAGGGGATGTCCCAAGAAAGAACACTGGAGTGGGTTACCCTGTCCTCCTCCAGGGGACTGAACCCAGGTCTCCTGCATTGCAGGCAGAGATGGATAGGTTTTTAATATATATTTATCATATATAAAATATATACTGTGTGCTCAGTAGCTCAGTCGTGTCCGACTCTTTGCAACCCCATGGACTGTAACCCACCAGGCTACTCTGTTCATGGAAGTTTCCAATGGAATGGGTTGCCATTTCCTACTCCAGGGGATCTTCCTGACCCAGGGATCGAACGCACATCTGCATTGGCAGGCAGATTCTTTACCACTGAGACACCTGGGAAGCCCCATTAAATATATACTATATGAATATATTTTTGTGTATAAATGTTATATTTTATATAGGTACATATGTGTGTGTGTGTGTGTGTGTGTGTGTGTGTATGAGAGAGAGCAGGATTGTAAGTGCAGTTTTCCAAATGGCCCTCTTTTGGGGTGTTTTCAAAGCATGGCTAAAACCCAGAAAACTTCTATATAATTTTTCTGTAGCTACATCCTCTTGAGGAGACTAGGGGACTGGATTCGTAAACGTTGGCTTCTCCTCTGACAAACGAGGTGGCTAAATCAGAAGAACTAGTTCGTCAAGTGAGTGTAAGAAGCGTCCAAATGCAAAATTATTCAAATTTCCTAGAAGGCTGACCAGGTAATTTTCCTCTTTAGATCTGACTCTGGGAGGTGTCCTGACTCAGTATTTCGGTAAGCTAACTCTGGACACACTTCCAGATGACACCACCCTTATGGCAGAAAGTGAAGAGGAACTAAAAAGCCTCTTGATGAAAGTGAAAGAGGAGAGTGAAAAAGTTGGCTTAAAGCTCAACATTCAGAAAACGAAGATCATGGCATCTGGTCCCATCACTTCATGGCAAATAGATGGAGAAACAGTGGAAACAGTGTCAGACTTTATTTGGGGGGGCTCTAAAATCACTGCGGATGGTGATTGCAGCCATGAAATTAAAAGATGCTTTCTCCTTGGAAGGAAAGTTATGACCAACCCAGATAGCATATTACAAAGCAGAGACATTACTTTGCCAACCAAGGTCCATCTAGTCAAGGCTATGGTTTTTCCAGTGGTCATGTATGGATGTGAGAGTTGGACTGTGAAGAAGGCTGAGCGCTGAAGAATTGATGCTTTTGAACTGTGGTGTTGGAGAAGACTCTTGAGAGTCCCTTGGACTGCAAGGAGATCCAACCAGTCCATTCTGAAGGAGATCAGCCCTGGGATTTCTTTGGAAGGAATGATGCTAAAGCTGAAACTCCAGTACTTTGGCCACCTCATGTGAAGAGTTGACTCACTGAAAAGATTCTGATGCTGGGAGGGATTGGGGGCAGGAGGAGAAGGGGACGACAGAGGATGAGACGCCTGGATGGCATCACCGACTTGATGGACGTGAGTTTGAGTGAACTCTGGGAGTTGGTGATGGACAGGGAGGCCTGATGTGCTGCAATTCATGGGGTTGCAAAGAGTCGGACACGACTGAGCGACTGAACTGAACTGAACTCCGGACTATTCTTGTGCCTTTTGGACTAAATATAATGCGAGTTTGTTCTGCTCAATAGTTCATATTCTAATACTTATGTGCAGGTTTAAGTTTAAATTTCTAGGGTCTCACGCCTCCGGATTCACCAAAAAGGTAACGCTCGAGTAAACAAGTGGGGCGTTCTAGCTACTGGTGCAACTGCGCCCCCTGCCGGCACTGGGCCGGCAAGCCGGCCTCATCAGGCGGCCTCTCCCGCTTCCCCCAGCACAGCGCAAACTTTAGCCCTTCCCCTCTTTTGCAGCTTTCCAACCAAGCCAAACTGGCTTAGCGCTGCCCGGAGCTAAGCACAAGTGCACTTAGCGCTGAGCATCTAAGGTAAATCAAAGCCTCGCAGCCTTAAAGTATCTCACGGTCTATCGGGGCACACCCGAAGCAGCCCATTAGAATGCAGCTGCAGCCAGCCTCCTGCCCCATACGATCGCAACCACAAGTGGCACGCCAGAGCCTGAACCAAACAGCATAGTACAATGCCCTTTTGTTGGAAAGGAGGACTATGACTCACCCCATCATTTTCTGTGTGCGCAGAAACCACGGCCTGCACAGGAGCGACCAGGCCAATCGGTCGGTGCTTCGCTGAAGCCCCAGGTTACCTGGAAGCTGTCCCATAGCGAGCTCTCTAGGGTGGGCGCCAGAGGGACTGCACAGAAAACTCACGATTAAGGTTAACAGGGGCCAGGAGGAGATCTATGCATTCGGATATTAAATTAATAAGTAACAAGTGCATTAAAAATATGTGACCAAGACTTCTGATGCATTAATAACAAGATGCTAGCTTAGCTTCCCAACTAGACTTTGTTGGATTTTTTAAAAACAGAATTTTATCTGTTTGTGTTTTTCAAACTAGGCCAAGAGGCCTCCTCAATTTCTAAAACACAAAAATTCTTTCTGTTCCTCTTCTAAAACCAAATCAGACTCTGGACACACCCAGGAGCTCACTGTGTCTTTTAGTTAACTCTCTGTCGCCTTTCACTTGAGAGAAAGTTCTGCCGGTAACAAAACCTGCTATACTAGCCAAGAGGGAAAAGGACTTGAAGGAAGAGGAAGAACACGTTTTTAATAATTGTTCTCAAATCATATGAGGATAAAAAGTAAAAGAAGTCGAGAAATATGCCACTCCATGCAGGAGTCACTCTGGACAAGTGTTTCCAAGCTATGGCCTATAGGTCAGCCATCATGGCAACCAAAGGAGAATGTAATTACAAATGAGGACCTGTGAGGAGTGTCTAAGACAGTTCCCACAAAGGGTACAGTGGAGAAAAAAAATCTGTGCAAACGAAGAAAGGCAACACTGGAAACTCATGAGAGCAGAGAAGAAGAAAAAGGTGAGAAGGGAGAGAGAATGAGGTGGGAAGCAGAGAGAAGGTGTGAGTGTGGGTAGCCACGGGCAGGGTGCATCAGGGTGAACATCTCACATTTATAATTTAATGTAAGTAATGCGTGGCTTTGTAAAACAGCAGGCAAGAAAAGAAGAACTTCAGTGTTCTCATACACATAGAGTAAATACGTGAAAATGCAGACAGTGCAGAAGAGTATAATGTAGAAGTGAAAGTCTCTCCCCCACCAACAAACAGCTGTTAATGGTGGAGCAGAGGTGCAAGGGGTGGGGACAGGCAGGAGGCCAGGCAGCCCTAAGACAGCAGCTAGAGGCCAGCTCTGGACATTGTGGTTTAAACCGAAGGTTTTCAGCTAATGGCTTCACAGGAAGCCCTTACACAGGATTCCCCCACCCCTAAAAATCCTCGCCTATTTCTCAGCAAATGTGAGAACTGTGGCCAAAAACAACAGCCACCTCCCTATTTGATTTAATCAGAAAAAAACCAAACACAACACCTCTATTTTTATGCATGCCTGAAATGTTAAGAATGTACCTGTAGCAAATTTGAACAGAGAGCATTAAGCTTTGTTATGTACTTAAACTGAGAGAAGGTGTGTATGCCGCTAAGTCACTTCAGTCATGTCCAACTCTGTGCGACCCCATAGACGGCGGCCCACCAGGCTTCCCCGTCCCTGGGATTCTCCAGGCAAGAAAAATGGAGTGGGCTGCCATTTCCTTCTCCAATGCATGAAAGGGAAAAGTGAAAGTGAAGTCGCTCAGTCGTGTCCGACTCTTCGCGACCCCATGGACTGCAGCCTACCAGGCTCCTCCGTCCATGGGATTTTCCAGGCAAGAGTACTGGAGTGGGGTGCCATTGCCTTCTCCAGAAGGTGTGTATGACAAATATACAAATGTCACTCTCAGGACCTGGGTCAGGTGGTGTGTGGTAGTAAAAGCTGACCAATTATGTCATATTTATATCTCTGTCCTCTGTCCTAGTTCATAGGAGGTGACAGTGGGAATGAAGATGAGGCTGGAGAGGAGGAGGTGGTGGAGCCATGTCTTATGCCTGGTGATAAATGAAAATGCTGAATTTCCACAGGTATGTTAGGATTTCACACATCCCATAGAGAGGTTAAGATAGCATTTTCTCATATAGTGTTAACATAAAATAGTTAATCCTGAAGAACAATTAACATATTACCTATTAAACAATAATAATGCTATTTATGTAATAAATCATGAATAATAGATATTTATCAGAAACAGTCTCCTTTATACAGTTATAAATGAGTTCTAGTTGTTATTTTAATAATAATCCTTTATATAATAATTCTTTATGAATTATTAAAGTACCAGTTTGACCTTTACCTGGAATATCTAGCAAAGTTAGGACTTGAATAGTCCTCACTGTATTGTACATACTGTATCTCTATATAGTTTCTGGGGCTTCCCCGATGGCTCCCCCAATTGTAGGCGGATGGTAAAGAATCTTCTACAGTGCAGGAGACATAGGAGACACGAGTTAGATAAGAAGATCCCCTGGCGGAGGAAATGGCATCCCACTCCTGTGTTCCTTGCCTGAGTAATCCCACGGACAGAGGAACCTGGTGGGCTACAGTCAATGGAGTCACAGAGAGTCAGGCTCAACTGAACACATGGCACATAGTTTGTTAGTTGGTTGATTTATAACCTGCTTTGTTGAACAGGAGATTTAAGATTGCCCAGTGCCTTTCACATCAGACATGCTAAATAGTCTCCAACTGCACGCTGTTAGGCTGTATAGAACTATATATATCACCAATGCAATGAACACTAACTTGGGCAAACTCCGGGAGATGGTGAGGAACAGGGAAGCCTGGCACGCTGCAGTCCATGGGGTTGCAAAGAGTCGGACATGACTGGGTGACTGAACAACCACAAGTATATACAAAAAATATATGCCAATTAGAGTGATCATAATGTTAGATGACTATATTTGAATACTATTAAATACTAAAACACATGGTAACTGAAATGGTTTCTCTCTCTCTATCACACACACACACACACACACACACACACACACATTGTTTTTAACCCCATAGCTTTTCTGAACAAAAACAGAAGAAAAATGCAGAAAATATAAAGCCAAGCTGGAGTAGGTCCTATGCAGTGAGCTCTTTGGGGTCCCTAGCAGAGACATACATCCCAGTCTGTTCACAGTCATCCAGAGTAAGACAGCTCAACAGGGACGTGAAGACTTGAGAAGATTTAGTCTTCTCAGCGTCGTCCTTTCAAAGAGCTATCATCAGACTCCTTTTGATTCTAAAGAGAAAAGGATAATAACACTGTTCTTCTTAGGGAGCTAATTCTCTCTGACTGAAGTAGTCAAACCACATAGCTCTTTCTGTTTATTTACAGTGTTGTAATTGTATAACAGGATAGAAGTACCAATGCATTCAATAGATAGAATACTCTTTATTTAAAATAGGGAAGGATTTCCTAGAGGAAGCATAAAATTAAGAATGTTATGATAATTTTGTAAACTATCCAGGTGTAATTACCATCCAATAAAAATAAAATATTTCATAATACTCTTAGTTTTCACTAGATATTGGTTTATAAGTCATGGTTCTATTGTTTACCTTGTCACAATAAAGTCCTTAAAACCAATATTCTTTATTTGTTGATATGTACTAAGTGGAAATCTTTATAATCCTGGGATTTTATGTGCAAAAAGCTGCCCAGGTAGGCCCCAGCTCCGGGTGTGCAGTACGTACAGGCTGCAGGAGCATCCTTGTGATCCAGGGGCCTAGGTTGGCTGGACCTTTCTCAAGGGACCCAGAAATAACACAGCTAAAAGTGGAGAAACAGAAGCTAAGATCTCAGCTGATATGGGCCTTGCATGAGGTCAGAGGACAAGTAGTCATCAGTAAGAGAACAGTAGTGATTAGAACTGGAAGTTGAGAAAAAGAACAAGGCTTTATGAGGGCTAAATCAGCTAAAACAGTTCAAAACTAAGGCTCTGAAGGACAAAGAGTGTAAGAATATTCCCCATCCCCTGTTTTTAGTCACTGGTTTAGGGGATGATTTAGGGGGTTCCCAGGTGGTGCTAGTGGTGAAGAACCTGCCTGCCAATGCAGGAGACATGAGAGATTCGAGTTCAATTCCTGGGTCGGAAATATCCCTGGAGAAGGGCAGGGCAACCCACTCCAGTATTCTTGCCGGGAGAATCCCACGGACAGAGAAGCCTGAGGGGCTAGAGTCCATAGGGTTGCAAAGAGTAAGACATGACTAAAGTGACTTAGTGCACATGCAAGCATTACTGATTTAAATTTACACTGAGAAATTCATGGCCACAAGCAACCAAAATGATGGTGATGATGGTGGTGGCGGCATGATTGGTGTATTTTCTCCCTGTGTTCCAGACGTGTGATGCAACAGCTCTTCATCAAGAGTTGGTTGCTTGTCCGGTTTGATTGAGAAATCACTGTCACAAGCATCAGAAAAACTCAAATAGTGCATTCTCTCCACGGCCTACATGGGAAGTAGAAGGTAGCCCGATGCACAAGGAATCCAGTGGCATAAGATGATGACAGTTTAAGGGTCCACCTCTCTGTTGGAGTATCTTACTCCCCTACAGCATCTGCTTTAGAGCTGGATTTGCCACTGGGACCAGAAATGCTGGCTGTTAGTCCTTTGGGATCTAAAGCTGAAAAAGGGAGAATCAAGGGGACTAGGAATTGTTTCTGCATTCTAGGGAATGTGGAAGATTTTGCAGTTTCTTTTTTGTAAATTGGAGATCCGACACCACCACCACCATCACCCGGCCCTCCCCCCTCCCCCCACCAAAAACAAAAACAGAAACTCCTAGGCTCTAGGAGTGGAGTCTTGTAGCACTCAATGGATAATGTGGTCCTGTCAGTTTTAGCCTCAGCCAGAGATGAAGGAACTAGCATTTCTGATAGAATTAAGAGATCGAAGATACTGTTTACTGAAAATAAGCCATGGATGGAGGATTCAGGGAAACAGGGACAAAACTGTATCCTCTACCTAACAGGGCCGGGTTCACAGAAGGTGAAGATAAGCATTTGAAAACGAATAAACAAATAGATAAACCAGAAAATCAAAATACAGGTAACTAATTTTAAGTAATAAAAACCCTGAGAGATCAGAATCCAGGAAATTAGATTCCGTCTAAAAGGCTATCGAGCCCGGAAATCAGAATACAGGTCTAATCATTACAGTGGCTTCTTTTGTGTTTCCTGCTGAACTAGGATGGCATGAAATTTATAGATTTTTTTCCCCAAAACATTTTATTATGAAAATTCACAAATTTACAGCAAAGTTGAGAGAATTTTATAGTGAATACTGTGTAATTACCACCTGGATTCTACCATTAATATTTTACTATACATGGGTTTTTTCAGTTCAGTTCAGTCACTGAGTCATGTCTGACTTCTACCCCAGGGACTACAGCACACAGGCCTCCCTGTCCATCACCAACTCCCGGAGTTTACTCAAACTCATGTCCATTGAGTCGGTGATGCCATCCAGCCATCTAATCCTCTGTCGTCCTCTTCTGCCTCCAGTTTTTCCCAGCATCAGGGTCTTTTCAGTTCAGTCAGTTCTTCGCGTCAGGTGGCCAAAGTATTGGAATTTCAGCTTCAGCATCAGTCCTTCCAATGAATATTCAGGACTGAATTCCTTTAGCATGGACTGGTTGGATCTCCTTGCAGTCCAAGAGACTCTCAAGAGTCATCTCCAACACCACAGTTCAAAAGCATCAATTCTTCAGTGCTCAGCTTTCTTCATAGTCCAACTCTCACATGACTACTGGAAAAACCATAACTTGGACTAGATGGACCTTTGTTAGCAAAGTAATGTCTCTGCTTTTCAATATGCTGTCTAGGTTGGTCATAACTTTCCTTCCAAGGAGCAAGCGTCTTTTCATTTCATGGCTGCAGTCACCATCTGCAGTGATTTTGGAGCCCAAAAAATAAAGTCTGTCATTGTTTCCACTGTTTCCCTATGTATTTGCCATGAAGTGATGGGACCAGATGCCATGATCTTAGTTTTCTGAATGTTAAGTTTTAAGCCAACTTTTTCACTCTCCTCTTTCACTTTCATCAAGAGGCTCTTTAGGTCTTCTTCACTTTTAAAATTTTTATTCATTCATTTATGTATTTTTGGTTGTGCTGGATCTTCATTGCTGTGCACAGGCTTTTCTCTAGTTGTTGAAAGTGCTCTCTAGTTGAGGTGCTTGGGCTTCTCACTGCAGTGGCTTCCCTTGTTGCAGGGCTTGGGCTCTAGGGCTTGGGCTTAGTAGTTGTGGTGCACTGTTTACTTGCCCCTTGGCATGTGGAATCTTCTCAGACCAGGGATTGAACTATGTCCCTCACGTTCACAGACAGATTCTTAACCACTGGACCACCAGGGAAGTCCTGCATGCGGTTTGCATGCATGCTAAGTCACTATAGTTGTGTCCAACTCTGTGCAACCCTAAGGACTGTAGCCCACCAGGCTCCTCTGTCCATGAGATTTCCCAGGCAAGAATACTGGAGTGGGCTGCCATTTCCTTCTCCAGAGGATCTTCCTGACTCAGGGATCAAACCCGTGTTTCTTTATATCTCCTGCATTGGCAGGTGGGTTCTTTACCACTAGTGCCACCTGGGAAGCCCAATATAATCTCTGCTGCTGCTGCTGCTGCTAAGTCATGGCAGTCGTGTCCGACTCTGTGCGACCCCATAGACGGCAGCCCACCAGGCTTCCCGTCCCTGGGATTCTCCAGGCAAGAACACTAGAGTGGGTTGCCATTTCCTTCTCCAATGCATGAAAGGGAAAAGTGAAAGTGAAGTTGCTCAGTCGTGTCTGACTCTACGTGACCCCATGGACTGCAGCCTACCAGGCTTCTCCGTCCATGGGATTTTCCAGGCATGAGTGCTGGAGTGGGGTGCCATTGCCTTCTCCGAATATAATCTCTATATACCCTCAAATGCTGAAAGATAACACTGGAAGAACACCTGCTTTAGAAGCAAATAGTCCTAATATCTGGTTCTAGCACTTACTAGTTATGCTTTTGCTTAAGTTACTTAATCTTTCTGAACCTCCATTTCCAGATCTTATAAATGCAGATCATAATTTTTACAGTGATGTTATGAGGCTTAAAAACAGATGAGAAACATTGGTGTCTTGGTGATTAGTATTAACTCACATCCAATTGCATTAACCAGAATAGTTTACATTTTTTATTTTCATGTGAATTTCTTAGATGAACATCATATATGCATATGTATAGTAAATATATTCATATATGAAAAATCTTAGTTGGCTATTATTTCAAAATGGCTAATATATAAAAGATATGGTAATATTCAGTTGATTATTTGAAGTTGTGTTCCTAACTTTGCTCACAAATAAAATACCCATTGTGCCAATATGCCTTTCTAGTGAAGCAAAAAAACCATCACGTACATTTTACAGGAAATATTGATAAAGTTAGCAAATTATATAATATTTCTAATATTTAAAGGAATGTTGTTATAAAGCCATCATACTCTGATTGGAATTAGAATAAATCTTCTAATTAAAAGGACAAAAGTCTTGTTGTCCTTTATAGAATGGCACAATCACAAAATGTGATTGTTTGAGCCACATAATGTTGGAGAAGAATTTATTTCTTTATCATTGCTTATTTCATTAAGCAATGATACAGTTTTGATATAAACCATTAAGGTAGTAAGAGATGTCAAAAATCACCTTTGTGATGAATTATAGTAAATATATTATAAGCAATATAGTCAATATATTATGGCAATATATTATTATTACATAATAATATGTACATAATTACATAATGTATGTATAATAATATACACATAAAATATGTATATATGTACACAATATACATCTATCACATAATTATTACATATATTACATATATAATACAATTATATATGTAATTATATAATAAATACAATTATTACATATATTACATAATATACATATATTACATAATAATATATTGACTATATTATATAATATATTAATATATTATTATAAGGGGCTTCTCTAGTAGCTCAGATGGTAAAGCATCTTCCTTCAATGCAGGAGACCTGGGTTTGATCCCTGGGTTGGGAAGATCCGTGAAGAAAGAAACAGCAACCCACTCCAGTATTCTTGCCTGGAGAATCCCATGAACAGAGGGGCCTGGGAAGCTACAGTCCATGGAGTCCCAAAGAGTTAGACACGACAGACTGACTAACACTTCACTTTACTTCACTATATTATAAGCATATGAAAGTAACCTATGTGATTATGAAGTTTTACTGACTATATATAGAAAAAGAAATGTCATTTAAAAATTATTAACAATAGATATATAGGGATTATCAAATGGTGGAACCCTTAAAAATCATTTCATAGAAAAAGTATATCCTTTTGCAATGTTATTGTGTATGCAGCATATAACATACTAAGCTACTTTGATCAGCAATCAAAGCAGAATTTATAGCTAACCTAAAATGTAACACTGGCTCCTTCAAGTAATTCATTCCAGTGTTTATCAACAAAGCTTATTAGCCAAAAATCCCAGTGAAAGAGTCCATAAATCAATGAATGTGGCCGTCAATGCTGAGAGATTTCTTGAACAGATACAAAAGACACTCACCGAAAAGGAAAAAATTGATAAATTGGATCTAATTATAATTAAGAACTTCATCAAAAGACACCACTAAAAAACGAAAAAAGAAAAAAAGCCGCAGACTGGAAGATGTTACTGATGCAAGTTCACAAGTGGTGTGCCCAGTGCACAGCGAGGCCAAACAAACCCAAAATGTTAGAGTTTGGAGCAGAGAAAGTTTTATTGCAGGGCCATGCAAGAAAAACACGTGGCTCGTGCTTATAACCCCCCAGACTCCCCTGGTTTGGGGGGAGAAGCTTACATGGGCAAAACTTGGGGTGAGGGCTGCTGGGTATGAGACTTTCTTCTGATTGGTTGGTGATGAGGTAACAGGGTGGTGCTCTAGTAATCTGGTACTCTCCCTGAAGTTGCCAACCTCCACTGGGTGGGGATTTTGGTTCGGGTAGAACTCAAAGATATTGTTACCTATACCTCTTGAGGAGGCACCAGGGTCTTGCACTATAATTTTCCAATTGTTCCTCCTTTGTTTCTACATCCCCTTACTTCCCTGATTAGCAACTGTTTGAATCTGCTCTTTGGTATTCAGGAAGGTCTAGGAGACAGAAGCCCTTTTCCTGCAAATAAGAAAACAGGGGACATAGAAAGGCTTTTGTGCGCAGGAGGGCCCCACAAGGGTCCTGCTTGCTTTCAAGATACTCATAATATCTTATATCTGACAGAAGACTTTTATCCAGAATATATTTAAAAACTCTTACAAATTAATAATGAATAAACAACAATTCAGTTGTTTAAAAAAGGCAGACTTAAATAGGCACTTCATGCTCAAGACAACCTGCTTTATCTTCCACAGAAGAGAAGGGGATTAAGGTACACATCTTCTAGGTTGAAAAAAAAGTAAAAGTGTTAATTGCTCAGTCATTTCTAACTCATAGTGACCCCATGGACTGTAGCCTGCCAGGCTCCTCTATCCATGGGATTCTCCAGGCAAGAATACCGGAGTGAGTTGCCATTCGCTTCTCCAGGGGATCTTCCCAATCCAGGGATTGAACCCTGGTCTCCTGCATCGCAGGCAGGTTCTTTACCATTTGAGCCACCAGGGAATCCAGGTTGAAAGATTTTGGTAAATCACATTTTTTTTATTCCCTGGCATCTTATTTATATAGCACATGCTATTGTTGTTTTTTTTTTCCTTCCTTTTTAATATTAAAAAATTGTTCTGCTTTATCCCCTAGTATTCATATTTTCCTGTACTTTTATGAAATACTTTTTTTTTTTTCTTTTTTATAAGTCTGAAATTATTTCAAAATAATAAGTTTTTAAGGAATGGCCTGGTTGGACATTTTTTTTACCTAATTTAAATTATTTTTCAATTAGTTTTTCAATTAGTTGCGTGCTCAAAATGAAATACCTTTATTTTACCCCATTTTATTTTCCCTTCCTATGTCAGATCTCTTATATTTCCCATCTGCATCCTGGCTTAAGTGTCTTAGAAATTTAAAGTACTAAATGTCCTTTTCTTTGGGCCATTTAGAGACATCCTATGAAGGACACTGCTGGAAAATATTCAGTGGTGCTGCTGACAGCAAAGCTGCAAGATGACTAGTGTCCGTGTGTTGCAAGTGAAAGTTTCTCCGTGTTATTTGTCTTGTTTTTGGTTGTTGGATATAGGTAATACACCTTATAATTCAGCAAACCCAGATGGGACGAGTGCAACTAATGCCAGGTTCATTTAAACATCAACTTCTGAGGTAAGGAAGAGAAGGAAGTAAATGAAAACAGGGTATTGACTCTTAAATGTGACACCCTAGGGAGGCTGTTTGCATAGTGGTTAAGAACACAGACCAGATTTGCCTGCATTTGAATCTAACTTCCTTTATTGACTATGTGACTCTGGGCACATTTCTTATCTTTTCTTTGCCTCAGTTTTCTCATCTTTAAAGTTGGAGGACAGTTTGACCTCATGGGGTTATTACAAGGATTAATTTAGTTTATTAAAAGTACTTAGAACATTGCCTGGCAATAGTAAACACCACATAAATGTCAGTTACTATCACTCAAAATTATAATAATGAATAGATGAAGGCTCCAGAAACATTTTTAGTTTTTAGAAGTCTGAGGTTTTTTTTTTTTTTTTTTTTTTTTTGTAGTGTTTTTGATTTTTAAAAGATCACCAATGGGGCTTGGATTACTCCAAGAAAAAAAAAGTATGGCTTAATACACTGATAAATGAGTTTTTAAGAGAGAAACCATTTTGTATGACCCAGTACAAGGAGTAAAGTTGACTCACAGGAGATGTCTGGCTGGCATGAAAACCATTAAAGAAAATCCTGAGCACGATGTTGACCTCAACTCAGAAACACATGCTTTACATTATCATCCTATCACTTCTTGAGCTCCTGGCATGTGTCGCTGAAACAGACAGACTTGTTTTTGTAATTTTTTTCAAGTAGTCATTCTCTGTTATTGCTTTTGATTTAGATAAACGACCTTCTAACTAACTATTGGGAAACCTTTTGTAGACTTTATTTGTGATGGTTATGTAAAGTGATAGCTGCGAAAGACTGTCAAAATCTCTCCTAACAGTGTGCTTTTCCAAAAGAAAGGCCAATTTCTTTGAAAGTAATAATGAAAGGATAATAGAATCCCAGATATAAGAAGGAATAAGGTCTGTGAGCTCATGGATGGCATTCATCTCCCAAGACAGGAAAGTCTGTCTCAGGAGCTAACCGGTTTTGCTTGCTTCATACCACTGAGTACACTTGAGTAGCTACAACGGGAGCAAAGTACACTGGGCAGTGCCCCAGCAAATGACTTTTCTTGCCAGGAAAGACTAGGGCAATTCTGCCTCTACAGTAAAGGCTGATTCACAGCTGTATAAGAGTCTGGCTTTTCACTGAAGATGTGACTACCTTGAATGGCCTGAATGTTCATTATATGTTCAGTATATGTACTACTTTAAATAGGGCTTCCCCGGTGGTTCAGCAGTACAGAATTGGCCTGCAATGCTAGAGACACAGGAGACGTGGGTTCCATGCCCTGGGCTGGGAAGATCCCCTGGAGGAGGGCATGGCTACCCGCTCCAGTATTCTTGCCTGGAGGATCCCATGGACAGAGGAGCCTGGTGAACTACAGTCCACAGCATCGCAAAGAGCTGGAGATGACTGAGCACGCATGCACGCACGCACTACTTTTAATAATATTTCTGAATATTTTACCTTATAACAACTCATTTTATTTTATTGTCTAAACACATGAGTTATGGCTGCTTATGGCTAATTCAGAGATTAATGAAACATACAAAAATAAAGTGCACACCTGCCTTTCGAACTGAGAGCACATTTTAGAGGATTGTAGCCTTAATTGCAAGAGTCAGAACTTCAGAATTTGAAGCAGCATGATCTGGTGGAGCAAATACAGGCTTAGGAGTCAAACTGATGGGCTTTGAATCCCACCTTATTTATTTCCTAGTCATCTGTGTCTACCCAAATTATTTAACTCCTCCAAGCCTATTGCTTCATCTGGAAAGTAGAGGCAATATTCACTCTCAAAGGTTTCAATAATTCAATTAGATATACATGTGAAAGAGTGCCTGCCTCACACAGAGACAGAAAATTTTTGTCTCTGCAACATTCTTTTCAACTCCCCACTCCTTCCCAATGGGAAAAAACTAGAACACTAACACTTCTCAGAATATTGGTCAAAGTTTTCAGTAAAAGAAAATTTCACATGTAAAGTGACTACCAAGAAAATAGTTTATAGGCAGTGAGGGGTTCAATCATCATCTTGATTATTAATCCTACCATAATAAATCTCCAAGTACAAAGTGCTCAGTTGCTTCAGTTGTGTCTGACTCTTTTCGACTGTGTGGACTCTGGCCCTTCAGGCTCCTCTGTCCACAGGATTCTCCAGGCAAGAATACTGGAGTGGTTTGCAATGCCCTTCATAAGTGTTATAATGAAAACACCATTTGTATAAACATCAGAGACACAGGCCCCTGAAAATTTTCTCCATTAAGGATATTTGTACTCAGGTCACCAAAATGTTGTGTAGAGGAACCCATTACATTGTAAGAGGGTATTCTGCGTCGGAGTTTCCAGGACTTGAAGCCTAGGGAAGCCTTCAGGAAGGAAACCTTGTTTGGGAACAGAGGTTTGAGCCAGATTAATTTCAGGTTAATTCTAGATAGTCATCCCACACCATCTCCAGACGCCAAGTGGGATCTGAAGATGGAAAATAGATCGGGGCAGGTGATCTACGTAAGCACGAAGATGACGGGTAATCACCAAGGGAGATTCCTGTGTGGAAACAGGAAAGAACAAGCGGTAGAAACTGAGTACTTCCCTCGGAGGCCCCGCATTCTTCCCACTACCTCCAGGTTCCCATCACACTCATCAGAACCCCATGCCCACGAGGAGGATGAGCTTGGAAGAGGCAGGTCAAGGATCGCCCTCCCACCCTGCCCAAAGGGTCCCTCCCAGAGTAGCCTCCTGAGCGACTGCGACCGCGCGGCACCCGAAAGTCACGACGAAAAGCTCATCTCTGTACCTAAAATGCAGCAGGACCAACGACTCAGAGCGCAGGATGTATATTCACAATGCAATCATTAACAGCCATTAATCCTGGGCCCTGTGCATCGGTTTAGGATTTGAGAACACTCTTCAGAAACCAGTCACGGTATGGAGGGTGGGGGTGGGGGCGCGTCAGAGGCTCTCGGGTGGAGGCATAGTTTTCTCAGTCCTGGGTGCGCGGGGACAAGCTTGGGGCTCTTCTAAATCGGCTCTCGTTCCCCAGCCAGATTTGCCTCTGTCAGCTCATCTCTAAAGATAATGTTTAAGGTGAGGAGAGCACAATTTTAAAGATACAGCACCCCAGGACCCCTTAGCGTACAGTGAAATCGGCCAAGCTCACGCATCCCTCAGTTATCAGGACACACAAGCTGGCTTTGCAAAGGAAAAAAATCCTCCTACGCGCCAGCGCGCGCAGTCCCGCTGTCCTCCGCCAGGCCGCCACCCGCTTCGCCACGCCACGCTACGCCACGCCCCTAGCCCCGCCCCCGCCGTAGCCCCGCCCCCAGAGCTCCGCCCCGCCCCGCACGCTGGTCTTCCGTATCTTCCGCCCAGGCAGGCTTCCTTTCATCCTGCGCTGCGCCCGCCCGGCCTGGGGCGTCGCGGTACCCGCCTCCGCGCTGCGCACACACCTCCCCCATCCCCGCCGCACCTACTCCGGCGCTCGGGCGCGGGCGGGAGGCGGAGCGGAGGGGTCGGGGGCGGTGTCGCCTCAGCCCAGGAGCTGCAGGCAGCGGCAGCGGCGCCGGAGGTCCCCGAGATATGGCCGCCTCGGTGTTTTGCTGCCTGCGGTGCTGCAGAGATGGCGGGACGGGCCACATCCCTCTGAAGGAGATGCCGGCCGTGCAGCTGGACACGCAGCACATGGGTAAGGGCCCTCCCTTCCCCAGACCCAACGGCCCACCCCTGGTCGGGCGCGGCGGGTCGGGGGCAGCCGGGGGCGTCTCGAGGAGCCCCGCACGCGGCCGGGCCCCTGCGGGCTCCGGGCGTCGTCCCCTGCCCCTCGCCCTGCGACGCTGCCGAAGACCCGGGTCGGCGTCGCGGATCTCCTCCGGACTCCGGCCGACCGCACCTTGGCCTGGTGTATTCAAGCAGCCCGGTCCGCTCCTGTCTTGAGGAGATACGGGCGTCTGGACCTTACCGTTCCCACAGGAATCTCTGGGGCGCCTCCTCCCGAGACTCGTCAGACGTCCCCGGCGTGGGGCGCGGGGGCGACTCGGTTCTCCTATCCCGCCGTCGAGCTTCAGTCAAATACGCACATGTTGAGAACACTTAGCTGTCCTGGCTCCTTCCTCTGCCCTGACAGCTTTCTATTCGCTCGTCAATTATCGGTTGTTTGCTCTCACCTCCTAAAGTCAAGACGAGGCAAGTTGCAAAAGCCTAAAGTCACAGCTTAGCTCAGGACATGTCATTTCAACAAAAACCTCCCCTGTGCGGCTCCTCCTGAGTCATGCTTAGAGGTGGTGTAATTTCACCTGGCTGGCTTCTTCCTAGCAGGTCAGGCTATTGCAGAAATAGCGTGTTGCTTCTTCCCATCTATGGTTTTTCCTTTGAATTTCAAATGAGCCTATAGCTTCTCCTTCTATAACATTCTCCTCTTCCCCTCTATAGCCTCTCGCCACCTTATTATTTCTTTTTTAGACTTGTCCCATGTAGTTCCATGCTTCTGGAGTGTGTTTCTAGGGGATGACATTTCCCACTGTAATTATTTCAAAGTACTGTCTTTTTGCCGAATTATTCTCTTCTAAATATACATCTGCACTTTTAGTTTTCCCCATATCTCTCTTTGACTAAAGGACAGTGCATTGAAATAACAAAGGGAATTCTTAAATATTTGTAGCAAAACCCTCTCCTGCCCAGATTCTTTATACTCTGAAAATACTCTGCTCATTATATTTTTCTTTTTTTCACTTTCTATAGCATGTACTAAATAACAAATGTGATAATTGTTTACCACTTTGTATGTGGGTTTTTACTTTTCATTCTTAGATCTCCCAAGTGTAATATAGAACCCCAATACATAACTATGTATGTAGGTGTACGTATATCTCCTTGAATTATTTCTTATTCATCATCACTTATAGACAGAGGTCCAAATTCTGTGATTTCTCTCAGGAAATGTTTCCATTTCATGTATTCATTCACTCAACTGATATTTATTGAGTGACTGTCAGATGCAGGCATTGTTTTATATGCTGCTGCTGCTGCTGCTACGTCGCTTCAGTCGTGTCCGACTCTGTGCGACCCCAGAGACGGCAGCCCACCAGGCTCCCCCGTCCCTGGGATTCTCCAGGCAAGAACACTGGAGTGGGTTGCGTTTCGTTCTCCAATGCATGAAAGTGAAAAGTGAAAGTGAAGTCACTCAGTCATGTCCGACTCTTAGCGACCCCATGGACTGCAGCCTACCAGGCTCCTCCGTCCATGGGATTCTCCAGGCAAGAGTACCGGAGTTGGGTGCCATTGCCTTCTCCGGCAATGTGCTAGGAACACAGTAAAGAAAAATCACACATAGTTTCTTTCGGGAGGTTATGATCAGCTTTAGTTCTTTCTGTCTCTTCTTCCAAACTCCTGAATTACTACAATCTACTCTTTAAAGTATGACTTCCCTGGTGGCTCAGTTGGTAAAGAATCTGCCTACAATTCGGGAGACCCGGGTTCCATCCCTGGGTCGGGAAAATCCCCTGGAGAAGGAAATGGCAACCCACTCCGTATTCTTGCCTGGAGAATCCCATGGATAGAGGAGCCTGGTGGGCTGCAGTTCATGGGGTCACAAAGAGTCGGACACAACTGAGCGAATACTCTTTTAAGTATTTGTTTTCTCTGGTCTCTTCTCCACAGAGAGCTGGTCACTGGTACTCGTTCCACTATGTTCTCCTTTTTCCAAAGCTGCCCCGCATCTTTCAGTAGAGTAATATCATCCCCTAATTTTCTTCCTGCGTGGAAACTTTTTCTTAACCTGTCTTCCAAAAACTTCAAATTCTTCAATCACAGAAAAAGCCTGATTTTAGAAAACAAATAAGAGGAGAGGCTTATCAAGTTAGGAGTAGGTTTCAAGCATGAATTGATCTTAAGTTGAAATATGAGAAGCCCACTGAGTGAATATGCATGTATTTGGATATGTGAAAGGTTAATATGATTGCTTTTTTTTTTTTAAGTCTCTGTGTTTCATATGCAAATAAGTGTTGTCTCTTTCAAAGTTGTCACTTATATTGGTAATGCTACATCACCTAAAGTGATTTGAAATTCCTCTTGGAATTTTCTGTGATGTAGTTTTTATAAATATCTTCTTTTTTACCACAGCCTCCATATTTAATTGTGATTTGGTTTTTTAGAAATATAGAACTTCCCTGGTGGCTTGGGTGATAAAGAATCTGCCTGCAATGTGGGAGACCCGTGTTTGATCCCTGGGTCAGGAAGATCCCCTGGAGAAGGGAATGGCAGCCCACTCCAGTATTCTGGCCCCGAGAATCCTATGGACACAGGAGCATTGTGGGCTACAGTCTGTGGGGTTACAAAGAGTTGGATATGACTGAGTGACTAATACTTTTTAGAAATGAATGTCTTCCAAGGTAGCTTCCTTGAAAGGGATGTTATTCATTTAGAAATGTCTAATGCTTTTTAAAAAATACTCTTTGGCTGTGTTTATGTATTTTCTGACTGTACTCAAATTTTCCTTGACTCTCTAAACAGTCTTGATAATAAAACTGTACAAATCACACAGATCCAAATATAGGATATCTTTGTACTTAAAAAAGAGAAATAGAATAGGCTTGAAATAATTCCCTAATGATTCACAAGCACTGTAGAATGTTCTCTGAATATATCCATCTTTATGTATAGAACATCTCAGTACCTAGCAGAATGCCTTGGAGATAAGAAATGATATTGAAGTAAGAACATAATAGCGTATTCAGATTTGGTTGTTTGGGTTCAACTCAGAGTTATATGTAAGAACCATAAAGTATTGCTGGGTTTAAAAAAATACCATGTATTTTCATAATTCTTGAAGTGTTTTTTCACTTAGGGTGCTTTCAGTTACAAGCAGTAAAACCTGCAACTCAAAAATTGTTGAAAAATGAAGGCAATTCATCGGTTTGTGTAAATTTAAAAAGTAAAACGCAGCACTAGCTTCAGAAAAGACTCAGTGCTGCCAAGGACTGGACTCCTTTTATCTCTTTCCCCCATCAGCTGTTGCTTATTCGTGAAGGCTGGCGTCCATGACAACTTGCAGCCTCTCCCTGTACTATCGGCTTCCTCATGCGAATCCAGCAAAAGCGATAAAATCTTTATCCCTTCATTCTCTCTGCAAGTCTTGAGACTATCTCTGATGGTAGTGCTTAGGTCACATAACCGTTTTTCACTCAGTCACTGTGGCCAAGAAATGTGGAATGCACTGATTGACTTAACCCAGGTCAAAGCTGTAGCCCTGAAGCCAGAGATTGAGTCAGCTTCCTTGGAACTGTTTTGATCTCCAGAGAGAAGTTCGTTGGGAAAGAGAAAACAGATGCTACATGTCCACGACAAGTACTTAGCAGAGCATATTCATTCATTTCCGTATCAGTTATTTGTCGAGCGTCTGCTGGATGCCAAGCACTCCATGGTCTTTGCTATTAAGGAGGAGCTGGGCCCTGGTTGCTCACCAGCAACTGCTGGAGATCTGTGAGGCAGCTAGATGTAAATTATGTATAAAGACACTGTCCCAGAATTTGCAGTTTAGCATTTTGTAATTAGGGAAAAAAAAGGATGCTAATGAATTTTTAATAATCATATAATAGGATCTTGTGGACTTCCCCAATGGCTCCGTGGGTAAAGAATCCAATTACAATGCAGGAAACCCAGGACAAGCAGGTTCAATCCCTGGGTCGGGAAGATCCCCTGGAGGTGGAAGTAGCCACCCATTCCATTATTGTTGTTCCATATATAGAAAATTATATAGACAGAGGAATCTGATGGGCTACAGTCCCTGGGACTGAGCATGGACATAGTGCAATACAAAGGATCTTCGTTTTACCTTCTATAAGAGTGTCTTTAATCAGCCCATTTAGAATTGTGGTAAAGTCTTGAAAATGTGGTATTTCTCATGTGTATTTGTCCCAAATAATTTTTTGTTCAAGTATCAATTCAACGGTGAGTTGAGAGACCTGCCTCTCTGTTAGTACATTTGTTACTATTTTCTAGTTTTATTTTACCCCCTCTGGAAAGAGGAGTTCCCTACAGTTCCCCTAACCAGATCTGCTTGGTTTGTAAACTTATTAGCAGAAGAGTTATACTGATTACAGATCTTGGGAGTCTGTCATGGGATAGTTATGGGATATTTCTTACAGATAAGCATTTTGTTAAATTTCTTCATATCCTCTGATATGCTTTCCTAAATCAGTGTTTGGAAAAGAATTGGTATTGGAGTCACATGATCAAGAGATTGTTTTTCTCACTCTCATCTATCAAATGTTATCTGAACTAAACTAAGATTTTCCATGAGAATAAAATGCATTTAATGATGTTGAAACCTTGTTTACGTCTTTTCAATGTGATTAACAGCAACTATTTTACAGATATTTTTAAGATCCTAAAATTGGCATTTTTCCATGTCAGCTATTTCAAGAACATAGATGTATGTTTCTTTCCATGGTTCATTACTCTTCAGTTCTTACTTGACCAATGCACTTGCATAAGACCTTGTACATACATTCATTCAGCTTTTATCAGGTTGTTTTTTTTTGGATTGAACTGAAAATTGTACTGATTGCCCAGCTTCTTTTAAGTGTTTCTGTTTTTATTTAAATCAAGAAATTTATGCCGTCATCAAATTGATTCACTGGCTAAAATGGAAGAAAGTCTACTTCAGGGAGTTCCCTGGTGGCCTAGTGGTTAGGACTGTGGGCTTTCACTGAGGTGGACCCAGGGTTCAGGGAACTGAGATCCTACAAGCCGCACAGCACAGCCAAAAACAAAAACAAAGTCTATTTCTACCTTAAAAGTGTTTAAAATATTCAGTATGTATATAAAAAAAATTCAGTATAATACAAAATTACTGTTTATTTGAAACTAATTAAACAAAATTTATAGCCACAAATTAATATTAAATATAAATGTTCTCCCAGAAAAAAGTGAATTAAATATTTTAAATAATTTATCATTATTTCATATGTCAAAGTATATATAGCCTTCCTATTTTTTGGAGACTAAGAGTTAAAAGTGAAACAGAAATTAACCTTGAGGGACTTCCTTAGTAGTCCAGGGGTTAGGAGCCTACCCTGCAACGCAGGGGACACAGGTTCCATCCCTGGTCAGGGAACTAAGATCCCACACGCCATGGAGCAACTAAGCCCGTGGGCTGCAACTAGAGAGTCTGGGCTGCAGTGAAACATCCCACATGACGCAATGAAGATCTGTTGTGCCACAGCCGAGACTCAATACAGCCAAATAAGTAAACAGTAAATCAATAAATATCTTTTAAAACTTAACCTTGATTGTTGGGTAAGAGAATACAAAACTTTACACAGTGTCTGTATTTTTTGTTTAGGAACTGATGTTGTCATTGTAAAAAATGGAAGACGAATATGTGGAACGGGAGGTTGTTTAGCCAGTGCACCTTTACATCAAAACAAAAGCTACTTCGAATTCAAAATCCAATCCACAGGTTGGTATAATGGTACTTGACTGTTAATACTCTGAATGTGAGGAGGAATCTTCAATATACGGAAAAGATTAATGAGGTCATTAAAAAAAAACAACTCTTACTTAAAGCCATTTTCACTCACATCTTCTTGTGAGATCCTGGTTTCATTAGTTAATTTAGTTATATTAAGTTCAGTTTTCTCATCTATAAAATGGATTACAGGAGCTGCCCTTCCTGCTTCATAGGAGCTGTATGCATGAAAGTGTCTTAACAGCAGTATGTACTGGTTCCATTTAACACACAAGCATTATTACTAATATGGTTAATTAGCGGGAGCTAGATGAACCATTTCATTTGGTCAAGCATGTAAGGTGTAGACTTTTGCTGTTTTATCTTAGGATAAAATTAATCTTATGATCCTAAGTTTTTCTCTTAACTCTTGTTAAGATTCCCTGATTCAGTGTCTTCTGAAGCGATTGGCCGATTTAGAATTTTGGTAGAAGTCTAAAGTCTCTTTAAAATTTTTTAAATACGTACACCTGAAGCTAACACAATACTGTAAATCAACTATGCTTCAATTAAAATTTAAAAAAAAATTTAAATTATGAAGTTTCTTGTATGGCAGTTCTACGTGAGTATTATAATAGTTATTATTAGTTAACTTGTGGCAGTTTTGAATATGGGGAAATTTTTTAAGGCTTTATTAGAAAGAAACCTGTAGTAAAATATGGCATGAGTAATATAGGTACAGAACAGTGAAACTAGAGTGGAGTAAATTAATTCTGCTCTTAAATGAAAAAACATAAAATATTCCTCTGGGACTTGTTTTTTAAATTGTTTTAAATACTGATTTTTCTTAAGTGTGTAAAATAAATATAAATCTGTCCTCCATTCCATTCTTTTGTAAGTTAACTCACTGGCTGCAAAATGTCTCTGGTTACCGTAATTTTCTCAAGTATAACATACCTTTTCTCAAGAGAAGTGAATATTTCCTTGAGCCTTAAATGTAATACAGATTTCTTTGTGGATTTTCTGTAAAGGATGCTATCCTCAAAGATATTTCTACAATAGTGTGTTGGAGTTTGAGGCTTTGATCCCTCAAGGAAAGCTTCAGGCAGTGTGCCACAGGGTGTCATCATGCACAGTTCCTCAGGAGGAAGAGGACACTGTAACCCTGTCTAGAGCTGTTGTCACGTGAAATTAGTATCATCCCCTACTGGCACTCTTGTCTCACCTTGGAGGATAAATTATAGAATCAGATTATTTAGGAGGCCAGGACAGTGAAGTCCAGACATGCAGCTTTCTGATGGCCTCACTCAATCCAGGAAAATGGATTGACAACATGGTCTTCAAGCATTCTTTAGAATTTCCCCTGATTTTGATAAAAACCAAGAAGGAAACAGTTTGAGATGTAATCAGGAGCTTACATATTCTGTTAGACTGAAAAGAAGAGAGCTGGTCTCTTTAAAAGTCAACTTAGACCAAACGGTTTTAAACTCATGGACTTAAGGTATTGGATAAGAAAATGATTTTACATTTTATCATTAATTTTCTCTTCTCCATAGTATTGACCAGGTCATATACATTATTGGTCACGTATTACAGATGCAAAAACTAAAGAAGTAATTTCCTGCTTCTCAGAGGTGGTGCTTGAAATAGAAGCCGAGGCTATTTAAATTCAATGTGTGGCTTTTTAGTAATATTTTGGGGGAATAATAATAATAGTCATGACAATAGCTAGCATCTTTTTAAAAAATACTTCCTCTGTGCTTTACTTATCCATTAAAAAAAAATACAGTGTTCCAGTTATTTTACTTGGATGATCTTGCTGTATCTTCTGATAACTTTAAGAGGCAAGTACTATTAGACTCGGAGAAGGCAATGGCACCCCACTCCAGTACTCTTGCCTGGAAAATCCCATGGGCGGAGGAGCCTGGTGGGCTGCAGTCCATGGGGTCGCCAAGAGTCGGACATGACTGAGTGACTTCACTTTCACTTTTCACTTTCATGCATTGGAGAAGGAAATGGCAACCCACTCCAGTGTTCTTGCCTGGAGAATCCCAGGGACAGCGGAGCCTGGTGGGCTGCCGTCTGTGGGGTCTCACAGAGTTGGACACGACTGAAGCGACTTAGCAGCAGCAGCAGCAGCACTGTTAGACTCCATAGTTTGCAGGTGAGGAAACAGAGGTTACGTAACTTGCCCAAGATGACATAGCACAAGCAGGATTTAAACCAGGCAGTACAACTCCAGAGCCCACTTTTATCTCCCAGGCTGTACTACATCTGAAGAGATGTAGTACATCATTTGCAAACTACTTGAAGAAAAAATTTTTTTAAGATTAACAAAAAATAATTTAGTGATCATATGCCACTTTCTTTATAAACAATTTACACTGTCTTTTAAAACAACAACTTTCATATTTGTATTCTTCAGATTTGGGGAGCATTTAAATTATTATATTTTTCAGGAATCTGGGGTATTGGCGTTGCAACTCAGAAAGTTAACTTGAATCAGATCCCCCTTGGCCGAGATGTACACAGTCTGGTGATGAGAAATGATGGAGCCCTATACCACAACAATGAGGAGAAAAACAGACTGCCAGCAAACAGCCTTCCACAGGAGGGAGACGTGGTGGTGAGTTTCCTCGTGGACTTGTTTTCCACCGTGAATTATTCAACCTGAACTGCTTTTAGTATTTCTAGTTTTGCCTGGGAGTTTGTGGTCCAAATTCCAGAGCACGGGGATTGGATCTAATGAGGTAGTTCATTTTCCAAAGAGCCCTTGATGTCAATGCTGCTGTCTTACATAACTGCCTTCTTTCTAGAGCTGCACTGGCCAGGAAAATCACCACCAACCCTTATTTCCATTTAGGAGAGTTTATGACTGGTTGGCTGCCAGTCAACATCTCCTGCCACTCTCACATAAAAGAAACCTTGGCCCACAATTTTAAAAGAACGCTGACCCTTACGTTAGAAAAGATTAGGTATTTTTGCAGCTGGAGATCTCTTAGAGAAGACATTTATTACTTAATTTGTTAGGAACTTCTGTTAAAGAATTACCGCATTTTTATCAGGAGTGTTGGTCCTTGTTAAACTTAACCTGGTTAAACTTCCTTCACTTTCAGAACTCTTTCAAGAACTGGCTCAAAATCCTAAGGGTTGATTGTGGAAAAGTTTTTTTTTTGGAAAGCAGGGGATAGAAGGAGTTACATAGTATGAAGGCTTCTCGGTTTTTATTCCCAACTAGATATATTCAAGTCTTTGCCAAAGCCATCCTATTGAAAATGTAATCCAGAGATCCCTTTCTGTCTTTTTCAGATACTTCTCACAGTGTTTTCCAAGAACCTTATACATTGAATTCAGGCCATTAGCTGTTGAGAACAGAGTTCTTGGGTCTCCTTTAGCAAGAGTGTCCTTATACACAGAGCCTTGGGTTCCTTGCTCTTATACCAAGTTGAAAGGAATCTAAAGAATGAGAGTTTCTAATACTTGATAACAGACAAGGTAAATCCAGGTTACTGAATTAAAGAAGTATACACTATTTGGAAGAAGATGAAAAATAATGAGGAAATGAAAGCTTTTGACTATGATCTTTCTTCTCTTCAGTTTAAAAAAAAAATTGTGAAGAACAGTTTTTAAATAGGTAAATTATAGAAAGTGTTTTTTTCCCCCCCAAATTAACTAAAGAAAACAAGGAAACCAAAGACATCAACCGTTTTTAAAATCTGCTTTTCCTCGTTCTTCCTTTTAAATAGTTGGTTCTGCATATATAGATCATTGCCAGATGCCCGTAATGTGGAACACCCTATTCAAGGGGTTATTTCATGAAAGAGAATCTTGAAGTCAGGTTGATGCTGTCAGCCTGCTTATACTAAAAAATGAAATTCAAACATAAAGGATAATCCGGGTAACTCCCCGGTGGGTAGGACTCTGTGCTTCCACTGCAGAGGCCCCGGGTTCCGTCCTTGGTCAGGGAACTGAGATCCCGTGTACTGCATGGTGAGACCAAAAAAAGAAGAAAGGATAATCAGTAACAAAAGGTTTTCTTTGTTGATGTACTGACTTGTACTGTGTGTTGTTATTTCCTTCCTATCTCGTTCCTTAAGATGATTGGCACTTCATATCGACAGACTTAAGAATGTCATTTTTAGTCTGTCAGCATTATTAAATTAGACTTTGAGTTTTTATGCCCATTCTGATAAAAGGAGGGCTCAAAAAGATGAAAGATGAGCAGAATCCTGAAAAGTAAAGCAGTATCCCACGCTAATGGCTGTATCTTCCTAGTTTAAACACTTGCAAACAAATTTCACCAAATTGCTGACAATAGCGTAGGAAAGCTGGAATGAATTATGACAGTAAAAACATTCTCATATGTGTAGAATTTCAATCATATACCATTCTCTGAGGAAAAATCAAGAAAAATAAGCTTTCAACATCCAACCAAATGATTATGTTTCTGTAATAACCATACAGGATCAGCAGGGCCTACTGCAGCACCAAGGAGGCACACCTGAGACAGCCTATGCTTATTTTTACCTTTTGTATATAGTTTTGAAAAGTACAGATTACATTTTTAAGTTGCAGTTTTCAGTTTAATTTCAGAGAAGGCGAAATAGGTGGTACTATTGTTATCATTTTACAGACCAGAAGTTAAGTAATTGCTTATTCAGAGTGACCCCAGGATTACAGTCTAATTTCAGAGTCTGTTCACCAAACCTGCAAATACTGATAAATCCTTAGAACACATCGGGTTTTTGGTATCATTATGAGAGAATCAAACCTAACATCTAGAACAGATAAAAGGGCAGATTAAGGGAATTCCCTGACAGTCCCGTGGTTAGTACTCTGTGCTTCCGCTGCAGGGGGCACTGGTTCAGCCCTGGTCAGAGAACTAACATCCCGCGGTGTGGTTTCTCACATCCTTCCTCACGTCTTTCTTTGGTATTGTCTAGTTGGTTTGGTCTAGTCGCTCAGTCGTGTCCAATTCTTTGTGACCCCGTGGGCTATAGCCTGCCAGGCTCCTGTGTCCATGGGATTTTCCAGGCAAGAAGACTGGAGCAGGTTTCGATCTCCTTCTCCAGGGGATCTTTGATACTGGGTATTGGGTATTGTCCCCTGGAGAAGGGAAAGGCTACTCACTCCAGGATTCTGGCCTGGAGAATTCCATGGACTGTATAGTCCATTTGGGGTCGCAAAGGGTCGCACACGACGGAGCGACGTTCACTCACTCACTCACTCATGGGGTATTGATGCTGGAGGGTGGGGTTGAGAACTTGCAATAGGTTATGCTGCCACCAGGTGGGGAAGGTGCCCAGATCATAACCTGTTAGTCTGAGCTGCTGGATTTCCAGTAAAGAGGGTAACATGCTGCTTTTTATGTAATCAGGTTTTTAAAATGAAAACAGGTTTCTTCACTAAAAAGCGAATCCTGGCGATCACTTTATTATTTAAGGTATTTAAAGTATTATTTAAGGTATTTATTATTTAAAGTATTATTTACATATTTATATTTAAATACATACACTGAAATAAAGCAAAAGCAGTTTTATTTATCTTTCTCAGTGTTTAGTCTAACCCTGGCTTTGCTAAGATTTGAGGAGAATCTTTTATAGCACTTAACCTGTTGACTTATCTGGGCCTTTGCTGTCTTAACTGGAAAGTGAAGGATTTAAGACTAGATCATCTGTAAGGTCTTTTTCTATCTATAAAAGCTTTTAGGTTCATATAATTTATCCACAGTCAGAAATCCTTCAAGTGGTTGCTTCTTGATCTATGATGATTTCTCTATTGAAAGGTCTCTGTTGTCATTCTTGAAAGGAAAGCTCTCCGTCTTCAGCTAGTAAATACTGTACAGAGTTTTAAAGAGAGTTTTAAAAGTGTAAAAGTCTTAAAAGCTTTGAATTGCATGGCAATTAAGAATAAGTTTTCCAAAGCCATACTGCATCAGTTTAAATTCCAGCTCTGCCACTTCCTAACTGTGCAACCTTAAATAAGTTATTTAACTTCTCCTATGCTTTAGCTTGGAGAAGACAATGGCACCCCACTCCAGAACTCTTGCCTAGAAAATCCCATGGACGGAGGAGCCTGGTGGGCTGTAGTCCATGGGGTCCTGAAGAGTTGGACACGACTGAGCGACTTCACTTTCACTTTTCACTTTCATGCATTGGAGAAGGAAATGGCAACCCACTCCAGTGTTCTTCCCTGGAGAATCCCAAGGACGGGGGAGCCTGGTGGGCTGCCGTCTATGGGGCTGCACAGAGTCGGACATGACTGAAGCGACTTAGCAGCATGCTTTAGCTGCTGTAAAGTGGAGATAATAAAAATACCTAGGATTAAATGAGTAAATATGAAGTGTCTAGGGTTTGGTACATAATACAGGTTGTTTTCCAGAATGTCAATAATAATAATTGTAATTTTGTACCATTAATAATATACAAAGTAATATATTTTTATTTTGCTGTCTTTTTAAAGTCTTTTGAGCTGTTTTTCTGTTTTCCACTTGATACTAATTATCAGTTACATGCAGTTGTAAATACCCACCTTACCTTAGTAATACATTTTACATATTTGAAACCAAGGTAAAGAGATAGAGAAATATATTATTTCTTTTTGAAAATAAATTGTATAAAGACAGTTCATCACAACTGAAAACAATGATAGGTAATAATCCCTAATGGTGAAAACTTCACTGTTTCCCCCCTTTGTTATCAAATTCTACATAAAGCAGTGTTTTCTATGTGAGTTTAAAAGGTCTCTCTGTTTACAGTATATAGTACTTATATCATCTTAATATTCAGAATATAAAACCCAGATTATCTGAATAAAATACTAGGATTTAGTTTGACCCCTCGAATGTGGACTCATGGGATTTTACTTTCCCCTCCCCCCACATAATCACCATTACTGTTTTTTTCTAGCTCAATTCAAATAGATTTCTACCAGATTGTAAACCCTTAATAAAATCTGTTATGGGAAAAAAAAAATCTGTTGTGATCTTTTGCTTAGTTTTTTGTTTCCATGCTCCCCAGTTAGTGCCTTCTGACTGTTCAGGTTTTTATGGAACATACATATTTTTCCTCTTTTTAATATTTACTTTGCTTTCTAGGGTATTACATATGACCATGTAGAATTAAATGTATATTTGAATGGAAAAAACATGCATTGTCCAGCATCAGGTATACGAGGGACAGTGTATCCAGTTGTTTATGGTAAGTGAAAATATTTCTAAACATTATTAAATGTATGTTAACTTTTGCTTGGCATTTAACTTTGTAACTATCATTCAGAAGGCTGGACAAATTAATAAGGACCTTTGTATATGGAGTATACTCAGTAGGTTATCACAATCCCTCTTTGCAGGACTAAGGAAAGTTTTTACTTCCTTTGTATTAAAAAAATCAACTTGCTAAATACAATGATTATTCTTAAATATGCAATAGCCATATTCCCTTTTAGATCATTTAATCTTATATTCCAGAAAGTTTTAAAAACTTTACAGAATTTTCAAAAAGGTATTCCTGCTAATTGTTAGAAAGGGTTAGATGAACAGAAAATGTAATTGTAAAGAATATTTTGAAAGTAGAGATGGGAATTCCGTGTAGATTGAACATTGGTTACCTTTACAAAATCACCTAAATGTTAAAACTCTCCTACTTTCAAAAGAAGTAAAAAATGAAGAAGAGAGTGATAAAGGCACTGTACTTATGTATGTTTCCTATAAAGAGAGACACCTTATTTTTTAGGGATACATATAAAATATTTTAGAATAAAATGATATAATGTCTGGCATATGCCTCAAAACAATATAAGGAGGGGAGGTGAAGAACAGAGGACTGACTGTAGGGAGGAGATGAAACCTGTCTGGCTATTAGCCGACAATTGTTTGAAGTTAAGTAATGGATACATGAGGGTTCATTATTCTGTTCTGGTTACTTCCACATGTTTGGAATTTTCTGTAATAAAGGTAACTGAGTAGAGTCATCTCTAAGTAACCCTGTTCTTGGAGGTATACTTGTACAGAAACTATACTTACACATACATGGCTTAGTTCAGTTCAGTTCAGTTGCTCAGTCATGTCCGACTCTTTGCAACCCCATGAATCACAGCATGCCAGGCCTCCCTGTCCATCACCAACTCCCGGAGTTCACTCAGACTCATGTCCATCGAGTCAGTGATGCCATCCAGCCATCTCATCCTCTGTCGTCCCCTTCTCCTCCTGCCCCCAATCCCTCCCAGCATCAGAGTCTTTTCCAATGAGTCATCTCTTCGCATGAGGTGGCCAAAGTACTGGAGTTTCAGCTTTAGCATCATTCCTTCCAAAGAAATCCCAGGGCTGATCTCCTTCAGAATGGACTAGTTGGATCTCCTTGCAGTCCAAGGGACTCTCAAGAGTCTTCGTTACTCCATTACTTAACTTCAAACAATTGTCAGCTAATAGCCAGACAGGTTTCCTCTCCTCCCTACAGTCAGTCCTGTTTTTCACCTCCCCTCCTTATATTGTTTTGAGGCAAATGCCAGACATTATACCATTTTATTCTAAAATATTTTATATGTATCCCTAAAAAATAAGATGTCTCTCTTTATAGGAAACGTACATAAGTACAGTGCCTTTATCACTCTCTTCTTCATTTTTTATGTTATCAACTTTAAATCAACAAGTGTATGATTTTTCTGCCTGTGGTATTAGTGGATTGTAAACCATTTTCTCATTTAAATTACTTTAAATAATTAAGAATTTGAGCCATAACAAAAACTAATGGTTAACTTTTTTATAGTAACTTACCAGAAAAGTAACAGACTTTGTTCAGAGTGGCAGAAAAGTATACAGTAGCAAATATAAATATTTAATAATTTGATATAACAACCAAAGCCTGTGCTTTAAAGTTTTCATTTATCTTCTTTTTCCCTAAATACTACTTTTCAGTCCTTCTAACTTCTTTATCTTTGCATGAAAGGTGAATTTTTAAACTTGATATAAGTTAGTTTGCTTGCAATAATTGATAACCCTAAAAGTAATGTCTTTATTTACTTAAATGGAAATGGTAGCTTAATATTTGAAACAGTTTAGTCTGAGAAATAAATATCAGTAAAATTTTAGACTGAGTTACACAAATGAAGATAGCAAATGAGATTTTTATTCTAAATTGTTTCTTTGATTTGGCATTATTTTTAATGCAGTGAAGTTTATGTAGTAATATATTTTATAAATTGAAATTGATAGCCAGATACTATCAAAGATAAAAATAAAATTCAAATTCCCTTGAGTGAGTGAATGAAGTCACTCAGTCGTGTCCAACTCTTTGGGACCCGATAGACTGTAGCCTACCAGGGTCCTCCATCCATGGGATTTTCCAGGCAATAGTACTGGAATGGGTTGCCATTTCTTTCTCCAGGGGATCTTCCTGACCCAGGGATCGAACCTGGGTCTCCTGCACTGCAGACAGACGCTTTACCCTCTGAGCCATCAGAGAAGTCCCAAATTCCCTTACCCTTTGCCTTCTATCCTATACCGAATCCTAATTCTTTCCACTTGTTCATACTGTCAGTCCTTATATTCAACCTGTGGAGAGACAAAACTGAGTAACAGTGAAGAAAAGTTTGTTCATAGTTAGGACTTCCAGCTTCATCTAAGTTCTCTGTGTTTTTTACATCTCTGCACCTTCTAGACTTTCATCGTTCTTGAGTTCCCTGTTCATTTTCTGTAGATCCCTCTTCCACTTTATAGAGAAACAGTCCATCATGGTGAACTCCAGCTTCCCTCCCCCACCTCTTAAAGGTTTTCTCTTCCCATCTTGTCTCCTTCCCATACCATTTTAGAGGAAGTGGTGCCCTTCATGTTTAAAAAACTCAGTCTAGATTTCAAACTTCCCAATTCTGGGACTTTATTGTCAGTTATTTTGTCTGTATCTCATGTCATCAACCTCGTTCTTCAATGCCTGTGAGCATTCTAAATCATTCTTATTCCAATATACTCTCCCTTAAACTTGTACCCCTCACCAGGCCTGCGTTTACCCTTCTCCATATGCCTGCATTTCCTGTAAAAGAGCTTTTGTCTCTATTTATATTGTATCGTCAACTACTGTGGCTGCCTTACACCACTTCACTGAAACCACCTCTGTTAAAAATTACTAGTGATGTCATGAATGTCGCATCTAGTGCTTAACTTTTTTCCTGCATTGATAATGAAATATAAATTATTTAGTAATGTGTGTTAAACATATATACGCAACTTAACAAATAACTGTAAAGTGAAACCCACATCATCACTATACTCAAGATAATGAACATACTTGTCACCCCTAAGTTTCCTCCTGCCCCCTTGCCATGCATTCTGCTCCCCTCTCCCCACCCTACCCCCTTGTAGTCACTGTCTGCTTTCTGTCACTACAGATTATCTTACGTTTTTAGAGTATTGTATAAATCATACAATTTGTATTTTTTTAATCTAGCTTCTTTTACTCAGTGTAATTAAGACTCATCCATGTTGTAACATGTACCAAGAATTCATTGATTTTTATTACCAAGTAGTATAGTTCATTGTGTGGATACATCAGAATTGATTTTTCCCTTCTCCTATTATTGGATATTTAAGTTGTTTCTAGTTTTTGGCCATTACAAATAAAGCTGCTGTGAATATTCATGTATAAGCCTTTGTGTAGATATATGCATTCATTTCTCTTGGATAAGTACTGATTTAAAAAAAGGAAAACAAAAAAACATATAGAAGCTGAATAAGGCCTGCAGGCTAATTAACAGTATTGTGTCAGTGTTAGTTTCCTGGTTTGGACATTGTACTGTAGTTGTGTGAGATGTTACCACTAGGGGAAGCTGGACGAAGGTTACCCAGGAATTTTTGTATTGTTTTTGCTACTCTTTGTGAATCTATCCTTTTTTAATAAAATATTTTTTAAGAAGTAAATTATCTTAATGTATAAAATTGAGAAAATACAGGTAGGTAAATAAGGAAAAACTCAAATTACCTATATTTATATCATCTAGAAATAATCATCGGAGAAGGCACTGGCACCCCACTCCAGTACTCTTGCCTGGAAAATCTCATGGATAGAGGAGCCTGGAAGGCTGCAGTCCATGGGGTCGCTAAGAGTCGGACACGACTGAAGCGACTTCACTTTCACTTTTCCCTTTCATGCATTGGAGAAGGAAATGGCAACCCACTCCAGTGTTCTTGCCTGGAGAATCCCGGGGACGGGGGAGCCTGATTGGCTGCCGTCTATGGGGGTCGCACAGAGTCGGACACGACTGAAGCGACTTAGCAGTAGCAGCAGCAGAAATAATCATAATAATATTTTGATGTATTTCCGTTCAGTGTTCTTGACAGATTTTATTCTTCACTGTGGCTGTTTTTAACCAGTAAGATCATGTTTTGTAACCTGGATAGCAGATGTGTTTCTTCTTCTTGTGTGTTAATTTTATGGCATTATGGAAACAGTTTATAAGTATTACTCATTCAGTTTAAGGTGTTTGCTTCTAATTTATTTTCTTTCTTTTTCTGTCTCTAGTTGATGACAGTGCAATTTTGGATTGCCAGTTCAGTGAATTTTATCATACTCCTCCACCTGGTTTTGAAAAGATATTATTTGAACAGCAGATCTTCTGAATGTATTTGTTTTTGAAACTTGTATTTCTGCACTGTTAAAAGTGTTTACCATTTAATAAAGCTTTACCTGACGTATAAATGAAAATATATTCTTAAAAATATGCTTGTTAATATTGTCTAAGGAACCAGTGTATACACTATACCACCCTGAAGTTGTGATTTAAAATACTTAGGTTTTGTGATATGAAATCAGCATTTGGGGTGGTTTATTTAACTCTTATTTAAATAAATATAACTTTGGGTTTAATTAACAATATTAAATGGAAATATGTGTATAGATATTTAAAAGGGAGTCTTTCTTAGTGTAAAATATTTGTATTGATAGAGACCAGTTGGGTGGGTTTTGTGGTCATTCTGATGTTCAGACCTTATTAACTGTTTTAAGTCTGCAGTCCAATAATTTTGTGTCTCAGTGTCTTTTTTATATAGAGTATAACAAAGTGACAAATTTATATTTATATTATTGGCAACTTCAGTTTTGGCAATTTATTTACTGTAAAATGTACCACTTTAAAAATGTTAATTGCTTGTTTTGTTTGTATGCCGTTGTTTTTAATTTCCTTTGTGAAAGGAGATAAATGTGGTAGTAATTATTGGAGCATTTTGTTGAAGACCATCATGCTGTGTTACTTCAATACCTGCGTAAGTGGTGGTTGACTGGTGACCGTGTACACAGCAGACGTTTAGAATAGTAGGATGCCTTCAATTTAAATGGAAATGAGGTTATTCTTTTAAGGATTTTAATTTAAATGTGCATTTTTCTGTAAGGAATAATAAAATAATAGTAATTAAGGACTATTCAGTACTATATTAAATACATGTTCTTCCTGTTTTGTTTAATTATACTGTAAATTCACTTTGCCCTTGATTATTCAGAAGTTCAGAAGTAAGTGAATCCTCTCCATGACCCTAACTGAGCCTTTGCTTAGTTTTCAGGAAGAATTGCTATCCTTTAAATACTACCCTACAAAACTGAACAAATCACTGTCCATATCTTTGGGACAGTCTCCTTTCCAGATAGGCCAGGACAAGGATACATACATTTCACTCATTTATCACATGAAGCAGTATGTCATACCAGAAAAACATGGCTTAAGAATCAAAGGAGACCTGAATTGTAGTTTTGCCACCGGGTCCCATTATCTCTTCAGGCAATTTCCTCAGTTTCTCTGGATGCAGATTCCGCATTTATAAAAGGGATAGTCAGACCCTATTGGTAAGATTCTGTAACTGGTTAAAATTCATATGCCAAACACCCTCGTCATCATCTGCACGTGATGAGGCAGCGTCTTTGTTGACTGCACTCAGTGGTTTTCACAGTGGGGCCCTTAGACCAGCAGCGTCAGCCTTACCTGACAACTTGGTAGACGTGCACACTCAGGCCCCCCCAAACCCATGGAATCAGAAACTGCTGGGGACGCACGAAGGAATCTGTTGGAACAAGCCCTTGAGGTGATTCTGATCCACGCTAAAGATTGAGAACCACTGCTCAGGAGAGAATTCTTTGAGAATGATTGCCTACTATAAATTTTCTAAGGATTTAAGACTATTGTTGACACATAGACAAGAGAGTCCTGCATGATATTTATTTATTGTTTATTTGATAGATAAAAGTAGAACAATTGTTTTTAAAACATAGATATATTTGAGTAACATATTTACATAAATCCCAGATTTAACTCTGTAGATACACAGAATTGAACTAACTTTATTATTTATGTATTTTTGGCTTTCTGACCTTGTAATTTTAATTAGTAAAGAACATGGTTATTTCAGAAAGAGATTTAATATAACTACTGCTTGCTTTCTTTATAATGTTACCTACCTCCGAATTATTTTTTTAAGAGCTAACCTTTTTTTTTTTAATGATCGTGTTCTTTTCTCAAGACTATCTTTGCTACCTCTAATCACACTGAATAGATAACAGTACTAAAATCAGTATATGAATTACGTCCATGACAACAGTTTGATGAAGTCTAGATGTGCTTTTAACCTCTAGCTATCTAATTTCTCATAGGAAAATTACCTGTAACCTCAGTCTTACCTTGAGAAAAACATCAGATTCCTAAAGGGGCATCCTACAAAATATTTGAGCAGTAGTCCGCACTGTCATGGTCATCAAAATCAAGGGAAAAATCAAGTCAATGTAATGTGCACACCAGGAACAGAAAAGGATGTTAGGTAAAAACTAAGGAAATCTAAATACATCATGCACTTTAGTTAATAATGTATCACTATGTTTATTGTAATAGATGAACCATAAAAATGTAAGATGTTATTAACGGGGGAAATTGGAAGAGGGGACATATGGGAACTCTGTACTATTGTCTCAATTTTTCTGTGAATATAAACTGTTCCAAAAAATAAAGTGTATTTAAAAACCTACATTCAGCTAGAAGAAAATTAAAGGCTTTCTTGAAGACAATAGAACATTAGTATGGTATATACTTACAGCACAAGTATTCAGTGATAGCTAAATATACACATAGATGGGACATAAAACATCCTTGTATTTTAACACACAAAAAAACCTGCATTTGTTCCTGGCTGAAGAAGCTGTCCATTGTCTTGATTCTGTTTTTCACAGAAATCCACTTGTTCACACTGATGTAGCTTTTTATACTCACATTGAAAATTAGTCAGTGATTTATTATCCATGTTATTTTTTCAGTGATTTAAACATTGCAAGGGACTTGTAATGGCATATATGTGAAACAATGAACATCTCATAAATAAGTTTACAGTATTAAAAACCAGAAAAAGATACTGGCTTTTAACTGCTGTCAGCTCACTGGTTGAGATTATTTGAATATATTTCCCACTTGGATTACAAGCTATTATCATTTAAGAATGATACAAAATATACTTTAAGGCTTTTAAAAATCATTAACAAAATCAGAAACATGTATGATAGTGTTGCTCACGTCTTTATTTTTTCTTTTAACTGCATATTTACTTAATGTCAGTCTAGGTATGGACCAGCAAAAGCATAGCTGAAAATGTGAGTGCAGTCTTAACACTATTCTTGATAAGCTACATTAAATTAATAATTTCTTCTGATAATGTAAAAACACTAGATACTGTAAGAAGAAAATTTATAATCAAAACTGTGGGAACTTTCCTGTACATAGTACTCATAGTGAAAGTGAAAGTCGCTCAGTCATGTCCCACTCTTTGCAACCCCTGGAGAATCACATGGATGGAGGAGCCTGGTGGGCTGCAGTCCAGGGGGTCGAGAAGAGTCGGACATGACTGAGCGACTTCGCTTTCACTTTTCACTTTCATGCATTGGAGAAGGCAATGGCAACCCACTCCAGTGTTCTTGCCTGGAGAATCCCAGGGACGGGGGAGCCTGGTGGGCTCACTTCACGACTGAAGTGACTTAGCAGCAGCAGCAGCAGACTCTACAGTCCATGGAATTTTCCAGGCCAGAATACTGGACTGGGTAGCCTTTCCCTTCTCCAGGGGATTTTCCCAACCCAGGGATCGAACCCAGGTCTTCTGCATTGCAGGAAGATTCTTTACCAGCTGAGCCATAAGGGAGGCATAGTACTCATAAGTGGAATGTAATTAACTACCACTTATATTAATTTGCAATATTTATGCAATCTGATAGAGAAATACTTTGGAGCTAAATGGGCTGTTCTCATGAATGAGTGGAAATAGAATCAATTAATTGTCATCCAGTAGGATATGAATAGGAGAAGGCAATGGCACCCCACTCCAGTACTCTTGCCTGGAAAATCCCATGGACGGAGGAGCCTGGTAGGCTGCAGTCCATGGGGTTGCTAAGAGTCGGACTCGACTGAGCAACTTCGCTTTCACTTTTCAGTTTCATGCATTGGAGAAGGAAATGGCAACCCACTCCAGTGTTCTTGCCTGGAGAATCCCAGGGACGTCAGAGCCTGGTGGGCTGCCGTCTGGGGGGTCGCACAGAGTCAGACACGACTGAAGCGACTTAGCAGCAGCCAGCAGCAGCAGGATATGAATATCCTTCAACTTGTTCTTTTAAAAAAACCAGGACCAAATTATTGAAATAATCAATATAAACAGCAATGTTAGATATAATTAGCAATATAAATGAATCACATACCATCCAAGATTTCTATAGAAATTTGAAGGAAAAACTGTCCCAGTATTGGCTGAAATGCATCATCTGTAAGTCCATAGGAATCATTACAATGTAGTCATTCAAATTGAATCATTTATGTGTTGTGTTTCATAAATACTCAAAGGCAATATTCTGTGCCCTCAAGGAACTCTGCTAATTGTAATTCATTCATAAGTATGGCTCTACAATACCCAAGATGTACTAGTAAAATTTTTCCCGTAGAGCCATACTGATGAATGAATCATTTCTTGTATCATATTTATGAATGAATTACAATTGTATGTATAATATGATCCACAGTCCAGTAGGTGGGACCTCGCTCTTTCACTGCTGGGGCCTGGGGTTCAATCCTGTCAGGGAACAAAAATACATTCCTCAAGTGTGGCATCGCCAAAAAACAAAACCCCAAAGGCTTATGCATAGGAAAAAATATATACTATACACCAAAATGGTAATAAGATTACAGGGAACTAAGTCTTTCACTGCAAATTTATCTGATAATTTTTTTTTTTTTTTACAATTAACATACTATTTGGGAAAAAAAATAATTTTAAATAAGAGAAAAGTGACTCTGGAGGAAGCTCTGTGCACTAGAGAACAGGGGATTTTACATTCACACTGAAAAAATCTAAAAGGCTCCAGTAAAATCACAACTCAAGTACAGGATATAATGTGTTTCATGACAGTTCATCTTAAAAGATGCAGAAAGTCTAGTTGATGCCATGCCTGGCACCACTATAGACCGGGTCCCCAGGCCCATGGAAATAAGTGAGCAGGGAGCCACATGCGGAGTAGACCAGTTCCAGCAGACACTGCACTTGAAATCAAGGACAGGGAGAAGCCAGTGAAGGCCACCGGACTGCTGAGCGGCTGCTTAATTAATCCATGCATCCATGAATGAATGGTCATTGAGGATGTTGGTAATGTTGGAAGACTATATTTAATCCACTGAGCTATTGAAACCAAAATGACTTGTGAAATAGTAGTCATTTGAAGGAGACTAGAAATAAAGCCCCCCAAAATCTAGAGTCACATGTGTCATTCTCACACATGTATTTCAGCAGACAATCATAGATGTGTTTCAGATATCTGATGGTTCATCTCTTTAAATAATGGGTAAATTTGTTTTCTGTTGTCCTGCAGGCAGAGTTATTAGAAGGTAGAGGGAAGCAAATTTCCATTTAAGATGGAAAAGAACTTGCCTATTTAGTTGACTATTGAAACTGCTGCCTTGCAAAGAAATGAACTTCTGGTCCCCGGAATTGTTTTAACCAGTGTTTTTAAGATGTAAGTTTTGTCCTTATTCAGGTATGGTGAGCAGGGGACTACTGCCAGTGAAAAAAAGATAGTTTGTTACTGTTCCGAAGAGGAGAGGGCACGCCATGCCACACAGGGACCCACAGGTAGGCAGAAGGAGCATGGGGAGGTGTGGGCATCAGCCCGTGTGGTTCCCATGGGCAAGGCAGGGTAAGCACACTCAGGATTGTGTGCTGTGTGTGCTCAGTCGCTCAGTTGTGTCCAACTCTGTGTGACTCTCCAGGCTCCTCTGTCCATGGGATTCTCCAAGCAAGAGTACTGGAGTGGGTTGCCAATTTCCTTCTCCAGAGAATCTTCCTGACCCAGGGATCGAACCTGCATCTCCTGTGTCTCTTGCATTGCAGGTGGATTCTTTACCCACTGAGCCATCGGGGATTGGCTAGTGTGAAGAATTTCAGCAGGCTCTAGGGTATAGGGGCTGTCCCAGCTGTCTGGTACCTGGCCCTGGGGTGACTAGGACAAGGGAATATTGATTGACATGAATGTAAGAACCAGTTGGGAAAGTGGGGCTCTGGACTGGTTGGCTTGCAAATGAAAGGCAGACTCCTGGGGTGAGTTGTTTGCTGTCTCCAGGAATTAACTAACCCTGGGTGAAGCAGTCCCTCCTCTGACAGTAAGGCTCCAGGAAAGAATCAGGAATACAGAAATAAGAAAATATAATTAATACAGAGGCTAGAGGATTATCCCAGAGACCTCATAAATATGGCTCCTCCTGGGTTAGAGACCAAATGAAATGCTTTCTAAAACTCTGTGATTCTGATTCACTCAGACTATTGCTGAGTCTCCAGACAAGTTAAACTGAAAGCAAGAAAATAGGAGATGTGGAATCTCCAGGGATCATGTAAGGATTCGTCACATTAAAATTTATGTTAATTCTGGAAAGCGGTGCTGCTGTGTGCTCAGTTGCTCAGTCAGTCATGTCCAACTGTGACCCCCATAGACTATAACCCTCCACTCTCCTGTGTCCATGGAATTCTCCAGGCAAGAATACTGGAGTGGGTTGCCATTTCCAACTCCAGGAGCTCTTCCTGACCCAGAGATCAAACCTGCGTCTCCTGCGTCTACTGCATTGGCAGGCAGGTATCTTACCACTGAGCCACCTGGGAAGCCCACCCCTAACAGTAGAGGCATCCTGTTTGTCTTGGATGATTAAGTGCTTCCATTACTTCTGCCACTCTGAGATCCAGTATCCTCAATAGAATCGGAGAGACTGTATCAGTGGTGGTATCTTTTACTGACTTACCAAGGGGAGCAACCACAGAGCTCTCCTTTGAGAGAACTGGCAGGGGCTCCACTCATGAAAGCATTCATTCAATGCTTTCGCGAAGCAGATGCGCTCTGGGCCTTGTCATGGAGCAGGACTGAACAGCAATGTGATGAGAACAGTGAAGAAATATTTTGTACCATCTTCTGGGCTCTGTTGACAGTTGAGTAACTTTTCCCTAATATTATGGGCTGTTTAGATGTTGTAGACTTTTTAGAGCATGGCAGAAGATTACAGAAAGATATTAGGATATTTCTTGAATCAAAGCCTCAGGAGGGCCAGATCTTCAGCTGCCTTTATCCATGTCTTTTCTTTTTAAGATTCTGTCATCATTATGCCATGTTTCCCATCCTCAGTCTTGGGTCTCCCCATTCACATTCTAGAAAAACAAGCCAGTTTCTGTTCTGTTTTATCAGTTTTCCTGGAGCCTCCACTGACCAAAGCCAAATTCAGTTTCAGATTCAAAGGCATGCTTTTAACTGGCCTGCTTAGCAAGTATTTTGAAGAGCAAAGAACTTTCACATCAGTTTCCACAAATACATCCAACATCATGCAATAAGCTGGGAACAGTGCTTGGGGAATTACCCAGTGGTATGTATAAACCTGAACAGGCTGTACTCACAAGGAAAAATATGTGATTTATCTAAGCATAGTAAATACTTCAGAGCTTAGATATCAGAAAAGGAATGTCTCATGTAAACAGTAGCAGTGGCTATCCCTATAGCAAAATTTCTAAGCATGAGAATACATCAGATTTTTCTAAAGAACATTTGCTTAGTCATAGAAGAGGGAAAAATTTTGAAAAACATATTGCCCTTTTTTTTCTCATGTCCTTTTCTTTACCATAAAATTACTGTGCACTGAATTTCAAGACCAAGGCCATATCATTAAAGCTGTCGAATTTTGCAAATTCATACCATGACAGTTTGGTGTTCCTCTCCTGGCAGACTTCTCTCTGGCCAGGGATGGAACCCAGGAACGCTGCACTGGCGCCCTTAGCCACTGGACCACCACGGAAGTCCCAGCCACGCCTTTAGAGGAAAAATGTAGTCTTCCATGCAGTCAGGTGAAACAGAAATGTGCTCTGTTAACTCCGTCTTCACTTTTGCCTACAGAATGTGGGGCACTTGAAGTGCCTGGCACATATCGTTTTTAAACCAGCTCCGTCATTTCAAAAGCAGACGGTAGGAATATTTGCCGAGAAGCACATACCTGAAACATTGCGTTTTGATCCCTGAGCGGTGAAGATTCCGTTTGCCTGCTCTCTTCCACTTGGATTTGGGGCCTTATCCCTGTTGTACCCCCTGATTAATACTTGTTTTCTCAGGGTTGTGGTTTCGTGGCTTTTGGATGTCACTTCTTCCCAAGTGACTTGCTCGCCCTGCATCTCTAAGAGGATCCCAGCAACTTATGCCCTTCCTTTTTCCTTTTCCCATCTACTAAGTGGCTCAGACGGTAAAGAATCTACCTGCAACGCAGGAGACCCAGGTTCGATCCCTTGGTCCCGAAGATTCCCTGGAGAAGGAAATAGCAACCCACTCCAGTATTCCTGCCTGGAGAATTTCATAGAGGAGCCTGGTGGGCCACAGTCCTTGGAATTGCAAAGAGTCGGACACGACTGAACAACTGTGACTTAAGTTAACTGCGCTTTAACTCGTTGGTCTTTCAGTTCCTGGATTCCTTGGTTTCAGTCAGTGGAGCTTCCAACCAAATTGGCACACTAACTCCCAAGCAAGCCAACCTGCATGCTAGTCATAGAGTTAACTTGGAAATACTGTTCTAACTTCCAGACCTTTATGAAAATGAAAGTGAGTTAGACACTCCTGTAGATAAACCATCTTTATTTTGATTAGTATTTTGCTGGTATATCCTTTTGCATTCATTTACATATAGCCTTTGCATTTTCCTTATGCTTTAGGTTCATCTCTTGTTAACAGCACATACTTGGATTTTTTAAAAAATCCAATGGTCAGTCAGTCTTTTTCTTAAACTGATTAATTTAGTTCATGTACATTTGCTGTAATTATTTATATATTTGGACCTGCTTCTGTGATCTTAGTATTTTATTTCAGTCTGACTCACTTTTTCTGTACTTCCTGTTAACCCTTTCTTTAATAAGTATATATTCCCCCTGGTGACTCAGATGGTAGAGAATCTGCCTGCCATGTAGGAGACCCAGGATCCATCTCTGGATCAGGAAAATCCCCTGGAGAAGGGAATGGCAACCCATTCCAGAATTCTTGCCTACAGAATCCCATGGACAGAGGATCCTGGCGGGCTACAGTCCACGGGAATGCAAAGAGTTGGACACAACTGAGCGACTAACACTTTCACACCCCTAATAAAAGCAAGGCTTTACTATACACTCATATCTCTTCATCTCTAACCCCAGACCTATATTACGTTGCTCTGTGTGTGCATGCTAATTTGCTTCAGTTGTGTTGGACTCTTTTGTGACCTCGTGGACTGTAGCCCACCAGGCTCCTCTGTCCATGGGATTTCCCAGGCAAGAATATTGGAGTGAGTTGCCATTTCCTTCTCCAGGGGATCTTCCCCACCCAGGGACCGAACTCGTGTCTCCTGCAGGTTACACTGGTACATTGGCAGGAGGGTTCTTTACCACTAGCACCACCTGGGAAATCTATATAGTGTTACTACCTACACTTTAATGCCAGTTTATGGGAAATATATATTCTTTTTTTCGGAGAAGGCAATGGCACCCCACTCCAGTACTCTTGCCTGGAAAATCCCATGGATGGAGGAGCCTGCTGGGCTGCAGTCCATGGGGTCGTGAAGAGTCAGACACGACTGAGTGACTTCACTTTCACTTTTCACTTTCATGCATTGGAGAAGGAAATGGCAACCCACTCCAGCGTTCTTGCCTGGAGAATCCCAGGGACGGTAGAGCCTGGTGGGCTGCTGTCTCTGGGGTTGCACAGAGTCGGACACGACTGAAGCAACTTAGCAGCAGCAGCAGCAGCAGCTATTCTTTTAAGTCAAACAAATTTTACCTGTATCTCTTGCAGCACCTACAAGATTTTCTCCCCACTTATTTTAAGCTCTTTGTCCAAAACAGTTTCCAGTGTAGTCTTTTTGTGAAAGAGGCTGGTTCTAATTTCTGTCCCCTCAATATTTTGAAAATACCACTCCACTATTTTCTCTCTCTCTTTCTCTCTCTCTCTTTTTTTTGGGGGGGCATGTGGGACTTTTCCCTGACCAGGGATTGAAACCATGCCCCCTGCAGTGGAAGCTCAGAGTCCTCACCACTGGACTACCAGGGAATTCCCTCCACTATTTTCTTAATCAGTTGTTGCTATTGAAAAATTTGATGCCATCTGACTTCTCTTTTTGAGATATTCTCTTTCCCTCTGCCGTACTTTAGAATTTTCTCTGCTTCTTTGAAATTCTTAATTTTACTGTAAAATATCCTGGTGTGGAATTTTTTCATTATTTCTCCTCTATAACTCTTTCAATCTTTCATCATTTATAAGTTACAAAAAATTATCTCAATTTCTCCTCGAACACTTCTTCCTCTTCATTTTATTTTTCCTCTCTTTCTAGGACTCTTCTCAGTCACAGGATAGTATTCAATACTTCTACTTCTATCTTCCAAATAACCTAGCTTTTAAAAAATGTTTTATATCTCTTTGTAAAATAAAATTTAAAATATTTTATATCTCTTTCCTCCTTCCTTCTGAAAGATTTCCTTCACCTGGTCTTCCAAGTTGCTAATTTGTTCTGCAGCCCTATCCATTCTGTTATTCATCCACCTGATGTGTTCTTTTCAACTATTATTGATATATTTTTCACATCTAAGATTTCTTATGTTTGTTTTCTTATTTTTGTTTATATTGCCATATATTCTTTTATCTTTTTTGAAGGACAGTTTTGCTGGATATGGCTTCCCCAGTAGCTCAGATGGTGAAGAATCTGCCTGCGATGCAAAAGACCCATGTTTGATCCCTGGGTCGGGAAGATCCTCTGGAGAATGAAATGAAAACCCACTCTAGTATTCTTGCCTGGAGAATTCCATGGACAGAGGAGCTTGGCGGGCTACAGGCCATGGGGTTCCAAAGAGTCAGACATGATTGATAGACTAACACTACAACTACTACTAATCCAATATGACTGGTGTTTTTAAAAAAGAGGAAATTGGGGGACAGACATGCATACTGAATGAAGACAGTCATCTACAAGCCAAAGAGAAAGGCCTGGAAAAGATCCCTCCCTCAGGGCCCTCTCAGGAAGAACCAACTCCATCTTATTTCAGACTTCTGTCCTCCAGAATTGTGAGATGATACATTTCTGTTGTTTAAACCACCCAGTCTGGGGTTTTTTGTTATAGGAGTCTTAACAAATGGCCTCCCTGGTGGCTCAGTGGTAAAGAATCCACCTGCCAATGCAGGAGACACGTTCGATCCCTGGGAAGATCCCCTGGAGGAGGAAATGGCAACCCACTCCAGTATTCTTGTTTGGGGAATGCCATGGACAGAGAAGCCTGGTAGGCTACTGTCCATGGTTTCATAAACAGTTGGACATGACTGAGTGACTCAACAACAACAACAGATTAACACAAATCTCAACTTCGGCATGTTTCAACTGTGCAAATACCTTCTTTTAGGGTGCTTCAATTGCCTCACCCGAAAAACAGAGGATAAACCTTCCCTCGCAGGGCTGCTGAGAAGTTTAAACAAGATAAGGCTAAGTGAAGAGCACCCAGTTCCCACACTGGAACAGAGTAAATGCTCGGTAAATATTACTTGAGTCTTTCCTTCTTGAACAAACCAAGTATTTCTTTCAGTTTACCCGACTGTGGTCAGCTCAGCAGCCGGGGGATGCAGCCTGGTACCATCGAAAGAATCCGCTCGAAGCCCTTGGAAAACACAGAAAAAGGCTTTGACAGCTTTGGGCGGCCCCTCTTCACCCTGTGCCTTTGGCCAGGGGTGCCCCTAAGGTTTCTATTTCGCCCTGTGCAGGAAGAAACCTGTTCCGGAGGACGGCCTCTAGGGGGCGCGCTGTCTTCAGAGCTCGAGCCTGGACTGGCCCCTCGAGCGAGGCAAGGTGGCTCTGAGGCCTCGCGGAAGGCGCGTCCCCCTTCCTCCCCGCGCAGTTTGCTCTCAGTAACTCCGGGAACCGGAAACCCCCTCACTTTCCAGCCCTTCGATGAGCGCGCACTGATGCCCCGTGTGCTATATCCCTTACTCTGGACAAACCTGTCTCACAGCTAAGTTAATGCTCAGAGAGGTTAAGTAACTGGCCGAAAGTCACGCAGCCAGCGGACTAGAACCCATCTCTTCCCGACTCCAAAAGCAGCAAAACATCTTTGTGGCCCAAGAAGCGCCAAGTGTTCATTTCTCCAAAGGGAGCCAGGTGAGTTGCAGACCTAATCATGGACCCACCAAAAGACCCCAGGGACAAGAGAACCAAAACAGCCTTTATTAACACTGTCCTTTTCTCCTTGGAGCTTGCTGTTGCTTCTGAAGCCCTGTGTCTCTGCCTCTCTCTCTACCTCTCCAGTGGTGATTTTTTTTTTTTTAAGCTGCCCTGACTCATTCTGAAAGTGAAGTCATTGGAGGTTAATTCCTTTTCCTTCTTTTCTCCTCAGATGGTTGATTTTCACAGCCACTCCAAACGAGTGTTCAGGACAGTGTAGGAGCAAATGTTTTAACTGTTTATTGCCTCCACTGAAGGAGTCAGGACACATTAAAAAACAGCAGTAGTGACTGCATGTAATTGATGGCTGATGTCTACACTGCTGGGCAACAGCAGGGTTTTTCCTCTGAGACATAGTCTCCCGTGCCAGAAAAAATAACCAGTGTAACATGATGTTCCTTGACACTGAATTTGTACTCCGAGTCTGTCCAGGTGATATTCTCCAGCTCCTTCGGGCAATTGTTCGTTCACCCACCCACCCATCCATCCTGCCAACAGTTGGGAGCCCAAAGCACGCACACCACGGAGCCCTGAACCTTGACGGTATCTGCCTACAGGACCATTGTGATCCAGCAGAGCAGCGCTCACGGGAGAACTGACACCAAGCCCATATTCAGAAAACACTCTTTAATGAAGGCCATGCTCATGCAAAAGATGTCAGTTCTTTCTGGACTTTTTGTTGTCTGGTCTTGTGTCAGTTCTTTTTTTAAGAGTATAGGAGTGGGACTTCCCCGGTGGTTCGGTGGTTAAGAATCGGCCTTGCAGTGCAGGGGACGGAGGTTCAATCCCTGGTTGTGGAACTAAGATCCCACGTCCCATGTGCCTTGGGAGCAACTAAGCCCGTGCACCGTAACTAGAGAGTCTGTGGGCTGCAAAGAAAGATCTATCATGAAGCAAGGAAGATCCCGAGTGATCCAACTAAGACCCAATACAGTCAAATAAATAAACAAATTTTTTTTTTTTTTTAAAGTATAGGAATGAAGAGAGGAGCAGCTGGGAGGCTGGAATTCTGTTTCTCTCTGTTACACTCACCAGTCCCAATGTGGTCTTGTGGACAAAGCCCTGGCTTTTTGTGTTTGTAAAGCAAGGAACACAGGCTCCTTTCTAACTCTGCTAGACTCTCATGTCACAGACTGGCATCATCAACTGCCGCAGCCTCCAAACAACTTTAGTATCTCTTCTGCCCACAGCAGAGTTCACAAGCCTAATGCTCTCTGTGTGCAAGAGGTACTGCATCTCAGTGAACCCCTGGAAAACAGACTCCTGGGCCAAGACAGCCTGCCTGCCCCCCATCCTTTACTATGCATTTATTCTGTAGGTTAGTGGACTCAGGGAGGCCAACCTGCCTCGGAGGCCCTCCCCAGGCTCTTGTTCAAACATGCCACCATCAATATCTAAGTAAAAGTGATTGGGTGTCATGGAGAGCAAAGACACTTAGAAGGTGCTTGAAGGTCATAACAGAAGAGCAGAAAGTCTTCAGAACAATCCTGGTGCCTTGGAATCTTGACACATAGATACCAAAATGTCAATTGAAGGGAGGTAGAGGCTGGAGCTCACAGAGGTGAGGTAACTTGCTGAAAAGTGACTAGAACCCAGGGACCTAACTCCTCTGGATTCCAAACTCAGTGCTGTCTCTATCAGGCCACCAACTATGAGTGTGAAATACTGACACTTAGCCAGACCGTTGGAGCTTCCCTGGTGGCTCAGCAGTAAAGAATCTCCTGCAATGCAGGAGACCCCAGTTTGATCCCTGGGTCAGAAAGATCTCCTGGAGGAGGGCATGGCAACCCACCCTAGTATTCTTGCCTGGAGAACCCCCATGGACAGAGGAGCATGGCGGGTTGCAGTCCAGGGAGTCACAAAGAGTTAGACATGACTGAAGCAACCAAGCAGCTGCAGCAGCAGCAGCCAGACTGTTAGAGAGCCACGGATGACACGTCACATGACTCCCGTCCCATGGGGCCCTGTGCAGCAATCCTGCATGAAGGCATCTCCAACTTCCTGCTGAGAACTACTGTGGTTTTTACCCACAACTTTACTTCCCACCAAAACCTCCCCAGAACACATTTGCCCTGTGTCACGGCCAGACCTGAACTTTTGATCTCACCAGCAAATTGGCTTCTCCACCCTTGCCTTTCTTGTGCAGAAGACTCCAGCTATGCTTTCCTTTCTCCCAGAAACCTGCCCCCTCAAACACACATCCCATACTCTGTCCTGGTCCTTCCTCTACCAAAATACGGCTCCATCCTCTCTCTCTCCACTGCCCTAATCAAATCACCATGTTCTTTAGTCTGATTTCAACTGACATCTAATCACTGGGAGAGTTTACATTAAAACTCAGGTTGCAGGGCTCCCAACCCTAGAGTTTCTGATTCAGGGGCCCAAGAATGTGCATTTTCATAAGTTTTTGGTGAAGCTGAAGCTCCTGGAGTCCACTCTTTGACAAACTGAGCCTCCTTCCAGTCTTCTCTGTATAGCAGTCCGAGAAGTCTTTGTGTGAAAATCACTCAGTCGTGTCCGACTCTTTGAGACCCCATGGAGTATACTGTCCATGGTATTCTCCAGGCCAGAATACTGGAGCGTGTAGCCTTTCCATTCTCCAGGGGATCTTCCCACAACCCAGGGATCGAACCCAGGTCTCCCACATTGTGGGCAGATTCTTTACCAGCTGAGTCACAAGGAAAACCCAAGAATACTGGAGTGGGTAGCCTATCCCTTCTCCAGTGGATCTTCCCGACCCAGGAATCGAACTGGGGTCTCCTGCATTGCAGGTGGATTCTTTAAAAACTGAGCTATGCAAAATCTCATTTGGATCATGTCACTTTCTTTGCTCTGTTAGTCTGGTCAGGCCACTGTAACAAAATACCATAGACTGGGTCACTTATAAACAAAAAAATTATTTCTGACAGTTCTCAAGACTGAGAAATTCAAGAACAAGGTGCCTAGACACAGATTCTGTGTCTAGTAAAGGCCCACTCCCTTTTCTCTTACCCTCTGTCTTTTCTCTTACTCTCATGTGTGGAAAGGCCAAGGGAGCTCTTTTATAAGGGCTCCAATCCCGTTTAGGATGTTTCAGATGACTCAGTGGTAAAGAACCTGCCTGCCGATGCAGGAAATTCGGGTTCGATACCTGGGTCAGGAAGATCCCGTGGAGAATGGAATGGCGACCCATTCCAGTATTCTTGCCTGGGAAATCTCATGGACAGAGGAATCTGGCGGGCTACAGTCCATGGGATCACAAAAAGTCGGACACGACTTGGCAACTAAACAACAACAATCCCATTCATGAGAGTGAAGCCTCATCACCTTCTGAGGGCCCCAGCCCTGAATACTGCCACATTAGGGGTTAGGATTTCCACATATGAATCTAGGGGGGACACAAACATTTGGTCTATATAGCACTTGAAACTCCAGTACTTTGGCTGCCTGATGTGAAGAGCTGACTCAATGTAAAAGACCTTGATGCTGGGAAAGATTGAGGGCAGGAGGAGAAGGGGGCAACAGAGGATGAGAGAGTTGGATGGCATCACTGACTCGATGGACACGAGTTTGAGCAAACTCTGGGAGATAGTGAAGGACAGAAAGCCTGGTACACTGCAGCCTATGGGGTCACAAAGAGTCAAACACAAGTTGGCCACTAAACAACAACAAACTGGTCTAAAATCCTTCATGGTTCTCATCACGCTTAGGAGAGGGAATTATGTCTGTATTGTGTCCCTGGCCAGCTGCTGGCACAAGTTCCTTCAGAGTCCATGCCACCAGACTAAACCCCTGGCGCCCTCCAGTTGCCTTCACGTTCAGCCTCCTTGTTCCTTAAGAACTTGAGTACTGAACTCACCATCTTCATCTTCACCAACCCCTTCCGTCACTATTTAGGGAACTTTGGCCTCTATGTTCCTGACCTCCTTACCTCGAGTGGTCTATAACTTTCCACCCTGGTGGACCTTGTTGTCAAATGTAAGTCTCGATTTGAAGCCCCCGCTTCTTGAGCACCTTTTCCTCTCCTTCTCGCTTATTAGTTCTAATGCTCCCATCCCAGCGATTCTCTGACGTCATCAAGGCCCCTGACACTGGCCTTACCATTTTTTCATCCCCATCATAGCTTAGTTTTTCATGTCCTTCCTGACTCAGCTTTGGGTAAATGGCGTATTTTTTAAGAGCACTTCCTCATAAATACCACTAATGCTCGGCTATCCCCTGCTCTATCCCTGTAGCCAAGGAGCCAGAAGAGAACACTAGCTGGGGTGAGTGTTCTCACTTTAATTCCTGGCCACAGACCCCATCACACTGCCCACAAGTCCGATCTATTTCCCTTCCTGGATCAACAGCACAGACATCACTTTTGCACATGCAGAAGCTCAGGCCCCACCCAGACCTCCTGAATTAGGATGATCTAAACTTTAACAGGAGAAGGCAATGGCACCCCACTCCAGTACTCTTGCCTGGAAAATCCCACAGACGGAGGAGCCTGGTAGGCTGCAGTCCATGGGGTCGCTGGGAGTCGGACACGACTGAGCGACTTCACCTTTCACTTTTCAGTTTCATGCATTGGAGAAGGAAATGGCAACCCACTCCAGTGTTCTTGCCTGGAGAATCCCAGGGACAGGGGAGCCTGGTGGGCTGCCGTCTATGGGGTCGCACAGGGTCGGACACGACTGAATCGACTTAGCAGCAGCAGCAGCACTTTAACAATGTCCCCAGGTGATTCATTTCTGCATCAAATGTTCAGAAGCACTGCCCTGGTGGTTTGTTTTCTGAAATTCATTCATCATCTTTCTCTTTCTCCTCAAACCTCCTGAACCCCAGTGGCCCATCACTCAGCTCACAGTCCACTGAGAATGCTGGACGCAGTCGTATGAATTCAGCTGTCCATCACATCCTCAACCTGCTTCCATCTGTAGGGTCCCAGCTCTGTAGGGGGACTTCCCTGGTGGTTCAGATGGTAAAGCATCTGTCTACAAAGCGGGAGACCGGGTTGAATTGCTGGGTCGGGTGGCCTCCAGATTTCATCCCTTTCGCTCCCGTATCCCTGAATCATGAGATGCGTGTGCCGTGTCACTTCAGTCATGTCCGTGGACTGAAGCGACCCCGTGGACTGTAGCCCGCCAGGCTCCTCTGTCCATGGAATTCTCCAGGCAAGAGTACTGGAGTGGGTTGCCATTTCCTCCTCCAGGGGATCTTCCCGACCCAGGGATGGAACCTGCATCTCTGACATCTCCTGCTTTGGCAGGCAGGCTCTTTACCACTAGTGCCACCCGGGAAGCCCGCTCCTTGGCTACTGGACATGTTCTCATCCTGTGATCCCACATCCTGCTCCTACCGCCCACCTCTTAGCTTCCCAGCAAATCTCTCAGATTCCCTTTCCTGCTACGTTCTCATGGCTCACTCGTTCTCTTCACTTAGGTCTTTGCTCAGCCACCCTTTATAAAATCTCTCTCACACACACGTTTTAATTATTTTTATAATGTTTATCTCCGCTGGCTGTGTTCTCTGTTTCTTTACTGTCTGTCTCCCCATACTGGAATCTCAGCTCCAGGGCATGGGGTCTTTTTCTGTTTCGTCTGTGGCCGCATCCCAGGGCCTGACAGTCACTCGTATTGCATAAATGAGTAGGAGCTAGGCTGGAGTGTCGCACACCAGAAAGAGACAGGCTACCAAGAAGGGCCCTGGAAGCCCAAGACCTCAGGGACCCCTTCATTTGACAAGAGGTGATGGGACAAATAATATGTCATTTTCCGCTCTTCATTGCTTTCTTAGGACTGATTTGTTGCAAGGATATAGAAATGTACTTGTCATCTCCAGTGAAAAGGAGGGAGACCGTTGTTATAAGATAAGCAGAGTCTCACTGAATCCCGGAGGAGAATTCAGAGGGGCCTCAACTGGTGGAAGGTCAGCAGGTGGTCCCAGTAAGTCTCCCCTCCCTATATTCCCGTCCTGGTGCACGGTCCTCCTACACCAACCAGGCCTGACGTGTAAGGAACGAACAGGATCGTGGAAACAGCGGTCTATGTGTGTGGCTTCTGAAGTTAGATCATAAAAGACACTGTTTTAGGTCACTCGCCCCAGGGGAAGCCAGCTGCTGTCTCCCGAGGACACTCAGGAGTTCCCGGGGAGTGGGGGCTGGAGGGTCAGTTCACACGAGGAACCTAGGCCACAGCTGGTGCTACTCAACAACCTCCAGAGCAGCCCTTGGAAGCGAACCCTCCAGTCCTCCCCGAGCCTCTGTCTCTGCCACTCCCTTCTCTGCTGTCTCACTTTCTGTGGGTAAATGGCCACAGAAATGTTTAAACCAGTCTCCCTCTTGTCTCTGCAGGTGAGCCTTCTTCCTGCTTACCTTGTGACATACAAATGGCAAAAAGAAAAATAGTTGCCAGTTGTTGGTCTACTCCATGAATAGGCCAGCTTTTACTCTAAAGGGCCAGGTGATTAAATAATCAGACTTTGCAGATCCTGTTGCTTCTGTTACAACTATTTAACTCAACTCCACGTCTGTAGCGCAGAAGCAACCATGGACAATACCTAAGTGAATGTGTGTGGCCGTGTGCTGATAAATTTTATTTACAAAGTCAGGGGCAGTGAGCTGGATTTGACTGGAGAGTTGTGGTCTGCCAACTTCCAGTCTTCAGGACATCACCGTTCCAGAGCCCAATACCATCTGATGGGCTAAGCCTGAGGCTGGTATCCCCTGTGTGTGAATCAGTTTTGGCCGAATGGCAACAGTGAGACCAGATGAGTTAAGGGAGGAACAGATTTTCTAAGAAAGAAATGGTGCTGATCAGCAAATAATGTGCATCTTTTAGCACAATCACATTCAGTCAGTTCATTAACTGACCATCTGCATTGTGCTGAGCACCTTTGATTGGATATGGGAATATGAGTGACACATGCCCCACAATAGGAGCTATTATGTATCTCATGCTTCAAAGCGCCAGGCTGGCCATTAAGTACTTTATACATGTTGTCTCATATAACCCTCAAAGCAAAAATGTGAGGAAGTTAAAGCTCAGAGACATTAAGTAACTTATTTAAGGCCATACAGTAACAGGGGAGCCAAGCTGCCCTTGACTGTAGAAGCCAGAGCTCTTAACCATTATGACTTGGGCTGTTCAATGCTGCCTCTCAAGTTCCTTGAATTCTTGCCCTCTGAGAAGAGCTCGTAGTTGCCTTGGACTTTTTCTTCTTTTTTGGTAAATTCTCTATTTTTTTGCAAATTAGTTTTGAATCCTTTGGGCTGTTAATAAAACCAATTATGTAATCATGCCCTCAATTGTTAATAGAGTGACTCTACAATTAAAAGTGACGTAGAAGGGGGCCCTGTTAGTTGGGCAGAGCCTGCACCTGGCCAACTTCCTGGCATGTGGGATTTGTGGGTCACTTGCAGACTGGCAGTCCTTGTGGCCTGCAGCTGCCGTGGCGTCTCACAAAGGCCCGTTTAGGAGCTTTGTTGAGGAGGCTGGGGATCCCGCCCCAGTTCATTTCTCATTGTCTCCCTAAACTCTCAAAAATTGCAACATGAATAGACATTCTAATAGTTCACTTGCATTATTTTTCAGCGAATTAGAAAGCAAATTGCAGTGAACTAAATATGTAATTTCCCAGAAGAGGCTCCCTTATTCTTTCAATCATGGAACATTTACATTTTTTTTTTTAGCTGCTTTTTCAAGGAGCCAGTTAGCCATATTAGAATTAAAATCATAGAGATTTACATCGTTGTTTTCCTATTTAAGTTCCAAATCCTCATTAATAATATCTACTAAGAAAAAATATCCCAGAACACTGTTATATTTGTAATAATAGCATTTTTGTTTCATAATTCTGAAGTTACAGATCAACGTGTGTGTGTCAGTCGTGTCCAACTCTTTGCGACCCCATGAACTGTAGCCTACCAGACTCCTTTGTCCATGGGATTCTCCAGGCAAGAATACTGGAGTGGGTTGCATATCTTCCTCCAGGGGATCTTCCCAACCCAGAGATCGAACCTGAATCGCCTGAATTACAGATGGACTGTTTACTGCTTGAGCCATCAGGGAAACCCCTGCAAATCAATAAAGAATTATACTATATCATTTAACTTTTTTTTTTTTTAAGATTTGACCGTGTAATTGTGGTTCTGTTTCAAAAACTAGAGGTTTTGTCTTGTAGACACTGGTAGATTGAAAAACCTGGTGGGGCTTCCCCAGTGGTCCTGTGCACTTCCACTGCGGGGGGCACAAGGTTGATCCCTGGTTGGGTAAATAAGATCCCACATGCTGCATGGTGAGGCCAAAAACCAAAAAGCGCCAAAACACCAAGTCTTCTCTGGAGTAAGAACATTCCCCCAGAGCCTTAAAAGTTATCTCTCCTTGTATAAACGAGGTCCTAAACTCAATAAAATAATAATAATTGGGGAAAAAAGTGCTATGCTAAGTTGCTTCAGTCGTGTCCAACTCTGTGCGACCCCATGGACTGTAGCCCACCAGGCTCCTCTGTCCATTGGACTCTCAAGGCAAGAATACTTGAATGCTTTGCCATGCCCTCCTCCTGGGGATCTTCCCCAACCCAGGGATCGAACCCATGTCTCTTAAGTCTCTGGCATTAGCAGGCAGGTTCTTTAGCAGTAGCGGCACCTGGAAACCTCCCCCACCTTACACCCTCTTAAAATGCTGCCATTGCCACAGAAGGAAGCCAAAGTTTTGAAAGGTAAGCGGTTACATGGAGAGAGAATCCCAGCTGACAGCCAGCACCAAGTCCCCTGACAGTGAGGCATCTTAGGTTAGACCTGCCCACCACACTCAAGCTACTTGATGCCCTTGCCTGTATGAATCACTTGGGGGAAACAGAAGAATCACACAGCTGAGCTCAGCCTAAATTGCAAAAGTAAGAGCAAATAAATTGTTGTTGTAAGCGACTATGTTTTGGGGTAGCTTGTTATAAATGGATACAAGCAAACGTGTGTGTGTTTGTGTGTTAAGTTGCTGCAGTCGTATCTGACTCTTTGTGACCCTATGGACTGTAGCCCTTGGAATTTCTCCCTCCATGGGATTCTCCAGGCGGTACTGGAGTGGGTTACCATGCCCTTCTCCAGGGGATCTTCCTGCCCCAGGGATTGAATCCACATCTTTTAGGTTTCCTGCATTGGCAGGTGAGTTCTTTACCCCTAGCACCATAGCAGACACACTGAAATATTTATGGATAAAATGACATATCATCTTGGATTGACTTAAAAATAATCTGGTGGTAGAGAGAAGTTGGTGAAGGTATAGTTGAAGACTAGCTGTGAATTAATAATTGTTGAAGCTAGATAATAGATGTTTAGGGGAATTCACTGCTTTATTCTCTCTCCCTTTAAAATTTAAAAAATATTTGGATATGTTTGAAATTTCCCTGATAAAAATTTTTTTAAAGTAAGTCAGTTTTTAATACTTCAAACCAAATAGAAAATTACCTATGTAGTACATTATAACTTAAACTAATTTATTTTAAGTCTCGGGCTCACCTGCATTGGGAACGTGGAGTCTTAACCACTGGACTGCCAGGGAGGTTCCCTAAACTTAAACTTTAATGTTGAATATTAGAAGACTTCATGTCAGATTTCATAAAAAAAAAAAAAAAGTAGGATCAAAACCAAAGAAATTAGGCTAAGAGGAATATAAGGTGCAAAGAAAGGGCAGGAAACTTAAGCTGTCGGTTCTTGTCATCAGAGGCTGAATGGGCGCTGTAAATGTGCATGGCTGCCATGTTTTTTAAGCCTTTATTGAATTTGTTAGGGCTTCCCAGGTAGCTCAAATGGTAAAGAACCTGCCTGCAGTGTGGGAGACCTGGGTTCAGTTGCTGGGCTGGGAAGATCCTCTGGAGAAGGACATGGCAACCCACTCCAGTATTCTTGCCTGGAGAATCTGATAGACAGAGGAGCCTGGCAGACTACAGTCCATGGGGTCTCAAAGAGTTGGACAGGACTGAGTGACTAATGCTTCACTTGAATTTGTTACAATATTGCTTCTGTCTTATGTTTTGTTTTTTTGGCCCATGTGTGATCTTAGTTCCAGACCAGGGATCAAACCTGCACCCCCTGCCTCAGAAGGCGAAGTCCCAACCACTGGACCACCAGGGGAGTCATGGCTTCCAAGTTTTACAAGTAAATGTTAAGAAAGAAGCATTGATGCAAACTATTTTGCAGTCACCTGTGTGTCAGACTCTATGCTGAGAACTGGAGTTGTATCAGAGGGCTCATCCCAACCTTCCTTATCTGCCCTTGGACACACTGTAATTTCTTTTTGTGAGAAACTCAGTGCCCAGGGTCTAGTCAGGTGCACACACAAGTGAGGTGGCTACAAGGCGAGGGCTGTGGAAAAGCGGACTTTCTTCTGTCTTCTTTACTTTCACTATTTATCTTCTCTATGCCTTATATGCCCCTCATTTTCTGCATTGCTGTTTTCTTTGGTATTTAGTTGTTTCTTAAACGGAAACATTTAAACTCCTTTCTCATTTCTTTTGTGTATATTTTTCAGCTATTTGCTTTATAGTTGCCATGGAGATTACATTTGACGTCCTGAAGTTATAACACTTTAATTTGAATTTATGCCAGTTTAACTCCAACAACATTTAAAAAAAACTCTGCTCCTTTCCATCTTCATCCCACCACCTTTTGGTTGTTGATGTCACAGAATTTATACATTGTGGTGGTGGTGTTCATTCACTCAGTCTCATGTCTGACTCTCTGCCACCCCATGAACTGCAGGACACCAGGTTTCCCTATCCTTCACTGTACCCCAGAGTTTGTTCAAACTCATGATCGTTGAGTCAATGATGGCATCCAACCATCTCATCCTCTGTCACCCCCTTCCCCCTCTTGTTTTCAATCTTTCCCAGCATCAGGGTCTTTTCCAATGAGTCGGTTCTTTGCGTCAGGTGGTCAAAGTATTGGAGCTTCATCTTCAGCATCAGTCCTCCCAGTGAATATTCAGGGTTGATTTCCTTTAGGATTGGCTGGTTTGATCTCCTTGCTGTCCAGGGGACTCTTCGTTCTGTAGCTGACCATGATGTAATTATTTAATATTTCTGGTTATTTAATATAACATTCATGTCATAGTCAGAGTTTAATTTTAACAATTCTCTTCTAAGGACTGTTGACTTGTAATCTTGAAACCATGCATATTTACTGCATTTGTTAAGATATTTGTGGTAAAGAATGTGCTTCACTTAAAATTATCAACACCATGGTTTCTCTAGAAGGTTGGATTTGTTTACCAGCTTCGTCATGAATATCTGCTGAGTAGTCCTTACTGATTTAGTTCCAGTGTAAGTTCAACAGAAAGCTTTTGTAATTAGATAGGCGAAGTATCTCAGAGTATCCTTCTTGTCTGCAAAGGGAATTTTGCAGCAGCAAAAGTAAAGTAAGTCAGTGGTTCTAATAGTCATTGTTAAAGCACAAATCAAACTCGGATCCATCTACATCAGTGTAGATAGTTTGTGTGAGATTGCTCAAGAAGGGTGAAGAATGAGAGGAAAAGAAGGCCTTGAGCAGAGCATGAGGAACAGAACCTGCGAAAAATCTATTAGAGACCTCTGTGCCTGCCTCAAATCCTCATGGCCCATCCTTGCTTATAAACTTCAGTCATTTCTGCGGCAAACAGTCAGGCACGTAGGTCCCAACAGCCCCTCCCCTCGGCTGCCAGTTGAATCTTTGGATTTCTATGGGGATGGAGGTGAGGACTGCCACCACCCATGGCATGCCTGTGGGGACCCACTGAGCCAACCAGATCTGTGTGAAAACTTGGAGGTACAAGGAGTTACCCATCTTTAGGCAAACTTGGAGCCTCTGGAGGCAGCCTGACAGTTCTGAGGTCCATTCTCCCTAGCAAGTCGGCCTCCCCAGCGGGGCCAACTCCCAGTTGTCCACAGCAGTGACTGGCTTGACAGCCACTCTCTCCCAAACCCCACTCTCATTCCTTGGGGCCACTTTATTTTTTTAAGAATTTATTTATATATATATATATATATTTATTTATTTTTATCTTTGGCTGTGCTGGGTCTTTCCTGCTATGCCCTGGCTTTCTCTAGTTGCAGCAGATGGCGGCTACTCTCTAGGTGAGGTGCTTGGGCTTCTCATTGCGATGGCTTCTTTTGCCATGGAACACAGGATCGAGGGCACGCCGGCTTCAGTACTTGTGAGGCATGGGCTTAGTTGCGCCCATGGCATGTGGAATTTTCCTGGACCAGAGATTGAACCAGTGTCCCCTGCATCGCAAGACAGATTCTTAACCACTGGACCACCAGCGAAGGGAAGCCCCCTCCTTGGGGCCACTTTACAAAAAAAAATTACATGTGTATCTGTCTCAGGGTCCAAATAGGTTAAGTAGAAAGCACCATGTATTCTATTCTAATGCATATTTATTTATTTTGATGGCACCACAGGGCATGTGGGATCTTAGTTCCCCAACCAGGGATAGAATCCATGCCCCCTGCAGTGGAAGTCTTAACCACTGGACTGCCAGAGACGTCCCAGCACTGTGTTTTTTAAACAGAAAAAATTTATTCAGAGAAATGGTTTCATGCATGATAGAAGAAGCTGAGAAGCCCACAGGGGTCGGGGAGAGGGCAACAGAGAGACCGCAGTCTGAAGACATTGACACCTCTGGGCAGGAGAGACAAAGTACTGAGATGATGGCAGTGGGGTCTAGAAGACAGAGCATCACAGTGGGCCTGTCCAGCAGGAGCTGGGGCCCTAGAGGATGTACCTTTGCTGCCAGAGGTGCTGCCCTCCACTTGCAGCAGGCAGAAGCTGGCTGAGCTAGGAGCCAAGGAAATGCAGCCTTCAGGGGTCAGCTCACTGCAGCAGAGAGAAGAGCAGGGGTAGGCAAAGAGGGGAGGCAGGACAGACCGATTTGGACTGCCACAAAGGAACTGGCAGGGAAAGTCAGCAAAAGAGCCTGAGACTGAATGGCCAGGGAAGCCTAAATTGCTCCAATTTCTTTTTTTTTTTAATGTGCTTTGTAAGATTAAAAGAATCTTCCCATATGTTTCTTGCTGCCAGCTGAGGAGGCCTGGGAGCCACAACAGTCCAGTGATGGTGAGCATATCGAGTGCCTAGGTCTTGGTCTATAGTATGTATGTAGCATTCTTCAATAAGAAGTAGGGCTCCTCAGAGAAATGGCTGATTCTTGGACTCAAGCAAGAGCTATACAAGGTGAACCTGGAGCATGTTGTAGGGCTGGAAAGTAAAGTGTCAAAACAAACCTGGGACTTCACTGGTGGTCCAGTGGTTAAGACTTTGGGCTTGCAACACAGGGGGCCCATGTTCAGTCCCTGGCCAGAGAACTGAGATCCCGCAGGCCATGTGGCATTGCCAAAAGATTAAAAAGAAAACAACACACACACACACACAACAAAATAAAACAAACTGCATGATGGTGTGGGTATGTGAAAGGGACAAAGGAGTCAAATGAAAGAGCCTCTAGGGACTTCCCAGGCGGTCCAGTGGCTAAACATCTGTCTTTTAATGCAGGGACACAGGTTGAATCCCTTATCAGGGAACTAAGATCCCACGTGCTGCAGGCGACTCAGCGTATGGACCACCACAACTACTAAGTCCGCGTGTCACAACTAAGACCCCGTGTGGCCAAATAAATAAATAGATCCTTTCTTAAAAAGTAGACTTCCCTGGAGGCTCAGACGGGAAAAGCATCTGCCTACAATGCCGGAGACCCGGGTTCGATCCCTGGGTTGGGAAGATCCTCTGGAAAAGGAAATGGCAACCCACTCCAGTGTTCTTGCCTGGAAAATCCCATGGATGGAGGAGCCTAGCAGGCTACAGTCCATGGGGTTGCAAAGAGTCAGACAGGACTGAGCGACTTCACTCACTAATGGCCAAAGTTGGAGCATTTGAGCAACAAAATAAAGTGGCACTGGATTATAACCCAAAGTATAAAATAAATATCCAGGAGTCTGTACTGATGTAAATATGTGATTGAGTAAATAGACACGGGAGTGGAGAGACACATCTCCCATGCGGAGAATTCCCCCAAAATTAAGTAGATACTCAGCCCTCCAGGAGGTGGAGCTTAACTCCCACTCCTTCAAAGTGTGCTCAACTCTGACTTTCTTCCAAAGGGTGCAGTGTGAGAAGGGTAGGGGCTGGGGGGATGAGCACCTTTAGAATGGAGAAACCTGGCAAACACTGCCTTCACCAGGTGATCAAGGTCAACATCAACGGGGATAAATCCCATTGAGAGTCTGTATGCTTGGTATGGCGTGATGAGAAGGACACTTGATCTCTCAGTCTTCTTCCCCAAAACCCATAACTCCTGTCTAATCAGAAAAAAAAAAAAAATTCGATGAATCACAATTGAGGGACATCCTACACAAGAGCTGACCAGCACTGCTTAACAGTCAAGGTCATTCAGGTCAAAGAAAGTATGGGAAACTGTCACAGCCAAAAGAAGCCCAGAGAAATGTGGCAACTACGTGTAATGTCAGATCTTGGAATAGAAGAAAGGACATAAGGTAAAAACAAAGGAAAATTGGAATGCCGTATGGACTTTAGTTAATGATAATGAATCAGTATTGGTTCATTAGTTGTGATAAAATGCCATATTAATGTTAGATGTGAATAGTCAGGAACACTAAGCACAGGTCATGTGGGAGCTCTTTGTACTATCTTTAGATATTTCTGTAAATCGAAACAGTTCCAAAATTTAAAAATTAAAAATAAGGCCCGCCTAAGTGTAAAACTGTGTATCAGTTGGTTCTGCAGGTGTTAATTGAATGCCTTGTCTCGGCAGACCAGGGCTGTAGGATCTGATAACATAACAGATTCCTTCCCTCAGTAAACACACAGTCTGGTATGATGCAGGTTAGGCTAAGTCCTGTCTTTGCAACCCCATGGACTGCAGCACACCAGGCTTCCTGGTCCTTCACCATCTCCTGGAGTTTGCTCAAGCTCATGTCCATTGAGTCAGTGATGCCATCCAACCATCTCATCCTCTGTTGCCCCCTTCTCCTCCTACCCTCAGTCTTTCTGAGCATTTCTCAATCTTTCCCTATGCATTTCTCAAGTCTTATTTGGGTAACAATTTTTTCTTCTTCTGATTCAATCTCTCCTTCCTCTAAATTGTTTTATATTTCTATTATCGCATATTTCTATTATTTTATGCCTTCTATGTATTTCTGTATTGTTTTATGCCTTCTATGTATTTCTATTATTATTTGATACATACCAAATTTAATATATATGAAATTTGATATATATATGTGTATATATATATATATATATATATATATATATAAAATTTGGTATATTCCAAACAACATATATATATTATTTGGTATATACCAAACAATATATCTATTTTTTGGTATATTGTATATATTGGTATATATCCCAAATCATCTGTCTATTATTTGGTGCATATGTGTGAGCTCAGTCGATTCAGTTGTGTCTGACTTTTTACTGCCCCATGGACTGTAGCCTGTCAGCCTCCTCTGTCTGTGGGATTCTCCAGGCAGGAATACTGGACTGGATTGCCATGCCTACCTCCAAGGGGATCTTTGCCACCCAGGGATCGAATCCTAGTCTCCTGCATGGCAGGCAGATTGTTTACCACTGAGCCATCTGGAATTCCCTATTATTTGGTATATATGTATTATTGGTATACACCAATATTTATCTATTATTATTTGGTATATACCAAATTTGATATATAAACTCCAGAGAGAGACTTTCCAAGCATGAGGAAACTCCCCACAGTATAGGAAGGGAGCAGGAAGGAACACAAAGAAGCAGAGGCAACCCAAAACAGAAACAATAGGAAACTCAGTTATGCCAACTGCTGCCAAGGAGAAAAAAATCAGGGATTAGTGGATATAATTTGGACAGATTGCAAAAGAACCCAAGACTGGGAGGCAGAGGCTTTAATGATTTGAGTGAGGACTTATTCTCCTGAACACTAAGTTCAAATAATGATGATGGTGAAATCGATGATATAAGACTTAGCTTATTGGGTTACATCTATTTGAATCACCATCTTTATTTTTCTCCTCATTAGTTTTCAGTTTAGATTATTGGAAACTCACTTTACTTTGAAAAGTGTCCCTTTTGCAGGGGGGGAGGTACCCAAAAAGCGACAGAATATGAAGCCCCATGAGGCTTGGCATATCTTTGTATCTGCAGTGCCTGGCTTAATACTCAGCTGTCTTGGTTCAACCCTAATCCTTTTGACCCTTTTTCCTCAATCATATTTTGCTGCCTGCTCTTCCATCTACTAAGTTAGGAGACAGAATTGATGGAAGAGATACACAGAAATGTGGGAAAATCTGTACAACACTCCGGTAATATATTTGAAAATGTAGAGGAAATTCATGACTTCCTAGTAAAATATAAGTTACCAAAATTGATCCAAAAAAAGAAGAAAATCTAAACCAGTCAATACTCACAGAAGAGAGTAAAAGAGTGATTTCAATCTAACCTTTGAAAAAGCAGTGGGCTCAGGAGATCTGGGTCCTATCTACCCTTTAATACAGAGTTATTGCCAAGTAGCCAGTGATGTTACTGGCCTGCAGTTACTGGAACCAGTTACTGGAATGTTACTGAAAGAGTCTTCTGAGGATACCCAGGGATGACTATTTCACAGAGAAAAAAGCTAAAAGTCTCAAACATTTTATGAATTGATCATAATCTTAAAATACAATCAAGATACCCACCCCTCCCTCCTGAAAAAAATAAAAAGAAGAAAGGAAGAGGAGAATTCTCGGTGCAAGAGACCCAGCAGGGAACATGGCAGAGACGGTATAGTAGACTGTGTTCTAGAAGAGGGGGACTGACTGTAGCATACAAGCAAAGCACTGACAGACACTGAGAAGTTTAACTGGAGCAACGCGGTGGAGAGTTCCAGGGGTGAGGGCGAATCTGCTTCAACTGCTATTAATGTATATTTTTTTAATCCTCTGCAAATCTGCACCCTTTTCCCCCCAATCAACCCACAGTTTAGCACTTCCTTCTCAGATTGTCTCTGAAGCCCTTTTGTTACCAGAAAGTTGGGTTTACCTCTTGATGGATATTGAGCCGATAGACACAACCAAGCCAAAGAGTGGGAGAAGGAAGGACTTATGGTTACCTGCAGCAAATAAGGCTTCCCGGTGGTACTAGTGGTAAAGAACCTGCCTGCCAATGCAGGAGACAGAAGAGATTTGGGTTTGATCCCTGGGTCGGGAAGATCCCCTGGAATTAGAAATGGCAACCCGCTCTAGTATTCTTGCCTGGAGAATCCCTGGACAGAGCCTGGCAGGCTCCACCCCGTAAGGCTGCAAAGAGTCAGACATGACTGAAGTGACTTAGCAAATAAGAACCCTTTCCCAAAGCAATGTCTCCCCAACAGCAACACTGAGGAGGTTTTAAACTAAGGGTATATGCATATTCATAAGTGGGCTTGAGCAAAGGACTTCACCTGGTGGCTCAGATGGTAAGGAATCCGCCTGCCAATGCAGGAGACCTGGGTTCGATCCATGGGTTAGGAAGAGCCCCTGGAGAAGGAAATGGCAACCCACTCCAGTATTCTTGCCTGGAGAATCCCATGGACAGAGGAGCCTTTGTGTCCATGGAATTGCAAAGAGTAGGACATGACTGAGTGACTAAGCAGGCAGGCAGACACATGCATATTCGTCATGCGGATTGAGCAAAGAAGAATTCAGCACAGAATTGGAGCAAAAAGGTTGACAGAGTCTACGCGTGAGTTGATTGAAGTCCAAAGGGTCAACATCATCATTCTGTCCTCCATCTGGGTTCAGTTCAGTCCATCTGGGTGGGGGGCCTTAAATCCGGCAGAATTTAAAGGTATATTGTTATGCATATTCCTTGAGGAACAGGACACTGCCCCAGGGCTGCCCGATTGTTTCTTGACTGCTTCTCCCTTCTTTGTACCTCCCCTCTCCTAAGATGATTAATTACTGAGACCTGTTCAAGGGCAAGCTTTGTGGCCAGGCTTAGATCCCAAAATGGCTTTATGTCAAGAAAGCCATTCCTGGTTCTCTTTCTTCAAGGATCCTCTCATCTATCTCTTACACTAGAGCACAAGACTGCTTTAGCCCTCTTCCTATCACATGATAATTGCACAAAAATGGCTAAGTTCCACAAAGGCTCTCATCTGACCCTAACTATAGCACTGAAGTAGCCGTTAGTGTTTCCTGTTACCAAGGAAGACACCGGTTCAATTTGCCCAGGGCCGTTGAACTAAATAATGGTGGAGATGAGATGCTAACCTGGGTCTTTCCTACTCAGTAACTCCAGGTCCCTAGAAACGCTGTTGATAGGAGGGGTAAAGTGAAGAACAAGCCATGAGCCACCAGTGATTTGGCTTCAGCTAGTACCTTTCCCGCCTTTTCTCTTGATTTTTCTCCATTCAAAGCTCATGGCCATTTTGGTTTTAACACGATTAAAGCAATTCTAGAATGAACTACCAGAAAGTAGCAACTGAGAGAGGTTGCTTTCCAGAGTAAGATTTTATTAGGATTAAATCCCAAATTCAGGCAGACCTGACACTGTGGTTTATTCATTTCGCAGAGAAGGGAGCAAGCTCCTCTCTGTTTCCTGCTCCTCACCAAGAAGGCAAGAATTGGAAACGAGATGTTGCAGAGGTGGGGACCCAAAGCCTCCAGCCCCTCACTTTGCTGGGCTCTGATCCCCTGTGCCATTTCCCCAGCCCTCTCAAGAAGACAGGCAACCTTTGTTGAAGATTTGCATGGTGATGCCACAGCCCTCCAAGACTGCAGCGGAGACTCCTTGGACCGCCTCCAGAACTGGAGGTAAGTGCCCTGGGCATTCTAAACCAGCACATTCTCACTTCCATAATGGTGTCACAGCTAGGATGTAATTCCTAAGTGTCAGGGAACTTAAGTACTTCACAAATTCTTTCAAGCGCGATTGTCTCTAGGTGTCTATTGACACTTTTTCCAGTCTCTTTCTCCCAAGCCCGCCCCTGGCTTTAAAACCTTCCCTAGATCAATGTATCCCTCTGAAAGCCTTCCTACCTTCGATTCTCATCTGCAAGTCCTCCCGGGAAGGCCAAGATCAATCAATCAATTGGATAGCATTGATTTTCTAAGTGCTTTCTTTAGTTTTTTTTTTTTTTTAAATTAATTTTTGAATAGATGATTCATGTACATTCCAATAACTGCAAAACAACAATAAGGTATGTAGGGAAATGCATGTTTCTTTTCTCTCTCTGTACCAATCTGTCACAGATTCAGAAACGTTCTGTGCCCTTCTTTTTCTTTCTTTTTTTTCCTGTTGTTGTTCAGTTGCTCAGACGTGTCCCTTGCCACCAGGCAAGGCTTCCCTGTCCTCCACCACCTCCTGGAGCTTGCTCAAACTCCTGCCCATCGAGTCAATGATGCCATCCAACCATCTCATCCTCTGTCGTCTCCTTCTCCATCCTTCCAGCATCAGGGTCTTTTCCAACGAGTAGGCTCTTCCCATCAGGTGACCAAAGTATTGGAGCTTCAGCTTCAGCATCAGTCCTTTCAATGAATATTCAGGGCTGATTTCCTTTAGGATTGAAGTGGTAACATAATGAATACTCTGTTTTTCACCTCAAATGCCTAGGGGACAGGTCCAAATCCATTCAGGTAGATTTGTCTAAAGGAATTTGTGGCTGGAAAACATTGTATTTTATGGATGAACTTGTTACCAAACAAAGTTCATGTGCCCAGGATACAGTGAGGTCAAACAGACTGAATTATGAGAGTTTGGAGAAAGGTTTATTGCAGGGCTAAGCAAGGAGAACAAGTGGCTCATGCTCAAAAACCTTGAACTCCCTGATGGTTTTCGGGGAAAGGTTTTTATCAGCAGATTTTGGGGTGAGGGCTGCAGGGTGTGTGGCTTTGTTCTAATTGGCTAGTGGTGACGTAAGAGGGCGGTGCACATTTTTGATGGTAAGAGGCTCAAGGAGATAGCTCTGGTGAAGGGACAGGCTGTCCTTTATTTGACATGAAACTTCATTAGGCTTGAAAGCAGAGACATTACTTTGCCAACAAAGGTCTGTCTAGTCAAAGCTATGGTTTTTCCAGTAGTCATGTATGGATGTGAGAGTTGGACTATAAAGAAAGCTGAGCGCTAAAGAATTGATGCTTTTGAACTGTGGTGTTGGAAAAGACTCTTGAGAGTCCCTTGGACTGCAAGAAGATCCAACCAGTCCATCCTAAAGGAAATCAGTCCTGAATATTCATTGGAAGGACTGATGCTGAAGCTGAAATTCCAATACTTTGGCCACGTGATGTGAAGAACTGACTCATTGGTAAAGACCCTGATGCTGGGAAAGATTGAAGGTGGGAGAAGAAGGGGACGACAGAGAATGAGATGGTTGGATGGTGTTACCGACTCAATGGACATGAGTTTAAGTAAACTCAGGGAGTTGGTGATGGACAGGGAGGCCTGGCCTGCTGCAGTCCATGGGATCTCAAAGAGTCAGACACATCTGAGCGACTGAACAAAACTGAACCGAATGGTCCCCTTGCCCACCTCTTTATTTCTGGAGCCTACAGGCACTTAGGCCCAAGAAAACAGGCCAGGTGGGGAACTGGAGGTGTTCCACTAAAGGAGAGATTTGTCTCAATCTTTCCCTTATTGCTCAGTTGGTAAACAATCTGCCTGCAATTCAGGAGATCCTGGTTTGATTCCTGGGTTGGCAAGATCCCCTGGAGAGGGATAGGCTACCCACTCCAGTATTCTGGCCTAAAGAATTCCATGGACTGTATAGTCCATGGGGTCGCAAAGAGTCGGACACAACTGAGCAACTTTCACCCTCACCCTAACCTGTATTAAAGTGATCATTGTTTTCAATTATTATGAATTCACTTTAATTGACCTTTTTGTGCCCCGAGGAGAAGCTGAGGCAGTCAAAGTTGGGGAAAAGTGGGGTCGAATGAAGATGCGAGGGGGAAGTCTCCTAGGTAGGAAGGCTGACGGTTCTGACATGAAGGACAATAAGAAAGTGGGGAGAAGTGGATATGAGGTAGATTCCACCTAGAATGACTAGGGCCCCAGCCCCACAGTTACTGCCACACCCCCACTTTAAGGCAGCCCATTCCCCTGCACCTGTCAGCTCTGAAGCCACCCTTCTTGCCCTTGACACCCAAGTGAGGGGGCTGCCCTGGAGTGATATTTCCTAGGAATGAAAAACACTTCCCTAACCCTGCCTAAGGGAATGCTCTGGTTTCCATGCTGAGATGGCCTGAGTGTTGCCCTGAAGATCAGAGACACAAAGCTGCATGCCCCGCATTCCGGCCCAAGGAATATTGGGGCCATATTGTTTGCCCCTCATCCAGTAAAATGCACCTGGAGAAACCTTTATTGTTTATGATTTACTTCAAGATAAATCTCCCTGGGGACTGGTGTGTGTGTGTGTGTGTGTGTGTGTGTGTGTGGTGGTTTTGATTTCTCCTCTAGGCATGGCTAGTTACTCTCTTTAATCCACTGGTCATCCTACTTGGAGCTTTCTCAGTGGCTCAGTGGTAATGAATCCACCCGCAATGCAGGAGACACGGATTCGATCCCTGGGTCGGGAAGATCCCCTGGAGTAGGAAATGGCAACCACTCCAGCACTCTTGCCTGGAAAATCCCATGGACAGAGGAGCCTGGTAGGCTATAGTCTATGGGGTCGCAAAGAATCAGACACGACTGAACGACTTCACTCACTCCAGTATTCTTGCCTGGAGATCCCATGGACAGAGGAGCCTGGCGAGCTACAGTCCATGGAGTCGCAGAGTCAGCCATGACTGACGTGACTGAGCACACATCCTACTGGACCTATCCTACTTCCTTTTAAGGCAGTTGCTCACCCTGTCCTCCTTGAAACACTTTCTTTTCTGTTTTTAATGTACTGAAGGAAATCCACGTTATGTTTGGAGCTCTTTCCTTTGTAATTGTACTTATCTAGTTGTTTCTGGCTGTGTTGGGCCTTCATTGCTGCTCCGGGCTTTTCTCTAGTTGCGGCAGGCGGGGAGCTGCTCTGTGGTTGTGGCGCTCTCAGGCTTCTCGCTGTGGTGGCTTCTCTTATTGCAGAGCACAGGCTCTAGGGTGCATGGGCTTCAGTAGTTGCGGCTCCCGGGCTCTAGAGCACTGGCTTAATAGATGTGGTGCACACTTGGTTGCTCCACAGCTTGTGGGATCTTCCCAGAGCAGGGACCAAACTCCTGTCGTCCTGCATTGGCAGGTAGATTCTTTACCACTGAGCCACTAGAGAAGCCTGGAACACTTTCAGGACCACACATTCTCTGCAGTTTCTGGCCGTCTGCCAGGGCACTCCTGGACCTTAAAGCACCGAAGGATCAGTCCTCAACCTTCATCCCCCATCTGCCTCATCTCTTCGTGTTGTCTCAGGGCTTTAAGTACCGTCTCTGTACCGAGGACTCCCACATTTATCTATCCAAGCAGGACCTCTCCTCTGAACTTGAAACCCTTCTATCTAATTGCCCACTTGACAGCTCCAGTATCTTATTGGCTGTCAACACCAACAGGATTTGTCCCTCAAAGCTTGCTTCTCTGGTTTTCTCCCCTATTTTAGTAAATGGCAATGCCACTCTGAAAGTTTTGGTTTGTACCAAAAAAAAACCCCAAACAAAACCAAAAATGATACAACCCTGGAGAGTCATCCTTGACTCCTGTCTTTCGTATAACCTGTCTCACTCAGCTTATAAACCACAGTCCTTCCAGTGGCCCATGAGTCTGACAAGTGTGTGACTAAATTAGTCCTGTTTCCAGGGCTATTTGATCGGAAAATAATGGGGTAGGGTGAGCTTATATTCCCCAAAAAAATCTAATTTTTGGAGTCTACAGATGTTTTCCAGAGGCATCCAATAATTGAAAGACTAGATGGCTTAGGTCGGTCACAATAGGCTTATTTCCCCTCAGTTCATTTCTTCAACAACTATTTACTAAGCAGCTACTCACAGCCAGACCCTGCTCTAGATGCCACCAATACATCTCTGAACAAAACAGAACTCTGTTTCTCGATAAAGGACAGAAATGGTATGGACCTAACAGAAGCAGAAGATATTAAGAAGAGGTGGCAAAAATACACAGAAGAACTGTACAAAATGATCTTCACGACCCAGATAATCACGATAGTGTGATCACCAACCTAGAGCCAGACATCCTGGAATGTGAAGTCAAGTGGGCCTTAGAAAGCATCACTACGAACAAAGCTAGTGGAGGTGATGGAATTCCAGTTGAGCTATTCCAAATCCTGAAAGATGATGCTGTGAAAGTGCTGCACTCAATATGCCAGCAAATTTGGAAAACTCAGCAGTGGCCACAGGACTGGAAAAGGTCAGTTTTAATTCCAATCCCAAAGAAAGGCAATGCCAAAGAATGCTCAAACTACCACACAATTGCACTCATCTCACATGCTAGTAAAGTAATGCTCAAAATTCTCCAAGCCAGGCTTCAGCAATACGTGAACCGTGAACTTCTAGATGTTCAAGCTGGTTTTAGAAAAGGCAGAGGAACCAGAGATCAAATTGCCAACATCCGCTGGATCATCGAAAAAGACAGAGAGAGAGTTCTAGAAAAACATCTATTTCTGCTTTATTGACTATGCCAAAGCCTTTGACTGTGTGGATCACAATAAACTGTGGAAAATTCTGAAAGAGATGGGAATACCAGACTACCTGACCTGCCTCTTGAGAAACCTATATGTAGGTCAGGAAGCAACAGTTAGAACTGGACATGAAACAACAGACGGGTTCCAAATAGGAAAAGGAGTACGCCAAGGCTGTATATTGTCACCCTGCTTATTTAACTTCTATGCAGAGTACATCATGAGAAACGCTGGACTGGAAGAAACACAGGCTGGAATCAAGATTGCCAGGAGAAATATCAATAACCTCAGATATGCAGATGACACCACCCTTATGGCAGAAAGTGAAGAGGAACTAAAGAGCCCCTTGATGAAAGTGAAAGAGGAGAGTGAAAAAGTTGGCTTAAAAGCTCAACATTCGGAAAACGAAGATCATGGCATCTGGTCCCATCACTTCATGGGAAATAGATGGGGAAACAGTGGAAACAGTGTCAGACTTTATTTTTCTGGGCTCCAAAATCACTGCAGATGGTGACTGCAGCCATGAAATTAAAAGATGCTTACTCCTTGGAAGGAAAGTTATGTCCAATCTAGACAGCATATTCAAAAGCAGAGACATTACTTTGCCAACAAAGGTCCATCTAGTCAAGCCTATGGTTTTTCCTGTGGTCATGTATGGATGTGAGAGTTGGACTGTGAAGAAGGCTGAGCGCCAAAGAATTGATGCTTTTGAACTGTGGTATTGAAGACTCTTGAGAGTCCCTTGGACTGCAAGGAGATCCAACCAGTCCATTCTGAAAGAGATCAGCCCTGGGATTTCTTTGGAAGGAATGATGCTAAAGCTGAAACTCCAGTACTTTGGCCACCTCATGTGAAGAGTTGACTCATTGGAAAAGACTCTGATGCTGGGAGGGATTGGGGGCAGGAGGAGAAGGGGACGACAGAGGATGAGATGGCTGGATGGCATCACTGACTTGATGGACGTGAGTCTGGGTGAACTCCGGGAGTTGGTGATGGACAGGGAGGCCTGGCGTGCTGCGATTCATGGGGTCGCAAAGAGTCGGACACGACTGAGCGACTGAACTGAACTGAACTGATGTATAAAATAGTTAACTAATGCGAACCTACAAAAAACAGACAAAAGTCTCTGCCCTCTTGAAACATGCATTCTAGTGAGTAAACAGACAGCAGATAAAATATCAACTAAATTACATAGAATTAGTCAGCACGTCCTGGGAGAAAACTCAGGCAGGGAGAAATGGGGAGAATACTGGGGAGGGCAGGGGTTCCGTGTCCCATGTTGGATGAGGTGTTCAGAGATGGCCTCACCGAGTAGGTGACATTTGAATAAAGGCCTGATGGACATGAGGAGTGAGCAGCGGTGTTTGGAAGAGTGAGTGACAAGCGTGGGAAACACCGAAGGCAAAGAAAGGGCCCTCGGCAGGAGGTTCTCTGTTCTTTTTAGCGGAGGCAGGTGTGCCAGGAGTGAAGTGAACCAGGGCAGTAGGAGGAGATGAGAGCAGAAGCGGGGCCTGTCTGGCTCTGGCCATGGAAAGACCCACTCATACGGCAATCCCAGGAGCAGGAAACACTCCATCACCTGGCATGTGGCCACTCAACTGTGGTCACTAAAGGGAAGCAGGGCTTCTGTGGGTCATCACTGATTCCAGATCTGGGGCAAGAAATGAGCATTTTGTCCTTCTAGAAAGCAAGGAGGCTTTCAGAGATGACAGTTTGTTGTTCTTCAGTCTCTCAGTCATGCCCGGCTCTTTGGACCCTGTGGCACGGCAGGCTCCTCCGTCTATGTGATTCTCCTGGCAAGAATACTGGAGTGGGTTGCCATTTCCCTTTCCAGGGGGTCTTCCCAAACCCAGGGATTGAACCCTGAATCTCCTGCATTGCAGATAGATGCTTTACTGCTGAGCCACTGGGGAAGCCCTTAGAGATGACTGGGTTGTATCCAAAAGACTCAGGTCAGGAGCCAGTGAAGTTAAAGAGACTCTCAGCATTCAAAGATGGAATAATTTGAGCATCTCCAATGGATTGAGATTCATCAAATATATTAAAATTTGTGAGTTTATAATTATACCAGGAGAAAAAAAAACCTCCTCATAGGTCACCTTTACAGGTTGCTAAGGAACCGACTCATCACTCTGAACGCCGGTTTAAAAAGGGAAAGCTGAGCATTTGCCTAGTTTTTTCTATATGAACTATATCTCAGGATAGCTGAATTGTTGTTGAGGAAAAGTTCTTGTTTCAGAAGCTTTCCAGCTAGTAGATGAAGGAGGAATGCTGGGATTAGAATACCGTACGTCCCTAATCGCCAATGAGATAACAGATGTAAGCAATGATCATCAGTGCCTGTTAAAAACTCGCAGGGGAAAAGCTTATGGGGCACTTTTAAATGGACGGATCAAGCTGGCAGTGCCTGGATTCACTCGCCAATCCTAGTATCACAAAAGATGAGACAAGCAGACACCACGTGATGCTGATGCAACGCAGTCGGAGGTTCACAGCACCAGCTATAGAGTATCCTTGTCAAAAAATGGACCCTGAGATAGTTATGGACTTTGGGAAGGTCATGTACACACTGCCATATTTAAAATGTGTAACCAGCAAGGACCTACTGTGTAGCACAGGGAACTCTGCTCAGTGTTGTGTGCCAGTGGGAATGGGAGGGGGCTTTAGGGGAGAAAGCATACCTGTGTATGTATGGCTGAGTCTCTTCACTGTTCCTGTGAAACTACCACAGCGTTATTAATCGGCTCTACCCCAGTACAAAATAAACAGTTTAAAGTTTGGGGGAAAAAGAAAGGGACCCTGATCTAGTCACGATGTAACCAATACTTTTCAGGAAATGCAGGGCTTAGGGAAACACGTTGAATGTTGCCACAGGGATGCAGTCAGCAAAATGCAGAATGTAGGTAACTGCAAAGTATCCCAGTTTTCCCAACAAATAAAAGGAAAGAAGAAAAGAAGGCAGGACAGTTTATTTAAGTGACAAGAGACGTAGAGGATTTTTTTTTTTTTTTGATCTTTTTTTTTTTTTTAATTTCTATTTACTGCTATTTCATTGAAATGCTTTTTTTTTCAAGTAAGCTGTTTTTTTTTTTTTTTTTTTCCATGTGCGCTTAAGAAAAAGGTGAAATTCATTGTTTTGGGATGAAATGTCCTATAGCTATCAATTAGGTCTAACTGGTCTATTGTATCGTATAAAGTTTGTGTTTCTTTGTTAATTTTCTGTTTAGTTGATCTATCCATAGGTGTGAGTGGGGTATTAAAGTCTCCCACTTTTATTATGTTATTGTTAATTTCTCCTTTCATACTTGTTAGCATTTGTCTTACATACTGCGGTGCTCCCATGTTGGGTACATATATATTTATAATTGTTATATCTTCTTCTTGGATTGATCCTTTGATCATTATGTAGTGACCTTCTTTGTCTCTTTTCACAGCCTTTGTTTTAAAGTCTAATTTATCTGATACGAGTATTGTGACTCCTGCTTTCTTTTGGTCCCTATTTGCATGGAAAATCTTTTTCCAGCCCTTCACTTTCAGTCTGTATGTGTCCCCTGTTTTGAGGTGGGTCTCTTGTAGACAACATATGTAGGGGTCTTGTTTTTGTATCCATTCAGCCAGTCTTTGTCTTTTGGTTGGGGCATTCAACCCATTTACGTTTAAGGTAATTACTGATAAGTATGATCCCGTTGCCATTTACTTTATTGTTTTGGGTTCGAGTTTATACACCATTTTTGTGTTTCCTGTCTAGAGAATATCCTTTAGTATTTGTTGGAGAGCTGGTTTGGTGGTGCAGAATTCTCTCAGCTTTTGCTTGTCTGAAAAGCTTTTGATTTCTCCTTCATAGTTAAATGAGATCCTTGCTGGGTACAATAATCTGGGCTGTAGGTTATTTTCTTTCATCATTTTAAGTATGTCTTGCCATTCCCTCCTAGCTTGAAGAGTTTCTATTGAAAGATCAGCTGTTATCCTTATGGGAATTCCCTTGTGTGTTATTTGTTGTTTTTCCCTTGCTGCTTTTAATATTTGTTCTTTGTGTTTGATCTTTGTTAATTTGATTAATATGTGTCTTGGGGTGTTTCTCCTTGGGTTTATCCTGTTTGGGACTCTCTGGGTTTCTTGGACTTGGGTGATTATTTCCTTCCCCATTTTAGGGAAGTTTTCAACTATTATCTCCTCAAGTATTTTCTCATGGTCTTTCTTTTTGTCTTCTTCTTCTGGAACCCCTATGATTCGAATGTTGTAGCGTTTAATATTGTCCTGGAGGTCTCTGAGATTGTCCCGTAGAGGATATTTAAACTGACTGCAATGTATGGACCATAAAATACTAATTTTAAAAAGCTGTTAAAAAATAATGAGAAATTTCGAGTATCTGAACACTGATTGAATATTTGATAACATTAAGGCTTTTTAAGGTATGATGATGACATTATGGTTATGATTTTTTTAACATTTACGTGTTTATTTGGCCGCACCAGGTCCTAGTTCTGTCTTCACTGTGGTAGGCGGGATCTTTAACGGCAGCATGTGAGGTCTAGTTCCCCGACCAGGGATCAAACCCCGGCCGCTTGCATTGGGAGTGTGGAGTCTTAGCCATTGGACCACCGAGAAAATCCCAACGGTTATGATTTTTTCTGAGTCCTTATCTTTTAGAGACACACTACTAAAATATGTGTGGATAATATGATGTGAAATCTGGGACTAATTTCAAAATAATCCAGTTAGATATAGGAAAGTAGGATTTCCACATGTAAATAATTGTTGAGGCTTGGCAGTGATCCATTACATTATTTTCTTGGTTTTGTATTGTTTGAAAATGTTCCATAATACAAAGTAGAAAAGGAAGGGGGGATCCTGTACAGAGGAGTCATAAAGAAAGACTTTCCATGACACATGGGGATAATAATCCCTATTTTCTAACTGCAGTGCCAGCACGTAAGTCATCCTCCAGAATTTATTATTGTTTAGTCGCTCAATTGTGTCTGACTCTTTGCAACCCCGTGGACTGTTGCCCACCAGGCTTCTCTGTCCATGGGATTCTCCAGGCAAGAATACTGGAGTGGGTTGCCATTTCCTACTCCAGGGAATCTTCCCAACCCAGGGATGAAACCATGTATCTTACGTCTCCTGCATTGGCAGGCAGGTTCTTTACCACTATCACCATCTGGGAAGCACAATTCAGCTTTAGTAAACGTTAAGTAATATTAAAAGCAAATGAACAACAACAACAACAAAAACCAAACAGCATTACTTTTCTCCTGGAATTAAAAAAAAAAAAAAGTTTTGACCAAACCTCCAGAAATGTTCCTTAAGCAAAATATTTTAGTTTTCCCACCCTGTATGTGTGCTTTCATGCTGAGTCGCCTTAATCCTATCTGACTCTGTACACCCCTGTGGACTGTCGCCCACCAGGCTCCTCTCTCCGTGGGGTTTCCCAGGCAAGAATGGAGTGGGTTTCCATTTCCTCCTCCAGGGGATCTTCCCAACCCAGGGATCGAACCCTCATCTCTTACATCTCCTGCATTGGCAGGCGTGTTCTTTACCATTAGAGCCACCTGGGAAGCCCCCCTGAGTATGTCAATAATAGCATTTATAATCAGCTGCAGTATATATCTTTAATGCTTTTATTTTACACCCCTGCTTCCAGATATTTGTCTTGAATAAATCCTGCAGCATAATGAAGTGCCTCAAAATCACAGATTATTTTTCATTCCTTTGCAATTCTCTACACTGTTGAAATGCTACTGGCTCAAGCACGGCCACTGATTAAGGCTGGTGTCGTCAGGTTCTGTTGTATTTGACTCCACTCATGTTAAACCACTGGCTGTGCTGTGCTGTGCTTAGTTGCTCAGTCATGTCCAACTCTTTGCTAGTCCTGGTATTAAAAATAGCCCAGATTTATCTTTCAGGATTATCACCTAACTTTGACATGTCTACTGTGCTTCACAGAAAGAGCTTCACATAAAGAAAAGTGAGGCAGGTTTGGGACAAGAATTGTGTTATTTTGCGGCTATCATTTATCATAGGTAAAGTATGGTGATTTAATGAAGATACTCTAATAGGGCTTCCCAGGTGGCGTGGTGGTAAAGAATCCCCCTGCCAATGCAGGAGATGCTAGAGACGAGGGTTCAATCACTGGGTCGAGAAGATCCCCTGGAGGAGGAAATGACAACTCTCTCCAGTTTTCTTGCCTGGGGAATTCCATGGACATAGGAGCCTGGTGGCCTACAGTCCCTGGGGTCCCAAAGAGTCGGGCACAGCTTACCAGCATGCAGCCATGCCTTCTCTCCAATTCTAGCTTAAATTTCGTCTGGAAGAGCCCAGTAGGTTCTGTCTGCAGGAAAAGGGCTCTCTGCTTCTGCTTCTGCAGCGGCCCCTACTGGTGCTCTAGTGCAGAGTGGCTGAGACTTCTTTTCCTTGCCCTGGGAAAGAAAGGATGTTCTGTTTTGTAAAGTACTGAGGGACCTAGATGGGTCAACACTTCTCTATTAATATAAAATGAGATTATTCACCAGCTGTTGTTTCACTTCTTTCATCAGAGCCATTGAAATGTTTGCAAAATAGCAGAGGGTTTCTGATGGGAGGAATCATTGTTCAAAAGCCAGACCACCCAGAGGGCACTTCATGTAGTAGGCTTTGCACCCAACCTTTGCAGAAATTCAGTAATGTATTAAAGAGTTTTTTATGATGGGTCTGTGCCATGGGGAAACCACAGCTCCCTCCTTTTTCTTCCCACTGACTTCTTTTTCCCTGTTATTTCCCCCTTTTTTCTAGTATGACCATGTGTGTGCATGCGTGGTAAGTCACTTTAGGCGTGTCCAACTCTGTGAGACCCTATGGACTATAGCCTGCTGGTTTCTCTGTCCATGGGATTCTCCAGGCAAGAATACTGGAGTGAGTTTCCATGCTGTCCTCCAGAGGATCTTCCCGATCCAGGGATCAAACTCACGTCTCTTGCAACTCCTATATTGGCAGGCATGTTCATTACCACTAGTGCCACCTAGGAAGCTCTGTGTTGCCTGCTGCCGCTGCTGCTAAGTCGCTTCAGTCGTGTCCATCTCTGTGCGACCCCATAGACGGCAGCCCAACAGGCTCCCCCGCCCCTGGGATTCTCCAGGCAAGAACACTGGAGTGGGTTGCCATTTCCTTCTCCAATGCATGAAAGTGAAAAGGGAAAGTGAAGTCGCTCAGTCGTGTCTGACTCAACGACCCCATGGACTGCAGCCCACCAGGCTCCTCCATCCATGGGATTTTCCAGGCAAGAGTGCTGGAGTGGGGTGCCATTGCCTTCTCTGTTCCTTCTCCATAGGTCTCCCTAAAAATCTATGGAAAGGAGTTACTAGATAAAGTAAAAACAAGTCCAGTTAAAGAGATAGTAAATGTTTGGATATAAACTTTGTCTTTTTGAGTCCATCTCATGACCTACTGTGTTCTTGATTTTCATAGACTCATAGAATGTTATCCAGGATGGGAGGGAGGAGACCAGAGAAAGAGATACACAAGGAGAAGCATGCTCCTCAGGCTCCATGTGCACTTGAACCATGTGGGCGTCCTGGCTTCCCTGGCGGCTCAGTCGGTAACGAATCCACCTGCAAGGTAGGAAACTGGGGTTCAATCCTTGGGCTGGGAAGATCCCCTGGAGAAGGAAATGGCAACCCATTCCAGTATTCCTGCCTGGAAAATCCCATGGACTGAGGAGCCTGGCGGGCTACAGTCCATGGGGTTGCCAGGAGTTGGACACAACTTAGCAACTAAACCACCAACCACCTACCAGGTCTGGAGAGGGGCCTGAGAACCTGCATTTCTGAAAAGCAGTCAAGGGGATAGACAACTCTTTGAACGCAAGGGTCTGAGTTCAGTGGTGTTCCCGTTTACATTTTTCAGTATGTCTGTAAATTTGCCCAAGATTTAGAAAATACAGCCCAAACAGATAGTCAGAGTGGCAAAACTATTCTCCCTAAAACTAAATTCCTTAATAAATACTCTGTTGTAAAAATACGTGTGAGAATAGAGCATCATTCAGTATCCATTAAAAAAAAATGGTTCTCCTCTCCTTTCTACTGATGGATCATTCAACCTCGATGGCCATTTCTGTTGCTTTTCTGTTGAAGTGTAAATACAGGAAGCCTATTCTGTACTTGGATCCAGTGTGCTAACCTATAACTACCTTTCCCGTGAAATAATACTTTCCAAGAATGAGTTTCCTAGACACATCTTGATCACGTACGTGACAGGGAAGGTCAGGATCTGGGTCTGTTAATTAGGAGCTGAATGACCTTGGACAAATTGCTTAACCTCTCTGATCCTTAGTTCCTGCACCTAAAACAAGAAAGGAGAGTGGAGGAATTAAAAATTAAAAAGAACATTTTTTTTGAGTGGAAAAATAGGACTACCTATCTCACAGGATTATTGTAAGCTTTAAACAAGATTATGTATGCAAATTACTTGCTACATTATTCGAAGTAAGTACATGAGCCACGTGAAGTGTTCCATAAGCCGAGTTTCAAGACAAATGAAACCCTGAAATTTACATTTAGAATTGCTAAAATGTTTTCCTGTAAACCATTTGGAAGGAAATCTTTCCAAAACATTTCCCACCCCGCTACCTTGTGTTACGGACTTCCCCTGGGGCTCAGTGGTGAAGACTTCTTTACCTGCAATGCAGGAGCCGCAGGAGATTTGGGTTCGATCCCTGGGTTGGGAAGATCCCCTGGAGGAGGTCATGACAACCCACTCCAGTGTTCTTGCCTGGAGAATCCCTATGGACAGAGGAGCCTGGTGGGCTACAGTCCATGGGGTCGCCAAGAGTCGGAGATGACTGAAGTGACGTAGCGTGCACGCACGCACCTTGTGTAACGGTGTATTCCGAATCCAGTTTAGCTCTTCCCTCGTGACTCAGGGTCCTGGTTTTGAAAGTGAGTGACCGCCCTGTCCCGGAACACAGGCATGGCCTCAGCCGGGGCGATGACGATCTTGGCCCTTCTCACAGCCACCCTCCTGGCCCTTTCCCCTGCTAGCACTCCCGCGCCTTCTGTTCATTCTTCCACAATAGCTCTTACCACATGGAGACCAAAATATCTGTCTATTCAGGTTTTTGGCCTCAGACCCTGTTGCTCGGGGCCAGGGCCAGGCCTTCAGTAAGTGTTTGCTGTTGAACGAAGAGCTCCCTAGGCCCCACTTACAGGGTTGGATGTCAGGAACTCAGAAGCATGGCTTGTGTTCATTTATTCAGACACTTTAAAACGCCTCCATGTCCTCAGCCAAGAGCTGAAAGCGCTGCTCTATTTTATCTTTTAAAGATAGCCAGGGAGGGACAGAAATTGTATTCCTCCTTAAAACCTTGTGATGGTTTTTAATTATTGCAGGGCCAAGAAGTTATTTATCCTTCTGGTAAATTTTAAACCGATTCTGTTTTTTTGGTTCTTTGAAGATGATTCCCTGGTCATTCAGCAGTGAAGAATCTGCCTGCCAAGGAAGAGACGTGGGTTTGTTCCCTGGGTCAGGAATTTTTCCTGGAGAAGGAAACGGACAAGCCACACCAGTATTCTTGCCTGAGAAATCCCATAGTCAGAGGACCTGCTGGGCTGTAGTCCATGGGGTTTCCAAGAGTCGAACACGATTGGGTGACTGAGCACTCTGCACGAGGCTGCTGCTTTCATTGGCAGCAAGGCCACTGAAGCCAGGCAGCCCGGGATTCGAACACTGATCTGCAGTTTGACTCCTGTTTGAAGCCTGTTTGACTCCAGGCTTTGATGCTGAATTTCCATATCTGTACGAGGTTATAAAAGTTTGCTGAATGGCTACGTGTGTGGAGATGGCAGTAAAGATATTTCCAGAAGTCCTCTTAGGGAGGAGTTTTAACATTTTCTGCTTTGAAAATCCCACTAGGGTTAGGGGCAGGAGTAGGCCTCTAAAGAGCCTCCCTGCGTAATACTAGACTGCTGTGAACTAGAGTTGCAGGGAGCTTCATCTTTTAAACAGTCGGGCATTTTACTTTGCAGAGCACAGAAATGAGCAGGATACCGAGCTGCTTCGTATGGACAAGACTGGTGGTTAATTTCTCAACAACAACTCTCCCTCCCCTTTGTCCTTACTGCCAGAACCGTCTTTCCAACTCTAGAGGCTAAAAACACCAGTATTAGTTACTACAAGCCTGTGACTCAACCCTGGTGGATGAGTTTAAAGATAAATCTTCTGAGATATTTCTGGGAAACGTTTTCTCTTCTGATTTAGGGTGGGAGGCAGGGGATGTGGTGAGAAATGCCACTTTTTCTGCGTGTACGTGTAGTTATGTGCAGGTAGAATTCCTCCAGCCATGGCAGCCATCTTGTGACCACGGGCAACAACTCTGAGGATGAAAACTTACATTCTGTGAATGGCAAAGGAAAACGGCAGGAAGCCCCTGGGCTGGTGCTTGATGACATCGTTGTGCTTCTGAATTAACCAAAGCTAGAAATGATATTTCCAGTGATAATAAACTTTATTGTTTAAGCCATGTTTATATTGCATATTCTGTTACCTGTTACTTATTCAGTATAAAATTGAGGCAGCTAAACCTTGGAGATGGGAGAAGAAGAAGGAGACTTGACGGTAGCACAGCAGGAAAGGACATCAGAGAAAAGCCACTTCTGTTGAGAATTTTGACTTCTATTGGATGTGCAGTGTAGAACTCTGTTTCATGTCTTTGGGGAGGCATCAGCAAATTTATATTGCTTGCGAATAGTTTTGGTGCTAATGGATTGTTATGGGGGACTTGAAGAAGGGTTGAAATCTACATCAAGAATGGTGCGTGATGGTAAATTCCCTGGTGATCCAGTGGTTAGGACTAGATGCTTTGAAGGAACTAGGTCTGGGAACTAGGATCCCACAAGCCCAGTGATGTGGCCAAAAAAAGAAAAAAAGAGTGGTGCTTAATGAAAACAAAGACCTGGGAGTAGCCTTCATACCTTACATAACTTCTGGGTTGTGTAGGGATTAGAGATCCATCTGTCAAGCATCTAGAATGATGCCTAGAACTTGGACATATATAATAAATTATATCTATAAATTATAGATAAATTATAGATATAATAAATTTATTAAATTATAATAAATTATGGACATATATAATAAATAACATATATAATAAATTATAGATGTTATTATTACCTTGTATTTTTAGTTTTAATTTTACTTTTTGACTGAGCCACGCAGTTCATGGGATCTTAGTTCCCCTACTAAGGACTGAACCCAGGGCCCTTGGCAGTGGTTACAGAGGTCTAACCACTGGTTTGTCATTGTTGTTTAGTTGCTAAGTCGTGTCTGACTCTTTTGAGACCCCATGGACTGTAGCCTGCTAGACTCCTTTGTTCATGGGATTACCTAGACAAGAATACTGACATGAGTTGCCATTTCCTTCTCCAGGGGATCTTCCCTACCCAAGGATCAAACCTACGTCTCCTGTTTGGCAGGCAGATTCCTTACCATTGAGTCACCTGGGAAGCCCCTTGTGTGTAACTGCTGGACTGCCAGGGAATTCCCACTAGTGTTATTATCTCAGCTCCTATATATGTATCCAGAAAGGAGGCAGAAATCTGATGCTCTTGGGTGGGGCTGTACTGGAGGGCAGACCACGTGGTCGGCTTTGAGAAGAAGGTCTGTGAAAACAACAAGGAGCTGAGCGTCCCTGGCAGGAGCCCTGGCAGGTGCGCAGGGAAATCCCACAGCAGAGCTACTGTGACCCTACAGGTGGGGCAAAAGGCTGAATGCAGAGGCTAGAGGTAGAGGCAGATGGGGCGTTATTACTCAATGGGTGTAAAGTTTCAGTTATGAGAGATGAAGACGTTTGGGAGATCTGAACACAGCAAGTGCACCTAACACTATTCTGCTGCACACTTGAAAACGGCTAAGATGGTAAATTTCGTGTTATGTGTTTCTTACTACAGTTTAAAAAAAAAGGAGGGGAGGACCCCAGTTACTAGAACTAAAGCCTACAATCAGAACAGGCTCAACAGAAGCCTGACAATTGTTTGGAGAGAAGCTTCCTGGATTTCCCCTGATTAGTAAAGGACGGGTTCCAGAGCTTACCCTCAAGCTGCCATGTAGAAGTCAAGTTTCCTCAAGAGTGGAATAATACTTTAAGACTCTCTGTTTCTACTCCAGGGGATCTGGGTTCCATCCTGGTCCAGGAACTAAGGTCCCGCATGCTGTGTGGCATGGCCAAAAAAATAAAAATTAAAAATAAAGGGTGGTATAATACTGTGTGGGCTTCCCAGATGGTGCTAGTGGTAAAGAACGTACCTGGCAGTGCAGGAGACACAAGCAACGTGAGTTCGGTTTGTGGGTCAGGAAGATCCCCTGGAGGAGGGCATGGCAACCCACTCCAGTAACCTTGCCTGGAGAATCCCATGGACAGAGGAGCCTCGTGGGCTACAGTCCACAGGGTTGCAAAGAGTTGGATACAACTGAAGTGACTTAGCAAGCAAGAAAGGATAATACTGTGCATGTGTGTGTGTGTGTATCTATACATATAATATCTCTTTCTCTCTGTGCTTTTGTGTGCGTGCATGTATGTATCTCCTTACCTTATTTAACCTCTCAAAAGGGCCTTGGGTGTCAACCTAATTTATCTGGACAGCTATGGGGAGCCTTCAAAGCTAGGGACTTGCTTTGGTCATTGTGTTCTGAAAGGACGTAGCATAAACACCACTCGAACTGAGGCTCTAAAGGTTATTGTGGACGTTTGCACCTACTTTCTTGCTCTTCTGTTCTGGCACAGGACTGGCACGTCTCACATAGGAGCTACTCCTGCAACCTTGGTCCCAGATTGTGAAAAGACACGGAGCAGAAGCAGAGCCTTTACCAACGTGGCGGCAGACATGATACCAGAGTAAGGAACACTGGTTGTTACAAGCCACTGGGAGTCAGGGAGTCCTTTGTTACTATGGTAAAGCTGACTGATACATCTGGACAATCACCTTTTGCGAACACACAGGATGGAGAAAAATAATGAATTGTTGTTTTAAGCCACTACATTTCAGGGTCGTTGTAAGGCAAAAATAGATAATCGAAGCATTCTATAGAGAAGGAAGGCTAACTTGATCCTAGGCAGGGTAGAAAGAGAGAAGATAAATTTGAGGAATATTAAAAGAGTGTGTTTGAACTCTTTTGATCACTAATGATAAAACTTGAGCAAAAAGAAGAATCTTATTGGCTAGAGTTACTGAAAAGGAGTGAGGATCAAATGATGTCACGGGGTTGTTTCTCTCCATATCTTGACTACCTTTCCTTGGTTGGATGGGTACCCTGGACTCTCAACAGCGGATTCCAGCAACTCTGAGTACAGCTTCCGCAGCCTCATGTCTTCCAAGGTTCAAGTTCAGTTTTCTACCGACCTTCTTGTCTGATCCTGCCCACAAAGGTCCTGAGATTCACTCTGAATAGACTGACTGAGGTCAGAGCCCACCCCTGAGACGTTCCCTATGACAGTGGCTGCAGAAAAGGATGTATTTGTTATGGGTCTTTCTGTTGAAACTCAACCAGGTTTTTTTGAAAGGAGAATTTATTCAATGATATAACTTAAAAAAAAAAGAGAGAAAATTTCATGAACGATTCCAATTTCAGGTGCAGTTTGAATTAGATCCAAAAGAATGTGTCCAGGATTTATTTCTTGACTTTTAAAAATTATGGCCAGCTGAGATACTCATCCTATAGAGGATTTTGAAAACCAAGGAGAAGTGGGTTTGATGACAGTAAGAGGCTACCATCAGGTGTTTGTTTTTTTATTTTTTGGTCACACTTTAGGGGTGTGCAGGTTCACCAGGGATTGAACCCACACCCCCTGCAGTGGAAGCAGGCAGTCCTAACCACTGGACCACCTGGTAAGTCCCTTGGAGTTCTTCTTCCTAATTGATTTCTACAAACAACCATAGCTGTATTAGTCTTGCTGTATGATCACAGGTTTGTGTATAGTAAGGAATTGTTTAAGTTCATTCGTGTTCCAACTGCCCCCAGAGGCAAGATTGTAAAATGAATCCAGATTGCCTGAGCTTAGATCCTGGCTCTCACACTGAGTAACTGTATGACCTAAGGAGAGTCTCTACTCTGTGCCTCAGCTGATCTGTCTGTAAAATGGGATCAACCAAAATCAACCCTGAATATTCATCGGAAGGACTGATGCTGAAGCTGAAGCTCCAACACTTTGGCCACCTGATGCGAAGAGCCAATTCACTGGAAAAGACCCTGATGCTAGGAAAGATTGAGTACAGGAGGAGAAGTGGACAACAGAGAATGAGATATTTGGATGGCATCACCGACTCAATGGACATGAGTTTGAGCAAACTCCAGCAGACGGTGAGGGACAGGGAAGCCTGGCGGGCTGCAGTCCTTGGGGTCACAAAGAGTCAGACATGACTGAGCAAATGAACAATAAAAATGGAAAATGGTACTATCTACTTACCTTGTACGCTTGTCAGTTATATATGTAAATCACTTAGGACAGTGCTTAGAACGTGTTAAATGTAAATGTTAGTTGCTCAGTCGTGTCTGACTCTTTTGAGACCCCCATGGACCGTAGCCCACCAGTCTCCTCTGTCCATGGGATTCTCCAGGCAAGAATACCGAAATGGATAGCCATTTCCTTCTCCAGAGGATCTTCCTGACCAAGGGATTGAACCCAGGTATCCTACATTGCAGGCAGATTCTTTACTTATTCTCATTTCCATAGTAAACAAATGAAGTAAACTAATGACGACAGGTCTTCAGAATTATGGCTATTTCAAATGGCAGGGCTTGGCTCGGTTCAGATTTTCCTTTGGTAGTAAGAGACTGGAATTATATCTGCTCATACTGTGGGTCAGAAGACATTCTTATGGTATTTTTCTACGTATTTTTAATGTATTCATCTGTCCCATCCCTTTTCCCATTAGTTGGGTTGTCTAATGTTACGAGAGAAACAACTCATTAGACTTCCCCGGTAGTCCAATAGGTAGAAGCCCGCCTACCAACCTAGGGGGCGCAGGTTTGATCCTTGCTCCAGGAAGATCCCAGGTGCTGCAGGGCAACTGAGTCAGTGCACAACAACTACTGAAGTCGTCCGTGCTTTAGAGTCCGTGCTCTTCGAGGAGAAGCCCATGCACCCCAGTGAAGAGTAGAACCTGCTCACTGCAACTAGAGAAAGCTTGCTCGAAGCAATGAGGACCCGGCACAGCCATAGGTAAATAAACAAATTTTTTTAAAAAGAGAGAAATAACTCATTTTATTGTGCTCCTTTAATATGAAAGAAAACCTAAGCAAAGCTCTACTGAAGTCTAAAGAGAAACAAACTAAAGATTTAATTAGAATATTTTTCAGTCTAGCTTTGAACAATAAGGACCAGTTATTGTCCCCTATCTTTTTATCTTCTCATTGCATAATCTCACTTCTCCTTTTTCTTTTTTACTTTGAGAAGCTTAGAAAAACCGGAATTTCCAAATGAGTGTGACGTTAGCAATTCATATCATGATGAGTTGTAAGTTACTCATAGCTTCTCCTGGTTATTTTTGTTTGGGTTGGTCTGTGTAGTTGTGGTTGATAGAACAATTGTTCTGTGAGTCTGGAATTATCTTGGCTCTAGCAGCTCGCATTCCTATCTGTAATGTGTCCCTCTGTGAGAGTGGCAGGGATTAAGTTCTATGGGGACATTATCCACAGCTCTCGGTTTTGGAGGCTGTTATAGCAGGCTCCATATTGATCTGAAAGTAGGGCAAGTGGATGGGGCTGGAGAGAGGCTTAGATAAGTTGAAGTACTTTCAAAAGTCCTAGAGTGTGCAATTTGCATGGGTTTTATCCCCAAGCTAAAGGGTGGTGGGGAGAGGGAAGTGTGAATTTTGTCTCATTGCTCTGGAAGGCAGACTTGGATCACCAAGAGGATTCTGTTCAAATGCGAACATCTGCTGAACCTGTTCCTGAATTAAATTTTAGGGATGGTTTGGGAATCAGAAATCTCCTGGGTCAACTTATGGGTTTAAATAGCTACCCACATCTTAGGTTTCTCCAGGGCAATTCAACTTGTTTTCTCTTACAAAAGTTGGATGTCATAAATGAAGAAACAAAAATATGTGTCTGAGGACTTCCCTGGAGGTCCAGTGGTTATGACTGCGCTTTTACTGTAGGAGACGTGAGTTTGACCCCTGGTCAGGGAACTAAGATCCTGAATGCCTTGTAGCACAGCCAAAAATTAAAAAGAAAGAAAGTGTGTACTGTGATGTTTTTAATTTTTAAAATCTTTTAAAAAATGTATTTAAAATTGGAGAATAATTGCTTTACAATGGTCGTGTTGGTTTCTGCTGTAGAGCATGAATCAGCTCTAAGTATACATATATTCTTTCCCTCTTAATTTCAAAAATCTTTTTGAATAGCCAGCAAGATTTATTGAATATTCTTGGCCTGAAGAAAATATTTGTTGGTGTTGAATTAGAGTCTCAAAAAACTTGTATTTTTGATCCCTATACACTAATACTTTTTTAAAGCAATTAAAATGTGCTGGGCATTAACTGACTATGGGTGTAGGTATTAATATTTCTTGCTCTATAATGTAAATAGCTGAAGCTTTGGAAGTTTAAGAACTTTCTTGCGATCACAAGTCTAGTAAAAGATGGGAATTGAACATGTTTGCTGCGTGGTGCTAAGCCGGTTCACTCACGTCCGTCTCTTTGGAACCCTACAGGCTCCTCTGTCTATGAGATTCTTTAGGCAAGAATACTGGAGTGGACCCACCAGGGTCCTCTGTCCATGGGATTTCCCAGGCAAGAATGCTGGAGTGGGTTGCCATCTTCTTCTCCAGGGATCTTCAGGGATCGAGCCAGAGTTCCCTGTGGCAGCAAGCGGGTTCTTTACCACTAGCGCCACCTCAGAATTGCGAACAAAAGTCTGTCTGTTGCTAAGTCTACGTCCTGGAATTTTCTGGGGTAATGTTCTATGTCTCTGTGTTCCAGTCTGGTACCCACAGTATTGGTGGCTTTTGAGGACTCGAAATGACATTTGTGTGACTGAGGAAATCAGTTGTTTTTTTTAAATATTTCTTCATGTATGGCTGTGCTGGATCTTTGTTGCTGCGCCTTCTCTAGCTGTGGCAAGCAGGGGCTGCTCCCTAGTTGCGGGCTGTGGGCTTCTCACTGCAGGGGCTCATCTTGTTGCAGAGCGTTGCCTCTAGGTTGTGTGGGGTCAGTGGTTGTGGCGCACGCCCTTAGCTCCCAAGCAACTTGTGGAATCATGGGATCGAACCCTTGTTCCTTATTTTGGCAGGCAGAGTCTTAACCACTGAATCACTAGGGAAGTCCAGAAATCAGTTTCTAATTTTATTTAATTTTAATCAAACAATTAAATTTGAATTTAATAGCCACCTGTGTCTAGTGGCTACACATAGCTGTAGGACATCACATTGTTTGGTCTATAAACACAGGCTACTGTGGACTCATGCATAGTAGATCTGGACATCGAAGACAGCAAGTGAGCAAGTAGTTGGAGAAAAAAAATAACCTTTTATGCAAATCAAAGTCATTTAAATTGCAGATTTTAAAGGAAGGTAGACCTCAAAGTTAAAAAACTCACAAAATATAAGTAGGGAAAACTTCTTTTGGAAAGCTTTGATAGTATATTTTATTTTGTTGTTGTTTAGTTGCTAAGTCGTGTCTGACTCTTTGCGACCTCTTGGACTGTAGCCCTCTAGGCTCCTCTGTCTATGGGATTTCCCAGGCAAGACTACTGGAGTGGGTTGCTGTTGCCTTCTCCAAGGATCTTCCTGACCTAGGAATGGAACCTGCATCTCCTGTATTGGCAGGCAGATTCTTTACTGCTGAACCAACGGTTATTAATATATTGGCAGTGTTGATTACAAGGGATATCAGTTCAGCTCAGTTGCTCAGTCGTGTCCGACTCTTTGCGATCCCATGGACTGCAGCATGCCAGGTCTCCCTGTCTATCACCAATGCCTAGAGTTTACTCAGACTCATGTCCATTGAATTGGAGATGCTATCCAGCCATCTCATCCTCTGTTGTCCCGTTCTCCTTCTGCCTTCAATGTTTCCCAGTATCAGACTTTTTTCAAATGAGTCAGTTCTTCCCATCAGGTGGCCAAAGTATTGGAGTTTCAGCTTCAGCATCAGTCCTTCCAATGAATATTCCATCTGATGGAAGGACTGATTTCCTTTATGATGGACTGGTTGGATCTCCTTGCAGTCCAAGGGACTCTTCAAGAGTCTCCTCCAACGCCAACTTGGAAACAGGGAAGAAGTTCTGCCTAGAACTGTATTCATACTGCAAGATTCAGTCCTCTAGGTGTTTTCATTTAGGGAATCATGAATAACCCAAATATCATAGTAAGGACAGAGGAGTATGTTTACAGTCAAACAATTTAACCAAGCTTTTTTGACTTTTACTTTCAGGCTTCTCCTACCTCCAATTATCCTGTTTTCCATGAATGGTTTTAGAGCTGAATATTTACAAATTGGAGCCTTTGCTGCTCAATATTAACAAATAGACTAGGTCTCCTACAAAGAGTGATATACAAACAAAACATAGATGCCTACTTAGTGAAAGTCTACGTGATAGCCCCTTTTCTATCTGACCCCTGGATTTATGGTTGTTACGAAAACCTTGGCTTCTTTGTACACTAGTGCTGAGTCAAATCCCGGAGGCAGACTTTTGCGTGAAGTAGAAAAGGATATCTTTATTGCTTTGCCAGGCAATAAAGTTTTTTTGATTACTTAATTAATTTGGGTGCACCTGGGATTTGTGGCAGTGGGATCTGGCTCCCCTTCCAGGGTTGGAACTCCAGGCCCCTGTCCCCTGCACTGGGAGTGCAGAGTCTTTGCCATGCACCATTAGGTAAGTACCACGTGAGTTCCTTCTTGGATTTGTTGTGTTTATGTTGCCCTTTGGATATTGTCACCTGACTGTCCGCTGGGAAGGCAGGCAGTGGGTCAGAGGAAGAAGGAGAGTGTGATCGACTCTCCAGGCAGAGCGCCTTTCCCTCCTGTCTCTGCTCTGCTCCCTACTCCCCTGTCCATTAATGCAAGTACCTGATGAAGACACTGTATGGGAGGTGGTGGACATTCAAAGTATGTTTGGAACAGAAATCCATTTGAAAGAAGAATTGTCAAAAAAAAAAAAGTTGTCAGAAGTTTTAGGACAAAGAGGAAGAGTAGAATGGGGGAAAAAAGGAGATGGTGGCTGACAGAGAGACGCCCCAAATTTGAGTCACTGGTGACAGTCATTTCCCAGAGAGTAAGGATTTCAGTGAAAGGACCTCTTGATGAAAGTGAAAGAGGAGAGTGAAAAAGCTGGCTTAAAACTCAACATTAGAAAAACTAAATCAATGCATCCAGTCTCTATCACATCATGGCAAATAGATGGGGAAACAATGGAAACAGTGACAGACTTTATTTTCTTGGGCCCCAAAATCGCCTCAGTTGGTGACTGCAGCCATGAAATTTAAAAATGCTTGCTCCTTGGAAGAAAAGCTATGACCAACCTAGACAGCATATTAAAAAGCAAAGACATTGCCAACAAAGGTCCGTCTAGTCAAAGCTATGGTTTTTCCAGTAGTCATGTGTGGATATGAGAGTTGGACCATAAAGAAAGCTGAGTACTGAAGAACTGATGCTTTTGAACTGTGGTGTTGGAGAAGACTCTTGAGAGTCCCTTGGACTGCAAGGAGATCCAACCAGTCCATCCTAAAGGAGATCAGTCCTGGGTGTTCACTGGAAGGTCTGATGTTGAAGCTGAAACTCCAATACTTTGGCCACCTGATGGGAACAACTGACTCATTTGAAAAGACCCTGATGCTGGGAAAGATTGAAGGTGGGAGGAGAAGGACAGAGGATGAGATGGTTGGATGGCATCACTGACTCGAGGGACAGGAGTCTGAGCAAGCTCCGGGAGTTGGTGATGGACAGGTATGCTGCTATTCATGGGGTCGCAAAGGGTCGGACACGACTGAGTGACTGAATTGAACTTGTTCTCAAGGTCTGTTCCAGTGTGGGGTGGAGCCAGGACAGGGAAAAGAAGGGAGACAAAAAGTGGGCGAGGGTCTGGCTACCATGCTTCTTTACACAGACACATTCTGAAGCAGAAGTCCAAAAAGGCAGGAAATTTAAATTCAGACTCAGACTTCCAGGTTGTAATGGAAGCACATTTGTCAAAGTTTAGAATATATTTTAAGCTTGGAAGCTGGATTTTTAACTTTAAAATTGTAGACATGTGATATATAGACTTCTGTTTGGGATCTTGTCCTTGTGTATTAGGAATCAGCAGCTTATAAGGGTCTTCCTGCTGTGAGCCTTGACACCCATCACACATTTGGGGGATAACTTTTTTTATTGTCTGTCTACTCTGATAGCTCTGAAGTTATGTGAAGGCAGGATACCAGGCTGTCTTATTTACAAATATATCCCAGTGTTAGTGCAATGACTAACACATGGTAAGTACTCACTAAATATGCCTAAAACTCTAAAATGATGACTTACATGGTTGGTGATAGCAAGTAGGGTGAAGAGAAGAGGCAGAAATGGGCAGAGTAATTGGAAAAGAGAAGTTTTTTCGTGCTGCGATTCACGGGGTCGCAAAGAGTTGGACACGACTGAGCGACTGAACTGAACTGAACTGAACAGAGCTTGAACAACAGTGTGCAAGTTTCCCTTCAGTCAGAGGAGTGGCAAATGTGCAACATCTACTGCCTTAAGAACTAGAGTAGCAGTAATCTATTTATTCATTCTAAGCTTTTGGTGTTTTTTTTTTTCCTCCCCATCAAATGCGTGTTTGGACCATTTGGCCCACAATGTGAGGGCCTGGAGTTTTTAAGTGACTTATTCCCTAAAGTGCATTAAAAAACATGAATCTACATTTTAAAACAAAGGAAAAAAGAACCCAGCTTTTTGGTTTCCCTTGAAAAATTGGACCTTTGGCAAGCCTGACCCACAGTCCAATATGGCAAGAATGGTCTGAAGCCTTTAAATAAACCTGTGTTTATCAACAGGCCAATATCCACCATTTACAAAAATGGCCCAGACATAGCCAGGCCAACAAAGGCCTCTGAATTCATGACCTCTGAACCTCAGGTTCTCTGCTGCTGCTGCTGCTAAGTCGCTTCAGTCTTGTCCGACTCTGTGCAACCCCATAGATGGCAGCCCACCAGGCTCCCCCGTCCCTGGGATTCTCCAGGCAAGAACACTGGAGTGGGTTGCCATTTCCTTCTCCAGTGCATGAAAGTGAAAAGTGAAAGTGAAGTCGCTCAGTCATGTCTGACTCTTAGCAACCCCATGGACTGCAGCCTACCAGGCTCCTCCATGGGATTTTCCAGGCAAGAGTACTGGAGTGGGGTGCCATTGCCTTCTCTGCTCAGGTTCTCTAAGTCTCCTTTATTTTGAAAGAGTATCTTCTTCAATCTTTGCATGGTTATATTTCTCCAAACCTTTGAATGACCTCAGTGTCAAATGTTGCTTGTATCTGCCAGAGATTCTGAAACTAAATTATTTCACATACATTCAAAGAAGGGCACCTGCTCCAGAAAGCAACTATTAGTGTTATGGATTCAAATTTCCCTTAATCAATTCCTATGATGACTCTAAAGGGAGATGCTAGACTAGAGAGTCTATGGATCAGGGCTCAACTACTTCTTGAATGCTGATATTATGTATGGTGGTGAAGCAGAGGTATTCAGTTCAGTTCAGTTGCTCAGTCGTGTCCAACTCTTTGTGACCCCATGAATTGCAGCACACCAGGCCTCCCTGTCCATCACTAACTCCTGGAGTTCACTCAAACTCACGTCCATCGAGTTGGTGATGCCATCCAACCATCTCATCCTCTGTCATCCCCTTCTCCTCCTGTCCCCAATCTCTCCCAGCATCAGAGTCTTTTCCAATGAGTCAACTCTTCGCATGAGGTGGCCAAAGTACTGGAGTTTCAGCTTTAGCATCGTTCCTTCCAGAAAAATATCTATTTCTGCTTTATTGACTATGCCAAAGCCTTTGACTGTGTGGATCACAATAAACTGTGGAAAATTCTGAAAGAGATGGGAATACCAGACCACCTGACCCTCCTCTTGAGAAACCTGTATGCAGGTCAGGAAGCAACAGTTAGAACTGGACATGGAACAACAGACTGGTTCCAAATAGGAAAAGGAGTACGTCAAGGCTGTATATTGTCATCCTGCTTATTTAACTTCTATGCAGAGTACATCATGAGAAATGCTTGGCTGGAAGAAGCACAAGCTGGAATCAAGATTGCCAGGAGAAATATCAATAGCCTCAGATATGCAGATGACACTACCCTTATGGCAGAAAGTGAAGAGGAATTAAAAAGCCTCTTGATGAAAGGGAAAGAGGAGAGTGAAAAAGTTGGCTTAAAACTCAACATTCATGGCATCTGGTCACATCACTTCATGGGAAATAGATGGGGAAACAGTGGAAACAGTGTCAGACTTTATTTTTTGGGCTCCAAAACCACTGCAGATGGTGATTGCAGCCATGAAATTAAAAGACGCTTACTCCTTGGAAGGAAAGTTATGAGATATTGGGGATACATAAATACAGGAACTGCCAGGGTGGAGGTTGCAGAACGGGGCCTGGGACGATGGTGAAAAAACAGACGCTAGAGGGCTAATCAGTTCAAGTAATTATTGGTTATTCATGACGTGCCAGGCACTGTATTAACAGACGGCTTCAGCAGTAGACCCACCACTGTCGCTACTTTTATTGTGCTAATTCCGATGCGGCAAACCAGGTAACACACACACATAAACACACATATAACATACATATGTATGTGTAATATGGAGATAAATGCTAATTATAAAACCAAAGCAGAGCAAGGGAACAGCAAGTGAAGGTGGGTGCTGTCGTAAGTGACCCCGGCCAAACAAGCAAAGGAGCAAAGCAGGAACCGTGGATCCGTTTCTAATTTTCTTGGAAGCCTCCTTCGAAGCCCCGCCCCCTCCCTCCCAATAAGCCAAGAGCAGTCTCCGGGGAAGCTCCTCCCACGCTCCCGCCCAGAGGCGGTCTTGGGGGCGGAGCCCCGCGCCCAGGCTCTCCAAGCGCCCCGCGCAGAAAGCCGCGCGCTTAGGGTTCCCGGCATTCTCTGGGTGCTTTTGCAGGCTTAGAAAATTACCGCCGCCGAAGAATGGCATGCTGGGAACTGTAGTTTCCGGCCGCAGCCTCGCGTCTGAACGGGCAGTAAAAAGCCGCCAAGTGTGGCTCCATTCGTGGCACAGGACTGGCAGCTCCGAAGGGTTGTAGGAAGGGCTCTCTGGAGGGTGAAAGAGTGGGAGGGGAGATCACCCCGAGAACCGTCAGGCAAGTCCAGCTGGCTGAGCATCCAGGCCGGAGGCCGTCACGTGACTCCAGCCCCCTCCGGCGCCCGCGGCTCTCTTCAGCGCCGTTCCCGCCCCGCCCCGCCCCTCGCGTCCATCGGCCCGAGCTTCCCCCGGCGCTGCTGCCACCTCGCGCTCGGAGGCGTCACGGAACGTGCTCGCCTCTCCCCCTCCCCCGCCCTTCCCCACTCCCGCCCTCCCCCACCTACCCCTCCCTCGCCAAGACTCGCCGCCGCCGCCGCCGCAGCCGCAGGAGTAGCCGCCGCCAGAGCCGCGCGCAGCCATGGCCGAGAACCCCGGCTTGGAGAACCACCGCATCAAGAGCTTCAAGAATAAGGGCCGAGATGTGGAGGTGAGTGTGCTTCCGCGGCGGGGGGGTCCGCCCGGCTCGCCCGCCCGGTCGCGCCGGCCCTGAGGCGGCGGGGAGGGGCGGGGGGCCGGCGCGACCGGGCTGGTTCTCGCCGGCCCGCGGTGTGTCGGAGTTGGCCGCCGCCTCCCGTCCCTGCGGCCGAGGGGCCGGGCGGCGGGAGGCGGGCCGGGCTGCAGCCGCCACTGGCGGCTGCCCGGTGCGGAGACCGGGAAATGCCGGGGTTTTCGGCCCCGTCACGCGGGCGCGGCCTGCTGTCGGCGAGGAAGAGGTGTGGAGCTGAGGCGGGGTCTGCGGGCCGGGGCCTCGCGCGCCGGGGATGCTGCGGCCGCGGTCTTTCGACCGCCGCTCTGAGGGGGCGGCGCGGCTCTCGCCCGGCTCGCGGTGCAGTCTCCCGCCCGGCACGGCCCCCTCAGAGCCTCCGGCGCTGCCGCACATGGAGCCTCGGCTCCGCAGGTCCCCGCGCCTACCTTCGGCGAGCCGGGCCCAGGCGGGCGGTGGCGGCCCGCAGAGGGGGGTGGGGACCAGCTGGGTAACCGACTTGTTTGAGGGTGGCGGGTGGGGGAGGGTAGGATGCGCCAGGACCATTTTCTTAAAACCCGGTGCGGTTCCCCGGAGCAATCGTGCTGAGCTTCTTCCAGTTCGTACTCTCGTTAACCGCTGGCATTTGGAGCATGCCGAAGGTGGACAATAGTTTCCCGTCTATTGTGTGGAGGGCTTTGGAAGAGACGTTGTTCCGACCTCCGATCCCAGGACCTGTTTTCTTAGCCTTTTCTTGTAGCGGAGGGGGTGTGCATAGAAGGATCATTCCTTTGATACGTTGTACTGAAATAAAGAGGCTTGGAGGGCCTCTTGCTATAAGCTGGTAGAATGTCCAAGTGGTTGCAAAACTGTAAACATTCATCGCGGTCACTCAGTTCGTTGCTACTCAGCATGTTGCCATTGTCTCATTAAGGTGACATTAGCAGGTACTGTTTGCAAACTCGGCTTCTGCAGGCAGCGCTAGAGGTCTCTCTGCAGCTACTGAACGCTGTGTAGTGTGGTGCACAAACTTCCCTGGGACTCTGACCTCTGGATTTGCTAGGGGGAAGGTGTTTCAGGTCCACAGCCTCCTTTTCTAATACCAGGTGACACAATTTGTAGTTTTGTCATTCTTGCTCAGAGGCCAGAGTGACTTAAGAAAGTGTGCATTTTATCCTGTCTTAAAGAGAGAAGGTGGTGGTGGTGGGGATACGCCATTCAACGTTCTGTTTTGTAGAAAAACAGAAAACTCAGGCTATTTTTCGGAGCTGCCAAATTAAATACTAATTAGGAAATACCGTGGAATTCCCATTTGACTGAGACAAATGAAGGTCATCTATGTCTGTCGTGGTCATGATTAAGCTTCTTTTATGAGAAATACTTTTAAGCAAAAGTGAAAGTTAGGAATAGCAACAAGAAATTTGGGGACTACCTCTGATTTTTGGTCCACTTGATGATAGGAGTTAATTTTGAACTTTTCCCATCAGTATTTGTTCTTGAAGCTTACACCAGTTATAGAGCAAAGCTTAATGTAGTTTGAAACATTCCGGTATTGTTTGGTATTGTTTGTATCGAAGTAATTAACAATCTTTCCGCTTTTGGGTGTTGGTGCAGGTTTTTGTCTTTTTTTTTTTTTTGCCTCTGTTGTGTTCTGGGAACTCAGTGATAACCTAGAAAGGACTCCTGCACATAACAGGCACACGGTAAATGGCTGCTGATGATCAGACTGTGACCACTAACTTCTCAATTCGTGAAAAAGATGCCTGGTTGCTAACTAAGCCTTCCAGCCTGAAAGTATTGATCACAGCATTACGATTCCCAGGATACAGGAAGGAAGCTAAGGCATGAAGTAGCAGACATTGAAAGGGTAGTTCCACATGGCAGGCACTTTACTAAGAGCTTCATTGATAACCGCTTTTAGTTCTTAGGACAACTTTGTGAGCAAGGTGTAGCATTATCCCCACTTCACAGAAGGAAAGTACTTAAGATGACGAAGCTCAAGACTGCTTGTGCAGGCTGCACAAGGTCATGGAGTGGGTATGAGCGTTCATTCATTGTCTGTTGGGTATATAAGGTTGCTTAGTCTGTACCTCAAGGAGTTTACTTTGACAGTTCAGCAGGAGTGTAGGGAAGTAAACTGATCACTACAGTGCAGTAACATCAGTAAGTGTATGCTGAGAACACGTGAGGAGATCCTGACTTGGAGCTGAGCGGTCAAGGGAGATGTTCTGTTGATTCCTAGTGGATGGATGGGAGTGAGTAGATCCTGAAGGATGCAGGAAAGTTGGCCTGGGAGAGGGAGAGGGCAAGGAAGGGGCGTTTCAGACGTCAGGGAGCAGTAACTGAAGAGTCCCAAGAATGTAGGGCTCTTCAGTTACCATTGTAGCTGGACTGCTAAGAGAGAGGGATGCTAGAAATGTGACTAAAGGGTGATCTGGGGTCAGATCTGCTCAAGTGCCTTTATTGTGGAATTTGGTACAACTGACACTAGACACCTTATCTAGTTTAGTCTTATCCTTTTTAGAAACTATTACCCTAGAAACTTAGGTTGCAACTTAGCTCTGTGACTAAATAGTAGTGATTATCAGTCTGCTTAAAAAACAGTGAAATATACTTTGATGAGCTATTAATCATTCCTATCTTTTCTCCTACAGAATAGATAAAAGATAAAACATTATAGATTATATAGCCAGCCAATACACAAGTTAAGATGCTAGGTGCAAGAATAAAACACATATTTTCTTTAAAAAAAAAAAAAAAAAGTGTGGAGTTATGCCAGGGAATTGTGACTAGGGAGGAGGTTGAAGAACGCAGTTTCATAGTCATTCAATTGGGAATGGCTTCATAGACGAAAGATTGGGGAATTTTATAGAACGGATGTGCTAAACTTGCACTGGACACACAAGGAATTAGTGAATAAAGATCTGGGTGAAAAAAAGAAAAGTTAGATAAAGGAGGGAAGAGATGGGACTTTAAGGTTGCCTGTCGGAGCAGGCAATGGCACCCCACTCCAGTACTCTTGCCTGGAAAATCCCATGGACGGAGGAGCCTGGTAGGCTGCAGTCCATGGGGTCGCTAAGAGTCGGACATGACTGAGCGACTTCCCTTTCACTTTTCACTTTCACGCATTGGAGAAGGAAATGGCAACCCACTCCAGTGTTCTTGCCTGGAGAATCCCAGGGATGGGGGAGCCTGGTGGGCTGCCGTCTATGGGGTTGCACAGAGTTGGACACGACTGAAGCGACTTAGAAGTAGCAGTAGTGGTTTGAGAATATTTTTGTGGCAAAAAGTTGTTGATACGAAACTTCTTGATAAGGAAATCTGAAGAAATTTCAGAGTAGGGTTAGGAGGTGTAACATGATAACAGCCTGGAAAAAGGGCAGAGATAACTAGAATAAATTTTGGAGGAAAGGTACTGTTACCCATATGTATGGAGGAATTTGCCAAAAAATTAAGATCGGGGATGGTCCTAACATGGAATGAAGATTTGAACCTCCTCCCCTTCCTTTCTCTTCTTTGTAAAGCTCGGTGGAGAGAGAGGAGATAAAGGTTATCCTGAGCTTTATAGATGGAAGTCGGGGAGGGAAGGTCAGCAGTTCAAGGCTTGAGTGGGGGGAATGGATTTTGTATCTAAAACTAGGAAATACATAATGAATTCCATTTAGTGAATACTTATAAATCAGACTTGCAGGTAATTGCCACCTGGGTCAAATGTTCACTTCAAGGATGTGATATTTTAATCTGTGACAGAAACGAATGATTATTTAAAAATTCTTAACATTTATTGAATGCTTACAGTGTACCTGTTCAGTTCAGTTCAGTTGCTCAGTCGTGTCCGACTCTTTGCAACCCCATGAATCGCAGCACAACAGGCCTCCCTGTCCATCACCAACTCCCGGAGTTCACCCAGACTCACGTCCATCGAGTCGGTGATGCCATCCAGCCATCTCATCCTCTGTCGTCCCCTTCTCCTCCTGCCCTCAATCCCTCCCAGCATCAGAGTCTTTTCCAATGCGTCAACTCTTCGCCTGAGGTGGCCAAAGTACTGGAGTTTCAGCTTTAGCATCATTCCTTCCAAAGAACACCCAGGGCTGATCTCCTTCAGAATGGACTGGTTGGATCTCCTTGCAGTCCAAGGGACTCTCAAGAGTCTTCTCCAACACCACAGTTCAAAAGCATCAATTCTTCGGCACTCAGCTTTCTTCACAGTCCAACTCTCACATCCATACGTGACCACTGGAAAAACCATAGCCTTGACTAGACGGACCTTTGTTGGCAAAGTAATGTCTCTGCTTTTAAATATGCTATGTAGGTTGGTCATAACTTTCTTTCCAAGGAGTACCTGTACCAAGTATCAATTCTTTATATGCATTATTTAGTCTTATGAAGTATGTATGTATTATTATCCAAGGAAGCTTGAGGCTTAACAGTTCTCAAGTAGTTAGCCCCAGGGCCTTGGATGGTTTATGTAACTGTGTGCAACTCTTTGTGACCCCATGGACTGTAGCCCACCAGGTTACTCTGTCCATGGGCTTTTCCAGGCAGGAATACTGGAGTGGCTTGCCATTTTCTTCTCCGGGGACAGTCCCAATCCAGGGACCACTGCGCTTCAGGCAGAACCTAAACTTATAATGAAGCCATGTGACACTAAAGCCATAACTCTTGCTTACCGTGCTTTACTGTCTCTTCACTGAGTAGAACCTAAGACATGACTTGTATGATGCACATCTGAAGGTTAATAAATGGGGAAAATAATTAGGAAATCTTAACTATACCAGAGAAATCCCTGTTCTTCCCAACCCAGGGATCAAACCCAGGCCTCCCACATTGCAGGCTGAGTCTTTACCAGCTCCAGCTTTACCAGAGCCACAAAGGAAGCCCGAGAATACTGGAGTGGGTAGCCTATCCCTTCTCCAGGGGATCTTCCTGACCCGCGAATCAAACCAGGTTCTCCTGCATTGCAGCAGATATTTACCAGCTGATCTATCAGGGAAGTCCTTTTCATTATTTTAAAACCTTGCTAATAAATTTTTTTGACATTCAATTTATCATTTTGATTTATTTACCTTTTATTTTTTTTAACTCTTGCAAAGTTTGCCTATAGTAAGAAGCCAGTTTGTTGGTTTCACTGAAAAATAGTAACTCATGTTCTTGGCCTTACCACTTAAACTTTAGGCTTCTGTTTCTTTTGTTTGTTTTAAAATAATTTTTTAATTGGAGGATAATCACTCTAAAATGTTGTATTGGTTTCTGCCATACATCACCATGAATCAGCCATAGGCATACATGTGTCCCTTCCCTCTTGAACCTCCCTCTCACCCCATCCCATCCTTCTAAGTTGTCACAGAGCACCAGGTTTGAGCTCCCTGCATCATACAGCAAATTCCTTCCTGCTATCTGTTTTACGTCTCATAATGTATATATTTCAATGCTGCTGTTGGTTTGTCCCCCGTCTCCTTCCCACACTGGGTCCACAAATCTGTCTCTGTGTCTGCGTCTCCGTGGCTGCCCTGCAGATAGGTTCATCAGTACCATCTTTCTAGATCCCACATATATGTATCTGTGATATTTGTTTTTCTCTTTCTGATTTCACTCTGTATAATAGGCTGTAGGTTCAGCCGCCTCAATAGAATTTACTCAAATGTGTTCCTTTTTATGGCTGAGCAATAGTCCATTGTATATATGTACCACAACTTCTTTATCCATTTATTTGTTGATGGACATCAATCTAGGCTGCTTCCATGTCCTAGCTATTGTAAATAGTACTGCAGTGAACATTGGGGTACATGTGTCTTTTTCAGTTATGGTTTCCTCAGGGAATATACCAGTAGTGGGATTGTTAGGTCTTATGGTAGTTTTATTCCTGTTTTTTTTTTTTTTTTTTTTCAGGAATCCCCATACTGTTCTCCATAGTCGCTGTATCAATTTACATTCCCACCAACAGTGCAAGAGGGTTCCCTTTCCTCCACACCGTCTCCAGCATTTATTGTTTGTAGATTTTTTGATGATGGCCATTCTGATTGGTGTGAGGTGATACCACATTATAGTTTTGATTTATATTTCTTTAATAATGAGTGATGTGGAGCATCTTTTCATGTGTTTATTAGCCATCTGTATGTCTTCTTTGGAGAAATGTCTGTTTAGGTCTTCTACCCACTTTTTAATTGGGTTGTTTGTTTTTCTGGTATTGAGCTGCATAAGCTGCTTATACCTTTTAGAAATTAATCCTTTGTTAGTTGTTTCATTTGCTGCTGTTTTCTCCCGTTTTGAGGGTTGTCTTTTCACCTTGTTTAGTTCCTTTGCTGTGCAAAAGCTTTTAAGTTTAACTAGGTCCTATTTGTTTATTTTTGTTTTTATTTCCATTATTCTAGGAGGTGGGTTATACAGAATCTTGCTGTGGTTTATATCAAGGAGCGTACTGCATATGTTTCCTCTAGAGTTTGATAGTTTGTTTATTTAACCGGAGAATAATTGCTTTACAATGTTGCGTTGGTTTCTGTCACACAACAGTGTTAATCAGCTATAAATATACATGTATCCTTTCCTTCTTGACCCTCCTTCCTTGGCTTCAGTTTTTAATATTAGGGCTAAATAAATATTTTCTTATCCTCAAATTTAACTAGCACTAATAAACTTGTTTCTTTCCTTGAAACCTCTATTGGCAAGAGACATACCTGCCTAACTGTTCAAGCTTAAAATCCTTATCCTCGACTTTGATTCCCTTCTTCCTTGCCTTCACTTATCTGTTAGTCGTCTGACGAGCCCTCATATTTTTGTCTTTGTTTTCAGTCTTAACACTCTGCCCTAGTGTCGGCCGCTGTCGTCGTCACCTACACAGCTGTGGCAGTGCCCAGGTTCCCCTGGGTCTTCCCTCCCCGGTGTAGCTTATGGATTGATCTTTCTGAAGTCTTTCTGTAGCACTTTTCTGGCAATTCATCCCATTGCAAAGTCCTTAGTATGCTACACTTAATTTTACAAAAAATCGTGCCTTTTCTACCTTACCTACCACTTCTTATACTTCCTATACATTTTGTACATTTGTATACATTGCTGTATACTTGCTTTTGCTGTCTGTTTAGTGGGGCTCACTCTGACCAACTCTTTCTTCACTCAGACTCCTCCATACTGTAATACACCAAGATTGCAGTTCCTCCAGATATCATTATAGTTCAAAAAAAACCCTTCAGCAATTCTCCACAGGGTCTTTCTTGACCAGTAATATACTTAGTACTATTATTCTCTATTTTTTTCCTTCCCTCTAGTGCTTTTCTCTGAGTTTTCCTTTACGTCTTTAGTATAGACTGCTGTGACGTACAACAAATTCTCTTGTGTGTATAACAGCTGTTAAAGTGGTGTCTGTCAAGAAGCCCACTGAGTCTAGGGACCTTGGGTTATGACTGGTCATTTATTGACTAGCATGGACAATTTATTTAATAAGCACTCTTTAAGAAAGATTAGATAATATAGTTGGGAGTGAAAAGTACAGTCTAAGATATTAATAATTTCTTTTATTATTGACTTTATGGCATTAATACTGTTGTCTGACCCTCCATTGACAGTCTGTTCTACTATATTTCTGTAATGTAAACTAGTTCATATTTGAATGTTAAAGAGGAATGATGTTAGTTCATGCAAAATTCATGTAGGCTAATACTTGATTTTTACCAGCACATGAACAGTTTAGCCCTCCCAAATAACAGGAGTTGAACACAAGTAGTTGAAGTACAGAAACAGTTGAACATAGCAAGCCCAGGAGTATGCCTGTTGGCTCCCATGAAATGTGTGTTCTGTCTTAAAGGTGCTTATTGTTCTAACTGTCTTGGTGTATTTCCCTCTTTCTTCCTAATTTTGCAGAACATGAAGTTTTTCAGAACTCTATATGTCCTATAGCAGATACACTATAATACACTATAATTATCTTTTCTTGAATTCACTCTCTGGACATATAACCTCTCCTGGTCCTTCTGCCTCATTGATTATTCTTTTCGGGTCATCTTTGCCAACTCTTCTTTCTACCCAGAGTATATGCATGTCTTGAAGTTCTGTCCATAACTCGCTTCTCTATGGACTTTTTCTTGTCCACATCAGAAGTTGCCTTAGTTTTAACCACCATTTCATTGTGGGGAGTTTAAATCTGTTTTAATAATCTACTGGAAATTAATCATATGAGCATCACATCAGCTTCTTAAGCTCAAAGTGTTTAAAGCCTTTGCTTTTTTCTTTTTTCTGTTTATGGCATCATCACTCTCACCGTGACCTGAACTTGAAATTTGAGAGCTTTCCTGGACTCCTTCCTCATCTTCTACGTTCAGTCAGATGCCAGTCATGTAGCTTGATTCTCTGCTGTCTCAGGATTTGGGCCCTGCCTCTATTCCCCTGCCTCCAGCCTACTTTCAGCCTTGTTACTTCGCATCTAGCAGTTTAAAAGTTGCTTACAAAGTGGGGTTCTTGCTTCAATTCACGAGGCTTTTCAGTGAGCCTGACACCTGATTATTTCTCCAGGTTCTGTGTCCGTTCCTCACCCCCCCAGCCCCACGCCTTTAAGCTCTGGCAGCACTGAGCTGCTTATGCGTAATCTGGACTCCTGCCCTCCCCTGCTTGCCCTGCTATTTCTATTCTAAGGGCTAGCCTGCTGACTGGAGTCTCCTTCCCTGCCTCCTGTTGCCTGGCTAATTCCCACCCCTCCTAAATACTCATCTCTTTTGAGAGGTCTTTCTGAATCTCCCTCCATCCTCCAAGGTTGTTAGCAACCTTTCTTCCCTCACTGTGCTTGGAAAATTTTTTTTTTGTTTTTACTTTTTTAATGTTTTTATTATGTTTTATTTGTTTCACCTCTGTGTACCTCCATTGCATTGGTTGGAACAAAATAAACATTAAAATGTCTCCAGAATGAGAACATTCATTGTAATTTTCCTAAAGTATGTTTTCTTTTTTTTAACTGAAGCGTTCAATCTTACTTCCCCACAAAAGCCCAAACTTTTCATTTGATAGGTTAACTCCAATACTGTGGCCACCTGATGTGAAGAACCAACTCACTGGAAAAGACCCTGATGCTGGGAAAGATTGAAGGAGGGAGGAGAGGGGGACGACGGAGGATGAGATGGTTGGATGGCATTACTGACGCGATGGAAATGAGTTTGAGCAGGCTTCAGGAGTTGATGATGGACAGGGAGGCCTGGCGTGCTGCAGTCCCTGGGGTCGCAAAGAGTCAGACATGACTGAGCGACTGATCTGATGTGAAAAAATATTGAGAGATTAAGACACATGCATAGTAGAATTTTCTTATACATCAGACATGATAATTTATAATTTATTCCCAAAGACTTTGGCTACTTCTCTAAAAGATAATGCATTCTTAAATAAATAGCACATCACCCTGACACAGTTAATCATTTCCTGATAATGGCTAATGTAATCCGCATTTAAATTTCCCCAGTTGTCCTTTAATTTTTTAAAAAAAACATTTGGTTGTTAGAACCATGATTATACAAGATCTGATCACATTTGGTTATGTCTCTTAAGTCTCTTTTAATCTAGAACAGGCATCTCCCACTGTGCTTTTCATACATAATATAAAATTTACCATTAATATATATACACATAAGTATAAAATTTATTGTTTATATATACATAATATAAAGTTAACCAATTTAGTGTACCTTCTGTGGCATTAGGTACATGTACATTGTTGTATAACCTTTCCCACTGTCCATCTCCAGGACGTTTCATCTTCCTCAACTGGAACTCTGTCTCCGTTAAACAGTAACTGAAATTTCCCCTCTCTCCACTCTCTGGCAACATCTCTTCTGTCTTTATGAATTTGACTGTTTTAGGAACCTCGTATAAGTAGAATCATATAACATTTCTCCTTTTGTGACTAGCTTATTTCACTTGGCATAATGTCTTCAGGTTGATCCATGTTGCAGCATGTGTCAAAATATCCTTCCTTTTTATGACTGATTAGTATTCCATTATATGGACACACCACATTTTGCAACGTTTATCCACTGATGGATTCTTGGATTGCGTTTATTTTTCCGCTGTTTTTCCCCACCATTAAAAAAAAAATGGCTTTAATTTGGTGAAGGAAGAAAATCAGATCCATTTTCTTATATTTAGTCAAACCACATGAAATTGCCATTTTTACAGTTTGAAGCTGCCAAGTATCATCAAATTCCTATGGTTCAGCTTATTAGGCTGTCCTAATTACTGGCCACAGTGGGCCCCTCCCACAAGCTACAACTGTCTAGGAGCAACTTTAGTGAGGCCATTCAGCCAACCTTCAGCGGAGTGGTGGTCATCAGGCAGAGAGTAAGGCACATATATTTAGGCTTGGAGAAGCTGTGAGAATAAGTCAAGTTCACACAGTTAGTGGAGAAACTGGAACATGAACACACAGCGTTTGGTTCCATGATATCTGAACCATGGTATACATGTGTCTCTAGCCAGTCACATGTATCTAGCCGTGAAGATACCCCATGTCCAAAGTAAGAGAAACCCAAGTAAGACGGTGGGTGTTGTGAGAGGGCATCAGAGGGTGGATACACTGAAACCATAATCAAAGAAAACTAGTCAGTCTAATAACACGGACCACAGCCTTGTCTAACTCAGTGAAACAGCCATGCCCATGGGGCCGCCCAAGATGGGCGGGTCATGGTGGAGGGGTCTGGCAGAATGTGGTCCACTGGAAAAGGGAATGGCAAACCACTTCAGTATTCTTGCTTTGAGAACCCCATGAACAGTATGAAAAGGCAAAATGATAGGATACTGAAAGAGGAACTCCCCAGGTCAGTAGGTGCCCAATATGCTACTGGAGATCAGTGGAGAAATAACTCCAGAAAGAATGAAGAGACGGAGCCAAAGCAAAAACAGTACCCAGCTGTGGATGTGACTGGTGATAGAAGCAAGGTCCGATGCTGTAAAGAGCAATATTGCATAGGAACCTGGAATGTTAGGTCCATCAATCAAGGCAAATTGGAAGTGGTCAAACAGGAGATGGCAAGAGTGAACGTCGACATTCTAGAAATCAGCGAACTAAAATGGACTGGAATGGGTGAATTTAACTCAGATGACCATTACATCTACTACTGCGGGCAGGAATCCCTTAGAAGAAATAGAGTAGCCATCATGGTCAGCAAAAGAGTCCGAAATGCAGTACTTGGATGCAATCTCAAAAACGACAGAATGATCTCTCTTCGTTTCCAAGGCAAACCATTCACTATCACAATAATCCAAGTCTATGCCCCAACCAGTAACGCTGAAAAAGCTGAAGTTGAACGGTTCTATGAAGACCTACAAGACTTCCTTTTAGAACTAACACCCAAAAAAGATATCCTTTTCATTATAGGGGACTGGAATGCAAAGGTAGGAGGTCAAGAAACACCTGGAGTAACAGGCAAATTTGGCCTTGGAATACGGAATGAAGCAGGGCAAAGGCTAATAGAGTTTTGCCAAGAGAATGCACTGGTCATAGCAAACACCCTTCCAACAACAGAAGAGAAGACTCTGCATGTGGATATCACCAGATGGTCAATACCGAAATCAGATTGATTATATTCTTTGCAGCCAAAGATGGAGAAGCTCTATACAGTCAGCAAAAACAAGACTGGGAGCTGACTGTGGCTCAGATCATGAACTCCTTATTGCCAAATTCAGACTTAAATTGAAGAAAGTAGGGAAAACTACTAGACCATTCAGGTATGACCTAAATCAAATCCCTTATGATTTATACAGTGGAAGTGAGAAATAGATTTAAGGGACTAGATCTGATAGAGTACCCAATGAACTATGGATGGAGGTTCGTGATGTTGTAGAGGAGACAGGGATCAAGACATCCCCGTGGAAAAGAAATGCAGAAAAGCAAAATGGCTGTCTGGGGAGGCCTTACAAATAGCTGTGAAAATAAGAGAAGCGAAAAGCAAAGGAGAAAAGGAAAGATATAAGCATCTGAATGCAGAGTTACAAAGAATAGCAAGGAGAGGTAAGAAAGCCTTCCTCAGCCATCAATGCAAAGAAATAGAGGAAAACAACAGAATGGGAAAGACTAGAGATCTCTTCAAGAAAATTAGAGATACCAAGGGAACATTTCATGCAAAGATGGGCTCGATAAAGGACAGAAATGGTATGGACCTAACAGAAGCAGAAGATATTAAGAAGAGGTGGCAAAAATACACAGAAGAACTGTACAAAAAAGATCTTCACAACCCATATAATCATGATGGTGTGATCACTCACCTAGAGCCAGACACCCTGGAATGTGAAGTCAGGTGGGCCTTAGGAAGCATCACTACGAACAAAGCTAGTGGAGGTGATGGAATTCCAGTTGAGCTATTTCAAACCCTGAAAGATGATGCTGTGAAAGTGCTGCACTCAATATGCCAGCAAATTTTGGAAAACTCAGCAGTGGCCACAGGACTGGAAAAGGTCAGTTTTAATTCCAATCCCAAAGAAAGGCAATGCCAAAGAATGCTCAAACTACCACACGATTGCTCTCATCTCACACGCTAGTGAAATAATGCTCAAAATTCTCAAAGCCAGGCTTCAGCAATACGTGAACTGTGAACTTCCAGATGTTCAAGCTGGTTTTAGAAAAGACAGAGGAACCAGAGATCAAATTGCCAACATCTGCTGGATCATAGTAAAAGGAAGAGAGTTCCAGGAAAACATCTATTTCTGCTTTATTGACTATGCCAAAGCCTTTGTGTGGATCACAGTAAACTGGAAAATTCTGAAAGAGATGGGAATACCAGACCACCTGACCTGCCTCTTGAGAAACCTGTATGCAGGTCAGGAGGCAACAGTTAGAACTGGACATGGAACAACAGACTGGTTCCAAATAGGAAAAGGAGTACGTCAAGGCTGTATATTGTCACCCTGCTTATTTAACTTCTCTGCAGAGTACATCATGAGAAACGCTGGACTGGAAGAAGCACAAGCTGGAATCAAGATTACCGGAAGAAATATCAATAACCTCAGATATGCAGATGACACCACCCTTATGGCACAAAGTGAAGAGGAACTAAAGAGCCTCTTGATGAAAGAGGAGAGTGAAAAAGTTGGCTTAAAGCTTAACATTCAGAAAAGTAAGATCATGGCATCTGGTCCCATCACTTCATGGGAAATAGATGGGGAAACAGTGTCAGACTTTATTTTTGGGGGCTCCAGAATCACTGCAGATGGTGATTGCAGTCATGAAATTAAAAGATGCTTACTCCTTGGAAGGAAAGTTATGACCAGCTTAGCATATTAAAAAGCAGAGACATTACTTTGCCAACCAAGGTCCGTCTAGTCAAGGCTATGGTTTTTCCAGTAGTCATGTATGGATGTGAGAGTTGGACTGTGAAGAAGGCTGAGCGCCGAAGAATTGATGCTTTTGAACTGTGGTGTTGGAGAAGACTCTTGAGAGTCCCTTGGACTGCAAGGAGATCCAACCAGTCCATCCTAAAGGAGATCAGCCCTGGGTGTTCTTTGGAAGGAATGATGCTGAAGCTGAAACTCCAGTACTTTGGCCACCTCTTATGAAGAGTTAACTCATTGAAAAAGACCCTGATGCTGGGAGGGATTGGGAGCAGGAGGAGAAGGGGACGACAGAGGATGAGATGGCTGGATGGCATCACTGACTTGATGGATGTGAGTCTCAGTGAACTCCGGGAGTTGGTGATGGACAGGGAGGCCTGGCGTGGCTGTGATTCATGGGGTTGCAAGGAGTCGGACACGACTGAGCGACTGAACTGAACTACTGAGTATGTCTTTCTTTGTGGTGTTGATTAACTTGTTTTTCTTATTTCTTACTACCCTCTGAGTTTTCTGGAAACTGGAGGTTAGTTTTAAAGGCTTAATTATCTTTAAGCATTCTTGATTTTAAAAAACTCGTCAGTTGGTGATGCTGCGTTATATATCCCAATAGTGATGTTAGACTGATCAGGTAGTTCGGATGATAATGAGTAGTTTTATGTTATTATGTCAGAGTTACCATAATTGGCGAGAAGAATTTTAGTTGTTTGGGTGAAATATGATAAAGACTTGAATGTCATTTGAAATGAAAACGTCTCCTGACTTTTTGGGTAGTAAAGGAGTTAGAAAATGTATCTAGAGAATCTCACTTCAAGGTCAGTCATATTCTTTTTCCATGATGACAGCACTCCTACATTCACTTTTTTTTTTTCTTCTTAATATAAGGTTTGGCTGTATTCTCATTTCCAAGTCTCTGTTCCTTTACTTTGAAAGTAAAACAGTATTAAATATTTAAGGACAATGTAGCTATCCTTTGTGGTAGTTTTGCCATTAAGAAAAAAATTGTCACAGCTTAGGATACCAACATAAACAATTAAAACATGGTAGAATAAATCATGACTCTATTTACTTGGAATTAATCATTCCAAACTGTTGAGTTTTAGGGGTTATGAGTTTTTTTTTTTTTCTCTTAGAAAAGTTTTTTTTGGCTGTATTGAGTGGCACGTAGGATCTTAGTTCCCTGACCAGAAATTGAACCCCGTGCCCCCTTCATTGGAAACTCTTGAGTCTTAACCACTGGAGCGCCAGGAAAGTCCGAATTCTATTTCTTTACATGCCAGGTTTTTTGTTTTTTTTTTTTAAATACTGGTGTTTCTAAAAATGTTCTATGCATGAAATTCTAGGCAAGTTCGGTTTGGTAGGAGAGACTGGCATCTAAGTATATATATACCTAGTGTGCAGTGTAAGTTTGTGATACAGGTACAAAATTTGCAAAGTACTATGAGAGCATGGAGAAAGGGAATGACTTCATCTGGGGAAATTGAGTAAGGTTACGCAGAAGATCACTCCTGAGCTAAGTCTTGGAGGAGGAATTTGCCAAGACGTAAAGAAAAATAACATGAATAACAGTGATTACATCATAAAGTGTTAAAAGCATGGCACATTCAAGCACCAGTTGGTTTGGTGATCTTACATCTATTCCCCCTTCTTCTGGAAACAACATTCTGATTTCACCTTTGAAGCTACTCTTCTTTCATTGGATACCTCTTGGTGGAAGTTTTAATCGAAAGCTCCTGCTTCCTTTGGTTAATTAAAGTGTTTCACTCTTTCTGGATAACACAAAATTAGCCAATCATATGCTATCCCCTGGCATGTCTGGTACTGGAACCTAAGTGATTTATCCTAGTGAAAGTATTGTGAAGAAATCTTCCATTAATTCCTGCCACCTACATCTTTGGAGGTGCTTTCATCCTGATTTGTTCATAGATCTCATTCTTTAGCTTTTCCTTTGGTTCTTTGAATTTTTCTATATTTTTCCAGTAACTTCTCTTCTTTTTGCTTCTCTTTTATATCTTAAATTAACTGAAGTTGTTTTTTTTTTTTATTGTTCGTAACATATCTAATTGAAGGCGATGACTGTCCTGGTTTGGTTAGGACTGAGGGAGTTCTCAGGACACGGGACTTTCAGCGTTGAGACCAGGAAAGTCCTGGGCAAACCGTAACAGATTGGGTACTCTAACTGAAACAGTTTAGGAGTAGGGATAAGGAGTTTCGGGAGTCAAACATTGTTCAGATGGAAATAGTCAGTATGTAGTTGAGAATCACCTGTGCAGAACTAGCTTGCTTCACTTATTTCAGTCAGCAGTTATCTGAATTCTGAACTGTGAGGGATAAAACGATGAAAATATTGATCATGAAGTATTGCTGAGCATTTACTGTGTACAGGGGACTCTGCTTGTAAGAATAATCGTAAATAACCCTCACAAGATTGCCATTATACAGATGAAGAAAACGAGTTAAGTCATTCATTTAAGAAGATACAACTAGGATGAGGCAGAGCTTGCGTTCAGTTTTAGATTTCCTAACTGAAAATCCTGTGCCCCTTAATGACCATTCTCCTACTTTGCCTCAGGGTCCCTGCTCAAGGAGACTAGAACGGAAACTGTAAAAGCAAACAAATGATTAAAATGAAGTTAAATGGAGAATACACTGGGCACACAGGGGACGAGTGTGCGTGAGTCAGAAGAGGCTTCATGGAGATGGCTGCTTAAGCTGAAGCTAGAAACGTGTGTAGTTATTTGGTAGTAAATCTTGGGTGGTCCTGAAAGTAATAGACAGCATCATATGCTCTGGGGAACTAAACTCATTTAGTATTTCTTACAGGTGGAGTGATTAGAAAGCTGGAAAAGATAGGCTGGGGCCAGATTGTGAAAAAGGCTTCCCTGGTGACTCAGTGGTACAATCCGCCTGCTAGTGCCAAAGACCCAGGTTTATCCCTGGGTGGGGAAGATCCCCTGGAGAAGCAACCCACTCCAGTATTCTTGCCTGGGAAATTCCATGGACAGAGGAGCTTGGTGGGCTACAGTCCGTGGGGTCGCAAGAGTTGGTCGTGGCTTAGGGACTAACAACAGCAAGATTGTGAGAAGGCTTTATTGTGGGGAAAATTTTACATGGGGTGGTGAGTTTTGTGCATTGAGAAGGATTGCTTTATTTGTACCATAGGAGATGGATTGGTGAGAATGAGAAGAGAGCTTGGAAGGAATAGGTAGAGAACTCTCAGGGGTCTCAGAGAAGGATTGTCTGACTGATAGCACTGGCATTGGGTGGCAAAGGCAGGAAGTTGTCAGGACTATTTACCTTCTAGAAGAGAGGTTAGTAAACTTTTTCTGTGAAGGGCCATAATGTTGTTAAAAGCCTAAATACTTTGGGCTTTGAGTGCCGTGATGTTTATGTCACAAGTGTTCAACTCTGCTGTGAGCATGGAAGCAGCCATAGACAATAGGGAAACAAAGCTTATTTACAAAATCGAGTGGAGGGCTGATTTGGCTCACAGGCCCTAGTTTGCCTACCCTCTATTCTAGGACGATGTGGCAAAAATTTGGAAAATAATTCAAATGGTGATTAGAGTGTTTAAGATAATGTATTAATATATATGGGCTCATAGGGATAAGAAGAAAAGAGGACTTGAAGCCAAGAACCCCAGGAACCACATCATTTTAGAGTACTAGTGAAATTGCCACCGAAGAATGAGTCTGCATGAGACTTCCAGCAAAGTGTGGCATCAGAACTTTAGGGGACAGGAGTCTCCTGAAGGAAGGATATCAGTTGCAGTATTAAATGCTGCAGAGGACAGGTATGATGAGGACCTGAAATAAGCTGTTCATTGTCACTGGACACTAGTTACTAAGTGGAAAACTCCGAGAGTGGTGGAGGCTGGGAGCTGAATTATAATAGGGTGAGAAGTGAGTTAGAGATGCAGTAGTTAAAATCAGTCAGTAGAAACTCAATTTAAGAAGCTTGGTGCTCATGGGAAGGAGGGACCACAGGTCATCTTGAGGAGTCAGTATGGGAAAAGAATTATTTTTGTTGTTTCTCAGTTTTTGAGAAGTGTGGGATTGGCTACTGTTTGTAGGCTAAATGGAAGAAACCAGAGCAAAAGAGATTTAGGGACCTAACTAGCTAGAAAAGGAATAAATGATTGAGTCTGGCATACTGGGGAGCTATTAGGAGGTGAAGTAATAGATACAAACTGTGGTTAGGTTTGGAAGGGCTCTCAGTTGGAAAGGACTTGGAGAACTAGAGCTAGAAGTGAGCGTGGGCTGCAGTAGGGCGGAACAGATTATGGCTGATGGCCTGTGTTTTCTTTGACAAAGTTACCTCCAGAGAATAGAGTCTAAGAGAGGTAATACTTGAGGTTAAAGATTTTGGGGGAGTGCAGACTACCTGGCAATGCAGGCCTAGCTGAGATAAGTACAGTCATCCCTTGGTATTGCAGGGAATTGGTTCTAGGAGCTCCCTGAGACACCCAAATCCGTGAATACTCAAGTCCCTTTGTAAAATGGCGAACGTAGTGTAATGAGTACATTTGGCCCTTAGAATCCAGGCAGACCGATGGTACTAGAGTGTATTTTGGTAACAGTTGTGAAGGGTTTTCAGTTGATTGTGTCAGATTTAGCTACGAAAGCATCCTGAGTTATAGTTAGAATTGTTAGTTAAGCCAAATATAAAGTGTAGAAATCATACTCACTTGAATCATTAAAAAACTGAACTAACAAGATGCAGAAATTGAGTCTGAACCATTTTTCCCACAGATATGGAAGCTGGGGGTGTAGAGAAGTAAGGAATGTTGTTCACTCACCTAGCTGATAACCAGGTTTTCTGATTCCAGTACTTGGGTAACACAACATGCTTAAAAACAAAATCTGTAGTTTAGAAAACTTGAAAACATACAATAGTAGAATAGTTTATGGAACTCCTGTATACCACCTTAAAACAGTTAATAATTTTTGGCCAGTCTTGTTTCATTTATATTCTTACCCACTTTTACCCTTCCCTGGAATATTTTGAAGCAAATTCCAGATATCCTGTTTTGTTTATCAGTACTTGACATGATCATGAACTCCTTATTGGAGAATTCAGGCTTAAATTGAAGAAAGTAGGGAAAATCACTAGGCCATTCAGCTATGACCTAAATCAAATCCCTTATGATTATATAGTAGAGGTGATGAATAGATTCAAGGGATTAGATCTGTTAGAGTGCTTGAAGAACTATGGGAGTTGATAACATTGTACAGGAGGCAGTGACCAGAACCATCCCAAAGAAAAAGAAATGCAAGAAGCAAAGTGGTTGTCTGAGGAGGCCTTACAATTAGCTGAGAAAAGAAGAGAAGCGAAAGGCTAAGGAGAAAGGGAAAGACATACCTATCTGAATGCAGAGTTCCAGAGAACAGCAAGGTGAGATAAGAAAGCCTTCTTAAGTGAACAATGTAAAGAAACAGAGGAAAGCAATAGAATGGGAAGGACTAGAGATCTCTTCAAGAAAATTGGAGCTACTAAGGGAAAATTTCATGCAGAGATGGGCTCAATAAAGGACAGAAATGACACGGACCTAACAGAAGCAGAAGAGATTAAGAAGAGGTGGCAAGAATACACAGAAGAAGAGGTGGCAAGAATACACAGAAGAACTATACAAAAAGATCTTAATGACCCAGATAACTGCGATGGTGTGATCACTCACCTAGAGCCAGACATCCTGGAATGTGAAGTCAACTGGGCCTTAGAAAGCATCACTACAAACAGAGCTAGTGGAGGTGATGGAATTCCCATTGAGCTATTTCAAATCCTAAAAGATGCAGCACTGTGAAAGTGCTGCACTCAGTATGCCAGCAAATTTGGAAAACTCAGCAGTGGCCACAGGACTGGAAAAGGTCAATTTTCATTCCAATCCCAAAGAAAGGCAATGCCAAAGAATGCTCAAACTACCGCACAATTGCACTCATCTCACACGCTAGCAAAATAATGCTCAAAATTCTCCGAGCCAGGCTTCAACAGTACATGAACCGTGAACTTCAAGCTGGGTTTAGAAAAGGCAGAGGAACCAGAGATCAATTCTCCCCTACCAGCTGGGTGTCCTAGAGTTCAACAAAGTTCTGATGTCACCTATCTGGAGATAGCCTCAGATTCAATAGGCTTCCCTGGTGGCTCAGAGGTAAGGAATCTGCCTGCAATGCAGGAGACCTGGGTTTGACCCCTGGGTTGGGAAGATCCTCTGGAGAATGGCTACCCACTCCCATGTTCTTGTCTGAAGAATTCCATGGATAGGGGAGCCTGGTGGGCTACAGTCCATGAAGTTGCAAAGAGTCTGGCACAACTGAGTAACACTTTTACTTCACTTTCACTTCCAGTTTCCAGAGGTCATTGATTTAGTACAAGACTGCTCCCCACCCTCATCCCTGCCTGTTTTCTAATCACCTGGCCACAAAACTTGTGTTGGAATACTTTGGCATACAGAACCCAGAAAAACATTTTACTTACTAGATTATTGGTTTCGTATGAAAAGATATAACTCAGGAACAGCCAGAGGTAAGAGATGCATTGGGAAGGTCTGGGGGAAGGAGCAGACCTTCCATGGTCTCTTCTGAGAGACCCCAGCTCCCCATGTGTTCACCAGCCTGGAAGCGGTCCAGACCCTGGCTTTATATGAGAACATGATTGATTAAATCATGGACCATTGATGATGGTACTGGATCTCCAGCCTCTCTACCCCCCTCTGGAGTTTGGGGGGTGGGGCTAAAAGTTCCAACCCTCTAATCATCCATCTGGCATCCAGCCCTCAACCTTAGGTTACCTGTACCTCATTAATATGACTAAAGACACCTTTACTGCTCTCTTCAGTCTTCATTTGTGTCCAGCTCTTTGTGATGCTATGGACTGTAGCCCTCCAGGCTCCTCTGTCCATGGGATTCTCCAGACAAGAACACTAGAGTGGGTTGCCATGCCCTTCTCCAGGGAATCTTCTGACCCAGGGATCGAACCCCCATGTCTTTTGTCTCCTGCATTGGCAAGCAGGTTCTTTACCAGTAGTGCCACCTGGGAAGCCCACTTAATGCTCTCTTTATTTAGGAAATTCTAAGAGTTTTGGGAACTCTATACCAGGAACAGTAGGTAAAGACCAACTATGTATTTCATATTATAAAATCACCATATCATAGTCAGATATATTATTATACTTAAAGAGCCCAGAATAATAATTATATACTCAGTTAAAAACACACTTTTGATATGAAATTTCAAAGTAAAAATACCCAGTATTATACCACAGATTTATAGACCAAAAGGAACCTTCTTGGTCAGTTGTTTGGGGTTGGGATGTGACAGGAAATTAATAATATTTTTAATAATTTTTTTCCCTCTTTTCAACTAAAAAGTAAAGTAGAGGAATAATCCTGTCTGTCTCAAAATAGGTTGATAATAGCAGGTGTTACGGAGAAGGCAATGGCACCCCACTCTAGTACTCTTGCCTGAAAATCCCATGGACGGAGGAGCCTGGTGGGCTACAGTCCATGGGGTCGCTAAGAGTCGGACATGACTGAGCAACTTCACTCTGACTTTTCACTTTCATGCATTGGAGAAGGAAATGGCAACCCACTCCAGTGTTCTTGCCTGGAGAATCCCAGGGACGGGGGATCCTGGTGGGCTGCCGTCTATGGGGTTGCACAGAGTCGGACATGACTGAAGCGACTTAGCAGCAGTAGCATCAGCAGCAGGTGTTAACTTTTAGCTTCCAAAAATGGTATATTATGGAATGAGGAAACTTTATGGAAAGAAAGCCTTTTTCATATTTTCAGTATTTTAATAGTGAATATTTTTTTAAAATGAAAATGACTCCAATGCATCTATACATCATATGAAAGATGTTGAAACACTTTGTGTCTCTGAAATAGCCTTTGATGTATTCTGATTTATTATTCCTTGACTGCAAACACACACACACATTTTCTTATTAAATATAGAAGCATTAAATCACAGAGTCAAGTGGGACAGCGTGAACTTGGGTTATGGCCCCTTTCTTTGTTGGAATAGTGTATGCTCGCTCTTTGCATTCCCTATCTCAGAATTGCAGAGGGAAAGATTCAGTTTTCCAAACATCTTTGCAGTGTTTCCAGAGGATATTCGGGTTGACACTGTTGTCATTTTTCTTTAGTTAGGATAGCAGCAGAGAGACCGAGATAGAAAGCTGAACAGAGTATGGAGGAAGGTAGCTGGACAGGCATTGAAATAATTAGGTTCCTCTATAAGTTCCTCTCAAAAATTCAGATGTGCAGGAGAAAAGTAGGTAGCCTGAAAAGGATGGTCATGTTGGCTAAGTGCTGGTCTGTACATAGACAGTACAGATGCATTCGTAGATGGGAAACAGCCTAGATGTAGATACTGCATGATGTGTGTAGCAGAGAGCCATGGACTGTGCTGTACATGGACTGTGGTATCTTCTTGGAAATTGAACTAATTTTGTTAACTTGAATCTAGTTCCATGAGTGTCATGTGTATGTATATCTTAGTTTTGGAATAATGTATAATTAGGAGTATTTATTGAGACCTTTTTTCTTTTTAAACTTTGCAAAAATAAATTTTTAATAACTAGCAACTGGTGTTTTAAAACATAAGTAGAATATTTTGGGAATGGTGCTGTGTGATATTAATTTGTGTACTAATTTGTATTAGTAGTTAATTATTCACTTGTTAGTAAGTATATTCTACTTACTATTAAAAATTAAATACATTTTAAAGGAGAAGATGAAACCTAAATCATGATTCTAAATATTAAGGCTCTCATACTATTTAATAATAAAATGAAAATTCATTCTTGTATGAGAATAAATTCTCACTGCCCCAAATCCTTTGGTATGAGTGACAATTTAAAATGCTTCCTAATCTCCACACACAATTTAAAGTTACTGTTATGGTCTGTGGCTGGTAGCAGCAGTATTTTCAGTATTGTGCTGAATTCTGGGAACATTGTTTTTGATTGGAATTAAAGAGTTGATACTTGGATGTTAAGAGTTCTATAGTAAATGGGAATTTTCTTCTGTTTTCTAAGTTTTATGATTGTAGGGCTCATGCAAACTAACATTTTTGTGTACCCTTTGAAACTTTGGGAAAGTGGGATAATTGAGTGTTGAGCTAAATTAATCAAATTTTGGAATACAGAAGGAGAAAGTACCTGGAGCATACACTGATTATGGTAGTGCAAACAACATTGTCAGTGAATATGACTCAACACAAGTTCAAATTTAATGTTAGTTATTCAAAGTGAAGTGAAGTGAAAGTCACTCAGTCCTTGGAATTCTCCAGGCCAGAATACTGGAGTGGGTAGCCTTTCCCTTCTCCAGGGGATGGTTATTCAAACTACCTTTTAAAAGCAGTTCTAAGAAAGATTTATTTATTTATGGCTGTACTCAGGCTTTCTCTAGTTTTGGCAAGCAGGGCCTACTCCCCAGTTGCTGCCCAGGGCTTCCCGTCACAGAACATCGGCTTTAGGGCACCAGCTCAGTCATTACGATGCACAGGCTTAGTTGCTTCTAGGCATGTGGGATCTTCCTGGACCAGGGATCTAACCCGTGTCTCCTGCATTGGTAGGTGGATTCTTAACCACTGGACCACCATGGAAGCCATGCTTTTTTTTTGGTATTACGGAGTAGAGGGAAGTAAAACTGGATGAAACAAGTTCTCTGCCTTCAAGGGCAATTTAATCTAAGAAATAAATACAGCTGTTGGTAACTATAAGATTTTGATTGTTTAATAAAAGTGAAGGTGGTTTGGGTACACAGGAGGGACAGGTGAACGCTGGCCTTAAAAGATTTGACAGAACTTCATAGTGGAGATGACATGAATGTTTCCTGGTTTGCACAAGATGTGTAGGTTAGATATATGTTTAGCAGAAAGAGTTTTTTTTTTTAATTAAGCTGATTTCTTGATGACAGTGTACCTGTGACCCTCCCTCTAGTTTGTTGCAGTGGCCCCGAGTGTCAGCATGGTGGTCTGTTCTCTCAGTGTTTCTGGTCTGTTGTGTTGTCCTAGGGGTGCCAGCTAGGGGTCTGGGTGGTGGAGCCCTTGTGGCTTGTCCCTTAATCTCACTGCTTCACAAATATGTTTTGTGTGTGTGCGTGCACGTGCGCGGGGGTGTACGTGCCATTATGTGAAGGAGGCTGGGAAGCACTGTTTTAGATTACTTACTATTCCTCTTCTGGTAAAGAGTTCTCTGGTATATAGTTTTGCTTTTGTGAAAACAGCTAGAATAGTTTGGTAATAAGAACACATTCTAGATAAATGATATTAGGTACCAGTGCAGACAGAATCTTCTAGTAAACCAGATATTAGTTCCATGCAGTGATTAGGGGGCCCTAATTCTCAGCTTTGTATTTATGAACATGATGGCATTAAGTGAAGATTTGATGTTTGTGGGCATGGCCACACTTTAAATAAATGTGACCAAATTACAGTATACCTCCATGTGCTTTTCTTCTGGTAAACATAGTAGGTATTGGACCTATTTCTGAGAAAACTATACTCCTCTCAGCAGGACAGGTACTTCTCAGGAAGGGAAGTTGGGCAGATTTGCTTATGGTAGGGACAGCCTTGAGAGGAAGTCCAGAGCTCCTTTCTAGTAAGAGGCAGAAAAGGGAGAAGGAAGCAGAAAGGAAAATTCTGAACTTACAGCCTGGAAGAAAGCAGGCATCTGGACACCCAGTCCTAGGTGTTACGCCCTAGTTGTGACTGCCTGGAGCAGTTGCATTCAGGATAGAAGTGTAGATTTTGGGGGCTAGTGTGACTTGAAATACACCCCCCTTATTAAAGAGGAGAAATTGGGGTCCCAACTTTCTTATCAGTGAAAGGGACTAAGATATGGTAGCAAAGGGATAGTTTTGGTGCTGCAGACTTTCAGAGTACAGTTACTTGTTGCTTGTTTTGTTTCTTGATAGTGAAGTAGAAGATACCTGGTGTCTGGAGGGTAGTTTAGGGATCTTGAGAAAGATTCGCCACCTTCCCAGTCTTCTTACTCAGTTCCTCCGCCTGCTGCTGCTAAGTTGCTTCAGTCGTGTCCGACTCTGTGCGAGCCTATAGACGGCAGCCCACCAGGCTCCTCCGTCCCTGGGATTCTCCAGGCAAGAACACTGGAGTGGGTTGCCATGTCCTTCTCCGCCTAGTAAACTTCAATAATGTGTCTTTGGCTATATAACAGTACTGGTTAGCCATTTAAAGAATAAGAAAAGATTAAAGAACAGACCATACCAGCACTCTTTTAAGCTGGACTATTGTCTTTTGGTGGGATAAAATATATATCAGAATTTATGGTTTCTCTGCAGCTAGGGAGCCAGCCTACATTCAGCCTGGAAGTTGTTCTTTTCCAGCATACGTGTAAGGAGCTATTAATGGCCTTTCACCATGAAGATAATTTTATGTGCTGGTATTTAAATTCTAAGTAGTTTGTTTTTAATTACTATTATAGAAAGATGAAATATTTCCAATTTTGAGCACTCCCTCTAGACAGGAAAGAAACAGGGAAGTCCTTTTATTCCAAAATTGGGATGAGGAAATAAATCTATTACTGGTAATGTGCAGATACCAAAAATAGTCTTAAATCTCCTAAGAAATTCAGTAATAGAGGTATCAGAGAAAGACTATAAAATAAATATTTTTAAATGAATGAATCATATAAGAAAGAATCAGAAGCATTAGGGGAAAAAACCCAAGATATTACCAGAGTAGATCAGGCATACTTGAAAAGGACTTAATGTAGCTAGAAATGAAAGAGGAAAAAAAGAATCAGTGACATTAGGTACTCAGTGGACAGAAGTGACAGGATTTAAAATTGGAAATGCTTATTACAACCTATAGAAAAGGGAAAGAGGACATACATGACTGCTTGCTTAGTGATACAAACTGTGCCAGGTTCTTCTGTTAATGTTTATCTCATTTAATTCTCAGAACCACTTTTTGAAGTAGTTTTAATATCCCACTTTTAAAAGAGTACTGTCGTTTACAGATAAGGTAAAAACAGTAGATGAAGCAAGATCAGTGAGCAAAATGATGAACTCTGCTCTGAATATGCTAAGGAATTTGTGGGGTGTTTGCTGAAGTGATCCAGAAAGACGCTCAGCTCAGGAGAGAGATCTGGAATTAAAGTTTTAAGCTGCTTCATTTCCCAGGGTTATTGGACTTGCAGAATATACCAAAATCTGTTTATTTCCTAACACAATTGTTTATTTAAAGGATGATGGCTAACGGGAACTATAGTTGAAGGAATTACTCAAGTCTGACATCGAAATTTACTGTCTGTTGGCCACCTTTCCTTCTGTGAAAATAAGCCTCCTTTCAGGTATTCCCTCCCTGCCCCCGTCGTACATTTTATTCATTTCTCATGGGTAGCTGCTTAAAAAAAATTTAGTTGTGCATATAAACTGTCATCAGATGATGAGAATAGTTTTTAATGTTATTTTAAACTAATCTGATGTTTTCTCGGGGGATTATGCTTGAAATGAGGTCTTCACATATGATTAGTAGTACTGTTTTAACAGTTGATCAATCAGAGTACTGGTTCATTAATTAAGACTGTGGTACTGGTATAAGGAAAAACATACAGATCAATGGAATATAATTTAGACTCCAGCAATAAACTTACATTTACAGTAAATGGGTTTTCAACAAGGGTGCCAGTGCTGTTCAACAGGGGGAAATGGTCTTTTCAACAAAAAATATTGGGACAGCTGAGCTGGATATCCTCAAATCAAGGAATGAAGTTAGGCCTCTGCCTCACACTCTTAGGTGGATCAAAGACCTTTATGTAAGAACTAACATATTAAAAAAACTTCAGGAGAAAAAAGGTAGGTGTAAATCTTTGTGATCTTAGATTGGGCATTAGTTTCTTGATGACAACATCAAAAGAACAAGCAACCACATAAAAAATAAACTGAACTTCATTAAAATTAAATATTTATGCTTTAAGGGAGATCATCAAGAATGAAAACAAGCCCACAGAAGGAAAGAAAGTATTTGCAAATCCTCTCTGATAAGGGACTTATATCAAGAATATATAAAGCACTCTTAAAACTCAATAATAAAAGACCAGCCCAATTCAAAAGTAGACAATAGACTGGAATAGACATTTCTCCAAAGGAAGTGTGGCCAGTAAGTAAAAAGATGCTAAACATCATTGGTCACAGTGAGATGCCACTTCATGAAACCCACTAGGATGTCTAAAATAATAAAAGCAGATTATAACAAATGTAGTTGAGAATGTGGTGAAATGGAAACCCTCATCACTGTTGGGATTGCAAATTGGGCTTCCCTGGTGGCTCAGATGATAAAGAATCTGCCTGTAATGCAGGAGATGAGGGTTCAAACCTTGTTTAAGGAAGATCCTCTGGTGAAGGGAATGGCTACGTACTCCAGTATTCTTGCTTGGAAAAGTCCATGGACAGAGGAGCCTGGCGGGCTACAGTCCATGTGGTCACAAAGAGTTGGACATGACTGAGTGACTAACACTGTCTCTTATAACTGCCGTAGAAAACAGTTTGGCAGCCTCTAAAGGTTGAACCGGAGAAGGCAATGGCACCCCACTCCAGTACTTTTGCCTGGAAAATCCCATGGACGGAGGAGCCTGGTAGGCTGCAGTCCATGGGGTCGCTAAGAGTCGGACACGACTGAGCGACTTCACTTTGACTTTTCACTTTCATGCATCGGAGAAGGAAATGGCAACCCACTCCAGTGTTCTTGCCTGGAGAATCCCAGGGACGGGGAAGCCTGGTGGGCTGCCGTCTATGGGGTTGCACAGAGTTGGACACGACTGAAACGACTTAGCAGCAGCAGCAGCAAAGGTTGAACATTGAGTTACAGTATGATCCGGCAAGTCCATTCCTAGTTTTATACTTCAAAGAAATAAAGACATGTTTCTCCACAAAACTTACCTGTAATAGTAAAAAAGTAGTGACTGTGAAACTCGTTCAGTTGTGTCCGACTCTTTGCAATCCCATGGACTGTACAGTCCATGGAATTCTCCAGGCCAGAATACTGGAGGGGGTAGAAATAATCCAAGTGTCTCATCAGCTGGTGAGTGGATAAATAAAATATGGAATATATCCTTATAGTGGAATGTTACTCAGCAACAAAAGGAAAGAAGTACTGATAAAGGGAAACAACATAAATAAACCTTGAAAACATGCCAACTGGAGAAACCACCCACCAGAAAAAAAGCATATACTGTATAATTCCATTTATATGACCATTTATATTCCAGAAGAGACAAATCTTTAGAGGCAGAAATAGGTTAATGTTGCAAAGGACTGAGGTGAGAGTTGTGTAGAATCAGGAGGTGACTGCTAAAGGAAATAAGGTTTCTTTTTGTAATGATGAGAATATTCTAGGGACTTCCCTGGTGGTGCATTAATTAAAACTCTGTGCTTCCACTACAGAGGGCCTGGGTTTGATCCCTGATCAGGTACCTAAGGTCCTGCAGGCCATGTGGTGTGGCAAAGATTTTTTTTAAACAAGAAAATGCTCTAAATTTGATTTTGGTGATGGTTGCACAACTCTGATTGTACTAAAAACTGTTGAATTTGTACACTTTAAATGGCTCAGTTATGGGCGTGTGAATGATATCTCAATGTTGTTGTAACCACCACCACCAGAGGAACAGTGGTTCCACTGTGGAACCTAGACTGTATGCAGGCAGGCAGAACAATATACTGTGCTGTTTTAAACACCGGACAAAAACACTTTCCCAAAAAGATTAACTGGATGTTTCCTAATACAAATGTTCATAACCTTGCTGAAAAGTTACACACCATACATGCTTCAGAGTTCATCAATAAACAAACCCAGATGATTCAGAGTTAATAATATAAAGTTGGTAATTGAAGCCATGGAATGTAATATTCTAGAAGGGGTTTGTAGAGGAAGTAGATGAATGGCCTGCAAGGTTGTAGACAGAGCCTACAGGGAGAACTCCGTAGAGGGACAAGGGGAGGAGGCCGTGGAGGAGGACGGCACGGAAGTCGAGGGAGTAGGAATGGATGGGTAACAGTGTCTCCTGCAGAGGCGCCACAGACGGACTTGTTTCACGAATAGAAGATTGCTGATGATGTTCGCAAAAGCAGTGTTAGTGACATTTTTTTGGAAGCTGGCTAAGTGAATGGAGTGAAGAAGTGGAAAACACTGTATACTGTTCCTTCAAGAATTTTGGCTAAAGAAAGACAGTTGTCAAAAGAAAATGTAGATTCAGGAAGAGCTTTTTTTTTTTTTTCAAATAAGATGAGAGAGACTTGAACAAACTCATGATGATGAGAAATAGAGCTTGGAAAAATGGACAAGGGGGTAACTGATGAAGAAAGACACTGTGGTTGTGATAGGATGAAACAAGAATGTTCAAGGATGCAGTTGATTGGGGATGGAATTGAGATTTGGAGGTGCAGTGCATGATAGGAAGTTGAGAGAATTGCTACCATCTCATGGTTCCTGTTTTCTTAATAAATAGAGAGCCTGGTTTTCTTCAGAGAGGAAGGAGAATATGGAAAAGGGGTCTTGTGGATAGTAGCTTTTTTGTGCAAAACTACCTAAGGAAGGCTGGAAAACTATCCAAACAGCAAGCGTTGGGAGTTTAACTGAGATTAGAGACCTGGAATTGATAATGCCCATATTGGAGGCTGAGGTTTTTTTTTTTTTTTTTTTTCTCTTTCAGCGCTTACTAGCCTGGCTTTTGGAGTAAGACTTGAAGTGAATCAAAGTTAGCTTTTTAGCGGGGCAAGAGGATAGAAATTCAGGGGGCAGAAGTGTTGAAGAATGAGGACTGTGTAAGAAGGAAGCAAAACAGGAAGGGGTTAATAAAGTGGGGGAAAATCAAGGGCTGAGGGTCTAAGTAATTTTTGTGGATCTAGGTCAGTCTGTCCAGTGACTAATTAACGGGAAGTTGTCTAGTACCTTAATTGGATCTGTGGAGTGTTTTGCTGCCAGGGTCAGAGATTCTTCAAATTAGAGGTCAGTGTACATAGTGTTTAAGGGGAAGTCTACCCATTTCATATTAAAATGTTGAATATTCCAGAGTTTATGAATGAAGTGTAAAGCATCCAAAATTTATCCTAATTTGACTGGCAGATCTGTGGTTGGTTCTTGATGAAAGGATTGCTGGAAACTTAGGAAAAAGAAGAACTGGTGAGCCCCAGGAACAGGCTGTTAGAAGGGTTGTTGAAGATACCAGGAATGTGGTCAGGACTTGGTTTGGAGAGGAACACTAAACCAGCTTCTCGTCTTTGCTGATTATAAGGGCACTGGTGACATGAAAATGGACACAGAGTGGCGTGGTACATGGTGTAAGTTCTTCTCCACAGCTCCGCGGAAGCAGTGGTCTTGAAGTGTGTGCAGGTAGATGAGACTGACTGACACATGTGGGACATGGGGACATCGTTAATAATGACGGTAGCTAATGTTCTTGCGGGCTCTCTGTGCCAGGCACTGTCCCCATTATGCAAACTTTTAACATGAACTTATTTGTCGATGTAATCCTATGAGGCATTGTTATCATCATTTTATAGATAAAGAAGCTAAGATGGAGAGGCCAGTAACATTTCGAAAATATCATCCAGTTTGCATGGGGGAGCCTGAATTTAAACCTGGACCACTGACTCCAGAGCAGGTGTTTCTAACACTGTGCTGTGCAGTTATAGGGTAGTGCTCCAATGTCATTTGTATAATATGTATTCAGTGTGTGTTGAATAACTTACATGAAACCTTAGAGGAAAATTGTTTGGTATGATATAGATGCTTTCTAATTTAGTGATAATTTTGTTCGTTATTTTCTGAGAGAATTAAGCAAGAGCAGTGGTTAAGAGTGTGGTTCCAGCAGCATCAGCATCAGTATCATCTGGGATCTTGTTGGAAACAAATCCCTAACCCTTACCCAGCCCTGCTGCTCGAGAAACCTGGGAGCAGAGCCCAGCAGTGTGTTGGTGTTTGTTTCTGGCCTCACTGAGTCCTCATTGTGGCGCTCAGGGCGGTGAGCGGGGGCTGCTGTCTAGTTGCCATGTGGAGGCTTCTGATTGCGGAGGCTTCTCTGTTGCAGAGCACGGGCTCCGGGGCCTGAGGGCTCAGGAGTTGTGGTGCAGGGGCTTAGTTACCCCAAGGCATGTGGGATCTTCCCAGAGCAGGATCGAACCCCTGTCTCCTGCATAGGCAGGCAGATTCCCAACCACTGGACCACCAAGGAAGTCCCAGTTTGTGTTTTAACAAAGCTAGTTTATTTTACTGGAGGCTAAAAATTTGAGAGCTACTAACCCAGAGCAGAGCATCGTATCAGAAGGTAAATTAGAATTTGAATTAGCCTTAAATGATACTGAGATTGTCAGTGTTTTCTGGATCACATTCTGAGGATTGAAATCTGATGCGGATTTATTAGCATTAGATAGTCCCTGGTGGCTTAGACGGTAAAGCATCTGGCTACAATATGGGAGACCTGGGTTCAATCCCTGGGTCAGGAAGATCCGCTGGAGAAGGAAATGGCAACCCACTCCAGAACTCTTGCCTGAAAAATCCCATGGACAGAGGAGCCTGGTAGGCTACAGTCCATGGGGTTGCAAAGAGTCGGACGTGACTGAGTGACTTTACTTTCACTTTTCACTTTCATGCTCTGTGATTGCAGTTTGATATGTTGATTCTACTGGTCACAAGTGAAATGGAAGCAAAATGTCCGTGGATCACAGCTGTTGACAGCTCACAATGCTTGGTTGTATATCATTAGTGCTATTTTCTTTCCTTTAAACATTTTAAAAAATTGTGTAACATTTGATATACAAAAATAGATAATGTAGATATGTTTTGAAGAAATAATAAAACAAATATCTGTGAATCCAATACTAAGTTTAAGAACTGGAAACAGAAGCTATCTCTCTGATCACATCCCTAGCTTTCTATCAGAAGTAAATCCACAGTCTAAGCAGTGACATTCTTGTCTAATTCTTCTGTCACTGTACTGCCCGTGACTGGGCTGAGGGACTTGTACCCTAGACTTTGGGCCTCTGTGTTGTAATGAAAGTGCATGTGTGACTCCAGAGCCAGAGCATGTATTTCATTCCGTATATATACACACATATACAAACATATATAAAAAGTAATCCACTGTCATAAATGTGTGTAATTCATTACTTTGCTTTTCCTGATTATCGTACATGTCTGTATCCTGAAATAACATAGTATTTACTTTTGCTTGTTTTTTTTATAATATGAAATATTCATACTGTATAATGTGGAAAATAAAAAATTTTTAGTTGTTTTGTTCATGTAACGTTAACAGTTCTAGATTCATTTGTGTAGCTGTAGTTCATTCATCCTCATTGCTGAGTAATGATTGCCTCACAATTCATTTATTTTCCTTTTAATGAACATTTGAGTTGCATTCAGTATTTTTGTTTCTTGCTATTATTATAAACCAATGATACCAGAAACCACTTACATTTATCTCATGATGAGTATATGCAAGAGCTTCTGTAGGATTTATACCTTGAAATAGAATTGTTGTGTACTTTAGTATTTTCATCTTTACCATATTTTAAAAATGCCAAATTTTCTCCCCAAAATGATTGTACCAACTCACCAGTTGCTCTACATCTTTATGAACACTTGGTGATATAATACCTACTAATGTTTTGGCCACCTCATGCGAAGAGTTGACTCATTGGAAAAGACCCTGATGCTGGGAGGGATTGGGGGCAGGAGGAGAAGGGGACGACAGAGGATGAGATGGCTGGATGGCATCACTGACTCGATGGACGTGAGTCTGGGTGAACTCTGGGAGTTGGTGATGGACAGGGAGGCCTGGCATGCTGCGATTCATGGGGTCGCAAAGAGTTGGACACGACTGAGCAACTGATCTGATCTGATCTGATCTGATTCATGCTCCAGGTTTCTTTCCAGCTTGGCTTCTCTTTGCACTTTCTGTGTGACATCTTTCAAAGACCAGAAATACTAAATTTTAATGGAGTTATTCTTTTGATTTTAACATTTTTGTGTTCTACTTAAACTTTTCTCCACCCAGGGACTGTAAAGGTATTTTTCTTTAAAAACTTAAAGTGTTGATTTTATAAATTTTCAAACCATCTGGAATTGATTTTTCTGTATGGTGATATAGTAGGTATCCAGTTTCTTTTTTTTCCCTCAAATGGATAATTATTTGGCTCAGGACCATTTATTAAATGGCCTGTCTTTTTTTTTACTAGTAGTCTGCAATACCATCTCTATCATATCAAAGTCTCCATGTATGTTTGGGTTTATTTGAGGGATCTCTTCTTTTGGTGAATTTATTTTCTGCTTTAATCTGTATATACTTTTATATCTTGAAAAGTTAAAATATTGTAAAATTACAGCTAAACATCATTAATAGAAGTAGCTTGGTGTAAATGTCCAGTGTTCACACGTCCCCAGCGGTATTTTATGTGGCATACAGGCACACATTCTAGTGTGTGTAGTGTTGTTGTTCAGTTGCTAAGTCGTGTCTGACTCTCTGTTAGCTCAGGGACTGCCGCTCTCCAGGCTTCCCTGTTCTTCACTATCTCCCTGAGTTCGCTCAAACTCATGTCCATTGAGTCAGTAATGCCATCCAACCATCTCATCCTCTGTTGCCTGCTTCTGCTCCTATCCTCAATCTTTCCCAGCATCAACGTCTTTTCCAGCGGGTTGGCTGTTTGCATCAGGTGGTCAAAGTATTGGAGCTTCAGCTTCAGCATCAGTCCTTCCAATGAATATTCAAGGTTGATTTCCTTTAAGATTGACCATTTTGATCTACTTACTGTCCACGGGACTGTCAAGAGTCTTCTCCAGCACCACAGTTTGAAAGTATCAGTTCTTCAGCACTCAAGCCTTCTTTATAGTCCAACTTTCTCACATCTGTACATGACTACATTATAGTTTGTTTGGATCAGTATTCATATAAGTTCTATGTTCTGTGATTGGTTGACATGTCTCTTAAATCTCCAATCTGTAGGTTCCTGCTCCATTTCTCAAGCCACCACCCCTCCCCCTTTGCCTTGTTGTTGTTTGAGAAATGGAGTTGTTTATCCTGAATTTTGCTTGTTGCAACTTCTTTTTTTTTTTTATTGAAACTTAAGTTTTATCATGATATTTTATATACATGGTGGGAAAATGGGAGACACATATCAAGTACATATCAGGAAAAACTATTTTAATAGTGTTGTGATATAGTGTATTGGCTAGTTCCAGTGGATCTTCATCTCTTACTGCTGACTTTATCTCCAGTATTTGAATTATGTGGCAGGGTTCATTTCTGTCTTTCAAACAGTGCCCGTTTTCCCACTTCTTTTTGGTAGGAAATGAAGTTTTTATATATTTTGATCCAGCATGTGTACTTTTGACTCCACACCAAGGTGCATCAGTCTCAATCATTAATTTTTCACTAGGTATTGATTTATAACTTCCAAATCAGCCTCAGTTTTCAGTGAGCAACCATTAAACCCTATATAGAGACCCAAGTCCATCAAAGCAGCTGCTGCTTCCTTGGTACCTTCAAATGAATGCACCACTCCACCTACACACCGATCTCTGTTTCTTCTCATTATATCCAAAAATTCAGCATGTGAGTTCCGACAATGGAGAAACATGGGTAATTTCGTTTGTTCTGACAGTTCAAACTGTTTTTCAAAATACTTGAGCTGAGTATCTTTGGATCAAAACTGTAGTCGGTCAAAATCAAGTCCACATTCCCCTATGGCTACAACTTTCCCTGTTGCTTTAGCAAGATTCAGCAACTCCATCAGGTAATGATCAGGGTCATTCTTTTCGAATTCATCACATCTTGTAGGATGACACCCAACGGTGCCGAAAAACATATCATTTGTTTATGCCAAATGCAGTGCATCTTTACTGTCTTATAGATTTCCACCTGTAATCATAAACTTTTTAACACCAATCTGAACAGCTCTCTCTTTTCCGTCCTTTAAGTCATCTTGATGCTTTTGAACCACCCTATAAATTCCTCTGAACGTAGGATCTGTCAAGTTGATACCAATATCCACAAATTTGAAATGACTCATGACTGCAGCCCCAGGTTCTCCTCGACATGGTTGCAACTTCTTGATGTTTAGTATGTCCTTCTGTTCTTTTCATTTCCTGTAAATTGGTTGTTAAATGTAAAGGCTTGGTATGTTTTATTTATTAATTAATCTCTTTGCAAAGATTGATTTGTATGTGGTATTATATACTGCAAAAGAAAGATCTTGAGATAAAATTCACATACATTTTCACATCTGCTCAGTGGCTTTTAGCATATTCGTACTAAAAGTTGTACAGCCATCTCCATACCCAATTTCAGAATATTTTCATTACCACAGAAAGAAATAATATGACCTTTAGGAGTCTTTCTCCATTCTCCACCCCCCTTCAACGAATCCGCTTTCCATCTCCATAGATTTGCCTATTCAGGACATTTATATAAATGGAATCATATAGTATGTGGTCTTTTGTGACTGACTTATTTCATTCAGCATAATGTTTTCAAGGTTCATTCATGTTTTTAGTATATGTTAGTAATTCATTCCTTTTTATTGCTGAATGATTTTCCATTGTATGGGTATACCACATTATATGTATCCATTTGGTGGGGCGTCTAAGTGACTTCCACATTGTGGCTATTGTGGATTGAGTTGCTGTGAACATTCTGGTACAAGTTTTTGTGCAGGCTCTGTTTCCATATCTCTTGGGTATATACTAGGAGTACAGTTGCTAAATCATGTGGTGATTCAGTATTTAAATTTTTGAGGAACTCCCAGACTGTTTTTCAGACTATTGTGCAATCCCACCAGCAGAATGCCAGAGTTCTGATTTCTCCACATTCTCACCAGTACTTATCTGTCTTCTTTATTTTATCCATTTTAATGAGTATCTCGTGATTTTGTTTTCTATTTCTCTGATAGCTAATTATGTTGAACATCTTTTCCTGTGCTTATTGGCCATTTGTTTATCTTCTTTGGAGAATTGTTTATTCAGATTCTTTGCTTACTTTAAAATTGTGTTGTTTTATTATTGAATTGTATGGGCCTTTTCTGGGCTTCCCTTGTAGCTCAGTCGGTAAAGAATCTGCCTGAGTGCAGGAAACCCGGTTTCAATCCCTGGGTTGGGAAGATCCCCTGGAGAAGGAAATGGCAACCCACTCCAGTGTCCTTGCCTGGAAAATCATGGACAGAGGAGCCTGGAGGGCTACATTCCATGGGGTCCCAAAGAGTCGGGCACAACTGAGCGACTAACACTTACTTATTTTTTCTAGATACATGTCCCTTATCAGATATATAATTTGCAAATCTTCTGTCTCATTCCACGGGTTGGCTTTTCACTTTCTTGGATAATACATAATTTTTATTGTTGTTGTTCTTTAGTTACTAAGTCATGTCCAACCCCATGGACTGCAGCCCGCCAGGCTCCTCTGTCCTTGGGATTTCCCAGGAAGAACACTGGAGTGGGTTGCTATTTCTTCCTCCAGTGCATCTTGCTGACCCAGGGATTAAACCTGCTTCTCCTGCACTGGCAGGTGGGTTCTTTACCACTGAGCCACCAGGTGGTGGTGGTGGTGGTTTATTCGCTTAGTCTTGTTGGACTCTTGTAACCCTGTGGACTGCAGCACTCAAGGCTCCTCCGTCCATGGGATTTTCCAGGCAGGAGTACTGGAGTGGGTGGTCATTTCCTTCTCCACTGGATCTTCCCAACCTAGGAATCGAACCCAGGTCTCTTGCACTGCAGGCACATTCTTTACCGACTGAGCTACCTTTTTCCTGCAGGGAAGCTCATAATTTTTATTAGGTGATGCATAGTGAAGGGCAGGAAAGCCTGGTGTGCTGCATTCCATGGGGTCACAAAAGTGTTGAACCCGAGTTAGCGACTGAACCACAAACAACAGTGCTGGATTATTTCATTTCCTGATATTAGCAACCGTTGATGATCACTGCCTAGATCCATTAATTTGTTAATTGTAAAGTGGTGTATTTGAATTCTATAGTTCCTTCTTTGTAAGAATTCTGAGATTGAAGTTAATGTTCCTTCAGCTCATTGAAGATACTAATTTCACCGCTCTGGGGCTTCTATTGCTTTTCAGAAGTCAGCTTTGTCATGAATACCTTGAAACATGGATGACTCAGTTGGTGGCAAATTTAGTTATTATTGTCCCAGAGCTATTTTTTTCTAGTTTTATCACTACTTGACAGGTCAATTTTATATCGTTACGTAGTCCCCTACCTCCTCCCCAAATAAAATTTATACATTTGCTTCAATTACTGTATTTAGAAGGAGCAAGTATATAAATACCTGTATTGCAGAGGATTTTAAAAACAGGTTTATGTTAGTATGGTTTATATCCAGTATAATTTACTTACTGTTAGTATAAAGTTTGATTTTTAGTAAATTGTTCAGTTGTGCAGCCATCACAAAAATCTAGTTTTTTTTTTTTTTTTTAATTTTTTTTTTTATATAGGTCTTTAGTTTCTTTAGGTAGATATATTCCTAAGTATTTTATTCTTTCCATTGCAATGGTGAATGGAATTGTTTCCTTAATTTCTCTTTCTGTTTTCTCATTATTAGTGTATAGGAATGCAAGGGATTTCTGTGTGTTGATTTTATATCCTGCAACTTTACTATAATCATTGATTAGTTCTAGTAATTTTCTGGTGGAGTCTTCAGGGTTTTCTATGTAGAGGATCATGTCATCTGCAAATAGTGAGAGTTTTACTTCTTCTTTTCCAATTTGGATTCCTTTTATTTCTTTTTCTGCTCTGATTGCTGTGGCCAAAACTTCCAAAACTATGTTGAATAGTAATGGTGAAAGTGGGCACCCTTGTCTTGTTCCTGACTTTAGAGGAAATGCTTTCAATTTTTCACCATTGAGGATAATGTTCGCTGTGGGTTTGTCATATATAGCTTTTATTATGTTGAGGTATGTTCCTTCTATTCCTGCTTTCTGGAGAGTTTTTATCATAAATGGATGTTGAATTTTGTCAAAGGCTTTCTCTGCATCTATTGAGATAATCATATGGTTTTTATTTTTCAATTTGTTAATGTGGTGTATTACATTGATTGATTTGCGGATATTGAAGAATCCTTGCATCCCTGGGATAAAGCCCACTTGGTCATGGTGTATGATCTTTTTAATGTGTTGTTGGATTCTGATTGCTAGAATTTTGTTTAGGATTTTTGCATCTATGTTCATCAGTGATATTGGCCTGTAGTTTTCTTTTTTTGTGGGATCTTTGTCAGGTTTTGGTATTAGGGTGATGGTGGCCTCATAGAATGAGTTTGGAAGTTTACCTTCCTCTGCAATTTTCTGGAAGAGTTTGAGCAGGATAGGTGTTAGCTCTTCTCTAAATTTTTGGTAGAATTCAGCTGTGAAGCCGTCTGGACCTGGGCTTTTGTTTGCTGGAAGATTTTTGATTACAGTTTCAATTTCCGTGCTTGTGATGGGTCTGTTAAGGTTTTCTATTTCTTCCTGGTCGAGTTTTGGAAAGTTGTACTTTTCTAAGAATTTGTCCATTTCTTCCTCGTTGTCCATTTTATTGGCATATAATTGTTGATAATAGTCTCTGATGATCCTTTGTATTTCTGTGTTGTCTGTTGTGATCTCTCCATTTTTGTTTCTAATTTTATTGATTTGATTTTTCTCCCTTTGTTTCTTGATGAGTCTTGCTAATGGTTTGTCAATTTTATTTATCCTTTCAAAGAACCAGCTTTTGGCTTTGTTGATTTTTGCTATGGTCTCTTTTGTTTCTTTTGCATTTATTTCTGCTCTAATTTTTAAGATTTCTTTCCTTCTACTAACCCTGGGGTTCTTCATTTCTTCCTTTTCTAGTTGCTTTAGGTGTAGAGTTAGGTTATTTATTTGACTTTTTTCTTGTTTCTTGAGGTGTGCCTGTATTGCTATGAACTTTCCCCTTAGGACTGCTTTTACTGTGTCCCACAGGTTTTGGGTTGTTGTGTTTTCATTTTCATTCGTTTCTATGCAAATTTTGATTTCTTTTTTGATTTCTTCTGTGATTTGTTGGTTATTCAGCAGCGTGTTGTTCAGCCTCCATATGTTGGAATTTTTAATAGTTTTTCTCCTGTAATTGAGATCTAATCTTACTGCATTATGGTCAGAAAAGATGCTTGGAATGATTTCTATTTTTTTGAATTTACCAAGGCTAGCTTTATGGCCCAGGATGTGATCTATCCTGGAGAAGGTTCCATGTGCGCTTGAGAAAAAGGTGAAATTCATTGTTTTGGGATGAAATGTCCTATAGATATCAATTAGGTCTAACTGGTCTATTGTATCGTTTAAAGTTTGTGTTTCCTTGTTAATTTTCTGTTTAGTTGATCTATCCATAGGTGTGAGTGGGGTATTAAAGTCTCCCACTATTATTGTGTTATTGTTAATTTCTCCTTTCATACCTGTTAGCATTTGTCTTACATACTGCGGTGCTCCCGTGTTGGGTGCATATATATTTATAATTGTTATATCTTCTTCTTGGATTGATCCTTTGATCATTATGTAGTGACCTTCTTTGTCTCTTTTCACAACCTTTGTTTTAAAGTCTATTTTATCTGATATGAGTATTGCTACTCCTGCTTTCTTTTGGTCCCTATTTGCATGGAAAATCTTTTTCCAGCCCTTCACTTTCAGTCTGTATGTGTCCCCTGTTTTGAGGTGGGTCTCCTGTAGACAACATATGTAGGGGTCTTGTTTTTGTATCCATTCAGCCAGTCTTTGTCTTTTGGTTGGGGCATTCAACCCATTTACGTTTAAGGTAATTACTGATAAGTTGCCATTTACTTTATTGTTTTGGGTTCGAATTTATACACCATTTTTGTGTTTCCTGTCTAGAGAATATCCTTTAGTATTTGTTGGAGAGCTGGTTTGGTGGTGCAGAATTCTCTCAGCTTTTGCTTGTCTGAGAAGCTTTTGATTTCTCCTTCATACTTGAATGAAATCCTTGCTGGGTACAATAATCTGGGCTGTAGGTTATTTTCTTTCATCACTTTAAGTATGTCTTGCCATTCCCTCCTGGCTTGAAGAGTTTCTATTGAAAGATCAGCTGTTATCCTTATGGGAATTCCCTTGTGTGTTATTTGTTGTTTTTCCCTTGCTGCTTTTAATATTTGTTCTTTGTGTTTGATCTTTGTTAATTTGATTAATATGTGTCTTGGGGTGTTTCTCCTTGGGTTTATCCTGTTTGGGACTCTCTGGGTTTCTTGGACTTGGGTGATTATTTCCTTCCCCAGTTTAGGGAAGTTTTCAACTATTATCTCCTCAAGTATTTTCTCATGGTCTTTCTTTTTGTCTTCTTCTTCTGGAACCCCTATGATTCGAATGTTGTAGCGTTTAATATTGTCCTGGAGGTCTCTGAGAAAAATCTAGTTTTAGTCTACTTCCATTAACCCCCAAATTCCCTTCCTGTCCTTTTCTGAAATTATCTACTTTTATTGTAGAGATTCGTAACCTGGAGTTTATAGAGGCTTCCTAATGGCTCTAAAACCACATGAAATTATATGCAAGCCATATGTCATATAGGGCCTGTGTTTTTAAAAAGGCAAAATTTTAGTAAAGTATTAATTATACGAGTACATTTTAGAGTTGTCTGGGGATATACAAATTACTGTGTTGAAGGTTACAAGAGAGTGTATGACTGTGCCACTAACTGGATGCACATTTAGCTTCATGATTTTTTTTTTTATTACTTGAAGTTTCATTTTGTCATACACATATATAATTCATTTTCATACATTCTGAAGTCATATGTAGCCTAATTTCCTTGAGCTCTCTACCTTATTTCTTCCCTGTTCCCATATATTTATGTGTGAAATAGTCCTAGGTGATTCTTTCTGTATACTTTTTGATATTTTATAGGTTTGTATTTTTGTTATGGTGGCTAGTTAGCTTTATTTGGTTTCTTCTCTTTTAGTTATTATCTATTGATTCCCTGTTATGTACAGTTCGGAAATTGATTATGACTTCTCCCCCTCCTCCTCCTCAGCATCTGATGTAAAATATATCTTTTTATTTTTTAGTTTTTCTTTGTCTATCTATTGATCTTTTTTCTTTTTTGGTAGTTTGTGGCTGTACCGCATAGCTTATACGATCTTAGTTCCTGGACCAGGAGTCTAACTCACGCCCTCAGCAGTGTCAGCATGGAGTCTTAACCACTGGACCACGAGGGAGTTTCCTTTAAAGGTTTAAAAAAATTGACCTTTATTTTGAGATAATTGTAACATCATATGCAAATGTAGAACGTAATACGGAGAGACCGTTTATTCAGTTTCCTCCAATGGTAACATATTGTAAAATATTGATATATATACAGTCAAGAGCTTCTCCATCTTCAGCTGCAAAAATTGTAATCAACCTGATTTCGGTATTGACCATCTAGTGATGTCCATATGTAGAGCCGAAGATGGAGAAGCTCTATACAGTCAGCAAAGACAAAACTGGGAGCCGACTGTGACTCAGATCATGATCTCCCTATTGCCAAATTAAGACTTAAATTGAAGAAAGTAGGGAACACCACTAGGCCATACAGGTATGACCTAAAGGAAATCCCTTACAATTATACAATGGAAGTGATAAATAGATTCAAGGGATTAGATCTGATAGGTGCCTGAAGAACTATGGACGGAGGTTTGTAACATGGTACAAGAGGCTGTGATCAAAACCATCTCCAAGAAAAAGTAATGCAAAAAGGCAAAATGGTTGTCTGAGGAGCCCCTACAAATAGCTGAGAAAAGAAGAGAAGTGAAAGGCAAAGAAGAAAAGGAAAGATAGCCATCTGAATGCAGAATTCCAAAGAATAGCAAGGAGTGATAAGAAGACCTTCCTCAGTGATCCATGCAAAGAAAGAGGAAAACAATAGAATGGGAAAGACCAGAGATCTCTTCAAGACAATTAGGGATACCAAGGGAGCATTTCATGCAAAGATGGGCACAATAAAGGACAGAAACGGTATGGACCTAACAGAAGGAGAAGACAGTAAGAAGAGGTGACAAGAATACACAGAAGAACTATACAAAAAAGATCTTAATGACCCAGATAACCACAGTGGTGTGATCACACCTAGAACCAGACACCCTGGAGTGTGAAGTCAAGTGGGCCTTAGGAAGCATCACTATGAACAAAGCTAGTGGATGTGATGGAATTCCACTTGAGCTATTTCAAATCCTAAAAGATGATGCTGCAAAAGTTCTGCACTCAACCTTCCAGCAAATTTGGAAAACTCAGTAGTGACCACAGGACTGGAAAAGGTCAGTTCTCATTCCAATCCCAAAGAAAGGCAATGCCAAAAAATGTTCAAACTACCACATAATTGCACTCATTTCATATGCTAGCAAAGTAATGCTCAAAGTTCTTCAAGCCAGGCTTCAACAGAACGTGAATCCTAGAGATTCATCCAGGCTGTTGCTTGTATCAATAGTTCATTCATTTTTTAAAAATGTGTTTATTTTGGCCACACCACGTGGAGTGCAGGATCTTAGTTCCCTAACTAGGGATCAAACCCAAACCCCCTGCAGTGGTAGCGTGGAGTCTTAACCGCTGGACTGCCAGAAAAGTCCCTCATTTCTTTTTATTGTTGGGTAGCATTTTGTGGTATGGATGTACCAAAATTTCCTTTAAACTACAAAGGATGTCTAGGTTCCAGGTTTGGGCTGTCATGAATGAATAAAGCTGCTACCAACATTTATGTACATTTATGAAATATAAGTTTTCATTTCTTTGGGATGAATGTTTAGTAGTTGCTAAGTCCAGTGTATTTGCATGTTTAATTTAAAAAAAAAATGATTTTCCAGATACTGCTTTACATTCCACCAGCAGTGCCTGAGTTTCTCTACATCTTCCTCAGCGTTTGGTATTGTCTCAGTTGTTTAATTTAGCTGTTCTGGTAGGTGTGTAATAATATTTCATTTGGTTTTAATTTGTATTTCCCTAATGGTTAATAATATTGAACATCTTTTCATGGATTTATTTGCCATCTGTATATCCTCTTTGATGTAATATCTCTTCATTTCTTTTGCCTATTTTCTAATTTAATTGTTCTAATATGCTAAGAGTTCTGTATAATAATGTCATTGACAATATTTAATTTTCAGTTTCTACATGGAAGCTTTTCATCCTTTCCACATGGAAGCTTTCTAAGAGTAAAATTTTAAAATTTTGATAAAGTTCCATTTATTGGTTTTTCCTTTTATGGATCATGCTTTTAGGGAAAAGTCTAAGAATTCTTTGCCTAGTTCCAGATCCTAGTTTTAAATTTCAACATGATCAGTTTGTATGAGGTATGAGTCTTCAAGTTGAGGTTCATATACTTGTCTGTTAACATCTACCTCAATATCATCATCTGTTGAAGAGTCTAGCTTTCCTCTGTTGAATTATTTTCATGCCTCTGTCAAAAGGCGATTCAGCATGTTTGTGCAGGTCTGTGTGGTTGGTGTTCTCTGTTCTGTTCCTTTGATCAGTGTATGGATCTCTCCACCTGTATCACGCAGTGTTTATTACTGTAGCTATATAATAAATCTGGAAGTTAGATAGACTAATTCCTCCCACTTTTTTTCCCACGAAGTTGTTAGCTATTCTAATTACTTTGGCTTTCTACATAAGCTTAGAACCGTATTATCGGTATTTGAAAGGAATTGTGCTAAATCTGTATATCATTATGAGAAGAATTGACATCAACTTGAGTCTACCAGTCCATGAACACAGTATGTCTTTACATTTTTAAGATTCTTAAATTCCTTCATCAGTGTTGTTTCATTTTAACATCTGTATCCTGTACATGTATTGTTAGGATCATACCTAAGTATTTTTTTTGGAGAAATTATTAATGATATTCTTTGTATTTTTCATTTTGATGCCCATGTGTGCATTGTTAGTTTATTGCTGGAGGAATGAGGCTCCCTGACTTCAGACTCTACTACAAAGCTGAAGTAATCAAAGCAGTATGATACTGGCACAAAAACAGAATATAAACCAGTGGAATGGGATAGAAAGTCCAGAAGTAACCTCACACACCTGTGGTCAATTAATCTATGACAAAGGAGACGGGAATATACCATGGAGAAAAGACAGTCTCTTCAGTAAGTGGTGCTGGGAAAACTGGACAGCTGTGTGTAAAAGAATGAAATTGGAACATTCTCTGAGGTAGTTTTGATGCCCATGTGTGTAGACATACAAACTGACTTCTGTGTTTTTATCTTGTATTCTGTGACCTTGTTGAGCTCATTTATTAGACCTACCCTACATAGAGATGTCCAGAGGCATTTTTCTTTTCTTTTTTTGAAATCCATTAGTCTTTCTAATGTATCTTGGTATTGGTTTTTCTGGATTGATTTCCCAGTACTTTGTGTGCTTTTTCAGTATTTTATTTCAGGTCTTTTAGTTTTAGAATTTTTCTTTTTTAATTATTGTCTTGTTATTTCTAATAATTTTCACCTTCATTTCTTTTTTATTAAAATTGTATTTCCTTGCACATTCTGTATCTCTTGAGCATTATCTGTTGTGTGATTGTTCATGGCCAGGTTTTCTTTCTGAAATTTTCAAAATTTTCAAATTCTTTCATTTCTGTTACCTCATTTTTTAGTTTTTCTGAATAATAATGTTCTTCCACGTTTTCTGTCGTTCTCTAGGATATAATTTTTACCTGTTGTTTTTACCTGTTTTTACCTGTTGTAATGGGTCATTCTGTTCCTTGTGTCTTATGACATAGAATTTGACCCCAGTCCTTTCATGTTGTTCATTTTATGATACGTTTTCCTGAGCTTTTCGGAGTGAGGGAGGGGTCAGGGTAGATTTTCTAGCCATGCTACTCTAGACCCCCTTCTTTTTTTAAAAATGGTTTTATAAATATATATATATATATTTCTATTTTCTGAGATCTGGCTCTTTTTCACTCACCCACTTTCATCTGGATCCTCTCTCTGTTTTGCCCTAGTTGTGCCTGTGTTAATCACTTGGAATTCTTCTCCCAGAAATTTCGTTTCGGTTACAGGGCTTTTCCCAGGAAGGAGGACTTCAGCCTCTTGTTTGAGTCTGCTCTCATCATTTCTTAGACTGTTTCGTCCCTTTCATTTGCAGCTATCCTCAAACTGCCTTTCTAAATTCTAGAGATTCGTGACTTGGGGTTCTCCTCCTTCAGTTACCCAGTTACTTCTGCCCATTTCCTTCAGCAGATATGCTAAGAACATGTCAGTCCTATAGTTGGTGATTTAACCAGATTTAACCTTCTTGTATTTGAGAATTCATGGGTGTGCCTTATCACCCATTGTTGTAGATTTTGTCTGTTGGGTTTTGGTTTGACTGTCCTGGTAACTTTTTTTTTTTTTTTTTTTGGTGAAGTGAAAGATTCTAGATTAAAAAAATTCATTGAAAGATTTTATTCAAGAGAATTGCAACACAGGTTTGCATTAAAAAAAGAATGCTCTGGCTACATTATGGAAAACTGGTTCAGTGCATAGGAGACTAGTTAGGAGACTAGTAATGATCCAGTTGACATGATGGTGGCTTAGTAGTCTAGGATGGTGGCGGTAAGGCTGGAAGGTTTGAATCCTATTTTGTTGACCTTGTTGGATGTCAGAGAATTGCAGAGTGAGTAGACATGGACGATCTACCAGGATTGGGGCTCTTGAACTGTTTGGGTGGTTGCACTGTTTCCTGGTACTGGGGATATTCATGGAAGCGTAGGTGGTGGGTTTTTCTGTGGGGGAAGATCAGGGAGCAGATGTGGTATTTATAAGCGCTGAGTTTGAGGCCTTGCAGTAATCTGTCCCCTATCCCTAAATTTACACATAGGCACACATATTTTAATTCTTCATTGAGCCCTTTCCTGACCCTCTCATCATGTCTCTTTCTGATATAGAACTTTATTATTTATTTTCCTATCTTAACAGTTAACACATTTGTATTACTGCGTGTTATTACCATCTTTTCCCTAGACCAGCTGCTGGCAAACTTTTCTTAAAAGGACAGGTAGTAAATATTACAGGCTTTGAGGGGCCGAGAGACAAAAATAAAGGTATCATATAGACATTTACTATCCTTTATACTGTAATCACTTAAAAATGTACAAACTATTCCTGTGGGGCCCTGCAAAAGTAGACAGCTTGCCAGAATTGGCCCACAGGCTACGGTTTGCTGACCACTGTACTAGACTATTGGAGAAGGCAATGGCACCCCACTCCAGTACTCTTGCCTGGAAAATCCCATGGATGGAGGAGCCTGGTAGGCTGCAGTCCATGGGGTCGCTAAGAGTCGGACACGACTGAGCAACTTCACTTTCACTTTTCACTTTCATGTATTGGAGAAGGAAATGGCAACCCACTCCAGTGTTCTTGCCTGGAGAATCCCAGGGACAGGGGAGCCTGGTGGGCTGCCGTCTATGGGGTCGCACAGAGTCAGACATGACTGAAGCGACTTAGCAGCAGCAGCAGCAACAGCAGCAGCAGCAGCACTAGACTATAATTGCTATATTTGCCTCCTAGTTGCAGGCATGTTGTGTGGAGCATTTAGGTTGGATTTAGTAAATTTCTGAAGAAAGAGTGAATATTGTACTTACAGATTTGAAGCCCAGGCGAGAGAGCAGAATAGATACTTGGGAGTGGTCTTCAAATTGTAATTGAAGACGTAAGAGTAGATGAGATCACTTGGTAAGAATGTAAGGAAGGAGAGGCCCTAAGATGAAGCCTTTTTCTATAACTTAAACAGAGTGGAGAGTAAATGATGACTAATTCAAAGGTACTTGTGCCATAGATGATAGTACCTATTGCTGACTGACCTAAGCCATTTGGCCGTTTACACCCATAGGTTCTTTTGGATGAATAGAAGGCCTTTAACTGTATAAATAGGTGAGGGTAATAGGCGATTTTCCTTAGAAATTTTACTACCAGTGAGTTATACTATTATTATTATTGTTGTTTTTGGCCATGCTGTATGACTTGTGGGATCTTAGTTCCCCAATCAGGGATTGAACCCAGGTCTTCAGTGAAAGTGCTGAGTCCTAACCATTGAACTGCCAGGGAATTCCCAGTGAGTTATAATAAAATAAGCCTTAGACAGAATTTGCTGTTAATTCTTACACAAGTGTGTCTTGGCGAGCAGTCACAAGAAGTCATGGAGCTTGTTTTATGAGGTTAGCTCTTTTAGATCCTGAACTACCACCTAGCAATAAAACTTAACCCTGAAGGAGACCCGGGTTCGATCCCTGGGTTGGGAAGATCCCCTGGAGAAGGAAATGGCAACCCACTCCAGTATCCTTTCCTGGAAAATCTTATGGACAGAGGAGCCTGGTGAACTGCAGTCTATGGGGTCGCAAAGAGTCGGGCACGACTGAGCGACTAACACTAAGACACCAGGAAGATCTGACTAGAATTAGGGAACAAAATCTTTCAAGATGAGGTGGGCCACAGAATCACTTAGACTCAAAAACTTCTCTGTAGGGCTTGTCAGATTCTTAAACTGCAAACAGGTAAGACTCAAGGCACTTGTACAGTATACCTAGTTAATCCATATGTCTTGAACAAATCCAATTCAGCAATAAAAAATCATTTCCAACATCTCTTACGTTAATTAACAAACAAGTGTCTAAATTCAGAAGTTGATATTCGAAGCCCTTACTAATTGGGAATTAACTCCTGATTTGGGCACTTCACATGCTAACTAACCTCCTCTGAAGTGTAGATTCCTCATTTATTTAGAGTACTTTAGAAGTTAACCCACCACTTCTAGCCTTGTTGAAGTAGTATTTTGATGGAAATTACAGTGTGGCAGTAACTTGATCATATTTTCGAAGAGATAGGCTGCTTGAAGCTTTTTTGTTGTCTACTATCTTGTTTTTTTAATTAATTAATTTATTTATTTATTTTTGACTGCGCTGGATCTTCTTGCTGCCTTCAGGCTTTCTCTGCTTGTAGAGAGCGGTGGCTACTCTCCAGTTGCCGTTCATGGGCATCTCTTTGCGGCGGCTTCTCTTGCTGCAGAGCACGTGCTCCCGGGCTTCAGTAGTTGCAGCACATGGGCTTAGTTGCTCCGCTCCAGGTGGGATCTTCCTGGACCAGGGATCGAACATGTCCCCTGTGTTGGCAGGCGTATTCTTAACCACTGGACCACCAGGGAAGTCCTTGTGTACTCTCTTTAAACAGTTTGTAAACAAGTGAGTGTAGTAGTTATTACAATCAGAATACCTTTCTCTTCCAGTTTTAGTTAACGGTTGGATTAGGCAAACAGTTTATACAGGCAGATTTTGACTATTGGTAGTTTTTCAGGTGAATAAAGACAGCTTTCTTTATAGAGTGATCAGATAACACTTCATTAATATTTGTATTTGCTCAACATTTATTATAATTTGTATGATTAGTCAATACATAAAGCATTCTCTGTATTAATAGTGTTGAAGCCTAAACCCAGAAACATTAAATATAGAATTATATTCAGGGCTATTTCTTTTTAGTGTTGAACCTTATTAGAAGTAATAGTTTTAGCAGTTTCTCTTTCCATCACATCAAATAAATGTTACTAATTTGAATTTTGTTTGGCAGTTTCCTTTACATTAAATATATATCTGTCTTTAAGCATGAGTTTATATCTAGATTAATATTTCAGTGTATTTAACAAAGTTTATAATTTGGGTTCCATGGGATTCTTTTTCCTACAAAGAGATTAATTTATCACTGCAGTTTAAGAAAACTTGACAGAGGCACAATAACAAAAGATCATTAAATGGAATAATATTAATAACATATTGCATCTAGCAGTATATTAAAATAATAATACACCATGACATGTGGCCTTTAATCGAAAAATGTAAACATTTACTGTATTTGTATATGTAATCAAATAATCCATTATATCACTGTGTTAAGGGGAGAAGGGATATATGTGCTGTCCTTAGTCGCTCATTCATATCCGACTCTGCAAAACCATAGACTGCAACACACCAGGCTCCTCTGTCCATGGGGATTCTGCAGGCAAGAATACTGGAGTGGGTTGCCATGCCCTCCTCCAGGGGATCTTCCCAACCCAGGGATTGAACCTAGGTCTCCTGTGTTGCAGGCGGATTCTTTACCAGCTGAACTACCAGAGATATCTAGTTATTTTAATAATTGCTATTAAGACATTTATGAGAGAGCCTCTTAGTAAACTTAGAAGGATACTTCTTTATCTTTTGATACAAAATACCTGTCTAAAGTTTATTTTCATTTTTATGTGATTTTTAAGGTCATAACAATGACTAATTTACTTTTTTGAAACATTAATTGTTTGAGATAGACTACATTAGTTGCAGGCTTAAAAAATTGGTTCTGGCTGACTTAAAAGCAAAATCATATTGGAAGACTATGAGGTAGTTCATCGACTGAGTAGAGACACCAGGTAACTAGGAATATAGCAAGTTCAGAAATAGGCATGGCTCACTGCCTTGTCCAGATACTTCCTTTGGTAATTAACATGCTTTTTAAAAAAATTTCCCCCTTTCTATTTTGCTCTGAGTTCAGAGTTACAGGGAAGAGTTCTGTTGGCAGAGTTGGAGCTCATGCTGTTGATGCTAGGAGAGAGTGAGATGATTTTCTTTTTTCTTTTTTTGGAGATGCTTTAATAGATGGTCCATCAAGACTACACAGTGGAGAGTATATAATTCCCCATAGAAACCTGGGTGCAGTTAGGACAGGGGCATGGGTCTTAGGCAGCTGAGCTCTGTCTCCCACTCCCCACAGAACTAAGCAACAGGTATCCAGTAAAATAGATAGGAGTTTTGACTTTTTAGCTTCCTATAGTTCATCATTTAAAGTCTAAAACTGATTAATCCTTAATCTTTAAGAACAAAATCTAAAAAAAATAAATGCCAGAGACCTTAATTTATACTAGCAGTATCAATATTTAGATAATGAAATTTTTGTTTTTCTTACAGACAATGCGAAGACACAGAAATGAAGTGACAGTTGAATTGCGAAAGGTAAGAGTGATTTGTGTTTAATTAAAAAATAGATTTTTTTCTGATGTTAAAACTTTGTATAACTTGAATAATGAAAATACTATGGCAGATTAGTGGGCATCCCTAAAACTATACAGCATAGAAACATATGGTTAAATAATTTATGATGGTATACATTTTTAGTACCTTCCATTTATTGAGGTGTTAGGTACTGGGTGAAGTACTGTCCCACTGTCATTGAAATTCTCATAACATCTGGTAAAGTTAGATACTGTTTGTTAAAGACATTTAGAGAAATAAATAACAATAGAATAACCTTATATTCTACCAGTTGGATGCAACTGCTGTTAAAAATTTGTTTTCTTCCATTACTTTTGAATTGCCCTTGATTAGATTGTGTTTTTATGCAAGCACATTTTATTTTTTTAAGCACATTTTATTTTAAGCAAATTTTAATTATCAATTAAGTAAGTACACATAATAAATTCTGTCTATATACCCACGTACATTTAAAAAATAGATTTGAAACTTCTAAATCTGTGTGTTTGTCTTAGGTTAGATTTTCTTCATCTGATTCACTCCTAAAACTCACATATTATCTTAAATCTTTCCAGTTTCAGAGAAAGACTATCTTGATTCAGAGAGTACACACTCTCTTAGTGAGTCACTAAAATTAAATGGACTTCCCTGGTGGCTCAGACGTTAAAGCATCTGTCTACAATGCGGGAGACCTGGGTTCAGACCCTGGTTTGGGAAGATCCCCTGGAGAAGGAAATGGCAATCCACTCCAGTACTATTGCCTGGAAAATCCCATGGACGGAGGAGCCTGGTAGGCTACAGTTTATGGGGTCGCAAAGAGTCGGACACAACTGAGCGACTTCACTTCACTTAGTACATTTATTTACTCAGTAAGTCTTTAATACCCACTTTGTGTCATGAATTTTTACTCAGCATTGATATTATGCTACTTGGTATAGTATATAGTTCCTGAGATCCATTCTTCCATACCCCTTCTGACCCATTTTTTATTAAATTTGAAAAATACTTGCTAATCTCAGTTCTTTCGACTCCTTAGCTTCATGGATACTCAGAGATTAACCTCAGTGATTTGTCAGTTTTCAGATCGTTGGGTCATTTGGACCAGAGAACTGAACTAAGCCTTAGCTTTTAATAAAGTGAGTGAGGTGAGCTCCTTGCCAATCTTAAACACTTTGGACTTAGCTTCTTTTTCTTTTTAACTTTTTATTAGCACATACATACAAAATATCAACACAACTTAAGTGTACAGCTTGATGAATTTTCACAAAGTGAACACATCTGTATCCTAAGGCCCCTTCACAGTTAGTGCTATGCCCCAAGGTAACCATTACCCTGATTTCTAATGTTATAGGTTATTTTGCAGATTTTGAACTTTATATAAATGGAATAGTATGTGTCCTTTTGTATTTGGTTTTTCATTCATCTTGTGAAGATCATTCTCTGTAGGAGAGCCACTAGGAATAAAATTGAAATTAAATAATTATTCATTTTTTGTTAGCTCTTCATATTACATCAACTCTCTCCCCAGATATAAGCCTTCATTTTCCCTTAACTTTTCATGCTTGGAATACAATTCTGAGACTTTTGTATTGGTCTTGGTATTATTCAGAATTCGCTCCTGTTTTAAGCTTTTTAGCTCTTCTGATACGCTTATAAATCTAAGCTCTTATATTTACTTGGTGATTTGTTTCTCTTATATTAATAGTTGTGCTCCCTCTGTATTTAATTTATAGAATTAAAGTTTCTTCCTTGCCAGAGTACATCTTTTCTTAATATCCACCTTGGTTTCTTTGGAGATCACTTTTTTTTTTAAACTTTTATTTTATATTGGAGTATAATTGATTAACAATGTTGTGTTTGTTTCAGCTGTACAGCAGAGTTATTCACTTAAACATATACTTGTATCTGTTCTTTATCAAATTCTTTTCCATTCAGGTTTTTAAGAATACTGAGCGAGTTCCCTGTGATACACAGTAGGTCCTTGTTGGTTGTGTGCTCAGTGGCTTTAGTCCTGTCCAACTCTTTGCAACCTTGTGGACTGTAGCCCACCAGGCTTCTCTGTTCTTGGGATTTTCCCAGCAAGAATACTGGAGTGGGTTGCCATGCCCTTCTTTAGGGGATCTTCCTGACCCAGGGATCAAATCCGTGTGGTGGTTGTGGTGGTGGTTTAGTCTAGAGACCTCTTTCTTAGCTCTTCATTTTTTCCCTTCTGGATAACATTATTTCCTTTCTAATTACTCTGATTAATTCCTGAAAAAAATGCTTGTAGGATGATCAAAATAAAATTAACTGAAGAAATTTCAGGCAGTTCCTTATTTCACATTTCCGAATTCCTTGAGTAAGCAGCAGAAAGTGACCCCTTCCTGAAACAAAGCATAGACTTCAAAGCTTAATTGATTTTGATGTACTTCTTCAGAGGTGTGAAGAGCCCTTCAAAAGAAGATTCTTCCACTGTTTAAGGACAAAGTGTCTGTCTTTGATTTCAGCCTTGTTATCTCTATTGCTCCATTGAGGAGAAAATCACAGCATTGTTATTACTGACACTGAGATTGTTGAAAATACAAGGGAGCTAGTTCCCAGAGTTTCTTAGATTAGCTCTACACGTTTCTACTAGATGGTCAGCTTTTAAATTGAATATGTTAACCACACTCCTCCCATCCAACCCCAGCTTCCCTCACCCCAGTACTCCTAGGTCTCTTCCCCAGCCCATCTCAAAATGCTTAGTCAGATTTTGGACATGTAGTTGAAAGTGTTAGTCACTTCATTGTGTCCACCTCTTTGCAACCCCATGGACTGTAGCTCCTCTGTCCGTAGAATTCTCCAGGCAAGAATACTGGAGTGGGTTGCCATTCCCTTCTTCAGAAGATCTTCCCAACCTAGGGACTGAAGCTGGGTCTCCTGCATTGCAGACAGATTTTTTTTTCTACCGTCTGAGCCACCAGGGAGGCCTGGCATGCTGCGATTCTTGGGGTCGCAAAGAGTCGGACACAACTGAGCGACTGAAATGAACTGAACTGAACTGAGCCACCAAGGAATCGCAGACATGTAGTTGGTAAATGAAAGTGAAAGTCACTCAGTCATGTCCAACTCTTTGCAACCCCATGGACTATGCAGTCCATTCTCTAGGCCAGGATACTGGAGTGGGTAGCCTTTCCCTTCTCCAGGGAATCTTCCCAACCCAGGAATTGAACCCAGGTCTCCTGCATTGCAGGTGAATTCCTTACCAGCTAAGCCACAAGGGAAGCCCAGGAATACTGGAGTGGGTAGCCTGTCCCTTCTCCAGTGGATCTTCCTGACCCAGGAATCAAACCGGGGTCTGGAATTGTGATATCTTAAATTTTTACTTAAATTTACATCGCTTATTGAAATTTTACGAAAAACACTTTAGTTATAGAGTAGTGCTATTCAGAAGACCTGATCTGTGACAAGTCAGGGAGCTTGTCTCAAAATAATAAACAAATCTAAAGCAGAGGAATGGATCAGTGAGCTGGAAGATAAAATGGTGAAATTAACTTCTGAAGAGCAGAATAAAGTAAAAAGAATGGAAAGAACTGAGGATAGTTTCAGAGACCGCTGGGACAATATCAAACACACCAACATTCGAGTTATAGGGATCCCAGAAGAAGAGAAAAAGAAAGGATATGAGAAAATTTTCAAAGAGATTATAGTTGAAAATTTCCCCAGCATGGAAAAGGAAATAGTGAATCAAGTCTAAGAGGCACAGAGAGCCCCATACTGGATAAACCCAAGGAGAAATATGCCAAGACACATACTAATCAAACTAACAAAGACTAAACACAAAGAAAAAATATTAAAAGCAGCCAGGGAAAAGCAACAAGTAACATACAAGGGAAGCCCCATATGTTTAACAGTTGATCTTCCAACAGAAACTCTGCAGGCTAGAAGGGAATGGAAGGATGTATTTAAAGTACTAAAAGGGAAAAATCTACAACCAAGATTGCTGTACCCAGCAAGGATCTTATTCAGAATTGATGGAGAAATAAAAAGCTTTACAGACAAGCAAAAGTTAAGAGAATTCAGTACCACCAAACCAGCTTTACAGCAAATGTTAAAGGGACTTATATAGTCAAGAAATACAAAAGAAGAAAAAAGATCTACAAAATCGACCTCAAACAATTTAAAAATGGCAATAGGAACATATATATCAATAATTACTTCAAATGTAAATGGATTAAATGCTCCAACCAAAAGACACAGACTAGCTGAATGGATCCAAAAACAAGATCCATATATACGCTGTCTTCAAGAAATGCACTTCAGACCTAAAGACACATATAGACTGAAAGTGACAGGATGAAAAAATATATTCCATGCAGATGGGAAGCAAAAGAAAGCTGGAGTAGCAATCCTCATGTCACACAAAATAGACCTTAAAATAAAGAATATTGCAAGAGATAAGGAAGGACACTACATAATGATCAAGGGATCAGTCCAAGAGGAAGACATAGCAATTGTAAATATCTGTGCACCCAACATAGGAGCACCTCCATACACAAGACAAGCACTAACAGACATAGAGGAGAAATTGACAGTAACACAATAATAGTAGGAGACTTTAACACCCCACTCACACCAATGGACAGATCATCAAAACAAAATTAATAAGGAAACACAAGTCTTAAATGATACAGTAGATGAGACAGATCTCACTGATATCTTTAGGACATTCCATCCAAATGCAGAAGAATACAAGTGCACATGGAACATCTCCAGGATAGACCACATCTTAGGTCACAAATCAAACCTCAGTAAATTTAAGAAAATTAAAATCATATCAAGTATCTTCTCCGACCACAATGCTATGAGACTAGATATCAATTAACAAGAAAAAGCTATAAGAAACACAGGGGAGATTAGACAATGCGTTTCTAAATAACCAGCAGGTTACTGAAGAAGTCAAAAGGGAAGTTAAAAAAATTTCTAGAAACAAATGACAAAACACGACAAAACCTATGGGATGCAACAAAAGCAGTTAAGAGGGAAGTTTATAGCAATACAATCCTACCTCAAGAAACAAGAAAAACATCGAATAGACAACCTAACTTTACACCTAAAACAACTGGAAAAAGAACAAAAAACCGCCAAAGTTAGTAGATGGAAAGAAATCAGAAAGATCCAAGCAGAAATAAATGAAAAAGAAATGAAAGAATAAAGATTAATACAACTAAAAGCTGGTTCTTTGAGAAGATAAACAAAATTGACAAATCCTTAGCCAGACTCATCAAGAAAAAAAGAAGAATCAAATCAACAAAATTAGGAATGAAAAAGGAGAGGTTACAACAGACAATGCAGAAATACAGAGGATTATAAGAGACTATTATGAACAACAATATGGCAATAAAATGGATATCCTGGAAGAGATGGACAGATTCTTAGAAAAGTTCAATCTTCCAGGACTGAACCAGGAAGAAACAGAAATTATGAACAACCCAATTACAAGCACTGGAATTGAAGCTGTGATCAAAAATCTCCCAAAGAACAAAAGCCCAGGACCAGATGGCTTCACAAGAAAATTCTCTCAAACATTTAGAGAAGAGCTAATGCCTATCCTTCTAAATCCTTCAAGAAACTGCAGAGGAAGGAATACCTCCAAACTCATTCTACAAGGCCACCATCACCCTAATACCAAAACCAGACGAAAACAACACAAGAAAACTACAGGCCACTATCACTGATGAACATAGATGCAAAAATCCTCAACAAAATTTTAGCAAACAGAATTCAGCAACACATCAAAAAGCTCATACACCATGATCAAGTTGGGTTTATTCCAGGAATGCAAGGATTCTTCAATATACACAAATCAATCAATGTGGTACACCATATTAACAAATTGAAAGATAAAAACCATAATGTAATCTAAATAGATGCAGAAAAAGCCTTTGACAAAATTCAGCACCTATTTATGATTAAAACTCTTCAAAAAATGGGCATAGAAGGTACCAACCTCAACATAGTAAAGGCAATATATGATAAGCCTGTAGCAAACAGAATTCTCAATGGTGAAAAACTGAAAGCATTCCCCCTAAGATCAGGAACAAGACAAGGGTGTCCACTTTCACCATTATTCAACATAGTTCTGGATGTCTTAGCTACAACAATCAGAGAAGAAAACTAAAAGGAATCCAGGTCAGAAAAGAAGTAAAGCTCTCACTGTTTACAGATGACATGATACTATACATAGAAAACCCTGAAGATAGTATCAGAAAATACTAGAGCTAATCAGTGAATTTAGCAAAGTTGCAGGATACAAAATCAATACACAGAAATCACTTGCATTTCTATATACTAACAATGAAAAATCAGAAGGAGAAATTAAGGAATCAATCCCATTCACCATTGCAACAGAAATAATTAAATATCTAGGAATAAACTTACCTAAGCAGACAAAAGAACTGTTCACAGAAAATTGTAAGACACTAATGAAAGAAATCAAAGACAACATAAACAGATGGAGAGATACTCCATGTTCCTGGGTACGAAGAATCAATATTGTGAAAATGACTATACTACCAAACGCAATCTACAGATTCAATGCGATCCCTATCATTACCATTGACATTTTTCACAGAACTGGAACAAAACAATCTCACAATTCATATAGAAACAAAAAGACCCTGAATAGCCAAAGCAGTCTTGAGAAAGAAGAATGGAGCTGGAGGAATCAACCTTCTTGACTTCAGATTATACTACAAAGCTATAGTCATCAAGACAGTATAGTACTGGCACAAAAACAGAAATACAGACCAACGGAACAAGGTAGAAAGCCCAGAAGTAAACCCATGCACTTATGGGTACCTTATTTTTGACAGAGGAGGCAAGAATATACAATGGAGCAGAGATAGCCTCTTCAATAAATGGTTCTGGGAAAAGTGGACAGCTACATGTAAAAGAATGAAATTTGAATACTTCCTAATACCATACACAAAGATAAACTCAAAATGGTTTAAAGACCAGAAACTATAAAACTCTTAAAGGAAAACATAGGAAGAACACTCAGTGACATAAATCAAAGCAAGATCCTCTTTGACCCACCTCCTCAGTTCAGTTCAGTTCAGTTGCTCAGTCGTGTCCGACTCTTTGCGATGCCATGAATTGCAGCACGCCAGGCCTCCCTGTCCATCACCAACTCCCGGAGTTCACTCAGACTCACGTCCATCAAGTCAGTGATGCCATCCAGCCATCTCATCCTCTGTCATCCCCTTCTCCTCCTGCCCCCAATCCCTCCCAGCATCAGAGTCTTTTCCAGTGAGTCAACTCTTCACATGACCCACCTCCCTAGAGTAATGGAAATAAAAACAAAAGTAAACTAGTGGGACCTGATTCAACTTAAAAGCTTTTGCACAGCAAAGGAAAGTATAAGTAAAGTGAAACCCTAACCCTCAGAATGGGAGAAAATCATAGCAAATGAAGCAACTGACAAAGGATTAATTTCTAAAATATACAAGCAGCTCACACAACTCAATGCCAGAAAAACAACGCAATCAAAAAGTGGGGAAAAGACCTAAACAGACATTTCTCCAAAGAAGTCATACAGATGGCTAACAAACACATGAAAAGATGCTGAACATCGCTCATTATTCAGTTCAGTCGCTCAGTCGTGTCTGACTTTTTGGGACCTCATGAATTGCAGCACACCAGGCCTCCCTGTCCATCACCAATTCCTGTAGTGCACCCAAACTCATATCCATCAAGTCGGTGATACCATCCAACCATCTCATCCTCTGTCGTCCCCTTCTCCTCCTGCCCCCAATCCCTCGCAGCATCAGTCTTTTCCAGTGAGTCAACTCTTCACATGAGGTGGCCAAAGTATTGGAGTTTCAGCTTTAGCATCATTCCTTCCAAAGAACACCCTGGACTGATCTCCTTTAGAATGGACTGCTTGGATCTCCTTGCAGTCCAAAGGACTCTCAAGAGTCTTCTCCAACACCACAGTTCAAAAGCATCAATTCTTCGGCGCTCAGCTTTCTTCACAGTCCAACTCTCACATCCGTACATGACCACTGGAAAAACCATAGCCTTGACTAGACGGACCTTTGTTGGCAAAGTAATGTCTCTGCTTTTCAATATGCTCTCTAGGTTGGTCATAACTTTCCTTCCAAGGAGTAAGCGTCTTTTCATTTCATGACTGCAGTCACCATCTGCAGTGATTTTGGAGCCCCCAAAAATAAAGTCTTACACTGTTTTCACTGTTACCCCATCTATTTCCCATGAAGTGATGGAACCAGATGCCATGATCTGGTTTTCTGAGTGTTGAGCTTTAACACGCTAATTATTAGATAAATGCAAATTAAAACTACAATGAGATATCAGATATCACCTCGCACCAGTTAGAATGGCCATCATCAAAAAGTTTACAAACAATAAATGCTGGAGAGGGTGTGGAGAAGAGGGAATGCTCTTGCACTGTTGGTGTGAATGTAAATTGATACAGCCACTATGGAAGATGGTATGGAGATTCCTTTAAAAACTAGGAATAAAACCACCATGTGATCCAGCAATCCCACTCCTAGGGATATACCCTGAGGAAACCAAAATTGAGAAAGACACATGTATCCCATTGTTCACTGCAGCACTATTGGCAGTAGCTAGAACCTGGAAGCAACCTGGATGTCCATCAACAGATGAATGGATAAAGAAGTTGTGGTACATATACACAATGGAATATTACTCAGCCATAAAAGAACACATTTGAGTCAGTTCCAATCTGATGGATGGACCTAGAACCTACTATAGAGAATGAAATATTCAGAAAGAGAGACATAAATATCATATTCTAATGCATATATACGGAATCTAGAAAAATGGTACTAAAGAATTTATTTACAGGGCAGCAGTGGAGAAACAGACATAGAGAATAGACTTATGGACTTGAGGAGAGGGGAGGAGAGGGTGAAATGTATGGAAAGAGTAACCAGGAAACTTACATTACCATATGTAAAACAGATCAGTTCAGTTCAGTCACTCAGTTGTGTCCGACTCTCTTGTGACCCCATGAACCACAGCATGCCAGGCCTCCCTGTCCATCACCAACTTCCGGAGTCCACCCAAACCCATGTCCATCAAGTTGGTGATGCCATCCAACCATCTCATCCTCTCCTGCCCTCAATCTTTCCCAGCATCAGGGTCTTTTCAAATGAGTCAGCTCTTTGCATCAGGTGGCCAAAGTATTGGAGTTTCAGCTTCAACATCAGTCCTTCCAATGAACACCCAGGACTGATCTCCTTTAGGATGGACTGGTTGGATCTCCTTCCAGTCCAAGGGACTCTCAAGAGTCTTCTCCAACACCACAGTTCAAAAGCATCAATTCTTCAGCGCTCAGCTTTCTTCACATTCCAACTCTCACATCCATTCATGACCACTGGAAAAACCATAGCCTTGACTAGACGGACCTTTGTTGGTAAAGTAATGTCTCTGCTTTTGAATATGCTATCTAGGTTGGTCATAGCTTTCCTTCCAAGGAGTAAGCATCTTTTAACTTCATTGCTGCAATCACCATCTGCAGTGATTTTGGAGCCCAGAAAAATAAAGTCGGCCACTGTTTCCACTGTTTCCCCATCTATTTTCCATGAAGTGATGGGACCAGATGCCATGATCTTTGTTTTCTGAATGTTGAGCTTTAAGCCAGTTTTTTCACTCTCCTCTTTCACTTTCATCAAGAAGGTCTTTAGTTCTTCTTCACTTTCTGCCATAAGGGTGGTGTCATCTGCATATCTGAGGTTATTGATATTTCTCTCAGCAATCTTGATTCCAGCTTGTGCTTCCTCCAGCCCAGCGTTTCTCATGATGTACTCTGCATATAAGTTAAATAAGCAGGGTAACAATATACAGCCTTGACGTACTCCTTTTCCTATTTGGAACCAGTCTGTTGTTCCATGTCCAGTTCTAACTGTTGCTTCCTGACCTGCATACAGATTTCTCAAGAGGCAGGTCAGGTGGTCTGGTATTCTAATCCCTTCAGAATTTTCCACAGTTTGTTGTGATCCACACAGTCAAAGGCTTTGGTGTAGTCAATAAAGCAAAAGTAGATGTTTTTCTGGAACCCTCTGTCTTTTTCGATGATCCAGTGGATGTTGGCAATTTGAGCTCTGGTTCCTCTGCCTTTTCTAAATCCAGCTTGAACATCTGCAAATTCATGGTTCATGTACTGTTGAAGCCTGGCTTGGAGGGTTTTGAGCATCACTTTACTAGTGTGTGAGATGAGTGCATTTGTGTGGTAGTTTGAGCATTCTTTGGCATTGCCTTTCTTTGGGATTGGAATGAGAACTGACCTTTTCCAGCCCTATGACCACTGCTGAGTTTTCCAAATTTGCTGGCATATTGAGTGCAGCACTTTCACAGCATCATCTTTTAGGATTTGAAATAGCTCAAGTGGAATTCCATCACCTCCACTAGCTTTGTTCATAGTGATTCTTCCTAAGACCCACTTGACTTCACATTCCAGGATGTCTGGCTCTAGGTGAATAATGACACCATTGTTGTTATCTGGGTCACGAAGATCTTTTTTGTATAGTTCTTCTGTGTTTTCTTGCCACCTCTTCTTCCTGTCTTCGCCTTCTGTTAAGTCCATACTGTTTCTGTCCTTTATTGTGCCCATCTTTGTGTGAAATGTTCCCCTAATATGTCGAATATTCTTAAAGAGATCTCTAGTCTTTCCCATTCTATTGTTTTCCTCTACTTCTTTCCATTGGTCACTGAGGAAAGCTTTCTTTTCTCTCCTTGCTATTCTTTAGAACTCTGCTTTCAAATTTGTCTTTTTTCCTTTTCTCCTTTGTCTTTCGTTTTTCTTCTTTTTTCAGCTAATTTGTAAGGCCTCCTTAGACAACCATTTTGCCTTTTTGGATTTCTTTTTCTTGGAGATGGTCTTGATCACTGCCTCCTGTACAGTGTCCGAAACCTCCGTCCATAGTTCTTCAGGCACTCTGTCTATTAGATCTAATCCCTTGAATCTATTTGTGACTTCCATATATTTGTAAGAGATTTCATTTAGGTCATTCCTGAATGGTCTAGTGGTTTTCCCTACTTTCTTCAGTTTAAGTCTGACTTGGGGCTTCCCTCATAGCTCAGTCAGTAAAGAATCTGCCTTCAGTGCAGGAGCCGTGGGTTCGACTCCTGGGTTGGGAAGATCACCTGGAGAAGGAAATGACAACCCACTCCACTATTCTTACCTGGAGAATTCCATGGACGACGCAGAGTCGGACACAACTGAGCAACTAACACTTTCATTTTCATTTTGCAATAAGGGGTTCATGATGTGGGCCACAGTCAGCTCCCAGTGTTGTTTTTGCTGACTGTATAGAGCTTCTCTTATCTTTGGCTGCAAAGAATATAATCAGTCTGATTTTGGTATTGATTATCTGGTGATCCCCATACGTAGAGTCTTCTCTTTTGTTGTTGGAAGAGGGTGTTTGCTGTGACCAGTGCATTCTCTTGGCAAAACTCTGTTAGCCTTTGCCCTGTTTCATTTTCTAGTCGAAGGCCAAATTTGCCTGTTACTCCAGGTATCTCTTGACTTCCTACTTTTGCATTCCAGTCCCTTATAATGAACATCTTTTTTGGGTGTTAGTTCTAGAAGGTCTTGTAGGTCTTCATCAAACCATTCAACTTCAGCTTCTTCAGCATTACTAGTTGGGGCATAGACCTGGATTACTGTGATATTGGGCTGCCCTTATAGCTCAGTTGATTTATCATCTGCCTGCAATGCAGGAGTCCCGGTTCAATTCCTGGATTGGGAATATCCCCTGGAGAAGGAAATGGCAACCCACTCCAGTATTCCTGCCTGGAGAATCCCATGGACAGTAGATCCTGGTAGGATGGCGAGAGTTGGACACAACTTAGCGACTAAACCACCACCATCACTACCACTGTGATACTGAATGATCTGCCTTGAAAACGAACAAAGATCATTCTGTTGTTTTTGAGATTGCATCCAAGTACTACATTTTGGACTCTTTTGTTGCCTATGAGGGCTACTCCATTTCTTCTAAGGGATTTTTGCCCACAGTAATAGATACAATGGTCATCGGAGTTAAATTCACCCACTACAGTCCATTTTAGTTCACTGGTTCGTAAAATGTCAATGTTCACTCTTGCCATCTCCTGTTTGACCACTTCTAATTTACTTTGATTCATGGACCTAACATTCCAGGTTCCTATGCAGTATTGCTCTTTACAGCATTGGACTTTCCTTCCATCACCAGTCACATCCACAACTGGGCGTTATTTTTTCTTTGTCTCTGTCTCTTCATTCTTTCTGGAGTTATTTCTCCACTGATTTCCAGTAGCATATTGGGCACCTACCGACCTGGGGAGTTCATCTTTCAATGTCATATCTTTTTGCCTTTACATATTGCTTATGGGCTTCTCAAGGCAAGACTACTGAAGTGATTTGCCATTCCCTTCTCCGGTGGACCACATCCGACCGTCTTGGGTGACCTACACAGCATGGCTCATAGTTTCATTGAGTTAGACAAGGCTGTGGTCCATGTGATCAGATTAATTAGTTTTCTGTGATTGTGGTTTTCATTCTTTCTGCCCTCTGCTGGATACAGATAAGAGACTTCCTGATAGGAGAGACTGACTGAGGGGGAAACTGGGTCTTATTCAGATGTGTGAGGCTGTGCTCAGTAAATCTTTAATCCGGTTTTTTGTTGATGGGTGGGGCTGTGTTTCCTCCCTGTTTTTTGACCTGAGGCCAAACTATGGTGGAAGTAATGGAGATAATGGGTGACCTCCTTCCAAACATCCCCTGCAGTCAGTGCCCACCCTGCAGCAGGCCACCGCTGACCCACGCCTCCGCTGGAGACTCCTGGACACTCTCGGGCAAGTCTGGGGCAGTCTCTAGCTGAAAAATGGCAGAACTGAGTTTTTAAGCATTGTGCTATAATGCCTCTTAATGTAAATATTTAAGTTTTTTGATGTACTAAGTGGCCGTTCCATGTGGTTCAAACAGTTGTCAGAAAACAGAAGATCTAAGAAGTATTAAGTACATATATGAGGCAACAGATTAATAATGGATTTCTAAAGGAACTTTAAAATGGATCTAGTCTGTGTGTATGTGTTTGGAGATAAAGTAGGTATTGCAACTAGGCCAGTTTCCATATCCTCTGAGCTCCCCTCCCACTTGATTAAAGAAAAAGATACCTTTTATAGATGCTGAACTTACTATAGCACAGTCTCTAAGAGGGTAAAGATCTCTAAGTGACAAGCAAAAGGACAGTTGAAGTTGCTGGTTTTGGTGATTAATCACATCACCAGCAATCTGCCCATGGATTGATCATCTTAACTTTGGTTGTACATATTTTTTGTTAAGAGTAAAGTATAATTTCATGCCCTAGGATGCCCAAAATGAACTTTGTTAAGGTGATTTTAATTTGGCAATGAAGGTTGTTACTTAATTCTTGATAAAAGAAGCAACTTACTAAGAAGCTGTTGTTCAGTCACTAAGTTGTGTCCGACTCTTTGTGACCCCATGGACTGCAGTACCCCAGACCTCTGTATCCCTTAGTTGTTATAACTGAGAAGCTTGGGTATGCCCAGAAACTTGGGTATGCCCAGATATTAATAAATGTAAGCCAGAATTGACACAATCACAAGGAGAAGTTTGTCCATTGTTGGAGAACTTTTAAATACACCAGTTAATAAGAGATAGGTAAATAACTTAATTTGAAGTATTAGATATCTAATATACACATATGAAGCACATGCATATTTGAATATTGCTTTTGTGAATAGTATGTAGCCTTAGTTGCTGCACTGTGCTGTGAGGTACCATGGAACTCTAGTGAATCAGAGGAATACCTTTGGATATTCTAAATTTTTATGAGAAACACAGTGACACTTAACATTTCAGATACCACAGAATCATTCATTACCACAGAACTGAAATAGTTCATAATTTGACCACTAGATTGCACTGTGTTTTTTTCAATTACATATTTTGTCTAAGTGAAATAAAGATATTTTCTTTAAACTTATGTGTGCCTTGGCACACCTCCCCTCCCAAATTACTATTAACTTGTTTGGATCTAACTATTTGATAAAGAAAACTGTTGGGTATTGCTTTTGGCTTATGCTATGTACTGAAAAGGTTTTGGAAACTGTGTTATAAAGCAAATGTCAGCTAATTTCAGTGTTGTACAGACTTTGTTCTCTGATCATGAAACAATTAAATGAGAAATAAGTGAATGAGAAAGTTACCAAAATCTCATAATTGTTGGGGAAAAGTAAGCACTTCTCAATACCTTGAGCATCAAGAAATCCTAATGGAAGTTAACTAACACCAATATATGACCAATAGGAAGATGTTACATGTCAGAACCTGTGGAATTGAAGAGTTACCTTTATAGGAGAAATTTATAGCAGGTAGAGGGGAATGAACAGAATTTAAAAGACATGTTAATTCATATGTAGCATTATTTTTTAAAAATATTAGTACATTACTTCCCTGCATAGTATAGATCCCCTGGAGAAGGGAATGGCTACCCACTCCTGTATTCTTGCCTGGAGAATTCTATGGATAGAGGAGACTGGCGGGCTACAGTCCATGGGGTTGCAAAGAATTGGACACGACTGAGCAACTAACACTTTCACTTTCACATCACTTAGTTTTTACTGCATGACAATACTCTTGAGAGTCCATTGGCTAGCAAGGAGATCAAACCAGTCAATCCTAAAGGAAATCAACCCTGAATATTCATTGGAAAGATTAATGCTGAAGCTCCAGTACTTTGGCCACGTGATGTGAAGAGCCAGCTCATTGGAGAGGACACTGATGCTGGGAAAGATTGAGGGCAGGAGAAGAAGGGGGCGACAGAGGATGAGATGGTTGGATGGCATCACCAATTCAATGGACATTAGTTTGACCAAACACTGGGACATAGTGAAGGACAGGGAAGCCTGACATGCTTCTTCTATCCATGGGGTTTCAGAGTCGGACATGACTTAATGACCGAACAACAATGAACCACTCCGAAGCCTAGTGGCTTATTAACAAAATAGCCATTTTATTCCACTGACAATTCTTTGGGTTGGCAGAGTGGTTCTTCTGGTCTGGGCCAGTTCACCTGATCTCTGCTTGGGCTCCTTCACTCAGCTCTGGTCAGCTGGTGGGTTAGCTAGTGACTGGATGATCTAAGATGGTCTCATAGAAGTTTCTTACTATTGACTGAGACCTTAGTTGTCTTCCACATAGCCTCATCCTGCAACAGGCAAGCTCACAGTTGTTCACCTGGTGGCTCTAGAATTAACATAAGCAGCAAGAGAGGACATGCTTGGATGTGGAGAAGCTTTTCAAGTTCATTTACTAAACTCAAGTCCATTGCCAGAGCAAGTTACATGGTCATACCTGGAATAAATACAGGACCAGATTATCCAGAGTCATGGATATGGGAAGGGGAATGATAATCATTTTCTAAAACAACCACAATTTAAATATGAACAATTTTATGCCAGTAAATTTGAAAACTTAGGTGAAACAAACAATTTCTCGGGAAATTTAAAATAATTTACCCAGCTTACTTAAGAAGAAATTTAAAAATCTGAATAGATTTTAAAACAATTAATTAAATCAGTAACTAAAAGTGTAACCTCTCTTATCGCCCTGAATAGAAAAAGTACTCACAGAGAGAACTCCAGCAAACATTCAAGGGACTGACAATTTCAGCCTTAATGATTTCAGAGAAGGTAGAGGGAACATTTCTCAACTCATTTTATAAGGTTAACAAACCATAACACCAAGTACCAGGCAAAGACAGCATGAGAAAAGATGTATATAAGCCAGTTTCACTTATGAACATAGGTGGGAAAAAATCCCTCATAAAGTATTATTAAATTGAATCCAGTAATGAATATACATACATATTTAAATTCCAAGACAGGTTTATCCCAGGTTATAAGTTGAACATTAAAAAGTTCTGAGTTTAACATTAAAAACTCACAATTTACCACATTTATAGATGAAAGGAGAAAATTATGTGGCCATTTCAATCGATTTTTTTAAAAAGCACAGTTTAATAAAATTGAGCACCTATGTGTGTCTGAAAAAGAAAAAGAAAATTTAGCAAATTAGAATTAGAAAGGAGCTTCCTTACAGCAGACATAATATATAATGGTAAAATGCTGTCCTGGATTGGGCATCTGTGTACAGAGGAGGATTTAGTTGTGCTTATGCTTTTGTATTACTTTTGTGCCTGAAATACCTGGGAGAGTAGGAGGAATAGGGGGAGTAAGATCCCTGAAAGGCCTTCGGAAGCTTAATTATTCAGACTCTGGTAAGGTTAGAGAAAACAGAGGATGAAAATAGAACCAGGGTTAGAATAATTTTTGTTTTGTTTATCTGTCAAATCAGTCAACTTTATTGAAACTTTTTAAATGGCTTAAATTCCAAGAAGTGTTAAAAATTACCATATAATAGATGTTGTTGTGAGCTACACAGTCAAAGGCTTTCTTGTAGTCAGTGAAGCACAAGTAGATGTTTTTCTGGAATTCCCTTGCTTTCTCTATGATCCAACGAATATTGGCAATTTGATGTCAATTTTTTGGGCTCCAAAATCACTGCAGATGATGACTACAGCCATGAAATTAGAAGACACTTACTTCTTGGAAAGAAAGCTATGACAAACCTAGACACTATATTAAAAAACAGAGACATTGCTTTCCCAACAAAGGTCCATATAGTCAAAAAAGCTATGGTTTTCCCAGTAGTCAGGTACAGATGTGAGAGTTGAACCATAAAAATAACTTGAATGTCAGAGAATTGATGGTTTAGAATTGTAGTGCTGGAGAAGACCCTTGGAGTCCTTTGGACAGCAGGGAGATCATACCAGTCAGTCCTAAATATCTGATGAATATTCATTGGAAGGACTGATGCTTGAAGCTGAAGCTCCAATACTTTGGCCACATGATGCCGAGAGCCAACTCATTGGTAAAGATCCTAATGCTGGGGAAGATTGGAAGCAAAAGGAGAAGAGGGCAGCAAAGGATGAGATGGTTAGATGGCATCACTCACTCCATGGACATGAACTTAAACTCCAGAAGATAGTGGAAGACAGGGAAGCCTGGTGTGCTGCAGTCCATGGGGTCGCCGAGAGACAGACACAACTTAGTGACTGAATAACAAACAATAATGGATTTTAGGGTTAACTGTGTTGTAAGTCACAAAGTGAAAAGCGTACATTTTTAATTTGGAAAAAATTTCATACTTGCAGTTTGAAATTCAGAGTTTCAAGAATAGTACCAAAAACATACAGCACTCAGCACCCAGCTTCCTTGATTCTTGGCATTTTCCCATATTTGCCTTATTCTTACTTTCTCCCTGATAAATAAATATATATATTTATATAACCCCCCCAACCAGTTAAGTTGTGGCATGGTGCCCCCTTACACCCTTAGTACATTATTTTCATATATCTTCCAGTGTAACCACAGTTCTTTTTTCAAGTTCACATAAATTTTTATCTAATCCATAGACTGTCACTCATACTTTGCTAGCTTTTTCCAATAATATTCTTTTATAAATCCAAGATCCAGTCTAGGATTAGACATTGCAATTAGTTATATCGTCTTTTAAGTCTCCTTTGATCCAGTAGTTCTTCAGTCTGTATCTTTCGTGACAGTGTATTTGAATATGTAGACTGATTTTTTAATAGAATGGCCAATTTAGGTTTGTCTGACTTTTCTCAGATGGTTGTTATTACTACTATTATTTTGCCCAGGAGTACCACCAAGATGATACTGTTTTTTCAGTACATCGATGAGAAGGCATACTGTGTTGATTTTCATTTACTCTTTTTTCCTTTTAAACTGTATTTGAAATTAAAAAAAATTTCTTTTTCTTGGCCTGCAAGGAGATCAAACCTGTCAATCCTAAAGGAAATCAGTCCTGAATATTCACTAGAGGACTGATGCTGAATCTGAAGCTCCAATGCTTTGGCCACCTGATTCGAAGAACTGGCTTATTGGAAAAGACCCTGATGCTGGGAAAGATTGAAGGCAGGAGGAGAAGCAACTGATAGCTGATTCACTTTGCTGTATACCTGAAACTAACACAACATTGTAAATCAACTATCAGTTCAGTTCAGTCTCTCAGTCGTGTCAGACACTGCAACCCCATTGACTGCAGCACGCCTGACTTCCCTGTGCTTGCTCAAACTCATGTCCATCGAGTCAGTCATGCCATCCAACCATCTCATCCTCTGTTGTCCCCTTCTCCTCCCGCCTTCAATCTTTCCCAGCATCAGGGTCTTTTCCAGTGAGCCAGTTCTTCATATCAGGTGGCCAAAGTATTGGAGCTTAAGATTCAGTATCAGTCCTTCCAATCAGTGTTCAGGACTGATTTCCTTTAGGATGGACTGGTTGGATCTCCTTGCAGTCCAAGGGACTCTCAAGAGTCTTCCCCAACATCACAGTTCAAAAGCATCAATTCTTCGGCACTTAGCTTTCTTTATAGTTCAACTCTTACATCTGTACGTGACCACTGGAAAAACCATAGCTTTGACTAGACGGACCTTTGTTGGCAAAGTAATATCTCTGCTTTTGAATATGCTGTCTAGGTTGGTCATAGCTTTTCTTCCACGGAGCAAGCGTCTCTTGATTTCATGGCTGCAGTCACCATCTGCAGTGATTTTGGAGCCCCCCCAAAATAAAGTCTGTCACTGTTTCCATTGTTTCCCCATCTATTTGCCATGAAGTGATGGGATCGGATGCCATAATCTTAGTTTTCTGAATGTTGAGTTTTAAGCCAACTTTTTCACTCTCCTCTTTCACTTTCATCAAGAGGCTCTTTAGTTCCTCTTCATTTTCTGCCACATGGGTCATGTCATCTGCATATCTGAGGTTGTTGATATTTTCCCCGGCAGTCTTGATTCCAGCTTGTGCTCCATCCAGCCTGGCATTTTGCATGATACACTCTGCGTATGAGTTAAATAAGCATGATAACAATATACAGCCTTGACACACTCCTTTCCCGATTTGGAACCAGTCTGTTGTTCCATGTCCAGTTCTAACTGTTGGTTCTTGACCTGTGTAGGGATTTCTCAGGAGGCAGGTCAGGTGGTCTGGTATTCCCATCTCTTTCAGAATTTTCCACAGTTTGTTGTGATCTGCATAGTCAAAGACTTTGGCATAGTCAATAAAGCAGAAATAGATGTTTTTCTAGAACTCTCTCTCTGTCTTTTTCAATGATCCAGTGGATGTTGGCAATTTGACCTCTGGTTCCTCTGCCTTTTCTAAATCCAACTTGAACATCTGGAAGTTCACAGTTCACGTACTTTTGAAGCCTGGCTTGGGGAATTTTGAGCATTACTTTACTAGTGTGTGAGATGAGTGCAGTTGTGCAGTAGTTTAATCATTCTTTGGCATTGCCTTTCTTTGGGATTGGAATGAAAACTGACCTTTTCCAGTCCTGTGGCCACTGCTGAGTTTTCCAAATTTGCTGGCATATTGAGTGCAGCACTTTCACAGCATCATCTTTTAGGATTTGAAATAGCTCAAGTGGAATTCCATCACCTTCACTAGCTTTGTTCATAGTGAAGCTTCCTAAGGACCACTTGACTTCACATTCCAGGATGTCTGTCTCTAGATGAGTGATCACACCATTGTTGTTATCTGGGTCATGAAGATCTTTTTTGTATAGTTCTTCTGTGTTTTCTTGCCACCTCTTCTTCCTGTCTTCGCCTTCTGTTAAGTCCATTAGGTTTCTGTCCTTTATTGTGCCCATCTTTTCATGAAATGTTCCCTTGGTATCACTAATTTTCTTGAAGAGATACATTTGCTGTTTAAGATTTTATTTTCCCCCATATAGGCCATTACAGAATTTTGAGTAGAATTCCCTGAGTTATACATATTTTTCCTTTACTCGATTATAATCTTTGCCGTTTGATCAGGACATTTATCTGCCCAGTTTTCTCTCTGTAAATTAGTAAGTATTCTGTGGGGAGCCACTTGAGACTATAAAATATCAGTGCATTATTTTCATATTTGTGAGATGCATCAATTTGAAAATAATGTAGAATTAATTATTTGAGTACATACTAAAATGTGCTGTGATATAATTTGAAGTTGGTAATCTCTTAAGCATTAACATACATGTAAATATCTAGTTTAAACATTGTTACTTATACATAGCGCAAAAGTAAATATCATGCATATAACCCAGTAAGCCTCATCTGTCTCTAGTTTTTCTAATTGATCTGAGTTTTAGCATCAGTATTAATACATCTTCAGTACCTTTCTGTTGTAATCAAACACTTGTGTAAATATTGAAGACCAGAAGGTAAAGCCTTGAAAGTTTTAAATTGAAAAGAATCTTAGATATCATAGTCTTTTTATCTATTTTTACTTAATTCTGTAGACAAACTAAAAAAAAGAAAAATTGTCATTTACCCGGTTATATATTAGGTAAAATGGCACACTGCCATTACAAAGAGTTCAAATCCCATAAAATGTAGAAATAAGAGTTTAAAACTGAGGTAATAGCAAGTAGATGACATTTTTGCTAGTGAGTTCCCATTCCTGCACTCCCAATAAGTGGGATACATACAAATCTTAACATTTGAGCAATAAACCCTCATTAAGCTGGCTTCTTAAAAAATGTATTGCTTCAGGCAACCATTAGCAGTAAGTTGATGAAAGCTAGTATACTGGTTGAAATATATTTGCTAGACCTTTATAATAAGAGAAGGAAATCGCAACCTACTCCAGTATTCTTGCCTGGAGAATCCCAGGGACACAGGAGCCTGGTGGGCTGCCGTCTGTGGGGTCGCACCGAGTCGGACACAACTGATGCAACTTAGCAGCAGCAGCATAATAATTTAAAATTTGAATCTTTATTACAAATTAGGAAGCACAGTATTGGTGAAAACAGTTGCTGCCTAATAAATTGTGTCTGTGTAAGAGTGCTGGCCTTTAAACCAGTTAATTTTGTTACCAAATCCAGAATGTGGCCTGTCATTGATTTGTAATCAGTTCAGTTCAGTTCAGTTCAGTCGCTCAGTCATGTCCAACTCTTTGCGACCCCATGAATCGCAGCACACCAGGCCTCCCTGTCCATCACCAACTCCCGGAGTTTACTCAGACTCACATCCATCGAGTCCGTGATGCCATCCAGCCATCTAATCCTCTGTCGTCCCCTTCTCCTCCTGCCCCCAATCCCTCCCAGCATCAGAGTCTTTTCCAATGAGTCAACTCTTCGCATGAGGTGGCCAAAGTACTGGAGTTTCAGCTTCAGCATCATTCCCTCCAGAGAAATCCCAGGGCTGATCTCCTTCAGAATGGACTGGTTGGATCTCCTTGCAGTCCAAGGGACTCTCAAGAGTCTTCTCCAACACCACAGTTCAAAAGCATCAATTCTTCGGCGCTCAGCCTTCTTCACAGTCCAACTCTCACATCCATACATGACCACAGGAAAAACCATAGGCTTGACTAGATGGACCTTTGTTGGCAAAGTAATGTCTCTGCTTTTGAATATGCTATCTAGGTTGGTCATAACTTTCCTTCCAAGGAGTATAAGTGTCTTTTAATTTCATGGCTGCAGTCACCATCTGCAGTGATTTTGGAGCCCCAAAAAATAAAGTCTGACACTGTTTGCACTGTTTCCCCATCTATTTCCCATGAAGTGATGGGACCGGATGCCATGATCTTTGTTTTCTGAATGTTGAGCTTTAAGCCAACTTTTTCACTCTCCACTTGCACTTTCATCAAGAGGCTTTTGAGTTCCTCTTCATTTTCTGCCATAAGGGTGGTGTCATCTGCATATCTGAGGTTATTGATATTTCTCCCAGCAATCTTGATTCCAGCTTGTGCTTCTTCCAGTCCAGCGTTTCTCATGATGTACTCTGCATATAAGTTAAATAAGCAGGGTGACAGTATATAGCCTTGACGTACTCTTTTTCCTATTTGGAACCAGTCTGTTGTTCCATGTCCAGTTCTAACTGTTGCTTCCTGACCTGCATACAGGTTTCTCAAGAGGCAGGTCAGGTGGTCTGGTATTCCCATCTCTTTCAGAATTTTCCACAGTGTATTGTGATCCATACAGTCAAAGGCCTTGGCATAGTCAATAAAGCAGAAATAGATGTTTTTCTGGAACTCTCTTGCTTTTTTGATGATCCAGCAGATGTTGGCAATTTGATCTGTGGTTCCTCTACCTTTTCTAAAACCAGCTTGAACACGGAAGTTCACGGTTCAAGTATTGCTGAAGCCTGGCTTGGAGGATTTTGAGCATTACTTTACTAGCGTGTGAGATGAGTGCAATTGTGCGGTAGTTTGAGCATTCTTTGGCATTGCCTTTCTTTGGGATTGGAATGAAAACTGACCTTTTCCAGTCCTGTGGCCACTGCTGAGTTTTCCAAATTTGCTGGCATATTGAATGCACCACTTTCACTGCATTATCTTTCAGGATTTGAAATAGCTCAACTGGAATTCATCCATATTATCCTTATAAAGAGATTTAGTGTTTATTTCACAGTTGGCTGATAAAGTTGAAACAATTTTAATGATGTTTTCATTAGCAGCAGCCTTTAGAACTTAACTATTTTATTGGTTGTCTTTCAGAACAAAAGAGATGAACACTTACTGAAAAAAAGAAATGTTCCCCAAGAGGAAAGTTTAGAAGATTCAGATGTTGATGCTGATTTTAAAGCAGTAAGTTAACGTTGCTTATAAGGTGTTGTAAAAGTAATTTTTATAATAACTAGAGAACTTTATTCTCAATCTTAAGACTAATTTTACAATGAAAATTAGGGTATATTGACTGTTTAACTTCAGTAAATACATTAGTTAATGTAATTTTGCTATTAAACTCTGTGCTGAACTATCTTTTTTTCTTTTTAAGCAAAATGTAACACTAGAAGCTATATTGCAGGTATGTTATTATTTTAATATTCTCTTTTTGAAGTATTTTGAAATTGATTTTTTTTTTAAATTTCTGAAATTTACACTTGGTGTTGCAGAATGCCACAAGTGATAACCCAGTGGTCCAGTTGAGTGCTGTCCAGGCTGCAAGGTAAGGATGAATTTGTCCAGAGAGAGAATTATGTCACACCTGGTCTACAAGTAGTACATTGTTACTTTTGTTCATAGTTTGAAAGTTATAGCAGTTAATTTCTCATACTTCTTTTTCTAGAAAGCTTTTATCCAGTGACAGAAATCCACCAATTGATGACCTAATAAAATCTGGGATTTTACCAATTCTAGTGAAATGTCTAGAAAGGGATGATAAGTAAGTATGGATTTGACTCCCTGTTCACTTTTTTCAGCCAACTGAAAATTTGGGATTATTAAACTAATGGGTTCCATTGGGTTTTGCCTTATCACATTTTTCATTTGTCATGTATTTTAATGTAATTTTCTAAATACTGTGATAATACTCTGCAGACCTAAGTGCTTTTCTTTTTAGTTTATGAAGTATGTGTGTGTATTTTCTAGGAAAATTTTAACGTCTGTTTATTGTCTGTTCTAAATTGTCTCAAACATTTATAGTCTTCCTTTGTTAGTTGGCTTTTTCGTCAGTAATATTTTAAAACAACCCAAATAGTGTTTGAGTCATTCTTTGCTTATGAGTCTATATATAGATTAACCTCATGACTTGAGTCAACATGAATGGTTTCCAGAACCGAGTAGCTCTTTCTTTCCCTGGGAATATTCCAGCTGATCCACTGATACTCTGTGAAGTCTTTAACAGAACTCCAGCCATGATTAGTTGTCTATCATCATGGTTTTTATTTGTGGTAAATTAAAAATAAGAGGGCAGATTATAATTTCCCAAAATAGAAAGAGAAAAACACCACTTGGTGTGTTTTGAGGTACTGGCCCCATTTCTACTAGTGTTTGGAGAGATCTTGGTGTGCTAGATCTTAAACCTCATCAGTTTGAGTTAACTGGGTAGAATGTAAGTCTGAACCCCAAAATACATTGAAACAGAGGCTCATTTTTCTTTTAAGGAGCATTTAGACTAAAACTTGGGGGTATTTTGCTAAATATTGTCTATGAGATTTTCAGGTGACTAGATTAAAATAGTAGCATTATAAATGTTTCCACTGAGAGTTTTTATTATTTTAAAATAGTTCATTCTTTTTCTATTACGTGCCACAACCATCTCTCCAAAAGCCCTTAACACTTTTTAAATACTATCATATATATTTTCTATAAGATTTATTTAAGCAAAAATAAGTTTTATTTTAGTTATAAAAAAAAAATTGCCTCTACCTTTAGGGCCCCCTTTCTTTTTGGCTCGAGCTGCTTTTCTTTTTTCTTCTTTTCTTTTCCATTTATTTATTTATTTTGCATTTTTGTCTTTGTCATGGGCTCATTTGTATGGGTGTGTCTGTGAAATGTAGCTTGTATATATAACAGAAGAGTATGCTGAAATATATACAGACATGTGTAACTACCACTGAAGGTAAAAATAGAAAATTTTCAATGGTTTCAGTCTGACTTAATCGATTTGTTATGGGAAATTGTGTCATAATATAAAAGACAGAGACTGGAGCCGAATAGACCTTGGTTTAAATCTAGGGTTTGCGGCTGACCTAAACCCAAATAGCATTTGATGCTTAGGTACCTAATCTATAAAATGTAGGTGGTTGCAAGGAATGAAAATAATATATACAAAATACCACATAATACCAAGCATATAATAAATGTTTTTTATTGTTTACTTACTGCGCTCATTTTATTACTTATTTTCTCTATCTTATCTCTCTCTTTTTAAATTATATCTTAGAAGACTTCCCCTAGCTTTGTAATTGTATTTTCTACATCTTTCTGTTTTCTCATTTCAGGCCCTCATTGTCAGTATTTTGCCAAATCATCTGTCCTAGTTTAATAACTCTTTCTCCTTCCAGTCTGAAACAACATAAACTATCTCATCATCTTTGATCTTATCATTCCTTTATTTCTCCTCAACTTTGATACCCTCTTATTTCTTGCCTTTTGCCAAAGTTCATCATGTATTGATAGTTCTTGTCTGCTACTTCATTGTCTGGTCTGTTCCATCTTTTTAACCTCACTGCTTGCTATTATCACTGACATTTTTTCTTCTTAAAACCTTTTCCTTCTCTGATCTCTCTAATCTTTTGATATTAACAACCTCACTCTGTTTCTTTGATATTTATAGAGTTTCTTCTAAGTTCCTAACCTTTGGCTTTCCTTGGTTTTTGCCCATTCCCACCTCCTCCCACCTCCTCCCACCTTGGCATTCTGTTTGAAAAGAAATGATGTTTTTCAGCTATCTACCCTAACTTAACATAGATAATTTCTTCTTAACAGATTTTTCCTCCATCAGCCTTTGACCGTTTTTATCTCTTCTTCATGGACTTCAACATTGTTTTCTTTACTTCACTTTTCAGTAGCACTCTACGCTTGGTATGTCTGTAGAATGAATTCTAAGTCCTGAAGCCTGAGATTTGAGTCCCGCTCCACACACACCACATTGTGACTTGCCCTTGCAGTTCTACCCCGTGTCACAGTGTTGCGTACCTTCTTGGCTTCAGCTCTCGTGGTCTCTATGTTGTCACCTGCACGCATCATGATCATCCCAGCCATGGTGGTTTTATTTGTATTTCCAGTTGTCAGTGCCTTTCTTTCTTTATCACTCTTGGAAAACCTAGTTCAGTTTTCACTTTCTTTGTGAAGTCTTCCATCACCATTCCGGGTTATAATGATCTTATCCTTTCAGCAAAATTATGTAGCCTTGTAATATCACTGGTATGTGAAGCAGGTGATGTAGTGGAGTCAGAGCTTTAAGACCTGTCTAGAGGTTGTGGCAGTGATTCAAATGAGATGATGAGGGCTTCAGCTACCACAGTGATATTTTGGATGTCACTATAAATATAAAAAATATTTAAGAGGTAAAATTGATATGACATATTGGTTAGATATCTGTGGGAGAGAAAGGGGTCAAGGAAAATAATGACTGGCTAAATGTTGCAATACCAATGAACCTGAAGAAGTGAGTTTATATTGACTGACTTTGAGAGCAAATGAGACATTCAAGTGGAAGATATTCAACAGGCAGTTGGACGTAATGAGGCGAAATTCAAGGACAAGGTAAAGGAGATAACCATGTAATCTGTGGGTTTTAAATGGTAGTTATGTGTCTAAAGATTTTTTTTTGTTGTTTTTTACAGTCCTTCATTACAGTTTGAAGCTGCATGGGCATTAACTAATATAGCATCAGGAACCTCTGCACAGACTCAAGCTGTTGTACAGTCTAGTAAGTAAATTAATTTATTTACTTGCTGGACCTTCTGTCATTTGTATGAAATGTGCTGAACAGGAAAATCTGTAGAGACAGAGAACAGAGTAAATGGTTGCCTAGGGCTGGGGGAGAAGGTAAGAGGATTTTCTGGGTATGGGATTTCTTTTGGGGGCAGTAGAAATGTTGTCAAATTAGATTGTGGTGATGACTACACAACTCTGTATAAACTCTTAAGAACCTTTGAATTATACACTTAAACAGATAAATTATATCTCAGTAAAGCTGTTAAAAGTTTGAGTCAATTTTAATTTAAACATTCAATAATACAGGTCGTGCAGAGATACAGCTAAAAATCCTAGAGGTAGTATACAACATACTGAAATTTTAGGAAAAAGTGATCTGCCTTATACTTAGTTCTCACCTGAAATGAATATGATACCAGTCTTTTGGAATTTGAGTTAGTTCATAAATTATGTGTAGAGTAAGAAGTATAATGATAAATTATCTTGAAATATAAGGTAGGCTTGATATGGGTATAATCAGTTCTTTAATCCCATATCAACAATTGGAATCATATTGACTAAAGTATTCTAAGGTAGAAACCTTTTTTTAATGAATTGCAGGAAAAGCATCATGCTGTTGTTTTCATTTAATATAATCGCAGTTCTAGGTACTGTCAATAAGTCTGTTGCTTGAGACTAGGGGAAACAGTAAAATGTAGCATATTTAGGGTAAAGGTATTTGCTACATTTATTCATTCACTGAACTATAATTGAGCAACTCTAGTGTACCAAACTCTGTGTATATTTCATCAACTTATTTAGGCTGAAACCTGTGAACTCTTCAACATTTTGCAGTATAAATGTTAGTTTTTCTTTCTTATAGATGCCGTACCTCTTTTTCTAAGACTTCTCCATTCACCACATCAGAATGTTTGTGAACAAGCAGTATGGGCTTTGGGAAACATTATAGGTAAGTTGAAATTAGGTTTGAAAACACTCCAATTAAGTATCTTAATTAACTTTTTTCCTACATTGGCCATTACATACTATGTTTCCTCTAATTGTAATGTGGGTTGACTATCTTCTTGCTTCATAAATATTAACTTAAGATTGTACCTCTTTAGATGGATATGCAATTTGTTATCCAGGACTGGTAGGTTAAATTTGTGTTCCCCAAATCAAAATCTGGAGAATTAGCAACAGTTGATGCCCTTGACTGATGGTGAGGAAACATAGAACATCAGTGTCCCAACATGAGCCATTGCATACATTTCAGACTTTCTCATCCTGAATGTAATTTTTTTTTAAATACAATTTTCATTTCTGTAGGTGATGGTCCTCAATGTAGAGATTATGTCATATCACTGGGAGTTGTCAAACCTCTTCTGTCCTTCATCAATCCCTCCATTCCCATCACCTTCCTTCGGAACGTCACATGGGTCATTGTCAATCTCTGCAGGAATAAGGACCCCCCACCGCCTATGGAGACAGTTCAGGAGGTAAATGAAGAATTGCAAAGGCCAGATGGTATATTTTCCCTATGTTTATGCTTTAGGTTTTCATGTACAGGGAATGAAATAACGCATATACTGATTTCATTGCAGGTATGAGATATTTAAGTAATGTATCATAACTTAATTTTTGACTTCTGTGAGACTTGTGGCACCTGACCAAATACAGTCCACCTTAATTTAAGAAACCATAAATTCAAGCAGAAAACTACAAAAGAAGAAAATAAAATCTCAGTTTTATTACTACATTGAGTTGTTGATTTAACACTAAAAAATAAGGGATGGCTGCTGATAAAACTAGTGTACTTATATGCAAATGTTCTAGAGTTAAATTGCTGTGTTAAATCTGCTAATTAAAGCAGAGTAAAATCTTTGCTCTTTACATCTGATTTGTAAATGGATCTGAGTATTTTAAGTTTTATAAAATCCTATGTAACCTTTAATCACTTGACTGTATAGAGAAATGTTGACTGTGAATCTGTAATCCTTATGATTAGCATCATTCACCATCTTCTGCCTCCTCTTGCCCGTATGGAAAGGGTACTTAGTAATTCCCCCCACTCCCTCACAGATTTAAAGAAGAGATTTGAAATGTCTGCATTCAACAGACTTTATACTGGGCATACTTTTCTTGACTAAATCTGAGGTCAAAAACTTCAATTTGACTCAAGTAGTTCATTAAATAAAATCTTAGTTTTAAGCAGGTAAGTGGGACAGTGAGATCAGTTTTAAGAATGGCTTTTTAAAAATAACTATATACTCGCATCTCCACTGTTTCCAGTAGACATATGTCATAAAGAATGTTATTGAAAACAAATGTTTTTCCTTTAAGGTACATTAGTCTCTGTCAGACTTAACTTGATTACTTTAATTAAACATTTGAAATATTTTTTGGTGTTTCAGGTTGAATTTATTGTATTTTAGTTTTCCTAATAGAGATTCAAAAAACTTAATGTTGTTTTTCTTGCCCTCAAATAGTATTTACTGCTTTTTAAAAAAGTCAACAGTTACTTGTTTTTGCAAAGACGTTTTCGTCCACTCTAGAGTTACTTATCATTTGTTTTCTTTCCTCAGATTTTACCAGCTTTATGTGTCCTTATATACCATACAGATATAAATGTAAGTAAAGCAGAACCTTAGTTTTGGAATTTGGTTCTTAATGAGACTGAAAGGGTTATTTATTCTTATGTTTTTAATAAGTGTCACCATATATCCTAATAATTTGTCAAGCTTCCACAGTGTATGTGGAAGAAATGTATGTTCTGTTTTCAGAAATAGGATTAAGGTTAAACTGAGTTTATATCTTAAATCATTCAGATAACAAAAATACTAACATTGGAGAAATTATCACATATGTAGTTAATTTAGTTATTTATATCATAATAGTATTTTTAAGTATCAATATTTATAAAGTGGTAAAAGCTTTATAAAGCTCCTTCATACTTAAAAAAATTTTTTATTTGATTTTTGTAATTGGTAGTCTAGATATTATTACCCCATTTTTAAAGAATAAGAAACAGCCTCAGGGAAAGGTTAAGTGACTTATTCAAAGTTGCGGAGCTTATAAGGGTCAGTGTCGATATTTAAAACTGAGATCTTCTGATGACAGATCTTGTTTACTTCCTATGAAACCATACTAAATCCTAGGCTATAACCTTTTGAGCTACAGTATTGAAGAATATCAAGTATCGCTTTAAATGCAAAGGTATCTTTAGATTATTTGTTCATTATATGAGGTTTAGTTAAGCACTTACTGTATATATTCTGGCATAGTTTGTTTCAGGCAGTCTGAGAATTCTCCTGATTGTAGCAAGGCTGAATGTCAATTCTTCCACAAAGTAAAACAATGGATAAATTTTAGAGAATTCAGAACTGACTCTAATGTTCATCCAGCGTGAATTTGGCTTCTAATATTTCAGTTAAGATCTCTTCCCATTTTGTGTTTTTGTGTATCCTTGTTTACACATAATATTTATGTGTGTGGGTGTCAGAATTATGTGTGATTTATCGTTGAGATGAAGAAAATACATCTTTGTTAACATTTCTCAAGAAGCAATATATAGTTCCTATATACGTACTGAACCACACATTTCCCTAGTTAATTTTAGGACTTTAAGTTCTTAGGAAGGAATCTTTTTTTTTTTTTTTAGGAAGGAATCTTTTAAAGGTAACTGAAGTAACTTTTTATTTGTGAAGTGTTAGCCTGAACTGTCATAACAATTAAGTGAATCCTGTTTAGTTATATACTGTCCTGATTTCAAAATGGATATAAAAGTGACTTAGCAATAGACATAAGATAATAAATACCTTAGAAGAAAGGAGGAGGAGGTAAAATTATTTTTAAAAGTGTATTTGTTGTTACTGAATGCTAAACTTAGTCCTAAGCTTTCTGAAAGCCAAAATTAAAAGGAAAATAAGCAAGATACCTGATGTTTCCACCAAGACTTCCCCTCCAGGACATTGGGGAATTGATTGTAGGTGAATAAAAGCTTCCACCACCTATTGGTCTTGTTTATTTGAAAGCTAGAGGTATTAAAGTAATGAAGTTCTCTAGTTTTAAGTATATTTATCGAGTTTAACAAAATAGATTGTCTCACTTAGGCAGAATTGTGCAAAGAATTGTAGGCACAAAAATGAAGAAGACATAGAGACTCTGCCCTCTAAGATGTCAGCATTAGCAGCAGGTAAAAAGAGTGAACGAAATGGGCTTTTGTCAGTTGCTTGCTGTACTAAATCTATTTCTGTAATCTCCTTTGATCTTACCAGCACCCTTATGAGATAAATTTTGTTCTCTTATTTTACTAGTAAGGAACTAGTAAGGAAATTGAAACTCAGTAAAGTAAAATAACGTAAGGGTCATACGATGAATAAAAGCCATGGCTGAGAATTAAAGCCGAGTCAAGGCCTATGCTGTTTTGTACCATGATCACATAAGGATACAATATGTGTGCAAACAAACAAGAAAAGAAAACAGAGAAATCACCAAAATGAATTATCAAAGCACATGTTCTTTCTGGCAACCGGAAAGCTTCACTGAGAAAGTAACTTTTGAAATAAGCATTATAAGGAGAAGGATGGTGGTAGAAGTGTTGTTAGAGGTGAAAAAAGATAGCATTTATTAAGGGTTTTAAGTGTGCCAGGCACTGTTTTTTAGCACTTTTTCATATATTAATTTATTCCTTAGAAAAATCGTGATTGGTTACTAAAATTGTCTTCATGTTACAAATAAGGTTAAAAAAAAAAAAGGCTAACTAATTTGTGTGTAGTCGTACAACTAGGATGAGAAGGATTTTGTCAAGTTGAAAAAGTTGTTTCAGGTACCAGAGGAACTATATTAAGAATTAAAGAGAATACATGAGGATGTGGAGAATCCAGGTGGTTAATAAACCGAAACATTTGCTTAAATTACAGAGTTTCGTATCTTGTGTTAGGGAGTTTGGACTTCTCTTGTAATCAGTGCAGAGTAAGTAAGATTTTCAAATAGAGGAGTGATACGTTCGTGTCTGTTATAGTCAGACACTTTGAAAGCGATAAGGAGGATGTGGAATAGGGCAGGTTTGAACATAACCTGGCCTATTTTGCTATCATGGTAGGTTTGAGGGACTTGATGAAGATATGAACCCAAAGTGGTAATGGGTAGGAAAGATAAAGTGAGTAGAACTTCAAGAGGAAAGAATCAAAGAGGAGAAGTGAAAAAGTAAAAGAATAGCATTAAAATAAAGACTTCATTTGTGAGACTGTCATTTGTGAGACTGCTGGAGAAGCTGTGTTGGGGTGTAGGGAGAACTAGGTGGCTTATGGACATTAATATGCTTATATGACATTAGAAGAACTACGTACTGACTCTGAGAACTAAAGAAGAAATCTGGACTGATTCAGGTCAATCTGTGTTCATTTTCTTTCTAGTTATTGTTCTTCTTAAAGTCAGCGTGCAGTTGCAGTGATTCTGCAGCATTTGGTTTTCAAAAAGCATTGTCCTTTTTGAAGTTACTCATCCATGGTTTGATATGTCCAGACAATTTTGAGTGTTAACCTAACATTTGATACAGATCTACCTTGCTTTGCTGCTGGTACAAATGAAGTCAGTCAGTTGTGGCAGATTGGTTATATGCTGAGACATGATGGGTAGTGACACCTGATCATATGTCAGGGGTCCCTGAGACCACCTTCAAGTTCAGTGATTTGCTAGAAGGAATCATTGAAAAGCTTTTACACTCATGCTTATAATTTATAGCAAAAGAATACAGATTTGTTTAGGGAAAACTGTCCTTTCCCTCCTGTGTAGGAAAAAACCCCAGCTCTTCCCTGTGGGTCTGTCTCCTATGTCTCTCCTTTACTGCAATACAGAACACTTCACTTCTCATACTTCTGGTCGCCAGATGTGTTGCGGTAGGGATTTGGGGGGAGATTCCCCACAACACCAAGTGAGTATCTGCAATCCACTGGATATCCTACAATTTAATTCAGTTCCAGCACTAACCAGAGATAGTGTCAGATCTCACAGGTCAAGGACTCAGTCCCACGTGGTGGCCACCTCTTCCCCTAACCCACAGGCACACTTCAGTTGCCAGTCACAAAGTCAGACCGGTGCTTCTGACCAGCCAGCTTTAAATTGGAGGTTTAATGAATAGAACCAAGACCTCCTCCTTGGGTTCTATTAATTTGCTAGAGCAGTTCAAAGAACTTAGGTAAACAGTTATATTTACTAGTTTATTAAAGGGTGAAGCTCTGTACAGTCATCAAAAACAAGACCAGAAGCTGACTGTGGCTTAGATCATTAGCTCCTTATTGCAAAATTCAGACTTAATTTGAAGAAAGTAGGGAAAAACCACTATACCATTCAGGCATGGCCTAAATCAGACCCCTTATGATTATACAGTGGAAGTGACAAATAGATATAAGGGATTAGATCTGATAGAGTGCCTGAAGAACTGTGGACAGAGGTTCATAACATTGTACAGGAGGTGGTGATCAAAACCATTTCCAAGAAAAAGAAATGCAACAAAGCAAAATGGTCATCTGAGGAGGCCTTACAAATAGCTGAGAAAAGAAGAGAAGCAAAAGGCAAAGGAGAAGGGGCAAGATATACCCCGCTGAATGCAGAGTTCCAAAGACTAGCAAGGAGGGATAAGAAAGCTTTCTGAAGTGAACAAAGCAAAGAAATGGAGGAAAACAATAGAATGGGAAAGACTAGAGATATCTTCAAGAAAACTGGAGATACCAAGGGAACATTTCATGCAAAGATAGGAATGATAATGGACAGAAACAGCAAGGACCTAATAGAAGCAGAAGAGATTAAAAAGAGGTGGCAAGTATACATAGAACTGTACAAAAAAGGTCTTTAAAAGTAATTAAAATACCTCAGGAATGCTGAAGACTTCATTGACGCATGATTAATCTGATTACTAGCTGAAAGGAAAAGAGTATAGTCATTGACTGTTAGTGACTGTAAAAGCCAGGCATTTAACCATAGAAATCTAGAAAATGGGCAGGTGGCGGGGGGGCGGAGAATATTAGATGGAGGAGTTGTAGAATAGCAGAAGCAGTTCAGATGGGAAAAGGCAATGAAAGTTACAATTACAAATATTAAAGCAGCTGTTAGTCTACTTACGTAGGTAAGGAAAGCAAACTGCTGAGAACAAAGAAATTTGAATAGTCTGATAATCATGTGCTGTGAATTCAAATTTTTAAAGCATTTTAAAAATGAGATTTTCATTGAAGGTCCAATATATTATCAAAAAGAAAAATTAAAGGGTGACTAGAAGAGTCTGCAGTTTCAGGGGACCTGAGACCTAGCCGTAGCTTACTTTCTCCCACTAGCCTCTGAATGTTGTCATGAGATCCCACCAAAAACCTTGAATTGATTTCAGCTTAGAAAACTTAAATATTTCATTTTTCTAAGCTACTGTGTATTAGGTAAAAAAACGATTTTCTGCTAATAGAAGGGAGCTATAATGGAGGGAGCAAAGTTAGATTTCCTTTAGCAACCTCCTAAAACATCACAGGCCAAGGCAACCAGTATTTTTATGCACAGTATTCCATTTTGTGGCTAAGGTTAATTCAAATATCCTACTTGGGGTAGGCAATTAGTCCATTTCTTGAATTTTGCAAATATGAATAATGTAGCAGGGATTAATCTTACGTATTTTCATGTTGCTGGAGGTGTATTTCAGGGTAAATTCCTAGAAGCAGGATAGCTAGATGAGAGAGTGAATGCACTGTAATTTTTGTTATGCACTACCAAATACCCTGCACAAGGCGGTGCCATTTGCATTCTCAGCAGAAATACATAAAAGTGACTTTCTCCTTAGCCTTGCCCATAGAATGTACTGTCACATTTTAAATTTTTGTCAATCTGTGAGAAACGGTATTTCATTTTTAGTATGTGTTTCACTTTCTACAAGTGAGGTTGAACTTGATTTTGTTGAAGAGCCATTTTTGCATCTTTTCAAATAGCCTGTTTATCTTTTATTGCTCATTTTTAATCAAATTTTTCGCCTCTTTTTCTTAGCGTATAAGAGCTCTTTATGTTTTAAGGACGTTAGCTCTTTACTTTTGATATATATTTCAAATATTTTCCTAATTTGTCCTTTGTCTTTGATATATTTTGCCATGCAGATTTTTTCTTTTTATATAGTCAAATTTATCAGCCATTCCTTTTGTTGATTTAGATTTTTATTCCTCGGTTACAATGTTTTATCATGTTAAGGAAATGTCCGTAAAATCCCATTTTGAGTGTTGACCTCAGAAATGAGTGTTGGAATTTTTCAGTGTCTATGGAGATGATTATATGATTTTCTGTTTATATCTATTAATACGACATAGATAGATGTTCCTAAAATTGAATCATCCTTGCTTTCCTTGAATAATTCCACTTGATTATCATATATTATTTTCTTAAGGTAGTATGAGCTTCTGTTCACTAATATTTTATTCAGAATTTTTATATCACTATTTACCTGAATGATATTGGTCCACAGCTTTTTTAATGGTGTCTTCATTATTATATTTTTACCGCATTTAAAAAACATTATTCTTCATTTATTTTCTGTGCTCAGCCTAGGGTCTGTCTGATCTTTGCAGACTTGGTAGCTTTTCCTGTTGAAGCCTTTTGGGTCTGGATACTTTGTGGGATTAGTTCCTTGATAATTTTCTCTCGCTATTGAAATTGGTTTAAGTTCTCTTGTCTCTGCTGTGGTCAGTTTTTTGTAAGCTGTTGTCCTAGGAAATTATTCATTTCTTCTCAGTTTTCAACTCTGCTTGTATGTAAGTATGCAGAATAATTGTAAGATTTTTTTGAGGGGTTTAATTTACTGTTTCAGGGTTATTTTCTTCATCATTTCTTATTTTGTACATTTGTGCTCCCTCCACCACTTTCTCTAATTAAGTTAACAAGGACTTTTCAAAGTTTTGTCAAAGAATCAGGATTCCAGTGTTTTAATTAGATCTGTGGTTTTTCCTGTTCTTTACTTCATTTCTTTCTACTATTGTTTTTGTTGTTTCTTTTTGCTTTCTTTTGGTTTACTCTGTTCTTTTTCTAGCTTTTTGAAATCAATTTTCATTCTTTTTAAGTTCTGTCATATACATTTTTAAGGCTGTGAACTTGCCTTTGAACACTGCTTTACATAAATCCCGTAGCTTCTGATATATGGTATTTTCATTATAATATTCTAGAAAATTTTTTTGTATTTTTTAATCCAAGAGTAAGACTCTTAAGTTTCCATACAGTATTTCATATTTATTAATATCTAATTTTATTGCCTTGTAATAATCTTATAGTATTTCTGCTTTATGTAATTGATGTTTACTTTGAACCTGATTTTTTTGTGCCCTGTCTGCATGTTATATTATCTATTATCAAGGTTTGAATTTCAATATATATTTATAAAATCTGTATCCTCATTTTTTTGTCTACTTGACCTCATACTGACAACAGTGTAAGGTCTTTCATCAGTATATTTTTATTTTTTCTTGCATCTTTTTAGTTTCACCTTTATAGTGATATTTATAGGGTTATTTGGTAAATAGATGTCTTTAACAGTTATATCTTCATTGTAAATGGTGGGATTTTTAGCTTTATAAAGTAGCCTTTTTTATTCTTTGTAATGATTTGTAGAATGAATTATACTGGTCAGCTAATAGGCTTGTAGTCTCAGCTTTCTTATAATTTACTTGGTGTGCCTTTGCTTGTCCCTTTATTTTTAGCCTTTCTGAATGACTTAGGTGTGTCTCTTGTATACAGTATAGAATTGGGTTTTGTTTAGGATCCAGTTTGAAAATCTTTTTCTTGTTGCAGGTGAGTTAAGCCTGTTGATGTTTGGTTTCAACTCTGTCCTGTTAAACTTTGAGTTATAATTTCTGTGTTTTATTTTCTACTTAGTGTTCTTCTCTCTTTTAAAAATTTCTTTTGGTATTTAGGAAAGTTTGTTTTTCTCGCAATGTTACCTTTATACTTAAACCTTTTATAAGTCCCCCCCCCCCTTTTTTTTTTTTTACTATCTGGTTTGACAAGTTTCAGTGGTATTTTTTGACTCCTGTCTTTACCCATAGAATAAGTGACTGGCTTATTCTACTTTCACTTTTCTCTCACCTCATTCTCCCATTTTTGAATCTAGGTTTGTGGCTTTTGCCCAGTTTGGGAAGTTTTCTGTCATTATTTCTTCAGATACTTTTTCACCTCTTTCTGAAACTCTACGTCTTTTGTTAATCATCCTACATGTTCCTAAAGCTCTCTTCATTCTTTGCCATCTTCCCCTTCCCCCCATGGATGATTTATATTGATCTGTCTTTGAGTTAGTTGATTTTTTTTTTCTCTTTCTCTTCTACTTCCAATGAGTTTTAAATTTTGATTATTGAGTTTGTTAATTTTAAAATCCATTTGGTTCTTCCTTATGTCTCCTTTTTATTTGCTGAGATTTTCTATACTTAATGTGTTCACAATTGCTTGGTAAAGAATTTTTATGACAGTTACTTTGAAATTCTTGTCAGATAGTTCCAACATCTGCGTCATCTCAGTATTGGCATCTGTTGACCACCTTTTCCCTTTGCAGTTTAAATGATCCTGGTTCTTGGTATGATGAGTTATTTTCAGCTGGAGCCCACATTTTGGGTGTTGTTATGAGACTCTGATTTCTATTTAAATCTTGCTACCTATTAATGCCAGACTGAGGAGTAGACAAGCTCTGCTCCACACAGCATCTTTTCATACCCTCCAGTAAGGAGGTCTTCCTTGTGGGGGTAGGATGGTAGATGGATACAACTCTCGGGCATACCTTCTGTCCTCTCATTTTTGAAGTTGCAATATTTCTATTTTTCTGAAACATATATCATTTAAAAAGTATTCTTCCACTCTTATCTTCCCATTTGTGTTCATCTTTGATCTACAGTGAAATATTTCTTCACTTATTTCTTGGTTGAAAGAAGCTCATCCTCTGGTAAGGGTGTCAGCAGATTTTTCTGTAAAGAACTGGTAGTAAATATTGTAGGCTTTTTTGAGCCACATGGTCTCTGTCCCACTAATGTGGAGTAGCAAAGGATATGTTACTGTAAGCTCTTCACTCCCCTCTCCTCTTCTCTGAAGTCTCACATAAGCTTAAGACGGGAGGTCCAGACAAAGGACAGAATTCATTTTTTTCTCTTCTTACAGGTAATTTGACATTTGTAGCATTCTCAGACTCCTAGTAATGTTGAAGGTGTGGGCTATGTGTGGTTTTACATGCCCTTATTAAATAGTATATTTTTTTGAAGGATGCATGGAGAGATTTGAATTGAGACGGCAGTATTTATTTTAGAGCAACAAATGTCTTATAATAGGAAACATCTCTGGATTTCACATGAGATCAGACCTGTGCTTACATTCCTCTGTCAAGACACCAAGGAAAACTACTTATAAGCTCTCTGACTTTGAATGAGTCAACAAACCTGAGCCTGGTTTTTGTTTATTATTTGCAAACTTAGATGAGTGTAGTGTATGGTTTATACTGTGTGCTCTTCTGCTGGGACATTTTTCAAGAGATTTGCAAATAATTAACTTTTTTCCCCTAAAGTTAAAATGCCAAGTCATTTATCTGTTTAATAGTCTGAAAAATTACATTGTTAAACGTGTTTGAAAACTACTAACACGGATAAATGATCTTTGGGGGCTCTTCTAGACTTGAAGCAGCATGGCATACTGGTTTCATTCTGTATATAAAGTATTTCCTTATGATTATTGGGTATTCAGTTTGTGGGAGCAGGAAGAATTCCTTTTCTGCCTATTTTTATCTACTTAATATATAGATGTGGAAGTTGGGGTAGAAGTTGGCCCGGACTTCTGTGCCTCATTTTTGTGAAGAGTGACCTGAGCTAGCCATTGAGAAAGTTTTACCTTGTATCAGCTTAGCAGATATTTTTGCTACCAAGCTAAAACAAAATTTAATTACTTTTTATGTCACCGTCTCCTAAGTGTGTTATGTATCTTAAGTATTCAAACAAATACATTAAGTGGCCATTCTTTTTTATTTCCTGCAGATTCTCGTGGACACTGTTTGGGCACTGTCTTACCTGACAGATGGAGGTAATGAACAGATACAGATGGTTATTGATTCAGGGGTTGTGCCGTTCCTCGTGCCCCTTCTGAGCCACCAGGAAGTGAAAGTTCAAGTAAGTGTTAAGTATTTTTCTTACTTGTATAAAATTTGTACTTTCTGTAACCAGTTAACTTATACAGTCAGGCTTCAGTTCTATCTGTATGCACATTTCTTCAGTATTTCTTCTGCTATTTTACTGAATCTGATTTTGTTGATTTCTAAATCTTTATCTCATCCAGATTCTTTGCTGAGTTTCAGACTCATATAGCCAATTGTCTTTGAGTCCTTAGACATAACTGCCAAGAACCTCCTTCAGTAATATTGTTATTATTTCAAGCAGGCAAAAATGAACATACCGTCTTCTCCCACAAACCCACTCCTCTTCATATATCCCCTATTAATGGACAGCATAGTCCAAGCTAGGAACCTTGGTATTCTTCCTCTTGTCTCCGCTCCATTTCAAAACCTGTCAGTCCTTACTATATAGCTTTCACATCTGGCTTCTCCTTATATCTAGAGCCACTCATTTAGTTCAAGGTTTATTTTCTTTTCTCTGGATAACTGCATTTCTTTCTCTTTCTCTCTCTTTCTAATTTCTCATCACATCACTGATAGATCTGTTCATCCCACTTCTGCCAAAATGACTTTAGATAGAAATCTGTACCCATTCCAGGCCTTTATTAAAATCTTTCTGTGGTGCCAGTTTACTAATAGATAAAAATAGCTATGAAAAAAATGGACCTTTACATGTTTTTATTTTAATCTTTTCTCCAACAATTTTTCACATAATTTTTCCTATATAATTCCAGTTTTCACAAAACTGTTGTTTAAAATTCAGAATTGCTTCTCAGTTCTATAAAATGCTTTGTGTAAGTATGCAGTAAGTTTTAATCATTCACCGCTTGCATTTTTACATTTTCTCAGGATTATAAAAAACATAGAATCAGTTTCATCATAAACAAATTTATGGAAAATATTTTATCCCCACCCAGACAGCAGCACTCAGAGCGGTTGGCAACATAGTGACAGGTACAGACGAACAGACCCAGGTTGTTCTCAACTGCGATGTCCTCTCACACTTCCCAAACCTCTTATCACACCCAAAAGAGAAGATAAATAAGGTAAGGCATAGAACAGCCCCATCAATGCATTTCTTTCTCTTCGTATATCTCATTTTTAACTACCTTCTCGTTTCGATTGCTTTTCATTTGTGATTCTCTTCAAACCACTCTGGTTAATTTCACATCACCTCTGCAGTTATTTTCTTTCAGTTCTTAATTGCCTGCTGTAAGTGCTGCCATGATCATCACAGAATAAAATTATTTTCATTTTAACCAGTGTTTTTATTTCAGTATATTGAGCAGTAGCAATGATCAACAAATTAGTAGCCACTAGGTGAAAAGAACATATGAAATTTTCCATTGGGTGGCTATTATCTTTTTCTTTTGCTGGTGTTTTTTATAAACAAATAGATCATAATTTAATTTCCCTACAAAATTAGACTGAATGTAAAACTACAGTGCCTAAATTAAAGGATCATTAAAATTGTTTTCTGTTTGGTTTTTGTTTTTTTAAGATTTTAAGCTTACGATATAAACTTACTGTTAAACATGTGCTGAAGTACTTTAGTCTTCTTGTCTAGCTTATTTCACATTGCATGTTTTCAACATTCATCCATGTTGGAGCTTGTATCAAAACTTCATTCCTTTTTATTGCTGAATAGATACTGCATTGTACCTATATACCGTATTTTGTTTATACATTCATTTGTGGATGTACACTTTTGGATTGTTTCTACCTTTTGGCTCTTGTGAATAATAATACTGCTGTGAACATTGGTTTGAGTCCTTGCTTTCAGTTCCTTTGCGTGTATATCTTTATGAGTAGAATTGTCCAGTCATATGGTAATTGCATGTTTAGCTTGTTGAAGAGCCGTCAAGCTTCTTTCCATAGCAGTTGCACCATTTTACATTCCTGTAAGCAGTGTTATGAAGGTTCTAGTCTTGTTTTATATATATATAGTTTATTTATTTATTTATTTGACTATGCCAGGTCTTAGTTGCAGCAGGTGGGATCTTCAGTCTTCATTAGAGCGTGCGGGATTGTTCATTGTGGCATGTGAAATCTAGTTCCCTGACCAGGGGTCAAATCCAGGCCCCCTGCATTGGGAGGGCAGGGAATCTTAGCCCCTGGACCATGAGGAAAATCCCTCCAATTCCTTTTTTTAATTATTATTGTAGCCATCCTGCTTGTTTTGATTTACATGTAGTATCTGCCTGAAATGCCACCATTCCTCAGACTAACAAAACTTCTATTTATATAGTTCCTTAACTAAAATTTGATAGTTGAATTTTTATAGAAAAGTGTGTAGTCAGAAATCACATTTTGTAGGTGCTTTTGTTCCAATGAGCTTCCCTGGTGGCTAAGGTGATAAAGAGTCTGTCTGCAATACTGAAGACCTGGGTTTGATCCCTGGGTCGGGAAGATCCCCTGAAGAAGGGATCTTCTGAAGAATGGCTACCCATTCCAGGATTCTTGCCTGGAGAATCCCATGGACAGAGGAGCCTGGTGGGCTACAGTCGATGGGATCGCAGAGTCGGACACGACTGAGTAACTAACACTTTCACTTTCAACTTGTTCCAATGAAGGGAAAGAAGCCAGAGTCTTTTAGACTCCAGGCAAATATACGTGATTTTTACAGCTGAATGTATTAGTATTCTGTAATGGGAAGCAAGGCTGAGAAGTGAGGAAACTGGACAAGAGTAGGTAGAGAGGTTCTGGCCTGGGATCTGATATACTCTGAGTGAAGGTATCATAGGGGAAAGGAAAAGGGTTTCTATAGATAGATATCTCCTCAGCTTCAGCAAGGAGGTAGTTGTTGCAGAAGTTTTCCACCTTGAGTGTTTGTGTTATTTGCGTGTTGGTTACATCATAGTTCTTTGGAGGTGTAAGTTAACAACTTGGTTTTTTTTCCCCCTCAACCTTTTAGTTTGAAAATTTTCAAATGTGCAAGAAATTTGCAAAAATAGTGTAGTGAAACACCCTTGTACTCTAAAACACCAGTTAACCAGTTATTGATATCTCACCACAATTGGATGGCAAAAAAGTGTACAGTCTTTTTCTTTATTTATTATTTAGGCCATGTGCCAGGGCTTGTGGGATCTGAGTTCCCTGACCAGGGATTGAACCAGGCTGTGGTGATGAAAGTGCTTAATTGTAATTACTAGGCCCGTGGGGGCTCTCCTATAATCTTTCAGTTGTAGAGGAAGAAGAAGATAGTACTTTAACACTAAACTTAGAAATAAACCTGTTTGTTCATGACATAAAGCTCTAAGGTTACAATAAAATTTGTCATATAGATCATTCTTAGACTAGTTAGAGACTTAAGTTCTAATATATTTTGCAAATAAGTATTTTTACAATAAAGCAATTCGTCTTTCTTAGAAGTAGTTTTAACAAAGTATGAGGAAATTCTATCTTCTATTTATTTCTGTCATTTGTCTTTTAAAGCAGGGATCCCCAGCCTCTGAGCCAAGGACTAGTACCAGTCCCTGGCCTGTTTGAAATTGGGGCTGCATAGCAGGAGGTGAGCAGTGGGCAAGCGAGCAAAGCTTCATCTGTATTTACAGCTGCTCCCCATTGCTTTCCTTACCGTCTGAGCTCCACCTCCTATCAGAAGAGTAGTGGCCTTAGATTCTTGGAGCTTGTACCCAGCTGTGAACTGTGCATGCGAGAGATCTAGGATGTGAACTCCTTATGAGAATTTATTGCCTCTTGATCTGAGGTGGTGGTGCTCAATAAATACAATGCCCCTGAATCATCCCAGTTGCCACCCCTGTCTGTGGGAAAGTTGTGTTCTACAAAACTGGTCCCTGGTGCCAAAAAAGTTGGGGATCACTATTGAGAGGGAGCTCATGAAGCAAAAATGTGAGGTCCTTGCGTAAAGATTTATTGTCTGTTTTATTCACTGCCATGTCACCACTGCCTGAAACAGTGCTTAGGGTATAGTCCTAAGCATCTGTATTATTGAAGGTTATGCTAGGTAAATGGGCCAAGGTATTCTGCTTAAAAGTTTCCTAATAGGTTTAAAATGGAAGATACTGTATTGCCTAATCACCTTTAGATGCATTTGCCTTATTGTAACTGAGATGGTTTTGTTATTGTGTATGTAAACCACATTAAAGTAAGAGCATAAGCACATTAAAGATACAGTTTTTCAAATAAAGGTGCCTTGTATTTTATTTAATTATAGGAAGCAGTGTGGTTCCTTTCCAACATTACAGCAGGCAACCAGCAACAAGTTCAAGCTGTAATAGATGCTGGATTAATTCCTATGATTATTCATCAGCTTGCCAAGGTCAGTCATTGTTATGAGTTCATTATGTCTGTTAATATGTTATAACCAAGACTTTTTGAGCAAAAAATTCATTTCAGCATTTCTTTTTAAATCTTTAGGGGGACTTTGGAACACAAAAGGAAGCTGCTTGGGCTATTAGCAACTTGACGATAAGTGGCAGAAAAGATCAAGTGAGTCTGGAAAAAAAAATCTTATGATTGTTAATACTGGGAAGTGCACTACTCTCTTGTGTTCAGGAGTTTCTGATTGTTTATAAGCCCTGTCCTGTATTCCTTTGGAGGAAGAGGTAGTTATATAAATAAGAGTATCTCTTCTCTTTTGTTGTCTAGGTTGAATACCTTGTACAGCAGAATGTAATACCACCATTCTGTAATTTATTGTCAGTAAAAGATTCTCAAGTTGTTCAGGTGGTCCTAGATGGTCTGAAAAACATTCTGATAATGGCTGGTGATGAAGCAAGCACAATAGCTGAAATAATAGAAGAATGTGGAGGTAAGAGGGTTGATTAAAGAAAAACAGTTGAGCTGTGCAACTCTGAAACATTAGTTCCTTTAAAGACAGTTAATTTGAAAGAAAAGTGCTAGGATACATTGCTATTAATATCGTCTGAGGATGTTGCTGTTCTTTATTTGCTGTGTTAGTAATCCAGGAAGATTTTCCAGAACACAGCTGATTGTGAAAGTCACTCCATAACCTTCTTAGAGTTTTACAGTGCTTTTTAGGAAACACAGTTACTCCTCTTGAAGTCATGTTGCATAAGATTAAGTGAAAACAAATGTGATAGCATCACTGAATATTCAGACAGAAAGTGTTTTCTTAATAACAAGAAGAAAATATCCTAGAGATGTTAAGGAGTCTTGTCCATGGTCAGAGAAGTAGTTTGTGGTAGGAGCATAGTTAAAAGCCAGATCTTCATACTGTACTACTATTAATTCACTTTTCATTTTGTTTTTAAGATGTCTTATTAATGCATATATATAGAATTTAGAAAGCTGGTAATGACGATGCTATATGCAAGGCAGCAAAAGAGACACAGATGTAAAGAACAGACTTGGACTATGTGGGAGAAGGCGAGGGTGGGATTATTTGAGAGACAGTATTGAAACATGTATATTACCATATGTGAAACAGATGACCAGTGCAAGTTCAATGCATGAAACAGGACACTCAAAGCCGGTGCCCTGGGAGAACTCAGAGGGGTGGTGTGGGGAGGGAGGTGGGAAGGGGGCTTCAGGATGGGGGGGGTGGGGCACATGTACCCATGGCTGATTCATTTCAATGTATGGCAGAAACCACCACAGTATTGTAATTATCCTCCAGTTAAATAAATTAAATTTTTTTAATTAATTCAAAATTAAAATAGGAATAAATAAAATTAATGGAACTAATTTTTTTTTAAGATGTTTTACTTTTTAAATAATTTGAAACAAGCATTGTAGTCTGATTCAGAACAATTTAACCCAGAAAGTTTGAGCTATAAAATTGTTACTCCAGCTTTTTATCAGTATAGTTGCTTCTGTCTATGAGATAAATACTTATAATTAGGGTACATAGTTACTTAGCATTTTATGATTTTATAAAGCACTCTATATACATTATCTTTGATACCCATTTTCCCATTTTTTGGTTTGGATGTTACTATAGAAAAAAGTTAAATTTTTTTATATAGTAACTTAGGTTTGTTACTATATTATATAAAAAATTTTAAAAAGCAGTTATTTTGAAACTACTTCAAAATAACTTAGCTAAAAAGACATTAAAGGAAGAATAGTATTGAGGATTTAATGGAGTTGCATCTGATATATGGAGTAAATATTTTGGGAATATAAATAAAGGCATTCTACAGTTAACTATTCTGAAAAAATATTCCCAAATTGATGTGGCTATATAGGAGATAAGCACCCTATTTCTTTTTTTTTCCCCATGAAAATCACTTCTGAATTTAAAGTTTTGTCTTCTATTTATGTCAATCTTTGAGTAACATTTGGAAAACAAAAAGATAAAAAAATTATTGTATGCAGCAGTATGATTATACTAAAGGAATCTTAGGCTGGGGGAGATCTTGATTCTAGTCCTGTCACTCACTCGCCATGTAACCTGAAACAAACCCCTTTGTATCTGTGCCACACTCCCATATCTGTCAAATGGAGAGTTTAGGTGATTTTTAAACTGCCGGCCTCAGGGAACAGGGTACCTCAAGGGCTTCTAAAGAGGCAGAAATTAGTGGGGTGCTGGTTCTCTAACCAGAGCAACTCAGGATTTTATCTGTTTTTTAGATGAACGATCATCTTTGGAGGGTGGTAGGGAGGGTGTTTTTAGTTCTTTAAGATGTTTCATGATTAAATGATTTAAGCACAGTTTCTTTATTAGTATGTATTTAATTATTTTAATTATTATCAGGTTTGGAGAAAATTGAAGTTTTACAGCAACATGAAAATGAAGACATATATAAATTAGCATTTGAAATCATAGATCAGTATTTCTCTGGTGATGATGTAAGTATATATTAAAGTATAGTGTGTCTACATGTACATTAAAATCTGTACGTAAAGTAAGTTTACTAAGAATTAATTTTCCGTGACTAAGTTGATACTGTATTTCTGTCACCTTTGCTTTTGTAATTTGTTAAATGGGAAGAAGTAGTAATTACAGAAATGATGTATGTTCAAATAGGCAAAATAAATCTACAGATACAGGAACTTAAGAATGGGGCAGTTTTTCAATGTTCAGTTTTAAATTGTTGAATCTCTTGTTATTCTTGTCTGTGCTGGGTCTTTGTTGCTGTGCAGGCTACTCCCTAGTGGTGGTGCACGGCTTCTCATTGCGGTGGCTTCTCTTGTTGCACAGCACAGGGCTGTGGGGCACGTGGGCTTCAGTGGTTGTGGCTCCTGGTCTCTAAAGCACAGGCTCGGTAGTTGTGGCACACGGGCTTAGTTGCTGCACAGAGATGGGATATTCCCACATCAGGGATAGAACCCATGTCCCCTGCATTGGCGGGCAGTTGGTGTCTTTACCTTTGAGCCAGCAGTGAGGCCCTAAGTTGTTAAATTTCTTAATAGCATTGTTGGTTTTCTTAAAATATTTTTAGGTAATAAAAACATACACACAGAATTCTTCCCTGAGAAGTAAATCAACTCTGCTTACACTGTAATGTATAGTATCTTAACATAATGAAAATTCTTTTTCTTGATTCTTGTAGATTGATGAAGATCCTAGCCTCATTCCTGAAGCAACCCAAGGAGGTACCTACAACTTTGACCCAACGGCCAACCTTCAAACAAAAGAATTCAATTTTTAAATTCAGTTGAGTGCAGCATCTATCCCACATTGAATACGAAGCACCACCAGATGGCTACCAAAATGACAAGAGCAACAGCAACCGAAGGCTCCAAAACATACATGCCTCTTTGTTTTGATGCTTCTGAAGCAAGCCATGTCTCAGTCACTTTGCAGTTGCCGAAAGTCACTATCCACATGGACTGTAAATGCATATGCATGATTTCCTAAACTATTTTAGAATTCTCCTTAACAATCTTGACTACCCTATTTTCCCCCGTTCCCTGGTGCCACACGCTGACATCTGCAATCTCCATTTTAGAATATTCCATAGTGGTGGCATGTCAGCTGCCCACTTGATACTCCTTTGGAAAATGGTGCGCTGTGGATCAAGACACTTTGGTATGACACATACACGCGTTGGAAGACTTTAAAGAGGTGCAGTCTGATCTGAGCCTCCATCATTGTCCTCCACAAACATATTTTCATACTCTTTATGTGGAAGAATAGATTTTAAAAGTACAAGCCAAATGATTTTCATTGGTGGAACTGACACAAACAAAAAGTAACTTAAAAAAAAAGAAACTTGGTTATTGATTAAACAGATAAGTTTTAAAAAACTGTGCTTCATCTACCAGTAATTGATGTGTTTATTATCTGCCTCAGAAGCCAGGGTTGGAGGAAGGACTTTAGCTATGGATGGTAACGCTTTCGCCATTATACCTAATTTTTGAGAACAGCAAGCCCTATTTGACCACTCACTTCAGCCTGTGTGTTCCTGCTGTTTTGAAGTAATCAAATGCTGTGCATGGTATTTTACCTGAGCTGCAACCTGTTACGGACTTGAACTTCTGTTTAAGTTGAAAGCAAGAATCCCTGACCATAAAGAAAAAATAAATAAATGAAACCAAAAACCACAAAGGTCTAAAGTACCCATTGGTGATATTTAAAAAGAAAATCTTGCTTTCAGCTTTCAGGAGTTAACATTTTTCATTTTAAATTGATAATTGGATATGGTTGATTTATATTGGGTTTAAACTGTGGAGCTTTCATGTTTACTGTAATTTAGTCTTAAAATATTTTTTACTTAGTAACCAGTGCTTTTGATAATGTGGTTGGCAACAAACCAGCAACTATTAGAAGTGTCATAAAACTTCATTCTTTGAGTATTGGAAAGTTTACTCAGATCCTACTCTAAAAGCATATTCACATATAAAAAGATGCAGACAAGGATCTGCCTAGAGGAGTAATCTGCAGTTATTTAGCATAAACCTGATTTGCAGTGATCTTCAAGTAATTCTGAAAAATCTGGTATTACTGTGTAAAGTCATTGCTTTTGGTAAATTGTCCGACCCAGTTATTAACGAAAGAATATGGATTTGAAAATTTTTAAACTGAACAGTTTGTGCTGTCACAGGAATGGTTTTGTTGCTATTGTTTACTGGGTATAATTTCCCAACGCGTTGATGTGAAGGGATAGGAAATCTAAACTAATTTAGTTGTCCGATGGGAGGGGGGTGTATTTACTGTGATGAAGATGAGACACGTGCCATCAGAGCTTTGTGAATCAGCGGGGTGTTTTCACTGGTAAACAACACATAGCAGGTGTGCATTCATTACAAATATATGTATCTGCCAAGGTAGAGCCACTTTAAAGAGTGAGTTTTGTCTTGTATCTAAAGTGGATACAAGCGTATGTTTAAAATGCAAGATTTTTACTTGCTAGAGAATCTGTTTTAATATAGTGGTTTGGCCTCTGATTATTTATAGGTTTTATAAATTTTAGAATCAATTTCTCTTTAAGGTGGCTCAGACTTTTCAACTCTTGTGCACATAAAATTGAGTTGAAGTTCATTGTGCCTTTTTTTCTTTATCCAAATTTTGAGTTAAAGCTTCATATGGTAACTGCATCCTGTTCAGACACCATGGGCTAAATTTTTGAAACTGTGTGGTGTTCACTAAAAGTAGGAGTAATAAAGTCAAAGCTAATTAAGGTCACAAACTTCGGTGAAACCCTTAAAGTCCAAATCTTCTTGATATTGTGAATTATACCCCTTCCAGTTTACTTCCTTGGACTCCCCATAGTTACTGACAGTTACCTTTTAAATTTTGCACACATTGAGACTGAATTGGGCCTCTACTGTGTCGACTCCTATTTCCTCTTGTGTTTTAAGTGCAAACTAACATAAGTGAACATTAGCATCAAGTAGTGCAGACGTCCGTGTGCATTGGCTTGATCCAGTTTGTTGTGACCTCTCGGTTTGGAATTGGAATTGCACCATTTCATAGACAAAGGAAACTAAGTATATTGCTGCACTTTTACGTTTTCAAAACAGTGTTGAAAATTTGCATTGTTTTTATTTTTTTTAAACTCAGTTAAAAAAGACTAAAACGTTCTTTCAAAAGAGGCATCTAAATGTGTTCCTAATTTTGTATATGGGCTTAGGTTTTGTAACCAATAAAAAAGCTGCTATCAAATATGATAAAACATCGAAGAACTTATTTTTGAAAGTATCTGAATTTCCTAGTTTTGTTTTCTATGGGTTAAATTTAAATTTGGAATTATTTTCCAAATATTAGCCCCAGTGGAGGTGAATCATGAATTACTCTTTCACTGTATTTTAATATCTCCTTTCCACTAGAGCAAACTAGGATGACCAGCAACAATGCTAGATTTAAGAATATTGTGTAACATAAGAAGTACCAAAATCTACACTGATTTCCAAAGCTGCTGTAGACAGTGACAGAAACAATAGAAACTTCTTGTTGCACAGGCTTGAGGCCAGAAGTCAGGGTGGTGGCTGGGGCTTGCTCTCTCGAGGGAAGGATCTTCATCTCTTCCTGCTTTCCGTGGTCCTCAGCTGGTAGCTGCCTCTCTCTAGTCTCTGCTCTCGTCGGCACAGGGTGTTCTCTGTGTGTCTCTGGTTTAAATGCCGTAACTCACAGAAAGCCATTTCAGATGATTGTGTAATTGTGACTTTCATGAAACAAAAGCTGAAACTTAAGGCTTGTCTAATCCTTGAAAACCAGAACTTTGCAAGATAGTAATTGAAGTAAACCTAACAGTTTTAACCTGTTAGATAGAGGTTGTGGCTCTAAATGAAATCTTGGATTATTTAAAAGAACAAAGGATCAGCCAAACTTTACTTTTGTATAATGACACTCCAGATTATTTTTGAACAAACTCAGTGTATGAGAAAATAAATTACACTACTCCTATTTAATCTTGCCATCATGTACTTCACAAGGGTTGTCCTTTTGAGAAGATTATTGCTGGTAAAAATTTATGGATGTCAGTTGTCTAACAATGATGGTTATGAATCTTCTTAACCCTAGTTGACCTGGGGGTTTAAATCTATTTGGAGAAGGGGAGTATAATTTCTGTACGTTTTAAGGCATATATAGGCCAAGGAGTGCTGTCTTTAATCTACCACTCATTTGTCCAAAGTGTAAAAGGAGCTCTTCACATAAATGATGTATTTTGTTAAATAAATGAAAAACACTGGTAGAATGATTCCCAAAAGCACAGCATATAGATGAGGCTCTATCTATACATACTTGTATACGACTGACCCTGGAACAACATGGGTTTGAACTGTGTGGGTCCACACATATGTGGGGTTTTTTCAATAGTAGGTACTATAGTACTGCACGATCTGCTGTTGGTTGAATCCTTGGATGTGGAGCCACTTACACAGAGGAACTGCTGTATGGAGAAACTCGGTATATGGAGGGCTGACTATAAATTCTAGGCAGATTTTCAAATATTCAGAGGGTCAGCACCCCTAACCCGTGTTGTTCAAGGGTCAGTTATATAGATGGACTCAGTACTTAAGACAAAGTGTTTAGGAATAGGAGTATTCACATCCTTCATCTTGTTCAGTCCCTAAGTCGTGTCCGACTCTTTGCAACCCCATGGACTATAGTGTGCTAGGCTCTTCTGTCCTTCACTATCTCCCAGAGTCTGCTCAAATTCCTGTTTATTGAGTTGGTGATACTAGCTAACCATCTCATCCTCCGTTGTCCTTTTCTCTTCCTGCCCTCAGTCTTTCCCAGCATCAGCACTGTGCTGTGCTTAGTCACTTCTGTCATGTCCAACTCTTTGCAACCCCATGGACTGTAGCCTGCCAGGCTGCTCTCTCCATTGGGATTCTTCAAGCGAGAACACTGGAATGGGTTGCCATGCCCTCCTCCAGGGAATCTTCCCAGCCCAGGTCTGCATTGCAGTCAGATTCTTTACCATCTGAGCCACCAGGGAAGCCCAAGAATTCTGGAGTGGGTAGGCTATCCCTTCTCCAGGGGATCTTCCCGACCCAGGAATCATTTGGGTCTCCTGCATTGCAGGCGAATTCTTTACCATCTGAGCCATCAGGGAAGCTTCCCTGGTAGCTCGGGTGGTAAAGAATCCCTCTGTTACTCCCCAGTAAACTCAATTTTGCTGGCTGATGGCATAACCTTTAACTCTGTGTTCATTAATGGGTTGACTCGGGATTTTTTTTCAAACTTTCTCAGCATCAGAGTCTTTTCCAATGAGTCAGCTCTTTGCATCAGGTGGCCAGAGTATTGGAGTTTCAGCTTCAGCATCTGTCCTTCCGATGAATATTCAGGATTGATTTCCTTTATTGACTGACTGGTTTGATCTCCTTGCAGTCCAAGGGACTCAAGAGTCTTCTCCAGCACCACAGTTCAAAAGCATCAATTCTTCGGTGCTCAGCCTCAGCCTTCTTTATGGTCTAACTCTCACATCCATACGTGACTACTAGAAAAACCATAGCTTTGACTATATGGACCTTTGTAGGCAAAGTAACATCTCTGCTTTTTAATACACTGCCTTTTTCTTCTAAGGAACAAGCATCTTTTAATTTCATGGCTTCAGTCACTGTCTGCAGTGATTTTGGAGCCTAGGAAAAAGTCTCACTGCTTCCACTTTTTCCCCATCTGTTTGCCATGAAGTGATAGGAATGGATGCCATGATCTTAGTTTTTTGAATGTTGAGTTTCAAGCCAGCTTTTTCACTGTCCTCTCTGACTCTTATCAAGGGGCTCTTTAGCTCCTCTTCGCTTTATGCCATAGAGTGGTATCATCTGCATATCTGAGGTTGTTGATATTTCTCCCAACAGTTGTGATTCCAGCTGGTGACTCATCCAGCCTGGCATCTCGTGTGATGCACTCTATTTACCCATGAGATCCCTCAGCTAACTTTAACGTATATCAGGGTTTCTCAGACCCTTCAGTACTGACATTTTAGGGAATTCCCTGGTGGTCCAGTGGTTAGGACTCTGCACTTCCACTGCCGAGGGACCAGGTGCGATCCCTGGTCAGGAAACTACGATCCTGCAGGCCTTGAGGTGTGGCCAAAAAAAAGAGAAAAATGGACATTATAGGCTGGGTAGTTTTTGATTGTGGGAGGCTGTCCTGTGTATTGTAGGGTGTTTAGTTGCATCGTTAGGCCCTGCCCACTAGACATTGTAGCACTCTGCGCTTCCCATTCTGGACAGTGAAAAATGTCTCAAGACAAAGCCACGTGTTTCCTGGGGGCCAAAACTGCTTGTTGTGTGAACGATTGGCCTAAATCAATTTAGCTAGGAAACTTCACTCAAATGAGAGCCTAAATCATGCCTTCTGTTCTATGAACAGTGCCAGGTCTTTCCCCCACCCCCCACCCCCAGAAACAGAAGATAAAAAGCGGAAACCCCCTCCCCACCCCCACCAAAAAAAAAAAATGTGCCTTTTCTTCAATCTCAGTTTTAGGAGAAATCAGCACATTTCCCAGATCCCACATGAGAAGTCCTGGCAGTCCTGAGCCTATCTACTGCAAAGGGCTTAGGAGGATGGGAATGTGGAGTAGTTACTCTCTTGCATGCATCCTGTGGCTAAAAGAAGTTGTGAATGTGTGCGCACACCACTAGGGAAGCCCAGTTCGACCAGTTGCATCCAATTCTTTGCCATACTGTGGACTGCAGGCCACCAGGCTCCTTTGCCCATGGAATTTCCCAAGCAAGAATACTGGAGTGGGTTGCCATTTTCTCCTCCAGGGGATCTTCCCAAGCTAGGGATCGAAACAGCATGCCCTGTGTCTCCTGCATTGAAGGTGGATTCTTTACCACTGAGCTACAAGGGGAGCCTTAAAAGTTGTGTGAAACAACCAAATGTGTGGATTGCCCTTTGTTTTTTCAACACTTCCCTGTAGCAATGTGTTTGAAACATTCTTAGTTGAAGAGCTTGAAGTTTTCTGGGAAAGCTGGGGTTGGAGCAGAGAAACCCCTAGCATAGTTTGTAAAACACCGCTTTGAAGCATTGTGAGAGATTGGCCTCATCAGGATACTTCACAGGTTTATTAAAAATGATTAAAAGCAGGGGATCTATGGCTGTTCTATAAAGTATGTGCTCCCTGCAGGGCCTTCTGGAACATCCGTTTTCCCAGCCCTGAAGAACTGCCTACCATCTGCCTTCTTGAGTAATTCTTCTTTAAAACTGTGGTTCCCGGAGATAAATGGGGCCTTGTGCCAAATGATGTGTGAAGCCTCAAGGGAAACCAGGCATCTTCACAGCGCAATGGTTTTACTTGATGTAAGAAAGACAGTTTTATGGTACTACAAACCTAGGTGTTAGTAAAGGACACATTTTGCATAATGTTTTAAAGACAAAATCAGGTTTTGTTTTTGAGAAAGACCATTTTGTGGACACATTTCTGCAGGCTAGGAGTCAGAAGAGTTGGAGAAGCAAAGGCACTCCCAAGTAGATCTACTTACGGACTAGCTTTAATTGTGACTGTCTTAATATTGAATAGAAGTCCCCACTCTTAAAGAACCATCATTATAAATGAACTGTTCTTGATTTTGAGTATAGACTTTAATTATTCCTGTATAGCAGACGAGACAGATCTCTTTTTATTAATTTCCTTTCTCAACCTGAACACTCCATGCATTTCAGCCATCCTGCTTTAAAGTCCTTCCTGGACCTGGTTCCTCTTGGCTTCGTGCATACCAAGGACCCCGTGTATAAAGTGTGCTTTGGCTAGTTTCTGGGTACAATGGAATGGGAACATTCCATTATCTGGCCATTTAATTCTGTTAACATGGAGGAGACTGTTTCAGTTACTTTACCAGCTTCATCATCATTAGATTTGTGATCAGGTAACAGCCTCAGTTCCCTTTGTTTTCAGCTCTTTTCAATCCAGTAGTTTGGTGTTTACAGTTTTCAAACCTTAATAGAATTTATAAATTTCACTTTATTTGATTTCAGCTCAGTTTTCTTCATAATAAGAACAGATTCCATATCTGTATGCATCCTTTCCATGGCTTCAGTCATTTTTTTTTATAAATAAGAGTTTTGAAACTAAGCCTTTAAGAACATTCAAATACTTCTTGAGCATCCTATCCCCTGCCAGGTCCCGTGCTAGGGTGCAAGGTCCACACACACAAATAAAAGTAAAAGCTGGGACAAATGTTATACAATGATACGTAATAGAGGGAATTGGCCTGGTTAGGAAGGTGATAATCAGGCTGGCAGTGAGTTGTCAGTAAATGCCAGCCTCTGGCATGAGTGCTTAAGAAGTACCAACTCGGCCCTCAACATGTCTGTGATGAAGATTCTTATTATCAGGCAGACAGAAGTTAAAGTCTCCAAAAATTACACAGCTGATAGTGGTGAAGGAAAAGCAGGAGTTAATTGGGCAGATTCACTGGAAAAGCTTTTGTGGCAGACGGAACAGTACAAAGTAGGAAGAAGCATGGGAGTCCAGGTAGCGAAAGGAAGTACAGCTGGAGCCAAAATGATAGTGAAGGGGAGGGCTGCCAGGGCCAGGGGAGGGCTGAAGAGATAGGCAGGTGCCAGACCCCCACCTGTAAGGCATACGAAGAAGTTTTGATATTCTACAAGCAACGGTAAATCATCTTCATTAAATAAGAGTGATGATAGAAGTATTGTGTTTAATAACAATCATTGGCTGGTAGGGCAAGGACAGGAAATGTACTTGGAGTTTAGTAATGTGTACAGGTTGAAATAGTGAGTGTGAAGCCCTGAAGCAAGAGGTGGTGAACAGGTTGGTCCATGAAGTGGTTGAAAGAAAGTGTCCAACTCTTCGTGACCCCATGGAGTGTAGCCAGGCTCCTCTGTCTGTGGGATTTCCCAGGCAAGAATACTGGAGTGGGTTGCTATGCCCTTCTGCAGGGGATCTTTCCAACCCAGGGATCGAACCCGGGTCTCTGGCATTGTGGGCAGATTCTTTACCATCTGAGCCACCAGATGGAATCCAGAGATACTGGCAACTGAAACAGGAGCAAGCGAAGCTTAGATCAGGAACTGGAGGAGAGGAAGATATCAAGGATGATTTCTGTGTTTCTGGGTTGCTATAACTGATGAATATTAAGTGGCATAAAAGATAATAAGCAACACTGAGGGGGAGTTCCCTGATTCATTGGTTAGGACTTGGCGCTTTCACTGCTGTGGCTGAGGATCAATCTCTGGTCGAGGAACAAAGAACATGAAAGCCTCACAGTGCAGTCAGAAGAAAAAGGAAAAAGCAACAGGAGAGAGTCAGACGCATGCAGTAGAGGGTGATGAGCTCAGTTCGGGTTGAGTGGAGTGGAGACACGCAAATGATGGTCAACGCTGTAAATACTGGTCTGGGCTCAGAGGAGAGGGCCAGCGCTAGAGATCTGAATCCTTGTTTTGGGGATTATTAAAACAGGAAGTGCAGGTCATCCCTGGGTATCCATGGGGCAATGGTTCCAGAAGCCCCTGTGTGTACCAGAATCCATGGATATTCAAGTCCCATTAGTTTGCCCTTCCTATCTGGATTCAAGGGCTGACTGTTCAGTTCAGTTGCTCAGTTGTGTCCGACTCTTTTCGACCCCATGGACTGCAGCATGCCAGGCCTCTCTGTCCATCACCAACTTCCAGAGCCTACTCAAACTCATGTTCATCACGTCGGTGATGCCATCCAACCATCTCATCCTCTGTCGTCCACTTCTGCCTTCAATCTTTCCCAGCATCAGGGTCTTTTCCAATGAGTCAGTTCTTCGCATCAGGTGGCCAAAGTACTGGAGTTTCAGCTTCAGCATCAGTCCTTCTAATGTACATTCAGGAGTGATTTCCTTTAGGATTGATTGATTGGCTCTCCTTGCAGTCCAAGGGACTCTCAAGAGTCTTCTCCAACACCACAGTTCAAAAGCATCAATTCTTCAGCTCTCAGCTTTCTTCATAGTCCAACTCTCACATCCATACATGACTACTGGGAAAACCATAGCCTTGACTAGATGGACCTTTGTTGGCAAAGTAATGTCTCTGCTTTTTAATATGCTGTCTAGGTTGGTCATAGCCTTTCTTCCAAGGAGCAAGCATCTTCCAGTTTCATGGCTGCTGTCACCGTCTGCAGTGACTTTGGAGCCCAGAAAGATAGTTTGTCACTGTTTCCATTGTTTCCCCATCTATTTGCCATGAAGTGATGGGACTGGATGCCATGATCTTAGTTTTCTGAATGTTGAGTTTTAAGCCAACTTTTTCACTCTCCTCTTTCACTTTCAAGAGGCTCTTTAGTTCTTCTTTGCTTTCTGCTATAAGGGTGGTGTCATTTGCATATCTGAGGTTATTGATATTTCTCCCAGCAATCCTGATTCCAGCTTGTGGCTTCATCCAACCCGGCTGACTGTAGTTGTCTGTTAAGCATCTACTCAAGGGTCAAAAAGCAAAGGCCTTGGGGACACTTCACTCGTGGGTTCTGGCCTCGGCCCAGTCACTGAGAGTCCTTAGACAAGTTATTTAAATCTTATTTGAGCCTGTTTCCACATTTGTAAAATAGGAGGACACACACAGGGTACAAGGGTTGTAAAGAAACATAAAATACCACATGAGCTGGCTCAGCTGTAAAGAATCTGCCTGCCAATGCAGGAGACAGGTTCCATCCCTGGGTCAGGAAGATTCCTCTGGAGAAAAAAGGCAACCCACTCCAGTAGAACAGAGAAGCTTGGTGGGCTACAGTCTCTGGAGTGGCAAAGACTCGGACACGACTGAGCAACTAAACAGCAACACAGTAAGTACAACATAAAACACCGCAGGTAAACTATCTGGTACCAAACTGCTGTGACCTACTGCTCCTCTCGCCCATACTTATGGTGATTTTGGATCTTTAAGGATAGTGTTAGAGTAAGCCATAATGTCTACTGATGGTTGCTTGCAAGGGCTTAATTAGAATATTTTGTCCCTAAAATTCTACCCCCCCCCACCCTCTACTTCCTCCCTTCCCCCACTGCAGGCTATTGGCAAAATTTCCAACAGCTAGACTTCACTTCTTGGCTTAAGGCTTTGAACCCTGTTAACAATCACACTGCATCAAAAGGTGTGGCCCTATCGCCAGCCTTTTGGGCGTGGTCTGGGAATAGGTGGCTTACGTTTACTCCTTGGAAGGAAAGTTATGACCAACCTAGACAGCATATTAAAAAGCAGAGACATTACTTTGCCAACAAAGGTCGGTCTAGTCAAGGCTATGGTTTTTCCAGTGATCATGCGAGAGTTGGACTGTAAAGAAAGCTGAGCGCCGAAGAATTGATGCTTTTGAACTGTGGTGCTGGAGAAGACTTGCGAGTCCCTTGGACTGCAAGGAGATCCAACCAGTCCATCCTAAAGGAGATCAGTCCTGGGTGTTCATTGGAAGGACTGATGTTGAAGCTGAAACTCCAATGCTTTGGCCACCTGATGCGAAGAGTTGACTCATTTGAAAAGACCCTGATGCTGGGAAAGATTGCAGGCTGAGAAGAAGGGGAGGACAGAGGATGAGATGCTGCATGGCATCACTGACTCGATGGACCTGAATCTCAGTAAGCTCTGGGAGTTGGTGATGGACAGGGAGGCCTGGCGTGCTGCAGTCCATGGGGTAACAAAGAGTCGGACACGAGTGAGTGAACAGAACTGGGGATAGGTCTGGTTTCGGCAGTTAAGAAAATTGGTGAGCATGTACCTGAGTTGAGAAAACGTCTGGCTCTGCTGTCTAGGTACTCCGCGGGGCAGCGGGGCGGGAGGCGGAAGCCTTCTTCCGCCCCACCCCCTCGCCGCGCAGCCCCGCCTCCTCGCCGCGCAGCCCGGCCTCCTCGCCGCGCAGCCGGGTTTTCCCGCTCCCTGCTCGCTGGGCGATCCCAGTCCAGGTGCGGACAGTCTGCGCTGGGAGTAGGAAGCATGCACGCGGGCGGGGAGCTGGGCGCCGCGGCGGGCGGCTCGCTGCTGCTGTGCGCCTCGCTGCTGGCGGTGGGCTGCGCGCTGGGCCTGCGCCTGGGCCGGGGTCGGGGGGCGGCGGACCGCGGGCTGCTCTCCTGGCTCTGCTTCAACGCCCTGGTGCATTTCGCGCTGGTAAGTGAGTGTCCTCGCCTGGGCCCCGAAAACGCGGGTGGACGCCGCCTCTCTTGAGACCCTTCCCTCTAGTTTCCAGGAAAGAACGCGGACGCCAGGGACGCCTTGGCCGCCCCGGGCCCTATGGCGGGAGACCCGGGAATCACCTGGAGGCCGTGGTGCCCGTGGCCTTTGGCCAGATACTGCACCTCTCCGAGGTCCCAAGGCCGTAGCGCAGCTTCCTTGGTGGTGCCAGTTTCTCTACCAAATTAAAACTAAACCAGGAAAAGCCGAACATTGTTATCCCTCTATGGTGCTCTTAGTCGGATTGTAAGCTGTCTAAAGGCCTTGGCTTGCTTGACTTCGTAACCTGCACATAGATGTTTAAGATAATTGAGAGTTTTTGAATGACCCAGAGGCAGCAGGGAGGGGTGACGAGGTACGCTGGGGCCTGAACCAAAACCCCAAACCCGCTCCCAAATACTAATCACCATTTATTGGGTAACTACTGTATGCAGGCCCAGTACTGTGTTTAAAATTTCTGACCTGCGAAAACCCCATAAGTCACTTATTAATGTCCCCATTTTACAGAGAAACAAGCCCTGCAAAGTTAGATGACTTCACAGTGCCACACAGCTGGCGTGATTTTCGGAATAACTTTTATTAATTAGTCTGACTCCAAAGCTTGCACTTTATTTCATGCCAGGCTTTAGGAAACTTGTCCTTAAAACTTCAACTCACTTTTTGTTTTTAAGGGAGTCTATTGAAAATGCCCCACTTCCCATGCACACACTCTTCTTAAAGCCTTTTGTTAAACTAGGCAAAATATCTTTTTCCTTTTTTTGCCAATTTGACCTTGGTTAAATCTAGGCAAACCCAAAGCTAATGTGAAGCCAGGGTCTCTACAACCGGTTCTCCTCCCTATCTGGTGGTTTCAATCAACGGAGGATAGAAAATACAAGAAAAAAAAAATTCCAGAAATTTCCAAGATGAAATTGCCCCCCTCTGCAACTCCCCCTCCTCACCCACAACTAGTTACATGGTATTTACCTTGTATTTACAGCTACTTATGTAGCATTTACATAGTGTTGGGTATTAAAGGTGAGCTAGAGATGATTTAAAGCCTAGGGGCTGCTGTCCGGTTATATGCAAATACTACACCATTTTTACAGAAGTGACTTGAGCATTTGTGGGTTTTGGCATGCGTGGGAAACAGTCCTTGTCTGAGGGAGGACTGGAATATAGAGAAAGAGCAGAGTTTTGGATAACCACCTAGGGCTGCAGATGTTGATCAGTTGGATATGTGCACGTATCAGATACTGCTGGAGGGAATGACGAAATTCCTTCTTTCCTAATAGTCAACTTGTGGAGGTTGTAGACAGTAAATAGTTCCCTCAACTCCTTTATTTATAGAATTGATTTTTTTTTTGCTGAGCGGGGTCTTAGTTGCAGCACATGGGGTCTTCGGTCTTCGTTGCAGCATGCAGGATCTTTAGTTGCGGCATGCGGGATCTAGTTTCCCGACCAGGAATCAAACCGTGGCCCCCTGTAATGGACCACCAGCGGAGTCTCTAAAGAATTTGTAAGCCGTTGCTGAACACAAGGTGTCCAAGGAACAGGGGCAATAAAACAGGTTACAAGGCCCACTTAAAGTGTATTATATTTTAGACACACAAAAAGGGTATTAAAACACTAAAACATACACCCACATGTTCACCACCTGGTTTAAAATTAAAGTCTGCTTTACAAGCACCGACTGCCAGGAAACACTGGATACATCTCCACTTGGCACCTTGAGGTGTAGCCCCATGTATGCCCCACTCTCCTCCTTTATTCTGAAGGAAATTCTTCCCCCCACCACCACCCATGGACCCATCTTGTGCTGTTTACCTGTCTCAGCTGCAAAACATCCCACTGTTTGAGTGTACCATACCATACATACCTTGAAGTGAAAGTGTTAGTCGCTCGGTTGTGTCTGACTCTTTGTGACCCCTTGGTCTATAGCCTGCCAAACTTCTCTGTTCTTATAATTCTCCAGACAAGAGTACTGGAGTGGGTTGCCCTTCCGTTCTCCAATGGATCTTGCCAACCCAGAGATCAAACCCTTGTCTCCTGCATCTCCTAATTGTAGGCAGATTCTTTGCCATCTGAGCCACTGGGGACCTGAATACATACCTTGAATACATACAATAATCCCTTAATTCTAAAAGGCACTTTTTTTTTTGATATGTTACAACAATCAGTGGCATAACTACTGTGGGTTATTTTATTGATGTATTAAAATATATATTTTAAATTTATATATATATATTTAAGCTTCCTTATGGCTCAGTCAGTAAAGAATCTGCCTGGAATGCAGGAGACCCAGATTCGATCCCTAGGTCAAGAATATCCCCTGGAGAAGGAAATGGCAACCCACTCCAGTATTCTTGCCTGGGAAATCCCAAGGACAGAGGAGCCTGGTGGGCTGCAGTCCATGGGGTTTCAAGAGTCCGACACGATTTAGCCACAAAACCACCACTAAAAAATATTTATTCATTTGTTTGAATGCACCAACTCTTAGTGGCAGCACCCGGAGTCTTTTACTTGTGGGATTTGAACTATTTGAGCAGCATGTGGGATCTAGTTCCCTGACCAGGGATCGAACCTGGGCCCCTTGCATGGAGAGTGCAGAATCACAGCCACTGGATCACCAGGGAAGTCCCTGATATTTTATGTCTCTGGAATTAGGTTGTATCTTTCAGTTGATAATGAAATATGATAAAAGCACACCCATTAATAATGTCTGGTTAAGTTGACTATTTACACACAATGCTTCAACCAGCGTCTTGGTACACATATCTTAGAGACTGTGAGAAGGGCTCTTAAGTGGTTGAGGCCTACCAGGCAAATGCATGTCCATATTATCTTTGAGATGATTGGGAGTTTGTTGTGAGAATACCCAGAAATGTGGGTGGAGCTAAGATTTGAATAGAAAGACTGAAGGAGGTCTGAAACCCCAGCTCACTTCTTCCCACTAGAACCTGAGCTGTCTCTCCTCACCCCTTTTGACTTGACTTCTCAAGTTGAGGCGCTGTCTGGGTCTGTTGGCCAGCATAAAATGCCGAGCTCCCCTGTTGCACAGAGATTCAACCAAGCATTGCCAGAGATGGTTCAGCTCCCTGATGTCCAATCAGACACTGGTTACCTGGGGCTGCAGCTCGGACCTTCAGTTCATCGGTTATGGCTGGGATGGAGGGCTGGTTGGTTTCCTGTCTGATGGGAGCCACGGTGACATCCATGAAGAAATCAGTGGTTTGGCTCACCATTGCTCGAAAGGTGCTATGGGTGTTTCTTGCCCTGGTGCTTCATGGGTTTTCCCTCATCTGTGATCTAAGTATAGCATTCTAGGCATGGCCAGGGGGCTTCCCAGGTGGCACTCATGGGAAAGAATCTGTCTGCCAATGTGGGAGACACAGATCCAGGTTCAGTCCCTGTGTCAGGAAGATCCCCTGGAATAGGAAATGGCAACCTGCTCCCATGTTCTTTCCTGGAGAATCTCATGGACAGAGGAGCCTGGTGGGCTACAGTCTATGAGGTCGCAAAAAGCTGAAAACAACTGAGTGACTGAGCACAGGCGTGGCCACAGCTGGAGGCAGGGTGTGTATGCCTGTTGGGGGAACATGTGGAAGTCCAGATTGATTAGAATGGAAGATTTACATAGGGTAAGACTCTAGCAACACGTGTCCAGCTGATATCTGCAGACCTAGCTGATTACCATCGGCTTTGATTTCTCTTTCTTTGTCATGACTATAGTCCTCTGTCAGTATTTATGGTGGATTGCTTCCATTACCCCCTGGGATACTCAGATCCACAAATTCTTAAGTCCCTTAGAAGGGGGACAAACTGGAAAGAGAACTTGAATTACAGATAAGGCTTAGAGTTTTATTCTGTGGAAGGAAGCCATGAAGTGTTTCAATCAAGGAAGTAAGGTGGCCAAAGCGGATCTTTCAAAACATAATTTGGTGGTGGTGTATCATGTCACAGGGTAAGGGGGCTGAGATTTTACCTTTTCGGGTGAAGTTAGCCTTGTTGATTGCCCAAGCTCCACAGGGCAAGGCAGTGAGGGCCAGATGGTACTTGCACAGGCTGGGGGCGCATTACAGAGAGGAACACCCCCCAATTAGGTTCCCATCTTCTGTGGAGCTGCTGGTGACCTGCTCCTACTTCTCTCTAGAGAAAGACCTTATCTTTACTCAGGAATGTAAACAGATCCTCTCTGAGGAAGAGGAGGTGAGGGCTTTATCTTCACTACCCTGAAACATCTCAGGAAGGAGAGGTCTCTAAGCCCTACTACTCTGGAATGTCTCCTTACGTGCATATTCTTTTTTTTTTTATATAGATTATTTTTTTAATATGTTAGTTTTTCTTTTTAGAATAACTTTATTTATTTTTGGCTGTGCTGGGTCTTTGTTGCTTTGCAGGCTTTTTCTCTAGTTGCAGTGTTAGTTGCTCAGTCATGTCCAGCTCTCTGGACAGTCCGACCCCATGGACTGTAGCCTACCAGGCTCCTCTGTCCACGGGATTCTCCAGGCAAGTATACTGGAGTGGGTTGCCATTACGTTCTCCAGGGGATCTTCCTGACCCAAGGATCTTGGTTGTGGCGCGTGAACTCTAGTTGTGGCATGTGGGCGCCAGAGCCCGTGGGATTTAGTAGTAGTTTAGTGCTTAGGCTCAGAAGTTGTGGCACTGGGCTTAATTAATCCACACCATGTGGGTTCTTAGTTCCCTGACCAGGGATCAGACCCACATCCTCTGCACTGCAAGGCAGATTCTTAACCATGAGACCACCAGGAATATTCTTAAATTAGTGTGAATGCCTGTGCTTAGACACCCCAGCCAGACATTGCAAGAATAGGAGATCTTTATGGAAAATTGTCTCCTAACAGATGCAGAGTGGATTGGAAAGGATAGTTCAGGGCAAGAAGATCAGCTAAAACCGATTGCAGTATTTTAGGAATGAGAAGAAAGCTGAGCTTGGGTGGTGATGAAAGTTAAAATGAGGAGAAAAGCGAAATACAAGAGACTTTGCAGGGAAGAATTTTATGAGTCAGAGTAACCAGTTATATATACATCGGGAGTAGAGATGATCTTGGGGTTTAGAATTTGGCTGGCTTGGATAATGTTGATAATGTTAACAAGGACAAGAAAGTCTGATTTTAGAACTGTGAATCTGGGACTCCAGGGTGTAATTGAGGGGAAATGGTTGGAAGGCGCTGAAAATGTAAGACCCGTTGGAGAGGCAGAGTCAGGGTGGAACAGAGAGTTGGAAGTTCCTCACTGGACTGGAGGAGCGTAGGAAGCGCTGGGGAGAGTGACTTCCGAGCAAGAGAAAACAGAACGGTGAAAAGCCTGGGGATGACAGCAGAGTCTTTTGATATTGCTATTGAACAATCAGGAAGAGGAAGATCCAGGAAGAATCTTGGGGGCAAGGCCAAGAACAAGATATAGTGCTGGGTCCTGGGAGCTAAAGAAGGGAATTTCAGCATCACCGTGAAATGTGCAGCACTGTTACAAAAATAAAAAGTTCAAAAAAGGTGAAGGCTGAGCCTTCTGGGACCAGCCGTCAGGAAGTGGATGTAGATGGCATTGCTTGAATGGGGGCACCAGCAGCCAGGGGCAAGGGCTTAGCAGGTGGGGCAGAGGGGAAGTATATGCCAGACTTGCAGGAGATTTGGTGGTGGAAGGAAGGACAGTGCAGGAATGTGCCGACTTGAAGAAAAATGGACAGACTTAAGAGCTGTGAGTGTAAGTTGCTTTTTTAAAAAATTTGTTTAATATATAGAGGTATTTTTTTAGCTGTACTGGGTCTTTGTTGCTGCGTGGGCTTTCTCTAGTTGCAGAGAGCAGGGCCACTCTCTAGCTGGCGTGCGCAGGCTTCTCTTACTGGGGAGCTCGGGCTCTAAGCTTGTGGGCTTAGTTGCCCCATAGCACACGGCATCTTCCCCGACCAGGGATCGAACCCATGTCCCCCGCATTGACGGATGAATTCTTAACTGCGGGACCGCCAGGGAAGTCTGTGAGTCTAAGTTTTAATTCAGGGACCTTACTGAGGACTGTGAGTGGCCCAGGAGACAGTCTCTCAGGAGTTCACAAGAAGCTGCCCCCAAAAGATAGGGGAAAAGAAAGAAGAAAGAAAGTTAGTCACTCAGTCGTGTCCGACTCTTTGTGACCCACCAGGCTCCTCTGTCCATGGAATTCTCCAGGCAGGAATACTGGAGTGGGTTGCCACGAAAGAGCTTATATATGGGTTTTGGCTAGGGAAGACATGCAGTCAAGCACACGTCCTCGATAAAAAAAAATCACTGCTGGTCACAAAAAACAAGATAGCTCAAGGTAACAGTATCAGTGCTTGTCCAACCATACATGTGAAGATGCTTGAATCTGGGTTCATGAGAATTCCTCCTGAGACGTGCATCCTACAATCTCTGGGGCCTGTTTTTCTGAAGCACAGTGTGTCTCATGCTGCATTTCACCCCGAGTTCTTCTCAGGGAGCGCGGTCCGTCAGCAACTGCAGCGGCTGTTGACTTCATCCTCACAGAGCTGGGTGCTGATCAACACCCTTTATTCTTCCTTGTTTACAAAGAAAAGTTCAAAAGATGCGGCAAGAGCCAGGGACTTGGGGTTTAAGGTGGGAAGGTCTGAGCACATGTGTGAGCAGGAGCCTGGTCCAGCGGAGGGTGGACGGCAGAGCTGTGTGCGGGCCCACGTGTTGTCTGGCGTTGCCCGGCCGCATGAACCGAGGGGAATCGGATGGGCCTGACTCTGCCCCTGGTCCTCTGCTCAGACCCCTAGGCTAGCCATTCCCACCCTCTCATGACTGTGGAGCAGCACTTGGGCTTGTCCATCAGGACGCAGGACGGTTGTCACGGAACATCTGGGCTCTGTAGTCTCTCCATTCATTCTGCCTTAACGCCCAAGCGTCGTCTTTCTTCAAGAAATCCTGAGGCTGCTTACCTCCCTATTAATGGTGTATTTTGGACATTACCCTTTTCTGTTTCACGTTGCCATCTGTTCTTTGCCTTCATGGCAGTAACTTCAGCTTCTGATCTTGGGACTTTCTAAAATTGTCTTCCTCCCACTACTTTGTCATGAGGTCTGAAGTTGCCTTTTAATTCGCCGTCTGTTGCTGGCTCCTGTTTTCCTTTCCATTTTTGGCATCATTATCTTCATCAGTTTCGCTCTAAGATAGATATCCTCTCTGGTAAATGAATTCATAGTCCTGTGCGGTTTGGTAAGCCTGGTGAATCACAGTGGGTTTAGCTGTGTGTTAAGAGTAATGGTTCACTGGTTAATTTTGTGTGTCACCTTGACTGGGCCATGGGGTGCCCAGATATTTTGACAAACGTTATTCTGGGTGTTCCTGTGAAGGTGTTTTGGATGAAGTTAATATTTACATCGGTAAAGCAGAATGCCCTCCGTAGCACGAGTGGGCCTCATCCGATCAACTGAAGGCCTGTTGTCCAGTCGCTCTGTCGTCCCGACTCTGCGACCCCATGGACTGCAGCATGCCAGGCTTCCCTGTCCTTCACCATCTCCTAGAGTTTGCTCAACTCATTCCACTGATTCAGTGATGCCATCCAGGATGCCATCTCATCCTCTGTCGTCCCCTTCTCCTTCTGCCCTCAATCTTTTCCAGTATCAGAGTCTTTTCCAATGAGTCAGCTCTTCATATCAGGTGGCCAAAGTATTGGAGCTTCAGCTTTAACATCAGTCCTTCCAATGAATATTCAGGATTGATTTCCTTTAGGATTGACTGGTTGGATCTCCTTGGTGTCCTGACTGGAACAAAAACCTGGTCTTCCCTCTAGTCAGAAAGAAAGCCTCCTACCTGGGAGACATTCATGCTGGGACATTGGCTTTTTACTGCCTTTTGACTCAAACTGAAACAAGGGCTTTTCCTGAATCCCAAGCCTGCTGGCCTTTGGACTAGATCTGTACCATTGGTTCCGCCTCTTCTCAGGCCTCTGCTTGGGTTAGAGCTCCATTGGCTTTCTTGGGTCTCCAGCTTGCTGACTCAACCTCAGGTCGTGGGACTTGTCAGCCTTCGACAATTGCTTAAGCCAGTTCCTTATGATAAATCTAGGTAGATATATAGACATACATACACATAACTTTAGGTACAGATATAATCTCCTGGTGGTTCTGTTTATGGTGTCAAAGCCTAAAGAATAGCGCCCAGAATGAGCCACTATCCATTATTTAGGGTGGTAGACAGTCCTCGAACTTCTACAGATCAGGATTCAGTCTGTTTTCTGACATGATGAAGAATGTTCCTTAGCAATTGGGATGGCTGTCCATGTAGCCACATCTCAGAATGACGTATTGTTCCTCCTTTCCACAAAATCTGAGTGCCTGCTGGGGAACCTGTGTCTAGATACAAACAAAATAGATGACCCTTGTCCTCTCAGAGTTTATGGATTAGCAGATTTTTCTTATTATTTCATGTGGAAAATAATATTTGTTAATATAAATATTAATAATATTTATTAATGTCACTCGATATGAGAAGTTTCTCATATGAGAAATTTCCTTTGCAGATAAGGGCTAGGAGAAGCTTAGTTTCTTTTTAAAAAATTGATCTCTTTCTCTCTGATGGCAAGAACAAAATAAATGTTTCTCCTTTTCACTTTGGCTGCTTGGATGCTCAGAACCATATTTAAGCTCTATAATAACAAAAGATAGTCTACATATAGATGTTTTTATTGTCCCTGATCCAAATTCTTATGTATATTTTACCATTTAGTGGAATGTTTTTTGTTGTAATTAACCTAAAATCTTTTGTAAAAGGAGAAAGCCTGTAAATATTTCAAAAAATTTTAATGCAACTAAACTTACTTCCTTTGAAATAAAAATATTCCAGGGAAATATCTTTTTTCTTTTATAACACTAAACACAATTTGTAACTGTTTTGACTTCTTCTATCTCGAGAACCTGGCCTGGTGCCTGGTTTGTAGGAGCTATTCTGGAATATTTGTTAATACTGAATGAATGGAAGAGTGATTCTTTGCATTTAATTTTTAGCAGCATCTACCATTTGCATTTTAAGCCTCTGATTGCTCAGATATCTAAAATGTCAGTTCTTGGACTTCCTTCGTGGTCCAGTGGTTAAGACTGTGCCCTCCCAGTGCAGGGGTCATGGGTTCGATCCCTGCTCAGGGAACTAAGATTCCATATGCTGCTAAGTCACTTCAGTCGTGTCCAACTCTGTGCGACCCCATAGACGGCAGCCCACTAGGCTCCCCCGTCCCTGGGATTCTCTAGGCAAGAACACTGGAGTGGGTTGCCATTTCCTTTTCCAATGCATGAACGTGAAAAGTGAAAGTGAAGTCACTCAGTCGTGTCCGACCCTTAGCATGGACTGCAGCCTTCCAGGCTTCTCCGCAAGAGTACTGGAGTAGGGTGCCATCGCCTTCTCTGAAGATTCCATATGCCACAAGGCAAAAAAAAAGTGGTTAAAATGTCAGTTTTTTTTCCTATGTCAGACAGTCTTTTAAAACAAAATTTCTTTAAATTATTTATTTCCACAATAATTGTAAAAAAATAACATATCTACAAGGAAGAAAAGTTAAAATTACCTAGAGATAATTATTGTTAGTATTCTTAAAAATAGTCTTCCAGAATTTATATGAATATATATATCCATACAAATATTTTTCAGGATCCTTTTTGAAAAAATGGGATCATATTATTCATTCTTTGTTGCTTTTTTTCCATTTAGCTGTGTTCAGTGGCCATCTGTATGAGTCTGTTGAACTATTAATACCTCATAAATGTAAATAACTGCTTAGGATTCCATTATACTTCATGTATAATCTTTTTCACCAATCCTAAATTGTTGGACTTACAGGCTTTTCCCAGTTGCTGGCAATTACATAGAATGTTATCTGTATATTTTTATGCACTTGTCTTAAGTGTTTACCCAGGATGAATCCTGAAAAGTATAGTTGCTTGCTTTAAGGGAAGCTAAGAGCTTCCCTGGTGGCTCAGTTGGTAAAGAATCTGCCTGCAATGCAGGAGACCCGGGTTTGATCTCTGGGTTGGGAAGATCCCCTGGAGAAGGAAATGGTCACCCACTCCAGTATGCTTGCCTGGGAAATGCCGTGGACAGAGGAGCCTGGCGGGCTGCAGTCCATGGAGTCACAAGAGTCGGACATGACTGAGTGACTAAACCAAGGGAAGCCAGTGTTTGAAGATCCCAGAAACATGATCCCCATTTGTAGTTCCATCAGCTGCTTTCCCCCAGTCGTCCAGTAGGAGATAGCAAGATTGTGTATCAGGTACCTCTCAGATCTTCTTTGCTTCGTCTGATCCTTGACCGTTTGCTCTGCTTCTGCCACCATGACGGCAACCAACTCCAGCTTCACTGGGTCCCATCCAGGCACCTTCTGCTTCCAGCCCCTGCCCCAGGCCCCTCACATGCCACTCAGGTGTGGGGTCCTGGGGTCCCACTCGGCTCCCACATCTCTACCCACGGGCTGAACCTTTGACAATGATTTTTGGGAACCACAGGATAAATTCTTCCTTCTCACCCAAGAGGAACTCCCCAAAGAAGCAATAGTTCATACAGTCTTTGGACAAGTGTAAGATTGAGACATCAGTTAGCTTGTTACTAAGCAGCTTTACTAAGTTGCTAAACCCACTAAGGTAGCCTCCTACCTGATTCATGCCTCTCCTTGGTCCCATTTCCCATTTCTCCTCCTCTGCCTCCTTGGGATAGTGATCCCCTTAAAAGCAGAACACAATATAATACTTCCTCACTTAAAGTGAGGTCATGAGCATGGACCTTCTCCCAATAATGACTGGTTCCTTATAAAGGAGGGAATTTGGACACAGGGAGAGAATGCCACATGAACTTGAAGGCATCGATCAGAGTGAGGCTCCTTCATGCCAAGGCACACCAAAGAGTACCGTCAAACCCCTGGAAGGTATAGGGGAGAGGGGCAGGAGACAGAATCCCCCTGCAGCCCTGGGAAGAAGCGGCCCTGCTGACAGGTTGATCCTGCACACCAGCCTCCAGATGAGGCACAGTTCAGTGCTTGCGGTTTTAAGCCACCCGATCTGTGGTACTTTTCTGTGGCAGCCCAATCCAACGACTGCACCATGCTTCCTGGCAGCTTGACTTTATTCAGAGTGTCGACTTGTTCTGGGCCTCTCCTGACCTCTCCTACGTATTCATTGTCAGAATCAGATTGGCTTCACGCCCTCTTTCTGAATTGGTGCTCTCGGAGAATAAGAATGTTGTCACGGGCCCAGCTCGGGTCTGTTCAGGTTGTGATGTTTTGCAAGGGCTGCTTCGTAGGCCAGCCGCCAGCCCGTGCGCTGACTGCCTCCTTGTCGCTCCTGATCCTTGGATCCGGGCACCCGCAGCCAAAGGAGCGGCTGTCGCGGTGCAGACCCTGGCCCAGTCCGTGGCGGGCACAGGGTGCGTTGTGCCCCACACATCCAGAGGAACGCCCGGTACCGCGTGTGGAAAGTGAGAACGTTGCCATAGTCTGGGAGTGGCGTTCAGGAGCCAAGTAGCCCAGTCTCCCCCTGAAATAGGACTTCTCTCATAGTCCAGACAGATGTCCTTGGGTCAGCCACCTGTGCTTGAGAACGTTCAGTGGGTGCCATCTTTCCCAAATAGAATAGCTCTAGTTACAAGAAAATGTTGCCTTATGTTGAGCTGAGACTAGCCCCCTTGAGATTTCTTTGGGTCCTACTTGTGCCATCTTCTGTAGCCCAAAGGGAGGCTGAGCCGCAGCTCCGCCGTTTCCCACGGCGTGGTTTCCTGGCTCTTTTCCGCCCTGTCACTCACCTTCACTCACACCACAGGCTGCCTTTCAAGTGCTGGTTACTCGGCGCTGTTCCAGAGGAGCTCTGACTCAAGAAGCCTGGGGCAGAGTGGGAAGGCGGGGGGAGCACGGGCTTTGGGGTCCGACAGGTGTGCTGGTGCGGCCGGCTCTGTCTTTTCCCACCTGTGAAATCCTGGGCAGCGCCCCTTTTCCCGTTGGAAATCCTTTCTGTGATGCAGAAGGGAAGGAAGAAAGATATGTGCGTTATGAAATAATCGTGGTGCTTTAGTGACTCAGTTGTGTCCGACCCTTCGTGACTCCATGGACTGGAGCCTGCCAGGCTCCTCTGTCCATCAAATTTTCCAGGCAAATTTGGAAACTGGAGCAGGTTGCTGTTCCCTTTTCCAGGGGATCTTCCCAACCCAGGGATCAAACCCAGGTCTCCTGCATTGCAGGCGGATTCTTTACTGACTGAACCACCAGAGTATGTGCATTAAATATGTGTGAGACATACATGCTGAGGAGGCTTTGCAGAGCATATACAGAAAAACCAGAATTCTCACTATAGTGATTTCCCCTCTTTACTGCTGCTGCTAAGTCACTTCAGTCGTGTCCGACTCTCTGCGACTCCATAGACTGTAGCCTGCCAGGCTCCTCTGTCCATGGGATTTCCCAGCCAAGAATACTAGAGTGGGTTGTCATGCCCTCCTCCAGGGGATCTTGCCAACCCAGGGATCAAACCTGAGTCTCCTGCAGCTCCTGTATGAAAGGCAGATTCTTTACTGCTGAGCACTGGGGAAATTATTTCATTGTTTACTCATACTTGTATTTTGCATTAAACTCTTTTGGCAGCAAAGAGAAATAAAAAGCAAAATAATGTTTGTTTTTTTTAAGGGAGGGAGGGAGAAAGGAAACTTTCTTTCTGGGTTTCCTTATTGTGTTAGTCTCTTTAGGCTGCTGCAACAAAATGCCACACACGGGGTGGCTTATAAACAACAGAAATTTCTTTCTCACAGTTTTGGAGCCTGAAAGTCTGAGATCAGGACCCAAATTTGAGATATCTACCCCAAATTTGTAGACATAAAGTATGGAACTAATATTTTCTTCGAATGCTTGTTGAAAGAATTAAATAAACTTGGTAATTTAGGGCAGGTCTCCTCAAACTTGACTGTGCCCAGGAATCTCCATAAGTCTGGGCTAGGGTCTGATAGTCCACACCAGCTCCCAGCTGGTGCCCGGGCTGTGGTCCGTGGACCATATATGAATAGCAAGGATGAAGGGCACTGGGCACAGTGCCCAGAGCTTAGCAGAGTTCAGTAAATGTTCATCCTTCCTCTGTCCCTTTTGTGACCCCTCCTCACCATCCTTCTTACTTGGATTAAGTTTTAATTTTCATCCAATCCCTAAGTAATCATGTGATAATACACGTGTCCAATAAAGATGAGCCTTGGAAGGTTTCAAATCTAAGAAGTAACTGCCTCAGCAAAGGAGGGTATATTCTTTAAAGGGGAGAAGTGGTTTTTAAGTCCTAAAGCAAACACTAAGCTGCCATGTTGTAGGAACAATAGACCTTGTGTGGCTGTGTGGTACCCCAACTTCTGAAAGGGCCAGCATGGCCCATTGTTAATGTCAGGCAACAGCCCGCCTGCTAGGACCGAATGGAATGGTTCCATCGAATGGAAGTCGTCGCCTCATTAAGCGGATGACAGCTGGGCAGCATATATTTATGAAGTCAATAAAGCCTTGTCATTGAGGGGCTGTAGGAGGCTGAAGCAGCTGATCCTTCCAGAAACAATGATGTGTGCTGTTGCCATGACATGGAAAAATCAAGTCCGATTAGGCTGAGGTTTTATGAGTCAGATCAGTAAATGCTAATACATTTTGACAGGATTTACGTATTGATTCTATTCTTACTCCACTTCATTCTGCCACTCTTAATGCATTGCAGTTTTTCTGGCTCTTTGTTCACACACTTTTTTTTTTTTAAACCTTGCAAATATATTTAACTATAAATTCAGGCTTTACAAATACAAACACAAATTACAAGAAGAAAATGTATGTTCTCTTTTATTTCTATAAAGCCTATAAAGGCTTATAAAATTTTTTCTTTAAGGGTGAAATGAGTAAATTGAGCATTCTTTACCAATTGGTCATTGAGTTATAAATAGCAGAAACTTGCCCAGCTCAAGCATGTTTTTAAAATCTGAGCTTTGACTTGTAGCTGTCTGAAAGTCTATAAAATGCATTGTTAGAACTACATGTCTGGAACACATTAAGTGAAAAATGAGATGAGACCAGCCTTTTTTTTTCCCCCACTTCAAGGCACGTGAGATCTTAGTTCCCTGACCAGGAATTGAACATTGGAAACACAGAGTATTAACCACTGAACCGCCGGGGAGTCTTGCCTTTGTTTCTTAATTTATTTGCCATGATTCATTTTAGCTTTTAAGTTGATTTTGTTAGCAGCTCAATTAGACAGTATAGTCCAGTCCCATTTTAGAGCATTTAATATGAATTAAATGGTTTTTAAACCAAAATTCCTGATACATTGAACTTAAAATCTTTTAAGTCAATAAACATTGTGGAATTGTCCTCATCACCCTCTAGGTTGATAGTAGGAAAACTAATGGCAGGGAGAAAGTATTTTAAATATTTGTAGCTATGTAATAACATATACATGAAGAATTTCCTGAAGGCTACTGTGGAACTCAAGCAGTGATGTCTCTGGGGGTGAGATTGGGGATTGGGAAAGAAAGAGACTTTTACCTTTTACCTTTTTGTAAATTTTTTTTAACTTACAGCACGTATCACTTCAATAATTTTTAATTGTTAAAATGGGAAAACAGCAGCCCACATTACCAGAAAGGATGTCGGAAGAGTAAAGAAAAGTGTGACGGAAAGTCAGCATGCTGTGGGGGTTGGGAGCACCGATGTGGGGCAAGGACAGGTGAGTTGTAACAGGAAGAGCCCTTATCAGGGTGAGCCCTGGCAGTAAAGACCTGGCCTGCCAGTACAGGAGATGCAAGAGACGCGGGTTTGATCCCAGGGTCGGGAAGATCCCCTGGAGGAAGGCATGGCAATCCACTGCAGTATTCTTGCCTGGGAAATCCCACAGACAGAGAAGCCTGGTGGGTTACAGTCCATGGAGTCACAGAATCGGATGCAACTGAAGCGACTTAGCATGCACACACAGAGTGAGCGGAAGCCCACTCTGCAGCTTCTCTGCAGACTTAACTGGACAACACGGAGAATTCACTCAGCATGTCACCTGGAGCCAGGAGGACAGGGGGCTAGCATGTCGATGGCTGTTCGTTCACCAGAAGGGCACAGGTAATTTGAAAAGGGTGTGCAAACACCATGACCATTTTCCCTTTCTTTTTGCGATCATGGCCATTGGCTCTCCTTGCTTTTTATCCTTGGTATGTGTGTGTGTGTCCGTGTGTTGTGTAGGACACGTTGAGGCTGGTGAGAAGTGTGAGGGCAGAGGGCCTCTGGGACCACGGGGTCCTGAGTCAGGAACCCAGAAACGCAAGGGACAGCAGTTCATTTTTGACAAAGTGCTGTATGTTGTTGTTGTTCAGTCAGTCGTGTCCAACTCTTTGCAACCCCATGGACTGCAGCACGCCAGGCTTCCCTGTCCTTCACCATCTCCGGGAGTTTGCTCAAATTCATGTCCAATGAGTCAGTGATGCTGTCTAACCATGAACAGTATGAAAAGGTGCTATATATATATTTTTTTTAAGTATTTATTTATTTTATATATTTGGTTGTACCAGGTCTTAGCTGTGGCACATGAGCTCTAGTTCCCTGCCGCTGCTGCTGCTAAGTCGCTTCAGTCATGTCCGACTCTGGGCGACCACAGAGACAGCAGCCCACCAGGCCCCCCTGTCCCTGGGATTCTCCAGGCAAGAACACTGGAGTGGGTTGCCATTTCCTTCTCCAATGCATGAAAGTGAAAAGTGAAAGTGAAGCTGCTCAGTCGTGTCCGACTCTTAGCGACCCCATGGACTGCAGCCCACCAGGCTCCTCCGTCCATGGGATTTTCCAGGCAAGAGCACTGGAGTCGGTTGCCATTGCCTTCTCCGCTAGTTCCCTGACCAGGGAGCAAATCTGGGCCCCCTGAGTTGGGAGCGTGCAGAGCCCTAGCCCCTGGGCCACCAGGCAAGTCCCATGTATCTTTTTTTAAATTAAGCTCTACTGTGAAAAATTTTAAGCAGGCACAGATGTAGAGAGACTAGTGTAATGAGCAGGTTTGGTGTTTTCAAATTTTGCTGCACTTGCTTCATTTGTCACTTTTTTCTTTTTCTCCCTCCCTCCCTTCCCCCGCCCTTCCTTTTTCTTTCATTATTGCTGAAGTATTTTCAAGGGAACCCAGACCTCCTGTCCTGTTGCCCCTACATCCTGAGTGAGTTTCTCTGTAAAAATTCAGGCTGTGCTCCTTAGGGGACAGGTGTCTGCCTCTCAGACAGTGGTAGGAATAATTGCACTCACTCCGAAATTCTTGACGACAGCCTCAAGCCCAGTCAGTCAGTCAGGGAGTCTGCCCTGGGGGCTGCCACGAGCTTGGCCTTCCCATGACTGATGGCTGGTGGCAGGTGAGGGACGCACAGCCCACTCCTACTTGAAAGGCTGGGGCTTAAAAGGCTCTGACCCCACAACCCTCCATGGGGCCCCCTTCCTCCGCGCCTGGCCCTCCACTGACGGCACTCCGCCCGGGCCACCGCTCAGTGAGGTCAGTGGACCAAGTGCCACACTCAGGGCTTCCAGTCAGTAAGAGACACTCTGCGAAAGGTGAAGATCTAGCCTAATTCTGCTCATGACTCTCATTCGTTCAGTTCTTCATTCATCAAACATCTGCTGAGAGCTTTACTCTGTTGCTTTCTATTGATGAGGGAGTTGAAACTCAGAGAGGTCAAGGTAGCAGGGAATATAAGAAATAAAATCTGCTGTGTTTTTTTTTTTTTTTTTTTGCTCACTCACCCAGATCTCCAGCCTGCAGCACAGGGCACTTACCCCTCCACCTGTTCAGGCCCTCCTTCCCAGTTAAGCAACACCCTACTGATGGCCTTTGCTGCTTACCAAGCACCTTTCATCTGGTCCTTAAAATCTCCAGGTAGCTGTTGAGCTCAAACATGAATTTTAGTTCTGGCTGGCTAGTTCTTCACCATATAGTATGATTAAAGACTTTTGGAGCTGATAACCTTCCAAGTTTATTCTGCAAGTTAGTATAAATTTCATCTTCCAGAGCCTGGAAATAATTTTAACAGGGAAGAAAAAGCGCTTTGTGGTTCATTTGATATAAAATATGAATTCATGGGAGGAAGTAAGTCTGTTTCCATTCTCTAAAATTCTACAGGTAATTTTGGCTCTTGGCAAATAGTAACTAGTATTTCCAGTGACTTTGATCTTGATCTTAGATCCAGGTCCCCATCCTGCATTTACCCACAGAATTCCTCCTGAGGAAAGAGCCAGACAGGATGTCAGGGTCCCGGTTTGCAGATGGCTCCAGTTGAAGAGGTTGCTCATGGAAGTCATGAGATCAACAGTCTAATTTTGGGAAGTCCTTTATCTCACAGATAGGTGGACTGAGCCCCACAGAGAGTCATATTCAGCTCAGCCTCATTGCCCCTACTGGCCAGTCCAGCAGATGTACTTTTGTCTAGAAAGTTCCCCAGTCATGCCAGGGAAGAGATGTGGACTTCCTACGGCTCTGCTAAAAATAAAAAAATCAGCTGGTGAGAATAAGGAGCTACAAAGTAGACAGGGAGTACTTCTTGTTTAAAAACATTATCTCGTGTAATTTTTTTATCTCCTTTAAGGACTAGGATTTTCATATATGCTCTGAAATAAACCACACTTACCTATTAGGTAACTTACAGAATGTTAAGAAAAGGGAAAATATAGAGCTTCCCTGGTGGCTCAGTGGAGAAGAATCCGCCTGCCAATGCAGGGACACCGGTTCGGTCCCTGATCCAAGAAGATTCCACTTTGCCGTGGAACAACTAAGCCTGTGTGCCATGGGTGCTGAGTCCATGCACTGCAGCTACTGAGGCCTGTATGCCTAGAGCCTGTGCCCAGCAACAAGAGAAACCGCTGCAGTGAGAAGCCCTCACACCTCAAGAAAGAGTAGCCCCCGCTCGCCGGCAACTGGAGAAAGCCCGAGCACAGCAATGATGACCCTGCACAGCCATAAATAAATACATAAATAAATCTTTTAAAGGAAGAAAAGAGAAACCAGCTTCAAGCCTCTGTTCAGCAAAGAATGGAATGGACAAGAAGCTGTAAGATTATGTTAATGAGATGGGGAGAAAGTAGGGTTTCTTCTCTCAATTAGAGAAAAAGAAAGGCAATTACAAACTGTGGCATAAACCAAAATATAAGAAAGTCCTGGCCCAAAGTCGAAGGAAACTAAAATGTAGCATGATTTTGAGAGATGTATGAAGGTAAGGAAGAATATTCCATTTGCCACATTCTTCTTAAGTGACAGAAATACTGATTTGTAGAGTAAGAAGTTGTGGCCTCTTCCAATGAACACTGTTTATATAATAGCCATATTGTCAGTAGAGCATTGATTGACTTTTCAGCTTTGAGAATCTACTTACAGATAAAATGAGGAAGACAAATACATTTGCAGAACAAGAATGGAAATACGATCAATCTCAGCAGTGTACAAAGTGAACAGAGGCTGAGAGAAGTGGGGAGGAGTGGGAGAGAGCTTGCTGGGGGTTCTCATACTCGCCTGATATCACAGAAGTCCATATACTGCACAGCACTGATGAAGGAGTCAGGTGAGGTTTGAAGCTTATTCCTGAAGTTACAAATTCGGGATAACTAACCGAAGAATTAAAGAGAACTCGGCTACAGTCCATGGGGTCGCTAAAAGTCGGACACGACTGAGCACCTTCACTTTCACTTTTCACTTTCATGCGTTGGAGAAGGAAATGGCAATCCACTCCAGTGTTCTTGCCTGGAGAATCCCAGGGACGGGGGAGCCTGGTGGGCTGCCGTCTGTGGGGTCGCACAGAGTCGGACATGACTGAAGCGACTTAGCAGCAGCAGCAGCAGCAGCAGCAGCAGCAGCAGCAGCATGTAGCTGTTAAAAGAGTTCAAAACACGCCACTCCAAATTATTGCCACTTTGGCATGTTGAGGATTTTGAACAGAAGGCAATTGAGAACAATAGATGCGGAAGGGCACTCTGATCTCCCCGCTTTCTAGCTCAAATCAGGTCTTTGAATTTCCCTTGAGAAAGGTGCTCTCCCTTTACCAGGAGGAAAAGAACATTCATTTCACTGTGGACTGGGAGTCAGTGCTGAAATGGTATTGTGTAAGTAGCCCGACTCAAATAACCCTTGTCTTCTGTTAGTTTCTCCCCATGTATTTCCTGGGGACAGTACTCCTCAGCCCAAGCCCCCTGGTCTCTTCACATCCCTGCAGTTACTGGTCTTTGGGTAAAAAGGCGTATGAGTTTTGGGGCCTGACAGCTTATTCAGGTCATTTTCCTTTTGAAGATTCCCATGTACATGTCAACATAGTAAATCAAATGTGTATGCTTTTCTTTTTAATCCATTTATGTCAATTAATTCTTAAACCAGCTTACAGAACCTAAGAGGGGAGGAAGAAGTTTTTCCTCCCCTACATTATCAAAAATTGGATGGAGGGAAGGGAAGGGGAAACAGTATAATTTATATCGTAATTTTTCAGGATGGGCAGTTAATAGTGGGCCTTCCCCAGTAGCTCAGCTAGTAAATAATCCACCTGCAATACAGGAGACCCCATTTAGATTCCTGAGTCGGGAAGATCCCCTGGAGAAAGGGTAGGCTACCCACTCCAGTATTCTTGGGCTTCCCTGGTGGCTCAGACGGTAAAGAATCCACCTGCAGTGTGGGAGACTGGGTTCGATCCCTGGGTTGGGAAGATCCCTTGGAGGAGGGCATGGCCACCCACTCCAGTATTCTTGCCTGAAGAATCCCCAGGGACAGAGAAGCCTGATGGGCTACAGTCCATGGGGTCGCGAGTCGGACATGACTGATCGACTAAGCACAAAAAAATAGAAATAGTAATATAAGTATAAAGATAGTTGCCAGAACTACAGTTAGAAGTGGTTAAAACTGGTAGCCTCTGGGAAGTTTTGTACTAGAAGTGAGCTTAGGGTTTAGGCAGAGACACTGTTCTGATGTCATATAAGTGATTGTTTTGGTAAAAAGAAACCAAAAAAAAGTTGTATTGACCAGCAACAAAATTTTTTTAAAGGAACAACATAATCAGATATCTTAGAGAATCCTAGTTAATCCAGTTTTTGAAATCTTAGGCAAAGGAACATTTCTCTGATGAAATGCTAAATATAATTGCAGAGATTTCCTTACCCAAAATTTTAAATATAGCCTGTAAGCATTTTTAATTTTCCTGAATTTGCCCTTATGCAAGAGGAAAGATCTAGTTCCTGCTCTGATAGTGATACTTAAATACCATGTTTGTTAAGAGAGATCTTGGGGTTTTTTGGAGGTGAGATGCAATGAAGTACTCTGAAGTACTTCTGGATTAATCCAGAATTCAGCTTATTTACTATAACATTTAGACTCTTGGACAATATTTTCAGCTTATTTTTTTCCCCATCTGAACACACCTCTGGTTTTAGAATGCCAGTCACTGAAAACTAGCACTTACTATATGAACATTCACTTCGGATGGATTCATTTCCAAGGTCGGCCTTCACCCGCTCCTGCCCATAAACACTGGGATTGCGCGGTGCGGGGCTGAGGGTGCTGGCCAGGACGTGTGCTCCTGCACGCTGGGCAAGGGGTGCTGCCCGCACAGGGGTGTGCCTCCGGTGCCATCCTGTGGGTGTGATGCTGAATTAGAGCATGTTTTCCTTTTCTTCTCTCTAGGAAGGCCCTTATGTCTACTTGTCTATGGTGGGAAACATCACACACTCAGATGCCTTGATCGCTTCATTGTGTGAGTAGTGTAAAATGCTGGCACTGCCACGTGGGGGGTCAATCCAAGTACGGCTGTCCATTAAATGAGTACCTATATCCCACGTTGTATGATTCTGTTTGCATGAAATGTCTGGAAGAGACAGATCTATGGAGAGAGATGACAGATTAGTGGGTGCGTGGGGGTGCAGGAAGGGAGTGGGATTTGGCCAGAAATGGGGAATGACTAACAGTGGGTATAGGTTTCTTTTGAGAAGTAGAAACTAACGTAAAGTGAGGTTGTGGTGATTCAAATCTGGGAATGTACTAAAACTTGTTGAATTATACACTTTAAACAGATTTAAGAAAAAGCAGACCTGGCACATGGATTATATCTCAATAAAGCTGTATTTTAAAATGTTTGCAGTGAGTACAGATTGAGGAGTCTGCAGTATTTAAACTGGGTGTTTTCCATACTTTTAACGTTTATTTGTATATAAATGTATATATATTGTACGGGCTTCCCAGGTGGCTCAGATGGTAAAGAATCTGCCTGTAATGCGGGATACCTGGGTTCCATCCCTGGGTCAGGAAGATCCCCTGGAGAAGGGCATGACAACCCACTCCAGTATTCTTGCCTGGAGCATTCCATGGACAGAGGAGCCTGGTAGGCTACAGTTACATATATGTATTCTAGTAGATAATTTCCAGAACTCTTCCTGCTCTACAGAGATATTAACTAGTTTTCCTTAATGATCCAGTGGTCAAGAATCCACCTTCCAATGCAGGGGACACAGGTCCGATGCCTGGTTGGGGAACTAAGATCCCATATGCCTCAGAGCAACTGAGTCCATGTGCTGCAACACAGACCCAGCACAGCTGAACAGAAGGACACAGATTGCTTGGGGTTCTTGTTAAAATGCAGATTCTGATTCAGAGGGTCTGGGGTAAGGCCTCCTGGATATTGATCTGTGGGCTGTCCTTTGATTTTGGTTCACCAGGATGTAGAACTTGTTAAAGATGGTAAGGAAGACTTTATTCCACAGAGACCACAGCAGTGGGAAAGAGATTGGCTCAACCCTTAATACAGGGACGTGTGTTCATGTTCAGTCACTCAGTTGTGCCCGACTCTTTGCAACCCCATGGAGTATAGCCCGCCAGGTTCCTCTGTCCATGGGATGCTCCAGGTCAGAATACTGGAGAGGGTGGCCATGCCCTCCTCCAGGGGATATTCCCAACCCAGGGATCAAATTCACGTGTCTTACATCTCCTGCATCGGCAGGCAGGTTCTGTCCCACTGGTTCCACCAGGGAAGCCCCAAAATGGAATTCTCCTGGGCAAGAATAATGGCGTGGGTTGCCATTTTCTTCTCCAGCGGATCTTCCCAACCCAGGGATGGAACCCAGGTCTCCTGCATTGCAGGCGGATTCTCTACTATCTGAGCCACCAGGGAAGCCCTAAATACAGGGATAGGTGGAGATTTATAGGCTGGGAACAGGGTCGGAGTCAGTGGATGGAAAATTATTAAGAAGAAGCATCAAGGCTTGGGGACTGATGATAGACTCAACAGGATCCTTGCTAAAGGCAGGCCAGGGTATTGATATAAAGGGTGGGGGATGAGGAATTAGATTTGATATCAGGAGTGATTGGTAATCTACACTCCCTGTTTATAGCAGCAGTATCTATTATACAGCAGCCAAGACATGAAACAACCTGAGTGTCCACTCACAGATGAGTGGATAAACAACCTGCATTGTATTTATCTGACTCTTCAACCCCGTGGACTGTAGTCCGCCAGGCTCCTCTGTCAATGGAATTCTCCAGGCAAGAATACTGGAGTGGGTTGCCATTCTCTTCTCCAGGGGATCTTCCCTTCCCATGGATCGAACCTGGGTCTCCTGCATTGCAGGTAGATTCTTTACCACCTGAGCCACCAGGGAAGCAGAATATTATTCAGCCATAAAAAGAAGGAAATCCTGCAGTTTGTGATGACAGACTTTGAAGAACATTATGCCAAGTGATAGAAGCTAGACAGAAAAAAATGAAAACGACAATATCTCATTTTTATGTGGATTTGAAAAACCAAAACTCATTTTAGAGAAGGATCAGATTTGTGGTTACCAGAGGCAGGGGCTGGGGAGAGGTGGAATTAGATGAAGATGTTCAAAAGGTACAGACTTCTAATTATACAATAAATTCTTACTAGGGATGTAACGTATGACAGAGTCAATACAATTAACACTGTGGTGTGGCATTTATAAAGCTGTTGAGAGGATAAATCACTAAGGTTACTCAGCAGGATTCTTAGGCTGAGCCCAGAACCCAAGGTGCTGGGGCCTTTTGGAGAAAGGGTTTCGGAGGAGGCTGACCTGAGTTTGGTTAAGAAAAAGAATCGCCGCCCCTCGCGTCCTCGTCTCTGCCCTGTGGCAAAGGCCGCAGCGTGGCTTTGCTCCTGGATGCCTCCTCCAGCTCTGCCTGTGCGTCTTTCTCTAAACCTCTGCCCGAGCCTGGCGGTCAGTCACAGGAAAAAGGACCAGGATCACATTAGGTTTGTTAATGCTCTGCTTGTCCTTTCCCTCCCTTTATAGGCGTTGAACCTGCAAAGAGATGGTCAAAGTTAAGCGGTAGATGAGAGGCCAGAGGTCTGGTCCACTGGGGCGGGCAGATAGCAGGGCCTGCCGCTCCCCCCCGCCCCCACTTTCACATGCACGCACGCATGCACGCGCGCACGCGTACACATATCCTGTCTCCTTCAACTTGCTGAATTACCTCTAGTTTCAGACACACCAAGCACGCTCAGCCCCAGGCTTTTGCTCAAACTTTTCCCCTGAAACACCTCTCCCTCCCCTATTCAGGGCTTGCCTCCTATGATTTAAGACCTGAGATTTTTTGTTTGTTTCTCCATTAAATGCACTTTATTTCTGTAATTCAAATTATTTCTTAGCACAAGTTCCATAAGAGGCCGTTTGATTTAGGGAGTGAGAGCTGTGTTTCAGTTCATACACACTTCCGCAAGGTGGGGGCAACTGACGCACCACTCGAGGGTCTATGTGGGGCTCGTGTTAAGTGACCCCCTCCTCTAACTGGCCCTTGAGACTGGACCGGGAACCTTTTGGGACAGAAACGAATGGTGGGCTGGCCACTGATCTGTGGGGTGCTTATCCTCACGTCATCGCCTTGATTGCTGGCGGTTGGACGGCATCCTCGACTCGATGGACACGAGTGTGAGCAAACTCCGGGAGATGGTGAAGGACAGGGAAGCCTGGCATCCTGCAGCCCGTAGGGTCGCAAAGAGTCAAATGCAACTGAGCAACTGAACACCAACAGTGGAAGGTCTGGGAGTAAGAGAAGAGCCTGAGATTAAGATCCAGGGGTGCGTGTGCCTTGACTCCTGGTAAAATCCAGAGGCCCTCAAACACCCTCAGCGCACAGCCCCTCCGCACCCTGCTTGCCCGTATAATGGAAGTCTAGACAAGCAGCCCCCACCCCCACACCCTTCCGGCTCGCGGACCAGCACGGCGCCTGTGTGTCCCTAAGGAGCCGGCTTCAGTGCCCTGCCAGCGCTCAGAACTACTCCAGCAGGCCAGCCACGTTGCCCGTGGGAGCAGGGCTCATCCACCCTGAGTGCACAGCCCGCCTCCCACGGCCCCCCCCCCCGTTCCCTCTGTGTCCTAGTACGGCCCCCCTGTGGCCCCCCGTGGCCCGTGTCCTCCTCTCCGAGCCTTCGAGTCTCACATCACCGAGGAGCCGCCGTCAGCCTCATCCGTCCAGTGTCGCCCGCCTGTTATGTGCTGAGCCGCCCCATGAGCCCAGGGTGGACTCTCTCCCTCCCCTGTAGGGTGAGGAGGAGGTGATCCGAACCCCTCATCTCCTGGTCTGTGCAGTGCCTCCCTGGCCCCATTCTCTGCCCCCGTCACTTACTGCGTGAGCCACCAGCAGGCAGACTTTGTGTTCTGTGCTAGGCATTCTTGAGGTCTAGCACAGAGGCGTCTATATGCTACTTCCTGGTGGTCCAGTGGCTAAGACGCCCCACTCCTGATGCCCCGGGTTCAATCCCTGGTCAGGGAGCTAGATCCACATACTGCAATTAAGAGTTCCCGTGCTGCTCCTAAAGATCCCGAGTGCTGCAACAGAGACTGAAGATCCCTTGTGCCACAGCTAAGACCCAGCACAGCCAAATACATTTTTTTTTTTTTTTTAATGAATGAATAGGGTTATTTTTGTGAATGTCTGAATACCCACTAATCTCTTCGCTCCTAAAGCACTGACCTTGCACTTGTGATATTTTCTTAGATTTTGGGTACGCTAGGAGCTGTATCCCACCTGTTGTATCTGTGTTTAAAGGGAAAACTTTTACTTTCACTGTTAGCTGTTTTCCGGTGAGGTCACGGCTGGCAGTCAGCTCAGGACAGGCTGGACGCCTCTGCCAGTTGCGTCTGCCTCTCACAGACTCTCCACTCAGCGTGTCTCTCTGTGTTATCTCATTTAATAGCTCACTCTGTTTACTGGCCTGTCCTTTCCCTGAGGACAGCCTTTCATCAGAAACCTCTGTCCCCAGCCCCGGAGGGACCCTAACTCTAACCATTAAGAGACTGTTGTTTTGTGCTGTTCAGACCAGTCAATCAGATCATGTAGCTAATTTGGGACCATTCATAGCTTTCCTAAGTTATGTGAGAACCGTAGTTGAAGCAAAGAGGTCGGGGCTTTGGGGTATTTTTTTCCCCCACTGGTTATGTGAGATCTTAGGACCAGCATGTATTACTTTGGCAAACAGAAAAAGAAAGAGATAAAGACAGAGAAAAAGAGGAGGGAGAGGAGGAGGAAGAAAAGAAGAGAGAAGGAGGGAAGGAAATATGACTTCATGCAAGGCCCACAGTCCAGGCCTTGCATGAAGACTCTCTGACCTCATGGTGCTTTCTGGAAGAAACCATCCTGATAATGGGGTCTGAAAAGATTTCTTAGTGCACACCTACCCCCGGGTCAGCACAACTGGGGCTTTTGTGGTGGCTGTTGTTAGTGAATACTGTGTCTGTAGCAGACTGAAATGCCCTCTTTGTCCATTTCAGATTCATTCTGTAGTCCAGGCTGTGTTGCTCCCCTCCCCTCCTTGCTGGCCCCTCAACACTCAATTCCTCTTCAGTTATTAATAAACGTGTTTTTATAAACATTTCCTGAACAGTAATTTTCCCACGTCTGACTAATACAAACTTTATATTGAAATTTTAAAGTTAGGAATTATAATGCATCTACCAAGATAATTATTAAAGATTACTTTGCAAAGTCTGACTGTGTCGAATTGGTTTAGAATTCTGCTGCTTATGATGGAAAAGGAGGAGGTGAAGAAGCCACACCTGTGAAAGCACTTTGGAAAATGCAAATCATTTTACAAATGTAACGTGATGTTGTTATCATCACTTGTGTCCGGTGGTAATGGGTTTTTGTCTCAGGACCCCTCTTTCCTTCCACTAAGGCATCATGAAGACTGTAGAGAGAATGGCAGTTCAGTTATTCTTTTTACCTCCTCCAAATGTGGTGGGGAGAGGTCATTTCCACCAACTGTCCTAAAAATAGTTGCCAGATGAGTAACAAAATGTTTTGTTTTTAGGGAAAGAATATGGCAAAGCTGATGCAAGATGGCTTTATTTTGATCCAACCATCGTGTCTGTGGAAATTCTGACGGTCGTCCTGGGTGGATCTCTGGCACTGGTCCTCGTTTATGCCATCGTCAAAGAGAAACATTATCGGTAAGTGCTCTTCCCTATCCGGCTGGAAAGAGGAGAAACACCAGCTGTCCCGATGCCAAAGTGACATGTGGAGTGGATGACGACCACCGTTCTTTGTTAGACGAAAAGTGGAGTAGAAAATCATCTGATATAGCTTAATTTCGGATCGGTCAAAATAAAAAACACTAGAAATATGATGGTAGTGACAACCTCGATCCTGTATAGACAAGCACAGTGTTAGCAGCTTTGAGTGATTGGCCACCAATATTGTGGAAAATCAAAGAGTAGTTATTTTCATCCTCTGCCCCCAAATCATTCTAGAAACTTCTCTTCCACCTGTCACAAAGAGAAGTCTCTTACGTAATTCTGAGCTGGACATACAAGATAGCAGCTTATAGAAGGTATGAGGAAGGCAGAAGAGTGGGGAGATGGAGGAGAAAGACGGCAGATTAGCCATCCATCAGTCAGGCCCTGAAACTGTGGGCTCCGCCCCCTCCCTCCATTTCCTTCCTCTCCTCCTTAGGGACAGGGTGACCTAGGACGAACAGATTGCTTTCCCGGGAATGAGTCCCAGGGAATGGTTTTAGACTCCTGTCAGCTGGGCACAGTGGCATTCCATTTCCACCATCTTGTATCAAAGAAGCCTGTGTAAAACTTTGTCATGAAATTTCAGACTTAAAAGAAACCTCAAAAGTCATTTAATGCACTTGCCCCCACCCAATTTTACCTAGAGAGTTGGCAGGAAAAATTTCCTTCTGGGTGCCTTGTAGTTGTTCAGTCGCTCAGCTGTGTCCGACTCTTTGTGACCCTGCGAACTGCAGCGTGCCAGGCTTCCCTGTCCCTCACATCTCCTGGAGCTTGCTTCTGGGTGCCTTACATGTCCACGATCGTGGCTGTGGGTCTGCCACGTTTACCCATGCGTTTGTTATTTCAAACACTTTCACACATAATGCATGGCTGAATATGCACCAGGCGCAGTGCTTTATCTGCACATCTCATTTAATCTCCACAATATTATTCGAGGTGGTTGTCGTTTAGTCACTACGTCATGTCCGACGCTACAGACCCCATGGACTGTAGCCCGCCAGGCCTCCTCTGTCTGTGGGATTTTCCAGGCCACAGGATTGGAGCGAGTTGCCATTCCCTCCTCCAGAGGATCTTCCCGACCCGGGGATCGAACCCCAGTCCCCTGCATTGTCAGGCGAATTTTTTACCACTGAGCCACCAGCGAAGCATTATTCAAGGAGGGGACTATTATTAGCCCTTTTCCAACAGGGGAGATTGGAGCTCATAGGTTCACATCCAGGTCTCTCTTTCGTGACTTCACTAAACTTTCCAAGATACCCAAGAGACCTTCTTTAACTCCGAGCATAATCTAGAGAGGGCGCTGTTGCTTCTCCAAGGAAAGTGTTTCTTCGTCGTGTCCGACTCTTTGTGACCCCATGGGCTGTAGCCCGCCAATTCCTCTGCCCGTGGGATTCTCCAGGCAAGAATACTGGAGTGGGTTGCCATTTTCTTCTCCAAAGGAAAGCATGGGTCTTCATCAGTGATCAACTTGCCCCATCAAGGGAGCTCCGTGCGAAACCTGAGTTCCCACTTCAGGGAGGTGTTCTGCTGTGGGAGATGATGTTGGTACAGCTGGCAGTTTCATCACTGTCTCTTTCTCTCTAACAGGCATTTCGTACAGATCACCCTGTGCGTGTGTGAATTGTATGGCGGGTGGATGACCTTCTGCCCAGACTGGCTTATGGGAAGCCCCAACCTCAACACCAACAGTTGGCTCTACTTTTGGGTCTATCTGGTATTTTTCAATGGTGTTTGGGTTCTGATCCCAGGACTGTTACTGTGGCAGTCATGGGTAGAACTCAAGAAAATGCATCACAAAGGATCTAATTCACGCAAAAAGTTTCAGTGAATTTTCAAAGTCATAAACACTGTCAGCTTGCTTTATGAGATTGAATCCTTTTTTTATTGGGCCAAAATGTAACGCATTCCAGTCTGCGCTTTTCTTTTTCTATTGTCATTTTGGAACAACCTAATTGATTTCAGTGGAATCAATTTCAAATGGACTGTAAGCTTGATGAGTTTTTGCTGCTGTTGTTTTTTCCAGTTAAATGGCAATACAGGGAACAGAATAAGTTTTAAACAGAATAAAACACATTTAATTATATCCTTTTATGGCTAACATTAATTGTTCTACATTAATAAAGCCAATTATCGTGAAATGCCATAGAGCATGTTATATTAATTTTTTATTTCAAAGAACTTGTTGTTGCTTCCACTTCTGATCTTCCCACCAGTCTTTTGGTTACCAAAGTGAAACCAGAAATGAAATGAATGCTTCTGTTTTGTGTTTGTACTGTATCAAATTTGTGAAGCCAACAAAAAAATGACAGTAGAAGGAGTTTATGAGTGGGTTAACTCCTCATGGGTGAACACTGGGCTTTCACTAACAGCTGATTAATTTATATCTGTTCTCTTGCAAGGAGGAAGATTTGAAATAGCTTACAAAAATACGATAAAAAGTAAATCAGGAAATAGGAACATAGGGAAAGTAAGAGTGAGAAATAAGATGAAGGTCAAGTTAATATGCAGAAAGGCATGCCATGACGCCGTGTGTCATTGACACAAGTGATGACGCCGTGTGTCATTGATACAAGTGATGACGCCGTGTGTCATTGATACAAGTGACACACGGATTTGACATTTACCTTCAGTACCAGGAGGGAAACACTACCGCAGGCTGTTGCAGGAAACACTTTTTTGGCAAATGTAGCAGTTCTGTCGGAGGTGGAGGGCGGGTACTCACCTTAACTCGTTCAGCACCTGCTTTTCTTAGAGCCTCATAGCTCACGGATGTATTCTCTGCCTAGGAGGCTTGCCTGGCACATATGTACGCCGGGCACTGGCTCGGCCGTCGTGGATGCTGTCACTCAGCTCAGCCTTCATTCCGCCTCTGCCTCGGTTTCCCCTTATCGTGCAGAGAGCTGCAGTTATGGTCCTGGAGGCCAAATTGGTTTCACCTTTGGAGGTATTTGTGAGAGGTTTGAAGGGTGACACATGGAGACCATTTTCAACTGTTCCTTTTCGTTGTTGTTTTTCTGTTTTCCGGTGACAGGGAATGTCTATGGAATTCTCCTGCTTAAAATACCTAGAGTAATCGCTGTTTTCTAGGCTTATATCTTGAATGATACTTGACTACGATATTTGTTGAATACTGAATGAATATGGGCAAGTATGCTTGAGGAATATTATATTAGCACATTAAAGACTTTAGAAGTTCTGCAGTAAAGAAGCGAGATTAATTTGTTAAGCCCAACTTTCCCCAACATATATCAGACCACTTTAACAAGTGGGATGGTGGTTTCATGGAACATCACGTAGGGGGAAGCTCTGAGTAACAGAGTCCAATTTTCGTGGGATTAAAAACAAACCAGTAAATAATTAAAGTACCATTTAAAAAAATGTCATTTGGTATAGCATTCTAATATTTAGGGGAAAACAGAAAGATATTCAAGTCTTACACAGAAAACAAAGACAACTATAAAACACTGAGAGAAGTTAAATAAGACCTAAATAAGCAAGAGAGATATGCCATGTTCATGGATTGGAAGGCTTAATATTGTAAAGAAGTCAGTTCTCCCCAAATTGATCTATAGATTTCCATGTAATCCCAATTAAAATCCCGACAGATTTATCTGTTTGCCATTTGTTAAATAAGTTGATTTTAAGATATTTTATGGCACTGCAAAGGGCCAAGAAGGCTAAGACAATGTTGTGAGAGCTCAGAGCCGGAGGACTCACTCTACTAGACATTAAGTCTTAGTATAAAGCTGCAGTAATTACGGCAATGTGGTGTTGGTACCGGAAAACCAGTGAGTAGACAGACCCATGAAGCAGACTAGAGAGACCAGAGACAGACCTTCCTGAATGGACTCTGGATTTAGGACGAAGGTACCACTGTAGAGCGATGGGGAAAGGATACTCTTTTCAGTAAATGGTGCCGGGTCAGTTGCATATCCATGTGGGGAATATGAATTTTGATCCTTACCTCACACCATGCATAATATCAACTCCAGGTGAATTGTTGATTTTAATATGAAAGGCAAATAATAAAGCTTCAAGAAGAAAAAATAGGAGAATATATCCTTTAAAAAGATCCAAAACCAGTGGTAAGTTTGACTACTTTAAAGTCAAGTGTTGATACTTTGGATTATCAAAATCCACCATTAAGAGAAAAAAAGGAAGCCAGAAGGTGGAAGACATTTGTAGTACAGATAGCTGACAGAAGACCCATCCCAACGAGTAAATCAATTAGACAAAGACATGCAATTTAATAGAGAAAAGTTGATGAGATAATCTGACTAAATACTTCACAAAAGAGAAGGGATTTGGGGGAATGATAATTAAGGCCACAGGATGTTGCTGTGTGCTGCTGTGGTTGGTCACTCAGTCATGTCTGACTCTTTTCAGCCCCATGGACTGTAGGCCACCAGGCTCCTCTGTCCATGGGGATTCTCCAGGCCAGGATACTGGAATGGGTTGCCATGCCCTCCTCCAGGGGATCTTCCCAACCCAGGGATCAAACCCAGGTCTCCCACATTACAGGCACATTCTTTACCTACTGAGCTACCAGAGACGTGTTAAAATGGCTAAAAATGAAAAGACTGACAATGATGAGTGTTGGTGAAGACGCAGAACCACTGGACTTCTCATACCCTGCTGGTGGAATGTAAAGTGGAAAACTGTTTTGAAGTGAAACTGAACGTGTGCATGCCCTAAAACCCAGCTTAGGTATGCTTCACAGAAGTGCTTACTCTGTGCACCAGAACGGCAGCATCATTCATTATAACCCTAACCAGAACCAACCTAAATGAATAAACTGTGGTATATACATATAATGGACTGTAGGTACATACAGTGAAAATTCCAGTATGAAAACTCAACAACCTACTTCTCATAATAACATGGATGCATTGCACAAAAATAGTTATAAGTAAAAGAAGCCAGAGCAAGAGGGTACATATTGTATGATTCAATTTCTGTAAGCTTCAAAAGCAGATAAGTAGGGGAATTCCCTGGCGGTCCAGTTGGTTAGGATGCCTTGCTTTCACCGCTGAGCTGGAGGGTTCAGTTCCTGGTCAGGAACTAAGATCTCACAAACCACACAAGGAAAAAAGTATTAAGAAAAAAGTGTAAAAAAAAAAAAGAAAAAAGTGTATACATGTCAATTCCCATCTCTATGTATAAAAGAAATAACTAATGAGAACAAAGAACTCTATCTACATAGAAGGAAATCCCAAAAAAGAGGGGATATATGTATGTATATAGCAGATTCACTCTGCTGTACAGCAAAAACTAACATTGTAAAGCAACTATATCCCAATAAAAATTAATTTTTAAAAAAATGGATAAAACTGTGGTGTTGGAAATCAGGACAGAGGTTGCCTCTGGGGAAGAGGGTGGAGATAGTGATGGGGAGAAGTCACGAAGGGGCTTCTCAGATGCTGGTAATGTTTTATATTTTTCATTTGAGTGGTTGTTATAATTTGTGATAGTTCATTCAGCTGTACCTGTATGAATGGTGTACTTTTCTCTATGTATGTTACACTTCAACTTAAAAAGTTTATTTGTTGAGATTACTGGTATAAAGACCTGAAAAATGTCTCTCCCAGGTCCTCGTGAAGAGAATGCTGTGTCCTTTACAGCAGTTTGAGAACGACTAGGGCTGTTCTAACAGTGTCCCCAACATGGCTGAAGGCAGGATGCCAGAGAGAGTCTGGATCAGCCTTTCTATGAGGGATTACTAGTTGTTTCCAGTACTTTGCTCTCTGCTGATCTGGCTCAAGCCACGGGTAAACAGAATAGAGAAAGATGGACGGGCTTACATATCATGCAGGCAGTCCTAAAAATACTGAGCTTTTGCTGAGTATTGGATGGGAGAGAAATGGAGGTTATAGACTCTGACAGGACCTTGGGGGACAGATACATTTTACTGCCAAGTAAGGACCTGAATCTTTCAGCCCTTCGGTGAATGGGAAGGATTGGCGTATCCCTATGAAGTCTGAACAGGTCACTGTGACAGGGAGCGAGGGGCAAGCTGACACAGGTAATACTGTATTTCATTAACCCTAAGATAGATATTTTCCACCCACATTTTAACATTTTAAAAATGAGAATGCATTTTACAGCTCATGTGTCATAATTGAGTTGGCCGTGTTTTTTGTTTCAAAAATATAATCATCTATAATTGATTGCATCCTGAAAGTGAAAGTCTCTCAGTCATGTCCGACTCTTTGCGACCCCATGGACTGTCCAGTCCATGGACTTCTCCAGGGCAGAATACTGGAGTGGGTAGCCATTCCTTCCTCCAGGGGATCTTCTCAACCCAGGGATCGAACCCAGGTCTCCCACATTGCAGGTGGATTCTTTATCAGCTGAGCCACCAGGGAAGCCTTATGGCATCTTAAAGTCAAATAAGTCACTACCTTCAAATTGTTCCTCTCTTCAAGTGTGAATATGTCCAACTACTTGGATTCAAATATGTCTTAAGTCTAAATTTTACTTCGGACCTTAGGAATCATTTACTCCAATATCTGCCCCACCCCGCAGCCCCGTTCCATCACATTTGTTCCCTAGGAGCTGGCCACAGAAGGCATATTTTGATGATTTGTCTATCAAATGATTTGCAATGAGTTATGAATTGCTTATATTAAAGGCAGCTAGATTCCTGCAAACCCTAACCCTAACCCTTTCTCAGTGTTTACACCATAAATTTCCTCTGCGCACTCTTCCTTTCCAAGTAATGCTGAGGCAAATATCAGCATAATCCATCCAAAATCAGAGTCTAAATGATGATGTTTTCTTGTATTTAATTATGTCAGTTCTACAGTCCTAAAGTGCTAGCACTGAGGCTTTAGGAAAAGTCTACAGGCTGCAGCATTGTTCAGTCGCTGAATCATGTTCAACTCTTTGCAACCCCACGGACTGTAGCCCGCCAGGCTCCTCTGTCATCCACCATCTCTGAGATTGCTCACGTCCACGTCCATTGTGTCGGCGATGCTATGTCAGTTCAGTTCAGTTACTCAGTTGTGTCCGACTATTGGCAGCCCCATGGACTGCAGCACCCCATGGGGTCGCAGAGAGGCTATCTAACCATTTCATAAAACTTTGTCCAAAAAAGGCTTGACGGAAACCAAAATGCACAAAGTTTGGAGAAGAATCCTTTGTTTTCTTTCTTTTCAAAGTATTCTTAAAATCCATGTACCGTTGTTCATTATGAAAGCTTGGATCTAAAAATAATTTATAATGAGAATAACTGGATAAAGCTTTGAATGAGAAAGGTTAACTGTTGCTGTCCTTACTCTTGTAAAACTCCCTCAAGGTCAATAAACACCCTGGCAGGCCTCCTCTACTCACTGTCCTTTTAGAAACTCTACATCTTTCCCTTTCCACTGCCTTGACAGTCTGGCTGACCCAACATAACAAAACCACTGCTTCACTGTAGGATGCCGATTACATCCATTAATTCATATTAAGGTGCTGGTGACTGATAGTGGTTGGATGTATCATCCTTCCCAGATGTTTTTGCATTAAAAAAAATACAATTGATCCATGCCTGTTGATAAAAATGGAAAATCCAGATAAGCAAAAAGAAAAATAACCCCCAGTATCATCAGACAGAATCGCTATTACAAATTTAGTTTCCATTTCTCAAGCTGTTGCCTGTGCATGTATTAACATAGGTGGGAGAGGATACTTTTAACATGTGAAGAAGGGTTTTAACCTCCCCGCTCCCTTCCTCTCTCTCTCTTGCCCCAGATTTATCATCCAGGAACTAGCAGTATACTATACTTGTCCACACAGAACCAACTAGATAGAATTACAGAACATGCCCCCATCCTTGAGAAATTCATGCGCTCACAGAGGCTGATAGGTAGCAGTTATCATTTATTTTTGGAAACCAGTTTCCTTAGATGTTTATGTCCACACAGATCAAGTTGACATCTTAAAATATTGGATTGGCCACCTCCCAACTCTTCAAGGGAGGGATCAAGTGTGCTGAGCGTGCTGCAGTGCTGGGTTTTAGGTGTTTAATCCCTTCCCCTTTGGAAGCCTCTCTCAGTCCCCCAGTCAGAAGAGGAGGACTCTGCATACTTGTAGCCCTTGTCTGTGTCACTTAAGTGGCCTCGTATTGTTTTGTTATTTTTGATATCCACCTTCCCAGCTGCACATGGGCCCTTCAAGGCCACGCTTAGAATCTTAGAATCATATATTGTTTAAAGGGGCCTTGAGCGGGGAGTAGGGGAGGATGAATTGGGCGATTGGGATTGACATTTATACTCTTCTATATATAAAATAGATGACTGATGAGAACCTACTATGTGGCATGGGCAACTCTACTCAATGTTCTGTGGTCACCAAATGGGAAGGAAATCTAAAAAATGGATGTGTGTATATGTGTGTGTGTGTGTGTGTGTGTGTGTGTGTGTATAACTGAATCACTTTGTTGTACAGCAGAATCTAACACAACATTGTAAAGCAACTATACTCCAATAAAAATGTTTTAAAAGGGGGGTGGGGCCTGGGTAGGTTCAGTTCACACACAAGGAAACTAAGGCTCAGAGAGGTTGGATAACCTGCCCAAGTCCACATAGCTTTTTAGTGAACTAGAACCTAGGTCACTTAAAAGTACTTTTAGGGACTTCCCTGGGAGTCCATTGGTTAAGTCTTCACCTTCTGATGCAGTGGGTGCAGGTTTTATCCTGGGCCTGGAGCTAAGATTCCATGGGCCTCCTAGAAAACATAAAATGAAGCAATTTTGTAACAAGTTCAACAAAGACTTAAAAGATGCTCCACATCAAATAAGTACTTTTTCAAGTCCAACCTGTTAGACATGTTGCTGGAAGCCTGCAAGCTATGAAAACCGTTTAGCTGTGTGGATTTTTTTTTTTAAACATTTCCAAATTTTAGTCCCAGTTTTTTTTTTAAATTTTATTTTTTAACTTTACAATATTGTATTGGTTTTGCCATACAAAACCAAATGAATCTGCCACAGGTATACACGTGTTCCCCATCTTGAACCTTCCTCCCTCCTCCCTCCCCATACCATCCCTCTGGGTCGTCCCAGTGCACCAGCCCCAAGCATCCAGTATCGTGCATCGAACCTGGACTGGTGACTCGTTTCATATATGATATACATATTTCAGTGCCATTCTCCCAAATCATTCCACCCTCTGGATTTTTTAATGGTCAAAAAAATTCAACCTCAGTACATTTTTGATCATCTGGGTCTATTCCTTATACTTGAGGAGCCTCTCAATTTCATTGTTCTGTGTTTTTAGTTAAAAAAATAAGTATTTTGTCTTGGCCTCTCGTTTTCTGATTTGCTGTTTTGTGCTGAAAGGAACCATGCACAGATTTTTGGCATTTCTTGGTTACATTCTGGGAGTCGGACTGCTTTTGGTCCCAGGGCTGCTGGAGGTGGGGTTGGTGCGATCTAATCACTAAGAACTGGAAGCAGGGTCTCACTCAATTGGGTCGCAGGAATTGGGTGGGTCTCATGTGCGTCTGAGCGCCCACAATTTGAACTGTCTTGGTAAAGTCATTGCCTGTAGGGAGACGGGACTGCAAGTTCATGCTCCCTGCAACAGCGACATCTGGCGGCCGTGGGGTAATTTGAGAGGCTGATCTGTGGGTTCTGACGGGATGCCCTGATTGTATTTATTAATAGTAAAGCAATTGTCACTGTGGAAGCCACTGCCCTTTCCCAGGGAACCCCGTTTCCTCCCATGACACGCCCACCTCTAACCACCCCACACCCAGGACGCACCTGCAGCAGCTTCCTGCCTCCTGGGGGCCCCTCTCCTCCTCGCCCCACTGACTGCCTGGGTGCGAAGAAGTGGAGTTGGGCCATCTGGCAAGGGTCAGCCGCCTGCGGCCATGGTAGGCCAGGCCTGGCCTGCATTCTGGAGCTTGAAGGCCAGTGATTTACTGCCCGCTTGGGCATCAGGTGGCTGGGGTATTTTTAGTGTCCCACTCTGGAAAGTGTCAGTAGTTCACTGGCCCGAAGTTCTGTGTAGAAAGGGTTCCGTGATCATGATTGAAATCTGTACACTCTAATCCTGCCTGCCTTCTTTTGTTGTCGTTCAGTCGCTCAGTCGTGTCCGACTCTGCGACCCCATGCACTGCAGCACGCCAGGCTTCCCTGTCCTTCACCATCTCCCGGAGCCTGCTCAAGCTCATGTCCATTGAGTCGGTGATGCCGTCCAACCATCTCATCCTCTGTCGTCCCCTTCTCCTGCCCTCAATCTTTCCCAGCATCAGGGTCTTTTCCAATGAGTTGGCTCTTCGCATCAGGTGGCCAAAGTATTGGAGCTTCAGCATCAGTCCTTCCAATGAATATTCAGGGTTGATTTCCTTAAGGATGGACTGGTTTGATTTCCCTGCAATCCAAGGGACTCTCAAGAGTCTTCTCCAACACCACAGTTCTTGCTTTAGAGCCTGGCTATTCCTGTCATCATATTAAGGGCTTTGAGATGTCCTGCAGTGGAGAAACCTGTGTAATTCCATTAAACCTAGCACCTCCCAAGCTTGTTGGACCATGGAACCCTCTTTTCAGGCCAACAGCTCTTCACAGCCTTCAGAACTGGTGGTTTACAGATCCCAGCTTGGGGAGCGCTGGCCCACATGCCACAGCCACGTCGTGAGAGCTGTCAGCTGCCTTGACTCGTGGCTGCATCCGCACCCCAGATGGCATCTCCTTGGACGCCAGTTGCTCCCAAAAGTGAACCTGAGCTCATCGTGAGTCAGCCCCGCCTGGACCATTGCCCCAGTCCTAATCCCGCTCCGCCCTAGCTCTCCACCACCTCCCAGCCTGCCTGGTAGCTGAACCATTGGGAGGCAGCAGGGGAGAGAGGGGCCCCCCACGCCTCCACATCTGTTGCAATCCTCTTCCTCGTGTCCCCCTCCCCGCCCCCGCCCCAGATCAGCACCCAGAGGGCGCTGCTTGCTTTGAGGCCAGAGCCCCTTAGACAGCAGTCTTGCTTTTTCTTGCTTTCTGCCTTCCGAGTCCTCATCCTGTGTTCCCCAACATCTGCTGGGAACGCCCTGGGCCTGGGAAAGAAAGTGAAAGTGTTAGTTGCTCAGTCACAGCTGACTGTTTGTGACCCCACGGACTGTAGCCCGCCAGGCTCCTCTGTCCATGGGGATTTTCCAGGCAGGAATACTGGAGTGGGTTGCCATTCCCTTCTCCAGGGGATCTTCCCCACCCAGGGATCAAACCTGGTTCTCCTGTACTGTGGGCAGATTCTTTACTGTCTGAGCCACCAGGGGAGCCCCTGGGCCTGTGAGGAGCCTTTTATTAAGTGACTCAGTCCCACAGTCCTGACTTGGAAGACTTCAGCCCTGGCCACCCTGGCTGGCCATTCTGAGAATGTATTACCCTTTTTTTTTTTTCCATTAAATCCAAGCAAGATGTGAACCACAGCTTTTGAATCTGTGAACTGGTCCTTCATCCCTGGTTTCCCTCCTCTTCACATCCCCAGACCCCCACGTTTTTGGTTGAGTCCCTCCCATTGGCAGTCCCATTCCAAGCAGAGATGGTTCTTCAGGAAGAGCGAAGGTGGTCTGAGTGTGGTTAAATCCCAGGGGTCCTGCCAGCTGAGGTGCATGCCCCCTCTGCTGCGTGCTGTCTTCCTCCTCTCTGATTTGATCAACATTGTATACGAATCTCTGTTTTAAGTCCGTTCTGGGATCTCTGGCTTCCAGAACCCATCGCCTGCTCTCCATTCTTAACTAAAACCTATTCTCAGCATAGTATCTAATCTGTATGTTCACATTAAGTTAGAATCAACTGAACACCCACAAGATGGAAGAGAGTTTTATGGCCAGGCACTCCTCCTGGGAGCACCAAGGAATCTTAAGAATTCCAAAAAGCAGTTTCACACAAAACTGAGAAGTAGCCATTATCACTGCATCTTCCCTCTCAACATCCATATGCCCCGGGCGTGACCACGTTTATGTCAGACTGTCCTCTGTAAAAATGTCAAAGCACATGCCAAGTTTGTAGGACATTTGTCATCCACCACCCCGTCTGAGGTTAGTTCTTTTCTTAGCTCGTAAATGATTCAAGACTCAAGCTCTTTTTATGATTTGACCTTGGGATACTACCCTTGAGCATTATTTTATAAACCAGTGAAATCATGGTATAAAACTATAGATAGGTGGTTTCCAACATTTAGTGCCTGTATTAGTCACCCAGCACCGCGGGGCAAAAACACACAGCAATCTTCTTAGTGGCATGCAGTGGTAAGCGTTTATCTTCGGAGCCCTGTAGGGGACCAGGATCTGGCTGATCCCGACTGGCCTCAGCTGGCCGTCTCTGCTTGGGCTGCAGTGGCTTCAGGTCTCTGGACTACTTAGTAGGTTTTTGTTTGTTTCAAAATTATTTTATCTTTGGCTGTGCTGGGTCTTTGTTGCTATGTTCAGGCTTTTTGCCAGTTGCAGTGAGCAAGGGGTACTTTCTGGCTGTGGTGCGAGAGTTTTCTCATTGCGGTGGCTTCTCTTGATGCAGAGCATGGGCTTAGGAGGGCGCAGGCTTAGGAGTTGTGGTCCATGGGCTTAGTTGCCCCTTGTCATGTGGGATCCTCCCAGAGCAGGGATCGAAGCCACGTCCCCTGCGTTGGCAGGTGGACTCTTAACCGCCAGGGAAGTCCTTGGCGGTTTTGCTCTCCATGCCTCTCCTCCTCTCCTCCTCGGACAGCAGGCTAGCTGAAGCTTGTTCTTCTGATGGCAGAGTCAGCAGAGGGAAACCCCCACGTGCAAACACTATTCAAACCCCTGCTTGTGTCTATCTGCTGACAGCCCATTGGCCAAAGAAAGTCACATGGCCAACCCCAGTGTCGACAAAGGACACTCCATCCACGATGAAGCCATAGCAAACGTGTGGATGGAGAAAGGAGTGAAGAGTCGGGGCCAAAAATACCACCATGCTCACCGGTGGCACACAAGAAAACGATAAAGGGCTTCTTCGGCCAGTTGCTGCTAGCAGCGTTTTGTTGCAAAGGTGCTTCAAGGAACCCAGCCAGTCCTGAGAAACTTCTGGAGGTTAAACAGCTCACAGGCTCCCTGTGGTCAGAGAACCAGGTGACCACTCTGCTTAATCCAAGTCAGCTTCTGGTGGGAGAGGGCAGCCCCGGAGGGCAGATGAGGAGGGAGCGGTCAGCAGAGGTGTAGAGAACAGAGCAGACAACCAAAGAACTCTTCCACAGCTCAAGGGTGTGAACCTGTATGCTCTGAGGCATTGAAAAGCAGAGGAAAGCAGAGGGCAGAGCCTTTGGGCCAGCCAGGTGAAGGTCAGTGCTAGCCGAAATCTGGACAAGAAGGAATACCAAATAGGCAGGGTTAAGACCCTTACTCGAGCCCTACAGTTAGTTGGGTTTAGATGCTTAAGTGGCTGACTTTATTTTTTGGGGCTCCAAAATCACTGCAGATGGTGATTGCAGCCATGAAATTAAAAGACACTTACTCCTTGGAAGGAAAGTTATGACCAACCTAGAGAGCATATTAAAAAACAGAGACATTACTTTGTCAACAAAGGCCCATCTAGTCAAGACTATGGTTTTTCCAATAGTCATGTATGGATGTGAGAGTTGGACTATAAAGAAAGCTGAGTGCCGAAGAATTGATGCTTTTGAACTGTGGTGTTGGAGGAGACTCTTGAGAGTCCCTTGGACTGCAAGGAGATCCAACCAGTCCATTCTGAAGGAGATCAGCCCTGGGATTTCTTTGGAAGGAATGATGCTAAAGCTGAAACTCCAATACTTTGGCCACCTCATGCGAAGAGTTAACTCATTGGAAAAGACCCTGATGCTGGGAGGGATTGGGGGCAGGAGGAGAAGGGGACGACAGAGGATGAGATGGCTGGATGGCATCACTGACTCGATGGACATGAGTTTAAGTAAACTCCGGGAGTTGGTGATTGACAGGGAAGCCTGGCGTGCTGCAGTCCATGGGGTCGCAAAGAGTTGGACATGACTGAGCGACTGAACTGAACTGAAACAAAGTTATCCGTGATGTTCTGGTTGCTCTTGCCTTATTTAGTATTTAAAATTTAGTTTTCATTTTTATAAAAATCATACAGGTGTCTAGTTTAAGAAGTGAAATAAAACCCAGAGGCCTATAATGGAAAACAGCAGTCTCCTGCTTGGGGCTTCCCTAGTGGCTCAGACAGTAAAGAATCTGCCTGCAATGCAGGAGACCGGGGTTCGATACCTGGGTTGGGAAGCTCCCCTAGAAGAGGGCATGGCAACCCACTCCAGTATTCTTGCCTGGAGAATCCCATGGACAGAGGAGCCTGGCGGGCTGCCGTCCATGGGGTTGCAGATAGTCGCACATGACTGAGCCTCTAACACACACAGTCTCCCAACCAAGTCTTAATTACTTCTCCCCAGAAGCAGCTGTTTTAGCTGTGTCTTGTCATATTTTCTCTCTATTTCCCCCCAAATTTATGTTGCTGTTCCTTGATTTTTCAACCTTACACATCATCTGTTTTCCTACCTTGGAAGAGAATTATTTAACCCTCTCACACTCTCCCCCATGCTCCACCCACACACATATTTTCCTTCCTCCATCCTCCCAGTAGAGCCGTTTTGGTTAAATGAACATTTTAGTACTTATATTATTATGACTTCCGTTGAGTATACTATATTTCCTTATGGTTCAACTTTTGTTTCCCCAAGAGGGTTTTGTTTTGTTTTTTTTGGTCTGTTTGCTTGGTTTTCTCTTGATAAATGCTTATCAATAATACAGCCCTAAACTGTCAGAGCTGCAGATTTCACTGATGCGATCGAATAGATAAGAGGAAGCCGTTGGGTTTTTTGGTAGGTTTATCTGCAACATCCTTCTGGGAACCACGCATTCTCTTGTTTCCCTCTATACTAATTGCTCTGGAGGCCGGCACAGAGCTGGTTTCTCAAAACTCCTCTGCTTCCCTCTGGTGGTGAATCTCACAGTGCCTGCATCCCTGATCTTCATTCAGGTTATTCTCTTGAAGGAGCGTGACGACCAGTACCCTTCCAATAAAAGACGCACGCCTTCTCGTTTATCTGAAAATGACATTCTGTCCTCATAAATGATTGATAGCTTGATTGGGTGTAAAATTCTAGGGGAAAATAATTTTCCCTCAGAATGTTTTAACTTTCCATTTTGAAATAATTTTCAACTTAACAGAAAATTGCGTAAACATTACAGAGTTCTAGCTAACGCCTTTACCCAGCTTCCCCTGATTCTAAGATCTTACACAGCCGGGATGCACGCAGAAGTCTACATCAAAAGAAAAAAGAGGCAACTAAGCAATTAACTTCAGTCCACTATGGTAACAAAGTGGCAGACTGTGGATCTCACCAGTTTTTCCAATAATGTCGTTTTATTTTCCAGGATCCAATCTAGGACCTCACGTTATACTGAGTTGCTACATCTTCTTAGTCTCCTCCATCTGAACCAGTCCTCAGTCTGTCTCTTTCATGATCTTAACAATTTTGAAGAATACTGGTCAATTATTTTATAAAATGTCCCTCAGTTTGGATTTTTCTGATGTTTTATCATGATTCGGTTGAGCTTATGGACTTTGGGCTGAGAATGCCACCGAGACGACGTGCCTGTCTTCCTGCCTCATGTCAGGGCTCTGTGCTGATGCTATACTCACTACTCAGGATGCCCACCTTCATCACTTGGCTAAGTAGTTCATGCTAGGCTTCTCATTCTCATTATTATTTTTCCTTTTATAGTTAGTAAAAATATTGGTAGACATTCTCGAAGATAACACAAATATCCTGCTTGTCCTCAAAGTTTCACTTATCAAATTTTAGCACCCACTGGTGAATCTTACCTATAAATAGTTATTAATATAATGTACTTAATAGTAGTTTTCTATTTGCCTCATTCCTCTTACAGTCATTAATGAAATTCTGTTGTAAGATGAAGCTGTTCCTTCTCCTCCATGCATTTAGTCATTCATTCAGTTATCTGTCTCAGCATGCACTCAACAATATTTCTTTGATCCTGGGGGTTATCATACCACTTTATTGTTCAAATTGCCCTCTGAATATTGAAGGCTTTGTTCCATTATCCTTCCGGTTTCAGTATTGCTGTCAAGTTTAATGCTATTCTGGTTCTTGACCTTTAGAATGTGGCCTGTCTTTTTTAGGATGTTCTGAAATTGAACAGTATTGTGCTCATGTTTATAGCATGCATTTGTATCGGGCAACTCCTTAGACTTTTTCAAGCTGGAAACTCATGTGTTCTGAAAAATGTTCTTGTTTTATTTATCTGATAATTCACCCCTCTGCTTTCTCATTCTCTCTGAGTTTTCTGGGACATCATTATCCCGATGCTAAACTTTGAGACTAATCCCCTAGTTTTCTTATGTTTTATTTCCCAATTTTTCCTCCTTTATCTTTTTGTTCTACTTTTTAGGAGATTTCTACTTCTACTCTGTCTTCCAACTTTGTATTGGATTTTCAGTGTAGATTTCCAAGAGCGCTTTCTTGGTTTCTAAATTTTTATTTATAGCCATCTTGCTTCATGGATGTGAGATCTTCTCATATTTCTAAGGAGATTTATCATTTGGGGGAAGTTTTCTTTTACTTCCTGCAATGATCTCTCTCTCCTCTTTCCTCTGAGTTTTTTCCTTTCTCTCTCTCATACTGGAGACTTTTTCTCAGATGTCCTGTCGTCCTTTATTATCTGTTCTATTTGAGTAAGGCATTATCACTTCTTTCCACTGGAGCGATCCATCACTCACTGCCTTCAGCAAGAGATGGAGCTTTGCTTCCCCACTAGTGAGATAATCAAACGCTGTCCCCTGATGAGATGCAGCATGAAGTAGAGAATATCACCTCCCTGTGTCACCAAAAACATCTGATCTGAATCTCATCGCACCTTTAGACCTGACTTCACTTGACAGCATTTACAAGTGATACGGGGACCAATTAAATGATGCACGACACAGTCAGACACATCAGCTCTGAGACGCTTCTTTAATGAATGACCTGGTCCCTTCAAAATATCACCATCGTGGGGCAAACAAATGGAAGGAGGGCTGTTCTAGGAAGGAGAATAAAGAGACATAATAACCAGATGCAATGATATTCTAGGGACAGTGTGGGAAATTTGAATATGGATTGAATATCAGAATGTATTTGGGAACTATTTGAAATTTTCTCAGGTGTGATAATACATGTGGGTTAGAGCTGATGAGATCCTTATTCTTTGAATAGAGATACTGAAATACGTATAGGTGAAATATAATGTCTGCAGTCATTTTCAAATGGTTCAGAAATATACTATATGTACATACCTTTATCTAAAGATGAAGCAAATATGCCAAGGTGTTAGCAATTGTAGTACTTAAGAGGTGGGCATATGGGTGTTCATTATAGTTTTTTTTTTTCAGCTTTTCTGTATGTTTACATTTTCCATAATAAAAATGTAGGTGGAGGAAAGAGAAAGATACCAGAAAGCTTCCAGAAGCTCGTGTGAGTCCTGGCTCATGGGAGGCAGGGCTGATCAACTGGTGAGCCAGCTGGTTCATCCGGGGACCTTCAGATGCCAGTGCTGTATCTTCTCTCCAGCCAGCCAGTTCCGAGAGAGGGGCTCCCAGTTCCCACCTCCCTGTGTAAACCTCGCTGCCAGCCCCTGGGAGCTGGAAGCGGGAGGGTCCAGGCAGCCTCACTGGTCCATTCACACACTTTCAAGGAATTTTTGAATAGATGTCTCATCTCATCCTCAACTGGTAACACCTCCAGAGAATAAACTGAAAGCATCCAGTTGTCCAGACTGAATAAAATAGCAAAGGAGGCTGAGGTTATGTCTCTCCATACAGACTTTCCACAAATTATGTTTCCTTTGTTGCTTCATGAGAGCCCAAGTCCTGAGATGTCCTGGGGTTTGTGTCAGAAGGACTTGCTTGTGTGAGGCTGTGTAGACCAAGGTTTCTGGGCCACACTTCTGCAGAGGTTCAACTGCTGTGTGACCTGGGACAAGTTGTTTAACCTCTCTGTGCCTCATCCCCCAAATCAGGCTGGAAACTCTCACATTGTTGGGGGATTATGTAGGTTAATACACCTTCAACACTTAGACCAGGGAAGTACAGAGTGAGTCCTTCGACTGAACACACACATACACATATGTACATACATCCCAACCCCCAGCAACTTATATTTCCACTTTCTTTGGTCTGTGAATCACTTTCTGTCTTCTGTAATCTTAGTGCTACCTCAAGCCTGCCAGATTTGCTTCTGCTTTCTTTGTCCCTGTGGGCTTTGGCGTTTAAAAGAAAAATCCCTTTATTGTCCCTCCTGTCAGGTATGGGGAGACGGTAGAGTCACGTGTCTATGCATTTCACAGCGTGGAACCACAAGTCTCAACAGCTTGCTTGCTTTCTCTGTCTCTCCTGAAGCAGCGCCCCCAGGTAGTACATTCGTCATAGTCTGGCCTGAGCTCAGAGTGTAGCAGGCAGAGCCGGGGGAGCAAATGCCAGGCTTCTTACTCAGGTGTCGATCCAGCTCCTAAAGTTCTGTCTCGAAAACGCTGAGAAGCGCCTCGGGATGAACCTGCTGGTTGCATGTCCCATGAGCTCCTTTCTGAAATCCCCTGAGTCACCAACACTGACTGAGGGGAAGGAAGGGTGTGTGATGGGTCCACCCCGGAGCTTGTGTAAAAACCTCGTGACCCGTGGCTGTGACAGAACCTGACAGCCAGCCAGCTGCTCCGCCCCACCGCCCAGAGCTCCTGATTCCTGGGGATCACCTGATCGACCCAGAGAACTCAATCTTGTCTTCAAAGTGGTAGAAAGGGGCACCTCTGCACATGACTTCCTTGAAGAGTTTGGAATGCTGGTTTAATAGAATTTCTCCCCAGGCAGGATAGTTGTTGTTAAGTCACTAAGTCATATCCGACTCTTTGCAACCCCATGGACTGCAGCACACCAGGCTTCCCTGTCCTTCACTGTCTCCCAGAGTTTGTGCAAACTCGTGTCCATTGAGTCGGTGATGTTAACTAACCATCTCATCCTCTGTCACCCCCTTCTTCTCCTGCCTTCAGTCTTTCCCAGCCTCGGACTTTTCAAATGAGTTTGCTCTTCTCATCAGGTGGCCAAAGGATTAGGCCCACAGAATTTTGATCTTTTTCTGCTTGGGTCATGACGTTGTCCTTTTACACACACAAGCCCTGCTCAAAGTGTACGATGTGCTAAGTTGCTTCAGTCATGTCCAACTCTTTGCGACCCTCTGAACTGTAGCCCACCAGGCTCCTCTGTCCTTGGGATTCTCCAGGCAAGAGCACTGGAATGGGTTGCCATGCCCTCCTCCAGGGGGTCTTCCTCCCACTCACTCAGGGACTCTCCCATCTTGGCTCAGCCTCTGCCACGAGAGGCGTGGCCTGAACAGTCTCATCATTCCTGCTGTCTGACTTGCATTTGTCTGTCTGCGGGGGCGGGGGCTTCTGTGTGGGGCCCCACTGGTCTTGAGTTGCATCAGGTGGGCTCTGAAGCAAGACAAGTCTTTATAGAAGTAACTGCACCGCATGACCTGAGGTTGCAGCTGGGACGCTGCGGGTAGCGGAGGATGAGAAGGAAGGCAAGATCCCGGCTCATCCATGTGCTCAGAAGGGGGGCCTGGCCCACTTTAGAGGACACAGCTGCCCCAAGCCCCCACAGGAGGAGGTGAGTGCAGAGATCCTTGAGGATGGACAGCCCCAACCTTAAAACTCAGCAGAACCAAACCAAAACCCAACTCCCATGGTTTGTAACTTTCACCGAAGGATCGCTTCTGTCCAAGAGGGGAGGCAGAAACATCTTCAGAATCTGAGTCAGAGGGGCTCCCCTGACGACTCATTGGTAAAGAATCCACCTGTCAGTGCAGGAGACATGGGTTCGATCCCTGGCCTGGGAAGATCCCTCCTGTCTCGGAGCAACGAAGCCACAACTGTCGAGCCTGTGCTCTAGAGCCCACGATCCATAACTAGAGAAGCCACTGCAATGAGAAGCCCGTGCACCGTGACTAGAGAGTGACCCCTGCTCACCACAACTGGAGAGAAGCCTGCGCAGCAAGGAAGACCCAGCACAGCCTAAATAAACGTAAAAATCAGTGAGTCAGAGAGGGAGAAGCTCAACCCATATTCAAAGAGGTAATCAGCTCTCCAACGTGAAATAAATCTCACTGTATACAGTGTTTGCAGAAAGAAAAAGTTCATTTTATATAAGAAGGCAATAGACGTGTGCTTTTCAGCCACATCAGCTCCTGCACCTCCTTACTCCTGCTCATGGGTTAATGGAAGGCGGGTGGATCTTAAAGGTGTGGGTGATTTGAAACACGCAAAATACCTCTCCCATAAGGAGAATACCTTTTAAACAACAAAATAAAACAGAAGGTACAATTTGTTTTTTCCTAAGGTTCCCTGTGTTGTAGCTCTGTGGTGTAAGTACATGTATATACCCATATGTGTATCTGAGCAGAAGAGCAGGAGGGAAGCCCCTCTGTCTGCCCTCTCCACGTCCCTGGTGGGCTCCGGCCTGACTTGGGAGGGGAGCCAAAGGCTGAGGCCATCCAACTGGCCACACTGCCCCACCTTCCAGTTGCCAGCAGCCAGGAGAGTAGAATTCCCAGTCCTACCGGCAAGATTCTAAAGGAAGAGGGGGTTCCACCCTCCCTCCAGACCCGCCATGGTTGGAATGGAAGCAGGGGGAAAGATGGGAAACCTGGAGAAGGCAAAGCCAGCCACCACCTGTGTGCCTTAGGCCATCCTGCTCTCCTCTCAGCCTTTTCTGGGACCCTGGCAGGTGCCTAACAACATGGCAGATGTTTTCCACTATGGAGTCATACGTGTTGAGTAAACTGTAGTCAGAAAAAATGTTTTAATGTAGCCTATCATTGAACATTAAAAAAAGAGAGAGAGAAATCCAGGTGGTAGAAATGAAGGGGAAAAACCATAGCCAAAGCAGTTAAGTGAAGCCTGGAGTCCAAGAGCATCTTAGAGAAGCCAAACCGAGATTCTAGGGACTGGGCTGCAGTCGTAGCATCTGCATGGGGATGGGAGATGTGGCCTCACTCTTGTTTGGAGGGGAGAAAATTTTGCTCTGAGCTCAACAGAAAAGCAAGAGCATTAAAGCAGTACCCCCCTCTTAAAAGGGGATTAGAAAAGTCTGCTCACCAGCTCAGCCAGGCATGTGAAAGCAGATGGTCTTATCTTGGGATATGAATGCAAAGAAAAACAGTCGTCTGTCAGAAACTTCATCTCTGGGGCCTGGCTTATGAATTAGTAGAGTTCAGATTTCTACTGCCTGGGAGGTCTGTGAGCCCCAAGCGGAGAAACTAACATGATATCTGGTCTCAAACAATCAAAAGCCCCAGCATCTAGTAGACAGCTGATGGGAAACCCCTCTGTGTAGAAACCCTGTCACAACCCAGAGCACAAGGCAGTCACACGGGAAAAGCACACCCTGCTGAAGATGAGCTCACCATGAAAACAGGACAAATCACGTGAGGAGATGAGCTTCCATGAACAGAAACCAGCAGATACCTCCAGGGGGTCCTGGGTGCCCCAGGGTCTGCAGATAATGACAGTGTGAACAGAGCTATAAACACATTCAGACCCAGCAGAGCCCAGCGGTTCTGACCCCTTCACAACCTGCTCCTCCCGTGTCCACCTTCTCAGTTCATTCCAATCCCACCTGCCACATAGGCTCAAAACCTTGAATGTCTTCGAGTTCTTCCTCTCTCAGCCTTTTCTCTTAAAAGTGGCTCTCAGTGTTCTTGTCTTCCTCTCCTCTCCTCTGTGACTGTGACAGGCACCCACCGGGTTTCCCTGCCTCTCCATTCCCAGTGTTCCCACTTCTCTTTGTTTCACCCCTACACTGCCACTAAATTAGCCTCTTAAATGGAAGCCAGACAGTTTCACTTATCTGAGACCAACTCCTGATGATGAAAGTCTAAGCCTTCTCATGTGTGTGTGTTAGTCACTCAGTCATGTCCAGCTCTTGGCGACTCCCTGGACTGTAGCCCATCAGGCTCCTCTGTCCATGGAATTCTCCAGGCAAGAATACTGGAGTGGGTTGCCATTTCCTTCTCCAGGGGATTTTCCCGACCCAGGGATGGAACCTGGCTCTCCCACATTGCAGGTAGATTCTTTACCATCTGAACCACCAGAGAAGCCTTCTCAACTTGGATCTGAAATTTCTCTCCATTAAAAAAACAATAATAACATGTATTCATTTATTTGGCTGTGCCAGGTCATCGTTTCAGCATGTGGGATCTAGTTCCCTGACCAGGGATCGAACCTGGGCCCCCTGCATTGGGAGCGTGGAGGCTTGGCCACTGGACCACCAGGAAAGTCCCTCCTTTTGGTTTTGTTTCCTTTTATAATACACACCACCTCTCACCCCCAACCTCCTGTTTCTGTTTTGTTTTGGGTTTTTTTGGCTTATTCCTCATGCCTCCAAACAATCTCTTTCCTCTGATTAGACTGCTCCCCCATCTCATCTGCTAATCAAATGTCAACCTTGGCTTAAACCTCCTAGAAGCACAATGTCATGGAAGAACGCAGGCATCATCAAGGGCTGGAACATCTGGTTCAAATTCCAAAAGTGTCACTTAAGAGCCGTGCCTCAAGCAAGTCACAACCTCTCCGAGCCTCAGTGTCTAATTCTATAAAATGGGAAGGATACCTACTTGGCAGAATTGGGAGAGTTAGAGATCATCTCTTGTAAGGGACTGAGCACAGAACTGGCCCCAGCACATGCACAGTAAACTCCCATCCTCACCTTTTCATGGGAATCATGTCCTCTGCTTCCCCACCCAGAGCTCCCTGAGCCTGGAGACCTTGTTCCCTTTCTCTTTGCATCTTTGTACTTTCCTGAGTCCAACACAGAAGTCTTGAAACACATCAACTGGCAAGAGGTAGAAAAAGCCAGGCACATCTAAGCTGCTGTTAGAAGGGGAGACTTTGGGTAGAGAGACCTCTCAGACATCAGAGGGGTGTCGAGGGCCAGTTGTCACATGTCATTCCACAGAGGGCAGAGCCACCGTCAGGAGCTCTTAGGAGGCTGATGGAACCCAAGAGGGAAAGAATATCCAACATTTAGAGCTGTTTAACATGAGAGCCAGTACCAAATGGAAGCAGCTTGCTATTAAAAAACTCAGATTATAGGAAGTATTCCTGGGTTGGATGAAGGATAAGACCAGATTGGTGCTTCTTACCTTAGGGAGTCACAGGTGCCTTTGAAAATCTAATGAAAGTTTCTGATCTTTTTGGAAATAATTTCAGGAGCTTCATGGATCCTAGGTAAAGATCACCCCCCGAGGACCCTTCTAGGATGCTATGTTCAACTTCCTCTTTCCCTGTAAATAGGGAGAGGTACACTGCTGCTCTTCATATCTTCAGAATTCACGCCTCCCATCTGGAGACCCTGCTTCATATCTAAAACTCATTGCCTTTTGCCACTAATTCCATGCTCGACATATTTTTGATTAAGTGAATGAATAAATGGATGAATGAAACTGATTAATCTGATCTTTAAGGGAATCTATACATGACAAGGAGAAGAAAGAGAAGGAAAACAGAAGGAAAACAACGAAGGGTTCTGGAAAAAGACCAGCACAGGATAACAAAAAGGTGGAGAAGGGCTGTGCATCCATGCATTCACGTTCAGTCGCTTCAGTCATGTCTGACTCTTTGCGACCCTATGGACTGTAGCCCGTCGGGCTCCTCTGTCCATGGGATTCTCCAGGCAAGAATACTTGAGTGGGTTGTCACGCCCTCCTCCAGAGAATGACTAGTCAAGGTCAGAGAAGGTGATTGATCTTGGAAGGTCTGAACTCCCAGCCTCTGTCCAGGGCTGAGTGCCCCAGCCAGCTTCTAACCCGAGGTCCTTTGGAAGCAGGCTTGACTCTGCTGGCCCTGACTGCTTGCGATTTAGGGGCTACTAAGGACAATCACTCATAAGATCGTGAACATGTCCAAGTCTGATATTCTGATCTGATTTTGAAATCTCTTTCCCTCTGTGAATTTAGGTCTTAATTATTCGGCAGCCACTGGTTCTGTTATTATAGTTTCTCAGTTCACACGTGGTAATGATGAGTTACTAAACGAATTATGTTGAGGTTTTTTCTTTTTTTTCTTTGTTGTCGTTTAGTCGGTAAGTCATGTCCGATTCTCTTGTGAGCCCATGGACTGTAGCCCGCCAGGCTCCTCTGTCCACAGGATTCTCCAGGCAAGAATACTGGAGTGGGTTGCCACTCCCTTCTCCAGGGGATCTTCACGACCCAGGGATCAAACCCATGTCTCCTGCGTTGCAGGCAGATTCTTTGCTGCTGAACCACCTGGAACACTTAGAGTATCATTATTCCAAGAGTAGCTGATTCGCAACATAAACACGGGTGACAATAAGTCCCAAGACTTAAATATTGTGTCTGAGCCTAGGAGGGTTCCTTGTTTGATAAACAGAACTTGAGGTTCTCTCCAGGATTAGCTGGTGTTCCAGTCTGTAAGAGCAGAGAAGACAGGCTGCTCTGCCCGGATCAAGGCTCTCAGGTCTCCCGACGGCCGCCCCCTGCACTCACCTGGAGACTCCGGGGGCTGCGGTAGCTCAGGAGACGCCTCAGGCTCCCCAGGGCCTCGGGCAGCCCCTCGCCGGTGAGGGCACTGCAGGCCCGCAGCTGCCAGCAGAGTCCCGGGAACCTCTGCAGGCCTAGCCTGTTTCGGATCTCGGGCAGCGGCAGGGCGTGGGGTGCCTCGTGCTTGTTGGCCAGCACCAGGAGAGGGACGCCGTCCAGGTGGGGGTCCTCCAGGACCTCCGTGAGCTCAGCCACTGCCTCGGGCAAGCGGGCCTCGTCTGTGCTGTCCAGCACAAACACGAGGACGGCCGTGCCCTCCAGGTAGTCCTTCCAGCTGGCCCTGAGTGGGCTCTGCCCCCCGATATCCCAGAGGGTGAGGCACGCCTGCCCGGGGGCCTCGAGGGGCTCCACGTTGAAACCCACGGTGGGCAGGGTGTCCACCAGCTGGTGGCCCTTCAGTTTGTACAGGAGCGTGGTCTTGCCGGCCGAGTCCAGGCCCATCATCACCACCTGGGCTTCCGCCCTGTGGCTTCGGGAACTCACAGACCCCATGGGGGCCACTGCCAGACCCTAGGGGAGAAAGGCCAGGTGCAGTCGTCAGAAGGAACACAAATCCGTGTGGGCCATGGGAGAAGGGCTTCTACACCCAAGGTAATGTCCACAGTGTCATCTTTCAAACCCAGGGAAGTAGGGCTGTGTGAGTCAGCATCAGCTGACCTATCTCTGGGGATCGGGGGGAGGGGTACCTGCTGCAGAGAAGAGACCAGGGTCTCTCCCTGAAGACATGGAACGTCAGCTCCCATTCCTATGTAGTTAAGGCAAGGAGGCACAACCCACTTCTGTTAGACAAACCTGGTTGAGTAGAAGTGACTGAAGGATGTCTTCGATTCTTGCTGGTCCGTGGCTTCGAGCCTCTGGTGTCCACCTGGAAGCCTAAACCCCAAAGGGAAGTTATCTCGGGGCCAGTGCACTGAGAAAAGTGGGCAGGGGGCTGGTGGTGACTTCTGCAGCCTTTGGAACCACTGAGCCCCCGCCCCACCCAGGACCAGGCTGCCACCCCATTAAAAGTGCCTATTTATAAATCCTGCTGACTGCAGGCAAAGGAACCGGTCAGAGCAAAGTGGTTTCCTCCAGTGGCTTACCCACATAAATTACCTCCAGAACATTATACACGTTTTTGAAGAATCTCAAGTGTTAAGACCAAGACCTGTCCCCACCTTAAGTCCCAGGAAACCTTGGCTGGAACAGGGGAAGGGACATCTCAGGCCCAGGAATAGATTTCAGCTGCCCCGTGGAGGAAAATGAGATGCCCTCAGTTCAATCCCCAGGCCAGGGGTAGAAGCGTTAAAATGACAATTACCTCAGAGTTACTAGGCTGCCCCTCTGTGTGGTCCTCCCAGGGCAGCTGCTTTCAGTCCTGAGAGGCTAGTATAGTGTGAGAGGATGGGCCGGTTCCCCTTTTTCTTCTTCCTTCCCCTGGGGGGCGGGGGCGGGGCCGGCTCTGAGCCCCTCCCCCGACGCCGGGGCTCCCAGGAGCTTGGCACCCTGGGTGCCGCCAGGATGCCCTCTGCCCTTCAGCTCTGCCCTAGGAGCCCCGGCGCAGCTCCCGGGTCTCTGCAGCTCAGACTCCGTAGGCAGGAGGGCGGGCGCCTGGCTTGGAACCGGGTCGTGTTCAGCTGCTTCTCTCCTGCTCCTCCTCTCAGGATCTCAGATCCCCTCCAAGCAGAAAGCTGAGAACTGGACCTTTTCTTTCAGCTCATGCCTCCCTGTGCTTCTGGTGCCTGGAGATTCTTTCGTTTGCTTGGAACCATATGTGCTGAAGAACTGCCTAAATAGTATTAAAACGGTCTTAAAAAATAGGTCTAAATTCCATATATATGCGTTAGTATACTGTATTGGTGTTTTTCTTTCTGGCTTACTTCACTCTGTATAATAGGCTCCAGTTTCATCCACCTCACGAGACAGCAAAAGAGACACTGATGTATAGAACAGTCTTTTGGACTCTGTGGGAGAGGGAGAGGGTGCTATGATTTGGGAGAATGGCATTGAAATATGTATAATATCATATATGAAACGAGTCGCCAGTCCAGGTTCGATCCACGATACTGGATGCTTGGGGCTGGTGCACTGGGATGACCCAGAGGGATGGTATGGGGAGGGAGGAGGGAGGAGGGTTCAGGATGGGGAACACATTTATACCTGTGGCAGATTCATTTTGATATATGGCAAAACCAATACAATATTGTAAAGTTAAAATAAAATTTAAAAAATAAATTAATTAAAAAATAGGTCTAAAGTGTTGAAAGTAAACCTATATATATATAATATATATATTTAAATATATAAAATATAAAATATACCTATAATTTATATAGTTATTATAGATATATAATTTTATGGTTTACCTTATATGTGAAAGTGTTTAGTCACTTAGTTGTGTCTGACTCTTTGCAACCCCATGGACTGTAGCCCACCAGGCTCCTCTGTCCATGAAATTCTCCAGGCAAGGATCCTGGAGTGGGTTGCCATTCCCTTCTCCAGGTTTAACCCAGGGGTTAAACCCGAGTCTCCTGCATTAGGGGCAGATTCTTTACTATCTGGGCCACCATATATATATGCATATATATATATAAATGAGTTTGAGCAAGCTTCAGGGGTTGGTGACGGACAGGGAAGCCTGGTGTGCTGCAGTCCATAGGGTTGCAAAGAGTTAGACATGACTCAGTTACTGAACTACTTACTACTATATTAAAGTTAGAAGTTTAAAATTTTATTTAAAAATTATAAAGTTAAAATTAAGGACGATTAAGCAGCTTTGGAGAAGGTGATGGCACCCCACTCCAGTACTCTTGCCTGGAAAATCCCATGGACGGAGGAGCTGGTAGGCTGCAGTCCATGGGGTCGTGAAGAGTCAGACATGACTGAGCGACTTCACTTTCACTTTTCACTTTCATGCATTGGAGAAGGAAATGGCAACCCACTCCAGTGTTCTTGCCTGGAGAATCCCAGGGACAGGGGAGCCTGGTGGGCTGCTGTCTATGGGGTCGCACAGAGTCAGACACGACTGAAGCGACTTAGCAGCAGCAGCAAGCAGCTTTCTTTTTTTCCTGAACAGTGTCACTATATTTTTCCCAGTAGAAATGATGCCCCCAGAAAATAGAATTTTCAAAACATTGGCCGGTCAGAAGCCCTTGCTTCTGTAGCAGATCCTGATTTGGATCTGGAGCATCAGTGATTTGGCTCTCATAATGGGTGACAACTCTGCTTTCCGGCACATTCTTTCATTAAAATGTCAGGAACCAAGCTGGGGGTTGTGATTCTCTCATCTTACCAATGAAGAAACAGGCTCAGACGGGATAAATAATTTGCTCATGATCTTGCTGAGGTTTATAATTCATCTCTTTCTTTTTTATCACATCGTGTTACTCACCAAGGAAGTGCTTTGTAAATGGCAAGCATCTTATTGTGATGACTGATATCATCAGGCTGCTATATTTAATAGGAGGAAGCAACTGGGAAAAATCAGAAAGCTAGGCAGCACTGTGTTGTTGAGGTTACTGTTGTTTTGTTCGTTTGTGAGTCTGTGGTGTGGCTACCGTGGTCTTGCAAGGGCTGTTTGTGTGTGGTAAGGGGTACCACACCTTCCTTGTATCAGGAAGGAAATACTCCCCCAAAGCCTCCCAGTCAGTTCTAACATCTCATTGTCCGAGAGGATGAAATGACTTGGTTTGGCCAGGCAGGGTTCACCTCTGAACACACTGTCTCTGTTTCTCAATAGCTGAATAAAGTTGCACTAGTCTAAGCAAGAAGGAAGTGAGAATAGTGTTCAGTGAGCAGCAGTGTCTGCTGTATTTCCCCAGCATTCCATGGTAGAAGGTTGTCTTCTTACAGCACATGCTTTGTTCCAAGATTGTCTTTAACAAGAATTATCAGTGTGTGTGTACGGGGGTGGGGGGAGGGCATGTCCCAGGTGCTCATACTTGGTTGCTTAGATAGCTCAGTCGTCAAGTCCAAAGAAAAGAAATCAAAGGAAATGCTGCAGTAATTCTTGCTTGCTGTCTAGCAAATGAGAGACAGCAGAAGAGTGAGCCTGGAATCGTGAGGCACCATCATATAGCAGGAAGAAGGCAGATTGACGAACTAGAGATCTGAATTCGAGGCCCAGATCTGCTACTTCTATCTATGTTGCCTTGGGTCAGTTATTTAATCTTTCTGAACCCCATTTTCTAATCTGTAAAGCAAAAAGGTAGGACTAGGTCATCTCTAAATTTCATTCTGCTCTAATATTCTATAAATACAATGCGATTTTTTGAACTTTTTTACATTGGCGTGTAGGTGGTTAACAATGTTGTGACATTTTCAGGTGGACGGCAAAGGAACTCAGCCATATATATACATGTATCCATTCTCCCCCAAATTCCTCTCCCATCCCGGCTGCCACAAAACAGATTCAATGCAACACTTTATTGAGCAGCTATGAGCAGTGCTCTGTATACTCTATCAGGTTTTTTTTGTTGTTGGTTTTTTGACTGTACTGTTCAGCATGTGGAATCTTGGTTTCCTGACCAGGGATCAAATCCAGGCCCTTGGGAGTGAAAGCATCCTAACCACTGGACTGCCAGAGAATTCCCCAATTAAAAAAAGTAAATCTTTCAAAATGCATCTGCATGCTTTATGAATGGGAGAGGTCAATGTTACTCATGCTTATGGAGACTAGGATATCATGTAATAGAATTAGATACAGAGTATAATATTGTAGACTCTTTAAGTGTCTGTATTTAGCATCACAAAGTGTACTTTGAGTTATTATCACTTTGGCTGACTTGTGTTTTACATTTACAGCACAGCTCATCTTCCAGACCTTTTCCATGTTTCTAGTTTCCATTTTACTGAAAACACCATCTCTCCACCATGGTGGAGCTGGGGGAAATTTTTGTGCCTGTCTCTCTTTGCTCTCTCTCGCTGGCTCTGAACAGAAATAGTATCTTGGCAGTGGATCTTTGTCACTTAAAAAACACACAGGAAAAGGAAACAGCAGTGGGTGGTCTGCTCTTTGAAACTGAGAAAGATCTGAAGAATGTTAGCTTCGCACTCAAGCTCCTTCAGCTTCTGCTTTTACAATATTTGCAGGAAGTTTCCTGACACCGTGGCCAGAGGCTGTCTTGTGAAAATACACAGGAAGGCTAATGTGGAGGCCAAGAGAGACATGTGTGATGAGCTTCAGCCTTGGTCCAAACAGGAACTGATGGCAGGGAGGTTTTGCTACTTTTCTTCTAAGGTTGTTTTAATATGCAAAGTAGGCCGTTGGCAGCAGCTGCTATTCAATCAGCCACATTTCCTGAACTGGAGAGTGTATTTTTAGTTGGCAAGAAAAAAATCACTTGATTAGGAAGGAGTGTGGAAGGTCACTTCTCAGAAACTCCAATCAGCACTTGAGACTTTTCTCCATTTCCCAGATGACTTCCTGTCACTCTGGGCAGCAAGCAGCAAAGTGTTTACTTCGATTTTCTTCTTTTTATTAAAAAGCATTACATAAGTGATGATGAATATATTCTTCTGTATGAGAGTCAAACAATATAAAAGTCTACAAGGTGTAGCTCCTAAGTTCAACCCCCAAATCACTACTCCCCTTCTCAGAGATCATTAGAATCCACAGTTCAATGTATATTTTTGCAGTTATCCTTCTATGATAGGCTTATGTATTTTGGAACACATGTCTATTTTATTACTTATTTTTGTTTGGTTGGGCCTTTTGTTAAATGTAATTGTGATGTCTGCAACTTATTTATTTCATCTAACAGTGTGTCTGTGATTTCTTCATGTTGGTACATGTACCTAATTATCTGCTAGTTAGTCTATATACCTAGTTGTCTACCTAATTATCTTCTGTTATTATTTTAAATAAGAATTTGTTAAATAATGAGAAGGCTGTAAGAAGTATAAGACTAAAATGCAGGAGAAATTATGTGACTCTGAGATTTGCTTGTCAAAGGAGAATAAGTGGCTTGGAATATAAATATAACAAGATTGGCCATAAATTGAAAATTGTGAAGCTAGGTAGATCAGGGGTATATGGTATTAGTCTTTGCATTTTACATACATTTGAACTTCTCCATAGTAAAATATTAAAAAAATAGAAGAGGTATAAATTATATATAAAATTATATAAGAGATATAAAACCTCTGATTCTGCCATAGCTCAGAAGCTTCTGGGACCTTGTCAGTCTCACAGTTTTTTTCTGCAAGAATTTGAAAGTTGCCCTCTCTGGAAGCCTCTGTTACCTGGGCAGATGCACATTGCCCTTGCTTTTCCCTCATTGTGCTTTGTATGTACACCCCTGAACACACACAGCATAGTCACTCATATACTCACACCTCAAAGGAAACATCGTCCTAAACTGAAGTTTTTTTAAAAAAGAGGTATCACTGATTAAGCCCCTCACCTGTATCATACATGACATCTACATTAGTTTATGAAACAAGTGCAGATCTCACTAAGAAGGAACATAGATGAGGGCTCCCAGGGAAAGATGAGCCATGGAGTTTCTGAACCTGACTTTAGCTCCCTTGGGAGTTTTGTAAGAGCCCCTTCTGGGGCAGCTGGTGGGCACAGCCCTTCTTGGGAAGCATACAGCTCACTGTGGTTGGGGTAGCTGGCAGGCCTTAAGTGTGGGTCAGTACTGGTTATCCGTGGTCACTGGGAATGGACTGCTCTGTAGTTTTAGTTCTCAGGAGCTGGCGAATCAGAATACCTCTTGGGGTGCATCCTCAGGGAGTGTCCTCAGCTGATCCTGGCTTCGGGGCGTAGAGAGAAGAGGGAGAGACTTCATCAGCACACATTCAAGGCCTAGCAGCTACAGACGCGAATCTGAGCCAGGGTGGCCTGGGAGCGTTTTCCTCCAGGTAAAGAGAGTGTGATGACTGCAGAGAGCTTGATGGAAACAGCCCTCACTGAGCCTCTAAGAAACGCCACCTCGGTTGAAACTGGTCACTCTCCACATGGTCCGCACATCCTCTGTGAGATCCCCTTGAACTCACTCCCGTGTTCGTCCTCTGCTTTGGATTCCAGGTTTTCCCCTTTCTTGGGTCAAGTCACTCTGTTGTCTTGATGGAGCATGTTTTCTTGGATGTGTGGGAGGTACCATTTTATGAGACCTTGAATCTCTGAAACTATTTTACTCTAGCAACCAATTTGACAGTGTCGATGGGTATGAAAGTCTAGGATGGAATTATTTCCTCTCAGGACTTTTTGTTTTGTTTTGGTTTTGGCCACATTGTATGGCATGTGGAATCTTAGTTCCCTGACCAGGGATCAAACCTGCGCCCCTTGCATTGGAAGCACAGAGTCTTAACCACTGGACCACCAGGGAAGTCCCCCTCTTGAAGGCGTTGCTTCTTTATGTTCCAGCATCCACTGTCACTGTTGAGAATCTGAAACCAGACTGACTCTCGATCCATTAAGTGTGACCAAGATCCATTAAATGTGACTTTTTTTTCTCTCTGGAGATTCATAAAATCTTTTCTTTGTTCCAGGAATTCTAAGATTTCATAATCACGTGTGTTGATATGAGTCTCTTTTCATCCATTACACTGGAAACTTAGCAGGTCCTTCACTCCGCTACCTACTCCTAGAAGTGAGTTACTCTCAGTTCTGGGACGTCTTCTTGATTCTCCTCTCCAGTTTTTATGTCTCTTGCTGGAAATCCTATTATTTAGTTGTTGAGCTCTGACTTATTCTCTAATTAAAAAACATATTTCCTTTTCCACACCTTTGCTCTTTTTTTGGCCATACCACGTGGCATTGGGAATCTTAGTTCCCTGACCAGGGATGGAACCCGTGCTCCCTGAAGGGGAAGCTCGGAGTCTTAACCACTGGGCCACCAGGACAGTCCCTTACACCACTGCCTTTCCGTTCTACTTCCAGGAAGATTTCTTCAACATTATCTTTTAACCCTTCTGTTATATTTTCTGGTTTTATCTATGATTTTTTTTGTTTTTGTTTTTTTTTTTATGAGTGACTTCACTTTCACTTTTCACTTTCCACTTTCATGCATTGGAGAAGGAAATGGCAACCCACTCCAGTGTTCTTGCCTGGAGAATCCCAGGGACGGGGGAGCCTATTGGGCTGCCGTCTATGGGGTCGCATAGAGTCGGACACGACTGAGGTGACTTAGCAGCAGCAGGAGGTTAGAGATATGCCTTGGGGAAAAGGATCAGATAGGGGGTTGGGGGCGTGGGGGAACAAGTTTCTAGGTTCTGAGGGAGGGTGATCCCGGGTCCTGGAATGTTTGGTCCTAGGGAAGAAAGGATCATGGCGGGGGCGGCGGTGGGGGGGTAGGTTCCTGGGTCTTCTCAAGGCACTGACTTGCATCCAGTCCCGCATGTGGCTCTCCCAGACTCATGGGGATGCGAAACCCGGCCTGGTCTTCCTCCAGCATATGAAGCAGCTCATCCTCAGTCAAGTCAGCTGGTGGAGGGATGGAGGGAGAGTGACAGATGTTGATGAAAACCTTCCCTTCAGCTGAGTTGGTCTTGATGCAGAAACCAGGTTGAGGCTGTATCTGTGTGGATTCCGGTCTGCTTGTCTGGGCTTGCTGGAGCTCCTTGGAGGCCTGCAGCAGCAGCTTCTCAAAACGCCATGTCTCAGCGCCCATCGTCTCTGCATCGTTCAGCTCCGGCACCAGCATCTTCGAGTCGGCCATGGCCCTGCAACAGACCTAGGCGTCCTCAGCAACCCTGAAGTGGGGGAACCTTCACCGGGAACCGAACTCTGAGGCCTGCTTCCCGGCCCTCAGCCGACTCCTGACACCCACAATTCTGTACGAAGATCTGCGAACCTGGCCTGAGACTAATTTCACTCAGACCAGATACTGCGTCAAACCTCTCGGGAGCCAGTATCTCTAGACTAAGTCTTTATCTATGATTTTTAAAAATATTTTCAAGGGCTCATTTTTGTTTTCTGACTTTTTGAAAATAGCGTGCTCATTTTGCATCATCTCTCTGAGTTTCCATGGAACCAAGCAGAATGAAAACAGGAGACCCTGAATCAGAAGACAAATGGGGTAACAAGCAGAGGGGTCATGTTCTTATTTTTTGAGTTGGGGTCTGATTCCTTTAAGGGAGCATGCAGTCTGTTTCCTAGCAGGGAGCCTGCTTCTACCTGGATCCTGTTTGCCACTTTGGAGCAGAATGCTGTCTTGTCAGTATGCACAATAATTGCATGGGGACCAAGTGAAGGAGCACAGAGCGCTCACCAACGTAGCCTGTACGGTGGGCTATTAGAAAAGTCTCAATAATTATAAAAGAACGGGGGGCTTCACTGGAGGTCCAGTGGTTAGGAGTCTGCACTTTCACTGCCGAGGGCCTGGGTTCAATCCCTGCTCTGGGAACTAAGATCCCACAAGTTGTGCCTTGTGGCCAAGAAAAAGATGATAAAAGAATTGAAATCACACTGAGTATACTCCTTAGTGTGACCACAGGGGAAATAAGGTAGCATTCCAGGTGGCTTAGTGGTAAAGAATCCACCAGCCATCGTTCGATCCCTGGGTCGGGAAGATCCCCTGGAGAATGAAATGGTAACCCACCCCGGTACTCTTGCCTGGGAAACCCCATGGACAGAGGAGCCTGTCAGGGCTACAGTCCACGGGGTCACAGAAGAGTTGGACACAACATAGTGATTGAACAACAATAAGAAAGTAATGGACTGATACGTAGAAAAGCGCCCCCCGCCCCGACATTTTTGGAAATTAAATAACACACTTCTGGGACTTTCCTGGTAGTGCAGTGGCTAGGAATCAGCTTGCCAGTGCAGGAGACACGAGTCTGCTCCCAGATCTAGGAAGTTCCCACATGCCGAGGAGTAACTAAGCCCCAGCACCACTACTTCTGGGCCTGTGCTTGTGAGCCTGCAAGCCGCAACTACAGAAGGCCACGAGCCCCAGTCTGCTCAGCAACAAGAGAAGCCACCGAAATGAGAAGCCCACGCACTACAACGAAGAGTAGCCCCTGCTTGCTGCAACTAGAGAAAAGTCCGCGCAGCAGTGAAGACCCAGTGCAGCCAAAAATCAGTAAATGATTTTTTAAATGGAAAATAAATAAATAACATACTTCTAAAACACCCATGGACCACCTAAGAAATTGCAAAAGAAATTAAAAAATATCTTGAGCCAAATGAAATACAGTATATCAGGATTTGTGGGTTACTGCAAAAGCCTTGGAAAACTCTTACACTTAAATGCTTATATGAGAAAAGAAAGAAAGATGTACAAATCAGTGATCTGAGTGCCAATCTCGAGAGAAAAAAATAAAAGCAAGCTAAATACAAAATAAGTAGGAGGAATAATAAAATAGAATGGAAATCAATTAAATGGAAAAAACAGAAAATTGAGAAAGTTGAAAATATTAATAAAGTCAATAAATTGCCGATAAGACTGATGAAGAAAAACAAAATTATGAGGAACGAAAAAAGAGACATCATTGTAGATTTTAGACATTAAGAGAAATGATGAGAATTTTTTCTAATTTATTTTTAATTGAAGGATAATCCCTTAGACTGCAAGGAGATCCAACCAGTCCATTCTGAAGGAGATCAGCCCTGGGATTTCTTTGGAAGGAATGATGCTGAAGCTGAAACTCCAGTACTTTGGCCACCTCATGTGAAGAGTTGACTCATTGGAAAAGACTCTGATGCTGGGAGGGATTGGGGGCAGGAGGAGAAGGGGATGACAGAGGATGAGATGGCTGGATGGCATCACTGACTCGATGGATGTGAGTCTGAGTGAACTCTGGGAGTTGGTGATGGACAGGGAGGCCTGGCATGCTGCGATTCATGGGGTTGCAAAGAGTCGGACACGACTGAGCGACTGAACTGAACTGAATTGCTTTACAATGTTGCGTTGGTTTCTGCCACACATCAACATGAATCGGCCATTGGTATACATATGTCCCTTCCCTCTTGAAGCTCCCTCCCACCCCATCCCACCCCTCTAAGTTGTTACAGAGCCCTGGTTTGAGTTCCCTGAGTCATAGAGCAAATTCCCACTGGCTGTCTATTTACACGTGGTACTGTATATGTTTCCACGCTTCTTTCTCCACTCGTCTCACTCTCTCCTTCCCTGCCGTGTCCACAAGTCTGTTTTCTATGTCTGCATCTCCATTGCTGCCCTGCAAATGGGTTCATCAGTACTGTCTTTCTAGATTCCATAGATCTGTGTTAATATACGATATTTGTCTTTCTCTTCTGACTTACTTCACCCTGTATAATAGGCTCTTGGTGCGTCCACCTCATTAGAACGGACTCAAATGTTTTGATGAGGAGAATATTATGGACAACCTTATGCCAATAAAACCAACAACTTAGATGAGTTGAATAAATACTATTTAATGAATAAGCTCTCTTTTTTTCCTGGCTAACTTAAGTATCACCTTTGCTGCTGCTGCTGCTGCTAACTCACTTCAGTCGTGTCCGACTCTGTGCGACCCCATAGACGGCAGCCCGCCAGGCTCCTCCGTCCATGGGATTTTCCAGGCAAGAGTACTGGAGTGGGTTGCCATTGCCTTCTCCGAAAGTCTCTATCGTATTCTAATTCATATATTGACATGGAAACCTGGGTTTGGATGTTTCTGCCTTCTGTATTCCATTCCATCATTTGACTTCTTCCAAGAGCCAGAGTTCCAGGGAACAAGTAGGGAGCTGTATCACCCTTTCTATCCCAGCCTGAGAAGTCACATTAGGCCACTTCTGCTTTTTATTGGTTACAAGCAAATCATAAGCCTACCCAGTTTCCAAGTGAGGATACACAAACTCCATCTGTCCATAGGAGAGGTGCAAAAACATTTGTAGCTTTTTTTTTAAATCCATGCTATCTTTAGTGGTAATACATCTAATGTTTTCATTCAGTATAATATTTTCTGTCAGTTTTGCACAAATATCCTTTTAGTAAAAAATGGAGGACCTCTCAGATTAGATTATGGTCAAATATATACATAAAAATGGTTATCATTTGTTTTTCTCATAGAGAATTTAGCGTAATTCACAGAGAATAGGTTTTTTTAACCATCTTATTTATTTATTTATTTATTTATTTTTGGCTGTGCTGGGTCTTTCCTTAGCTGTGGCACGTGGGGGCTACTTGCCAACTCTGGTGCTCAGGCTTCTCGTTTTGGTGGCTTCTTTTGTTGCGGAACACATGCTCTAGGTACACAGGCTTCCGAAGTCGCAGCTCGTGGGCTCAGTGGTTGGCGCTCCCTGGCTCCAGAGCATGCAGGCTTCAGTATTTGTGATATATGGGCTTAGTTGCTCCGAGGCATGTGGATCTTCCCAGAGTGAGTGAAGTCGCTCAGTCGTGTCCGACTCCTTGTGACCCCATGGACACCAGGCTCCTCTGTCCATGGGATTTTCTAGGCAAGAGTACTGGAGTGGGTTGCCATTTCCTTCTCCAGGGAATCTTCCCGACCCAGGGATCGAACCCAGGTCTCTCACATTGTAGACAGACGCTTTACAGTCTGAGCCACGAGGATCTTCCCAGACCCTGGATCAAACCCAGTTCTTACCCACTCTACCACCAAGGAAGTCCTAAACAACTTTAGGACTTTTTTTAGATATCACTTTTATTTTGATAAATGCAGGGACAGGGCAGGGAAATGTCTGCTTGGCGAGTTACAACATATAAAGCTTGTATATTGCTAAAACTCTAGGAAATGGTGAACTCTGTCTAAATTCTGGCATTCCTTCTTCCTAGGGATGTGTTATCCATATTCAAAGAGTCTTTAGAAATCTCCATTGCATGATCGGGAATTCTGTCTTCTAATCTGGCTCATTGATTCACTTCTGAGTTGTTGTTGTTCCCTTGCTAAATCGTGTCTGACTCTTTGCGACCCCATGGACTGTAGCACACCTGGCTTCCCTGTCCTTCACCATCTCCCAGAGTTTGCTCAAACCCAAGTCCATAGAGTTGGTGATGCCATCCAACCATCTCATCCTCTTGTCATCCGTCCCCTTCTCCTCCTGCCTTCACTGTTTCCCAGCATCAGTGTCTTTTCCAATGAGCTGGCTCTTTGCCTCAGATGGAGTAGACTGAGATTAATCTTCCTAGTTGTTAAATTTGTTTCTTTGTTTGTGAACACCAAAGTAAGTAATCCTCTTGTGAGAATGCCTAGGCCACGTTTTAAAAGTTGGTCACCCCTGTAGTAGGATCAGAAATATTGCAGTGGTTTTTAGAATTGGGTGAAGAAATGTATCCTGAAATTAAAAAGTACTTAAACCTATAGCATTGACAGAGCTGAGTGTGAATTTCTTATCAAAAGCATTATCAAATCTAGGTTGGTTAAATAAACTAGAAGCAAACACAGTAAATGGGAATAAAGCATTTAACAAACGTTGAGTTTTGGCCCATGCCACACGGTGGCAGGCTTACTTTGTGTTATGCTTCCTGTTCATGAAGCAAATCTCAATGTTTGGATTTAAGTCCAGGAAACCACATCTTCCGGAGAAGGCAATGGCACCCTACTCCAGTACTTTTGCCTAGAAAATCCCATGGACGGAGGAGACTGGTAGGCTGCAGTCCATGGGGTCGCTAGAGTCGGACACAACTGAGCGACTTCACTTTCACTTTTCACTTTCATGCATTGGAGAAGGAAATGGCAACCCACTCCAGTGTTCTTGCCTGGAGAATCCCAGGGACGGGGGAGCCTGGTGGGCTGCTGTCTATGGGGTCACACAGAGTCAGACACGACTGAAGCGATGCAGCAGCGTAGCAACCACATCTTCTAGGAAGTTAACTTTTAGAAAGAATGGCATAAGTTATTGATTTGTCAAGACTATGTTTTCTTATAAAATGTTCTTTACAACCTTCCACAGGACATTCCACCTCTAGACCTCAGTTTCTTCATCACTAAAAGTATGGGTTTGGATTACTTACAGTTCTAAAATCATCCTTTTCTTTTCTTTTTTGTTAAGTCTTCGTTGGATTTATTCAATATGGCTTCTGTTTAATGTTTTCGGGGTTTTTTTGGCCACTAGGCATGTAGAATCTTAGCTCCCTGACCAGGGATCCAACCTGCACACCCTTGGAAGGCGAAGTCTTAACTGCAGGACCACTAGGGAGGTTCTAATCAATTGCCTTTTAAACAAATTTAGATACCTTTTTTATTTTGATAAATGCAGGGAGAGGGCAGGGAAATGTCTGCCCTTTTATAACCTCTCTTAAAACTAAAAATAGCCTAAACATTCTTAATTTCATCCATACTGCAGTTAACTTGATAAGGAATATAGCTTTTCAGTTAGATTGCCTAGATTTGGATTTGAGTTTGTCATTTATACTGTTCATGGGGTTCTCAAGGCAAGAATACTGAAGTAGTTTGCCATTCTGGAAACAGTGACAGACTTTCTTTTCTTCGGCTCCAAATCACTGCAGATGGTGACTGTAGCCATGAAGTTAAAAGATGCTTGCTCCTTGGAAGAAAAGCTGTGACCATTTTAGACAGCATATTAAAAAGCAGAGACATTACTTTGCCAACAAAGGTCCATCTAGTCAAAGCTATGGTTTTTCCAGTAGTCATGTATGGATGTGAGAGTTGGACTATAAAGAAAGCTGAGCACTGAAGAATTGATGCTTTTGAACCGTGGTGTTGGAGAAAACTCTTGAGAGTCCCTTGAACTGCAAGGAGATCAAACCTGTCACTGCTAAAGGAAATCAGTCCTGAATATTCATTGGAAGGACTGATGCTGAAGCTGAAGCTCCAAAACTTTCACCACCTGACACAGAGAACTGACTCATTGGAAAAGACCCTGATCTGGGAAAGACTGAGGTGAGAGCAGAAGGGGACGACAGATGGTTGGATGGTATCACCGACTTGATGGACATGAGTTTGAGCAAACTCCGGAGTTGGTTATGGACAGGGAGGCCTGGGGTGCTGCAGTCCATGGGGTCGCAAAGAGTCGGACACGACTGAGTGACTGAACTGACTGAACTATGTCATTTATTAACTGTGAGATAAGGGACCTGGCCTATCAAATTCCAGCTTCCTCATCTTTAAAGGACTATAAATTATACTCCTTTCGGGTGGATTTGTTAGGATTATATGGGGGGAAATGTATGTATGGCAGAGACTGGGCAAACTATTCATTAAATCATTCTTTTTGTTCCTGGGCAACCAGCTAAACCACATTTCACATCATCACCTGCAGTTAATTGTGGTTGTATGACCACATTCTGGCTAATGGAATGTAAGAGGAAGAGGTTCCTGCTACTTCTAGGCTCAGCTCACAAAACCTCCCATTGTGATCTTCACTGTTCTTTCAACTTCTGCAGTTTCCAGGAAGCTACTTCTTAGATGGCAGAGCCATCACCTTTAGGAAACGGAAGGGAACTTGGTCCTGAAATGGCGTGGAGGAGCGCTTCATGCCTATTACCAACACTCATTAAGGACTTTACGTGACTGAGAAATAAACCTCGATTTTGCTCAGCCACTGATATTTCTCTAATCTGGCAGCTGTCATTAACTAAAATAGCACTTAAAGCACTTATCACAATACACCTGCTTAATTAATATTCAGTTCAGTTCAGTCACTCAGTCGTGTCCGACTCTTTGCAACCCCATGAACCACAGCATGCCAGGCCTCCTGTCCATCACCAACTCCCAGAGTCCACCCAAACCCATGTCCATCGAGTTGGTGATGCCATCCAACCATCTCATCCTCTGTTGTCCCCTTCTCCTCCTGCCCTCAATCTTTCCCAGCATCAGGGTCTTTTCCAATGAGTCCGCTCTTCGCATCAGGTGGCCAAAGTATTGGAGTTTCAGCTTCAACATCAGTCCTTCCAGTGAACACCCAGGACTGATCTCCTTTAGGATGGACTGGTTGGATCTCCTTGCACTCCAAGGGACTCTCAAGACTCTTCTCCAACACCACAGTTCAAAAGCATCAATTCTTCGGCAGTCAGCTTTCTTTATGGTCCAACTCCCACATCCATACATGACCACTGGAAAAACCATAGCCTTGACTAGACAGACCTTTGTTGGCAAAGTAATGTCTCTGCTTTTTAATATGCTGTCTAGGTTGGTTATAACTTTCCTTCCAAGGAGTAAGCGTCATTTAATTTCCTGGCTGCAATCACCATCTGCAGTGATTTTAGAGCCCAAAAAAGTAAAGTCTCACACTGTTTCCACTGTTTCCCCATCTATTTCCCATGAAGTGATGGGACCAGATGCAATGATCTTCGTTTTCTGAATGTTGAGCTTTAAGCCAACTTTTTCACTCTCCTTTTTCACCTTCATCAAGAGGCTCTTTAGTTCTTCTTCTCTTTCTGCCATAGGGTGGTGTCATCTGCATATCTGAGGTTATTGATATTTCTCCTGGCAATATTGATTCCAGCTTGTGCTTCTTCCAGCCCATCGTTTCTCATGATGTACTCTGCATATAACTTAAGCAGGGTGACAATAGACAGCCTTGACATACTCCTTTTCCTATTTGGAACCAGTCTGTTGTTCCATGTCCAGTTCTAACTGTTGCTTCCTGACCTGCATATAGGTTTCTCAAGAGGCAGGTCAGGTGGTCTGGTATTCCCATCTCTTTCAGAATTTTCCACAGTTTATTGTGATTCACACATTCAAAGTCTTTGGCATAGTCAATAAAGCAGAAATAGATGTTTTTCTGGAACTCTCTTGCTCTTTCGATGATGCAGTGGATGTTAGCAATTTGATCTCTGGTTCCTCTGCCTTTTCTAAAACCAGCTTGAACATCTGGAAGTTCATGGTTCATGTATTGCTGAAGCCTGGCTTGGAGAATTTTAAGCATTACTTTATTAGCGTGTGAGATGAGTGCAATTGTGCAGTAGTTTGAGCATTCTTTGGCATTGCCTTTCTTTGGGGTTGGAATGAAAACTCATCTTTTTCCAGTCCTGTGGCCACTGCTGAGTTTTCTAAATTTGCTGGCATATTGAATGCAGCACTTTCAGAGCATCATCTTTCAGGGTTTGAAATAGCTCAACTGGAATTCCATCACGTCCACTAGCTTTGTTCCTAAGGCCACTTGACTTCACATTCCAGAATGTCTTGCTCTAGGTGAGTGATCACACCATCGTGATTATCTGGGTCATGAAGATCTTTTTTGTACAGCTCTTCTGTGTATTCTTGCCACCTCTTCTTAATATCTTCTGCTTCTGTTAGGTCCATACCATTTCTGTCCTTTATCGAGCCCATCTTTGCATGAAATGTTCCCTTGGTATCTCTCATTTTCTTGAATAGATCTCTAGTCTTTCCCATTCTATTGTTTTCCTCTTTGTCTTTGCATTGATCTCTGAGGAAGGCTTTCTTATCTCTCCTTACTATTCTTTGGAACTCTGCATTCAAATGGGTAGCTTTTCACAGCTATTTGTAAGGCCTCCTCAGACAGCCATTTTGCTTTTTTGCATTTCTTTTTCTTGGGAATGGTCTTGATCCCTGTCTCCTGTACAGTGTCACTTACCTCCATCCATAGTTCATCAGGCACTCTATCAGATCTAGTCCCTTAAATCTATTTCTCACTTCCACTGTATAATCATAAGGGATTTGATTTAGGTCATACCTGAATGGTCTAGTGGTTTTCCCTACTTTCTTCAATTTAAGTCTGAATTTGGCAATAAGGAGTTCATGATCCGAGCCACAGTCAGCTCCTGGTCTTGTTTTCGCTGACTGTATCGAGCTTTTCCATCTTTGGCTGCAAAGAATATAATCAATCTGATTTCGGTGTCGACCATCTGGTGATGTCCATGTGTAGAGTCTTCTCTTGTGTTGTTGGAAGAGGGTGTTTGCTATGACCAGTGCGTTCTCTTGGCAAAACTCTATTAGCCTTTGCCCTGCTTCCTTCTGTACTCCAAGGCCAAACCTGCCTGTTACTCCAGGTGTTTCTTGACTTCCTACTTTTATTAATTAATTTTACTATTTTTAATTTATTTTATTAATTAATATTAGATATTATTAATATCATGACTCTTAATAATCGACCAGGTGGATTCAGGGGAGGAAGGGGAAGGTTATTCTGGAAAATGTCTTTTCTTGGCTCCAACACTTTGTGATATTTGAATGCTTTTGCTCATGCCTATTCCCAGTTTTCTCTAATGAAATGCTATCTATCTTAAAGTCTCGATTAAATGTTGCATATTCAGTCAAAGACTTCCAAGGCATCCTGGTTGGAAATGATCCTAGTTACACTGAACTGTAACATTTATACAATACAAGCCTCTTCACCTTTGCTGTCTTCTACAGTAGGATGGCATCACCGACTCGATGGACGTGAGTTTGAGTAAACCCTGGGAGTTGGTGATGGACAGGGAGGCCTGGCATGCTGCAGTTCATTGGGTCGCAAAGAGTCAGACACGACTGAGCGACTGAACTGAACAGTAGGGTTTGGCATCCCTGGTGGTCCAGTCAGTAAAGAATCCACCTGCCAATGCTGGAAACATGGGTTCCATCCCTGGGTCAGGAGATCCCCTGGAGAAGGAAATGGCAACCCACTCCAGTATTCTTGCCTGGGAAATCCCATGGACAGAGAATCCTGGCAGGCTACAATCCATGGGGTCGCACAAAGTCAGACACGATGTACTCACTGAACCTCTACCACCACAGTAGAGTTTATTTTCAGGTGGATTTATATAGCTTCAGTTCAGTTCAGTTCAGTCGCTCAGTCGTGTCCGACTCTTTGCAACCCGATGAATCGCAGCACGCCAGGCCTCCCTGTCCAACACCAACTCTCGGAGTTCACTCAGACTCACATCCATTGAGTCAGTGATGCCATCCAGCCATCTCGTCCTCTGTCGTCCCCTTCTCCTACTACCCCCAATCCCTCCCAGCATCAGAGTCTTTTCCAATGAGTCAACTCTTCATATGAGGTGGCCAAAGTACTGGAGTTTCAGCTTCAGCATCATTCCTTCCAAAGAAATCCCAGGGCTGATCTCCTTCAGAATGGACTGGTTAGATCTCCTTGGAGTCCAAGGGACTCTCAAGAGTCTTCTCCAACACCACAGTTCAAAGGCATCAATTCTTTGGCACTCAGCTTTCTTCACAGTCCAACTCTCACATACATACATGACTACTGGAAAACCATAGCCTTGACTAGACAGACCTTTGTTGGCAAAGTAATGTCCCTGCTCTTCAATATGCTTTCTAGGTTGGTCATAACTTTTCTTCCAAGGAGTAAGCGTCTTTTAATTTCATGGCTGCAGTCACCATCTACAGTGATTTTGGAGCCCCCAAAAATAAAGTCTGACAATGTTTCCACTGTTTCCCCATCTATTTCCCATGAAGTGATGGGACCAGATGCCATGATCTTCGTTTTCTGAATGTTGAGCTTTAAGCCAACTTTTTCACTCTCCTCTTTCACCTTCATCAAGAGGCTTTTTAGTTCCTCTTCACTTTCTGCCATAAGGGTGGTGTCATCTGCATATCTGAGGTTACTGATATTTCTCCCGGCAATCTTGATTCCAGCTTGTGCTTCTTCCAGCCCAGTGTTTCTCATGATGTACTCTGCATGTAAGTTAAATAAGCAAGGTGACAATATACAGCCTTGACGTACTCCTTTTCTTATTTGGAACAAGTCTGTTGTTCCATGTCCAGTTCTAACTGCTTGCTTCTCCCTAATTAGACTATAAACTACCTGGTAAGAGAGACTGTGTTTTTCTTTTTTCTTTTTTTTTATTTTGTATTGCCACCAGGAAAGAGTAGAGTATTGTGCAAATAATTATTGATACTTGACTCATTGGTGAAAAAAAAAGCCCCAAGTAGTAAATGAGATTCCTTCTAGCATTTTTTTTTTCTTTTGGCCACTGTGCAGCATGTGGGATCTTAGTTCCTGGACCAGGGATGGAACCTGTGCCCCCTGCATGGGGAGCATGGAGTCTTAACCAGGACCACTAGGGAAGCACCCCTCCCCAACATGTTGGTATATATCTTTCATGGAGTTTTATAAGAATGAAGAACAACAACTGAGCACTAATTCATTGTTGAGGGACAAGAGTGGCAGATGTGGGTATTTTATGGTCAGTGGTTTTGGTTAGAGGAAATTTATAAAGAATAAATTAGTACCTGATTTTCCATTTTGAAACAAGGATGATTTTATATATACTAGTTAAACTTATTTTGGTTATTTGTGGGGGTTTTTTGGTCATTTTTTCTTTTTTTCATATTTGCTTAAGATGTTTTCCTTAAAATTTTTTAAAGTTATAGGTGAAATTAACATTGTATATGCATCATAAGGAACTTAGAATATTTAATTCTGAATCGGCCTTTCATCTTCAATTTGATTGCTGTGTAGTATTCTAGTTTCACCCTGTGCTTTATCCTCTAAAAATTAGTAATTTTCTATAAGTATTGTTTACTTAGATTTACCAATGTAATCTACTAATTTCTTTACTCATTATTGATTCTTGTATTCGAATCCGTCCTCCTTGATTTATTTTTCTTCTTTTTGCAAGGGTCTGTGAGTGGAAAATTTGCTTAGTCTTAATTTGAATGCGTCTGTAGTTTTTTATCTTTATTATCTCCCTCCTCACTGTCAATTATCACCTGTGACGGTTTAGGTGACTTACCCAGTGGAGGGACTCAGACTCTCAAAACTCATGAGTTCCCGTTACTGTTTATCACGCCCTTCTCAGGCTGTACCCACTGCTCTTGTCCATTTGTCGTCAGAATTTCCCAGGACAGTAGTAAGAGAGGTTCAAGTTGATTATCTGGGTGCCCCAGTACAGGCTTCCCTGGTGGCTCAGACAGTTAAGAATCCGCCTGCAACGTGAGACAGCTGGGTTCGATCTCTGGGTTGGGAAGATCTCCTGGAGAAGGGAATGGCAACCCACTCCAGTATTCTTGCCTGGGAAAACCCACGGACAGAGAAGCCTGGCGGGCTATAGACCATGAGTCGTAAAGAGCGACTGAGCAACTAAGCACAGCACAGCACATTGTGTAACAGCAGAACATAGCTCCACTGCCTCTTGGTGATTAGTTACCCTCACCAGGACCTTACTCTTGCCTGGTGGTCCCTGACACAGGGGCCCAAAGTGCCTGAGCGGTGGTGTAGCTTAAAGATCAGTGAAGACTCTTGCTGTGTTCCCTGGTAGAAATGTTCCCCCTCTGGGAACCAAGACCTGGGAACCAAGCCTGTAGTTACAGTTGTGAGGATGAGAAAGCAGAAATTCCCCACATGGGTCACCAGAATCAATGGTAAATAGGGCCACTCCCTATTGGATCTCATTGGATCTCATTTCCAGGTTTCCTATTGAGGATAACAGCACCACATAATGGTGATCGATTTAGAGCATTTTACATCCTGGAGGGGGTAGCACCCTGTCCTCATAGGGTATCATCTCCAAGATGGCAATTCAGCCAAGCTTTTGGCCGGCTGTTCTGTTGTTGACCAGGCCAGTCGCTTCAGGGTGCTATACCATGGGATAGGTCCACTGGATTCCATGCCCTTGTGCCCACTGGCCCGCCTCCTTGGCTATAAAGTGGTTCCTGGATTGGATTTCATATTTAAGAAGCTCTTTCATCTGACTAGGGACAAGGAAGCAATTCTAAACAGTGTGTTGGGTCACTTGTATACGCAAAGGTGATCTTGTGTGGGAGTGGTGTTGACACCACGAGAGCAGCAGTCTCACGCCTGGTCTCATGGCTGGTCCAGGGAGCGAAGCAGGTTTTATCTTTTTATGCCACCTGTTCAGCAAAGCATCTGCTTCAGCGCAGGGGAAGATATGAATCAGGGGAGCCATCTCCTTCAGCCAGGGCTAAGGTGCTTGTTTATTTAACGTGTTTGCGTGAGGGTCACAGGGAATTCGTCTGGTTCCTGGGGTGAGGGTGAAAGGGAATTAGAATTAAAATTCTTTTCCAGGTCTCCATTACCACTTCTTTCAAGCTTTTCTCCCCATTGTTTGCCATGTTTTTTCATCCCAACTGTAAGAGCAGAAATTATCCCCAAGGTAGTTTGATAATAAGGACTAAGGTTGTAGAGCTTGTTGTCACTGATCACATTCACCTGCTTGGTTAAGCTCATTGAAGAATCTCCCTCTAGATAAATTCTACCTTTTATTACATTTGCACAATCCTAGAAATTATGTCATCTCAAGTCTCAAAAACAATGATGTTGTTTTGAGAATGCCAGACAGATTTTCTGACTGTGTATTATATAAACAGGTAAGCAATCTTATATAGTGATCTAAATGTTCCCTAGTTAACCTTTATAAGAGTTGGTGGTTCTCTGGTTTATTTCTCTGAATCTTGACTAACCACGAGAAGAGAGAGGCAGAGAAGAAAAGGCGGAGACTATCTGAGTGCTCCCAGCTGTTTTCATTCTCTCAGGAGAAATAATATTCAAGTATTTAAGGAAGTAAGTGAAATCCCTTTTAATTTTGCTTGCTGAATATCAAGAACTTCCCAGTGACCTGTGAAAGACACGCGTCCACCTAGGGAACCTTTAGAAGACTTCCTTGGCCAAGAAAATTGTGTAAGAGGTGCATTTAGTCATGCATTAGATAGCCCAGCTGAAGGAAGTGGGGCTGGTTTGGCTGACCCACGCCTGACCCAAATGACACTTGGAGTAGAGGAGCACAGTGGAGGGGGAGGGGGTAAACAAAAGATGGTGTTCGGAGTTTGCATTTACCGAGAGATTAACTTTTGAAACGAAATTCTGCAGCCTCCGAGAGTGCTTAGAATGGCTCTCCTACGTCCCATCCCACCTTAACCTTACATTAACTATATTTCATTAGTTTACTGACAGACACTTCTTATCAGCATAGTCCTATATTAGCACAAACACCGGGATGGGGTATTCCCTGCTGCCCCCACCTCTGGAGATAAGTGCCCAGTTTCTTCCTTAAAGAACTACTGGTAAATGGAGTTCTTTTGCCCTGCAGGCAAATTTAGAGGGCCCTAAGATAATTTCTTTTGGAACAAGTAATTTTGCTGTTTTTAGGTAACAGTTACAGAGAGCTTTTGGAGCTGGAAAAAAAGAAATCACCCAGCAACAGGGCACAGGCTAATTTTAGGTGAAAAGACTATAATTTGTCTGATGGTAACTTACTAAATCCAATAAATAGTCCTAATAAATATCTGATTCTTTCAAGTACCTTAACGTTAACCTAATTAGGTGTCCTTTGTTCCGGGTGTAAACAAGGTCATCGAGTCCAGCTATGCAGGGTGACTCCCTTTTCTTAAATAAATAACACAGTTTCAGGCCTCCCTATCTTTGAACACATTGCTCTCTCTTCTGGAAGGGCTTTCCTTCCCTTCTTCATCTAACTACTTCCTGTCCACCTGAATTTGGTCAAACTTTTTTCTTAACCCCCTGTCTAATTCTTGGTGCCTCATTTGTGTTCATTTAGCATTCCGTATCACACTTTCATCTTGGACTGGAATAACCAAACTACACCTTCTTTGAGATCCACAAGCGGTCTTACTAAACTTTTCATTCTCTCCACAAGCGGTCTTACTAAACTTTTCATTCTCCAAGATTCTGCAAACACAGCATCTGGCCCATGATAAGCAGTGAGTGCTCAGGAAATATTGATAACCCAAACCCCAAACTCCCATTTTTTTCTCAAACACGTTTTACAGAGAAACTGACTTCAGGGTCTTTGAGGAAAGTAGACCTCTTTTAGAATACTCAATGAGTGGCTGCTACCTTGGGGTCAAGCCACTTCATTCAGTGCAGATTGAGGGTCTTTATATAAACCTTCACTCCGTGGTATTGAGGAGCTACCACACTGATCATCACTCAGGGGATACTGAGGGCATCAAAGTAAGCCCAGAAGTCTTGTTTTAAAAGAGTTTATAATCTAGGAAAGAAGACAGGGATAATTTACTTCTTACCAGAATTGAATGGAACCTTCCTGAGCAATGTGAGATTTACGTATCAGAATAGGTACACTGTCCTAGAAACTACAGCTGACACCTCTGCGTGAACTTCAGTTGCTGCTTCATCAGGGGGAGGATGCAGGGTAGGAAGACAAGAGTGGGTTTTGACCTGGATTTTGAAAGATGAGTAGGAGACTGATACATACTGATACGGGTTGTTAAAGATAACAAGAACTGGACCGTGGTTAAGGAAGTAAGAACAATAGTTTATTCAGCAACTACTGCAAAGCGGAAAACAAACCTCACTATAGAACTGGACTCAATTCCCTTGTGGCAATAGCTTGTGATCAAAATCTGTTTTTACTTCTTTAACTACTGCTGGGCTCTGGTTTTCTTTATGGGAGAAGAGGGCATTCAGGGAATCTCAGACTGAGGCCAAAGAATGAACAAAGAGGAGTAAAGCAACTTGGGGAAAACAGTAAGTAATCCAAAGAAAATTGAGCAGTCAAGGGAAGCAGGAATTCTCTGCAGCCAGAGCATCGAGTCGTGTTGAGTTAGCTCTGGAAGATGAGGAAAAGTAGGCATCTTTTAGTAGATTAGCTGAGCTGTTTGGTGATGCTTAAAAAATGGTATGTTTTCCTATTTAAACGGGAAAAGTAAGTTTGAACAAAATTGCTTGGAAAGTTATGTTGTGCCAAGAAGTTGGGACTTTATATTGTGGAGCCAGAGAGTTTCCCCAGAGCTGCGCAGTACTTTATAAAGGTGACTGCAGTCTCCATGCCTTTCCAGGTGGCTCGGTGGTAAAGAATCCGCCTGCCAATGTAGGAGATACGAGTTTCGGATACCTGGGTGGGGAAGATTCCCTGGAGAAGGAAATGGCAACCCACTCCAGTATTCTTGCCTGGAAAATTCCATGGACGTGGCAGGGGTGGGGTGGGGGCTACAGTCCAGGGGGTCACAAAGAGTTGGACAGTCTGGACTACTGAGCATGCACGCGCGCACACAAACCACAGACCTGGTCACAACGGATGACAGACTGGATGGAGCAGCAGATCGCATACTCACTTTCGGCCTCAGTTTTTTTTTTTTCATTTATAACAAAAATAAACAAAGAGACTTTTGCCATCTTAGGTCCCTTCCCATCCTGACAGCCTGCATCCGAGGTACCTCTGCCTTCCTTCCATTACCCGGGCCCTGTACCTCCTCCCTCCCTGCTTCCTTCTGATCTTGGTGCAGGGGCTACTTTCTCTATTCCTGGGCCTTAGGTGCTTGTCCACCGGTAGATTAAATGAGAGACGGATGTTCGGGTTTGGGGGGGGCGGGGGATAGACTTCTCTGGCCTTTTGCCCCTGGCAGCACCCCTAAGTAATGCCCCCGTGGGCAGACGCGCTTTGGGGCCGGGAGAAGGGTTTCCAGCCGAATATGCCCTTCCTAGGTCCCTTTCGGGTGGCTGGACGGCCCCCTCCCCACGGCCAATATCCAGAGCGAGGGCGGCGGGAGCAGAAAGGCAGGACAAAGCCGCTGACAGTGCCGGCAGTCCCCGAGCGCGACAGGGACTCTCCGCAGAGCCTGGGGGCCCCACTCGGCTTCTCGGGGAGCCCCCTGCCCGCTGGCCCGGGCCGAGAGCCTCGGGGCTCCCGGCCCGCCCGGATCGCGGATTTGCCCGAGGCCGGCGGGCGGCGACGTCACGTGAGGCGGCCCGGGCCGCGTGACCCGGCGGCCCGGCCCCCGGCGCCCCCTCCAGCTCCGCCCCTTCGCCCGCCACTCGGTAGAGGTTCTCGGGCCCCGACGTCTCCGAGGTCCTGGCGGCTGGGCCTGGTGGGACGGCGCGCGGCCGCGGCTGGCTTCCCAGGTACCCCGGCGTGGCGGGGAGGCTGGGCGCGGGCCCGAGCGCACGGAGGCCCCTTCTCCTCGCTTCGCCTTCCCCGAGGGCCCGGCCGGCGCGCCCCGTTCCTCCTGCGCGCTCCCCCCGGCCCGGGTCCCCAGACCCCCGGTCCATCCGGCGCTGCGGCCAGGCGGGTGATGGGGCGGCCGGCTCCGCGCCGTTAGCGCCTCTGCTAGCGTTTCATCCGAGGAGGAGGAGGGACGGGGTGGGGGAGAAGCTCTGGAAAGTTTTCCCGGGTCCCTCTCTTTCGGGAGCTGCGGAGACGACGTTTTGCTCGGAGCTGAAGTCTGGCACTGCTCTGGGCGCTGGTCTGCGCGCAGGAGACCTCCCCTCTGACTCTCCCGGTCCTCCCTCGGCCCTTGCCAAGATCTTCGCATCTGCTTCTAAGCCTCAGTAGGTCGCCATACTCTGCACCGTCTCCCTTTCCTCCGCAACACGGAGTCCACCAAAGGGGTTTTATTTAATAGGGACTTTGGTCCAGCAGTGCGATGAACTGAGTGAAAAGACATTTCTCTAGTCCTGCCTCGGTTAAGCTGCCTGCTTTATTTAAGATGACCGTCTAGGCACTCTCTATTCTGCTCTTGTAAGTGACTTTTTATGTTTATTTGCACGTGAGACACTCCGAAATCATCTGCTGCAGAACTCTGCATCTGAGGATTATAGTTTTATAAAGCAGTTTCATAACACTTAAGAAAACCCAGATTCATAGTCTTATTTGGTTTGGGCTTATTCTTTTTGGAGGGAGGATTATAGCTCTCGGAGGCAAAAACTGAGTTTCTGAAGCTGGTGTGTGTTGTAGACTAGAACATGAAGGTATCGAGGTGTATAATGCTGAAAGGAATGGGGAAAATGATTTGAACCTGACAACAGTGTGTGATGTGCTTTAAATTTTAGCAAGTATCTATTTGTAGTGAGCACAGGTGAATTTCATCTCTTTGGACTGCCTTCAGGGTTGAATAGGTATATTTAGAGTCTGTTAATATGGCAGTTAATCTGTGGAATGGATATCTTTTAATCCATTGTGCAAATACCAGTCCATTTATTAATACTTCTAGACTAGTCCTTTTTTCCTACCCTCCCTCCTTTCTGTTGAAGAGGAAGGGTATTCATCTTTAAAGAGATTTCTTCTGCAGTGATTTTTATGTGATCCAAACCATCAAGTTCTGAGAACTTCAGAAAGCAGGTAGCTATAAAAATCAGTGCTATCAAGTTTGCGGCTTAAAAAAAAATTCTTTAAAATTGTTTAAAGAGTTGCCTCTGTGTTCTATGTCCAACAAAAGCTTGGCTTCATTTTAATAATCAGCAGTTCAAGCTGGGAAGTCCAAGACAGTGTCCTCTTTTATCTGAAAGTCAGAGTGGGGAAAATGAAACAAGGGAAGTGAAAGACCTTCATTATCATGATTACGCTGCTCGTTCTGTGTGTACTGCATTAAATAGTAAGACAGGCAGGGAAAACAGGGTTTGGACCCTCAAGGAATGTCGAGTGCAGACAGACATTGAAGAAGAATGTACATCACCTGTAATTCATATCATCTAAAGAGAACAAGTTAATATTTGGGGTGTAAGTCCTTTTAAAAAAAAATTTTTTTTTGAAGTCTAGTTGCTTTATAATGTGGTGTTAGTTTCTACCATACAGCAAAGTGAATCAGCTATATGTGTACATATATACCCTTGTAAGTTCTTCTTACAAAAGAGGTATACTGGATTGCTCTGTTCAGATAGTGAGATTTCATATTGTAAAAGGTACTGTGATACTCAAATTGAGTCCATTCCTGAGCCTAGAAGAGCCAGTAGCAAAGTTGAGTAGCCAGATCTATTTGATTCTTAAGTTTGGATAGAAAGAGTTAAAATAGCTGAGGTGATCTCTCTTCATATATATATATATATTTAGTATAGATATGTTTTTAAAAAATGAGATTGTACCCATGCATACGTAATATATTGTAAGTTGTGAAATGACTTCAGAAAATGATGAATCCCATCCAGGGAAGGTTATACTCAGACCATTCCTGAAGTCTGATGGTCTGTCTCCATCCCACAGTCCCAGAAGAGAAGATTCCATGGCTTTTGTGAGCTTAGCATCCCAACGGGGAGAAAAGAATATTTTTGCCCCAATATTCTTTTTGATGCTTAAGACAAAGTTTGAGTTTTGGAAATAAATAAAGTCTGTACCCTGTCTGGTGCTTCAATCCTGAATTCAAGTGGTATCTTGAAAACATTCAGAAATACTGTCTACAGCTGTGGAAGAGTGTTGCAGAGGTGACTGCCAGCAATTTCTCCCATCCCTCCACTACTGTCCCTCCTCCCCTCAAGAGATGGAGTCTGTTTCTGCTCCCTCTGAACCTAGGCTTTCCATGTCACTTGCTTTGACCAGTAAATGTGGTAGAAGTGCTGTGAGTCAGTTCTGGACCTAGTCCTTAAGAGCCTGGCAGCTTGAGCATTTATTCTCTTGGGGGCCAACAGCTGGTATAGAGGCTTGAACTAGACTGGGTGGAGAAAGACCACCTGAGGAGGTTTATGTGAACGAGGCCTGGCCTGTTTCAACCCTGGTTAAGTGCCCAGTGCCTGCAATCCCAGCTCAGCCCACTTAAAACACAGAATTGAGTGAAATAACAAATGGCTGTTGTTTTAAGTCACCGAGTTTTGGGATGGCACGTTACTCAGCAACAGATAACTGAAACAGCGTAGCACCTCGTGCAGTGAAACCCTGGGTATGGATCCGGTTCACGTGTAAGGCCGTCCCAAGATGGGATCCACGAGCACACTATTGTGGTCAACATACGCAGTGGCATGCTTTAAAGATAAGTCTCTCAGTTAATTACATCTTTATTTCATATTACATAGGGATGCACTAGTTGAATTAAGTACAGTTTAATGAAGACTGTGGCTATGTCTGGTTGCTCAGCTGGTAAAGAATCTGCCTGCAGTACAGGAGACCTGGTTCAATTCCTTGGTTGGGAAGATCCCCTGGAGAAGGGATAGGCTACCCACTCCAGTATTCTTGCCTGGAGGATTCCACAGACAGAGGAGCCTGGTGGGCCACAGTCCATGGGGTCGAAAAGAGTCGGACACGACTGAGCCACAAAGCACAGCACGGCACCTGGCTGGCTATGTCTTGTACTCTCCTAGATGATGGTTAAGTCAAAAGACAGTTTCTTTTGTGTAATTGGTTGTTATTTGTATATATGATTGTTATTATCAGTCTTAACACTTGGTGATAGCAGTGTCTGACATGTTTCAGAGGAACTGCCCATTGCTGAGATGTCGGATGTGTGGTGTTCCTTGAAGTTTGCCACTTGATGAATGTAGCATCATCATCATGATTGTAGTCCTAAGTGCAGATGTAAGATCTGCCGCAGTGAACACAAGTCTGGAAAGTGTTTTGCTTTCAAGGGTCAAGGAGAGTGAATTGTATGCAAGCTGTCATTTCTAATGAATATGATATAGGACTTCAAAAAAGCACTGATGGATTTTACAGGGGCAGTTCTTACTGCCTTTTAAAAAAATTATTTATTTATTTGGCTATGCAAGTTCGTAGTCTTGGCATACAGGGTCTTAGCTGTGGCACATGGAATCTGTTAATAGTCCCCTGACCAAGGATGGAACCCCAGCCCTCTGCACTGGGATTGGGAAGTCTTAGCCACTGGACCACCAGGGAAATCCCATTATTGTCTTAAAAAAAAATCATCTGAGCAGCTTTTCATTCCAATTCTGATTCAGTTAAAAACAAAAAAAATCCGAAAAACCCTCTTTTCTGGAGAAGAAAATCTCATTGGAGATCAGATGAGTGCTTTTATAGACTTATAGCCTCCACCTCCACTGGACTCTGTATAGCATCTTTTTAGGTTTCCCTGGGCAGTGTTCTTTTCCATCCTCCCCCCCTCCCCTGCCCCTTTTTAAAACATTTTTTTAATTTTTTTGATGTAGACCTTTTTTCAGAGAAGGCAGTGGCACCCCACTCCAGTACTCTTGCATGGAAAATCCTATGAATGGAGGAGCCTGGTGGGCTGCAGTCCATGGGATTGCTAAGAGTTGGATACAACTGAGTGACTTCACTTTCACTTTTCACTTTCATGCATTGGAGAAGGAAATGGCAACCCACTCCAGTGTTCTTGCCTGGAGAATCCCAGGGACGGGGGAGCCTGGTGGGCTGCCGTCTCTGGGGTTGCACAGAGTTGGACACATCTGAAGCAACTTAGCAGTAGACCTTTTTTTTCCCCTTAAGTCTTTATTGAATTTGTTACAATATTGATTCTGTTTTATGTTTTGGTTTTTTGGCGATGAGGCATGTGGGTCCCTGGCCAAGGATCAAATCTGCACTCCCTGCATTGGAAGGTGGGGTCTTAAGCACTGGACCTCCAGGGAGGTCCTACCCTTATTTTTTATAGGTTTGCTCCATCTTCTGTTGCTACCTCCCCTCTTACTTTCAACAGAAAGCCTTCCCTCTTCGTTCACAGGGAGAATTTATGAAAGAGAATGCGCTTAGATAAATATCAAACCCACAATGAGATACCACCTCACACCCACTAGGGTGATTATGATGACAAAGACAGACAATAAGATGGAGAAACTGGAACCCCCTACATTGCTGGTGGAACTGGAAAATGTAGACTCTCAGTAGCCAAGAGAGAACAGTAAAGAAGGAAATTACCTCCAACTTTTTAAATTCCTTTTCATCAGATCTGTCCTTCACTTTTCACATGCTCTCAAACCGTTGCAGCCTGGCCTTATTCACTCACGGCCTCCCTGAGGCTTCTTCTTCTTAGAGTTGCCACTAATTTTTGGTAAATGGAACAGACGTTTCTCAGTCCTCACCTTGTTTGGCCTCGCAGCAGCATTTGACCCAGACACTGCCTCCGTTGTGTTCCTAGGCTCCTGTGCCTCTTCCTGTGGTTTTCCTCCTGCTCTGCCTCTTCCTCCCGCCTCTGTCACGAAACCCTGCTTCTCCCTTTGCTTTTGGAGTTCCTTTGAGTTCTGTCCAAGACGCTCTTCTCTTCTCACTCCACACGCTTTTTCCTGAGTGATCTCGTGCCAGATTTCCAAGTCTCCAATCCAGATCTCTTGCTTTTTAAAATTATTATTGTTATTTTTTGAAGTAGAGTTGATCTGCAGTGTTAGTTTCAGGTGTACAGCAAAGTGATGTGGTTATACATTTGTGTACCTGTCTATACAGCTCTCTTTCTTGATCTTTAGATTTATGAATCTGTCTATTCTACATACCCACTTTGATATCCCACAGGTAGCTTAAATGCCCAGAGTAGAATTCCTCATCTCCCCCTGAAACTTGCTGTGTTCTCTCCCATCGTGAGTGGTTGTTAAGGATCCCTCACTGCCTGAGCCGAGTGCCAGAGTGTGAGCCTTGGCTCCGCCTTTCCCTGATGTAGCTTCCTCCTCCCATTCAGTCAGTTGCAGAATGCTTTTGAATCTGTCTCTGGGTTGTTTTCTCCACTTCTGTTTACCTGGCATAGACTTCCATTCTTTCTTCCCTGGTTACCGCAGCCACCTTAGGCCCTGGGTGTGTCTCCTCCGTCATCCCCATCTAGTCTCTGCATTCTGTCGAAATTTCCTTCACAGACACACATCTAATCATGCCACTTCCATGCTTAAGTTCCTTTGGTGGTTACTTGTTGCTCTTTGGATGGACTAAGCTTTTTGGACACACTATACGAAGAGCCGACTCATTGGAAAAGACACTGATGCCTGGAAAGATTGAGGGCAGGAGGAGAAAGGGATGACAGAGGATGAGATGGTTGGATGGCATCACCAACTTGATGGATATGAGTTCAAGCAAGCTCTGGGAGATGGTGAAGGACAGGGAAGCCTGGCCTGCTGCAGTCCATGGGGTAGCAAAGAGTTGGACACGACTGAGTGACTCAGTAGCAACAAGCTTTTTGCAGCAAGCATGGCCACGCTGTGGTTAGCATCTATTTCTGTGCCTTGAAACCACCCCCCGCCGCCCTGATTCCATGAAGTTCTGCTGGGGGCGAGATTGGCTCTGTGTCTTGTTTACCTAGAGGACATCCAGTAAACACTTACAGAGTGAATATAGTGTGCTTCTGCCCATCCATTGCTGGGATTGTAGTTTGGCTTTAGGCCATCACAGGGCACAGGGATACTCTTCACGCAGTGGAGAGTAGTAGGTGAAATCATTTTAGAGATGTCCCCGGAGGAGGGGTTCATGACACCAGAAATAGATTTGAACTTGGGCCCATCCATTTTTTTTAACTATTCACTTGTCTATTTTTATGCAGCCTATTTTGCTAAGTCTGCATGCTTGGTGCAACAAAGAATAGAAGCATAGAAAAAAATTATTTGTAGTCATGGAGATTTCTGGTTTCCTTTTGAAAATAAAAGTATGTCATAAAAGCAGCATAACTTCAGAACCCTAAAGTTATCCTCTTTTGTTGCTAGTGCTGTGTCCACTTGGGTGGTTTGCTTTGCTAACCTGAGTATGTGGCTTCTGTAAAATGATTTCTTCACTTACAATGAAGGGGCTGTCAGATTGCCAGGTGTCCTAGAAATGCCTCAAGCTTCTGTGCAATAACATGATTGCAGCCTCTTGGAGGATGAAGCTTAAGAATCGCTTCCTGAGGCCATTATTGCACATTGAGCTTCAAATCAGGTAACCTGTTGGTGGGTGAGAAGTAACAGTTGTCTTCTTCAATGAGTAATGGACTTGAATGAAGCTGATGAGGCCAAAAGGAATCGCAGTAAGTGTTAGGAAATTATAAGAGAGCAGTCATGCGGCCTTTCAGTGAAGGTAGGAGGATTACCGTGTCACCTGCACAGAGGCGTCTTGATGAGGGCTGGCAGAAACCCCTTTGGAGAACACTTCATTCTTAGGGTCCCATAATCTTTGTGGAATTTGTCAAGTATTTGGGGCATTCTTTCTTACTCTCATTCTTGAGTGAGTGAGAGTCATTCAGTTGTGTCCGACTCTTTCAGACGCCATGGACTGTAACCCACCAGGCTCCTCTGTCCATGGGCTTTCCCAGCCAAGGATACTGGAGTAGGTTGCCATTTCTGTCTCCAATTTTCATTCTTGCCACACAGCAATACTGCAGAGAAGAGAAGGAACAACAGTTGTTCCAGCTGTTTCAGTATCAGTGTCTCAGCCAGTCTCTGAAACTTTGCTGTTTTGCAAGACTTATGTCAGAGAATAGACGAAATAGTTTTAAAGTGTATTTTTTAAAGGGTGAAGTAGTGAAAAGAATACCAATTTATCATTCTATAATTGTTTTTAATTTCTTATTAATTTGACTTGAATTTTTTAGCCAGTGCCCTTTCTTTCCCAGGATCAAGGCACCTGGGAAAGGTAATTATTAGTGTTTCTTATGTGTATTATTTTGTTGTATAAGAGTTTTGTGTGCAAATAAATTTGTGAAAGTGTGGGTTAAATGATTTTAAGTAACTTTTTTTTCACAGAAGTAAAAGATACTTACCAGTTTTCATCAATTAATAGCCAGACAAAAAAATAAAAGGTAATTACAATTGCAAGCCATGATGGAAACATGATTAACCTAACAGTATAAAATAATTACATAACAAAAGTGTTTTTTTATTTAAAAGATTTTTGAGCTCATTCTCTGGAGGCTTGTCTGGACCTGGGAAATACGTTTGGTGTCGAGATCAGTGTTGTAGCATCTGCTGGGTCTCAAAAAGCTCATCAGAATAAGTGCAGAAGAGAACAGTAAGAGTATCATGTGGCTCTTCTGTAACTTCAGAGGTTTTTTGAATTGCTTGTGTTGTAGCATAGCTACAAGACACAACAAGTTACAATAAAATTGTGCTTCAGAAAACTTTACCCCAAGCCCTAGAATTCCTCTGTTGGAAAGTCTTCCTAGAGTTGAAATACAATGTACTCCAAAATGGGGAAAGATGGCCACGCCCTAAATCTTCTGTGTTCAAATGGGAACTTACACCGATGACAAAAGGAGGCTATAAAAAAACACTTGTTCCTGCAGGAAACCTGGATGAGCTTCACTGAGGAAATGCTTTCATGTTGTCATATGCTGGAGAGAATTTGACTTTTGGAACTTCATATAACTGGTTTCTCGGAGATGTAATTTTTATATAGTTGTAACTGTTGTGCGCATAATTTTTTTCCATTTACAGGTATCACCTGGCCTGTGTGTTGGCATGTTTGTCTCATTGCTTACTTACTTCTTCCACTTATATTTGCATTTTAGTTTTCCACTTACTAGGATTGACTTTCCGTTAGTCCTAGAGTTTCTCAGAGGCAGGGGTCATAATTGTATTGCTTTATGATTTTCCCCAGAATTATTGGTATGTGGGGTCAGAAGAATGAATATATATTATCATTTTGTTGACATTATCAAATGGTAGTGCTTTTTTGTAAGACATCGTGGACTTTATCAATATCTCATTAACTATAAATAAAACCCTATTTTAAGATGGCCTAACAGCTAAACTTGGAGAAGGAAATGGCAACCCACTCCAGTGTTCTTGCCTGGAAAATCCCAGGGATGGTGGAGCCTAGTGGGCTGCCATCTCTAGGGTCACACAGAGTTGGACACGACTGAAGTGACTTAGCAGCAGCAGCAGCTAAACTGATAATTAAAATCATTACCCATCCAGTTTATGAAAATAGAGAAACCTTTACTTGGGATCTTCAGTTTGTATTATAAGTGCTCTAAAGTTTTTTCAATTAAAAAATCATTTTTCATATTTGCCATGACTGTTTCTGGATGTCGTCTAAACCTGGCTATGGCTGGTATGCTGAGGAACACATAGGGCATTTTAGATGGATTGTTCCAACACTCAGAGTCCTTCCTGTTTCCTGTGAGGATATCAGCTTCCGTGATAAAGAGTGATACAGTCTCACTTCATGCCCCGAGGATGACACCAGCCAGAGGAGTCAGAGTCTGGGAGCTAACCAGTTCTGCTGGGTGTCTCACTCTGTTATAATCTCTTTTCCTTAGCAAGCTTTCGGGTGAGCAGAAGACAGGTTGCGGGGGTGAAGTCCCATCTGTGACATCAGTCTCTTTTGTGCCAAATACATCTGGGTAGAGTTCGGGGGGTGAGGTCTTTGTGGACGCCGAGGGCTGGCTTACAAGGCGACCCTAAATTTCTGGTATCGTTTAGTATTGAGACCATTATTTGATCAGCAACTTTCAGTATGAAAGTTTTCCTGTATTATTTTCCTCCATTTCCTGTTTTTTAAAAAAACTCTAAACATTTTCAAATATATTTTTGCTAGATCAGTAAAACAGTGCCTTCCCCGTACCTTCCCTTAACACTCGGTTCTTAGGGGGATCAGAAGATTGGCTGCTGCATACTCCTCAGTCTCCAGGTCTAATGCAGGTTTCTATAATTGGAAGGTCTGTGTCTCTCCTCTTGATTGAATTTGCTTTCAGAGAGTGCAATGAAACAACCTTTTCTTCCCCATGCCACCAACTCTGAGGGACAGTGCCAGTTGCTAGGAGAAGCCAGCCCAGGGAATGTGATACAGGTCTGTGGTCCTAGTGCATACAGAGTCAGTCTGTGGCAACACAGGATGTATATTCGTGTTTTTTTAGGATGTATTTTCTAGTGGCAGAGATAATACAGAGATCTGAGTGGGTTGGCATTTTATCCTTTGAGAGTGTGAAAGTCGCTCAGTCGTGTCCGATTCTTTGCGACCCTAGGGACTGTACAGTCCTTGGAATTCTCCAGGCCAGAATACTGGAGTGGGCAGCCTTTCCCTTCTCCAGGGGATCTTCCCAACCCAGGGATCAAACCCAGGTGTTCCGCATTGCCGGCAGATTCTTTACCAGCTGAACCATAGAGGAAGCCCTTGAGAGGGTTAAACTCTTTAATAATCTCTGTTTCCATTTGTCTTTTTTGTTCTTTCATGTTTATTTTATATCCATATAGCCAAAAAAAAAACACAAAACATTGATTCACCTATTAATGTACAATGAATGATAATTCATGCTGAACATATCAGTGCTATTTATGAGAAAGTATTTCCTAAAGAAAATAATGGCTAAAAATAATGTTGCAAAAAAAAAATCACTATCTTGTTGAACTTCACGAGTAACTATTTAGCGTAAAGGGCATGCTAATTACAACTCATTCTTTATGATTATCAGTCAAGTCCTGGAAGGACCCGTTCATCATAGCATTTAGTTTGGTCTAGTTTGAATTGCTGTAAGTACTGGAAAGTTCTAAGGTTATATTTCTTTTATGAGTAGAAATGTTCCATTCACAATTTCCCTAACCTGAGCTTGCTTTCCCGAGACAGAATTATGACTATACTTTTCCTAAATTATTTTTTAGTTCTGAAACTCTTCTACATTTAACTTTTAAAAATAACATGCTTGAGTTTATTAATACAGGCTTGGTAGAAGCCCGTGGGACCTTTCTTTGATTTTTGAAAATTGTGGTTAAAATATGCATGACATTAAATTTAGCATTTTAAAACCATTTCTGAGTATACAGTTGAATGACATTAAGGCCATTCACGTGGTCATGCCAGTGTCACCACTCTCAGTCTCCAGAAGTTTCTCGTCATCTCTCCTGAAATTCTGTATCCTATTTACTAACACCCCATACCCACCTCCGCCAGGCCCTGGCAACCTCTTTCTACTTTCTGTCTCTGTCAATTTGAGTACTCTAGGTATCTCATGTAAGTGGACACATACAGTATTTATCCTTTTGTGTCTAGCATATTTTACTCAGCATAATGTCTTAAGGGTTCATCCTTATTGTGTGTTAGTATTTCATTCCGAGGCTGCATAACATCCCACTGTATACATGTTTATTCATTCCAGTGGGAACATATTTTGTCTGTCCGTTCATCTGTTGATAGACATTTGAATTTTCTATCTTTTGGTTGTTGTGAATAATGTTGCTTTGAACATTAGTGTACAGCTGCCTGCGACCCTGCTTTCAAATCTTTGGGGTATACCCTAGAAGTGGGGTTGCTAAATCATATGGTAATTCTGTGTTTGATTTTTTGAGAAACTTCCATAATGTTTTCCATGTTGGCTGTTTAGTTCAGTCGCTCATTTGTGTCCGACTCTGCGACCCCATGGCCTGCAGCACGCCAGGCCTCCCTGTCCACCACCAACTCCTGGAGCCTATTCAAACTCACGTTGGCTGTAGCATTTCATATTCACACCTTCTACACTTAAGTTTATATTAAAAATTCATTTTACAGATTTGCCAGAAGCATTCTGTCCCCCTAGGTAGTGAATTGAAGGTACAAATACCTCTTAAAACTTGTAACAGATTAGGATAAACATAGTTAAGATAACTAAATTTTTATTTTCATTTAAAATGCTTGTTTATTTTTTATCACAAAATATGTATTACAGAAATTTGGAATATAGTTAAGCAAAAAAAAAAAATCACCTCTATCTTTCTAGAGAAGTACATTATACATGATACTTAAAAAATTGTATTCTTGTTCTATATACATTATACTTAAAATTGTATTCACATAGTACATATTGTTTTATTATAGAAGTCTTCCAGAGTACTTCTGGGTTTTGTGGGTCTCTTGGTTTGTTTTTGTTTTTCTCTTGGAAATAAGCACATAATGTAGCTTTTGGTCAGCATCTTGCCTTGTAGTGCCCACTAACGTAGGATGGAAAAGCACTGGACTGTCGGCCTTAAGACACCTGGTTGTCACGGTTGTTCAGTCGCTGAGTTGTGTCCAACTCTTCTGAGACCTCCTGGACTGCAGCACACCAGGCTCCTCCGCTGTCCCAGAGTTTGCTCAGATTCATGTCCACTGAGTCAGTGATGCTATCTAACCATCTTATCCTGTCATCCCCTTCTCCTTTTGTCTTCAGTCTTTCCCAGCATCAGGGTCTTTTCCAATGAGTCGGTTCTTCGCGCATCAGGTGGCCAAAGTGTTGGCACTGCAGCGTCAGTCCTTCCAATGAATATTCATGGTTGATTTCCTTTAGGATTGACTGGTTTGCTGTCCTTGCAGTCCAAGGGACTCAAGAGTCTTCTCCAGCACCACAGTTCGAAAGCATCAGTTCTTCAGTGCTCAGCCTTCTTTATGGTCCAGCTGTCACATCTGTACATGATTACTGAAAAAAACGATAGCTTTGACTAGACGGACCTTTGTCAGCAAAGTGATATTTCTGATTTTTAATATGCTGTCTAGGTTTGTCATAGACAAGGAGGAGGTAATGGCAACCCACTCCAATATTCTTGCCTGGAGAATCCCACGGACAGTATGAAAAGGCAAAAAGGACAGCCTGGCTAATCACCGCTGAATACTTTACTAAGGTACATACTATCCAGGGTGGCTTAGGTTGAGTGGACCTAGTGAACCTAATGTGTGTGAAAATTCTTCCCTGTTAGTGTCACATCTTCAGTACATTCATTGGTAGAATAACTTCACAAGTTGCTATTTGAAGCATTTAATTTGTTTTTGAAAACTCCAGAGTGATGATTTAAATGAAACATAGTTAAACTGTTTATGTTCCTCTACAGTGACATCCATACAGTTAGATGAAAACTGTTAGTACCTCTGCTTCACATTTAGGCACAGTTAGTAGATGTCATAGGACATCAGCATTGTCCTAACTAATGCCGCTTTTCCTGTGATGGATCCTTGTATTTCCCAGTCATTGAAAGTCACAGGGTTCTTCATTCTGGTAAGTGCATGGGTGCTAAGTTGCTTCAGTGATGTCTGACTCTTTGTGACCCTATGGATTGTAGCCCATCAGGCTCCTCTGTCCATGGGATTCTACAGGCAAGAATACTGGCGTGGGTTGCCTTGCCCTCCTCCAGGGGGTCTTCTGACCCAGGGATCGAACCCGTGTCTCTTAGTCTCCTGCATTGACAGGCAGGTTCTTTACCACTAGCGCCATCTGGTATGTCTGATACAGATTTCATAAAAAGTTAAGTGGTTAATTTTTAGTGATTCTGCCTGCTTTGGCTTTTTTGATTAACACTTTATAGTTTTGTGATAGAGGGTGGAATGTTAAGTCTTTGAAGTTGATAGAATTATGCTTCTTAGTATGATTTTCTTAATAACCAGTGAAGATACCACTGCCCCCAGGAAGAAGAGTAATTAAATGTCTCACCACAGTAATCTAACTAATGATGACGATGGTCATTCTGAGCTAATCAGAAAATTCTAGTGGTATTTATATTTGCATTGCACTGCCTCACTAAAGACACACCTCGAGCCCAAGCTCAGGACTGATTTGTGTCATGGGCAGCACAGGACAAGTGCTGGGTTTTGATAGCTCCACAGAGCTCTTAGAAAACCTTGTTTCGGTTCTGAAGATTCCCTGTTCATGTTATCAGTTGGCCAGGTTGAGTCTAGTCTGATGAAGACCCACTCCGTGCCTTGGTCCACAACCCAAGGGTATTCTTTGTGTCACATGCTCTTATGACCTCTCTGAGGATGAAGGACACATGTAGTCTTCAGGGCCTGCCTTCTCAGTGGTTTTTGGGGGAATGAAGGTTCCAGTGACATTCCCAAGGTTTAACCAGGTAAATCCAGACAGAGGCATTTTGGGGAGTTGGGGGATGGATTTTTATTTTTATTTTTTTGGAGGTAAATTTCTTTTATATTTGAGGCATTTTGAAAAGATGCTGGTGTACATGTCTGAGACAAGGTAGTCAGAAGGAAGCCGTGTTGGGAGCAGTTCAGCCTTTGAAGGACTGATTGATGTTCTCTGTAAGAAGAGTCTCAGGAGTGGGTGTTGAATCCTGACTGCCCCGTAACCTGGGGAAGTCATTTCACCTTTGAACCTCTTTCATTACCTGGTGAGCGTGGATTATGGTCTCTTCCTTGTGAGGATATTGTGAAGATTAAATGAAATAATGCCTGTGAAGCTACCTAGCACAGAGCAGGTCCTTGATCCTTATTAGTTTCTGACTCCCTGCTCTTGCTGGTTTCGTTACCAGGAGTAAATTGCTTGCTTGGCTAGTGTCACTGCCTTTGTTTTCTCATGTGTTCAGAAATCCCTGGAGCTTATTCTTTGCATCTTGAACTGTAGATTTTTACAGAGCAGCTTTTTGGAAAACCCAGGCTTAGGAAGGTTATCACATCCCATGGATTGATTAAAAGTAAACCTGGGACTAGAACCCAGGCCTCAGGGCTCCAGTCCTTTGCACCAGGCCAGGGTTATTGGTAATGCTTTCTGCTTTTCTGAGGAGTGTGGGCATGGAAGATATATGCTTTGACTTTTTTATTGACTCTCAAGTTACCAGCATTTGGAGCAGTATCTCATAAAGCTTCAAGTCATTTAGCATGCATAAACTCAGTTCGTATAATGAGCTATCATTATGCACGTTAGCTTGATTTTTTTTTTTTTTTTTAGCAGATCACCAAACCCTTAGGGCAGAGCTGCCTGTAAACTGATTAATGACTTCAGAATAATTGCACTGCTGTCAGGAAATTGTATGACTTTGAATGGTAATATCCTTTTGTGTTATAATTTTAAAGGTGGTGAATCATATTTTTGGCTGATATAATTCCCCATTTAAAATGTAATTGTATGTTACCATAAAGTATTAAATTTTGACACAGTTTGATATAGGTTTTGATTTAGTTCATATTCTAGAAGAATGGTGTTTGGATTTTCTTGGAATTTATGTACCTGCTTGTAGATATCCCCACTGTTTCATTTCTTGTGTTTTTCTCCCCTTATTTTGTAAGAGGCACAAGGCAGACCATTTGGGGGGGCATCCTTCTGTTACTTCTAAAAGCCTTTAAGACTGTCTTCTTAACATGCAAAGAACACTTCTAAATCAGGAACTAAGAAAAGAATGACAGTCCAGTGGAAAAAATAGTGACTTTATGTAATAGGATGACACCTGGTCTCTTAATCATATGAGACCGAGAGGTGAAGGGTGCACACGCTGGCTCCAGGTGGCATGATTTCAGGTCCTGAATCTTCCACTTACTAGTTTGAGCAAACTCTTAAAATCCCTTTGTCTCCATTTCCTCGTCTGTCAAGTGAGGATTAAATGAATTAATAAATGTAAAATAACTTGGGACAGTATTTGGCACACAATACTCAAGAAGTGTTAGCTGTTGCTATGATTGTGATTATTTAAAAAAAAATTATCCCAACCTCACTCATCCTATGAGAAATTCAAGTTTAAACAAAGCTGAGACACGTGAAAACACACTGTGAGCAAGGGTGCAGGTGAAGGGTGGTGCCGTACGTGGATGATTCTTTTATATTAATATATTGGTAGTGCTTTCAGTTCAGTCGCTCAGTCGTGTCCGACTCTTTGCAACCCCATGAATTGCAGCACGCCAGGCCTCCCCGTCTATCACCAACTCCTGGAGTTCACTCAAACTCACATCCATCGAGTTGGTGACGCCATCCAGCCATCTCATCCTCTGTCGTCCCCTTCTCCTCCTCCCCCCAATCCCTCCCAGCATCAGAGTCTTTTCCAATGAGTCAACTCTTCGCCTGAGGTGGCCAAAGTACTGGAGTTTCAGCTTTAGCATCATTCCTTCCAAAGAAATCCCAGGGCTGATCTCCTTCAGAATGGACTGGTTGGATCTCCTTGCAGTCCAAGGGACTCTCAAGAATCTTCTCCAACACCGCAGTTCAGAAGCATCAATTCTTTGGCGCTCAGCTTTCTTCACAGTCCAACTCTCACATCCATACATGACTACTGGAAAAACCATAGCCTTGACTAGACGGACATTTGTTGGCAAAGTAATGTCTCTGCTTTTGAATATGCTATCTAGGTTGGTCATAACTTTCCTTCCAAGGAGTAAGCAAGCGTCTTTTAATTTCATGGCTGCAGTCACCATCTGCAGTGATTTTGGAGCCCCCCAAAATAAAGTCTGACACTGTTTCCACTGTTTCCCCATCTATTTCCCATGAAGTGATGAGACCTGATGCCATGATCTTCGTTTTCTGAATGTTGAGCTTTTAAGCCAACTTTTTCACTCTCCACTTTCACTTTCATCAAGAGGCTTTTGAGTTCCCCTTCACTTTCTGCCATAAGGGTGGTGTCATCTGCATATCTGAGGTTATTGATATTTCTCCTGGCAGTCTTGATTCCAGCTTGTGCTTCTTCCAGCCCAGCGTTTCTCATGATGTACTCTGCATAGAAGTTAAATAAGCAGGGTGACAACATACAGCCTTGATGTACTCCTTTTCCTATTTGGAACCACCATATCTACTACTGCGGGCAGGAATACCTTAGAAGAAATGGAGTAGCCATCATGGTCAACAAAAGAGTCCGAATTGCAGTACTTGGATGCAATCTCAAAAACGACAGAATGATCTCTGTTCGTTTCCAAGGCAAACCATTCAATATCATGGTAATTCAAGTCTATGCCCCAATCAGTAATGCTGAAGAAGCTGAACGGTTCTATGAAGACCTACAAGACCTTTTAGAACTAACACCCAGAAAAGATGTCCTTTTCATTATAGGGGACTGGAATGCAAAAGTAGGAAATCAAGAAACACCTGGAGTAACAGGCAAATTTGGCCTTGGAATACGGAATGAAGCAGGGCAAAGGCTAATAGAGTTTTGCCAAGAGAACACACTGGTCATAGCAAACACCCTCTTCCAACAACACAAGAGAAGACTCTACACATGGACATCACCAGATGGTCTACATTGAAATCAGATTGATTATATTCTTTGCAGCCAAAGATGGAGAAGCTATATACAGTCAACAAAAACAAGAATGGGAGCTGACTGTGGCTCAGATCATGAACTCCTTATTGCCAAATTCAGACTTAAATTGAAGAAAGTAGGGAAAACCACTGGACCATTCAGGTATGACCTAAATCAAATCCCTTATGATTATACAGTGGAAGTGAGAAATAGATTCAAGGCACTAGATCTGATAGATAGAGTGCCTGATGAACTATCGATGGAAGTTCGTGACAGCGTACAGGAGACAGGGATCAAGACCATCCCCATGGAAAAGAAATGCAAAAAAAGCAAAAATGGCTGTCTGGGGAGGGCTTACAAATAGCTGTGAAAAGGAAGAGAAGCGAAAAGCAAAGGAGAAAAGGAAAGATATAAGCATCTGAATGCAGAGTTCCAAAGAATAGCAAGAAGAGATAAGAAAGCCTTCCTCATCTATCAATGCAAAGGAACAGAGGTACTGGTTTAGCAGAGGACGATTTAAAATAGCTGTTAAAGGTAAAAGAGCTATTAGATTTTGACCCTGCTGTTCCACTTTTAGGAATTTATCTTAGAAACATACATTAAAAAGACATGTATGTATGCAAGCAGTAGTTTTCAGTGTTGTTTATGTTAGCAACAGACTGGTAGTGACTTATTTCTGGTGGGAGACATTTAAATTGTTAAATTCATATAATGAAATGTGCTTTTGGAACCACTGAAGAGAGATGACGTACATGTGTTAATGATTCCAAAGATGTACTCTTAAGGGGAAGGGGGAAGCTTTTACCCCCACACCCCCACACCTGCCATGTAAGTCTGCACTGTCTCTGGAAGGAATTAGAATCAACTGTGGTAGCAGTTGCCTTTGAAGAGAGGGTCAGGGAGGGGTGGTAGGGAGATTGACTTTCCTGTATCCTTTGGTACCATCTGGAACAGAAAAATGTTAACATGCCTAAGTGTTAGTTTTTCCCCTCTCTGAAGTCCTTTATGTGCTCCCACCAACACACACACACACACACACACACACACACACACGCACACACGTGTGTGTGTGTGCATGTATATATACCCTCATGCACACTTTTCAGAACAAATGTTAGTCCAGGGGTCCGACTGTGCAGTGATAAAAACCAGCCTGTGCTGGTGGTGGTTAATGCTTACTGAATATGCACTGTGATCCTTGGGGCATTGCAAGCATCTTACTCTTCTCATCCAAGCAGGTGCTGATGAGAAAAACCTCCCTGGGTGGTGGAAACTGAGGCCCTGGCTAAGTAAGCCCAAGACCCAGGGCTCTCCTATAGTTGCTCGCAGAGGTGCTGGTGCCAAAAAGACCTTGACTCATGAATCTGTTTTTAGAGATCTAAGAGAGTGAGTTGGAAGGACCATCAAGAGTTCTGAAAACTCATTAGAAAACCCTGGATGTGTCTGTCAACTCTTTGATTCTATTTCAGTTTCCAGAGGTGAGAGCCAGAATGGAAACTCACCTGGCTTGATAGATTTTTGTGCTTCGTGCAGCCCCCTGGAATCTCTAGAAATACTTTTGAACCCTCAGAGAATTGGAGCTATGACCAAGATTCTTTGTGTGAAACTTCTTGAACAGATCAAATGTGTTTTACGGAAATTGGTAGATATCTCTACCTTGTATAGGATGCTCTTTAAGCTGATTGCTACTTGCCTGAAGGCTGTAGTTATCAACTCTGACACCATGATGAGGGTGAATTGGCTTATCCTTGTGCGTATAACATTTCTCAGTGTGAAATGCAATGTGGTCTGTATATATGTAGAAAAGGTAGTCATATAAATTATGCATCGAATATGGTACTTTTCTTTTATGGTTTCATCCAGTAAATCTTAGGCTACTGCTTCTTCATATTTTTGCCACTCCAGGCTGTTGAGGGATGTTCCATTTCTATCAGTAAACAGTGCCTCATTGGGGCAGTGGTTTTTCTACAAGGGACCCAGGGGTCTTTTAGGGTATGCTGGGGGCAGTAGTGGAGAGTGGGAAGGTAGAGATAAATGATCCTGATTTTTATAACACACACACACACACACACACACTCTCACACTCTCCTAGTTGAGGTGAGAATTAACTCTCTTAGATGAATATTGTAAGCTTTAACTTTATCTCATCACCCTGGAGGCAGAAATCCCTGATGAGACCTTGATTTCGCTGGTTGGCATGTCTTCTCTTCGTTTATCTGCTGTCAGATTGCACGTAAAACATGCCCGTGACCAGTGAGCCCTGACTTGTAAGCAGACACGACAGACAGCCGGTTCTAGCCCGTGGTTCTTCTCGTTTCAGGAAAAGGCACAGCTTCGAAGGTGGAGGAAGGATTGGACACGGTGCTGGGGAACGTGAGCCGTCCACTTAACCGAAAGTAGGTGGTTTATTCCGAAATCAGCTTCTGTTTCCTCTTTATCAACGTGGTCTTTTTCTGTTTCAGTGAGTGGCTGTTTAATCTCTTCTGGAACCCTCTTTGTTTGTTACAGCAGAGATGTCGGCTCCTTTGTAGGAATTACTTGAAGCCAGAGTCATGGTGGACGTGGGAAAGTGGCCCATCTTCACTCTGCTGTCGCCTCATGAGATCGCGTCCATCCGGAAAGCTTGTGTCTTCGGCACCTCAGCCAACGAAGCGCTGTACGTCACTGACAGCGATGAGGTGGGCCTCTCCCAAACCCCAGAGCTTCCTTCTAGGGCTTTCCGGGAGGTTGAGTCTGCCATGTGCAGACTGAGAAAAGGAGGGCAGAAGGAGAACCTGAAATCCAAAAAGATGCTGTGTCTTTGATGTAATTTGTGTTTTCCTTCAGTTTCTTGATTTAATACCCCTCATCCCTGCTGCCCTTCGAGTTTCATTGCTTGTTGTTGCCCAGTAGCTTAGTCACGTCTGACCCCCTGACTGCCACATGCCAGGCTTCCCTGTCCTTCACCATCTCCCAGAGTTTGCTCATACTCATCTCTATTGAGTCAGTGATGCCAACCAACCATTGAGTTTCACGGTACAGCCAAATATTATAAAACTTAAGTAGGCAGCAGCAGTTGCATTTTAACAGCCGTATCAGTCTCTACCTATCTGCTGAGCGGTCAAGCTGAGCTGAAGCGCGTCTTATGTTCAGGGTGGAGAAGGGACCCTTTGTGTAGCTGAAGGCCAAGTGACTCAGACAGAACTGTTTGTCTCCCAGGTCTTTGTATTTGGACTGAACTACAGTAGCTGTTTAGGAACTGGAGATAACCACAGTACACTTGTACCCAAAAAGCTGGAAGCCTTATGTGGAAAGAAGATTAAGAGTCTTAGTTATGGGAGTGGACCCCATGTTCTTCTCAGCACCGAAGGTAAGTGGCAACAAGTTCAGCTTCTTCTGTTTGTGGGAAATCGAGTGGTTAATTCTAACCTAAGAGGAGGTAGGGCTGTGCCACATACTGAGTTTCGAATGCTTTGTTTCTTAATTTCTGAGAGGAGGTACATAAAACACGTGAAAGTTATTAAACACTTCAGGCTCCCCCTTGGAACAGCCGTCGGATGACTTTGATTTTAAGCAAACATCTGAGGTTTTAGACGACTTCTGTAAAGTTGTGGAAGATGACCCGCAGCAGACGAAGTGGTCCGTCAGCCCAGTTTTTCAGTGAGTTTTATTGTAGCATGGCAACGTCCAGGTTTTACTTGGTACGTTTTTAAAAACACAGGTGATACTGGTTTTACTTTACTAGTGTCATTTCCGTATCTTGAATTCAAGAAGCCTCAGTTCATTTCCTGGCATTCATGTGGCCGCCATATAGAAAAAAGCTGGGGTAGATTCTTCCTGCCTCCCTGAGACCACCAGAGAGGCCTCTGTGTTCTTCCCAGGCTGTTGATCTGCACCGTGGGTGCCCGGAACTCCCTGAGTCTGTCATGCATAACCCAGCTTCTTCCCTTCACGTTTTAGGCGCATGAGTTCCTGCTCTCTAGCTTTTTGTTGGGTAAACTAGGGTGCACGCGGGTGCGTTTGCGTCTCTGCCTTTCTGTCTCTAGCCTGGGGAATCACGGCTTCCTTGGGTGTAACCACCGGTCTTAGTATTGAGCTTTTTAGTTGCCTTTGACTGCCGTTGGAATCCAGCCGGGTTCTCGGCATCTTCCTCAGGCTGTGAGGTCCAGATGTGAGCATGACTAGTAAGAGTGTAACTGGCGTGGAGCATAATGAGGTGATTATTCCGCCTCTGAGTTGTGTGATCCTGCCTTCTGGCATCACGTGGGCCCTTTCAAGCAGCTGCTGCTTTGCTGGCTGGCTCAGCTTGTCATCCATTGTGACCTAATGGTTTAATGTTTTCCTAACGCATTAATTTTTTAACACGGCAGTTGACTTCCTACCATAAAGTACTGAAGCTTTTTTTTTTTTTTTTTCCCCAAGAGCAAGCATATTAAAACATATGCATGACCTTGGGAGACTTAACTTTTGGAATTATTTTTAGAGTTCAGATCCTGCAGTTTTAAATATCTTGAATGTTATAATTAAGATATAAATAAGCAGAAAGCACAAATATAAGTAACTGATTTTCTTGTGGGAGTAGTCTTCTTTTTGTTTTTAATTCAGTTTTGATTGTTGTAATACATTGTACGTATATATGATACATGATATATAGCATGTCTAATGTATGTATAATATATACATTTGTGTGTATTTTGTATCTATTTCAAGTAGTCATATAGTTCAAAAACAATTTAACACTTTAAACCATCAAACGTTGTATGACTTTTAGTAAAAACCAGCACGCAGCTTCATCCATCCTTACTCTTAAAAACCACTCCTTTTTAACTCCTTCAGGTGTGTTTTTCTGACTTTTAATCTCATGTTTTTAAGTTAATATGCTTATGCTGTTGGTTTTGAATGTTCATTTTAGGCCTTCTCCTGTGACTTTTTGTAGCAGCAGAAGGAATTGGCACTCTCTCTGATGAGCCTGATTAGCCTTCCGTCTGCTTTCCCTGTCAGCATAGTGATGTCACCACGTGTCCACGTTCAGTTTTCATATTCCCAGGACTCGAACAGTGTTATTTACAGCTGAGCCATTCTCCTTTCTTCCACAGCTGTCTGCTTTCCTGGGCTTACTTTTCTCCCCATCTGTCATTAGCACGAGCTGGAAGTCCGCTGTGTCGCCGCATTGCTTCTGGGCACCTCTGAGCCCGTCAGGCCACTCTAGGTCACCCCGTCCCCCGGCTCCAGCCTGGACTGGTCACTCTAAGCTGCTGCACACCTTTCGTCCTAGATCTTCATTTCACCATCATCCTTGGAAGTCTCTTCACCTTTGTCCTTACTGAATCGCTACGTTTTGTTTACCATGTCTTCCTCCTCAGATTATACCCTCATGTGGGTGAGACACATTTTCTCGTAGCTTCCCAGAAAGGGATATGAGAGAAGTCTTTGAGACACCGTCTTAAAATGCCTTTATCTTCCCCAGGCAATTGATCCCTGACTTGTCTGCACAAAAAAGACAAAACAACAACAAAACAGCATTTTCCATGCCAATCCTTTAATAGTGTTTTGAGCATTTGCCTTTACTACCTGGTAGGCAGAGCTCAGTCCAGAGTAAAGGGTCTCTTCCTGGTAGGACCCATTTATAGCCCCCGAGGCTGCTGGCATTGTTCCAGTGTAATCCCCTTGCCAGCTCTGTTCGGGGGAATTTTCCCCATAGCCTTGTAGTCTCTCTTGTTGACAGAATGGTTCTTGTGCCTGCATTTTGTGGCTCTCAGGTGCAAGAGGAAGATGTCTAGATTCAACCTGTCTCTTCATCTCTGCAGGCCCCAACACCCATTCAGTTCATGGCCCCAGGAGGCCATTCCAAGAGAGTGCACCAGACGGTCACTTGGTGGTTCCCATCACCTTCTCGTGATGGGCGTGGACACGTCCTACTGTAATGTGCCTCTTTAATTCCCAGAGTGATCGCATAGGGCCATGCCCCACGTGGGCATCCCTTTTCCAGTCCAGTTTCCATTGCCCATCCACCTGACCACACAGCCAGGCCATTGGTTGCAGCCGGTGAGTTGGTAAAGACCCAACCACAGGGGCTTTTCCGATTGCTCAGTTTTTGCATCACTGCTGGGAAAACAGCCTGCAGTTCAGCCACTGAGCTGATTGTTCTTGCCTCCTTCAGTCAGTCTTGCCATCCACTGGTTTTAATGTGGCCACTTTCCAAATGGGAGAGTGTCCATTTGCCTTGGAACTGCGTCTGTAAGGCCAGCAGCTCTTGGTTGCTTGGTTAGAGCTTCACAGGGCACGTCCATAAGGTAGTGGGTTCTAGCAGCTTCTCAGCCGGCTCCAGAGTTGGTCCTCGATGAACAGAGGCTGCCTGCTTCATGATACAGCAGGCACCTCCCCACCTTACCCCAGCAGTATGCCCCCTCCGGGTAAAACATTTCTGTAACCCTCTGGGCGCTGCCTTCCTTACTAGAGTGCTTCTCCAACGCCACCCAAGATGATGTGGGTATCTCAAGTTTCATGATTATTTTATGTCCTTCAGTCATTGAGGAATCTCATTTACCACCCAGGCAACTGATTTCCTCTCAAATGGTGAGCAGCATCTGGGAAATTTCTGGTCTGAAATCCCAGTGGTCACTGCTGGGAGGTGCTCCAGGTTGGCTGTAAGCTCCTGGTGCAGAGTGCAGGTGGCAGATACTCTCAAGGTCATGTCTGAGTCAGTGCCTTTCCACCTTTCAGCAATGGGAGAGCTGCCACCCTCTGCTAACTCAGACATACCTGCTCTCATGCAGGACCCCACTTGGATCCAGCTGTCTTTTGGGCAGTCTTACAGATGGGGCTTCCCTGCTGGCTTAGTAGCGAAGAATCCACCTGCCAAGCAGGAGATGCAGGTTCAGTCCCTGGGTCGGGAAGATCCCGTGGAGAAGAGAATGGCAACCCACTCCAATATTCTTGCCTTGGAAATCCCATGGACTGAGGATCCTGGTGGGCTACAGTCCATGAGGTTGCATAGCATCGTACACGACCGAAGTGATTTTAAAAAGCCTGCTGTTAGTCCCCAGAAACCATCTGCCTTTCCCGCAGGCCACTGGGCAATCTTCAGTCGTTCAGCGAGTACATTGGTCCCAGCGCCCCAGCTTGAATTACAGTGGTGAGCTCTTCTTGTCCACCGTGTGTTCTCTCTTTAAACACCTGTTTGGGCTCAGGCAGTTCTAGGGGTTCCCAGCCAGTGCCCAGTTAAAACTGGCCTGAGGGTGGATTTCCACACCTCATGTTTTAGGTAGGGGAAGCAGTCCCCAGTCAGAACTAATATCCATCCAGTAATACCTTCAGGTAAGAGAGACAGGACCACCTCACTCGGAGTCTGTTCCAAAACCCCACTTTCCATCCAGACTGTCACTTGACTCCTGTCCGCTGTTGCCCGTCCGCATCCTCCCATTCTAAGCTTGGCTGTTAAGACTTTACCCGCAGGCTGTGGAAGCACAGTGCGCTGGTCCTCTCTCCCCCTGGCTGTTTCACCCACACAGGGGCTTATGCCTTTGGGTGCCTGGCCAGCGGTGGGGCCAGAAGATCCTGGCCTTTAGGTCAGTTTTTATCGTGATCATCTTTCTTATCCTCGCCCCAGGGCATTCCGGATCAATTTTCTTATCTTAATCATTACCTTCTAGCTTTTTGAAAAGTGAAAAGTTGCTCAGTCGTGTCTGACTCTTTGTGACCCCATGGACTGTAGCTCACCAGGCTCCTCTGTCCATGGGATTCTCCAGGCAAGAATACTGGAGTGGGTTGCCATTTCCTTCTCCAGGGGATCTTTCCGACCCAGGCATTGAGCCCATTGGGATTGAATACAGGTGTCTCCTGTATTATGGACAGATTCTTTACCATCTGAGCCACCAGGGAAGCCCTTCTAGCTTTTTAAATGCCTTTAAAACTGGGATAAATAGAGTCGACTTGTTTGGGGCCCTTCGGTGTTAGAGACCAACATGGGGTCCCTTTGGTCTACCAGACTGTGACAGTGCCATGGGCATCCCTTGGCTTCAGTTCCATCAACATCCCTCGTCTGGCACGGCTTAGGCTCAGCCCAGGAGAGCACGACCACACCACATCGATCAGTTGAGCCAAGGTGGAGCAGGGGGGAGGCACGGCGAGGACAGTCACCAGAGGGGCCGATTTAAGCCTCACCGGCAACCTCTGCCCCCCACCTCGCCTCAGGCGAGAGCGGCCCATGACCCCAGGAGGAGAACGCCTGACACGTGGAACGGAGCCCACAGGGCGGGGGTCGCGTCTCAGCCTTCACTGGGTGCCTGCAGCGGGGAGCGCACAGGGTAGAAGACGCATGGCGCCTCGCCCCGCCGCCCTCGGGTCGCCCGGAAACTGGAAGTGGCACCACAAGTCGGGTCAGCCAGACACACCACACAGGAGCTGGCACACAGGCCCAGGCGGGTGGCTCCAGTGGCAAGGGCCGAACCGGGCACCAGCTGGCGGCCCGAAGGCCCAGAGCCCCGCGTACATCCAGAGACCCAAAGTCCTTGGCGGCGGACACCGAAGGAGACCATGTCAGCAAATGCCTTTAAAACTGGGATAAATAGAGTCGACTTGTTTGGGGCCCTTCGGTGTTAGAGACCAACATGGGGTCCCTTTGGTCCACCAGACTGTGACAGTGCCATGGGCATCCCTTGGCTTCAGTTCCATCAACATCCCTTTTATTGATCCCACTCGGTAATTGAAGACTTTTATTCTGCTGGGTTGGGTCCCTTGTTGCTCTCCCTTTGTCTTTCTCCATTTTCATAATTCCTTTCATGTTCTCTGTAAGATCCATATGAGGAAGTTGAGATAGCATATTGGATAAGGCATCTCAAACAATTTGATTTTGTATTCAGAGGTGAATACCCCAGGTATCGTAAAGCCAGTCCCACACGGCTTGCATATCAGCTGCTTCATCTGGGATGTTCCATTTGCCATTAGTAGGGGAGTTGGGAAATCCGTCTTCTCAGGATAAACACACTACTGTGGCTTTTATCCAGTCCACCACCTTGGCAGTCTCCTTGGGAATAACCTCCTGGGTCACGCACAGCCACGTGTGATGGTTCAGTAGAGAGCAGTGGGTCCTGCCTCAACCCACACATGCTCCTCCAGCCTGCAGCCTTGAAAACCACAGACACAGCCCTTATGTCAGTTGCACACACAGCCTGTGTCAGTAAAGGTTCCTCAGGAAGCCCATGACATCAGCCCTCAGAATGAGCCAGTTCCTGCACGCTGTACCCCCTGCCTTCGGTTGTTTCTTGGTTTCCCCTTCCCCTGCTGCTGCTGCTAAGTCGCTTCAGTCGTATCCGACTCTGTGCGACCCCATAGACGGCAGCCCACCAGGCTCCCCCGACCCTGGGATTCTCCAGGTAAGAACACGAGTGGGTTGCCATTTCCTTCTCCAATGCATGAAAGTGAAAAGTGAAAGTGAAGTCGCTCAGTTGTGTCCGACTCTTCACGACCCCATGGACTGCAGCCTACCAGGCTTCTCCGTCCATGGGATTTTCCAGGCAAGAGTACTGGAGTGGGGTGCCATCGCCTTCTCCACCGCTTCCCCTACGTTAACTATTTTCTCAGTTGACTCAGAGGTAGTAGAAGTAGTTTCTGTTAATCCTACATAATTTTCTCGGCAGCTTTGAGGCAAATGGCTGAAGCTCAGATTGACCCAAATCTGAGTTTGAACCAACATCAGGGGCCCAACCCAGCACTTACTTTTATTTTCATTTTGGCTGTTATATATGAAATAAGCAGGGAATTGTTCATTTAGCGTGCTGCTTATTTTGCATTTCCTTATGTATCTGTTGAGCCAGTTCCTTAGGAGTTGGCTCTACTCCCATTTCTAAATTGCGTTGGTAACTTTGACCTTTAGTAACTGATCACAGCATGGCTGCAGTTTCATACCATGGTGACTAGGTAGCTCTCCGGGAGTCAGAGTTTCCTCATTCTTTGCTCTTTAATCTCTTTGTCTTCAAAAAGCAAATGTCTGTGAGCCATTTGCAGGCTATCCCATTCCTGATATCAACTAAATAGAGAGTTCTTGGTTGCAGTGTGTGTGTGTGAGAGAGAGACAGAGAGAGAGAGAGAGACAGAAGGTGTTAATTAATTCCTAGACCCAATCTGTGTGTACATGTATGTATATAGGCATTCCCACACCAAGAAGTTCAGTTCAGTTCAGTTCAGTTCAGTCGCTCAGTCGTGTCCGACTCTTTGCGACCCCATGAATCGCAGCACACCAGGCCTCCCTGTCCATCACCAACTCCTGGAGTTCACCCAAACTCGTGTGCATCGAGTCGGTGGTGCCATCCAGCCATCTCATCCTCTGTCGTCCCCTTCTCCTCCTGCCCCCAATCCCTCCCAGCATCAGAGTCTTTTCCAATGAGTCAACTCTTTGCATGAGGTGGCTAAAGTACTGGAGTTTCAGCTTCAGCATCATTCCTTCCAAAGAAATCCCAGGGCTGATCTCCTTCAGAATGGACTGGTTGGATCTCCTTGCAGTCCAAGGGACTCTCAAGACTCTTCTCCAACACCACAATTCAAAAGCATCAATTCTTCAGCGCTCAGCCTTCTTCACAGTCCAACTCTCACATCCATACATGACCACTGGAAAAACCATAGCCTTGACTAGACGGACCTTTGTTGGCAAAGTAATGTCTCTGCTTTTGAATATGCTATCTAGGTTGGTCATAACTTTCCTTCCAAGGAGTAAGCATCTTTTAATTTCATGGCTGCAGTCACCATCTGCAGTGATTTTGGAGCCCAAAAAAATAAAGTCTGACACTGTTTCCCCATCTATTTCCCGTGAAGTGATGGGACCGGATGCCATGATCTTTGTTTTCTGAATGTTGAGCTTTAAGCCAACTTTTTCACTCTCCACTTGGACTTTCATCAAGAGGCTTTTTAGTTCCTCTTCACTTTCTGCCATAAGGGTGGTGTCATCTGCATATCTGAGGTTATTGATATTTCTCCCGGCAATCTTGATTCCAGCTTGTGTTTTTTCCAGTCCAGTGTTTCTCATGATGTACTCTGCATATAAGTTAAATAAGCAGGGTGATAATATACAGCCTTGACGTACTCCTTTTCCTATTTGGAACACCAAGAAGTAGTGCTTGGATATTATCAGGGTGTCTAGGAATTGCACACAATTCTGATGCTATCTACGCAGAGATAGAATCAGATTGCACAGGTAAGAGGCTCAGTCCCACAACACCACCCTCCACATGAGATGCTGGTCTTGAGCCCAGGTTGTTACCTGTGCTTCTGATTAACCTGCTGCAAATCCCAGGTTCCCTCCATCTCTCCTCGGGCTTTGTGGGTTTTTGTTTTTGTTTTTGTTCTCCACCATGCCATGTAGCATGTGGGATCTTAGTCCCCGACCCAGGGGTCAAACTCAGGTCCCCTGCAGTGGAAGCGCAGATTCCCAACCACTGGACCACCGGGGAATTCGTGCTTTGGGTTGGATTAATTTGCCGGAATGACTCAAGGAACTCCAGAAAATCGATTTACTCACTAGATGACTGATTATTATAAAAGGATATGAATCAACAGCGTGAATAAAGGAGCCTCCATCCTTGTAAGGCTTGGTGTCTAACACAGTGGCATGTGTAAGTGTTCTGGTTCTCCAACATGGAAACCCTCTGAAAAGGGGCCAGACAACTGTCCCCTGAGGTTCTTACGGAGGCTTCCTTATATAGTCATGATGGCTAAGCCATCGGCATTGGCAGTTGATTCAGCCTCCAGCCCTCTCCCCTCCGACCCACTTACCTGGTGGTTGGTTCTCCTGGCAACAGAGATGCCAGGAGATAATGTTCTTGTTATCAAAAGACACCCTCATCATTGTCAGCTCTAAGGAGATTCCTCCGGTTTGGGGAGCTGTGAGCCAGGGACTGTGGATGATGACCAAGTATACAAGAGCAATGTATTTTTGTAATCTGGATGACCAAATACATATTTCTTACAAATCACAATGTCACTAAAAGAAGTAAAGGTTAACACGAGTTGTACAGAGTCTGGGAGGAAAGTTCCGGGTCGGCTGTCTCTTCTCTGAGCTGACTGTGTGTGTGTGGCCCTCCTTGTGTAGATGGAGTCGTGTATGCCTGGGGCCACAATGGCTACAGCCAGCTTGGGAATGGGACGACCAACCAAGGCCTGGCACCCATCCAGGTCTGCACCAACCTCTTGATCAAGCAAGTGGTTGAAGTAGCTTGTGGCTCGCATCATTCAATGGCTCTGGCAGCTGATGGAGAGGTAAGTGCCCTGCTCTTATGCTTTATTGTTACTTTTATTTATTTTTAATTTTGGGGGGCCATTCCTCAAGGTGTGGGAGATCTTAGTTCCCTGACTGGGTATCATGCTCCCTGTAATGGAGGTGCGAAGTCTCAGCCACTGGACTGCCAGGGGAGTCCCTCGTTCACTTCCCTGTAGCTCGAAGGGTAAAGAATCTGCCTGCAATGCAGGAGACTTGGGTTTGATTCCTGTATTGGGAAGATTCTCTGGAGAAGGAAATGGCAACCCATTCCAGTATCCTTGCCTGGAGAATCCATAGACAGAGGAGCATGGTGAGCTACAGTCCATGGGGTTGCAGAAAGTTGGACATGACTGAGCAACTAACACACACAAAAGACATATAAAAGTTACCGTCTTAACCATTTTTAAGTGTTCAGTTCAGTGACATGATGTATACTCACGTTGTTTTGCAGCCATCACCACCATCCATCCACAGCACTTTCATCTTGCAGAACTGACCTCTGTGCCCATTAAACATGAACTCTCTCCTTTTAGTTCCAGCCCCTGGCAACCCCCATTCTGCTTTCTAAGAATTTAACCCCTCTAGGTACCTCATATGAGTGGAATCACACAGTACTTGTTCACTGTGACCGCCTTATCTCACCTAATATCCTCAAGGTTCATCCATGTGGCCGCATGTGGTGGATTTTCATCCCTTTTTAAGGCTGACACTGTTTCATTGTTTATCTGTTTTGTTTATCCATTTGTCTGTTGATGAACATTTGGATCATTTGTACCTTTGGCCATGTGAAAGTGCCTTGCCTTTTTTTTTTTTTTTAAAGACCATATTTGTACTTGAACTGAATATCATGTGAACATAGCTGCCCTGGATACATAGCTAAAACCACCGTGAGAACAAGCTCCTTCTCTAACACAGCCTACGTTGTGTGGTCTGGAGCACTCTTTTGAAGACAGTAGACTGAATTCTTAAGGCAGTTAAGTCTCTTGCTTTTTGCTCAGATTACAAATCAGATGTGTATGACAGTGTTCTATACTGTCGTTTTTTTAATGACCTCTCCCCGCACCCTACCCCCAGGTCTATTTTGTTTTTCAGTAAATGTAGTGATGTCATAGCATCACTACCAACATTCCAGTAGGTTCTGTACAGCTTGATTTCCTGTCCCCCCCCAGCCAAGTTCCATGCATATCTTAAATGTCACTCATCCCGCTGGTTCTATCGTCTGGTGTCTTGTGTCATTTCGTTCCTCTCCATCTCTATCACCTTAGGTCAGGCTTGGCCATCTCCTGGACTGTTGCCATGGGCTCTTCTGTTTCATAGCTTTTTTTTTCTTTTTTAAAATATTTACTTATTTATTTGGCTGTGCCGGATCTTAGTTGCAGCATGCAAGGACTTTAGCTGTGGGATGTGGGATCTAGTTCCCTGACCAGGGATCAAAGTCAGGCCCCCTGCACTGGGAGTGCAGAGTCTTAGCCACTGGCCCCCCAGGGCAGTCCCGATCCCATAGCTTTTACATTGGTGTACACTGTGCAGTATAACTTCTCTGTCCACTGTGTCTTCGGAAATAAAAGTCAGATTCTGTTGTTCCCTGTTTAGTCCTTCAGAGACTTTAGAGTGATTTCACTAAGTGGGGTGAGCAGCTCGGTGAGATAAAGGTTTCGTGGCTGTGATGTGCTGGAGCCAGGCCTTGCACACAGCCCTGCTGCATGGAATCTACTGTTCCCAACCTGTTTCTTGGTCAGTGGAACCCCAGTCCCCATTTTTTTAAAAAACAAACGGCAACTGCATTGGTAGAGAACTTGGGCTATTTGAAAAGAAGTGCAAAAGAATGACGGTTGAAATTAGAACTTGCTAATTGTGCAGCGTGCATTCCTGGTTTATTGTAACCTTAAGCATATGCTACTCTGGGAAACTGGTAAATATAAATATTTACACTAGCTAGTCCTGTGAATCCAGTTAGTGAAGTGAAGTGAAGTCGCTCAGTCGTGTCCGACTCTTTTCGACTCCATGGGCTGTAGCTTATCAGGCTCCTCCGTCCATGGGATTTTCCAAGCAAGAGTGCTGCAGTGGATTGCCATTTCCTTTTCCAGGGGATCTTCCCGACCCAGGAATTGAACCCAGGTCTCCCGCATTGCAGGCAGACGCTTTACCGTCTGAGCCACCAGGGAAGCCACTTAACAGGAAGTAATTACTTTGAGGGTTTTTTCTTTCTGTGCCTGTGAAATTAACCTGTGCCACATGTACTTTTTAAAATATCAGTGTGAGTTTCAAGACAGTCCATGGGCAGCCTCAGACATGTGATCTTAGGTAGAAAATGCTGACAGAGGAGAGAGAACAGAGACTCATGGAAGCCAGAACTCAGGATGTGTGAGGACCGCTTGCCACAGGCAAGTGATGGGGTGAGAGGGGTCCTCACAGATCTTCCTAGTGATGGAGGAAGTTATCTCCTCTGCTGCCAGCATCTGCCCTTGGCTCATTCTCTCTGGCCACACTCTTGTTTGACAGGCTCAGTTAATAATTAACTTGAAGGGATTTTTCATTTTGTTTTTCACCTTTAGCTTAGAGATCCATTTGTGTCTCTCTCCATTAGAAATATGGTTTTCAGGCTGTGGCTGATCACAGGCAAAAAGTAAACAGGATGCAGTTGAGGAGGGGAGCTGCTTGGAGATGACAGCCAGTGAGGACTCAGAAAACATTATCAAGCACAACTCAACATTCTAGAGCAGCAGTTCTACAGTTAAAAATAATTAAAAAAAAAAAAAGAATTTCTTAACAACCCCATGTCATTCCTGTAGGGACAGGCATCTCCTTAATACTTGTGAGTGTGACTGTGTTAAGGAAGTGGAACTGTGATTAATAATTGTAATGATGGTGGGCTTGTGTCATCAGGAAGGGTCTATAGTATTGCCCACTGGTGATTAATGAGATAGAGGAAAGTAAGTATTGTTTGAAGGATTTCCATGAGGAAAAAAAAAAAAGACTACACCCAAAGAGTTAGGCTGATTTTTGTTCATATCACTGATACTTACGTGGCACATACCTCATTTCCTTTGGATGCCAGATTTAAAAACCATGAAGAGCTACTAAAATTGTAGTGGCTGTGTAACAGTGTGGAGAGCGCCGCTAGACTGCTTGGGTTCATATTAGTAGTAAATCGTATTTACTAGCTGTGGAATCTCAAGCAAGTCACTTGACCTCTCTGTGTTCCCGTCTACACGTATACAATGGGGATGATAATAGTATTAATACCGACCCCAGGGTCATCTTTCAGGCTTCCTGTGAGGGTTCCTGTGTGTGAAGCACTTAGGACCATTGGCACGCTGTAAGGACTCATTCAGTGGGTTTGTTTTGTTTTATGATGATTATCGTGTGTTAGAATTTTCACCCTTACTCTTCTTTCTTCCTCTTTTATCCTTCTCTTGTGTAGGTATTTGCTTGGGGCTATAACAACTGCGGCCAGGTGGGGTCAGGGTCCACCGCAAACCAGCCAACTCCTCGGAAAGTGACAAACTGTTTACATATTAAGAGGGTGGTGGGCATCGCCTGTGGTCAGACCTCGTCCATGGCTGTTCTGGACAATGGTGAGGTGAGCGGTCTTCGCACCCCCCTTTCTCCTGTCCTTTTCTTTATGAGGTACGGGCTTAGATCATGGAAGGAAGAGTGCTCTGATTTGATGGCTCCATGGATAGTTAACTGATAGAGGTGCAACCACAGGCTGTTCACTCCTCATTATGAATTTTTAAGTTCCAAGGTTTATCTGCAAGTAGAAGTTGAATGTGTTTTTGCCAGATTCACATAGCCCGATGCTTACAGGCATTTGTTTGTGATTTAATGTAGTAGATGAAAGAAGTTGACGTTACCGCTTTCTTCTAATGAAAGAGGACTCTTTTTTTTTTTTTTTTAAGTGAAAGCTGGTTTATTTAGAGAGATAGACATTCCATAGACAGAATACAGCCTGTCTCATCGAAACACTCTGCAGACCGAGTGCGGGCCACCTCAGAAGGTGAGAGGCCCTGTGCGCTCTTTAAAGTTAGCTGACGGTGTTTATAAACACTGATGCTAATGGGCATGAAGGCTCTGTGCCTGCTGGTGTCTGCAATGCTTGCCCCTAGGAAGAAGCAACTTGCAAATGCAGAATTTTTCATCCTGATGGTTATTAGCTACTTTTAAAAAACCCACCTTTCAGTGATCCTTGACCACAGTCACCTTTGAGCTGATGGTTATTTCTATAAAATTGTTCTGGTTGCAGCTTCTACTTAAATGGACCTTTTACCACTTGTATGTGTCCCAGTGCACAAACTTTACTCCAGGATACTTCTCTGAACGCGAATGTACGGCATCCTGCATCGGGGTGTGAGGGTGCTATAGAGTTTACTGAGTGCTCAGCTCTGTTAGCTGACTTTCTGAATCAAGCCTGATATTATGCTGGATGACTTCTGAATTCCTTGGGATAGTCATCTAACATCCTCCATCCCAGTATTTTCCACTTCTTTCTTTATTTATTTTTTGAAAAACTTTTTTAATTTTTAAAAGTAAATTTAATTTAAAAATTATTATGTGATTAATTCAACAAAGGAAAACAAATAAGACATATGAAATAAAAAGTGAATGCCTTTCCCTCAGTTTTTTAATGGCTTGATGTATATCCTTTTGGACCTTTCTCTATAAATAGTTACATATGGGTGAGTATAATTACCTACCGCTTTTCTCTGCCAGTCTGCACCTTTTCTGCTTTAACAGCATAGATGTTTTACCTGGATCCATTGGCAGACCATTTATAGTTGCTTCCATTATAACCATTATAACAGTTGCTTAATTTTCTTTGTATGGATGTTGGTTTTCCATGACCCATATCCAGAACTCTTCTGATGGGCATTTCAACTTTTTTTTTTTTTTTTCATATTTGGCTATTAAAAACACTGTTGCACTGATTTTCTCTGTTACTGTTTGTGTGTATATCTTTGTACACACAAGTATTTCTATAGAATAATTTTCCAGAAATAGGGTACATTTTTTGATAGCTCTTGCCAAATTTCTCCCCAGAAGGTTCAAACCTGTTAGACTTCCGACACTAAACGTGCTTTTGGCAATATCTTGCTAGCACCCTGAACTCCTTGTCTCCTTTTCCCCTTGTCACAGGGATGTGGAAGGCCCTCACCCACGCCCATTTGCCCTGCGTTGCCCTGGGGTGTGTTGCCACCACACCTCGTGTTTCTGATCTGAGCCAGGCCTTCTGTCTGTTCCTGGCCAGGACTTCACCCTTTGCACACTGGCTGTTCTCAGCCTTCAACAGTCACTGTCAGACCTGTGCCCGGCTCTGCTGCTTTGAGCAGAGTGAGGGAGAGGCAGGTTCAGGAGATAAGCAGGTGGGCTGGCTGGACCCACCTTGGGTGGTGGTGGGGAAAAGACCAGAAGGAAAAGTAAAGGCCAAGGGATGAAGGGCCCAAACACAGACCAAGGAACGTGAAATGCATCCATGGATCTGCCACTGAAATATTCCAAAGCAGAGATTTGAGCAGCGTGACCCCTCTTGCTGCAGGCGTCTGAGGGGTCCCCACATCCTCCTGTGTCCCCTCCTTACACCTCTTTCCTCTGTCCCCTCTCCTGTGCTCCTGCCGTCACTGCCTTTGCTGGACCCCCATCAGAGCTCACTATCTGCCAACGGGAGATGAGTTTATGTCTTTGAGGTCTTTCTGCCTCTGGTCTTGCTCACCACAGTCACCCTTCATGTTGCTGCCTGCAAGATAGCTCCAGAATACAACTTTAATCATGTTTATCTCTGCTTTGGAATATTTCAGTGGCAAATCCATGGATGCATTTCACGTTCCTTGGTCTATGTTTGGGCACTTCTTCCCTTGGCCTTTACTTTTCCTTCTGGTCTTTTCCCCACCACCACCCAAGGTGGGACCAGCCAGCCCACCTGCTTATCTCCTGAACCTGCCTCTCCCTGGGATGAAGGTATACCTTCATCCGCATCTACCCTTTAGCCAGATCTGAGCATCTACCCTGCTCAGATTTCTGCTATCTAAAAAAATCTTTGCTTAACTTTCTTCCTATGGCTAAGTCCTTTCTCCTCTCTACCTGTAGTGCCTTGATTATATCTCTACCCCAGCACTTGCTGTCTGGCTGCAGAAGAATTGCGTATGTCCATCTCCCCTGTTCACCTGCTTCCAAAGACTTAATTCCTAGTACTTCTCAAAAAATCCTGAAATACAGTCAGTGGTTAATAGTTGTTAATGAGCCTTAGGTTCCTCTTATAGCAAGCAAGAATTAATGACTCGCCCAAGGCTATCCAGCTAGTAAGCTCTGGAGTAGAAGCTGCCGGATTCTGTCATCCCCATGCCTGAAACATCTGTTTGGAGATCAGTTGTAGGACCTCATTCACTAGAATAAGAGTGTTGGAAGTGAAAGAAATCTCTCATTTGTTTAGACGGATTTCATTTTTATCTCTTTCCTCCTACCAGCAGTTTTAAAACCCTCTTCTCCCCCTTTCTCTAAGGTGTATGGCTGGGGCTACAACGGCAATGGTCAGCTCGGCTTGGGAAACAATGGCAATCAGCTGACCCCCGTGAGAGTGGCAGCTTTGCACAGTGTGTGTGTCAACCAGGTATGTGTGGTGGGCTCCTAGCTGCTGCTCCCCGTCTGTCTTCCCTGCTCTGACTTGGAACATTGTGAGAATTTAGATCCCGGACCAGGGATTGAACTTGTTCCTCCTGTAATAGAAGCATGGAGTCCCAATCATTGGACCAATAGGGAAGTCCCAGAGATTCACTCTTTTAACCAGACTTGTTGAACAGTACCCTGTGCCTTCATCTGCCACATTTATATTCTCCCTAAATTCCCATGATGAGAAGCAAGACCATGGTGCTGGCACATTGGTCTTGATAATTTGAAAAGCTACTGGGAAAAAGCCAGTAGTCTCAGGTATAGGCTTTTCGAATGCTTTTTTAATGTTCCAGAGAATGTCAGTCCACATCTGATGATGAATTGGCATTCTGCAGGAGCTGGCTGTAATCTTTAAGTAGATGTTTCCCCTGCCCTTCCTGTTCTCCTGTTGATGGTAACCATGTAAATTTACTTGCAGATTGTCTGCGGCTATGCACATACTCTAGCACTAACCGATGAGGGCTTGCTCTATGCCTGGGGAGCTAACACGTATGGGCAGCTGGGAACTGGCAATAAAAATAACCTGCTAAGCCCAGCACACATCATGGTGGAGAAAGAAAGGTAACTTGGCGGTACCATGTCTTGGGATTGTGTGTGCATGGGGACTTGGGCCTGTGTGCTGGAGCGCTGGTGTTTGGCTTTGTAGCTCTTCCGTTCGTTAACGTTCTCATTGTGAACGAGAGTGCTGTACCAGTCAGCGTGAAGGTGAAGTTGACATGATTCTCTTGCAGCTTTCTCAGATGACCACCCGACATAACCACCGAAAGGCATTCATGCATTTTGGTGTATTGCCTGCAGACTTCCCAGTAGGGTCTGTCACCATGTTGAAATTTAAAACCTATTATTTTCCCTTTGAGCCAACTAAACTTTTAAATAAAAAAAATCTGCCCTTGAAAGGCCATTATCTGTTTTAATATTGATTTGATTTAATGTGTGTTACTGGAATAGATGCTTAAGTGTTTGTTGAGCCATATTGTGAGTTCTTGCCCACTAAAGCTTTAGGATGTTGACTTCTAATTCTGGGACGCCACTTAAGAAGCATGCAGAGAAATGTAGTAAGTTTGGCTTGATGTCCCTTTGGATTGGGATATTCAGAGTCCATGACCCCTGGACCACTGCTTAGTCAGCCTAATGAGCGTTCTGAGCCCCGATTGGGGGAAAGAGAGAAAGTTGTATGTGTAAGGAAATGGTTTATTGAATACAGGATTTTTTGCTACTGGGTAAGCCCCCAGAACTGCCAGGACATTTTTTTCAGTGTCTACTTTCCTCATTTACTGTGGTTGCTAGTCCGTTTTCCCAGGTTTTCCTCAACAGTATGCATTACTTGTCCTAACTCAGAATGAGCTTTGGGTGAGAACAGGGCACCAGGATGAGTGTAACCCAGAGCTGTTGCTCCAGTCTTTTGGTTTTGTCCGTATGACCTGACAGCTAACTTTCCTGGATCCTGGGCTCTTTGAGATGTTCGGAGCACAAAACTTTTACTTACCCTGTGTGGTGCGCTTGGGCTTCTGCAAAGCAAACATAACGTGCGTTTTTCTTAAAACTCTCCAGGGTGATAGAGATCGCGGCCTGCCACTCAGCGCACACGTCGGCCGCCAAGACGCAGGGCGGCCATGTGTACATGTGGGGCCAGTGCCGCGGCCAGTCGGTGACCCTGCCGCACCTCACGCACTTATCCTCCACCGACGACGTGTTCGCCTGCTTTGCCACGCCCGCCGTCACGTGGCGCCTCCTGTCTGTGGGTGAGAGAGAGCTCCGGCTGCCCGCCCGGACGAAGGGCACCGTCAGCGGAGCGCTGTGCCTGTGCGTCTGCTGGCTGTGGGCTCCGTCCGCTTCAGAATGCTTTATCCTCCTTTAGCTTTAAAACCCTTCCCCAAATTAGACTTGCATGATACTGTTTATTAAAATGCTATGGAATATTATATGAATTTATTATTTCCTCCTCTTGGGTGTTTTCAGTTTGAGGTGAAATTCACATACAAAAATGAACCATTTTTAAAGTATACAATTCAGAGGCATTTACTGCCTTCACCATGTTGCTGAGCCAGCATTTCCATCAAGCTCTGCAGCATTTCATCACCTTAGAAGAAACCCCTATACCCATTACGCAGTCACTCCCCATTCTTTCTCCCCCCCAACCACTGGCAGCTACCAATTTGTTTGTTTTGTTTTGTTTCTATCTATGGATTTACCGGTTCTGGATGTTTGCCTTAGGTGGAATCTTACCATGTACAACCTTTTGTGTCTGACTTCTTTCACTCAGTGCTTTTGAGACCCATCCAGGTTGTAACATAATACGTGTCAGTGCTTCTTTTTATGACTGAGTAGGAGAAGGACATGGCAACCCACTCCAGTGTTCTTGCCTGGAGAATCCCAGGGACGGCGGAGCCTGGTGGGCTGCCGTCTATGGGGTCGCACAGAGTCGGACACGACTGAAGCGACTCAGCAGCAGCAGCAGCAGTGTTGTGTTATATATATAGACCACAGTTTGTCATCTATCTGTTGATGGACATTTGGATGGTTTCCACTTTTTGGCTATTGTGAATACTGTTGTCTTGAACATTCATGTACAGATATTTGAGTGTGTACAAATGTTCTTAAGTGCTTTTGTAATACTGAATTTATCATATAATTTAACGTGAACTTAAAAAAAAATGAAGAACTTGTTAACTTTGTGGAGTTAATTCCACTTTTTTTTCTCCTTTTTTCCTTTCAACCAACCTCAAACTTTTTTTTTCCTTGGAGGAGAGCTAAGGAGAGATATTATGAAGGATAGTGGGGGACTTACCTGGTAGTTAAAGACTCTGTGCTCCCACTGCAGGGGGCCCAGGTTCGATCCCTAGTCAAGGAACTAAGATTCCACCTGCTGCACAGTGTGGCCTGAAAAAGAATAAAAGGATAGTGGAATTCAGGGTGATCTTTGGTTACGTCAGCTGTCCCTTTTCTGAATACTGTCTTCCTTCATGGGCCTGTTGTTGATCGAAAATGTGAAGCTGTCATCAAGCTGAGTAGCCATTAGCAGGATAATCTTGGTCTCTTTTTATTTCTTTTTTGTACCTTTTAGCCAGTGTATTTCTTTTTTTTTTTTTTTTAGTGTATTCTAAATGTATTTTTTCTAAATTGTTCTTTTGTTTATAATGCAGAGGGAATAAAGTGAGCCAGGAAACCCTGTGCTTGAAAATTAATACAGCTGTGACAGCATGGGGTTTGGTTGCTCAGCAGTTGATACTGAAGGTCTTGTAAGACACGTCCAGCTCAGGTGCGTCAGGCAGCTGGGGCTGTCCCATCAACAGGTGACCAGTCTTTGTGGTCATGGGGAAAGATGTTTAGGAAAAGTAAAGCTGCTGCTCAACTTAAAGAAATGGAACCTTTCCAGATTCTCTAACTGTAATTCAGTGATTGTTTGCAGTGAATGTTGTGATTAGAGAAAATTTAGTTCATAGGACGGGACTCCTTGGCCATACTCACACATATGTATAGACCTGTACACATTTTCAGAGTCTCATATACCTGCCTAACCTGGACCTGTTTATGAAAGGGTTCTTGCATCTTAAAATCCTCATCTTGAAAAGACATTCTTTTCAGACCAAATGTCCTACCATTTTCTATTAAGTTTGGAAAAAGTACAGTCACTAAGTATATCTCCAGGTGACCTCTTTTCCTGTCCACCCTCTAAACGTCAGAAGTGTTTGCTTACTCACAGTTTCTGATCTCAGCAGAGTGCTGGGAAGAAAGTCAGAGGATGAATGGGTACCTCTGAAGAACAGTTTCTTCTCTGGAGGGTGATACTAGTTGCCAGAAACCAAGGTGGTCCAGCCCTTAGGACGAGATGCAGGAGTTGAGGCTCTGAGAAGAACTGTGTTCTGGGTGGGGAGGGTGGGTAACAATCTAGGCTCTTGGACTCTTTGCCCATCTTAGTTATTTCCCATCTTTTCATTCACTGGGGATTCAGATTACAGGGTCAGGTTTTTGAAAGAATATCCATCTTTCCTCCACAGCCAAGAGAGCTCTGCGTCGTCAGGATCGGAGGGGAGGCTGTAGGTTAGAGTAACAGGGCTTAGGCACATGGTATTTCCTTAGGAGAGTCTGATAACAGAGCTCATGGAAAGCTCGTTGTTAGGTTTCAGCCTAGCTTTTAGCAGTTGCCCCTCTGTAAGAGTTGCCCTGGTGACAGCAGCTGCTGCGTCCTGGGGGAAGTCCTCATTTTGGGGAATTGGAAATGGGTCTCCTGCCTCAGTAGTACCTTCATTCAGCAGTGCCAGTGAAGGTCTCTGGAATTTTTAAGTTTCCCTGTTAGCCAGCTGCTTCTCCTCTTTTCCTTTGTTCACACATGTAAAGCACAAGAAAGTGTTGCATGAGTTTGTACACACGCCTTTAGTTTTCATGATAACACAGTTCTACTTACATGTAAGAATTAAATGTCCTTGCACCTTTTTATCAGGCAGTGTGACCACGGTTTAGTAAAGCCACTCCTCTTTTTTTTTTTTTTTTTGCCACTCCTCTTAAGTACACATTCCTACTAAGTAAATTTGCTCTGCTTTCAGATAGTGTGTGAGGATTATTGTTTGTGCTGCATTGATTTTTAATGTTAAGAACGATGTTTAGATGCCAGGTAGGGAGGGAAAAGGGTCACCCTGGGAAGGAACACTGCTCTAGCGTGACCACTCAAGTGAGGAATGTGTTTCTTAGGACTCCTTGAATTGAATTTACCAACTCCTTGAAACTACCCTAAAAGCAGAGCAGAGGTGTCCAAAAGTGCTTCAGTGAAGGAAAACTGATCAATTCTCACCCTTAGATGAACACTACTCAAACTTTCGAGAGAAGAGTTTAGGTAAAATGACAATCTATAACCTTTTCTTTTCAAAAAGATTTTTTTTTTATGTGGACCATGTTTTTAAAGTCTTGATTGAATTTGTTACAACAGTGTTTCAGATTTATGTTTTGTTTTGTTTTGTTTTGTTTTTTGATTTTAGTTTCCTGACTAGGGATCAGACCCACACCCCCTGAGCTAGAAGGTGAAGTCTTAACTTCTGGACCAGGGAAGTCCGCAGAATACACATTTTTAATGTCTAGCTTAGTTTGGAAGACCGGTTTTTGGCCTTTCCAAATATACTTTTTTTTTTAATTAATTTATTTTTTTATTGAAGGATAATTGCTTTACAGAATCCAAATATACATTTTTTTTCTTATAGTTTAGAAGGCAATGGCACCCCACTCCAGTACTCTTGCCTGGAAAATCCCATGGACGGAGGACCCTGGTGGGCTACAGTCCATGGGGTCGCTTAGAGTCGGATACAACTGAGCGACTTCACTTTGACTTTTCACTTTCATGCATTGGAGAAGGAAATGGCAACCCACTCCAGTGTTCTTGCCTGGAGAATCCCAGGGACAGGGGAGCCTGGTGGGCTGCCGTCTATGGGGTCGCACAGAGTCGGACACGACTGAAGCGACTTAGCAGCAGCAGCAGCAGCATACACTTAGCGACATTTGGGTATCACCAGCTGCTGAGACCTTCTCATCTTGGGGACATCAAGAGCTATCTCCTGTGTCTGCAGTACCTTCATTCAGTGCTGACGACGGCCCCTGGAATTTTTTGTCTCCCTGTTAGCCTATGAAATTTAATTTAATTTCTATGACATTGATTTTAATACTGGAAAGTTGATTTGTCGAGTAAGGGGTGAACTCTTCTGAGAAAAATCTAATGGAATTATCCATCGTGCTAGTCAGTATCTTTGTGAAGTCTTTCAAAGCTTGAGCACCTGTGTTAATGTGCTTGCTTCCTTCAGAGCATGAAGACTTTCTAACAGTTGCAGAGTCACTGAAGAAAGAATTTGACAGTCCAGAAACTGCCGATCTGAAGTTTCGAATTGATGGGAAATACATCCATGTCCATAAAGCTGTTTTGAAAATCAGGTATTTTCTCTTAGTTTAGAGTCATCAGTAACCTTACTCTTTTGCAGTCTCCATTTCCTTGTTATCCCACACAATGGAGACTAATAAGAACTAATCTTGGGAGTAGAGTGAAACAGCACACTTAATAATTTTGCATGTAGTATCAGTCCACTCGTTATTGAAAAGTTTTGCGTGTATGTTTGTGTGTGTGTGTGTGCGCATGTGTACACTCATGCGCCTTTTAGAAAAAGCATAATGTGGGAGTATTTTTCTGTATTGTTTGTTAAATGAAGTAGCTCATACATAATTATTTCCATCAAAAAAATTGTATATAGCTTTAAGAAAATACAAAGGCCCATCAGTGAAAAGTGTATATGTCTTCTTTTAGTTAAAACTTCCAGAGAAGGCAGTGGCACCCCACTCCAGCACTCTTGCCTGGAAAATCCCATGCACAGAGGAGCCTGGTGGGCTACAGTCCATGGGGTCACAGAGTCAGACATGACTGAGCGACTTCACTCTCACTTTTCACTTTCATACATTGGAGAAGGAAATGGCAATCCACTCCAGTGTTCTTGCCTGGAGAATCCCAAGGACAGGGGAGCCTGGTGGGCTGCCGTCTTATGTGGTCGCACAGAGTCAGACACGACTGAAGCAACTTAGCAGCAGCAGCAGCAGTTAAAACTTCATTTTCCACAAGCAGAAAACTTAGGAATACTGGACTTTCTGGTCCTGAGAGACAACTAATTCCCAGTTGAAGAAATGTTCTCTAAATATGGTACATGGCAGGAGTTCTTTGTATAAATGTGAGGGAACTTTGTATTAATTAATAACTGGATGATTGCTCACTGAGGCTGCCATTCGAGAGAGAGGCACATAAAATCTGACCATTGAGAGTTAAACTGGCCATTTACGAGTCTTTTTTCAAAATTTAGTTTAACATCTATTTACAAAATAACATGTTTTTAGGGAACTAAAATGCTATGTCATTCATTGCTTTAAAGGAGTAAGTGTCTACACCAAAGTAGTAATTGAAAAGGTGAAGGGGAATTGTTTCTGTCTGAAGACCTGTGGTCAGCCCGTCGGATTTTCCTGCATAGTGTTCTGACTGAGTTCATCTATTAACCCTTGCCTGCTGCTGCTAAGTCACTTCAGTCGTGTCTGACTCTGTGCGACCCCATAGACAGCAGCCCACCAGGCTCCCCCGTCCCTGGGATTCTCCAGGCAAGAACACTGGAGTGGGTTGCCATTTCCTTCTCCGAAGCATGAAAGTGAAAAGTGAAAGTGAAGTCGCTCAGTCGTGTCCGACTTTGGCGACTGCATGGACTGCAGCCTACCAGGCCCCTCCATCCATGGGATTTTCCAGGCAAGAGTACTGGAGTGGGGTGCCATTGCCTTCCCCAGAACCCTTGCCTAGACAACTGTAACTTTTTCCCTCACAGATGAGGTAATTTCCTTTGTAAGTGGAGCCATTCTTTCAGTATTCTGAATGGATATTGAACATATATTTGTGTTTTTCTACTGTAACTCATTTTAAAAAGGATTTGAAAAGATGATTTAAAAAAAAATCATGAAGTATGTTATACTTTAAGAAAATCAAATATTCAGAAATCAGTTCCTCATTTAGGTGTATCTGTACATGTAAATACAATACAAAAAGACCTGTTTAGTTTTTCTTCAAATATGTGACTATCCTAGTGAGTGTCACAAATAAATTGGTAACAGGCTTGGAAGAAGAAGGGGAGCAGATGAAAGAAAAGGAACAAAGTTGGGATGGTGGCTGTTTTGAGGATGAGTCAGAAAAGAAGGAAAGTTGTCATGTACAGTAATGGAATAAAAATCCTTTTGAACATAATCCAGTTAACTTTTAAAACCATTTTAAGAATGTGCTGATTACAAAAATGGTGATTGCAAGAATGTGCTGGTAACATACAAACACTGAATCATTTGAGTGGTATTGATACATATCACGGAGAAGGCAATGGCAACCCAGTCCAGTACTCTTGCCTGGAAAATCCCACAGGCAGAGGAGCCTGGTAGGCTGCAGTCCATGGGGTCATGAAGAGTTGGACATGACTGAGTGACTTCACTTTCACTTTTGACTTTGATGCATTGGAGAAGGAAATGGCAACCCACTCCAGTGTTCTTGCCTAGAGAATCCCAGGGACGGGGGAGCCTGGTGGGCTGCCGTCTATGGGGTTGCACAGAGTCGGACACGACTGAAGCGACTTAGCAGCAGTTAGCAGCAGCAGATACATATCAAAAGTTTGAACAGTCACTTTTGAATTTCTTTTGAATTTCATTGTTTGAAATGCCCTTCTGTATAACATCTTTTAAACAAAACAGGTAAGCAAAAGCCTTATCTGAATGAGGTCTGTCAGATGCAAACAGTGGTACTTGTTGAAGCGCTGGCTACTTTGAGGCTATGTATAGTTCTTACTGTTTTACTAGGCAATACCTTAAAGAATGAAAGTGAGTGTATGTAAAAGGTGAATATAAAAACCCTTGCATGTGGAATATATTTTGGTTTTTGTACGTGGAATGAATGTACTACTCAAATAGAGTAACCATCCCTGTAATACTTGTTCATGCTTGCTCCCACCGCCTTAAGCAGGTGAGTTTTGCTGTTGTGTTTCAGGTGTGAGCACTTCCGATCCATGTTCCAGTCTTACTGGAATGAGGACATGAAGGAGGTGATAGAGATAGACCAGTTCTCCTACGCCGTATACCGTGCCTTTCTCCAGTACCTCTACACGGACGCAGTGGACCTGCCCCCGGAGGACGCCATAGGTACCAGCCGCGCTGGGACTGGCCACGGCACAGGGTCAAAAACATGTCTCCCAACTCTTTCTGGGCTCACCTTGTGACTCAGCTGGTAAAGAATCGGCCTGCAATGTGGGAGACCTGGGTTCGATTCCTGGGTTGGGAAGATCCTCTGGAGACGGGAAAGGCTACCCACTTCGGTATTCTGGCCTGGAGAACTTCATGGACTGTATAGTCCATGGGGTCGCAAAGAGTCAGACACAACTGAGCCACCTTCCCATACTCTTATAGTTCAATTAGTTGCTCAGTCATGTCCGACTCTTTGCCATCCCATGGACTGCAGCACACCAGGCCTCCCTGTCCATCACCAACTCCCGGAGTTTACTCAAACTCATGTCCATCGAGTCGGTGATGCCATCCAACTATCTAATCCTCTATTGTCCCCTTCTCCTCCTGCCTTCAATCTTTCCCAGCATCAGGGTCTTTTCCAGTGAATCAGTTCTTCGTGTCAGGTGGCCAAAGTATTGGAGCTTCAGATTCAGCATCAGTCCTTCCAATGAATATTCAGGACTGATTTCCTTTAGGATGGACTGGTTGGATCTCCTTGCAGTCCAAGGGACTCTCAAGAGTCACCTCCAACACCACAGTTCAAAAGCATCAGTTCTTTGGTACTCAGCTCTCTTTATAGTCCAACTCTCACATCCATATGTGACTCCTGGAAAAGCTATAGCTTTGACTAGATGGACCTTTGTTGACAAAGGAATGTCTCTGCTTTTTAATATGTTGTCTAGGTTGATCATAACTTTTCTTCCAAGGAGCAAATGTCTTTTAATTTCATGGCTGCAATCACCATCTGCAGTGATTTTGGAGCCCAGAAAAATAAAGTCTGACACTGTTTCCACTGTTTCCCCATCTATTTCCCATTAAGTGATGGGACCGGATGCCATGATCGTGGTTTTCTGAATGTTGAGCTTTAAGCTAACTTTTTCACTCTCCACTTTCACTTTCATCAAGAGGCTTTTGAGTTCCTCTTCACTTTCTGCCATAAGGGTGGTGTCATCTGCATATCTGAGGTTATTGATATTTCTCCTGGCAGTCTTGATTCCAGCTTGTGCTTCTTCCAGCCCAGCGTTTCTCATGATGTACTCTGCATATAAGTTAAATAAACAGGGTGACAATACACAGCCTTGACGAACTCCTTTTCCTATTTGGAACCAGTCTGTTGTTCCATGTCCAGTTCTAACTGTTGCTTCCTGACCTGCATACAGATTTCTCAAGAGGCAGATCAGGTGATCTGGTATTCCCATCTCTTTCAGAATTTTCCACAATTTATTGTGATCCCCACAGTCAAAGGCTTTGGCATAGTCAACAAAGCAGAAATAGATGCTTTTCTGAAACTCTCTTGCTTGTTCCATGATCCAGCAGATGTTGGCAATTTGATCTCTGGTTCCTCTGCCTTTTCTAAAACCAGCTTGAACATCTGGAAGTTCACAATTCACATATTGCTGAAGCCTGGCTTGGAGAATTTTGAGCATTACTTTACTAGCGTGTGAGATGAGTGCAATTGTGTGGTAGTTTGAGCATTCTTTGGCATTGCCTTTCTTTGGGATTGGAATGAAAACTGACTTTTTCCAGTCCTGTGGCCACTGCTGAGTTTTCCAAATTTGCTGGCATATTGAGTGCAGCACTTTCACAGCATCATCTTTCAGGATTTGAAATAGCTCAACTGGAATTCCATCACCTCCACTAGCTTTGTTCGTAGTGATGCTTCCTAAGGCCCACTTGACTTCACATTCCAGGATGTCTGGCTCTAGGTTGGTGATCACACCATCGTGATTATCTGGGTCGTGAAGATCTTTTTTGTACAGTTCTTCTGTGTATTCTTGTCATCTCTTCTTAGTATCTTCTGCTTCTGTTAGGTCCATACCATTTCTGTCCTTTATTGAGCCCATCTTTGCATAACATATTCCTTTGGTATCTGTGATTTTCTTGAAGAGATCCCTAGTGTTTCCCATTCTGTTGTTTTCCTCTATTTCTTTGCATTGATCGCTGAAGAAGGCTTTCTTATCTCTCCTTGGTATTCTTTGTAACTCTGCATTCAGATGCTTATATCTTTCCTTTTCTCCTTTGCTTTTCGCTTCTCTTCTTTTCACAGCTATTTGTAAGGCCTCCCCAGACAGCCATTTTGCTTTTTTGCATTTCTTTTTTCTTGGGAATGGTCTTGATCCCTGTCTCCTGTACAATGTCACGAACCTCATTCCATAGCTCATCAGGCACTCTATCTATCAGATCTAGTCCCTTAAATCTATTTCTCACTTCCACTGTATAATCATAAGGGATTTGATTTAGGTCATACCTGAATGGTCTAGTGGTTTTCCCTACTTTCTTCAATTTAAGTCTGAATTTGGTAATAAGGAGTTCATGGTCTGAGCCACAGTCAGCTCCTGGTCTTGTTTTTGCTGACTGTATAGAGCTTCTCCATCTTTGGCTGCAAAGAATATAATCAATCTGATTTCAGTGTTGACCATCTGGTGATGTCCATGTATAGAGTCTTCTCTTGTGTTGTTGGAAGAGGGTGTTTGCTATGACCAGTGTGTTCTCTTGGCAAAACTCTATTAGTCTTTGCCCTGCTTCATTCCGTATTCCAAGGCCAAATTTGCCTGTTACTCCAGGTGTTTCTTGACTTCCCAGTTTTGCATTCCAGTTCCCTATAATGAAAAGGACATCTTTTTTGG